>NC_139217.1:193869282-196269282 GCF_055691185.1 Crinia signifera
CTCCTTTGTTTCATTTACATCACTGGATAAGCGTTGGATTTCTACGACTTGTATGAGGAGGGAGATAAACGAGATATGAGGGGAGGTGTGTGTGTATATGTGTGTGTGTGTGTGTGTGTGTGTGTGTGTGTGTGTGTGTGTGTGTGTGTGTGTTGTGAGAGGGGTGAAGAGTTACTAGAGCTTACTACAGACAATTCTAGATATCCTGGGGTTCTTCAGGCGCTATGGAACTACAGATCCCAGCATGCGGACCTGCTGGGATTTCTGGTTCCAAAACCTATGCAGAACCATACGATTCCGAGATCTATTCTAATGGGGAAGAAAAACGAGTGGAGATTTTTAAACGCAAAGCTACAATGGGTGAAAACCATACATTTGAATATAGCAACATTTACTTATATGGCGCTGACATATACAGTTGCGCTGGAAAATTTGGTCCAAGGGGTTGCGGTTTGGCAAGATATACTGGGAGACCGGAGAGATAGAATAGAGAGGGAAAGAGAAGGAGCAGCAGGGACTAAGGAGAGAATTGGGACAACGCTTTACAAAGGAGAACAGAAAATATGACAATATGTAAATGGAGAGGTATAAAAGGGGAAGAGTAAGTGGTACTATAGAGCTCACACATTGCCATGCATCACTGATGTCACACACCAATACATACAACTGGCCCATTTCGATTAAAGATAAAATATGGTCCATGTGAACTTTTCACCCAATAAGTACACGGAGACGGCTTACGAGTTCACCAGCACTGTGGCCAGTCTTCTCTGATTCATTTAGCAATAAGATCCCTGATGCCAATCTGAAATCCAGCCACCCTCTCTGTGCAGAAGGTTATCAAAGGGACAGGTGCCTTGTCTCCATGGACCAAGTTATCATCACCTGGTGGATTTCCCCAGGATCTAACCACCCTCGGAATACATTGCATGGGGACTTTTACTGAACTGCTACCATATGAGAAGGGACTAGTGCATTATTAGAGAAAGTCACATTGCTGACCGATCAGTCCCCCAAGCGTCCTGCACGTACATTCGGTCTAGTTTTTTAATTTTGCCAAAAAGTTAGGGATGTTACCACTTGTGACCCCCCAGACTGAGAAATGCTAGAATGAAGGAACTGTTTGTAAAATTCCCGTAAACTCTTTCCCTCCAACTACATATCATCTTGAATAATAATAATAATAATAATAATAATAATAATAATAATAACAATCTAGTGATATTTTTTAAACATATTTTCTTACTGTACATGGAGTATATTTAGATGGAATTAATTTGTGGTCTTCATAATAATAAAATTCATAATGTGTAGACATGTAAAATGCACTTGAATAATGGATTAACAAAATGTGATTGTAACCGATATTGCCAAAAAGAATAGGCAAGAATCGCTTAATAACGAATTTCCTACATCTATATAGTTTTGTTTAAAATGTAATAATGAATGATATAAAATGTATAAGATATAATGAAAACGAAATCAAATTAGCTTTAAATAAAAGTGTAACATTACATTAATAAAAAAATAGCTTAATTTGCCATGTTAAATATATATATATATATATATATATATATATATATATATATATATATATATATATATATAAAATATGTCAGGAGAAGAATATGTGTCAGTTTGATTATGTCTTTATTACAGCGACATAGAATATCGGAACGCCATCCTAAAACGGTAAATGATATCTATATATAAAGACACACAAACACAAATGTCAGTATAGTAACTATATGAACCATTCTTCAGGTGTAACCCTAATTTACTCAAATGAATTTTACGAACAATATAACAATAAAACAAAACAAAAAAAGTAAAACAACACAAACCGGTCAATGTTTTTTTTTTTTCATATATTTTTTTATTTGTTTCCAGAAACGGTAAATAAACGATGGCAGTGAACTGTACTAAAAATCAACACAGAACGGTCGTTCGTTTTTGTTTTTTTTTCATAGAAAAAGTAAAAAATACAAACAAACAAAACATATAGAAAACAGAACAATAAATAGTGATCTAACTTCACAAGCAAAATAAATCAATAACAAAAAGTTTGACACAACCAATTTAGTTCCCTCATCCAAAGTATGACAAGAATTAAACAAGTGGCTAAACATAAAGTATTTCAAATTGGCATTATGCGTATTATTTAATGTATCGTCCACATTTTGTTTTTTTCTTTGCCACCGTTGGCTGTTAAAGTGCAGTTTCGCAAGAAGCTATAGAAATTCGGGAATATATATATGTAATAGTACAAAAACTAGCATTTTTCCCCTTATTTACACCGTAAGGCAGTTACATACATATATGTACAGACATAATTTCCAGCGCTAGGACAGTTGCATTTTTGGAAGACATTCTGATCATGTAGTGACATTTGACATACAGAGGTACCAATGGCAATTACTGACTGCTGGCTAGTGTACAGTCACAGATAAGGAACAGGTAGTAGTATGGCAGTATGGTAGATCTACGGGGTGAAAACAGAGAACAAATATTACCAGGAATAAAACAAATGCTTAAATGTTAACCTATTCACTGCCAATGATTTTGACTGTTCAGATAAGCCTGGCACTGCCGAGGTTAATGGCAATGTGAAAGCTGCAGGTTCTATGCAGGGTGCACATGGTATCTGGGATGTACACTTGACACTGGGCAGGAGAGCTGTAGTCTTGGCGTCTTCTTGACACTTATTGGAGTGTGCCAGGGTCTGTACCAGCTGCTGGGTGCCAGGGCAGAGTGGGGCAGGCAGGGGGGTAAGTGGGACAGTCACCCATGATTAGTCTCTAGCTGGCCTCGTCCGAGTCGCTGTAGTGGGAGCGGGGGGAGAACTCTCCGTCACTTCTGTGCGATCTCGGGGAAGGTTTGCTCTCGTCCCCCCCGGGGGAGGAAGACGCGGAGGTCGCCTTCTGGGAGCCCCCCTCCGGGTAGGGGTGGTAGGCGAGCGGCTCCAGCGAGTAGTCCCCGGGGAACCTGCTCCTGGCCTCCACCCCGGGGTGCAGCGGGTACGCGGGGCAGGGCTGCGGGTGCTCGGGGGGAGCCTGCAGCAGGTCGGACAGGGCGTTGATGTAGATCTGCGCCATCTGCAGCGTCTCGTACTTGGACAGCTTCTTGTCGTTGTTGAAGGAGGGGATGACGTTCCGGAGCTCGTCGAAGGCGTGATTGAGCCCGTGCATCCTCCGCCTCTCCCGGGCATTGGCGGCCAGCCTCCGCTGCTTCTGCACCCCACCGCCGGTCTTCCCGGTCCTCTGGCCGCACAGCCCCTCACTGTCATCGTCCTCCTCGTCCTCGTCCTCCTCCTCCTCCTCCTGCACCCGCAGCCCCTTCAGCTTGCACAGCTCCCGCATCTTGTGCGCCCGGGCGCTCTGCTGCAGCATGTACTCCGGGGGAGCCTGCAGGGAGGAGGCGGACAGCCATGCCCGGGGATCGGAGGCGTCCAGCAGGTAGGGCTCCGTGGGTAGACCCTCGCACCAGTCAGCGGCAGAAGCGGGCAGCAGGCGGGACATGGCGGCGGGTGCGGGGCTCTGCGGACACACACACACACACACTCGGGTCGCGTGCACACTGCTCCTCTCCGGTTGCTCCGGGTGAGGCGCCCCTTTAAAAGCGGCACGCGCCGATCTGCCCTCCACCCCCTCCTCCCGCGTGCCGCCCCCCTGCACCCCCCACACAGGTCCCAGGCCCCGCGCCTGTCGCGTGTCACCGCGGCCAATGAGGGAGTCGCGTGCTGTCAGCCAATGACTAGGGAGAGAGTGTGTGCCACTGCGCGTGTGTGTGTGTGTGTGGGGGGGGGGGGGGGCTAAGGTGTGACACATCTGTGTGTGCAGGAGTTATATCAGCCCAGTTCGGGAATACAGTATATCCTAGCCATAGCCCCGCACTGCTCCCTCCCTGTATGCCGGCGTCCCATACACATATATACAGTTCTAGGCATGGGCATGGGCGCTGTCATATCCCTGTACTGTATATGGTTGGTGCGGGCTCCTGTATACCCTGCCAGTGTGCGATGTAGTGTTCTAGAGGTGTGTGTGTGTGTGTTGTACAGAAGCTGCAGCTGCTGGGTCAGAGTTGTGCTGTCACACCCAGCAGAGCAGTCAGTGGTGTGCAGAGCACGGAGCTACGGGACTAAGTAAAAACCGGACCCGGATAAGACACCGGAACGCCGGACACACCCCCAGCAGCAGCAGTGGCAGCAGCAGGCACGGTGCCCCATACACTCCGTGGATTCCTACCTGCCCCACACCTGTCCCAGGCTCGGCTATGTAACATCTTCCCTGCGCTGTTACCCAGTACAAGTCTGGCGTTTATCACTTTTTTACTCCAGTCTTGCAGCAACCCTGTAGTGCAAGTAAGGTTCTGCAACTGCAGAGCACACACCTGCTGTTGTGCAGCGCTCTGTAACACCCCTCCCTGAGTGACCCCGACCACACATAGCACTCACACACCTGTCACTATGCACCGTGGTGTGAGACACACTATACTAGGGTTGTGTAATGCGCAGCGCAACAGTAGGAGACCTGCAGTTCTATGTACAAAGCAGTGATATCATGTTATATAACCAGGCTTTAGCGCAGTTTCCCCAAAATGGTCCTCATGTATTCCAGCTCATTTGCAGATGTTCATATTATGTCAGGAGTAAGAACACCTGAGAACCAGCTAAGTGACCAGGAAAACATGACCTGTTGGGGTTCCTGAGAACCGAGTTTGGTTACATACCATATAACACTGCTTAGTACATGTGTGTAATAGGTGACTGTGCTGTTGTTTCTTAGGATGAGTGTTGGACACAAGAATTCCTTCATAAATAGGCTGCAGACTCACCTGCCCGAGCCCAGCCTATCCCACGCTAAAGCTTGCCCAACTCGTGGCTCCTTACCTACAGAGGGGGGATCTCTGGTCCCCTGGTCTCTGCCTGTCTATCCTGCCTGTCAGGTAGAATGCTATGTATATCATTGCTCACGCTGTGCCATGTGTACAGGATTAGCAGGGTAGATGCTCAGTGGCCATCAGTGGGGCAGCAGAGCAGCACAGGGCAGATCCCCTCTGTGCACGGGACAGCTCCTGCAATCATTGTCTCTTCAGTTAGGACAGTCAGGGTCACGTCCTATTGAATGAGAAGCAGTGAGGGAAGAAGCCCCCTCAGCACCAGCTCATCCTCTCTGCAGCCAGTTAGCCAGGATCCAGCAGTGTGTGTCTTCCATGCAGGCAGGGGGCCGGAGTCATGGGCTTCTCTTCTGGCCCCAGCACTCTACAGGGTTATTGTTGGTTCCCAGATAGCAAACCTGCAGCAAGCAGCTCTGGGTACTAGCCCAGTTCCTCTCTCATTGCTTCGCTGCTCCTGAAGAAAAGCAACTTCGCTCTGGTTGCTGATGCCTTGTTTACTGAACCAACAGAATAGTATTCAGTAATGTACTAACCACGTGTGACAACTAAAAAGGTCATAATGGAACTAGGCAAGAAAGAGAGATGAGCTTTTCTTCTGCTATAAATCCACATTACCTGTCTTCTTGTCTGCCATGTGTTAATAGGGTGGCTCACTTCATTCATAAATAAACCCAGTTATAGCCAGCTTTACAAAAAAAAGGACATTTTACACTTTTTGGGTCTATTTACTAAGGCATATACAGTATATATATATATATATATATATATATATATATATATATATATATATATATATATATATATTGCCAGCCATTCACCTGTTGTTGCAGCCTGTGTTTAAAAATTGACAGTAGCTGAATGTTTGAGACTTTGGGGTCTATGTATTAAGCTTTAGCAAGAGATTAAGCAGAGAGAGATAAAGTACCAACAAATAACACGGCCTGTAACATGGCAGGGGCTAATTGTCGGGCCCATTTCCTCTTTTCAAGTTATCTCTCTCTAGTGCTTAGTAAATAACCTCTTAATCTCTCTCCAATTTATCTCTCTCCAAATCTTAGTAAATAGACCCTTATATGTTCCATAAAAGGTTTTTTTCTGCAATGAGACTTTATGTTAATGAGATGGTTTAATCGGAATACTACAAACTTTAGTCCGGTGACACTATGTAGTTATGTATAGCACAATAACATATGTAGTTATATGTAGCACAATAAATACAGTGCTTCTTATGAATACTGCAAAATGCCTCTGTGGTGGGACTGTTGGGTAAGGTTAAAAAACCTGGAGCAGGTGAGTGTGTACAAACGGTGATTTACCCTGCAGCAACCAACCAGATTCTACACAAATGTGAACTACATTTTCCGTGATGCAGAATAAAACGAATATAGGTAACGTGTTTACTGCCTCCAGGGCAGAAGATCATCAGTCGTGTCCCACAAGATGTCCAGTGTCAGTGCTTTTAGTAGCATTCAAGTTAAATCTGGGTGACTATCTCAACAAAGAGAAACAGAGTTTATTGGAACACTACAGCTACTCTCTCTCTCTCTCTCTCTCTCTCTCTCTCTCTCTCTCTCTCTCTCTCTCTCTCTCTATCTATAGTCGTTTATACAGTAGTTACATAATCGTTCATCTCAATGGCTATGAAGATTAAATATTCCCTAAATGACTCCTGAGTCCGAAAACGATTTCTCCAGAAGGCAAAAGGGCAAACGATTTATCGGCCGAAGTGGGGTCCACATTAAACGTTCCATTACTGATCTATTAAGCCCAAGCAAACAAGACCAGGAAAAAGATGCAAGATAATAGCTACCACTGATACATTAAAAGATACATTTCTATCACAGACCTGGAACAAGTGCACGCAGGCAGGTTAAGCAGCGTTAGGTCTGTTGCTCTCACAATTCCTCTTTGTTACTGTTGGATTCCCAAGGAAGTCCCTACAGATCCCCAAAGAAAGTAATCTCTGTAATCTACCATTGATAGCCCTGATTAACATTTTGAGTTGAAAGTTTGATCTTTCCCCTTCCATAATAGTTATGTTGTTAAATCTTTCATTTGTGTTCTTCAACCTCTCTTGTTTGGCCATTTCACCTGTAATCGAATTTCCATTCGGTTTTCTCAGTGCATGAAAGGTACTTCTGTTCACACTGTACGCTTTGTTTCTGCCTAGATACATGTTTGTAGCAAGGGGGAAAGCCAGACATTGCAATGGGGATTTATCAGACTGCACACAAACTCCTATCAAAGACATTGCTGAAATAGTTGCAGTATAATAAACAGCTTGGTAATAAATGTCATAAAAACAAAACATATAAATAGACAATAAAATATTTGGCAAGTCTTTCCAAAATCGATGTTTTCTGGTGATGTACCCATTTCCCTTTCCTCCCTATTTATATGCTTTTGTGTATTGTATTATTATTTATGTTTTTCTTTAAATTGTAATAAAAAAGTTATTATAAAAAAAAAAAAACACAAACAGATGTGACAAAATAGTGACAATTACAGTGATAAAAAAATAAAAAATAATAAATTAATATCCAAATTGTTTTCGTTGTTACAGTGTGGCATGCGCAATGTTAGTATTTGAATCACTTCCATTCAGTTAACATACGCTAATTACTCTACCATGCATGCGGTGTATGAACTTTACTAGAGTTCCAAATGATGAATATTTTTTTCCACCTCAGATATTATGCATATGTTTTCAGATATTACTTTAGGGATAATGCAAACATATCATTTTGGTATTTACAGAAGTGTATTGTATGTAACAACTTAATCACGAACTCTGATAATTCTACAAATTGAATCTATGAATTTGTGTGGTTTTGCACTGCAAGAAGAAACACAAAATATTTTTACAAATAAATGTTGATTAAAATGAGCTTTAATATTAATAATAGAGGTCTTCACATCAGCAACATGAATATCAAGATTCAGGTATTGTAGTATTTGCACCTAAGGAGATATATATATATATATATATATATATATATATATATATATATATTAGTTATATATTAAATTCCCATTACATGCCGTTTACTCATTCTAAATACCAACTCTGGTAATATCAATTCTCATTAAAATATGGAATATTACGAGTGACAGTCATTGATTTCAGATAAGTTCTAGACTGGTGATCATTTTTCTATGTTCTCTACATACCAACATTTTAAAGGTGATTTTTAAAGCTGTGTTCTAGATTTCATTAGGTTTCTGTTCCGAAAATTCGTATGAGTTACGTGTTCATTGTATCGTTGATATTTTAGATATAATCCTAATACAGGTTTCCTTAAAAAAATTTTACATATTGGCCAATGTCCAAGGGTAGTATAAAACAAAAACTGTCAGGCATTCTGGGAGGTACCATAGGGTGTTATATAGATAAGCCTAATTTACAAATGGATTGGTTTTTAATGAATTAGCCTGAGCTAAAATTAGCATCTGAATTGAAAGTATTAGTAAATATATATTTACGCAATTACGCTAGTGACAGAAATGTTTTAAATGACGAACAATGGTCCACTTCAATGCCAAACAATCGAGGAAACCACCAGTTGTGTGGGCACACACAGTGAGCTATGTGTTTACAAGGAACACGATTCAACTGGAGGCATCTCCCAGCCTTCATCCAAGCATCATCTGACACTGCAACCAGTAATCAGGCATCATTTCCGCAGCTGCTGCCTCTCAGTAGTGCTGGTGATGACTGATAGGAAGGAGCAGAGGAGTGCAAGGTGAGCAGATTAAAGGCACACTTTGTTCTATGCATCACTAAACTCACTGACACACACGTGTCTGTCAGTATAAATACACTGTACTCGTACACATACAGATCTATCTATCTATCTATCTATCTATCTATCTATCTATCTATCTATCTATCTATCTATCTATCTATCTATCTATCTATCTAGCTATCTATCTATCCCTTTTGCAATTTGTGGACCACATACAGTATGTACATTTTGGAATGGGATAGGATAGGATAGATTGCTTTAATATTTTAGTATTACCATATGCATATGGTCAGGACCAGTAAAATATTAAAACAATCTATCCTATCCCTATGATGTCTACAGTAAAGTGATCACTTTACTTTTAGTTGCTGGGGATCTCCTGATACTGCACATCCTACAGAACACATTTCCAGGACTTTTTATGATCTGCAGCCTATAGACTACAATGGCTAATCTTCTGCAATCTTCAGGTGGCTTTTTTGGGCTGTTTTTTTGGTTACAAATGGGGGATCATAGCAGATATCTCTGATATCTGCTGCGGTTACCAATCTATACACTCAGGGAGATACATAGGTAAACTGATGTGAGTTCTGTTGAAGATGTGAGGTTGCCCATAGTAACCAATCAGATTCTATTATCTTTAAAAGGGTGCTAAATAAATAAGAATTAAAATCTGATTGGTTGCTATGGGCAACATATCATCTTCACTAGAACTAGATCTTAGTTAATTTACCCCATAATGTTTGTGAGTATACCCAAAAATAGATTATTTTAGGGAATATTCCACAAACATTAATTGAGTACTAGCCTTTCAATACAGGTGTATTAATTGATTAATATACTTTAATAAATGTGATTTAATGTTTGCATTTAATTCCATTTAGCCTGAAGACTCTTAACACATAAACAACAGTCATATAAAGTAGATGACAGACATTCAGTATCCAGACAAAACAGCTGAGTTAAGGTGCCCATACACTCCACCGATTTGGGCTGATTTAGTTCAATTCCAACTAATCAGGCCGTCAAATTGACCCAAATTGGCTTAGTTTGATGTCCCCTCAGGTCCGATGCATGGTCAAATGAGCATCGGACCCGAGTCGGTGGTTGGACCTGCTGGCCGTCCGACCACCCAACCTGAGACCTCCCTCCCCATGCAGCGAGCAGCGTGTTCCGGGCAGCTCCTAGTGTAGGGGGTGGGCAGCTCATATTGGCAGGCAGCGCGGTCCGTCTGAACCGGTGGTGGCTGGGAGCTTGTAGTGGCAGCGGGGCAGGATACGGTTGCTGAATATTTTGAAATGACTGGTCGGACGCTGATTGGCTGAGAGAATTCTCTCAGCCAATCAGTGTCTGGCCAGTCATTTCAAAATATTCATCAGCCGCATCCCGCCTGCCACCCAGCAAAATGCTGCTACAAGCTCTCAGCCGCAGCCGCTGCTCGGATAGACTCTGCTGCCCACAGCTAGGAGCTGCTGCCTCTCCGCCACCACCACGAGCTGACCGCATGCAATTTGGCACATCAAGTGCTGGGGGCTCTCAAGGGCAAACTGGTCCGACTTGTCCTTAGGACAAATTGGACCAGTGTATGAGGGCCTTAAGAATAATATAATATAAGGGGATGCAGTCAGCATCCCAGCCGGCGTTCAGAGTTCCGATGCTGGCATCAGGGGCGGATCCAGGATAAAATGACAGTGGGGGCACCATGATAAAAGAGCGTTTAGGTGGGGGAGGGCCAGTGTTAGTGGTGCCAGTGTACATGCTAAGAGAGCTGCAGAGAGAGGGTGGCAATGAGATTAAAAATAGGCCCACCATGGCAACAAACGTGAAGGATGTAGTTGTGCGCGCGCCAAAGGCGCGCTCTGGAAAAGGGGGTGTGGCCACTCAACAGGGGGCATGTCCTTGAGTGTAGTGTACAACACCATATACAACTTCTACACATTATGCTACAAAATACTAGACCCCATTATACTTGCCCCTTACACATGATGCCAAATGGAATGAGCCAAAATTCAAACAATGCCACATGGATTGTGTCAAAATTCACATAATGCCACACGGATTGAGCCAAATTCATAAGATGCCATATGGATTGAGCCAAAATTCACATAATGCCACACGGATTGAGCTAAAATTCACATAATGCCACACGGATTGAGCCAAAATTCACATAATGCCACACGGATTGAGCCAGAATTCACATAATGCCACATGGATTGAGCCAAATTCATAAGATGCCATATGGATTGAGCCAAAATTCACATAATGCCACACGGATTGAGCTAAAATTCACATAATGCCACACGGATTGAGCCAAAATTCACATAATGCCACACGGATTGAGCCAGAATTCACATAATGCCACACAGATTAAGACAAAATTCACAATACGCTTCATAAACAGGGACATTGTCCACCAAAGGCACGCATTAAACATTTACACCATAATGTCCATTGCACGTTAAGTTACACGGCATGATGTCCATTATGTATTATGCCAAACACCATAATGCCTATTAAAAATGATGCTACATACAGTAAGTGCTGCTTATCTACATGCTCATTGCCAGAGGTTCCATGCTCGTTGCCATGTGGGATTACATGCTCATTGACAATACATGCTCGTGGTAAATGGGGGACAGCCGCTGCCAGGCAGAAGTGATAGCCACTGACAGTGGCAGAGCCTGGCTGTATTCCGAGCACTGCAGGTCCCAGCTATTTGAAATAATACCCATTTCACACCAGAAAATGCATTCCCAGGTTGGCCCCTTTTACACCAGCCTAGTCCCTGCATTTTCTGGTGTGAGAGGGAGAGAAAACCACCCCTCCCCCCCTTTAACCAGTTATCTCATTTAACCATCTATATCTTCGGAACTAACTGACCCATTTACATGAGACAAGTATCATATTGAAGAACGTTTGAGTGGGCTTTGAATGATTTTGGTCCAGTGAAACTGGAACGTTTGGTTCCAGAGTAATCTGCCCTCAAAGAACATGAACAGCCATGAAATTACATTTCAAAAATAAAAAAAATCGATTTAAACGCTATATCTCTGGAACCGATTAACCGATATGGACCATCCTGGTATCATATCGAAGACCCAGCGATTTGGAATTGAATGACATCAACCAAGAGCTCCTGTGATGCCAGGGGGGGAACTGGCAGCCGTCGGAACCGGGTGGGGGTCGGAATTGACGGGTCCCATATTATCCTATGGGGAAAAAATGTTACAGCTTTGCCAGGCGATATCTCCGGTTCCCGGGGGGCTAGAGACATGGGGCTGGGCTCGTTGGAAAGCTCTGATCCTCATTTACAAAATGAAGGACAGGGGGGGCACGTGCCCAGGTGCCCCCCCCCTGAATCCGCCACTGGCTGGCATCCCAGCTGCTTTCAGAAGATTATGCCTCACCTCCTCCACTTCTCATAATAGGCCCTTTAACAATTTACCTGACCCTTGTTGGGATTCCCTCCTCTCCTGCAGCCTGACCATTGGCCATCTGTATGCTCTTGCGATAAGGGTCCCTGCGGCTCTCCCCCTACTCCTGTGCCTGACAGCCTGCTTCTCAGTTGGCTGCTCCTCCTCCTCCTCCCTGCACTCAGGGCCGCCGAGGGTGTGTGTGTGTGTGGAGGGGAGTGGGTACTAATTACCCGGGCCCCCCTCCGTCACTCCTGGGCAGCAGCAGCACACACCTACAACATGTGCTGTGCTGACAGCAGGCTCAACTGACAGCGGGAGTGCTCATGCTGAGCCTGCTGTCAGCACAGCACATGCTGTAGGTGTGCTGCTGGGGGGGGGGGGGATAACACTCCTTCCCTTGATTTTAGAGTGTTTTTACAACCCCTAAACATTTTGGGGGCGTGGCCTCCCACAATTAGACCATACCCCCATACCCCCAAAATATCTCTCAGCGGCCCTGCCTTCACCTGGAATGTGCTAGGGAGGAGGAGGTCACTGGTCTGGACAGCACAGCAGGAGGCTGCCCGGACATCAGGTGAGGAGGGGTGGGAAGTTCGGGGCAGCCAATGTCAGTGTGGGGCGGAAGGAGTCACAAAAAGAAGCCCATGTGATTCTATGGGGTTATTCCAGCTAGAGATGGTGTAACCCCCCATAGCGAAGCCCCAGCGGTGGGGCTTTGGTTCATCTGAAAATGCGGTAAAATCCCTAATAAGAGAGTTTTTACTGCATTTTCAGTTTAGTAAATCCCGCATTGAGTGATTATTTACACCTGCACAAAAATTTCTGTACACCCAATATAATGCATACATTACATAGTTTATACACAAAGGTGCTGTCACGGATTCCAGACTGTGACTATTGGTGCTCAAAAAATGGTGCATTCAGTTGGTATATTATTTTGAGTTTCACAGGGGTGCCAGTGCAATGTGTTCCTAGACGTACAGATGCAAACCATACCTCCCAACATTTTCATTTTAGAAAGGGTGTAGCTCAGTGGTTCCCAAACTGTGTGCCTAGGCACCCTGGGGTGCCTCAGGACACTTGCAGGGGTGCCTTGGGTTGGTGGACCAAGATCAATTCATATAATTTATGGTCAATGTACCAGGCAATACCAGTGCTGGTGGCTGCCAATCATAACATATGTGGACAAACAGAAGCAAATCCTGTCCCTCGCCAGATAACTGTGACATATAAACACAATGCACTTAATTTAATATTCTTTTCCTGAATTTCTCGATAAGAAGCATTTGGCCTAGAAAATCTTTTGATGCTTTAGGGTGCCGTGATTCAGAAAAGTTTGGGAACCACTGGTGTAGCTGTTTTTGTGCCCAAAAAGGGGTGTGGCTTATGTCATAGTGGTCATGGCCAGCATAAGCTGTTAATATGGGGGAAATGCCCCTCACCACAGCACACTGCCGCCCTGGGCAGAACACAAGACCATCCCTTAAAAAGTGACTGTCCCACGAAAAAGCAGGACAGTTGGGAGGTATGTGCAAACACAGAAGGCTGTGGACCGATGGAAAATCTAAACCTGCCATAGGGCTGGTAAAAAAAAATTAAGGTGTGATTGATGGTGGTCAGAATGCACCAATTGGTATAACAGTCTTCATGGCTTCTAAAAGTGGGCGTCTCAATGCATGCAAATCCAAGAATGCAGTTAACCAAATTATGATTGCATCTTCACTAGAGTGTCAGAACAGAGGGGTAGAGGCATTGGCACTCTCCTATAGGCAATGTTCAGTAAGGTCATGTTCACGCAAATCAGTGCTGGATTATCCATGGGGCAACAGGGCAGTGTCAGGTGGGTGGCAGGCAGCAGGGCGGGCAGGGAGTCCCTGTGGCGGATGGGAAGCCAGCAGCGGGGTCCATGCAGCAGACGGGAACTAGTAGGGCTACTAGTTCCAAGCCACCAAAGGGATGCCGCCAGGGACTGCCCATCCGCCGCAAGGACCCCGCTGCCTCCCCAGTGCTGCACGGACCCTGCTGCGGCGCTGCCCGGATCCCACGCTGCCCAGGTACCAACGGCCTCCATCCGGGGTGGGGGAAGGGGGGGGGGCCTGACGCAAATACAGGCAGGCCTTAATTTTGAAGGACTTTTAACTAGCACAGTATATAAACACCTGTTTTGAGGTGTATCATTTGCACTTAATATTAGACAACTACAAATTCACATAAATGATGATTAGTAGCAATCTATTTCTATAAACACAGGACTGTAAATGCCTAGAAAAAAAATGTTAGCTGCTATCGCCTAGCAACAGCCATGCTCATTACATCACTCTTCAACTTGAAAAGAAGAACAGAAAACAGAACAGCTATCTAGTGTAGGAATTGCCAAACATATGCCCAATAAGCAATATGTAAATACTTTAGGTGACCATTGCAAGCTTGGCACTTTTTATATCAAGAAGTATAAAACGAGTGTATAAAAAAGTTTATCTGCAGTATTATGATCAAACTATTATCATAGTGTGCCATATTAGCTTGCCATTTATAATAGCATACTGTAGCTTAAGCTAAGTTTTGTACACTTTATAGTCCAGGGTTAATAAATGGGGGAGATACCGGCATGTATGATGACTTGAGAGTATTTCTCATTTTATATAAGTGAAGCTACTGGTGTCCATGTATTTGAGTGAGCTTGTGTCAGAATATTGAGTGAGCTTGTGTCAGTATATACACAGTGTCAATGTCACAGGCAGAGAGCAGTTTGTGTCAAGATAGGATTTAGCTTCACCCTCTCACAATAAGATAAATGTAAGTGGTAAAGAACTCCTGGGGTTGACTGGACTCATTTAGTATTCAACGCTGTCCAGGCTTTTCTCTTCTCTCTCTGCCTGTCTTTGTAAGATCAAGTCTACTCGAGTTTCTTTTTTCTTTTGTAGGAGTTGGGCCTTTTGATGTGATTCAAGGCACACCCTGGTGCAAAGAGAACTTCCCGGGAATCGGAAACATAACCGCACAGCTCAGAAACACAGTTACTGTACAATAGCAACGAGAATGCTGTTAAAAGCCATTCAAATTGATATGTTCCCTATGCACCCTCCTGGCCAGAGAAGCATCTGACTATATCCAAGCCCAAAAGGTTTCCACAGACAAAATGCAAATAGAACATAGCAGGAGAGAATACATAAACCATAAGGTAGAAGGACAATGGAGACCAGTCTACTGATTGGTACAGAGAATTATATTATTGTCAGGCAACATTTCAAGATAGTGACATCAAACATTGCATATTAATGGAATTGTGCTTATTTAGTATTACAGCTAGACTTGCCTATGTAACAGTCATTTCTCCACAGACATTTTTAAAAGCTTTAGAATTTACTTCCAGTTGGAAAGAAGAAATGACTTTTGAGAGAACAAACAAACTCGTAGATTGATATACTGTATATGTTATTTATTTTCAGATTGCCTGGGTTCATATCCCAACATGTGTAAGAAATCTGTAGAGAATATTCTGCATTACCTTCAGCTAATGATTCCACTCTATGAAGCTTTGGGATTGTGTAAACTGACGTGTTTTCCTTGACCATGGACCATGCACAACAGTGTTTCCCAACTCCAGTTCTCAGGGACCCCTAACAGTGCATATTTTACAGATGTCCTCATGTAGACAAAATTGATTTGACATCGTTCAACTAGATATTATTGACTTTGTAGGTCCACCACATGCATCTATTACTGCAGACACCCTTTTTGGCAAAATGTCCACGTTTTGTGGTAGGTTTTGCCATTCTGCTTAAGTACAGTGACCAACTGTGACACTAAAGAATGCAGAGTCAGCCTAGAATGCACACCCAATTCACCCCAGATATTCACAATATCTGGACTCTGAGCTGGCCAGTCCACCAAGATTAGCAAATCTTCTGTAAAACCAGGTGAAACAGACCCACGGCATAATGTCACCACCTCCATTTTGCTGGTAATCGCCAAACACGTCCATCTGAACTGAAATGTTTTATACTTCACAAACACGTGACTGCTGCAGGAGCACACCATTGGGCTTGCGCAGGGGTGTCCAATCACTTTTGCCTATATAGTGTCATTAGCTGTAGGTTTTTCAAAATGTGTCAAAAAGTACTGAATACTCTTGTGCACCAAGTAGGAGATATGTAAAACAGGGGTCTCTGAGGACAGCAGCTGCGGACACTGATTTAGAATATTACAAGACAGCAAAGTTTATCTTTCTAAATAGGCTTGATATAAGATCCCTTTAAAGCAGGACATATTGTATATGATTTATACCAGTTGTTAAAGTGGACATTTTTAAGTCGGGGTATGAAAAGATAGCAATGATTTCTGCGTGCTGAAATCGCAAGCTCCAGAAAAGGGAGTGTGGCTACACAAATGGGGTATGACCATTACACATAAATTGCCACCTGTTGTGCTGAAGAGGGTGAGGGGAAAGGATGAGAGGGAAAAGGGTGAAGGGAGAGGAGTGGAAGAGGAGGTGTAAAGAAGGGGGTGAGGAGAGGAGGAGAATGGGGAAAGGAGGAGTAGGGGCGGAAGAGGGGCAGAAGAGGAAGGAGGAGGAAGAGGGGGAGAGGTGCGGAGGAACTGAGGAGCAGTAGGAGGGTCAAGCAGGGATAGAGCAGAGGGGGAGAGGGGGTGTGCAATGGTTTGGAAGAGTTGCCAGGCATCACTTTAATTCCCTTCACTTCCCTCCCTCCAAGCACAGACATGTCTATTTCTCACCTGCATTGGAAGTAGTGGATCTCCTCTACTCCAGCAAGCTCCGGCAGTTGCCATGGTGTGTAAACTGTGCACCAGCACTGGTGGGTCTTTTGTGCACCGGCTACAGCAGTCAGAGTATGGGTGCAGTGTCCTGTTCCCTGACATCGGCTCCAGCTATTGCGGTGGTTACAGGTGTGGTGTACTGTGCCAAGGGGGGCCTCCGGCATGCTGACTGCTTGTCAACGATGCTAATAGCCACTGAAAGGGTGGAGGGAGGTCACGGACAGCAGCGCCACAATAAAAAAGCAGTGCTCAAAGAAGTGCCATACCGGTGTATACTGGCCCACTTCGAGCACTGATTTATAGAGGTTCTGTACATAGATTCATCAAATAGGACAGGCACAGTTTCACATCCCAGCATTCCTTTGCACAGTTGTACTTTTAGATCTTGCTAACACAGAAGCAGAGCTTGTTTAAAGTTTTCCAAAAGTGGTTGCCTACCCTGAAATACTGTAGGACATGATTGGGGTTGATCAAGGGTGTGATCCAGTGCTGGTTTTCCCACTAAGCACGTGAGGCACATTCCTAGGGGTGGCACCTGCTGGGGGCGGCATGGCAGCTTCCTTCCCTGCATGATACAGGAAGTAGCACAACTGGAACAGGTCAATTCATGGGTTCTAAAGGCAGTGCGGGGTTCCAATAATCACTAAAGGAGGCAGAGACTCATTATATTCTATATTATGAGAAGGCTCATTCTATTGGGGGGGGGGGGGGGGTCAAATACAAATTGTTTCAGTTAATTTTATTGGGGAGGGGAGGAGGGGAGCTAATAATGTTGCACCCAGGGGAGGCCAGACTCCTAAATCCACCTATGGTGTGATCCATTTTTTGTCATAGATTATAAGGAAATATGAGCCTTTCAGCTTTCAATGAAGAAAAGGACTAATGATCTGCTATGAAAAAGTAGCCGGCCTTTACTTAGCAGATGAGTTGAGAATTCGGGTTCTAGCTCATAAGTTCCTCATGATCCTGGCAAGCAGTGTTCCCTCTAAGCTGTGCGCGTGTGCGCGCGCACACAACTCGCCAAGCCTGCGCACAGACATTACAACTGAGCGCACAAAGGTTAAAACCTTGTTTAGTGTGCCACCAGTTTAATAAGGTTGAAAATCACTGCTATAGTCTATATGTGTGGTGTGTGAAGTCTGTAAACATTCAAATTGCTTTATTAACTCAACAGAACTCGAAACCTAGGCCTTTATAAGTTATGTGACGCACAAAAATTAAAATTTCCTTCCAAAGTTGCACAGCCAATATCTTTTGCCGCACACAGCCTTCATAAAATTAGAGGGAACATTGCTGGCAAGTACACTGTATATTTATGTTATTACATAGATTATGACATTAAGGGCAGATATACTAAGCATGGGAACCCCTATTCCCTCTGAAACTTTCTATGGCTTAGTACATTTCCCCCATAATGTTTACAACATCCAATGTCATTGATTTACTAAATATTTAACCAGACTCTGGGCCCTCATCCTTCCAGAAGTCGGTGCTGTAGACTCTGGGCATTAGGGTCACTAAAGGACCCTAGTGCTTTCCCGGACTTTACTGCGCAGGTGTCTGGGAAAATGGCACAGCAGCCATCCCCCCAGGGATTTTCTTACTACGTATTCATAAAACACAGCAACAATGGCCACTGCACCTTTTCCCGGTGATTTATAGTAAACTTACTGCCCACATTTGTGTGCCAAAATTTTTGAATATCCTATCAAAGAACATCAAAGGGACTTTTCTAATGTTGGCAGATCCTTATGATGTCATTACGTCATGCGTGATCATGCAATGCTCCGATAGGAATCTTTTGGATGGCCAGGATATCTTTATGGGGCCCCTTGGGACCTGCTGCCTAGGTTGCCTTGTGGAAAATCCTCCATTGAGCCAGAGCGCTCCCCCAGCCTAACTGTACCCCAGAGTCAAACAGAGCCTCCCACATCCTAAATGCTCCCCCTCCCCCTAAATGTCCAGATTAAAAGTGGTGTCGGACCATCATTTGCCAGATAATCAAGGCTTTGCCTGAAGTAACATCGGTTTAATAACCTTAAGTAATATTTTTAATGCTATATCTTATGAAAGTTGAGTAGCTAACATAACAAATTGTCCTCTTTTTCAGGTTTACCACTGAACTTAGAATATAAATATCAAAAATCTTTTGAATTATTTATTAAAAATACAGGACTGTAATCTTTTCATTTTATTTTAAAGATAATAAATGGACATTAAAAAAAGACATCAAACATTACAGTTGAATGCTTCGCAACAGAATACTAATTGACTTGTTTCAAAATTGCAGCTTAATAAATTAAAGTCGTAAGGATCTGAAAGCTTAACCAACACATGCATGATAGAAAATAATAACATTAATAGGACACAGTTAGGCGCCTTGATCTAGCTCCTTGCGCTGCAGTCCCTTGCTTGTTCATGGTGTCCCATGGATGTTCCTTTACACACAACAGGTTGAATATTGTAGGTGGGTCCCCAACACAAAGGCAGTCTGTGTCCCATTCGTCATGCTTGGATTTCTCTTTGGAAACTGCACACAAAATGTGACATGATGTTGGCTTTCACCATTATTCAGTCTGCATAGCAGCAAATCCCTAGCCTGTCTCCCAGGAAATACTGTGATGTAAACATTTTCATATAGTATTTATAGTTTAAGAACGGACATTTTTTTAAAATTAAAATCCCAGTCATGAAATTTTATTACAAATCCTTTTCATTATAATTCGCTGTATACAAAATGTTGTAAAAGTAACACAGAAATCAATATAAGTGAAATAAAAATATGCAACATCTTGATAGACAAAGAGGATGTAACTCTAAAAATAAATATTGAAGTGACGAAGCTACTGAGTAACAGCTTTATTTTATTTATATTTTCATAAATGCAGCAAATCTCGAGCATGGAGAAAAAATAATTGTAAATTGAAACCTTTTTTTTCTCCATTTTGACAGTTTTATTTACTTTTATAAAGTTTTTCTAGTAAATATCAAATATTTTTCAGCATTTTTAATTTACATTGTATAGCAAAGCAACCACTCCTGTACAGAATACTATTGTTTTTCCTCAATTCACATTTCATTTTTATACAGGTACATATATAATTTTAACATTGTAAGGTGACTGACGTGTTCACCTAACTTCATAAACAATGTACAAGTAAAATGGGGGACAATGACCAGCCAAAATATAAGGTATTACTTCCATGGAGATGGAAATGTACACAGGGTTGTAGATGGATTCTCTTAAACATTTTCCAAGATGGCAAACATTTTTACATGTTTGTCCAATAATTAAAAATAAATAAATAAATAAATAAAAAACGAGTAGTATATTCTACAACAATATAGTATTAAAAGTTCCCAAGTGGTTTCTTTTTAGACAGAAAGGGATCAGGTGTTGATTGATAGACCTTCACCACTAAGGGTCAGTTGGTAGATAATTAGGGTCACATACAGATGTACTGTAGTCTTATCACTGAAACTAACGTGATCTTGGATAACCAGACTCACAATTAAATATATGTGAATGATCACATAAAGGTATCATTGCAATTATCACAAGAAAAGATGTGATGATCCACACGAAAGGGTTTCTTCATCTTCCACCACCTATATATAGAAAAGGGATTTACTTAAATAGATGGAGGCCATACCACTACTTATGATCAACATAATTGGTGAAAAAAGATCATGGTATCTTTTCCTCAAAAATGGGATAACTTCACAATTTTATAGTAAACACAAAGTGTTTCATCCAAAAAGCATCAGGATGCATATACAAATGGAAATATAGTGTATCCAAGATTGTTATTTTGTCGGATACACTGTATTTCCATTTGTATATGCTTCCTTGCTTTTTGGATTAAAAACCTGTGTACATTTCTATCTCATGGGAAGTAATACCTAGCACTTATTTATTGTCTGATCATTGTCCCCCATTAAAAGTGGATGGTAAAGTACATAAAATGGAGAATAAAAAGTGAAAACCTCCTTTACACCTTTTCACATATCGACCATTGCCAGGTCAACCTTTTGCTTGTGTCGACATTTTGTCTATGTTGATTTTGTGCATGCCGACCATATGGTGTCCACCGATTTACTGTCGACCTATAAGTCGAAACCCTAAACAATCAATGGGTTAGTCTTTATATATGGATATAGGGGCCAACTGAGGATTTGAATATGTATATATAAAAAATAAAAACATTTTATACAGTAATTAGGTAACAACTATGTAATGATGGGGAAACATTTTACAGCTTTTTCCTGTCACTATTTTTTATGTATGATATATAAGTGAGTCAACCTCGCCTATAATAAATCATAAGCAAATACCATGTTTGATTAAAGTCTGAAATAAAAAAAAAATAGAAATAAAATATATAAATACATTTATCTGTGTCCCCCAAATGGGATCCATGGTTCACAGTAGTTATTGTAGCATTAATAATGATGATATCAAATTGTCAAGGTTCAATATGCCAAACAACAACATGTCATCTTACTCTTTAGGATGTCAGCATGTCCACAATGTTTACATGAAAAATGTTGACATTGGTACTTGTGGAGTATCACGGCTCCCACGACCTTGATCGTATGCTGATCGTATGATAAAAATCGCATCGCATCGCATACGATCAAATCGCATGCGATGCGATTGCACCCGATTTTGCACTGAAATGCATAAAAATGCATTGAAATGTGTAGTAAACATGTGAAATGCCCCCAAATGCCATTTTTCATAGTGTACCACCCCCACTATCAACGTCAACCCGAAGCGTGGCGAGCACAGCGAGCCCACGAGGGGCGGGGTACGCGTCCTACGACCTTTTCATACCGCCACTATCCACGTCGGCGTCCCCTCGTGGGCTTCACAGGTATCCGCGTCCGCTCGCCACGCTTCGGGCTGGGTGGCTCGCTGCACTCGCCACACTTTCTATTCTCAACTCCACGCCGACGTGGATAGTGGGGGTATGAAAAGGTCGTAGGACGCGTACCGCCGCCCCTCGCGGGCTCGCTGCGCTCGCCGCGCTTTGGGTTGGCGTTGATATTGGGGGTGGTACACAGTGAAAAATGACAGTTGGGGGCCAATTAACATGTTTCATACTAATTTTAATGCATTTGGATGCATTTAAGATCAAAAACGTATGCCATCGCATCGCATTGTATGCCATCGTATGGCATCCGATGCAATCGCATATGATTTTTGACCAAAAATGCTGAAAAATCTGTAAAAATCGCATCGCATCGTATACCATCGTATGCCACTACATATGGCATACAATGCCATACAATGGGAGCCGTGATACTCCACAAGTACCTTGACATTCTCTGAATGCTGGCAGTTAGGGCTAGGTACCTAAAGGTCTAAGTTTATGCCCACCAAGGGGCTTAGGGTTAGACTGTGGGTGGAAGGTAGGCTAACATAAGACAATATGAGGTGAGTACGGGGCAGGGAATAAGATTAGGTATAGGGGGTAGAATGTTCACTGAAAGACAGCTGCTTAGACATAACTTCTGGCAAATTTGTCATGTTAAAATATCATCCATGTAGACATGGTGCATATTGCCGTGGTCACTTTCACATGCTATGCACATTGGTCCTTTTTCAGATCTGATCGCAGTACAAATTTGTTCTCAAAATGGGCAAAACCATGTGCACTGCAGGTGGGGCAGATGTAACATGCGCAGAGATTTAAATTTGGGTGGGGTGTGTTGAAACTGAAATCTAAATTGCAGTGTAAAAATAATGCAGCCAGTATTTACCCTGCACAGAAACTACAGATGTGCAGACTCGGATTCCAGAGATCCGAGCCCCCACGGTCGTCATCATTCCGAGCCCGGTTCCGAGCAGCGCTTGGAGATTCCTGCCTGACTCGGGTCCGTCCACGTGGGCAGAACATCATCGCCTGGCGCTGGATTTCGCAAGGCTTTAAATAGTGGCTGCTGCGCCCGCCATCTTCACTCCAGTCTAGAAGTGGGTTGGGAGAGGGTGTGTTGGTGCTGCTGCTGGGGCTTAAACTTGAGCTTGAGCTTGACCTTGAATGCATTATTTTATTTGCTGGGGCTGTCTCTCTCAGTGCTGCTGTGTACTTTGTTCTCCTCTCTGCTTAGGGTGGGATCCAGGGCAGGCGACAGGGGGGGGGTCAAGGGGGACAAGTGTGATGGGCCCCAGCGATCCGAAGGGCCCCAGAGCCTCCATGCCCAACCACAGCCACAGCCTGTACTAGTTGGCCTGACAGTGACCCTCTGTGTCCTCTCACAGTGTGCCACTGCTGTCTACTGTGTGTGCGCCCTGCTGCTCAGCGCTTAGCCATCTACTCTGTGTGTGCATACGGCCTGGGGCCACAGTCGCACAGATGTACCCGCTGCTAGCACTGTGGCCTCAGTCTCTGGCTCCTGTACTTGGCATTATTTTGTAAAAGTGACAGGCCAGCAGTACCCGGGAGCCAGCAGGAAGCCACAGTCAGGAGCCAGGCCAGCAGGACTGAGAACGAGAGAAGTCCGCACCTGAAAACAGGATCTAGAGCAGCGAAAGGTTGAATGAGGCTCATCCAGAAGAGAGTTGTGTGGATTTGGGATTAGGTGGGGGCCCCAGACATATCATTGTACAGGGCCCCAAGATTTCTGTTGCCGGCCCTGGTGGGATCACCCTAGCAAGGAGGACAGTCTAACTGTGTACTTGTAGAACTACTGTCTCCTCTGTGCGGTCTACCTCTGGTGTGCTGTGCTGTAATTATTTTATTAGCTGGGGCTGTCTCCCTCAGTGCTGCTGTGTACTCTGTTCTCCTCTCTGCTTAGGGTGGGCTCTCCCTAGCAAGGAGGACAGTCTAACTGTGTACTTGTAGTACTACTGTCTCCTCTGTGCTGGGGCCTACCTCTGGTGCTGTGCTGTAATATATATTATATTAATAATTGATTATATTATATATATATAGTCCACTGGTGCTGCCTGCACTGAATCTGCCAGTATTATTTACTCAGTTCACTGTTGCCACTGGCAGTGCTACTGCCTAAATGTACCTACCTAGTACATACTAGGCTGCTATATATAATTTAATTAAAAAATAATACCTGTGCTGCGTGTGACTGTAAAAAATAATTCCATGCTGCTGGTGCACTGACATGTGCCACTGAGTACCACTGCCAAGCAGTACCTAATAATAATAATAATAAAATTAATTATTATAAATTCTGCTGGTGCATAATAGTCTGTTACTGGTGCTGTGCAACTACCTTTTGTGGTTGCCACTGGCAGTGCTACTGCCTACCTACCTAGTAGTTTAGTTTCTCTACCTACTAGGCTGCTATATTATTAATACTTAATTAATTTAATTATATATAGTCCACTGGTGCTGCATGCACTGAATACTGTGAATAGAGGTTGCCAGTATTATTTACTCAGTCCACTGTTGCCACTGGCAGTGTTACTGCCTAAGTGTACCTACCTAGTACAACTACGTACTAGGCTGCTATATGTAATTTAATAAAAAAAATAATACTTGTGCTGCGTGGGACTGTAAAAAAAAATAATTCCATGCTGCTGGTGCACTGACGTGTGCCACTAAGTGCCAACCAGTACCTAATAATAAAATTAATTATTATAAATTCTGCTGGTGCACATATACTAGTATTGCTGACGTATCTACCTGTCTTGTGTCTAGTACTGCCTTATCTACCTGTCTGGTCTGGGGCCCACTGCCTAATACTGACGTATCTACCTGTTTGGTCTGGAGCCCACTGCCTAATACTGACGTATCTACCCTCTGGTGCCTAGTACTGCCGTATCTACCTGTCTGGTGCCTAGTACTTCTGTATCTACCGCTGCAGTGCCACTCTTACATGAGCCACGTGTTTGTGCCACACACTTGTGTGGCTTAGCATAGTTATCCAGCTACCTTGGTGCAACCTTTTGCCCTAAAAACAATATTGTGAGGTGTGAGGTGTTCAGAATAGACTGGAAATGAGTGGAAATGAATGTTATTGAGGTTAATATAGCGTAGGAGCAAAAAAAAAAAAACCCCTGAATTCTGCGATTTTAGCAGTTTTTATGCTTTAAAAAAAAAATAAAAATCAGAACCCAAAACCAAAGATTTCTGCATTTATAGCTTTGAAAATGAAATAGAAGTTAATACATTATATTATGTATGGATGGGATTTGTAATCAGAATTTTCTTGAACTGTACAAGCAAGTAAGTTTTTTAGTGATACCATGTCGCCATCTGCTGTTCAAATACAAAATGACATCCATTTGCTCACGTTGAAGCAGATGCTAACAGAAGAGATATATACCGTGTTTCCCCGATAATAAGACACTGTCTTATTTTTTTTTTCCTCTCAAAAAAGACCATAGGGGGGCGTGGCCTGACCAGCGGAGAGGATAGCAGCGTCTCTACATAGCTCCTGCTGAACTTGCCTTAAAAGCCAGAATTAAGGCTCCCTCGCCACCGATTCTGCACTGATCCCCCTGCGTGCCCTCCATCAGACACCCGGGGAGTGGACCGGTAAGTGCCGCGGAGCCGGAGGACCTGGTAACAGGTCCTTGCAGGTTGCGGCCTGCCTGGTCTGTGAAGCCGGGACCTAGATTAAGGGTCTCTGCCCGCTCTTGGGCTCCGTGGCGGGAATCGCGGGCGATCCTGTCCGCGCTGGAGGCCGGCGACACCACCACTGAAGTGCGGAGTTCTCCCTGAGCCCTCCGCCGCTGCTGACTGCTGCCCCGCTGTCACTCACTGTGGGAGAAGAGGTGCCCAGAGCTCCGTTTCCCCCTGCATCCATTTCGGCGGCGGCCATCCTGGATATCCAGCACAGGGTCACTGCGTGCTGCGGCGGCTGCTCCTGAGCCTCCAGTTAAAGGAGCCTCCAGGTATTGTGAGAGCCTGCCCGTGGGGTGCACCTGGGAAGGAGTGGTGAGGTCCTTAGGGCGCAGGCTAAGATACACAGAGAGCAGGCTGCCACAACATAAGGGGATACACTAGGTGTCCAGAAAGACTCCCCCTACCTGTGATGTGGGCACAAGGGTGCTGGGTACACTCACATACACCTTCAGAGGTGTAATACCCTCCTCAACTCTGCAATACCCTGGAAGTGTTCTGACCCTCTAACATACAACTACCCCCTGATCCACACCTAGAAACATACCAGGTGCAAAATAAATCAGCAAATAAGCACAGAACCACCATCTTTTTATAAATATACTGCTCTGCTATTGCTTAGAGTATATACCTCTCCTTATACAAGAGCGCCACCTGGTGCTTCATTCCTAATTAGACACCTTCCATTTTAAAACACTAACTACAATGCTTATGATGTAATCGCTAAGGTGACCCCCTTCCAGATATGAGATGATGAGACGCTGTTGAGTCCTATGCATGCGTAGGCCTCTTTCTCCCTGGGGGATATGACCGACGGTCATACATGATGTAAAGCATACGCAAAGTCTGACCTACTGCTTTATTACCTGAACTCTGTATATCACGTTAGCTCCTCTAGGGCTAAAACCACATGGGTAAACGGGGGAGAAGCCTCTCAAAGGTAAAAACCCCTAAAGGCCCAAGCTCCACCCCTCAGCCTGACCTGCGCCACTTCCTGAGATCTCCTGAGCCTCAAACGACTCCATTAGACGATACTCCGCGCCCATCTACCCCCCCACCTCAGTGCTCCTCCTCACAGGAAGCAAATACAGGAATGGCTTCCGACGGAGCTCCCGACCTTCCCGCAATAATGCTACTCCTGAAATCGTTACCAACAAAACAGGAGCTACCATCAAAAAAAGACTTTGAGTTACTTGAGAAACGCCTCCAAGAAACAGTCCGCAAAGAGGTAGCGGAGCTCAAAACAGATATATCTGTGCTATCAAACAGACTAACTCTTGTGGAAGAAAGCAAGGACACCCTGTCTGAAGAACTACATGCCCTAAGAGATACAGTACGGCTCCAAGCCACGGGGATATTAACCTTACAACAACAACTGGACGAAATGGACAACAGAGGGCGCAGAAACAACTTGAGAGTCCGAGGTCTACCAGAAGACATCCCAACCCAGAGCTTGACCGATGTCTTGACCAAGATCTTTAATGAAATCCTGGAAGGCGACCCGAGTACCAGTATCACATTTGACAGAGCTCACAGAGCATTGAAACCCAGGGGAGACCCCTTGGCTAAACCCAGAGACGTGATATGCAGACTTCACTACTACTCTCAGAAAGAGGAAATACTGCGTAAACTTCGCAACTTAGATGAAGTGGACTTTAACGGTAATAAGATCCAAATATTTCAAGATCTATCGTGGCGCACCCTACAGCTCCGCCGCCTACTTAGACCTCTAACAGAAGCTTTGCGCTCAAGGGACAGGAAGTACAAATGGTTGTTCCCGTTTGGTCTCCAATCAACTCATAACGGCAAATCTGCAATATTCCGGGACCGCCCTGACTTAGACAACTTTTGTACAGTGCTAGAAATCTCCGCTCCAGACCTACCCAACTGGGATGAAACCTATTTGATCCCTCCGCCTCCTAGACCTGATCCCACCGAGAGGGGCTTCCAACCGACCCGCAGCTCCAGACGTCAGCAAAGGAGGAGACTCCCAAATGAAACCCAAGAAGATACTTGACTTTCATTATAACCAGGTTTAATTTTTTCTTCTTTCTCTTGATATGTTTGCCTGAATAAGATGGTGATTCATTCCAATCACCTAGTAAACTTAGGTACTTGTGCACCATATTGTTAAAAGGGTCATCGATCGGGTTTAGTTGGTTATGGTGCTGATACGTGTTCACAATAATCCCTTACTGTTATAGTCTAAGTTAAAGTTATCAAGTTACTAACTGAGGTGAGGACTGTTTAATCACTTCTTCTACAAAGTTCAGATAATTCGTTCTCTCCACTGGTTGGGTGGACGATATGCGATAGTGTGTCCAACCTCATAACCGGTCAGAATGCTAGCTTAGTCAACAACCTCATAGTCTATGTTCAATGCCCTCACTGTCCTTCTTTTTCAGATAAGATATTAGTATGTCTCTCTTACACCGAGGTTTGAACAATGGACTCCTAATGTTTCTTGTTGTTTTTCTTTTTGTATATATAAGTGTGGCCGTCGGCACTATTCCCCCAGTGCCCCAATACCGCAAGCAATTTTCCTAAGCATGCGGAGACGCTTATTTGTCCTCCCCATGCGACTTAGGAGCGGTATTCTCCCAGATGTGTTTTTTATTACTTTATTACTTACATTCTATTCTACTGCCTTTCTGCTTTCCTCCTTTTACTCTACCCCCCCTTTCTGTCCTTCCTCTTACTCCACCCCGCCACCTTATTCCCGGGAACCACTCTTGCAACCACCACTACTTGTCACGCTGTGCCTAAATCATTACTTAGAGCTCTGGATCACAGCTGAGAACTCCTCTGACCCTCTATGTGATGAATCCAACTCTTAAAATTATGTCTATCAACGCTAAGGGTTTGAATGTTCCAGAAAAAAGATCCAGACTCCTAAGAGAGCTCAGAACGGACAAAGCAGACATTGCCTTTATCCAGGAAACCCACTTTCAGGAGGGCAGAGCACCAACTTTACGCAACCGAGACTATACTGTCTCATATTACAGCAACAACAGCCTGGGTAGGACACTGGGAGTGGCAATACTTTTTCACCGTAAACTTTCCCCATCTAATGTGGAAACCCATGTCTTAGCTGAGGGACGGGGCTTATTAATTAAATGTAAAATATCCAATCAAACCTTTACATTTGTAAACTTATATGCCCCAAATACTAACCAACATTCCTTTATCGACAATATGCTCAACCGGATATATGCCCTGAAGGCGGGTGTTATGATTATAGGGGGGGACCTAAACTGGCTAATGCACCCATCACTAGATTCTTCCTCTTCCCACTCGACCCGGCCGACAAATGGCACCGCAAAGTGTGTCGGTCCCTACATGAACACCAGCTAGTTGACACTTGGAGGTTACGTCATCCAACGGATCGCGACTACACCTTCTACTCACATCCTCATGACACCTACACGAGGATAGATTACCTCTTAATAGATCATCAGCACTTACATATGTTGGTTGATGTGGAAATTGGACATATCACATGGTCAGACCATGCCCCCGTCTCCCTTACTCTTAAATATTCTCAAAACCAGCCCACTTTTCGCACATGGCGACTAAATGAACTTCTTCTTCAAGATTCCTATTGCACTGACCAATTAAAACAATGTATTGTTGAATATATTAAGCTTAACGATACTCCTGACACCTCAGCGGTTACATTGTGGGAAGCACACAAATGTGTCATTAGAGGGAAACTAATCCAACTCGGCACATATGTGAAAAAACAAAAAGAGGAACAAAAAAAAAGGTTGTTGCAAACAATTCATAATCTAGAAACCAAACATAAGTCCTCCCAATCGCACGAAGTACTCCAAGAACTTACTGAAACTAGACACGCCCTTAACAAACTCATGTCAGATAAGATCAAAATGGACTACACTAAATGTAGAAGCCGCTTTTTTCAGTGGGGCAACAAACCTAGCAAAATGCTGGCGAAAGCACTGAGGGCGCAAAGGGCCTCCATGCATATACAAGAGGTTGTAGATGACAGTGGACAGAAATGCCACTTGACATCTGACATTGCGAAGGCTTTCCAGACCTACTACTCTAAACTCTATAACCTGATGGATGGCTCTCCTGATGCCTCCAGTCAAATAACCGATGATACACTCCTGACTTACCTTAGGAACTCGGCCTTCCCAAAGATCTCAGAGGCTGAGGCGAACCACCTAGACAGGCCTTTCACTCAAGAGGAACTGATGGAGGCGATTAAACGTACGCCATCAGGTAAAAGCCCAGGGCCGGATGGCCTCCCGATCACATACTACAAAACTTTTAGTGAGTCCTTGCTGCCCATTATGCTCCGAGCTTTTAATGCGATAACAGATACAATGTCTTTCTCGGCCCAGTCACTAGAAGCCTATATCACCGTAATACCCAAAGAAGATAAAGATCCTTCCCTCTGCCCTAGCTACAGACCCATCTCCCTTCTAAATGTTGACCTAAAATTATACGCTAAATTAATTTCTAACAGATTAAAACTACTGTTACCTGACCTAATCCATACTGACCAGGTGGGCTTCGTGCTGGGTCGAGAAGCTCGTGACAACACCACAAAGATGTTAAACCTAATCCATCAGTCAACCCAGTCCTCTGCTCATACAATGCTACTATCCACCGACGCCGAAAAGGCATTTGATCGAGTAAACTGGAAATTTATGAAATGCCTACTCGAACACATAGGATTAAAGCCCACCTCCCTACATAGGATTTTGGCACTCTATAGTAACCCCACTGCCAGGATTAGGGTCAATGGAAGCTTATCAGACCCAGTGATTATTTCGAACGGAACACGTCAAGGCTGCCCATTGTCCCCCTTGATTTTCGTTCTATGCATGGAGGCCCTAGCGAGATCCATACGTGCAAACCCTAACATTGCAGGTTTGCGGATAGCGGAAATGGAATACAAATTAGCATTATTTGCTGACGACCTTTTAGCAGTTATTACCAACCCAAAGGTCTCCCTACCAAATCTAATGAAGGAATTCAAAGTCTTTGGAGACCTATCCTATTTTAAGATCAATTATAGCAAATCGACTGCTCTTAACCTCACCATTCCCTCTGACACACAAACTCATCTGCAGCAGATGTTCCCGTTTAGATGGAACCCCACATACATCAAATATCTAGGGGTTCTCCTTCCGAAAAATCTCGCATCGACATACTCTCTAAACCTCAACCCGATAACTACTAAACTCCGACACGAACTTTCCTCATGGTCTTCCAAGGGTATATCTTGGTTGGGGAGGATCAACGTAATAAAAATGAATGTTTTACCCCGTATCCTCTATCTACTACAGGCACTGCCGGTTCATATCCCTAGGGGCTGGTTCGTAGAACTTCACCGGATGGTCCGTAATTTTGTTTGGAGTGGTAGATCTCCCCGATTCAGACAGGACTACTTATATAGAAGGAAACATTTGGGAGGCTTCCAACTCCCCCATTTTGAAACTTACCATGTTGCTATTCTGCTAAACAGAATTTACGAATGGGCCAACCCTAAAACAACAAGACAATGGGTGTCCATAGAAAATTCATTTTATAAGACTCCCTTGGGGACTGTGCCATGGCTACCTCACATACCCAAGATCACACACCCGACTATAGGCCCAACCCTTGAAATATGGAAACGAAACAGAGGTAAGAAGTACATCTCATCAGTATACTCCCCTATGACACCACTGTTTGATAACCCGAAGTTCTTACCAGGAGACTCCAAAATAGCTTTCAAGTCATGGTATGAGGCAGGCATCTTGAGAATAGGCCAACTATACAATTCTTCGGGTGTGTTGCCATTCCCAGAGGTACAATCCAAATGGCCCCTCCCCAATAAGGAAATTTGGAGATACCTCCAAGTCAAACACTTCCTCCAGTCTAAGGAAATGAAGGAGGCAGGTTCTAGAGACCTAACGCCCTTTGAACAACTAGTTTGTTCACAGAACATGTCAACACATATTACATCACACATATACAAATACTTAATTGAAAACCAATTCTCCACTTTACCAAAATTTACCACAGACTGGGAGAAAGACCTGAACCTAACAATTAGCGGGTCACAGTGGACTTCCATTTTTGAGAAGTCATGGAGCAGCTCCACTAACATACTCACTTTAGAAACCCACTTCAAAGTTATTTCCCGTTGGTACCGCTGCCCATCCATGCTCTCCAAGATGTATCCGGGGGTCTCGGCAACTTGCTGGAGATGTGGCTCCGACCTTGGTTCCCCAGTACACATTTGGTGGACATGCCCGACATTACGGCCCTTCTGGAACAATGTGATCGAGACCACAAAAGAAATATTGGGCCCAGAGATCCCAGACAGTCCAGAATTCTGGCTACTTAACTTACACCCCACCCCCTTATCAAAATATAAAAAATCTGTACTGAAATATCTCAACAGCGCAGCAAAGGCAGTCATACCAGTCCATTGGAAATCCACCTCCCCTCCATCCCTCTTAAACTGGTTCCAGAGAATAGAGCTTTACAGATCAATGGACGATATCATAATGTCCTCCCCAGACAAATTCCAGACATATTCCATGATCTGGCTTCCCTGGCTAGAATTCTGTGAGACAGACAAATACAAAAGTATCGTTAACAAGCCCCAATCCCCGCCCTGAGCCCAAGCACACAAACAGGAAACAGCGCAATCCCCGCCAGACGCTTTAGATGGTTCCCATGCCCAACCTCATTCCCCTCCCCTTACTCTCTTTTTCTCTCTTTCCCCCCTTCTTCTTTCTACATAATATATTACTGAGACATATTTTTTGTTAAAACTGCATACAGCAAGTTCATGCTTAAAATGTTTATTGGGAATTATATTCAAATGTAATGATTTCCTTCATGTCACACTCCTGATTTATACTTGATTACAGTATTTTCTCTTTTTTTTTTTTTGTGATAGATATAATTGTTTGAGTGTGAGCCTTTTAAAAAAAAAAGAAAAGAAAAATGTTCCCACTGTTGTAACCTTTAATTTGTATTATAACTCAAATAAAAATTTAACAAGCAAAAAAAAAAAAAAAAGACCATAGGTCTTATTTTCGGGGGAGGGCTTATTTTTATAGACCCCACATTCTTGATGGCCCCAAACCTTTCCACATGCCCCCACATTCTTGATGGCCCCAAACCTTTCCACATGCCCCCACATTCTTGATGGCCCCAAACCTCTGTTTGCTTACCGAGACAGCCAGAACTGTATTGATGGCCCCTGTGTGCTGTCGGCGCTGTGTGCTGTACAGGCTGTACTGTTCAGCAGCCACGTGATGTGCATGGCGTGATGTGCGCGGCATGACGTCACGCCGCGCCTACCGCAATGCATCCCTGGGAATGGGAGCCGCGGTATTATCGTACAGGTACAGGAGAGTTGAGCGGGGCTGAGCGGGGCTGAGCAGGGCTACATTTTAATAACTTTAATAAAATCTATGGGAAAATTCATAGGCCTTATTTTCGGGGGAGGTCTTATTTTGGACAAATGTTCCTAATCTGGGGTAGGGCTTATTATCGGGGTAGGTCTAATTATCGGGGAAACACGGTAGCACTGTTGTAATTTATCTTTAAATACTCTATTCAAATGAAGCTTTGTGTATAATGCAGGGATGGGGAATCTTCGGCCCTCCAGCTGTTGTTGAACTACACATTTCAGCATGCCCTGCTATATTTTTGCTATTTGGCTATGCTAAAACTGTTGCAGGGTATGCTGGGATGTGTAGTTCAACAACAGCTGGAGGGCTGAAGGTTCCCCATCCCAGGTATAGTGGGATAGGGGGAAGATGTTACACTTATATGGTGTAGTTAGTAATTGTAGCATTTCACAATTGTACTTATGACATACACCCCAACATCTGTGTCTTGCTACTCAGGACACTCGTGAGGGGGAGCAGCGCGCTCAAAAAGGGGGCATGACCTCACGGGATGTCGTGTCCTCAAGCTACCCCCCCCCCCTTGATTTTTGCCCCTCTACATCACAGCATATATACCCTTCAGGCTGAGGGGACTCCCAACTGCCCCCCCCCCCCCCCCCTCCTGCCACAGGATACTGGCGGCCCTCGGCGGGACGCAGAAACATCTCCAAAAACTGTGACATTCCGTGTTGTTAGGTCAACATACTAAAGGTCGATACACATTGAGTCGACCAATGAAGGTCAACATGGGCTAGGTCGACATACAGTTGGAAGGTCGACACAAGCATTATGTTGACCTAACAGCTGTCGACCCAATGACATATACCTCCTACAAAGCAGTGCTAAGAAACAGATGTAGCATCAGTAGCAACTATGGCCGGCGTATGCTTGTGACCATTCACTAAAATGCCTTGTTTAAACGTATAGCTTTTAAACCTGGAGCAATGTGCATGACACCACACCCCTGTAATACAGCACATTCATTAGCTGTTCTGCGAAAGATCAGGCTGAGCTGCCCAGGTTTGCCAGTGGCTGCCTCTCAATGATACAGATAGTGCAGCTGCGTAGTCATCGATTATGCTCAGCCCTCCCTGCAGATCCCGCCAGCGCTAGAAACATAAACTGCCCTCCCACATAAACTTGCCCACTTCATATTAAAAATAGATGTCATGGGGAGCTTAATACTGAGAGTCTATGAAGAAGGTTCAAGGCAGGGCTAAAATGACAGCTATTTGACTCATTTTAGCCACGCCCCCTAGTGAGGACTCACAATTTCCAGATTTACCTGCATATCCATATTTTTTTTTAAATTTAGGGGATAGAAGGCAGGTTTGGGGCAGTGATAATATCATGTGGGAGGGCCCAAAGACGAGTCTCCATTATTGGTATGCTAAATTTCCCCTCTATGTTTTGCCTTTTGAAAAGTATATGGTAACAATTCAGAGCATCAGATGGTGATTAAAAGGATGTTATTCCAGTGACAGCCAGAAGTAACAAATGATTTAGCAAAGCATAGGTCAATTCAGGGAAAAATAAAGGAGCAGAATTGCTGTAAACTGGCTGCATGCAGGAGATCCAGACAACAGACAAGCTAGCTCCACATACACAATAAAAGACAGAATTTTTAATTCCTCAGACTCCAGAGTGCAGCCTTCACATGGGGCAATTTCAGGCTTTTCCACAGAGATCTAACTACATCGCTTTGAAAATGCCCCTCCATTGCACCATGTGTAGGGGCCATAGTGATAGCCTGGTGATTAATATCCAGAATGCTGGATAAATCTAGTTACATCACCCTTCAGGGCCAGCGCTCTCACCAGAGATCACTGGTCAAATGGTCGACACAAGGAAAAGTTCAACATGGGAAACATTGACATAATTTTCTAATTTTTTTGCACCAATGACGACATAGGTCTAAATGGACACCGTATTAGTGTACCGCATCCCCTCGCATGGCTCGCTGCGCTTGTCACACTATTATAGTCTCCCTCTATGCCCACTGAGATGGTAAGTATAAACAAGTTGGTTTTAAAAAAAACACATGAAAATCTCATGTTAACTTTTTCCATGTCAAACTTTACATAGAATGCATTTGAAATGAAGAAATTGTCCTCTGGATGCTATAGCACCATCTGCTGTTTATAGAGAGAACAGCAGAGTGTTGGAGAAAACTCAGTACAGTAAGAAATAAGCTGTGGAATGTCAAATAGCTTATATATATATATATATATATATATATATATATATATATATATATATATATATATATATATTACATTAATTGTATTCTTTCCATGTTTTCAATTTTCTGTTCTTAAATTTCCTAGGATATTTTAAAACAGTGACATTTGCACATTTGTTCTCCACGTTTGTTTTTCTTTTTATTTCTATTTGTAAAGCCACAACATATTCTATGATGCTGTACAGTAGGAGGACACTATTATTTGGTCAGTGCAGGAACATTAACTTAATATCGGAAGACAGTAAATATAGTTTTTTTTTTTTTTCAAATATTTATTTATTATTAATTATTTACAGTTTCTTATATAGCGCAGGAGATTCCGTTGTGCTCTACAATTGTAAACAGAGATAAAACAAACTGGGTAACAACAGACAGACTTGGAGGTAGGAGGGCCCTGCTGCAAGCTTACAATCTATAGGGGTATAGGAGGGAAACACAAGGACAGGCACCAGTAATAGCATAGCTTGTAGGTCCAGAAGGGAAGCTATATAATACATAAGTACCTCAGAGGGTTATGGGTATGGAACTTAAATATGACAGGCTTGCCTGAAGAGGTGAGTGTTCAGGGAATGCTTCAAAGTTTGGAGGCTAGTGGAGAGTCTTATTGTGCGTGAAAGGGCATTCCATAGGATGGGAGCAGCCCGATGAAAGTCCTGTAATAGTGAATGGGAGCTTTTGACCCGTGCAGAAGAGAGACGCAGATCTTGTGCAGATTTTGTACAGTAACATGATTACTTTCAAGTCCCTAGTTTCCATGCCCCTTTTTATACATGCTAGTATCCGGTATATGCACTACTTGCTATATTATTATTGTTCTATTATTGTTATAATGTTCATGCTATTACCTTGCTTCTAAATTCTATGGAATCCAGTGAACATTAAAGTAATGCTCAACGTTAGGCTTTTGAGCCCTTTTACACTGCCGTTCCCACCAGGCATAATGCCGGGTGGGTGATGTCAGTGGAGGGGGGTCCAGAGCCTGTGCTTGGAGATTACATCATCTCCATGCACCGGGATATTCACAAGCCGGGACGCCCGTGATGCCAATTGGTCCCGGGTCAGGTGACAAGGGTTACCCATTAGCACTGTCCCTGAACACAGGTCTCACCCGTGTACAACCCATAACATTTCCCAGGTTGGATTGCTGGGTAACAGGACCCGGGTTATTTTTTTAGAGCCTATCTGCACCATACCCTGACCCGGGTTGACGCAGCAATAACCCAGGTTATTGCTTTGGTGTAAAAGGGGCGTAAGTGTAATATTGTGAATAGGGTATACATCTTGTATTAGATGTTTGTTCTTATATTCATTTAAAGAATTGTGTTTTTGCCAATAAGGGACATGATACATGGTATTGCCAAATACTACTTTCTGCCATGACTTGGAACAAGCTGTTTATCAAAGAGATTCATTGCCAGATATGAGACATTATTACAATAAGCACTGCTTTATTGGTTCAACGTGCCACAGTGTCATAGCTACAAACTTTTGCACCCCCCCCACACACACACACACACACACACACACACACACACATACACTCTACCTAAACACTGAAATTGTAAAATAAGCCTAAAGAGAGAGAAAGAAAGGGATGGAGATAAAAAGAAAGAAACGGAGAGAGAGAGAGAGAGAGAGAGAGAGAGAGAGAGAGAGAGAGAAAGTGAGGGAGGGAGGGAGAAAGAGAGAGAGAGAAAGGGAGGGAGAATGGGAGATAGAGAGACAGGAAGGAGAGATAGAAATGGAGTGAGAGAGAGAGAAAGGGAGGGAGAGAAGAGGAGATCAGAGAAAAAGGTAGAGCAAAGAGAGAGGGAGTGCAGATACAGATAGAGTTTACAGAGGGGAGCGCCTCAAGAGATAGGGAGCAAAGAGAGAGAAAGCAACAGAGAGGGAGAGAGAGTGGGAGGGAGAGAGGGAGGGAGATAGAGAGCGAGAGAAAGGAAGAGAAAGAGAGAGAAATGGAGGGAGGGATAAAAAGGAGAGCAGAGAGAGAGAGGGATCACAGAGGGGGAGATGGAGGAAGAGAAATGGAGGGAGAGATAAAGAGGGGGATAGAAAAGGAGAGCGGAGTGAGGCAGAGCAGGGAGAGAGGGAGAGCAAAGAGAGAAAAAAGGAGAGATAATGGGAGGGAAACAAAATGAGAACGTAGAAAAACCGGGATTACAGTAAGAGATTGCTTAGAGAGAGGAATAGCAGAAAGAGAGAGAAGGATTGCAAAGAGAGAGGGAGTGCATAGAGAGAGAGGGAGAGCAGAGAGAAAGGGAGCGCAGAGAGACAGATAGAGGGAGCACAGAAAGAGGACATGCAGAGCAAGATATTTGCAAGATATTTGGAGCACACAGAGAGAGAGGGAGTTCAGAGAGAGAGAGAGAGAGCAGAGAAAGGAGTGCAGAGAGAGAGAGAAAGCACACAGAGATGGAGTGCATAGAGAGAGAGAGAGAAATAAGAATCACAGAGAAAGAGGGAACACAAAGAGAGGAGCGCACAGAGTGAGTGAGAGGGAGCACAGAGAGAGAAAGAGAGAGCGCTCCCCCTCCCGAGATTCATGTACCCCACGCAAACCCCCCTCCCGTAATTCACGATCCCCGCTACCACCATTCCATGACCTGGGAGAGGGTGATGCCTTGCCACTTACTGTAGGTGCTTACCCTAGGCCCTTGCCTCACGGGGCTAGTGCGAAATCCACCCCTGGCTGCCACCTCCTTTAGCATCCTTAACTGTCTTCACTGACGCGGTGGCCATTTTGGGGTGACATCTCTCCAAAGGTGCTGCTCCTCAGGCCGGTGGCTCATTTCTGCAGCACTGACAGCAGCATGGTTGTCCCCACAGTACCTCGTGTGTAAAAGCTACTTAGTGCTTGACTTAGTGCAGTGCAGTGGTGTAGCAACGACTTTTATTACGTTCCTTAGTTAATGCCTAGAGCAGTGGTTCCCAAACTTTCTTGACCAGGGCACCCTAGAATATCAGCATTTGTTCTAGGCACCCCTAGTCAAAAAGTGAATTTTGGATAAATAAAAGAATAAAGTAAATAGTGCTTAACTGTCACCCTCAGGTTCAGTTATGTGGTGGGCAACATACTGTAGCTGTGGTTCTAATTGTCCATACAATTTATGATTGGCAGCCACCAGACCAGTTTTTGCCTATTACTTTGAACATAAATAATTTGTTTTGGTCATGGACCCTCAGCCCAGGACACCCTTGCAAACATCCTAAGGCACCCCAGGGTACCTGGGCACACAGTTTGGAAACCACTGGCCTAGAGAAATTCAGATATAGGGCAAATGAGGGAACACCTCAGACTTTGCTTAATATCAGCAATATGATCAATCACTGTACATATATACTGTATCCCTAAAAACCATATGCGTGAGCAGTACATTTTATTAGGGGGTGCACCGTCAAAAGGGTTTGTCTAGCAGAACCTATTGGGCATGTCTAACACCGCCTATTGGGTGTGTCCAACACCGCCAATCACACATGTATACCACCATCTATTGGCACTCGCCACACCATAATCTCCTGCCTTTTTCAGTTTTAGTCTTCTAATTACTCTGTGTAACACATACTTGCCTACCCGACCCTCTCCTTCAGGGAGAAAATGCTCTGTTCCTGGACTTCCCCGGTAATGTATGATTACCATCCCCTGTGGTGAAAACCCTTTCTTATCAATTACCTAGCTCACCACAGGTGATGGCAATCATACATTACCAGGGAAGTCCAGGAACAGAGCATTTTCTCCCTGAAGGAGAGGGTCAGCTAGGCAACCCTGGTATAACAGTACATGCAAATAATGTCAAAAACATATATGGATGACTCAGGTATGTATAAGACAATGGTCTAGTACAATTAACAATGCAAACACGCATAACTGATTATTGGACGCTTCTTTAAATGGAATACAGTTCTAAAAAACAAAGATCTTTGGTAAAAGGTATTGCTGGTATTGCTAGCGGCAGGGATGTGTTCATAAGGGTAGGCACAGCATTAGGGGGTGCCTGTGCACCCCTAACACTCAATGTGCGCACGCCTACGCTAAAAACTATTATTTATCTCCAGTTACCGCTACACTTTAAAAATACACTTACTATCTTTGCCATATATATTGCTCACTAACTTTGTATACTATTAATGTTTATTTCTGGCTATTATGACTGTTTTACAAGCCAGACTCTATATAGAAAGAAAGAAAATAAAGTGGCTCACGGTTTACATTAGAAATACGATGCCGCCAGTTATGGTAATTATGATTTTTCATTCCATGCAACTGTTTTCAGATCCTATCACATAGCAGTTCGAAAAGACCTATTTCAGGCTTTTAAGAATCCTACAGTGTAAGTGAGTCTGTCACAGTAGGAGCTGCTTCTCTAGAGGTCAAAGAGTAGGCGCCCTGCTGTATGTTACACAGAGCTGATCTTACAAGCCATTGTGAAGGCGGGAGAAGATAATACTAAGCTGTACCCTGCTGGGACCCATTGAATAATACCGTGTAAGTATAGAAAAGAAGAAGATGCAGAATATAAAAGAAGATGACAGCCCATTGTGTTTAATATAATGTTTATCCTAAACCTTAGTGCCATACATAAGTACATACACATTACATGCACATTTTATTATATTGTAATGATTCATTTTTTAGGTTACATTTCGATTGTTGATATTATTTTCTCTTTTACATGTTTTCTCATAGGCAGAACAGCCAGCAACTGCATTTATCTGCAGATGTACAGAGCAAAATGTGATAAATATTTATTCTGGCCTTCAACTTCAATTCAATTTCTTGACAGTCAGAACATTGTACCATTGACCTCCTTTTTTTTATAATACGCAGGGACGTCACTTGTTTTATAACAGACCTGTGCCTGATTCCATAGCTAAACTCATTAAGATCCTAGTCAGACTTACCATATGAAATGACACTAATAAGTGTCACATAGCCATAGGGGGAGTCATGATATTAATACACGTAAGCTAAATGTAAACTATTTCCCTTCTAAAGCTCTCCCAGGTCAAATAAAAGAAATAGATCAAATTGTTTCAGAGCTCGTTCTGCAGGATATTCCAACATGTGCCATAATCAGACATTTGGTATTTGGTTGGTTCTTTTAGGTAAAGCTGGAAGTGTGCATGCTAATAGACAGGTGTGGTCTTGCCAGGGCCGGCGCCACTACTAGGGCGCCGGCCACTGGAGGGCGGCAGTTCGCCCCTCGCCCCCCCTTGCAAAGGGGGTACCTGCTGCGCCGTCTGGGGAGCGGGCAGGGGGGTCCATGCCGGCTTCTGACAGGAGCCTGCAATGGTGTCCTTGCTGCGCGAGTACCTGGGGCGCTGTGTATAAAGCTGGCGGCGGTGGGGGGTCACTGCAGTGAATAAGAAATAACTAGCGCTATCCAGCCTGCCGCCCACAGGAGAAAAGATGAGCCACTGGGCTGTGCAGGGAGTCGGAGCCTGCCACCCACAGGAGAGAAGACAAGCCGCTGGGCTGTGCAGGGAGCCAGAGCCTGCCGCCCCCCTGTGAGAGAAGACGAGCCACTGGCTGTGCAGGGAGACAGAGCCTGCCGCCCACAGGAGAGAATACGAGCCAATGGGCTGTGGAGGGAGCCAGAGCCTGCCACCCACAGGAGAGAAGAGGAGCCGCTGTGCTGTGTAGGGAGCCAGAGCATCACATGCGGCTATATGGTGGCTATATGGCATGCAATGCGATACAATGCATAAGATGCCATACGACTGAAAATCGTGGGCACTGTACTAGGAAACAAGTACCTATACTACATTCCCATACATATGTGGGCCAGTACGTGTGTGTACTTGATCACTTATCTATGATAGCATTGCAAAACACAATTTCTGGATTCGACTCAAATGTGTGCTTATGTGTACATGTGTTTGGAAAACCAGTGTCTGCTGTTACCAGTGTTTACATTCATGCAGTAAATGTGATGGTCATATTTCTGCCCTTCACACAGTAAGGTAACCCTTTATTCTGAAAACACACACACACACACACACACACACACACACACACACACACCACCACCACCACACTTTCAGCCCTTCATTACCCTTCAATTTATACCACACATAAAAATGCATCACACATGTGTATACAGTATGTACCAATTTCCCTTACCATAACACAGTACACAAACATATTTGAACAAAACACAGACAACTTCTAACTTTTAACAAACTTTTATTTTTAAACAAAAAAATCTCCCAAGGAGATTGGGAGCTGGTAGGGGATTGGGAACGGGTATGGCATTTGGAGCAGGTAGGGGATTACCTGTTGTCCACCTCTTAGTGGGCTGCCTCCTCCGCCTGCCGCCTTTGATGTCATGATCTTTGTCGTGCAGTGTATATTTTTTTTCAATTGTAGATTATGTGTTGTAGGTGGAATCCATGGAGACTGCTGAAGTTAGCAAGCAATACACAGTACTCTTTACAAACAATAAAACTGAGGTTATGACAAATTTCTAATGAAAAAAAAAACACACACACACACACACACTGACACTCGTTTCACAATTATGACACTAATACAAACAATTAGGCTAATATGGGCAAATATGAACAAACGCATGCAAACATTTGCAAAAAAACAGTGATTATGTAATGGATGCAAAAATACTTGCAGCGTCTAAATCGGCCCCTCAGCTCCTCTAGGAGGTCTGGCTGGCGCCTCCACAAGGCAGACCATCGCCGCTCTAATTGCGTGATGGTCCAATGTACGCCCGTGCGGGCGTAAATGCAGCACCGGGCCACAAGATAAGCCTGGTGCTTATCTCGATTAGAGATATAGGGGCCCGTCTGCCCCAAAGGGCCAGAAGCTCCCTGTAGGAAGACATATTGGTGATCGGATCGGATGACTCATGCTATGCATGTATATGCCACGGTGATCTCATCGAATCACTTACTCTATGCATGTATGTATATGGTCAGATTTCTACCATACTGTACATACAGGTGAGGGAGGGCCCGTATTCTCCATTGTTCACTATGGATAGCAAATGTTTTCTGAACCAATGGACACAACATTTAAGTTGCCTCACACCACAATTAAACATACATTTCTGCATATTTTTCACGGCGTGAATGCTCAATGTTTTCCGTATGAGTACGGAACGCTGCATACGTGGGAGGGTGGGTGGAGGGTTGTTTTAGGGGTATTTATAGAGGGCCTAACATAAGGTCCCTTTGCTGCTAACATGTCTGGTCAGACCCAGAGCTCAACCAAGCGAAAATGGCCTCCATCACCTCCAATGTGCGGCAGTGGGCCAATCAAGAGCGGAGGAATGAGGACCAAGGCAGCAGCTCACAGGCAGGACAACATACGGCATCAGCAGAATCCTCACGATCACAGCAGGTGCCTTCCAAAGAGAGAAGCCAGGTCAGCACTGGCAGTGCATCACAAACTAATCCTGGCAGTCAGAGGTCAACAAGAACAAAGAAAAAAAATAAGCATTTCAAGAGGAGGAACTTGCTATATTGGTACCTTGAGCATGGGAGTGGATAGAGATTATAAAAAAGAAGCTGACGTGCACAATGAAGGACAAAATATGGGATGAAATAACGGAGGAGATCAATAAGGTGGCACCACAACATTGTGATGTGGATCGTGTGAAGGGAAGGCAAGTGTATGTTTGTACTTATGTATTTGTGTCAAAAGTCAAAATAGCAGTATGTCAGGTGTACCTGACAAATGTGTATCTGGTGCTATAGACTAGGTAAATGTTGAGTTGTGTGCAACACTGAAAAGAGGGGTGTGCTGCTACAGTAGTGAGCATTGTAGTGTCCATCGCAACATTCTGGATAAGGGATGTTTAATAAGCTATACAGGATAAATAAAGCAAAGTTTAATTTTACTTAACACCCACAAATAGGTTGGTCAATGATGGTTATATGTGTCTGAAGTATGGGTTGAAATAGACAGATGTGAAATACACTTCACATGTGATGTTGCTAGGGGCAATCAATCTGAGTGTCCTTCTTATTTATGTAGCACCCTCTACAAGATAGCAGCCAGGATGTGATTGGTTGCCCAAACCAACATCACCTTTTAAGTGTATTTCACATCTTACCAAATAAGACCCCATGGGCTGTATCACACCTTACTGTCCTATGATTCTAAGTATGGGAGGAAACATATAGATTTTTTTTACCTTAAACACTTCTACAATTATGTGTATTTGGATTGGATGTGATAAGTAGGCGGCATGAACACACCATATAAAATTGGTACATTGCTGTAAGTGCTATGTGCATGCTTTAAATTGAATGCAAAATTATATTAATTGGTATATTATGTATTCAGTGGTAATTTCTCTTTTTTAGGTGGCATGATTTCAAAAGCAACCTAAAGAAGAAGCTGACAGGACGATGGAGGCACAGCAAAACCACTGGGGCTGGCAGAATGCCAAAACATCTTGAGCTTACCTCCCTTGATCTCCTGGCACAGGATTGTGTGACAATCGAGGAGATCCGGGGAGTGGACAAGATGGACAGCGAGCTCCCGGTGGTGTTCGTGGCTGAGCTTGGAGGTGAATATTGAACATGGCGTTTTCTGGTTTGCTTCCATTGTATTATAGCATGGGTCAAAAAAAATATTTTTCCCCAATATTTTTAGACCAAGATGGGCCTCCAGCGTCCCCAGGCACTCCATCAACACAAGGACCTCCCACCCCTCAACCTGCCAATCTACATCATGGTCCCACACAGCCTGAGGGGGATATTGGTGCGCAGCTGCTGATCAAGTGAGATAATTTGCTCCACCTGTGGATCTTTTAAAATGTGTCAATGAGTAATGAGGGCACCTGTGCACCTGCCAGGTGACCTGGAAAATGTGAGCTGTGTGGGGTCCTGAGGACCGGGTTTGAGAACCCCTGCTCTATTGTTTTTTTTTAAGTTTATCCTTAACCCAGTGGTTCCCAAACTTTTTTGAATCACGGCACCCTAGAGTATCAAAATATTTTCAAGGCACCCCTAGGCCAAATGCTTCTTATCGAGAAATTCAGAAAAAATATATTAAATGAAGTGCCTTGTGTTTATATGTCACAGTTATCTGGTGAGGGACAGGATTTACTTCTGTATGTCCACATATGTTATGATTGGCAGCCACCAGCACTGGTTTTGCTTGGTACATTGTCCATAAATAATATGAATTGATCTTGGTCCACCAATCCAAGGCACACCAAAAGGTGTGAAAAAAAGAATTATGTTTGGATCCATGAGGTCAATAGGCAATTATGATTTCCTCATCACTCTTTTAATACTAAGGTCCTCACACCTCTGATTTATCTTGAAATAATGATTTACCAAAATAGGCGGCATTAATACATCACTACACCTAGGTGAAAGCAGTTGGCAGTCTAGTGTCCCCCAGAACTTTTAGCTGCTGTGACAAATCCCAAACCTCTGCCTTTCCCATAATACCAGGCTAATAGAGGGATACGGTTGATGAAATTGGAGTAAGCTGCAAAAAAAAAAACCCCCAGATAAGCTTGTGCCGGCTTGTTGGGGCTAGTTATATAGCCCTGAGTGATCCTAATTATAGGATATTACCCATAGACCTTTGGCTCATTTATGATTCACTGTTAATGTGTTGGAAAAACTACACACTGGCTTCCTGCTTTTTATTTTTATACAATTTTGAATTCAGGACATTATCGTGACATCATCTCTAGATGGACAGTTTTGCCCACTTTTGGGCAAATGAATAATGGACGAAAACATATATTTCTAAGGGATGTATTGTTTTGTTTACATTTATTTTGTCAGCTCCATAGGTAGAGTCTTTTTCTCCTCTTTTTTTTCCAAGATACCTTGCAGCTGATGCAGGAAGAAAGTCTTGCAGGTCTTTCAGGGTGCTATGCTTAATTGCTGTACACAAATTTGGGATTTATTACGTGAGGAGTCTGAAAGCACCTCAGCGCCCATTACATCCCAAACAGCTATACTACTGCACCCCCCCCCCAGAGGTGGGTCTCAGCAGGCCCAGTGTGGTTGGGTAACAGCTAACCCACAATCATAATCTGTTGATAAAACAACATAGTTTTCTTTTCTGGTAAACAAAGTGTTTCTCATTGTCACACGCCATTGTGTCCTATGTTATTAAAGTTTTTCTGAAAGGTGCAACTGTTTCAGGCAGGTTTGACTGTTACAAAAAGATAATAAAATACATTTATTTGCAAATGTTTGTGTTCTTTATGAGTAAAAAAAAACATTTAGATAATTAACTTTAAAAGTATACATTTTGTTATGTTATACCTTACTCCAAAATTTACTAAATGAAAGTTTCCCTCAAAATTATACACACAATACCCCATAATGACAATGAGAAAAAGGTTTTGAGAAATTTTAGCAAATTTATTAAAAATAAAAAATGAATAAATCACATAATTCACAATCACACATTATTTCAGGAAGATTACACGATGTTCCTTAAATTATATTTCTTAAAAAGCTTATTATGATGCCTGTATAATATTTTTCTATAAACATTGTATAATAGTTACATAGTTACATGGTAGGTAAGGCTGAAAAAAGACTTGCGTCCATCTAGTTCAACCTGGTATAGATATCCATTGCTGATTTGGTAGGTTCTGGTATTTTACAGACAAATTATATTTCTTATTTGTACCCATGGATGTTTTTCTCCAGTAAATGTCTGTCCAACTTTGCCTTGAACGCATTTAATGAGCCAGCCGTTACCACCTCTCTGGGAAGAGAGTTCCAGAGTTTGACTGTTCTGACCGTAAAGAAATTCTTTCTACTAGCTGAATGAAATCTTTTTTCTTCTAATCTATACTCATGCCCTCGCGTCCTAGATTCCTTTCTAGTAGAAAATAGGGTGTGTGACAGTTCCTTATATTGGCCCTTGATATACTTGTACATGTTGTGCATGTCCCCCCTTAAACGTCTCTTTTCTAATGTAAATAGTCCCAAATTGCTTAATCTCTCCCCGTAGCTTAAATTCTCCATTCCCCTAATAAGCTTTGTTGCTCGCCTTTGGACTTTTTCTAATTCTATGATGTCCTTTTTATAGTGTGGGGCCCAGAACTGTACTCCGTACTCTAGGTGAGGTCTCACCAATGCTTTATATAGTGGCATAATTACCCTTGAGTCCCTAGTTTCCATTCCCCTCTTAATACATGCCAGAATTTTGTTGGCCTTTTTTGTAGCTACATTACAATGGGCACTACATCCTAGATTGCTGTCTATTTGGACTCCTAGATCCTTTTCAAGTATGGAATTACCCAGTTCCTCTCCGCTAAGGTTGTAACTTGCACACTGGTTGTGTCTCCCAAGGTGCATAACCTTACATTTATCTACATTGAACCTCATCTTCCATTTTTTTGCCCACTCATCTAGAATTGCAAGATCATTTTGAAGCATGGTGACATCTTCTGGTGATTTGATGACTTTGCTAAGTTTTGTATCGTCCGCAAAGATGGATACATTGCTGAGTAACCCTATCCCAATATCGTTAATAAAAATGTTAAACAAAATGGGCCCCAAAACTGAACCCTGGGGCACTCCACTTAGTACCGGTATCATATCTGATACGGCACCATTCACAACCACTCTTTGTTCTCTATTACATAGCCAATTCCCTACCCATCTGCAGATATTTTCACCCAATCCTAGGTTCTCCATTTTATTAATCAATCTCTTGTGTGGGACAGTATCAAATGCTTTAGCGAAATCTAGGAAAATCACATCTACAGCATTTCCATTATCGAGGTTTTTGCTAACCTCTTCATAGAACCCTAGTAGATTAGTTTGGCATGAACGATTTTTCACGAACCCATGTTGGTTAGTACTGAGTAGACGGTGATGATCTAAATATTCCTGGATACCATCCCTTAAAAATCCTTCAAATAGTTTACCCACAATTGATGTTAAACTAACGGGTCTGTAATTAGCGGGATCTTCCTTTTTTCCTTTTTTGAATATTGGCACTACCTCTGCTATTCTCCAATCTTTTGGTACTATACCTGACGATAGTGACTTGCTAAAGATATAATGTAGGGGGGTAGCTAGTTCATCCCTTAATTCCATTAATACCCTCGGATGAATCCGATCTGGCCCTGGTGACTTATTTGTTTTGAGTTTGCTTAGCCTCAGTATTATTTCTTTTGGCGTGAAATCCACAATGAGATCTGGCTTATTTGTCCCGTTTGTGGTAAATGTTCGTTCCACAGTCTGCTCTCCCTTACTAAATACTGATGAGAATAAGTCAATCTGTCAATACAAAACCAACTTGCAAATACATTATTTCTCTCTTACCAGTAGAATTGTTCTGCAGATATTGGTGTTGTGACTTGGATTCATTTTTCCAGAAAATTTTGAGAAGGCATGGTGTCTGCTTTGTACAGTACCCCAGAGCTAGATTAAGGAGGGGGGCAGGGGGTGAATAGACTCAGGCCTCCTGTCTTAAGGACCCCCTGCTGGATCTGCTCTGCCCCTACTCAAGCATTCTCCAGCCTCTGTTCTGCTGCTGCAGCAGGGGCTGGAGATTATACTGTATGAATCAGTGGTGCTGCCTGAAAAGTGGGGAGAGAGCCTTCCCACCCGACAGCCTGGAGTCTTCACTCCACCTGCAGAGTTAGGCTTTCCCCCAATGGCTCTTGTTGCTGGCTGTGTGTGTCTGTGTCATATTTGGGCCATATGCTGCCCACATATCAGAAAGATATCGTTCCAACCAGACAACTTTTGGCTGTTGAAATGATAATCTTTCTAGTGTGTGGGAGCAAACAATTATCAGCCGTTTGCTCCCACATGACCAAAAACATTGATAAATGGCCCAAATGGTAGTTCCAACTAGCTGGGAAAAATCAAACCTGTTTGATTTTACCCAACTGATTGTCCTGGTGTAGGGGAAAGTTCCACCAACTGATCGATAAGTAGGCGGACACTGACCAGCAATGTCAGCCTACTTGTGTCACCAGTGGAGACCAGTGCGAGCAGCAGCAGGAGGAGAGGATCATGCTGCAGGTCAGTGAAATGCGCACCGGCACCCAATCATAGCTTCCCCCATCTCCCCAGCTGGTTGCAATATTGCCGCTACTGCCATCCTCCGCCAGCACCCACAACCACCAAACGAGCATCCCACCCCCGTCTACCGCAGGTCGGCTCCCGAAGTGACAGAAACTGCCCCCTCTACTGGAAACCACCTCATCAGCTTCATCCATGCTTCCCCCAGCAATTTGGACAAAAACATTCAGTGAAATTGTTTAAATCAAATAGGTCCAACTACAGTACATTGTCTGAGTGATAGTTGTTGTTAATTTTCCGATTTGGGAAACAAATGGCTTGATTACAAATTACATTTGCTCCTATCCAGTACCAGGTTTTTATTCCATCCAACCAACTAGTTGAATGGTTGGAGGAAATTTGGTCTGATGTATGACAAGCATTATCCGGTGAGAAGAGAAGAAGGAACCTGGCTTGTGTTCCCTGGGCCCCAAGGGCTTAATCCTGCCCTGCAGCTTCTTTAGACTTTTGTTAATATTAGGACTTTTAAGTTAATGATCATTTCAACATGGATCTTTGATAGTCTTGGGTGGATGGAAAATGCATTGTAATTTATACATAAATATATAGCAGAAGGCTGTATAGCTAGGAAGTACTGGCATCAGTTCAGGACTAGTAAGTAAATTATCAGGAAATTATCTCTTCCTACTCAATGTGGTTACAATATTTGATTGTTGTGTGTAGTACTTAAAAACATTTGACTTGCATTTGGTAGAGACCTTAATAATGTTTGTAAGTAAAGCAAAGAAGCAAGTAACTGGGTTGAAACCATGTTGCACTGTGTAATATGTGCAGAGCAGGGCTTAAAGTGGTCCAGGAGAGGTGGTGGAATTTGTGCCCTACATCCCATAAAGGGATAATCAAGGCTGGCGCCACCACTAGGCAGCTTAAGGCATTTGCCTAGGGCGCCGGCCACTAGAGGGCGGCACCGTTCTGAGCTCTTTTGAAGCGATGCGGACCAAGACAGATACAGCCGCCCACTAATTAACTATCCCAGCCGACCAGGCCACTACCATCAGTGAAGAAAGTAAGTCCCTAGCGCTCTAGCAGGACAGGGTAGCATTCATTGCCCCTCCCCAGGGCTCTAGCCAGTAGTAAGGGGCTAGTATCAGTGGGTAAGGGGTTGTTGACAGTGGTAAGGGACTAGTAGCAGTGGTGCTGCAGTGACAGGGAGCGCTGTGTTTCTGAGGCAGTCGCCTCTCCTCTCACTGTGCTCGCTGCCGCTTGGAGCATCTCACGCTGCTTTATCCCAAGTCTGAACTGCGCGCACCATGACATCATCGCAGCGCCAGGGCCACTCACAGGACGGAGGGTGAGCCAGTGTGTGACAGCTCTCCGCTGCTCCCCTGCCTGCTGTAACACAGGTAGAAACCACTTGCTGCATGCTAGCAAGTGTAGTACCACAGAGTCTGGAGCCATGCAGTTTTGCACTAGCACTGGTCAGTGTGCGTCTCATAAGCTACAGTACAAATCAGTGCCTGTCAGTCCTCTCCCAGCAGCTACTGTGTGTCCAGCGTTCTTATTAGCCATACAGTGGGGATTTTCCTACAAAACACTTTGAGTAGTCTGCATTAAGTGACTAGAACATATTCTATTACATTCAAGTGTTTTCCTAGTTCCATAGAATCTTGTTCAACAGTAAATATATTTAAATGTTTGTAATATAGGATTAACTTTGATAAAATGGATTTCATTGGCGATATAAAACCTGGTCTTTGCACTGTACCAACAGAATATCTTCTAAATATTGCTATATAATCTACAGACCTAGGGCATCACAGAATCTCCCCCCAAAATAATCGTACCCCCCCCCCCCCCCAGCCAACCACTACTGCCCCCGCATACTCATTAACCAAGATGCTGGATGCACACATGATGACAGCATGGGCAGGCTGTTTTAGCAGGGCACTGCTAAAGGGGCAGGGTGCATTTTGCCCTTTAAACATTGGGAACAGGAAATGCTAAAATAGCCTAGCGTGACCACATTTTGGTGGTGATGGTGGGGGAAGGGGGGGGGGGGGGGCATTGGGCTAACAGTTTGCCTAGGGTGCCGAGAAACCTTGCACCAGCCCTGGCGATAATGGTCCCACAAGGAAGGGGTGTGGTCACATAATAGTAAGTCTAATTAAAATTACAACATACAGTAGCACAATCATATACACATTACACCACATGTAGTGCCCTTGATTCATATTAAGTCACACAGCATTGCCCCTTACACACATAATGTTCACAGTTGTGTCTCTTTCAATCCAGCAGCTCTCTGTCCATGCCCCTCAGCAGCTTCATTCCCTGTGTCCCTCCAGCCCCCTCTCACCTGTCTTCAGCATGCACAGAGCCTGTTCCAATTAGTGGCACTTATTCACTTCAACGGCGGTGATGGTATGACATCACATATACCATGCCAGAAGAAGAAGCTGCTGGGACAGGCTTTTCTGTTAGAATTACTGTTCAGGACTGTGGTAGAGGTGGAACTCAGTTTCCCCTACCATTAGAGGTGATGGAACTCAGTTCCACCCCATTCCCCCTCACTTTAACTCCTGGTGCAGAGACATATAGATTTGGATGGGTTGTGGGGGTTATTCAGACCTGATTTCTGCTGTGATAATTTGCAATGCAATTGATTATGGAATGACTGGGCATGCGCTCAGATCATAAAGCCATTTGCAAGTTGATCAACAGGAAGTTGTCATTTGTAGGTGTCACCCAGAAATATTTTGGGTATGTCAAGAAAAATGTAGTCATACCCAGGCATGTTCAGGGAAGGTCTGTAACATCATCTCAGGTCTTGATCAGCCTGTTTCCATCGCACACTTGTGGAAGGGTCAGGGTTACGTACAGACTGCACACAGTGGATAAATCGTTTGATGGTGAGTGAGTTGCACATGGATTGGCAGATAGCAGCTAATCAGTGAGATTTTCGCACACCATTCGCAGATTTGCATGAGGCAGCTTTTCACTCTGTCTGGGTGGCATCTGTCTGATGGCAGGGCTCTACTAAATTGTCCATCAGCAATCAGGTTCCAAAATCTAATTTGCAGGGCAAAAAATGAAACAGTCTAACATTTGTGGGCTGCATGCAAAAGCAGCACAGAGAAATATATAAATACATTTGTTCCAATCACAAAATCACGTACTTGCAAACATGAATCAAACGCCACATTTTTACCTTAATGATTACAAAGTTATTTGTTCTGTTCTTGCTTTGCAGATTCTAAGTTGAAAAAATATTATATATACAGTACCACTGGTATCAAAACTGCAAGTTTAGCAGAATATTTCAAATGGCAGAGTTCATGTGTATGCCCAGTTTTATATGGGATCTAAAACTCTAATAACATACTGTGTGGTTATGAATAAGATTTGGGATGAAGGGAGCTGTCCTTAAAAGGGCTTTTTGACATAGATAAAATTGGAGCGAAAAGGCAACACTTCAAAATGTATGCTGTACATGACTCTGTCTATGTTTAAGAAAGATGAGAAATGTATGATAAAAAAAGGTTAAGAATATTGCTTAAATTCAGCAGCAAAGTGCAAAAACCTTGAAATATTACTTTTAGCCCAAAGAAGAGATAACCCTTCCACAACCACCTAGCAGATGTTGCCAGTATCGGCTGGTCGGTATCTTGTGGACGTGTTACTGATCAGTCAAAACAGCTCATAAACTTATTCATTGCCACTTAACCATTTGAGTGCCAAGTGAATTTGTCAAAATAGGTGTGAAAATTGCCAAGAAAACATTTTTATCCATCATATTTACGTTATATAGGAAATATAATATACTTTTTTTTACACAACATTTTTTATGTGAATTTATATAATAAATGTGTGCAACACTGGCATTTTTAGCAGATATTTTGGAAATCTCTCAGAGAGAGAAGCAGGTGTTTTTCGACATGAGCCTCCTGAAATGATGCACAAAATACAGAAATTTCCACTATTCACATACAACCATAAGCACCCTCAATGTTTCTCTGAAACAGCACAAGGTCCATTAGATAATGGAAAAGAGTCTGAACTTAAGAATAGGTTTTGTGCAGCCCATTTGATTAGGGGGAGCACCATTGGAGGGGTGTGTTTATCACGTCTACTGGGCGTGTCTATCACAGACTAATGGGCATCAATGCAAAGTAAATATTAGGTGACTTATTTATGCAAATTGTGGCTTCAGATTTAATCATTACCCCACACACACTAAAAATAGGGACAGTGCACAGCGAAGGTGTGCTGAAAAAATTTACACTGTAAGGCCTATTACACATAATGCCAAACACCATAATGCCCATTGCACATGAGGTTACACACAGTCATGCCCATTACACATAATTCCACACACCGTAATGGCCATTAAATATTATGCCACAGACTGTATTGCCCTTTACAAATGATACCACATGCCGTAATGTCTATGACATATTATGCCACATACTGTAAGTGCTGCTTACCCACATGCTTGTTGCCAAAGGTTATATGCTCATTGTCATGGGTTACATGCTTCTTGCTAGGGGTTTCATTCTCATTGCCATGGGGATAACATGCTCGTTGCCATGGGGGATTTACATGCTTATTGTCAGGGGGGAAGTTACATGCTCATTGCTCGGGGGAGTTGTATTCACTTTGTAAGGGGGAGGGGTGGTTTGCATGCCCGTTGCCACGTGGACTTACATGCTCATTGCCAAAGGGAATTACATGCTTGTTTCCCAGGATGGAGAGAGGGTACATGCTTGTTGCCCAGACGGTTCCTTTCTAACAGCGGACCAGCATTCCCGGAATCTGCACTTCTGGGTAGATCTGGGTGTGCTGTGTTCTTCTGTCAGACACTAGAGGTCTGGCAGGACCTTTAGTGTCGGTCTCCTTCAAGGTGGTGGCCATTTTAGAGGTGCTGCCATGGATAGACTGTGTGTGCAGGCTGTGAGTTGGAGGCCGGAGGCGGCAGCAGCAAGAGGTTTGGATGTGGGTGTACTGGTCATTAGGGGTACACCCCCGTGCGCACACCTATGGTCCAAAGAGCCTTAATAATTCCAAACAAGAATAGAAAATCGATTTATTAAAAAAAAAAAAAAAAACGTGAAAAACTCCACACCAAAAAATTCCACAAGAAAATGGCTTTCCTGTACCATAAAACATGCATCAAAAATATCACAAAAAAGTATAAAAAATATATAAAATTTATGAAATATCCAAAACAGTTCCTTTTATAACACGGTTACTGCCTCCTAGGGAAATTGGTGATTTTCGGATGACACAAACCAGACCTTTTCAGGGAGACTTATGATTTTGTAGAAAAAAGCAAATATCCCATAGGGAAAGTTGTTATTCCCGGGTGTCTCCTATGGGGCCCTTTAACACAGTCTCACAGTCACCTCTTCAAGGTTTGGAGCAAAAGATAGGGAAATATAAAAGGAGACCACTCTCACCCTTCCGCTGTATACACTGTTGGGGGACTTCTCCTTGGATTGGGGGCCTCACGGCCGACCACACTGCCACTGCGGGTGTCCGTGCGGCCCTCTCCTCTGGATGCTCAGGGAAGCTGTTTTCTGCCACTGCAGTCTCTGGATTCACCTGCCGTCCAGTGTGACCGACTCCACTAACGGTGAATGAATGCAGGAGCTGGAGATGGTACCAGAACCGTCTCTCACTGCGGTGCGCTAGGTCTCAGCCGGCTTTAATCAGCTGTGCGCCTCCTGCTTCCCCCGTATCTGGTAGTCAGATAACTTGCGGATGGGTGGTCTATGCGGGACTGTCCATGCACTTGTCCGACCTCACTCTCACAAGCACCGCTCAGCTACCCGCTTGTAAGTGCTCTCCTTCTCCTCTCCCACTAACACCTTAGATCCTTGTCTGCAATTGCAGTAAACCGATCGGGGAACTCCAAGCTGTTGCCGCCAACGCGTTTCTACCCTCTCTGGGTCTTTATCAAGGCACAGCTGGAGTCAGCGTCTCCTAATTATTTATACTCTCCCTGAAAAAATCTGGTCTGCTTGTTCCGGGGCAAATCCATGCATGTTACATGGTTCTCTTAAAGTGAACTCACTTTATTAATTAGGTCTCTGTTTCAAGTTTCCTACTCGATCCACATGTCTTAATACCCCAAAACACATTGATATCACAATTCATTTAAAAAGATACGACATAAAATCTCATAAGATAACAAAAAACATCACCTACTATAATGTGTTATAAACAAAATATGAAAAATATATATACATATTTTGAGGCAGTGATGGCATACCGATATATCGCGGGGGAAAAAGCAATCAAACATCATTACAAGAACCACTTTGTTTCAAACTCTCCATTTAACCCATTGGGTTGTAGGGTATCTAATTCATATATCCAGCGCATTTCTGCGCGTGCTAGATCACCCATTATATCCATTTTCCTCCAATTACCCTTTATAGAATCGATTATTTTAAAATTTATTATGTCATTGGGGGAACATTGGTGTACTTTTTTAAAATGGGCTGACATGCAGTGGGACTCAACACCTTTTCTTATGTTGTTTAAGTGCTCTCTTAACCTTATTTTAAATTGTCTTGTAGTTCTTCCCACATACTGTTTCTTGCACGCACATTCTATTAAATAGATGACATTTTGACTGTTGCAAGTGGCAAAATGTTCCATTTTGTACGTTTTTTTCGTTGCGTTTGACATGAAGGTATCCATTTTATTCCCTTCAGACCCTTTACAATGTTTGCAACCTGCACATACCCCGCATCTAAAAAATCCTTTACTTTAAATCCTCGTTAGCATATTATGCTTAGGGGCTGATGCGCTCCTCACAACCCAATTTTTTACATTAGGGGCTCTCTTATAGATTATCTCTGGTTTGTTTGAAACAAGATTACCTAAAATCGGGTCAGCTTTTAGCAGACCCCAATGCTTTTTTTATTTTTTTTCTATTTCCTTGTGGTCCTTGTTGTAGGTGGTTATAAATGATGTTGAGCAATCCTTTTTATTTTTATTCTTATTATTTACTAATAGGGCTCTCCTATCAATTTTATCTACCTCTCCCAGTGTTTTATCCAATGCATCATTATCGTACCCTTTATTCAGAAATTGATTTTTTACTTCCATCACTTAATCTAGATATATCTCATTTTTTGTACAGTTACGTTTTATTCTACGAAATTGGCTGCCCGGCTGAGGGGAGTGCCGGTCAGCCAATTTAACTTTTGTATAAAGGGTAATTGGAGGAAAATGGATATAATGGGTGATCTAGCACGCGCAGAAATGTGCTGGATATATGAATTAGATACCCTACAACCCAATGGGTTAAATGGAGAGTTTGAAACGAAGTGGTTCTTGTAATGATGTTTGATTGCTTTTTCCCCCACGATATATCTGTATGCCATCACTGCCTCAAAATATGTATATATATTTTTCATATGTTGTTTATAACAAATTATAGTAGGTGATGTTTTTTGTTATCTTATGAGATTTTATGTCGTATCTTTTTAAATGAATTGTGATATCAATGTGTTTTGGGGTATTAAGACATGTGGATCGAGTAGGAAACTTAAAACAGAGACCTAATTAATAAAGTGAGTTCACTTTGGGCCTTATTTTGGTTCATTCTTTCTGACAAAATCCTTCTTAGATGGACAAAACCATGTGCACTGCAGGGGGGGCAGATGTAACATGTGCAGAGAGAATTAGATTTGGGTGAGTAATTTTGTTTCTGTGCAGGGAAAATACTGATTGCTTTATTTTTACACTGCAATATAGATCTCACTTTGAAGTAAAACCCCACCCAAATCTAACTCTCTCTACACAAGTTACATCTGCCTCACCTGCAGTGCACATGGTTTTGCCCATCTAAGAAGGATTTTGTCAGAAAGAATGAACCAAAATAAGGCCCTTTAAGAGAACCATGTAACATGCATGGATTTGCCCCGGAACAAGCAGACCAGATTTTTTCAGGGAGGGTATAAATAATTAGGAGACGCTGACTCCAGCTGTGCCTTGATAAAGACCCAGAGAGGGCAGAAACGCATTGGCGGCAGCAGCTTGGAGTTCCCCGATCGGTTTACTGCAATCGCAGACAAGGATCTAAGGTGTTAGTGGGAGAGGAGAAGGAGAGCACTTACAAGCGGGTAGCTGAGCGGCGCTTGTGAGACTGAGGTCGGACAAGTGCATGGACAGTCCCGCATAGACCACCCATCCGCAAGTTATCCGACTACCAGATACGGGGGAAGCAGGAGGCGCATAGCTGATTACAGCCGGCTGAGACCTAGCGCACCGCAGTGAGAGACGGTTCTGGTACCATCTCCAGCTCCTGCATTCATTCACCGTTAGTGGAGTCGGTCACACTGGAAGGCAGGGGAATCCAGAGACTGCAGTGGCAGAGCAGTCTCTGAGAAAACAGCTTCCCTGAGCAGACGGCATCCAGAGGAGAGGGGCCGCACGGACACCCGCAGTGGCAGTGTGGTCGGCCGTGACGCCCCCAATCCAAGGAGAAGTCCCCCAACAGTGTATACAGCAGAAGGGTGAGAGTGGTCTCCTTTTATATTTCCCTATCTTTTGCTCCAAACCTTGGAGAGGTGACTGTGAGAGGGGCCCATAGGAGACACCCGGGAATAACAACTTTCCCTATGGGATATTTGCTTTTTTCTACAAAATCATAAGTCTCCCTGAAAAGGTCTGGTTTGTGTCATCCAAAAATCACCAATTTCCCTAGGAGGCAGTAACCGTGTTGTAAAAGGAACTGTTTTGGATATTTCATAAATTTTATATATTTTTTATACTTTTTTGTGATATTTTTGATGCATGTTTTATGGTACATGAAAGCCATTTTCTTGTGGAATTTTTTAGTGTGGAGTTTTTCACGTTTTTTTTTTAATAAATCGTTTTTGAATTCTTGAGGAGTGGACTGCATTTACTTGTAGAAATAAAGAATCATCCTGGTTATACTGATTCCAAAGGCCCAGCGCTGTGGGAAAGCCTCACAAATCTTATTTGATTTATTTCAAAATTTTCTGGCTAGTATACAGTTGTACTATCGAATGAGGACAAACAGCTGCAGGACTTTGTTTGGCGCTTGAGGAGTGACTTTGAACTTTTTCTATTCTTATACCACAAAAAATGACAGTCAGCTGTTCAGATGTCTATGCAATGCCCAATCATCCCCAATTGTGTCACTAACATGACATATTCTAGATAACTGTATCTACGTGACCACAAGCATTTTGGGTAAGGGATTATTCCAGATTTCTGAATATTTTTTTTATATCCTCACCTGGTCCCCTGTTGGTCCCCCGACTGTCCCCCGATTTCCACGGTGTCTCCTGGCATCCACAGCAACCATCAAATGAATCTTTAGTGGCATCCCAGGTCCCAAGAATGCGTTGCACATGTGCAGGGGTGTGCCAGCAACCAGAGACGTTCAGTGTACTGCTGGAGATTCGCTGAGTTTTAATAAGAGATGTGCAGAAAAGGTAGCTTGTGAGGCACTGCCTCCCCTGCCATAGATTTTTTGCTCCAGAGTTTTGACTATAAAAGTGATTAGAATAACCTGGGGGACAAGGTGAGTATAAAAAAAGGTGCGGGGGAGTGGGTGGATGTAAAAAAAAAAAAAATCTAAAACCTACTACCTACCTATTCTGAATATTTCTGTTTTGGGATATCTGGATAAGGGATGTCCAACCTCTATATAGAGGAAAACAATTATGGTCTTTACTTACTGCCAATAGCAAATCCATGTCACTATATACAGATTTGCTGCTCCAACTGATATGAAATGTCAATTTGACACAAACTGCACAGATCTGTAGTTGAAGAAGCTAAGGCGACTGCCCACCAGACCCTTTCCCTCTCCACTAAGAAGCTGCATCTATCTCTTATACTGCTTTCACATTGCAAAAACCTGCTTTCAACCCGATTTTCTCAACGTGTCTTAAAACTGGTCAAAAGCCAGTTAAACCCCTTTCATATTGCATGATGTAAAGGTATATTGCAGTTTAAATACTGTTTTGTACCTTTCAGATTCAACCCGTTTCACCCATAGAAAGCCATACAATGGGCCTTATTTTGGTTCATTCTTTCTGACAAAATCCTTCTTAGATGGGCAAAACCATGTGCACTGCAGGTGGGGCAGATGTAACATGTGCAGAGAGAATTCGATTTGGGTGGGGTTTTACTTCAAAGTGAGATCTATATTGCAGTGTAAAATAAAGCAGTCAGTATTTTCCCTGCACAGAAACAAAATTACTCACCCAAATCTAATTCTCTCTGCACATGTTACATCTGCCCCCCCTGCAGTGCACATGGTTTTGTCCATCTAAGAAGGATTTTGTCAGAAAGAATGAACCAAAATAAGGCCCAATGTCATTTAAAATGTTTTTTTCCTGCTTGTGGGCGGGGATCAAGTGTGGTTATCATTTGTAGCAAATACCGTTTCTGAGCTGTTCAGACTGCAGGGAAAACGGCTCAGAAACGTGTAGGTTCCTGCTTTTAACACGTGTCAAAATACCGGTTTTCTGTAACCGGTAAATTGACAATGTAGCTTTCACATTGCAGCTGGAACCGTTTTAAAGCACTAAAAAAACGGCAATATACCGTGTTACAGCTGCAATGTGAAAGGGGTATCATACAGAAAGATACATTATTCAGATGCAAACTGAAGCCCCATCCTCAAGAACATTGGAAATTCAACTGTGTCATATAGCAAATCGTGGATTGCAGGTTTCTGATAACAATAAGATATTTTAATTAGGACATACAGTTAGGTCAATATATATATGAACACACTTTTATTACTTTTGGCTCTGTAAGCCACCACAATATACATGAATTTAAATAATTAAAATGCAAATGAAGTACAAACTTTCAACATTAATTCAAGTGGTTTTACAAAATTATAATAGAAAATGTTCAGGAGTTGCAGCAGTTTGTATACACAGTCCCCTATTTTCAGGGGCATGAATGTAATTGTACAAAATAACATAATCTTGAATAAAATGTTAATTTTTAATACTTTGTCCAGAATCCTTTGCCGGCATGAATGCCTGAAGACTGGAACACATGGACATTGACAAAGGCTGTTTACTTTTCTTATGCTTCACTAGGCCTTTATTGTAGATGTCTTCACTTGTCATATGTTTGTGGATTTTTCTGCATTTAGTATTGGCTTCAGCAAGTGAAATGCATACTTATTGGGGTTGAGACTAGGGTATTGACTTGGTCATTGCAGAATGACCCATGTTTTGGGTCATTGTCCATCTGTACTGTGAAGCACCGTCCAATAAACTTTGCTGACTTTGACTGAATCTAAGCAGACAATATGGGGGAAATTTACTAAGATGTTTAATCTACTTTACATGTGATGTTGCTATGGGCAACCAATCAGATCCTGTCCACTATTTTCTAGAGGGTGCTAAATAAATAAGAAGTAGATTCTGATTGGTTTCCCATAGCAACATCACATGTGAAGTAGAATACACATCTTAGTATATTTCCCCCTATATCTCTATAACCTTCAGAATTCATCTGGCTGCTTTTGTCTTCTGCCACATCAGCAATAAATACTAGTAACCCAGGGCCATTTGAAGACATGCTGGCACATGTCATCACACTACTTTCAGCATGTATGTATGCTTAGTTTCATGAGTTATTCCAAGCCTTTCCCATATTTATTCTTTCTATCATTCTGGTATTAGTTGATAATCATTGCCCCATTACGGGACTCTAATAGTCAGTTAAGTAATCCCACAGTCCGGGGCCATGTTTATAGTGTTCCCTGTGGCTATGTGTGGTTTGGGACTTTGCAGTTTGTTATGTTTTTACCCCTAGATTCCTACATGGAATGAAGAGGACTAATCTACACTGACTTAGGTGTGTATGAATTTTTTTTACAGGTACCCTATGGATTACTACTGTAGAAGATGAAGGGCTACTTGTGATTTAGGTATGTGAGTGTATTTATGTAATTGTGCATTCATGTTTTATTCAAGTTTTACATTTATGGTTTTTGTATTGTCATTATTGCAATATTTGTTTTACAGGTGAAACTACAGGTACCAGCAGAGGTATAACTCTGGGAGACAATGGAGTCATCTGCCACTGGGCTCCTGCCCCCAAGGGGGCACCTCTCCTCCCCTGCCTGTTTGAATCAGTTAATTGAAAGCATCAATATCACTTCTATGGCTGACTCCCCCACCTAAAATCATTTTGCAAGTGTCACACCCTATATTAGAACTCATGACCTGTCTTACTGTAGACAGACACCTTGCTGATTGAGATTTTGGGTGGGGGGCACCAATATTTATCTTGCCTCCCGGCAACTGGGACAAACTTATTTGGGTATCAGAGTCCCCTTTAATACCCAGTATACTGGTACTTATAGTTCTCCGAGTACCTGCAGTTCCACAGGTAAAACACATTAACAAATCTTAATTTTACATTTAATGGCTAGGAATTCAGCCCCCACTGCCCAGGAATGCAGGACAAACCACTGAACTTCAGCTTAAGCTCTTTGGGGGCCTTGGGGAGAACTCTTTATTTTTTTAGTGTATATGGACCTTACCATGCATCCTTCTTAAAAAGGTGCCAGCCTAAATCTGTTTTATTTTAAAAATTTAAATTTCCATCTTGTAGTGGTGCCTAAAGAAAGTCATTCCAAGTTTGCCCAATGATTCATACATGTCTGTTCTACTGTGAATTTTATTAGTATCTGAGCAAACTCTGTTGTGTCTTGTGTGTATTAAATTAAATTAATATGCATTTGCCAGCCAAAAATACAATCTTAACTCAACAGGACTATTAGTAAATGTACCCCTAAGACTGCACCAAGAAATGCTATGTCATTCTGGGGCCCCTTTTGCTTAATATGAAATGTAAATAATTCAACTTCCATCTAATATTGACTAAAAAATACTGTTGCATCATTTTAGCAGATAGGATAATGCTTATTGTAGCAGAAAATAAATACCAAAGTGTTGCCAAAAAATTGCTTAACCCTTTGAGTGCCAAGTGAATTTATCAATTTACCATATAAATATAATGTTTTCTACACATCATTTTTTGTTTGAATTTATATAACAAATGTGAGCGACCCTGGCATTTTTAGCAGATATTTTGAACAACTCTATCAGAGATGTTGGCACTCAAAGGGTTAAAAATTGTATAGCACACGGTGAGACCATAGATTTTCCAGAATCTATTCACAGACATTCACTTCAGATATTTACATTGCCCATACCACCTTCATTTTTTGAAGTCTTGTGGAAAGGTTAATTCAAAATACAGGTTGAGTATCCCGTATCCGAGTATCCGTTATCCGAATTATTCCGAAAACCATACATTCCAGAAAGTGAAAAAAAAATAATTTTTTTTTGCTAAAAACTCACTGGGGACATTTGTAACAGCACTACTGGTGACATGATATGTAACTGGCACTATATATGTGCAAGAAAATGATTGCTTGGCATTCAAAATCAATATCTGGGATTGTACACAAATTTTGTTTCATGTTTTGAAACCTTGTTTTTTGAACAAATGAAATATATTTGTGTGCATTTCATGTGGTAATAAAATATATATTGTGTGTGTTTTATGTGTTTATACAGCATACATGCAAGATACTTCAAAATACATAATTGAAATATTAAAATATTCCGAAATATGGAATAATCCGTTATCCAAAATTCTCCTGGTCCCGAGCATTTTGGATATGGGATACTCAACCTGTATTAAGACAAAATCAGCAAAATAGATACTTTCATTTTGTTTCTATGTTATATATTATTGTGTACTGCACAGCACTGCTTGTCTTGCTCTTCTATGTGGTCCCCTGCACCTTACCATATGTCAGAGTATATGATACACTTGGGGAATATTTGAAAAATAATACAGTTAGGAGGGGCAACTGCTTAGCGAAGTATTATATGATAAATTGTGTGTTTTGCACCCACTGGTATCAATAATCTAAATCTGGATCTGCCTATTAGACAGTAGTTTTCTGATTCACAAAAAATGATGTAGAGTTAAAAAATGAGAGAAGCAATATAGAAAACAATTTTTATTAGACAAATCATTTAGACAAATTATACACAGAAAGCTCTGCCACTTGTAACGGAGGCCTCCAAAAATCTTTTCTGTATTTTTATTCTTAAATAGGCAAACATCAAAATAGGCCTATTTTAAATACTGTACATGGCTAACAGTTAATTATTTTTAGCTAAATTTCACTGCAACATCTGGCATGTCTCTACATAGCTTTATAATATATTTTTATTTTTATTTATTTTTAAAACCCAATATGCATGAGACAAAGTATGTCGCAAGGGTAGACAAGATGTGCATGCTTTCAGACACCTGTACCCTTAGAAACAAAATGGCCTTTGCATGATTAGAATAGAAACAGATCTGCCTTACACAGTAGACAATATTTGAAGGTTTAGTACAAAAGCATTGACAGTACAAGATGCACCCTGGAGAACCAGCATCAAAAATATGTATGAAGAATATATATATATACTGTTTATTTTTTATTTATTTTTTTACATTTTGCTAAAGCAAATTGTGAAACGTACTGTATAAAGATGAAAAACTTCTCCCAGACTTCACTCAACTGTTAAGGGCATGTGTGTGCCTGGTTCCAAATCAAAATGTGATGCATAATATAACCTAAATAATCAGACATACTCTAGACTGATATTAGTAGTTTTACAGGTAAAAAATAAATTGCATGTAACAAGTAAACACAATCAATGCTGTCACCTTATCATTCATTTACTGCATTACAAAGAGACACATAATTACTTATTTAGTAACAAAGTGCAAATAGAACAAATGTTTCCTCACCAATTACAACTGATCTGAAATTCATTTTGATCTAATGGAAGTTAGACCAATGAAAGCTAATGTGTCATTAAGGCTGATGCTGAGTTCCAACTGATTTGTTTCCAAAATCACAGGTGTAAAATGCGTACATTAGAAAAACCGCAACGGTGCACATAGCTAAAGTAAGAAACTCACAAGATGCACCGGTAGAATTTGCACCAGATACTCTTACACACAAATTTTTCGCATGAAAAATATACATTCACTGTTAAGTTTCAATGGAATTAGAAAACAACCCCACAAATACATCAGGTATGACTCTCCTTCGTATGTAAACAAATGCTAAAATACACTCACAAACGTATAATATAAGCAGATGAGAAATGACTGTCAGCTTCAGAGGTGAATTGGCAATCTGAAGCAAGGTCTAATCACAAAAGGGCGCAAACATCAGATTCTGATAACTCTACATCGCTCATATGCCTGTGGCTGATTTCTAGACATACAGTACACACAACCGATTACTCATTTTACATGACACAGATTATAGTAAATGCAACTCAGCATCAGCCTCTATGTTTGGTTACTTTGGATTAAAACACATTTGTGTTCTGTGCTCAGTGTTAATAAGTAATCCATCCTAATACCCAAATACCCAAAAGCCCTTTGCAGTTACACATGTAAATCTGCAATATTGGGTTACAACACAAAATTCTAGTATCTTCCTGCTGCATGTTGTAACTGATACTATCAACCAAGTTGTGTGAGGTAATTTTTCTGCATGTGATAACTGCCCAAATATATATGTGGATACCAAAATAAAGCCAAACTAATCAAAAGTAAATAAAGGATAATTCCATCTTTAAATAACAATACCCATAATATAAAGCTATTACTTGCCCAATAAATGTTGGTGTGATTTTTTTACATTCTATTATTAATACGCCTGAAATAACTTTTGAAGGAGCTGTGAATTCTAGTTGTATCAAACCTTTGAGAGAAAAAAATGGAGAAGTTGTCCAAAGCAACCAATTATGTTTTTTTTTTCAGTTATCTAGCACAGTCTATAAATTGATAGTTAGAAGCAGTCGACATCTTTTCAGACAAGCAACCTGGCATCCATCCTCCTGGGGAGGATACACTGTATCCTCCCCAGGAAGATGGATGCATGGTTGCTTGTCTGATGGTTGCTATAACCAAGCTGTATTGAATCCTGATGATGGTCTTTGTAAGACCGAAATGTCACGTTACGTCGATGGTATGTCAGCTTTTTCTATTATGATGGATTAAAAACCTATTTGCATTTTATGTACAGGGTGAGTGTCCTTTTCATCTACGATATACTTTGATGTTCAGTCATCTGTAGGAGCACTCCCTCATATGGATGGATTTTTGAGTGCGGACTTTTTGGAGAATTTATATATATATATATATATATATATATATATATATATATGCTCCTTGTAGTCGGCGGCACTCAGGGACCTCAATAAACCTTTTTGCTTGGTGAATATTTTAATCTACGTTTCTGGGTTCTAGCCCCTTCTGACGAAGGGGGCTAGAACCCCCGAAACGTAGATTAAAATATTCACCAAGCTAAAAGGTTTATTGAGTCCCTGAGTGCCGCCGACTACAAGGAGCATATACAGTGGTCACTAGTCCACCTTAGGAAGGCACCAGGGCAAGATAGAGTGCCGGGGATAAGTATATATATATATATATATATATATATATATATATATATATATATATTATCATACCCTCCAACATGACCCATTACATTCGGTACACAATGCTCTGTTCCTGGACTTCCCTCTTAATGTATGATTGCCATCACCTGTGTGGAACTAGGTAATTGACGAGAAGGGTGTTTCAACTCAGGTGACGGCACTCATACATTAAGAGCTAAGTCCAGGAACAGAGCATTGTGTACCAAATGCTATGGGTCATGTTGGAGGGTATGTAGTATATATACGTAAGTGTCTATATACGGGGACGCGGGAGGTAAATGAAGCAGCTGCAGTAGATCGGCTCTGGCAGGCAATAGACTCTGTGTGTGCTATATGAGCACAGCCCAGCTGCCGAGCATGACGCACACCGCTGACCTGCTGCTCCTTGCAGCAGCAGCAGCTTGGACTCTTTTCATTACACTTGGCGCCCTGCAGACCCCCATTGGCGCTGGCTCCCCCAGCTGCCGCGGGGGCTGCCACAGCATAGTTACACCACTAATGCTGCCATTCAACCAGTTATAACAACTACAGTAGTTTTTGAATCATATATAAAGCTAACATCTGAGAAGAGACCACACAATGGAGTTTGAGGTGGAAGGAGATTGGCTACACAGTTCTAAGTTTGCATAACAGTTTCTGACATTCATAGCAACCTAAATAACCAATAATTCTTTACAGGTATTGGTATATATCCTAATCTAAAACTTGAAAGTACTACAGTATTTTGTATTAACAAATATGAAAGTTTGGGCTGAAAAAATGTATATGGAATTATCCTTTAAAAATCATTTGAAACATCTAATAACATGATCAGTATATCTATATCTGACAAATAAAATAATAAACACATCCCAGTAATTGAAACATATTTAAGTAAATATATATGTGACTGTACCAGGGGTGTGACCCATATGGGAACAATTGGGTAAATACCCCTTGCCCCTTATACCCCCCCCCCCCCCACACACACACACACTCACACACAGCTGGGACAGATTCCACCAATTTCTGGGATGGCTCGCTGCCTGTGACAGAGGATGGTGCCCGGATGACTGACTTCTATTGATTTAAGTGACAATACAGGGAAAACATCTACAAAAATGTTCCTCTCCCTGTCATTTTGTGTTAAACAACTGCTCTTGTACTTGTAATACTTTTAAAGGGTTCAATTTTTGTGGACGATAGACGGAATTCACATTCTTTTCATTCTTTTCCAATTTGCAGAAAGCAATCCGAAAATCAGAAAACATTGACCTGTGAATCCACATCTTTTAGCTGCGATTTTAGCGGGCGATTCTGCAATGAAGATTCTGCTTCTCAAAGAGCTAGATCTGCAAATGATAATCCCGGCAGTTTTACTGGCAAAAATGGCTGGGATTGAATGTGGGGCTGGACAGGCTCCCTGCAGCAAACTTTGCCATTATGTTGATTGAAATGATTGAACTGTCCTGCTTTTTAGTATGATCCTGTGGCCCACCTGGGGCCAAAGTGTCCTGTGGTGGTGAGGGGCAGCGGGGAATATATATTACTCAAAGAGGCAGAGGGGGTGGGGGCATGGCCAGCAGCTTACACAGCACTGGCAATGCCCTGTAGTTATGTAAAATGGGGGCATGACCTGCAAGCAGGACATCCACATGAGGCCACATCCCATTTCGCACAGACCATGCCGCCTTTTTGGCCGTGGGGCCACCCCAATTTCTAAAATGAGAATGTTGGGTATGCAGATATACCATTTGTATTTAAGATGAAGATGAGTGGTTACTGGTCTGATTTAAACTTATGAATTCTGGGGATGGGAGCAATAATAAGCTTTTGAGGTTGGGAGCAATAACATGCTTAACAGTTAATAATGAAACTGAACTGTTTCTGAACTGAAACTGAACTGAACTGAATAATGAAACTGAACTGAGAACTGTTAGTAATGAAAATATAACTTCAGTCTCAATAATTAGCTAACATTATGCGGTAAGTGCATATTTATGACTTCTGGGGTGAAATGTAATAGGATGAGAGATTCAGAAAGTGAGTGTTGGAAAGAATTCTCCAGTTTTTTTTCAAGCAGCAACCATTTACAATTCAACATCAAACTGGCTTTGCAGTGTAAATGGTTGCCTCTTTAAAAAAAACTGGAGATTTCTTACCAAATCTCTCACTTTCTGAATCTCTCATCCTATTACATTTCACCCCTGGTGTCCACCATAAAACTGATTTCTATATTTAAACTTTATTTAACCCTTTGAGTGCCAACATCTCTGTGAGAGATGTGAAAAATATCTGCTAAGAATACCAGCGATGCTCACATTTGTTATATAAATTCAAATAAAAAATGTTGTGTAAAAAAAAAGATGACATTTCCTATATAAGGTAAACATCCCAGATCATTATGATGAATAAATATGTTTGCTTGGCAATTTTTACACCTTTTTTGACAATTTGACGTATCGGCAGTCAAAGGGTTAAACTTACATTTAAACATTACTGCATTGGGATTTAGGAATTATTTTAGTGTATCATTATCATTTGACTTTCTAGTTCATTTGTCCAGTTACTAGCCTAGGCTACAACCAGAAAGAATGATAATACTCTCTTTACACTGATTTCATCATACATATCAGTATGTTATTACTAATTAAGGCCGCTCAGTAATGCTCATGTAACTTTTATAGCATAGTTTAGATTTGCAAACTTGAGCATTCAGTCTCCATGTCTTTAACAGAAACTAGCGCATAACGTCAGATTGCGTTTCATGTTTACATAAAGGAAATAAAGAATTAAAGTGGAGATTTATCAACAAACACTCATTACAAATTATAAGGATGCTCCAGCCAATCAGCCCCTAACTGTAATTATTTAAATCCCGGGAGCAGGAACACGATTTATAATTTGTAACGAGCAATAAGAACATAACGTGTTAAAAATCTTCCCCTATGGTTGAAAGTAAAATGAAATACAGCTATCATGTCCACTCCTGAGAACCCCTTTTATAGAGTATGTTAACTTTCTATATAGCCAAAATAAACTTGTGTAATTATATCATTTATTTTAGAGCTCACATATATATATAAATATATATATATATAAATATATATATATATATATATATATATATATATATATATATATATATATATATATATACTAAAGTAATCAAACAAGCATGATATTCCATAAAACACCAGAGTCTAATCTTGGTTTCTAAATGACCAATAGATTGCAATACAATATAGGAATGTTTGTATATTAAGTGTTTTATGACAGATGATTTAAAAACAAAATATAATTGATATTGTAAATAACTTTTTAAATATACTTTTCTGTTGTATATAACCTCTTTTTTTTTTTTTACTAAAGCATTATTGTATGAGATATAATATTTTTTTCTACTCACACCTGTACAGATCTACGCCCATATGCTTGTATGTCCCATATGTCTCTATGTTATGTATTATGTTGGAACTCTGGATAATGTTGACATTAACCAGTTATTGTAAGCTTGGTTAAAGTACAATATGTTTACATTTTAAAATGTTTTTGACTATGATGAGATTTATTGGACCAATTTAATTGAAAGACATTGATGACCAATTTCCTTTGAACCCAGTGTCCTGGACAAAAGATGTTGACAACAGATGTTGACGAAAGACAAAAGATGAAAAATCTAGCTACAGTTTATAGGCTAATGAACCACGTTGATGAACAACTGGCAGGATACTCACTGAAAGATATTTTGACCACTATAATTCAAATGGGCCAAAATGAAGAATTGATCATAAAATTGAACAGTGTGTATGCACCTTTAGAAGCATTTACATTTAATGAGGTTTTCCATTTTTGCAGTTTAAATCTCAGCCCCTGTTTTAGACGGTGACAAAGCAGCCCTGGGATTTTACATATGTTTCTTAATTATAAACTGAAAGTAAGAGAAATACAATATGCATTCATAACTCAAGCATATCTCGTATTCTTCCAGGGAACAGACAATGTCAACATTAGCCAGATTTTGACACTATCCACCATGTATACAGACATATGTATGCATACAATGGTATACATAATAATCACAAAATGTATTCACATATGTATGCATACACTGTTATGCATACTACCCGCAGTGTATTCACACATGTACTATCTTATACAGAATATATATATATATATATATATATAGATATATAGATATATCTATATATATATATAGATATATATACATATGTGTGCATAAACTGGCATACATACATACAAGTAACTGAGATTGTTCAGGCTTTCACCCATAAACTGTACATAAAAAAAAACATTTAACTTGATTAAATAACATATGCACTGCTACAGTGCAAACACATGTCTAAAATGTTTTCTTTACTGGCATCGAAATGGCTTTTTGTAGTCCTACAAAATTGCATTTTTTTTTGCGGGCTGAATAGGGTTTGTTTCTATACTGCGGGATTGGCCTTTGGTCCTCACTTAGGACACAGCAGCAGCAGAGTATACAGTAGATTTAGTAAAATATATGCAAGGAAGTTGAATTATTGCAGATGTATCTGTCAAACCAGAGGGTGATTCAAAATACATAAACATGTATTCAAAAAGTAACAGAAAATAATAATTAAAAATATTGAGACAATGCAGTGAATTTAGAATTTCTAAAATACATTTACAGACAAATAATTGGGGGGAAAAAAGCAAGGAATCAATTTTTTTTATTAATATTCTGGATATAAAAAAATACATCCATGTTAGTCCCATAATTTTACAGATGATCCTTTTAAGGAGAGTCCAAAAAACAACAACAGTGAGTAGACTCTCTAAAGCTCATATGGAAGTGCCTCGGTCAGGGTCATTGCCAAGGCTGAGCCCTAGAGAAGGAGTTGGCTGGTATGGAATAGACGACATAGTTTTAATTGGACTTCGAAAAAATCCACCATTGGGTGCTCTGTGTCTGAAAGGGCCAGTTCGGTGCTCAGGCACATTTCCAAATGCAAAACCAGAGGCAGCTTTAGTGGACAAGTTACGACTTAGAGTTTGTATTTGTTCTGGTATAAAGGTTGTAGTGGTTATATGAGTGTTCCTAAAATCACTAATTTGCTCCAGAGTTTGTCTTGTTGGTAATGAGTCGATGTCTAAAGGTGTTAGATCAACTGATGATGAGGAAAACTGTTTATGAGGACTGTCGTCATCAGTGCACAGGCTGTTTACACGTCGGTGGAGATGTTCCAGGTCAATTTCTTTGTCATCCTGGAGGAGAAAAGAGAGGGAGATGCACAGTATTCAGTAGGAACCTTAAATATATGATGTTGGGCCTATCCAGACATCAACTACTAAATGATATAGCCACATATGTAAAGGTAAACTAAACTTTTTTTTTACCTTGCTTTAAAAAAAAAAAAAATTTGTTGATGCTCAAACGTTAATCAGATTTCCACAACCAGAAATTAGAAAACCTGTCACCTACAAACAGCCATTTTGTGAGTTTAAATGAGTGTTTCCCGACCTTAGTCCTCAAAGTACACTAACATTTCAAGTTTTAGAGCACAGATGATTAGATCAGATTAACAGATACTAATTAAGTCCCCTGTGCTCAAATATGATTATCCTTAAAACCTGAATTGCTAGTGTGCCATGAAGAACGAGGTTGGAAACTCCTGGTTTAAACAGATGCATTCACTAGGAGCCATTAATATATATGCTAAGTCATATGACTAGATCCTAGTAAATGGATAGAATGTCATTGTTAAAACATTTTTTAAAGCAAATAATTTCATGGTTCACTGCAAGCATTTTGCTTAAGCCTACCCATTTATGCCACACAGAAAAATGAGGTGTCATCATCCCAGCTCTAGTCAGAAATTATATATTTGGTGGACATTATTTTTATATGCCCACAAAATGGCAGCTTCCATTATGTGTAGGTAATAGGCACAACATAAAAGTGTACTAAAAATATCAAGCTAATGCAGAAAAGCACCTTAAAATAATAACTATAGTAAAAAGGACACGTAGTCTATCCACAATGAAAAGTATTGGACAAAAATCAGTTGCATTCATTTTTAAAATCCAATTGAAAACATTTTATTAGCAAGATTTTTTTTAAATGCAAATATAGGAGTTTATAAAAATGTCAGAGTTTTTCACATCAATAGGTAAGATTTTAATAATATATTTTTTTAATTATTAATATTTATATATATATATATATATATATATATATATATATATATATGATGCCACAAGGTGTCTGCTGTGTCATATCATTTCCTATAAAAGAAGAAACACAATACTACATCAACATAGGATAAGAAAAACAAGTAATGTAATCCAAGGCAAAGTAGAGTATGAATAGAATATGGAGTGAAGAGTAGGTACTGTGGCGAGAAAAAATCTAGGGGTGAAGGGTCTTGAAAGAGGATGGATTATAAATAAACAACCAACTAATCTGTATCCAACAAGAGGAATGGTCACAGGATTGAGAAGGAATAAAAAAAATGAAGGTGCATTGGTCACAAGGATAGTGCTAGGAGTCTGACACTGTGGAATTCAGTTGTATGATAAATGTGTAAACATCTTGCATTCGGGGGGGGGGGGGTACTGATTACCAAGGCCCAGGCTAGTTGGTGGGGTCCAACAGGGCCCCCGACAGGGGGGTGCGATGGGTACAGCTGTTCAGGGCCCCGGCCTCTGGAGTGGCCCGGGCAGCTGCCCCCAGCGGCATGGATCACCCTCCCCCGCACCCCACCTCCCCAACCTGGCAGACCCCATCCAGGCATGCACAATGTGCAGTGCAGCTTGCAGAGTGCCGAGCTTAGGACACAAAGGGGCTCGGCGCTCTGCACGCTGCACAGACAGTGTGCACTCCGGACCATGAAGGAGGGAGACAGAGATGCCAACGCTGCTGGATGCTGGTAAGTAATGGGGGTGGAGTGCACGTCAGTGCGGGCGGGGGGCACTGTGCTGCTGTGGGCCCTGCCTGAAGGTCATTCCCGGGCCCCAACATTTCTAGCAGCGGGCCTGGGGTCCAATACAGCTCCTGAGGCAGACATTTCCCCCCCTCTGTAGTGCTTTTGCGGAGGAAGAGTGTCCTATTTTGCAGCAAAGAGCACAGTGTGGAGTATTTTTCTATAATATCTTAGAGGGGGCATAATCACATCACCCAGATTTGACCATGCCACCTCCTCCCACCAGTATATGGACCCTTGTTATCTCTTGACTTCTTTAGAATTGTGTATGATACATTAATTTAGACAATCTAGTATTTTATTGCTTGGGAACTGCTGTCAAAGTGTCTCACGATGTTGTAGTATAGAATGTACTGTACCCCAGCATGTAGTAGTTAAGGTATAATGCACATGATTATGTATAGAATAACAGGAATCTGTAATGCAAGAGAGCTGTTTTCATTATATGTCAAATGTTATATACAAGGACTTTTTGGAATGTGAAGAATAAAAATGAATAAAATTGATGGCCAATAAGGTTATTAAATGGATTCTGGCTTTAGTTAGCTAATTATGTGAACTGGCATAAAGTATGTTTTCTTTGATTTTTCATCTCAGTCCATCCTCAGCTTTCAATTCCATTTTGAAAATTACACATTTTCAATAGTTCAAAGACAGGTACTAAATTATGCATTTCTAATAGTTTTACCGTCTTTAAATTTTAAGAGCTGATTAAAACTTGTGGATTAAATATAACTACCTTTCAACTGCCCCTTTCTTCAACTCGCATTACGCCAACAACTTTTTCATCCCTGCTAGTGTCTTTTTATATATGCTCCAACGCATGCTGGAAAAGTTCTGTTGAACTAAATATATTCTTATCCAGAAAGTTTTATTGCTCTGAGGTTGGAGTAAACAGCTGAGGCTTGCACAAGTCCGTAACAGTAGGTGAGTTATATCACTAGTTGTTTATGAGATAGAGTACCTCTGATCTTTTTTCACTCTGGACTGAAATAACATGCAAGGGTTCCTCCAAAATGTGGACAAAACCACCAGCGCTGTACCTCCACACAGTATAATTAAATAATATATATTTGTATAATGTATACAAAAAGTTCTTTCTTTTTAAGGAAGCCACAATGTATATGATTATATCCAACTCCTCCTACAGTATGTCTGGTCAGTAAACCTAAATATAACTAACCTCAGCTTAGAGCCCTATGCTCACATAGGGGTTTCTTTACAAGATGCTAGGTATCTTCACACTAAAACCTAATCCAATGGATACAAATAATGGCAGTTGTTTTTATGGGCTGCTCCAAAACTGACCTTCTGGGGATACAAAGCAGGAAACAAAGCAAGGTCTCAACAATGTCAGGTGTACACTCCACTCATCAACACCTGATATTGTTGTTTAGACCTGGCTTTGTTTTATGCTGGCAATTTATCCTTGTTTCTCCTATCTGGATACAGAGAACAAGGATAGTCTACACTCTCAGAGTGAATTTTTGTTCTTTGAAATAATTTTTAATGCTGTATCTTTGATACAATGTATTTTTTTTTACGTATGACTACAATAAATACATTTAAATGGTTAGTCCGTAATCAAAAGCCTTTATCCTGGTTTAACCATTGAGCGACACAAAGATAACTTTCATTGCACATAGGGCTTGGTGCCGAGGTGAGTCCTGTGTCTATGGGGATAGTAGACTGGTGACGGGTGTGAACAATTGACGTTGATGATAGAAGCTGTGATTATGTGACACCTACACATACAACTAAAGACACCTTTATATGCCCATAGGGTATCCCCAGAAGGTCAGTTTTGGGGCAGCCCATAAAACAACTGCCATTATTTGTATCCATTGGATTCATTTTAAGTGTGAAGATACATACCATTGTTTAAAGAAACCCCTATAGGAACATAGGGCTCTGACCTAGAGTCAGTTATAACATCTAGGTTTACCGACCAGACATAGGAGGCATTGAATATAATCATATACATTGGGCTTCGATAAAAATAAAGAACTTTTTGTATACATTACACAAATATATATATATATATATATGTGTGTTATTTAATTATACTGTGTGGAGGTACAGCACTGATGGATTTTCCCGGAGGCAATGGAGTCATCTGCCGCTGGGCACCAGGCTCCATTGCCTCCGATGTTCCGCTTAGTGCCACTGCTGCCTGCCACACTTATCTTACTCATAGTGGTGCGGCTATGTTATGCAGCAGCTCGGGTCAGCAGGCGGGCACGGGCAGGTGCCCCTGTATCCTTGTGAGCAGTGGTGCGGGCAGGTGCCCCTCTCCCCTGTGTTCGGGCTCCCCCGTAGCCATGTATGCAGTGGCCGTGTCACTGCTCCTCTCTGTCACCTGGCTGGGGCTAAAGTCGGCCTGAGCAAGCCAGCCAGTGATGAATAGCCAGTATTTGGGCGGCAGACAGTCCACTCCACACAGCCAGTGTGCGAGTGTGACTGTCACTGAAGCAGGCAGGCGGCAGCTTTCATCTAAAAGCCGCGAGCTGGGAGGGAGATGCGGCAGCCTTTGAGGGTAAGTCTATGAAGCCCCTCTCTCCCTGACATTCTTTCTTTCTTTCTCACACTCTTGTTTCTCTGTTTCTCCATGAATCCTCTCTCTCTCCCCCCCCCCCTCTCTCTCTCTCCCCCTCTCTCTCTCTTTTCTATGAAGGGGAAGGGGATTTTATCTTGCCTCCGGGCAAAGTGAACACACCAGTTGTGACTATTATAACATCTTCTCTCCCAATAGGTCCATTACGTTTTATATATTGTTCATGTGTTTACATATGTAATTTTTTAAATATGCCATTAAAATTCATATTTTATTTAAATTGATGTATACACTTTATTAGTTTCCTTGAGCGCTGCTTCTTTTGTTGTTTTTTGTTTCCATTTGTTTGGGGAACTGACCATCCCCTAAAGCGGCGGCTCCTTAAGGTGACAACACATATATAGGCACTCTAAAAGATTAACCTCTGGTTGATCAGTACGTAGAACTTATGCCACTGCATGTTAGTAAGGAATTGCTAAAATCTAGGATATTTCCATAAGCTGCAGTACCAGTGGCGCAGTCATTGTCTTATGCGCCTGTGTTACAAGATATAAGGGTTAATAGGTAAAGTAACGATAAGTGTGCAATGTTCTCTATTTCATTCTAATGTCCCAAAAGGCAAGAGCAGATAGAGCACTGCTTTCTCCACATAGCCAATCGACTGGCCTCATATCAGTCATACTGTTCCAACATCAGCTGTAAGATGGTGGGCTGGCGGAAACATGTTCAAACATTAAGACACTTATTGTTATCAGATTTCTGTATTTAAGGGGAACACCAGCAGCTAAAATTCATCAGCAACTTATCGAACTGTAATGGGTGCTTCAAAAAAGTGTCATATTGCAGCTCGATAAAGCCAGCCCATACAGTCAAATGTTACTACACTACCATTGAGAGGTACAGTTTCTGGACCATCCTCTATACAGCCTTGACCAGGCACCATGTGATTCCATTGAAGAAGTACCTGGGTGGAAAGTGATTCATAATCAAAAAGTGTACCATGTAAACAAATGCTTAGACAAGTATGGGCACTATGTGGAAATATAACCTGTACCAAGATCACACTATTGATTATTGTATATGTAGGCATTGAGTACTATTACACAATAAATATAATAAAACACCGTAAACAAAACTGTTCATTCATTTAATCCAGGTCAAACTGATCTGGAAATTGCAGAGGAATCTGAGAGTTTAGGATTAAGTCTGGGGTCAGAATGAGATTCATAAGGGTGCTGTAATTATTAAATAACTGAAATGCTTATTAGCCTAAAATAGCTTTGGCAATTACACTAGAGATAGTTTATTTTAAGAGCAGAGACAAATTAATGTTAACTAAATAATGCATTTATTTTTAATTTATAGATGTTAATATTTTTGTGTGTCATTTCATGGCGGCAGCATGTTCGTGCGCTACTTCCGGGTTGGCGTCCCCTTGCACTCGCCACACTTTCTAGGGGAAACAGACCCGGAAGTAGCGCGCGGCCATGCTGCCGCAACGAAACTAAACAAGTACCAATGTAACAATGAAATTATTTATCAACAGACCTATGGTGTGTTTTGAAAAAAAAAGGTCAGACAACTTTTCTAAAAGAATAATGAATGTGGTCTTGCCAATATTAATTTATTCCATGGCAAAAATCGCTGTAAATCTGTGAGAAGTCACAGTCTATTACATGTCATCCATGTAATAGATGGGTGACATGTAATGTTAACTAAATAATGCATTTCTTTTTAATTTATAGATGTTAATATTTTTATGTGTCATTTCATGGCGGCAGCATGTTCGCACGCTACTTCCGGGTCGACGTCCCCTTGCACTCGCCACACTTTGTAAAATAAAGTCCATGCCAACGTGGATAGTTGATACCCCCACTATCCACATTGGCGTGGAGTTGATTTTAGATAGTGTGGTGAGCATAGCGAGCCACCGAGCCTGAAGCGTGGGCGATCGCAGCGAGCCACGCAAGGGGAAACAGACCCATAAGTAACGCGCGGCCATGCTGCTGCCGTGAAACTAAACAAGTACCAATGTAACAATTAAATTATTTATCAACAGATCTATGGTGTGTTTTGAAAAAAAGGTCAGACAATTTTTCTAACAATGGATGTGGTCTTGCCAATATTAATTTATTCCATGGCAAAAATCACTGTAGAGAAGTCACAGTCTATTACATGTCACCCATGTCTAGAAATTGAGTGTTCCTGCACACAAACATGTTTGTTCAGTACATGTTTCTAAATAGATGTCAAGTGATTTAAAGATTGCGAATGTATGAAATCCAAAACTGGTGAGGTATGTAAATTACAATCGGGATTTGGATTTGTTTTTAAAGCAAAACTTTAGCAAAATGTATCAATGACTGAAGTTTAAAATCCCTCGAAAAGGTTGCCTATTATTGTTTTATATTATTTATTATATTAATGCAGTTTAGTTCCATAGACTTAAGTAATTTGAATTAAGTTATTTATTGTTTAACCAGGAGAACTGATTTATGCTTTTGTGTAAATCATGAATTGTGTAAAAAATCAGACAACAATCTAGTTATTGAAGTTTTCAATCCCGGGATTTCGGGATTAGACTGCGCATGCGCAGTCTAATGCTGGGCAGCATCTGAGCACTTGCTCAGACGTTGCCCAGCTTCTCCCTTCCTCGGCTATCCAGCTTTGCGCAGCATGACTTAGGCACAGGACGTGCAGATGCTCAGTTGTTCCACCCGTAACCAGGCGCACCGCCCTATCACTGTCCCGGCACAGATGTCAGCTGTTCCACCTGACCCCAGGCCCATCACCCGTATCGCTGTCCTGGCTCCCAGTTGCACGCCCCACTAAGCATTTGTCAGCCACCAGGTTCCATGATGCACTCGCCAGGCTCCCGGCCATGCAGGTAATTATGTGAGGTGGCCAGGCATTATTTTTGTTAGGAAAGCCGACCCCGTATTACCTCTTAATGATTGCCATCACTTGTGGTTATACACCTTTCTTATCAAGCAACCTGTTTAAAATAGGTGATGGTATTCATAAATTAAAAGGGAAGTTCAAGAACAGAGCATTGTGTCCCTCTTGGAATGGGTCATGTTGGGAGGTATGACCAATCTCCTGGTCTGTGAGAAGCCCTTCACATGCAGCACTACAATTGCATAGAACATGTTACATAGGACTTATCTAACAGCATCATGTTCCTCCACTGCTAAATACTCTTTATATGACAGATCCTTCTTGATTACAACTCTGTCTTGTATAGATTGTTTTAAATTAAACTGGCTCCTTGGATTTCTGACATCACTTTAATCAATGTTGCTTGTGAACAAGCACATTTTGTGCAAAAAGAAAGCTATACTTAAAGGCAAACAGGGAACCTAAGCAATTTTCATACATAACACCAACCATATGGGATGCAGTCACCATGTTGACAGTAACTTTGTAGACAGTCATAGAGTTATGTAATGTTGACTAGTTCACAATGTCGACATGTGAAATGTCGATATTATGAACAATGGCAACATTTTAGGGATAGGCTAAGGAAGTCAAGGGTTAGGGTTAAGCAAGGGGTAGGGTTATTTTGAGGGCTGAAAACAGAGGATTAAGCTGTGGGGGGAGTGTAGGGGTTAGGGATATGGGTAGCATACTCACCGTAGATGACTCTGATGGGATTCGGAGTTAGCTGTCCAACGGGCCACAAGACACTACCAGAGCCATTGGAGCAGGTAAGTGAAGCTGGTTCATCACTGGGACTGTTTTGTTGACATTCTAATCATGTCGACATGATGCAAGTTGATATGATGAATGTCGACAAAGCAAATCCAACCACAGCCAAGCTAAGATGTTAATTGCTTACTTAAAGCATGAGATACATCTGGGTGAAAGTCCATGCTTTAAACATGCCATTTGTTTCTAAAGAAAAAGAAAACGACCTATTGGGAGTGCTAGCGTTGTGAAAGCTGCTTGAAATATAAATAAAGAAGGAATTAAATATACAAATATTCATAACACAGATCTAATACAGTATTTGCTATATCTGCTACTATGAGCTACTTAGTTACAGCTGCTAAAGAAAATGATTGTGGTTCATCATAGAGAACTGATAAATGTTTATTAATAAGTCGGAATTCAAATTCCAAATTTCATAGCTAATGGATAGATAAATGACTTTAGGAGGACACTTACCGGTATGCGGGTCGTCTGTGTTTCCTCCAACCCGCTCACGATGTAGCGGGGGGGGGGATCCGATGGCGACCCGCACCCGGGAGTATGGTCGTTCTTCAGATCCTACCTGCTGCAGGTAGGATCTGAATAACGACCGACCCACGGGACCGCGCATCGGATCGGTATCGGTCCACACCAGGACAGAAAAGGGCCCAATCACCACACAATCTACATCCAATCGGTCGGAATTGGATCTAGATTGATGGGATCGGACCCTTGTCCTCCTGGTGTGTACCCAGCAATGCAACCCTTCTAAACATGCCTTCAGCTGCAATCAGATTCTATAATTTATCTAGCACATTTAAAAAAAGATAGTTAGAATCTCATTGGTTGCTATGGACAATACCTCACCTTGCCCTTTGATAAAACTTTGATAAAAGTACCCAAGGTCACTTTTAGAAAACAAATTGACTCCATAAGTAGAAAGCATACAGTAAAAAAGAAAAAGAAAAAGAATGTTCAGAATAAAAGAGAAGGCTACATGCTAATCATATTCATCTCTTACTTTATTGCCAGCTGAGATTGTTTGAGATTTCACATTAGCAAATAGCCTTCACTTTTATTCTGAACATTCCTTTTATTTTTATGTTTTATTCAAGTGGCCTTGAGTCATTTATATATCCATTAGCACTGACAGTTTTTGTTATTTATAGGTGCTTTATGTTTCTGGTATATTTTGTTTGTACCTTTCAATATAGATGCTTCTATTTTTTTTTGTCCACTAGCTTTATTTATGTGAGAACATATCTCCCTAACTGCAGAACCTTTGATCTTTCTCATTTATCCATTTAGCCACCTTATGAGTTAGTTTTACCATGAGTTAGTTAGCCAGTCTGACCAGCCTGTGGCTCGCAAGCTGTTGTAAAACTACAAATCCCAGAATTCCATGTGAGAATTTTAGCATTCCCTTAAATCCAAACTGTGACAGTGCATTCTGGGACGTTTAGCTGGGAAACTACAGGTTGGCCAGGCATGGCATAGAATGACAAATCTAACTTTTATCTATTTTGCTCATTGCTGTCTATGTTCTGCTTCTCCTAAATGACAGTTGATGTGTAAGTGACATCCTAAATGCAGTTAAACATCAACATCTTCTGTAGTATACTAAAGAAATAGACATTGTGCACCTTTCCAGCCACTGTGAAAGTACAAGTCCCAGCATACCGACCTATCTTTGCATACTCCACTAAATCTGATCGAAAGAAGGGTGCAATGTCAATACATACACATAATATTATTAATATTCCAATAGTGGCTCAGTAATAAATAAATGAACTGCAGTTATTTTCCTGGAATTGCCATCTTTTTACATTTTACCTGTACTGTATATTGAAACCTTTCCTCAATTTGCATGGTACTTACAGTGAAGGCTGGTGGCGAATGCCTAGTAAGTTTTGGTTTGTTAATATGAAGCAATAAAAGTCTGTAAGTTTGATGCTGTTGGGCTATCAGCTTTGGCCTCCAGCAGTGTTGATGAGTGTTCCATTAGGCCTTGAGCTTATCAGAAGAGATTCCTGGCCACAGATGTCAGCCTGTAAATAATAAATCCTATTATGTAGTAGCGGGGGATGCCAGACTATATTTCATAGATAAGTTATAGAAATATGTGGAGAGATTTTTTTTCATCTATAAAGAGCTGTGTATTGCATTAGAAGGAAAGGCTTCATCGTACTGATTATTGGAAAAAAAACAAAATGCCAGAGGGTAAATCAGTAGGGAAATTTATAATAATCAGATTTTTTTTTGTTGGGGGTGTCTAGGTCAGAATTTTGATACAACACTATAACTGCAAGTTTATAATGTATGTATCAGGTAAAATTAAAAATATACTGTAAGTAATGGGGCCTACACACATAGCGATTTCAGGGCACTTTCTATGCGATCTAACCCGGACGCTTAGAAAATGCCCGTACATCGCTCCGTGTGTAGGGGCCATAGCAATTGCGATGCGGCCCGTGTGCTGAGCGAACTTGCTGAGTGTTCACTCAGAATGCTTCAGCATCTCCCCGTGTGTAGGCCCCTTAAGACTGCAACATTGTATACTGTTGGTAACAGGATAGATCACAGAAGTATCAAGGACATTATCAAGCATTTTATTTGCTAGCGATGTGCTGTTCTACACAGCACCTCAGACACACGATTACTCAGCTGACTGATGACCACCTATGCTGATGGGGATATCTATACAATTTATTTTTGTACCTGTCAGATTAAATCCAACACAATCTGATTAAACAGAGTTGTGTAGTGGTTACACATGGCTCAAGGTCGCAGCAATTAGATGATATGATGCTATGGTTTGCAGCATAGTGATGCTTAAAATCGGAATGCATGTATGACAATGGTAGAAAAAAAAAAAATAACGTGCATAATGAACTGAATAAATATAGTCCAACTTAGGGGACATATGTAATAGCGCCTGAGTTTGTCGGAGGTGTGTGATACCGGCCGGACACGGACATTTTTTTTGAAAGCATCAACCATTTACAAGTCAAAACTATGCCTTGTAAGTGATTACTGGTTTATAAAAATGTCCGTGTTCGGCCGGTATCACCCACCTCCAGTGAACTCGGATGCTATTACTTATGGCCCGATATATCTTAATAACAAACTAAGAATGTCTGTAAAATATTGTCAAACATATTTACTTTTCTATCAGTTATCACATTTCATAACATGACACCATTGCCGTTTGTAATCATTGTGTTATACTTCAGTAATAAATAAATCTATCTGGCTGCATTCACAGTATACTAATAAGAGATAACGGCAAATAATAAAAGATTACTTAGGATTACATAGGACCCATTAAAGCCTACAGTGCAGGAAGAGTTTCTAGGACTCTGTAAATTTTAATTCTACAAAAACAAAAACAAATTTCAGAGACAGTACATTCTTTCAAGTGTTATTAGAATTTGCCAGTTCAAGTTATATATTCAACCTAAAGTTTAGTTTTGTATAATTCTGTCATTTGTTTAAGCATTTGTCCAGTGCCACATATATTTGATCTATGTACCAGTCCCCTCGGAACAGGCACTTGCATGATAAGCAATGTGCAAAAAATATATTGTTAATATATATGCAAATGCAACATTTTACTGGTGGACATGAGATGAGAGTGTCAAAACATTAGGGTTGCACAGAGCTATTCGTGTTTTCCTTTATCTCTCAGCATAAGGCCAATTAAAGCAGTTAAAAAAACAGAATGGACTTCTGGGCAATAACATATACATTGCATCAATTTGATTGACTACACCAACTGGAATATAAATGTATAGCATATGTGCTAACACCATATATGAATCCACGATATGCAAATCCATAAACATAGTCTTCTTTTTCCAATCACTTTAAAGAAAATTTGACAGAATTGTGACAATTAACAATATTCAGTTATTTATGTCATCATTGTACCTAAAACTCCAACCACCTTATATAAAATACCTACCAACAGCAGTGCATATTAGATTTATTAAAAGCTGTAAAATGGATCAGAAATGTACATACAGTATTTCAATTAAGACTGGGAGTTATGGTGTAAAGGTGCATAAACACGGAATGTTGAAAACGAGCCGACATCATTACCGATGATTTCAAATCGTTCATCGTGCGTACACGTGGTTTGAAACATTTCACTAAAGATTGGTCTATGATCTTCCTGCATGTATGAAGGAGCATAGACCAATGTTAATGATTGGTGGGTACGCGCATCAAGAATGATACACGGAACAATTTGAACAATTGGATGTTCTGGTCGATCGTGAATGCCCATATCTTACTTTAAAATCTTTCCATGTATATGCACCTTAAGCCTATTAAATTACATATCAGTGAGTATAAATGAGTCTTATGATCAGTCAGTATTATATGAACCAAAATTTATATGAACAGGAAACCACTAGGCAAGCCACAGAAAACTCTATTTATTGGGGAACTCTTATGATAGTCAAAACTTAACCACACACACACACACACTGAACAATTAGTAAAAATGGGGTATAGTTTGTAAAAAGTAATATTTTAACTATTATAACAAATATAATTTTCTGTGTCTTGCATATTGGTTTCCTGTTCATAGAATTTTTGGTTGTCATATACCATTGACCCTAGACTTTATCTCTATGTTCATATAACGATTCAGTATCAGTAAATCCTAGTTACTATGGGAAATCAGTGTACCTTCAATCCCTCCTACCTTCTAATCCTAGGCTATGCTCTACAAAATTTGGCAATACCCATACTATATCTATCTATCTATCTATCTATCTATCTATCTATCTATCTATCTATCTATCTATCCCACTGTCCGTACACACAGTGAGATATTGGCTAATGACCAATTTTGACTAGATGCACTGGAGATTTCCACTAAGCAATTTTGTCTAAATAATGATAGTTTATGATCTAGTCAAAATTTCCTTGCCAATGCTATATGACAACCAAAATTATATGAACAGGAAATCACTATGCAAGACACAGAAAACTTATTGGGCAACTTTTATAATAGTTAAAACTTAAACACACACACACACACACACACACACACACACACACACACACACACACACACACACACGGAACAATTAGTAAAAATTAGGTGTAGTTTGTAAAAAGTTACATAAAAAGTTAGAGAGCCCTAACAAATACATTTTTCTGTGTCTTTCATATCAGGAAGAGTAGGCTAATCATTACTTGAAGTTTCAACATCAATTATCACTTAAGTTATTTCACTCTGGAGAGATACATATATTGAGTCAGTTACACATTCTCCTGTTGCCCAGATGATTTTACATTTCCAGTGCACCTTTTTTCCACATATCTTCTCTATAATCAAACAGCTCAAGTAAAGGTACATGTATGGCAACACACATTTTAATTTCACAATTTGTCAATTTGAACATCTCATATGTCTTATCTTGTCTGTTCATATGATTGTCATTATTTTATTAACCCACTGAGACAGTATCAATAAATACATTGATTTTATTTCACCAACAATTTAATGTAAAATATTCTGATTTCAATATCTCATAAAAGAGGTGGCTGCAGAGCTGTGCTATTTAGAGGGATTGACTGTGTGTATTTGGGTCATGTTCTTAAAGTTTCCTACATTCAAACTGAAAATGTTGTCCATGAAGTTATTTGCGCTATAATGTTATTGTTTAGGCAGTGCTTATGTTGTACCTCATTTTAATAAGATTTCCAGTTGAAACAAAATATATGCCATGCAATACTTAGTATAATGGTATAAAGAGGGTTATTCTGGTTGATTCGCAAGACTGCGGATTCTCAGCCTTGTGAGTAGACCAAACCCCATCCACCAAACCCCGCCCCCTCACAGCGTTTGTTCCTATGTACAGACTGTGAATGGATGTTTAGGGGGAAATTTACTAAAGGAAATTTGTAAAAAAATAGGTGTATTTGTATCCAGAAATACACTTATTTTTGACATTTACTGTCCCGAAAATACGGCAATTCGTAGTCGTATTCATGTGCAATCAATACGAATACGAATTGCCGTATTTTCGGGATAGTAAATGTCAAAAATAAGTGTATTTCTGGATACAAATACAATTATTTTTTACAAATTTCCTTTAGTAAATTTCCCCCTTAATGTAAACATTCATTCACAGTCTGTGCATAGGAACAAATCACCGACCATCAAAAGATGTGGAAGGTGCACACATATAAAAGTGACTTTCAAGTCATTTGCATATGCGTGCACGCTGGGACGGAAATGGACGGGCTGCTGACATCCGGTGATGCCAGCTGCCTGCCCCCCCGCATCCACGTCACAGTGCCCAGCATTCCCATGGAACATCCATGAAATGCTGGGTGTTCCCATATGGTAATGAGCTGCCTGGCACTCCAAGCCCCTCTCCACTCCCTGCCTGCTATGTTGGGTGCATGCATCCAGCAAACAGAATGATTGCCATGGGTGCACACACCCTGCGTATGCACATGCGCATAAAGGCACATGCACACTAAAAACATTGTTCCCTGTGCGAACGCAGACTAGTTGCGTATGGACCAGAATAAGGTCCAAAATCTTTTACTATGAAATCAATGCAGATGTACGATGTCACCTCAGAAGTCAAGCTTTTGTCTTGCACTGAGCTTCCATATTAAATTAGAACTGGTACCATTAAAAGGACTACAATATGGTATTTGAGGTTTTAATGCTATCTCACCATATATGTTACTTAGACCCTCATCCACTCAGTGCACATATCCAGTTTGGAATATTGTAACCTTTTCCTATTTTGCCTTCATGACTCCCATTTCTCTCCACTCCAAACTGTCATCAATGCTGTTGTTCGTCTTACTCCTCAGGTGTACCACAACTTCCTCTCCTCTCCTACAAGCTCTACATTGGCTCTTCTTCCCCTTCAGAACCCAATTCAAGATTCTCAAACTTACTTACAGAGCTCTTGCCTAATCATCTCACATTTACATGTGTGACCTTCACACATTCAGTACCCAGCAGTCTATTTCTGCAGCTATAATGCATGGCTCCTTTCCGAGTAAAAAGGCATGTCTGTTAATAATCGCATTGTTAATAATCGCATATGCACTAACATATGCAATTATTAATACAAAGGACAGCTCTTGCGATGTGGACCCTCCCTCTCTGGACCCTTACCCGGCTGCTGCTGCTCAGCCAGAGCTCTGCCTCCTCCTCCCTGCACCCAGAAGAGGTGCAGGGAGAACGTTTCTGGTCCAGGCAGCACAGCGGGAGAAAGGGGTATCTGGATTTATTATAGACTGACTCATGATAGACATATGTCATATGGTCGACCAATAATGGTCGACAGTCAAAAGGTCGACTGGGTCATAAGGTCAACAGTCAAAAGGTCGACAGGGTCAAAAGGTCGACAAGGTTTAAAGGTTGACACACAATAGGTTGACAGGGTCTAAAGGTCGACAGTCAAAGGTCGACATGGTTTAAAGGTCGACATGCACTAGGTCGACATGGTCAAAAGGTCGACATGAAAAAGGTTGATGTGCATTTTTTTACAAAATTTTCAGCCGACATGTGCAGACAGGTGGTATTTCATGCCCCACCATCCACTAGGGTGTGGAGGGAGAATAAAATAGTGTGCCAAGTGCAGCGAAGCACCGTGCCCGAAGCATGGAGAGCGCAGCGAGCCATGCAAGGGGACTTGGTACACTTAGACACTGTTCACGTCAACCTATGTCAACATAGACTCCCTAAAAACATTAAAAACTCATGTCGACCTTTTGACCATGTCTACCTTTTCCATGTCAACCTTTTGGCCATGTTAACCTTTTTCGTGACAACCTTTTAACAATGTCGACATTTTACCTGTCGACTTTTATACCCTGTCGACCTTTTGACCCTGTCGACCTTGTGACTGTCGACCATTAGTGGTTGACCATATGACTGTCTATCATGAGTCAGTCTGTGTTTTATACCATAACCGGAGAAAGGTAAGGGGGCTGCGTGGATCTTTGGGGTTGCGGGGGAAGCAAAGGGAAGCTCATAGGCTTCTATGGGAACTGGCGTAACCCCGACAGAGAAGCCCCAGTGGTGGAGCTTTGCTGCATATGAAAATGCAGTAAAAAACATGAAAACTGGGTTTTTAACTGCATTTTTTGTTTGGTGCTTATCGCCCATAATGTTAAAAGACAGTTAGGAGCTGGTTTGTCGGTACTTTATGTCTATCCACTTTATCTGTCTAGATCCTTTAATTTTGGGGTAGCCAACTCCAGTCCTTGAGAGCTACCAACAGGAAAGCTGCCCATACACGGTCCGTTTAACGGATCCATTCGGGACTTAAATAGTACACATCGCATCGCATGCCTTGTGCATGCAGTGTGCATGCAATGCGATCCGATGCAATGTGTAGCTAGTACAAAAAGTATGTGCAGTACATACTTTTTGTACTGTACTATGTGATGTGCGGGAGCGCGCATCGCATAGTACAAAATGGAGCCGCCGCAAAACGGAGCGTGTATGGGCTCCTTTAATGTTTTCCAGAACTCCTCACAGAATCACAAGTGAAGTAATTAGCTCCACCTGTGGCTCTTTGAAAATGTTTCAGCTAGTAATGAGTGAACCTTTGCAGCAGTTAGGTCAAGGACCGTAGTTGGCTACCACTGCTTTAGTTTATAGACCACCAAATCACTCACTGGGTAAATAGTGCTTTGAAAAAAAAAAAAAAATTTGGATATCCCTTTGAATTCCACATGATGAACTGCAGAATCAGGAGAGTTTATACTAGCAGCAATGCCCTGCAAACAGTCTCTTGCATCCACAGTGCATGACAGCTAATTTCCAACTGTAGAAAATATTAGTAGTCCTGGGTCTATTTATTGTAAAGCTCTTGAGTAACCAGATTGAGTACCAGCTGCAGCCTGAAATATTTTACACTCTGACTATTAAAAATCTGCGCAGCATATTCCATATTAATAATGATGTCATTTGTCTCATGCCATGCAGTTGGCCTACGTACAGCTGAAAGGACATCTGGTGTTCAAAAATCTGATAGATAAAAAAAAAAACACGGACATACACAAACCATCTTTTCCCTATAATTTCCGTAATACTGCTCTTTTATTGGAAATGGCTTTTGTGGGGTTTAATAGGCATTGTTTTTTGTTAATTGATCATACTGATGTTTAACAGACTGCTTCGTCACCAAATGTTTACAGCATAAAATCTAATAATAACAGTACAGTTGAATGTTTTATGTAAGAATATAAATGATACATACCATATATCATGGATAAATTATACATTAGGGCCTCACATTTTAACCTTGGCGCCTATTTATTAATGTCTTTTTTTTTCAGTAAATACTTACAAATTTATAGCTCTAAGAGATAGCAGATCTTAAAAGTAGTCCCCATAGCTTGTTATCTGTGCTGTGTGTCGGGAGACCCAGCACTGAGACAACGGAGTCCAGGCTCTTTATCTGCAAGAGGGACCCGGCGCTGTCTGCCCGGAGACCTGGCTCTGCATGTGCAGGAAAGACCTGCTTTTCAGGCTGTCACAACTGTATCAAACCCCTTGCTCCCTTCCTCTTTCTCCCCTCCTTCCTCTGTCCCTTTCCCTCCTGTCAGTGATGCCTGTCATTCTTACACATCCATTTCAACCCCTAACCCCTCTCTTCCTCCCTCTTCTCTCTCTCTCTCTCTCTCTCTCCCTCTTTTCTCTCTCCTACTCTCTTTTTCCTCTTGCCCCCTTTCTCTCAAACCTCTCTCACTCCTCTCGATCTCTCATGAGCATATAACCCCCTGACAACGAGCATAGAAACGCTGGGGCAACAAGCATATAGGTAAAAAATAAATGGAATAAATGGATGTCCTCACAGCCATAGAGAGAGTGTTTATGTCTGGGTAAGGGGAAAATGTATTGAAGAAGCCTGGGTAATGTAAAGAGGCGTCACCATACCTCTACAAAAAGACCACAGTGAAAATGGTATTTGTGGCCAGGGGCAGAATTCCCAGGTACAATGAATACCAAGCGCTGAAGGGGTACCAGAATATACTGCAGCAACTATGGGGATCACAGCAGGATCCCTGCTCTTCCAACTGAGCATTATGATGTAGCTCAGGCATGTCCAACGTTGGCCCTCCAGATGTTTTGAAACTACACATCCCAGAATGCTTTGCAATAGTGTTAGCATTCTCTAATAGCAAAACTGTGAGAAAGCATGCTGGGATGTGTAGTTTCACAACATCTGGAGGGCCAACGTTGGACATGCCTGATGTAGCTGCTGCTAATGCAGAGTTCATTGTCTGCTAACACCTGCAGTAGGGGACATGACAGCTCCTGCCTGTTACTGCTTAGCCCAGGGCTGGGCAATTGCGGCCCTCCAGATGTTGAGGAACTACACATCCCAGGATGCTTTGCATTAGTTTTGCTATGTGGCCATGCTGAAACTGATGCAAGGCATGCTGAGATGTGTAGTTCCTCAACATCTGGAGGGCCGCAATTGCCCAGCCCTGGCTTAGCCTGTGCTGAAGCAGTAAGACCCACCCACCAGTGAATGCTAATTCTGTATGCTGCAAACAGATAAATCTCATGAGACTGACCCTGACCACAGTGTAGCAGGAGCCCTTTTACTTTGAGTTCCAGTCCTTGTAGGCCAGCTTACCATATTTGTTTCCCTTTTTTTAAAAGGGGGGGTAACAAACTCCAATTTGCTTCTCGGTGACAGGAATGAACTTATGTCCAGGAATTAACTTATGTCCATATTTGTGGCACTGTGAAGTTTAACCACACACTGAGTCTACAGGGTGGTGCCATTTTAGCCCCCAGCCATCAGCAGATAAGGGGGTAGTGATCACTGTGATCACTACCCCCAGCACACCCCACCCACCCCCACACACTTCTGTCCATACAGAGAAATCTGCTGTAATTCAGAAGACTCCTAACTCCACAGAAAACCCATGCTGGGGCAACACAAACTTTTTGCCACTGGATACCACTGATAAGGAAACTGCATACAGAAGAGTTATTACTGAAGGGAGTGGCGCTAAATGGCCACAGTGTGGGGCTAAACTCTGTGCTGAGGGTTTAAAAAATAAATCACTGCCTATCAGCTGTCAATGGCAGATATCCAAGAAATCTCTACCATCATAGCTAAAGTATTAACCATTGGTAGCATACCAGAAATCTCTGCTAACCCTCTATAATTAATGGCCATCCTGTATGTTAATCAAGAAGGGTCCAAACTCTAAATACTGTACTACCACTGTACTTTCTACTCTTCTTAAAATTCCCCAGAATATAATTTCTTAGTGTTATTGTGAAATCTATCATGGGTAAGTATCCTCTTCGGTGAATCGGTTTCTCTGTTCTTAGGACAGGTGTTCAGTACTTCACATGAAGACAATTCTTTATCAATAGCAAACAATTTATTATTTACAGAAACGAGTATAATGTGTTTCAATATCGTCCGTTCAATAGTTACAATATAAATAACAACAAGAAATAACAATTTTTATTACACTGGAACAGCGGATGTTGATCCTTCACTGTAATCCTCCACTCCTGCGCTTCTTTACTCTACACATAAATATATGACTAACCCTATCTTCTTGCTACAATGCAAACAAGTTTAATGCAATTTCACTTACCATTTACATATACTAAATGCAATATCCAATATTCATATAGCCATTACAGTAAATATTAGAGATCTCTTTTCTATCGGGTACCAGCATGTATTATTGCGCAATAATTATTAAACATTACCCTAGTCTTGTTGTGTCTTTTGTGTAACTGCAGTTACTGTACTTTTCATTTAAGCGCTTATTAAGAGGAGTATGTCTTTTTATCCTGCAGATGTTAGAGTCTCACGCTGAGAATATCTTACCACAGCGTATTTGTAATCCAATAGTGTAAACTCGGAGATTATCAGGCAATGTCTGCAAATAGCAATAATGTATCCATTCAAGTAACTCCTTCTATGTGAATGCTGTCACTGCTGAATATTTCCTTATATCAGTAAATGTAGGTGACTGAACTGCATTACTCTATGTTCGCTGCACGGACAGCTCAGTTCCTTAGTAGAATGCCCACAAAACATACAATAATGTTTCCAATATTCAGAGCTCTCCTGGCTGTGCTATATGTCACTCTGTCTTTAATAAATCTTTCTTTCAACACTTGCCTGCGTATCAGTCTCACCATATACTGCAGTGAAAGTAGACAATTTTCTGAAGCGACTCTGCTCCCTTAGTACTGGACGTTGCTGGAGTAGGTTGCTACGGTGACAGTTACTGTTGTCGGGCACTAGCTGACCGGTATGTGTAGCTACTAGCTAGCGGTGAAACCCTTTAGGTATATGATCTGTTTACTCAAATGCAGGATCCTCAATGTAAATGAGTCTGGACGTTTTATGAGGTAATCCTCACTTTAGCTGGATCATAGTTTAACTCTCTGCCAGAAGTCTTTGCTGTGCTGTATAAATACTGTCCTGTATACAAATGTACTGTTCCTCGGCTAAGGCTGTGTGATGTTCCAGCAGTATAGCACTAGGTATATCACGCATAGGAAACTGTGCTGGCTCCCTGAATATCAATTCCTGCAGCTTGATACTATTAGATAGTTAGCCATTCCCCTCCTTTGCTATATATATGGGTGTCAGGGCGGGACTCACTCTTATGACTGCGGATTAGTATTCTCCTTTGCCTCTGGCCAGGACTGCCCTCCGGATGCTGCGTCACTGCTGATTCTCCACCTCAGAGACCGCCTGTCAGCACCGCTATCCGCCCTGCCTGCTGTGTAGCTCTGCCTGTTACACATCTCCTCAGGGATTCTCCATCTTCCCCTCACAGACTGCACAGCACAACTCTTCCTCACTCTCAACTGTCTCCCCTGACCCTGGTCATGTGACCAACTCCTGACCTCTTCAACAGTTGCAGAGACTGCTGGGAATTGTTCATTTCTCAGACAATGTCCCCTGTGGGGATAGCATATGTTTATAGCACAATATATCTTATATTAATAATAACTAGTATGGCATCGTATGCCTATAAATCACTACATGCACATATATATGAATTTATCACATTTTTCCCCGGTAAAACATTGCATGTCCTCAGGCAATGGACTTTATACATTTTTAAACATCAATATACTACATATATATATTTCAAACATTGCAAATCATTACATGCTTTTTAAGTCAAGAAAGTTTACATTTTTATCATAAATCATTCTTTACTTTAAACATATATGTTCAATCTCTGAATCGGAGGGGTTTTACCCCTCTGGTACTTCTAATGAGTCTGCTGGACATCTCCTCTACACCATCTTTGTGGAGGAATGGGCCACATTCCACGGCCTCTCTTCTTTTCTCTGCGAGGAGTATTTCCCTAAGGCGCTGAAGATATACTGGGTCTTGCATAGGATGGTAGGGAACTTGTGGTATTGCGTCTTCTTCTGTACAGTCCTGGCATGGCTCAAGTTGGTTTCTGTGTACCATCTTAAGAACTTGGTGGTCATCTCCATCTCTTCTTATTCCATACACCCCAGTGTCTGTAGCCGAAAGGTGAACAATTACGTAGGGTTCAGATTCCCAGAAGGGATCTAAGTCGTTACTCCGTTGGTCATCCAGCTTCCAAACTAGGTCTCCCACTCGGAATGATGTGGCATTCGCGTCCTGGCCATAACTTGTCCCTTGTGGGTGGTGGGCTGTCTCCATCCTTTCTTCCACTACTTTCTCGGCCAGTTCATGCCAATGCTCGTGTTCGTTCAACCCATCGGTCTGAATCACTTCTGTCCCCTCGGGGAGGGTGTCAAGCTCCTGATCCGCTGCGCTGTTTCCCCTACCAAAAGGTTGCCTGTGGGAGAATGGCGGTGGACTTCTGCACTGGATGGGTCTCTGCGGAGGGAACACTTCTTCCACTCTCTCCCCTTCACTTGCTTGGTCTGTACTTATGCCTTCTCCACCAGATTCGGCAGCATCCTCTACTTTTGGCTGGTAAGACCATCTGCGGAACTGACGTTTGTTGGGAGCAAACCGGCTTCCTTTAACTGGTACACCACCAGGGCCCGTCACGTTGGCTGCCTCAGCACCCTTCTCTCCTTCTACCACATCAAATTCAACCGTCTCGCATTCTCCAACACTGCGCAGAAATTTCTGGGGGTTGTTTCTCTTTATGGCCGTCTCATGGACAAAGACATCATCTTTTGTGTCATTCCTGTTGATGAAGCCATACCTCTTCCGGACATTAAACCACTTGACCGTTCCTTGTACTTGCGTAGCCAGCACCCTCTTCCCTGCCTGGCTTCTCCGGTCATAGACTGTGTATTGCATGACTCGTCTCACAGTCTGAGCTCGGTTGAACAGTTCTGGTGTCAGTGTCGAGATTAGTTCTTCCGGGCAATTTCTTAGGACATTCATTCCAACAATTATGGGCGGTAACCATTGGTCCTTAACGGCCGTAATTAAACATCCTTGATTGATGAGATGAGCTTGCCCTATCTTGATCTCAGCTTCAAAGTATCCGCAACACTCGATACGTTGTCCATTGCTGGCTAACAAATTCAACCCGGCCGGTGGTGTGGCTATGACACTTTCTTTCCTCCAATGCTTAATGAACTCATCCCATCGAATCGTAGTCACTTGTGACCCGGTATCCAACAATGCTGGTATGCTGACTCCATTCACCTTGATTTCAATGGTAGGGCAACACCCAATGAGTTTTGGTATCCATTCTTGCGACGTGGGACCTTCTACTGAAGATACTCCCGACGGTTGGTCCCGGACCTCGGGAGTTCTGTTTAAATGTTCCGTACTGCGGCAATTTTTCTCAATATGCCCGCTCCTTTGGCAATGCCTGCAGATGGGTCTTCCTTGTTCATCGAATTTATCTGTAGGAAGTCGGCGGGAGCTCCATGAAGCGTTTCTCCCATCATTTCCGTAATGGGGTTCTCTCTCCATCTGCCAGGGTCTCTGTAAGGTCTGCGTCTCTTTTAAGGTTCTCAATTCTCGACAAAGATCAGTCATTCCTTGTGTCAATTCAGCAATTTGCCCTTTCATTTCTTCGATGGGGTCTTTAAAGGCAGCAGATTGAATTTGCTGAAAAACGGTTTCAACAGGGGTGATTACGGTTCCTTTTATGGGTTTATCGCCTAAAACCTTTACTATCAACTCCTTGAAGTCTGAAAAGCTGATAGGTGATTCTTGTCGATGTAGCATCTTTAGCTGCCCTTTGGTATTTGCATCATAGATTCCGTCGAGAAATTGACTCGTTAAAGTTTCATCTTCATTCAGTTCCCTTGGGGCACACAACTTAATATCTTGCAATGCCTCCTGCAATTCTACAGCATATTCTCGTAGCGATTCATGCGGTTGCTGCTTCCGGGAATAGAACTGCGTTTTGAGTTCTGATAAAGTCTTAGCATCGAACACTTTTGCTAACTTGTCCAATATATCCGCTGCCGATTTCTTTTGGCTTTCCGGCCACGACTTCACTTCCCTTTTCGCAAATCCTCTCAGTTGAGCCAACAGTATCTCTATTTGTTGATTTTCATCTAATCTATATACCTGGAACATGGTTTCAATTTGTTCCCTAAAGTCGCGGAACGCATTGGTTTCAGTCATTCCACTATCTCCGGTATAAGTGGGAAGCCATGGCGCCCCCAAGTAATAGGGCATAGTTATCACTGCCGGTTTAAGTGCCATTGAACTTATTCTATCCGTTGCATTTCCTTGGTCCTCGTTGCCAAGCATCTCTTCTTGACTATTGTCTTGAGACATTTTGAGTGACGCAGGGTTGGGTTTTCTCCGCTTTTGATGTACGTATCCTGTTCGTCAGACGCCAAATGTGAAATCTATCATGGGTAAGTATCCTCTTCGGTGAATCGGTTTCTCTGTTCTTAGGACAGGTGTTCAGTACTTCACATGAAGACAATTCTTTATCAATAGCAAACAATTTATTATTTACAGAAACGAGTATAATGTGTTTCAATATCGTCCGTTCAATAGTTACAATATAAATAACAACAAGAAATAACAATTTTTATTACACTGGAACAGCGGATGTTGATCCTTCACTGTAATCCTCCACTCCTGCGCTTCTTTACTCTACACATAAATATATGACTAACCCTATCTTCTTGCTACAATGCAAACAAGTTTAATGCAATTTCACTTACCATTTACATATACTAAATGCAATATCCAATATTCATATAGCCATTACAGTAAATATTAGAGATCTCTTTTCTATCGGGTACCAGCATGTATTATTGCGCAATAATTATTAAACATTACCCTAGTCTTGTTGTGTCTTTTGTGTAACTGCAGTTACTGTACTTTTCATTTAAGCGCTTATTAAGAGGAGTATGTCTTTTTATCCTGCAGATGTTAGAGTCTCACGCTGAGAATATCTTACCACAGCGTATTTGTAATCCAATAGTGTAAACTCGGAGATTATCAGGCAATGTCTGCAAATAGCAATAATGTATCCATTCAAGTAACTCCTTCTATGTGAATGCTGTCACTGCTGAATATTTCCTTATATCAGTAAATGTAGGTGACTGAACTGCATTACTCTATGTTCGCTGCACGGACAGCTCAGTTCCTTAGTAGAATGCCCACAAAACATACAATAATGTTTCCAATATTCAGAGCTCTCCTGGCTGTGCTATATGTCACTCTGTCTTTAATAAATCTTTCTTTCAACACTTGCCTGCGTATCAGTCTCACCATATACTGCAGTGAAAGTAGACAATTTTCTGAAGCGACTCTGCTCCCTTAGTACTGGACGTTGCTGGAGTAGGTTGCTACGGTGACAGTTACTGTTGTCGGGCACTAGCTGACCGGTATGTGTAGCTACTAGCTAGCGGTGAAACCCTTTAGGTATATGATCTGTTTACTCAAATGCAGGATCCTCAATGTAAATGAGTCTGGACGTTTTATGAGGTAATCCTCACTTTAGCTGGATCATAGTTTAACTCTCTGCCAGAAGTCTTTGCTGTGCTGTATAAATACTGTCCTGTATACAAATGTACTGTTCCTCGGCTAAGGCTGTGTGATGTTCCAGCAGTATAGCACTAGGTATATCACGCATAGGAAACTGTGCTGGCTCCCTGAATATCAATTCCTGCAGCTTGATACTATTAGATAGTTAGCCATTCCCCTCCTTTGCTATATATATGGGTGTCAGGGCGGGACTCACTCTTATGACTGCGGATTAGTATTCTCCTTTGCCTCTGGCCAGGACTGCCCTCCGGATGCTGCGTCACTGCTGATTCTCCACCTCAGAGACCGCCTGTCAGCACCGCTATCCGCCCTGCCTGCTGTGTAGCTCTGCCTGTTACACATCTCAGGGATTCTCCATCTTCCCCTCACAGACTGCACAGCACAACTCTTCCTCACTCTCAACTGTCTCCCCTGACCCTGGTCATGTGACCAACTCCTGACCTCTTCAACAGTTGCAGAGACTGCTGGGAATTGTTCATTTCTCAGACAATGTCCCCTGTGGGGATAGCATATGTTTATAGCACAATATATCTTATATTAATAATAACTAGTATGGCATCGTATGCCTATAAATCACTACATGCACATATATATGAATTTATCACATTATGATATGCAGAATAAGGACAAGGCTGTAGGGGATAGTACATAGGTGCCACATACTTAGATGTAAGTTGCTGTGTAGAAAAAATGCTGCTAGCTTCTGTGTGGTACATGCAAAAGTAGGCAGTATTCCCTGCATGCAAACAAAGAAAAAAAACTACATCTGTACCTCCTGCATGTTCAAGTCCAGGCTGACGTCTCCAGGCCTGATGTAGAGTTGCATATATCTGTGGCAACTTTGTGTGATGGTAAATAACTAACTTCAAAAGTGGCTACATCCATGTAGCCATTCCACCAATCTCCATGCAGCTGTTTATGCCCAGCTTTCATCCACTTACATCCACTCAATCGAAAATGGAGATGCTGTACTTTGCGCATGCATCTGATTGGCCAATAATAGATCAAAGATGTGTATGCTTGGCTATGGACTCAGGGCCATTTTAATGTATAGGCACACCGAGCAGCTGTCCAGGGTGCCATGATTCCAGGCAGTGGCGTAGCTACGTTTTGGGTGCCCCCCTGCCTTTAGGGGGGGGCACCCATACCCACCCCCCACCGCCGCCGCCCCGTCGCCTATGCTAACCCCCTCCCCCGCAGTCTTACCTATCGCGCTGCGCTGGTCCCGGCGGCTCCGTTCATCTGCTGAGGACCACCACAAAATGGCCGCCCCTATACAGCAGACAGTTTCAGAGAACAGTGTGCCATATGGGGGCGGCCATTTTGTGGTGGTCCTCATCAGAAGAACGGAGCCGCCGGGACCAGCGAGATACGTAAGTCTGCGGGGGATTGGGGGGGGGGGTAACTATAGCACCGCAGCCCCCACATGCACAGCGCCCCCCGTGGTGGCGGGGGCTGCGGTGCTATAGTTACGCCCCTGATTCCAGGGGCCTTCTATCAGGACCAGGCGCATCTTTCCCCCAAAATTTAGAGCCACTGAGATACAGACAATCATAGCTGACAGGCAGCATTCTATACCTGCCACCCAGCCTGCAGCCAAAAAATGAGTTACTGTTAGCATGCTGATTAATGGATGGCTGTAGCTATCCACCAATCAGAGTGGTGACAGCCATTCATCATATGATTATTATTTTTTTGATTTATTTATTTCCATGAATGGATGGGTAGGGGCCCCAGCACATTGATGGCCCCAAATGGATCATGCATGGTACAAACAATCATACGATCCATTTGAAGAAGAACTTGAATCAGTCTTGTGCGCTGGATTTGCTCCCAACTCTTAATCAGGTGCAGGATATTCATCCACAACTTTTGATTTTAATTATGTATTGTCCACCTGTATTTTGTCTAGTGTAGCATATTATTGATTTTTATTTTAAATAATTTACTTTTAATCCAATGTTTTAAATAGAAAGTATACAGTTTGATTAATACTGACTATTTTTTTTCTCACCATCCGGACTCGCTGTATTATGCAAGGAGAAATATGGAGCCTATTCAAAGCTCAGAGTTTGCATTGCTTCTGTATGACCATCATAATTTCAAGCATCTGTTTACTTCTTCCTTTTTGGCTTAAGATTACAATTTGGCAGCAATGCTAACAGATACAGTGGATTATTGTACAAACCAAATGTACTTGCTTTTCCTGGCTGCATGTGAAATGAGCTCTGGGTAATTTATCACATTTTTAAATATTTGATTCATGTGACCTACTTTGCAGTTGGATGGCATTTTATGCTGACACTCGAGCTGTTGTTTTTAAAACAAAATAGGATATAGGTTATCTAAGGATTCACAAAAGCAAGGAATAGAGAGCCGCTAATAGGTCCACCACCTTTTTAGATCACACCTATATTGAATCAAGAATGTGATATAGAGCACAACAGATGTTAATTAAAATACATTTTCATTTTATTAAAAAAAAATTCATAATTTTTTGTTTGTTTGTTCGGCTCATAGTGGTGGTAGTGGTAGAATACACAATACACGTCCAAACCCTACGCGTTTCATCTAACAGACTTTGTCAGGGGTTAAACTGTACACAAACTGCTAGTACAGTGACATATGGATTGAAAGTGTCCTTTAAAGATTAAGAATATTCAACATCCAAAATGATATTACGAAGGCGGTTTCATGGCTGATCTCTGTGTCTCAGTAATATAACAGAAACCTCAAAATGTTCAATGCCTGGAATAGGGACTAACACCTGAGCTTCTCAAACAGGCTGTCACGACATTGACCAGTTTGAGGTTTCTGTTAAATTTCATGATTTTTTTATTTATAAAATTACAATTTATTTTAATTAGCATCTGTTGTGCTGTATGTCTTGATTCAATATAAGGTGTGATCTGTAAAGGTGGTGGACCTATTAGCTCTCTATTCCTTGACTATTTGTTCTTTTGTCTGTCTCCCACTAACAGGGGGGACTCCATAGAGACTCAGCTATAATACTATAGGCGCATTTGGGGTCACTCTCGTGTGTGTGTGTATATATATATATATATATATATAGACAGCGGGGGGTTGCGGCACTCTCACGGGCTTTGTTCAGAAAAGGAGCTCACACAGACAAGCAGGGGCCACCTGCTTGTCTGTGTGAGCTCCTTTTCTGAACAAAGCCCGTGAGAGTGCCGCAACCCCCCGCTGTCTACAAATTTCTTCATGCGCTGCACCCCGGCAACTGTTACCCTGTAAGCGAGGAGTGCCCGCCCCTGTCTTCTATATATATATATATATATATATATATATATATATATATATATATATATATATATAATTATAAAACACATACACACACATTATTCTGCATAATTTCAAACTCTAGAAATAGTTACCTCTTTGGAAGGTACTCTTGAGCCTTTCTTCTTGTTCCACCATGTTTCCACCATTGCTATGATGCAGGACAGGACAATTCCAGTTGCAAGGATGCAGAATACTCCTGCAAAGCTTTTAATGTCCAGGGCACTGCCTTTTTGTTTAGGTTCCACCGATGAATATAGGTCACAGTGTCCATTGAGAGGCCACCATTTATGCTTCAATAAGTCCATGTCCCCATTTTGCTGGAGTTCCAGGATCCTGAAAGATACATGATATGTGTAATGGAAGACAAAGGTAATCTGCAAAACATATATTTGCATCCATTACTTTTGAAAGTCAATGGCTTGATCAACCTTTCTCTAGAATATAAACATATTTAATAAATTACCCAACCTCTGCCCCCCCAACCCCTGCCCTTTTAAGAAGCTCTTCTCTCTTCTGTGCTGGTAGAGTCCATTTTTTTATTGGCATCGATACTGAAGGGCTCAAGTAAAGTCATGTTGGACTATTGTAGTTTGAATTAAAAGGGAACATGGGGATAAGAATCATTTCACAATATTTAAATTAGATTTCAAGGAAATGCATCTTTAACCATTGATTTAAAGAAACTCTTATTTTGAAACCATAACATATAAATAATAATAGTTTGACAGTAGTTTAAACAATGATATTGTCTTATGTAATCTATACAAACAAACAAAATGATGCACATAATCACAGTAGTTGGTGTCATCTCATTGTCTAATAAAGCAGCTTATCCATTAGTTGACATATAGCCATCACAACCAGGGGCACCAAGAAAAGACAGTAGATTATACAGAGTCACTGAATTTGGGCTAATCTGGGTGGCCTGGGAAAGTCAGCCATAGAGACAGAGCAACACCCCCGCTCCCCATCAGCAGAACCTCCTGGTATGCAGCAGCACACAAATTGTTCCAAGGGTTGCTTTTATTTCACCATGGACTAGGCCACTTAACCATGGCTGGCCATGACCCATCTCTAGCACAATGTCCTGCAAGATGTTTTGATGGCCCTGATCACATATCACATTCTGCCTTATGCCAGCAGTTTTCGGAGTGAAAAGAGAGATGGTTTAAATATTCCTTAACCTTTTTTTTTTGACGAGGCATAATCAGTGTAGCCCTTTTATGAGGTTCTTGTACCAGGCCCCACCATTACCTGGACAGTCATTTCACCAAATGAACACAGAGATATTGGCACACAATCTTCAGTGTGTACTTATTGTTGCACCTGATGTGACAGAACCTGTAGTGTGCTCTAATGCTGACAACTCTATCCTGGGAAGGCTATGGTCCTTCAGTGATACTTCATATTACACCTTGACATTGTATCTTGCCTACTTCACTAATCTGCTCTGTGCTTGGAGACTGTTTACATAATCTACCTGTAAGTCTATATTTTCATCCATTTACATCATGACACAAACCTGTTATAAGCAGCCACATACTAAGCTGTGGTTTTATCCAGAGCCATCTTAACGTATGGGCTTACTGGGCAGCTGTCCTAGGGCCCCTCAATTCTAGAGGCCTTTGAGCAGGTGTTTGTTGGCCCTCTGGAGGTTATTGTGAGGCTAGTAGAGATTGCTGCCCGGCTGCTTTGGTGAATGACACAAAATCAGAGCTGCCGGGAAACATTGTCTATCGGCCTGCAGCCAATCAGTTAATGGCTGTAAGTATGCTATAGTAATTGCTGGATGGCTGACAGCAAGTGAAGAGACTGCAGGAAGTTATGATTTTTTTTAACTTAAGTAGGGGCCCCAGTACATTGCTTTGCCTGGGGCCCACAATGCCATTAAGATTGCCCTGGTTTTAGCAAAGCTTGGTGAGAGATAAAGTACAAACTTTACAGGCTATGTTGGAAAAAAATGACAGGCGTTTGAACTATATCTCTCTCTACTTTATATTTCTCTAAGCTTTGTTACATCTGCCCCTTAATATCAGTAATAGACGGTCAAAGGGCCTTTCATGAGATATGTACATTTATATGCTGATTTGAGCATTCTGACAATCTGATTGGGTAAAGCTGCTTTATCTTGCAGCCTTCAATGCCAATCAATGAAGTTTATATAAACTGACAGTATCTCGATAAATGAGTGATAGTAATTTATGATTAAGCAGCTAAAAATTCTTGGTAACAAAAGCTATATTTTGTGTTCATACTGTTTCTATGGGGGGCATGTAATGAGTGATTCCTCATTATCGACCAACTTTCATCAAATTTTAGGGATACAAGGCCAGAAGTTCTAAGCTTGAAAAGTGATAAAATGGAGAGTGATAATCCAGCAGCCAATCAGCTCCTCACTGCCATGTCACAGGCTGTGTATGAGCTGAAAAAAAAAAAAATAATAATCCAGGAGGGGTGCTTCTTAATGTAAGATATAGTGCAGTTGCTATGGTAACAAATTCTTCATTTTAATACATTCCTCAAAGGTAGCAGCATCCAATACTCTGTTACTTATAATAACATGACCATTATTAAACATAGATTTGAAGTTCAAGGCAAGTCTCGGGTTATATGCAAATACAAAACTCTATATAAAATGTAAGAATTAAAAAAACAGCAGCCACTAGAAATTGTATAATTATATAATAAATGTAAACAAATGAACATTCAAAATGGAAAAGCTTACGTATAGAAAAGGTTTTAGAATTCTGAAACAGGGCAGCAGGGCACCCAATGTCATTTTCTCACTCCTGGAAATTAACTTTTGTTTTCTATAATATACTACATTCTATAAGGCAGTTAAGGCCCCCAAACTCTAGACTATTCACGTGCATCTTGGGCTTTTTTGCATGTAATTGCAGTGGCCGATTGCATGAAAAGCTAATGTGATTGATAGCAGGTCTGATGCGATGCATGGTCCTGTGCGCATCGCACCAGCTGCTTCTGAGTTGGATTGCTTCTGAGCCAGACATCAGTGGAAGCTCTAGTTCTGTACCTGCTGAAGGGCTTGACCATCCAACTATATACAACATAAACATTTACTAGAGAAATGGAGATTGTCCTTTGAAAATAATGACACAAAGGAATCCTATAAAGTAGACAGGGCTTGGACTAGACATCTCCCTTTTACAAACCATTAATAATCCCCATTAGTTACCATGTAGAATATGGAACAAAGAAACCTAATTACTTTTAATTTAATCAGTACTTGTGTACTAGCACGGCACCCCGATAATTAGTCGCCCGATTTTTTAATCGAATCGCATCGCATGCCATACACCCGATGGCATGCGATGCGATGCGATTTTAACTCATATTCGATATTAAATTGTATAAGCACCCTAATGGGTGCTTTTAAGCACCCTAATGGGTGCTTACAATGCTTAAATGCACCCCCACGCCACCCCCCAAGTATAAACGTGAACCCGAAGCGTGGCGAGCGCAGCGAGCCCGCGAGGGGCGGCGGTACGCGTCCTATGACCTTTTCATACCCCCACTATCCACGTCGGCGTGGAGTTGAGAATAGAAGTGTGGCGAGCGCAGCGAGCCACCGAGCTCGAAGCGTGGCGAGGGGACGCGGATACCTGTGGCATACAGTTTTAAAATTGTATGCCATTGGACAACATCGGCCAATATCGCGTCGCATCGCATACCATCGCATGCGATATGGTCTGAGATGCAATGGGCGCCGTGCTAGTACACAAGTACCATTTAATCTAATTATTTAGAATATATATATATATATATAATCTAAATATATATACAGATACTGGAAGGAGGCACTCGGAAAAGAAAACAACAGGCTCCTTGGCAACCAAGGAGCCTGTTGTTTTTTTTTCCGAGTGCCGCCTTCCAGTATCTGTCTATTTATGCCCAGCACACCGCTGCAAGCATCCAGGAGGGCACCGGTTTTTGCTTCTAGTTTCAAGCAAGTTGTGTGTTTTTGCACCGTTTTGAGTGCCGCCCCAAGCCATTATATATATATATATATATAACTTTTATTTTTATTTATAGAGCACAAAATGTTTTATCCTTATGTAAATATGCCCTGTCTGCTTTAAATTAATAGATTTTAAAGCTAGTTATGATGCTTGTGCCTGCACTGTCCTACGACACCTACACAAAAACTTTTTTAGGATCATGCATTACCTTTAAATTTTCCCTGCTTACTCTAAAGTCCCCCTACATTATCCAATCACTGTTGAGCACTCCAGGACCTTCCCAGATGACAGGATCACATGCGGTACTTCCAGGGCCGGTGTAAGGCTTCTCAGCACCCTAGGCAAAAATTCAGCCTACTGCGCCCCCCCATAATACGGCCACCAAATCCAACCCATTAAGGCATACTTGTCTAACATTCCAGAATGACAGGGTGGCACCCAAAAAAATGGTGGTCCACCCAGCAACAAGTGGGCAAGTCCCCTGTAGGCCGCCCTTTGTGATCCACAATAGATTACAAGAAGGAGGGGGGGGGGGGGGGGGGGCAGAAAAGTAGGACAGTATGCCTTAAGGGAAAGTATGGAGGTGAGGTCTTGGAAGTTCAACAGCAGACACTGCATTAAGTACAACAAAGATCCTCATAGACATTCTTGATTTTTTTTTTATAGGCAGACTCGGTGGTGCCCCCAGATCCTGATGTCCTAGGCAGCTGCCTAAAGCTGGTAGAGCCGGCCCTGGGTACTTCTGCATGTAAAGTATCGCATGCAATCCCCATTCGCTGCTGCCGGGAGGGCATCCAACCTGCAACACATATGCTCTGTGGCTCTGATCCGATGTACATGGGACTGTGCATCGTATCAGATGTCACACACATGCAATGTGGGGCGATTTCAATCGGTTTCTGAGCTTACACTAATATTTGGTGCTACCCCCACACAGGCAGAATTATTTGTCCAAGATAACTATAATCTCAAAATAGGATTTGAATAATGGACTCCTTTAGTTATTTTCCATTTGTTGATACTTAAGGGGACATTTATGAAAGCTTGGATAGTGATAAAGTGGAGAGAGATTAAGTAAACAAATCCAATCAGTTCCTAACAAGCAGCCTCCAAAATGACAGAATTGATTGTTAGTATTTTAGCTCTTCCTGCTTTATCTCTTTCCAAGGTTTAATAAATGCCCCCTTAGTGAATTGCTGCCTTATAAAATATATACACATTTCTACTAAACAGAATAGCTGAAACAAAGTTGATTTATCATTGTCTGCGATTGACTTTATAAATACAAGTTTGTCTACACATATTTTACTTGTCTGCAATTTGGCCACATGGTGGCGCCCTCAGCACATTGTAAATTTCATGCTGCAGTTATTAGGTTATGAATAAAACTGGGCAATTATTGATCTACCAGGCTGAAAACATGCATTTTACTCAGTACTAGTTAATGTTTTATATTTAAAATTCAAACAATTATCCATGTTGCAATACCCTTGATAATTTTGATGCAGAAATCTTATTGTTCAAGTACATTCTGGAGCTCGGTAAGTTAAGCTTGTACTGGAAAATTGTTCACAAGTGAGCAGTTACATTCCCATTGGGTTTTCATAGCTCATGCGATCTAAATACCAGACAAAATGCCCATTTCTCAACCCGCAGCACTTTCTTACTTGGTTAAGTCACTGAGAAGTTGTAAGTGGCATAATAATTGTGCACCACTCAGCACCTAAACAATTATTCTGTCTTTAAAGAAGTTTATTTTCCAATCAGGGAAACAAAAAGTGTTGTTTAGAGCTGGCATGTTCCTGCTATCTGCTGGCTTTATTTTGTTCTGCTGTGTGGCACAGGGTCTGCAAGATGTGTCCTGGTTACCTAAAGTCTGCTCTGCATGCTTAGTAAAGCTGGTCATACAGTACATTAGAACGAGCAATTTTGACAGGTCGTGCGATCGATTGTGTGTGTGCACATCATGAGGTGTATTGGTGCGATATGTGGTCCCACTGGTCGAGAGGTCGCTCAACTGATCAAACGTATGATCAGTCGGGATGGCTTGCAGTCGAAAGCAGATCGTATGTGTTTTATAGCACATACAATCACTCGCTTAAGCGATCATGTGACCTGCATACCATCTGCATGGTATACAGGTCACTCTAATGTATGGCCAGCTTCAAAGTGGCTGCTGTCAAATCAAATGAGTGATATAAGGATGTGGTATTAATTGTTTAGCTAGTTAATATATATTATTTATTTTATTTATAGAGCACAAAATGTTGTATCATTATGTATATATGCCCTGTCTGCTTTAAATGAATAGATTTAAAGCTAGTATTGATGCATGTGCCTGCACTGTTCTACAATACCTAAACAAAAACATTTTAGGATCACACATTACCTTATCTTTCCCTACTTACTCTAAAGGCCCCCATACACTATGCGACTTCTGCCCTTGCAGAAGTTGCGACCAGTCCCCCAAAATGAGTGATATTAGGATGTAATATTAACACTTTGTGGCAACATCTCTTTGGTCAGCCCTGGATGGGGTACCTGAGGGAACATGGGGACCTCCCCAATAAAGCAGTCCCCCCCCAGGCTTAACCTTTCCAGTGCTGAAGCCCGGGCTGATAACTTTGTTGTAAAACAATAGAATGATAATTTAACATTGGGTTGTATTGTGGAACAACAGGTCCCATTAAGGCTCCCCTGCAAGAAGGAACTTGGAAAACCACAAGTCCCAGCATGTGGGGCATTAAAGGCTGGAATTTGAAGTTCCATTGCACAACCAGTGTTACAATAATTACACACATACACCCAGACCAGTACAGCTTTATTACATACATGCATACACCCATTCTTACGTGCGAACATACATAAACTCACCTTGCTACGCTCCCCCGCAGGTCTGTCCTCTTCACCAGCAATGCTCCAGGAGCCCTAATCACGCATTTCCATTACCAAAAATCACACCTTTGCTAAAAATTGCACATTCCCGTTACTAAGAAATCGCCAGAAATCGCAAGTGATTTCTGACTTTGTCTAAAATGTCACACCCTATTAAATGTGTGATTTTCATCCGAAAATCTTTAGCTTTCTAAAAAATCACACAATATTTAATCTCGCCCATAGTATTTTTTTGCCTTGCAGCCTCATATAAACAGAATTATAGTACGGTGGTTGGGGCTTAGAAATTGTAATTGACTTATGGCAGTGTAATTTCCGATAATATTGTGTGACGGGACTCAGCAATACCTGTCAATACCTGCCTTACTTTTTTCTTAGACTTGTCGCACTGCTACAGGACACAAATCCACTAGTGGTGTTCAGGGTACACATTCTTTGCATACTACTCACATTGGCAGTGTCAAATAGAGGCAAAGTCAGTGAAAATAGTGGTGGGATTAATTTCTCAATGTGCCATTTGGTGCGATGGGGGACGGGGATGGGGAACGGCGAGGACCCAGGGGGAGCTCCGGTTGAAGGAGATGTGGGTGCGTCTCGTGCGCGCGCATCTCCACCGCAGCCCCTGAATGAGGGGGGCTCCATCTGTATAAGTTTTATTTTTCTTGGACATGGAAATATTTTGGTATTGTAATTGAGTTATAAAACCAAGTCTGATCACAAGTCCCCAGAAAATGTGACCGTTGAAAAGCTTTTCTGTGCAGATCATGGGTACTTGAATCCTAGCACGGCGCCCATCGCATACCGTACTTAGTGGTGTGCGGTGCGATGCGTGCGATGCGATATTCCCGTTAAATTAACAGGAGTGCTTGTACAATTAAATATTGCATAGCATTGCATGCCACCAAATGGCATGCGATGCGATTTTTAATTGTACAAGCACCCTGATGGGCAGGGGTGTAACTAGGACTTGGTGGGCCCCATAGGAAATTTTTAAGGGGCCCCCCTTCTACAGGGTGCAGAGATAAACAGGTACAGTATATAGGGTGACACGCACAGGTTGATTGGGGGTACAAGGCATCACAAACACACAGGGATAGGAGGGTACATGGTGTAACACACACACACACATACAGGGAAAGGGGGTGTATACTGTCACATACAGTGAGGAGGGGGTTATAGGGTGTCACAGGCACAGGGGTAGGGGGTATACAGTGTCACACAAGGTGGGGAGAGGAGGGAAGCACAGTGTCACACAAAAGGGAAGGGGTTACACACTGTTACACACTGTTAGTGTCACACTGTGTCTCACATGCACATGCAGTCACACACACAATGAGGTAGCAGTACTATACCCTCAGTAATTTGTCAGCCGACCCTGCTTACAGTAGCAGGGGCATCCAGCTATTACATTTGGATTGATAGAGTTGTATTGAGTGATTGTGAAGGTGTGGAGAGACATACAGAAAAGGACTAAATAGGGGGAGGAGAGAGAAAATGAATTACCTCAAAAAAGCAGCCTGACTCCGGAACAGTCAGCCAGAGGTCTCTGATGGGGGCGGAGCCTTCCTGGCACTAAGCTCCACCCCCTAAATGGGTGCGAATCGCATCTTGGACAGTGGGGTGCCCGAAGTGGGGCCTGATAGTTAACGCTAGTGATAGTTAAGCTCCGCTAGTGAATACTGTGGGGGCCGGGGTAGGACACTGACGCCGCTACATCCTCCACGGCTGCTGCTAATTTCTGCGGGATGACTGGTGAGCATTGATGGCAGACTTCAGTGGGTGCAGGGGGAGCTGCGTGCCCTGGAAACAGCTCGGGCCCCATAGCAGCTGCACCCCCTGCACCCATGGTAGTTACGCCACCACCAGGGGAGGGGGCTGACTCTTTTTCAGGCTGCTGAGTCTTCAAAGTGGAGAAATATACAACTCTCGATAAACTCAATAAATGATCTGGAGCTTAGAGCATCTTTTGTTTTGTGTACACCACAATGTCGTGATTTATTATGGGGAAGTGAATGCTGTATAGCTTGAACAGGTTCTTGACACTTTGAATACATTTAGTTTGTATAAAGCGACAGAGCAATTATTTGCATCACCTTTGTCTCTAGAAATAACATATCTTGTCCTACTGTACAGAATGATTCCTCTTCTGTAAAACAGACAATGCGTTGAGGAATCAAATTAGCATCATGATGAATCTCAGCAGTTGCAGTCACTAGTGAACTTTAATTATTGTCTATCAGGTGTGTTTACGTTAGCAGTAAAAGTCAGGCTCTCATTATAGAAATGGCAGGCATTATCTTTTGTAAAATGTAATCCAGGCAGCGAGTGAATAGATAATCAGGTTAATGGAAGCTAGCTAGGGAGATACAGGGGAGCAGTGCGATGAGACAAGGGTTCCCACTGAGAAATGAGGGCATAATGCAACTGGAAGGAGAACAAATTCGGTGATCTTTTAAAATGTCATTGTCATTCTTAGGTACGTAGTGATATTTTCATTCTAGGATGGGAAAATGAGCATGCATAAAAATCAGAAATGTACTATATCTTGGTATATTTATTAAGAAAAAAAGTCTGGAACGGAATAAACACCAAAGGGAAAATATCAGTTGGGTGTTTCCTATAGCCGCAGGCCCTAGAAGCCTTACAGGGCTGCCAAGATATTACCTATGGAAAATGCTCTCTGTTATTGGAGTGCAGACTGGCAGTCCCAGTTGGTGAAAACACCACCCCATGGGATTGCCTGTACATCATATGATTAGCCAGGAGCACTGCCAATGGGAAATCTCTGCGACAGTCAGGCACTGCGGGTGGAGGATATTATTATATAAAATCTGTGACTGATGGTGGAATATAATAAGTTCATATTTAAATATAAACATGTTTCTTATTCTTCCCAAACCTAGACATTACCCTGCCAATACTAGGGTACACTGGACCACTCCTGCTACCCCTGGATTGGAAGTACCAGGGTAATAGTGTAAATAAAGAAATAGTGAAAATTGCATAGCACATAGTGCAAATCACACCGTGCTTTGCAGAACCCGATCCTGATTCGATCCCGATGCTCAGCCCCGTGGCATCATAATGTAAATGTAAAAATAGACAGTGCAGCACAGCACAGTCTATTTTTACTATCTTGGACCCCCCCCCCCCCTCTCCCAGCATGCGCCATCCCTCCCTCCCTGCCAGCAGAGTCAGTTCCCCGCTGGGTCCCGGTAGCCACTGATATTGAATCAATATCGGCAGCTGCCAAATCGCAGCGTGTATACACATGATTGCCAGAATACACTCACAGCCCCTGTTATTGCTCAAACTTGACTGGCAGAGTATATGGGCACTTGTACAGTAGTTCGGTAGTACAGAAGTGTAAATCACAAGTTTCGGCCCATATAACAACATCTAATAGTGCTTTCTTAGTATAATGTAATAGTTAGTGCATGTATTGAAAATACATAAATAAACAAACATTCTAAAGGTGCATACACACAGTGAGATATTGGCTAGGGCTGATTTTGACTATGCAATTTCCCCTTGAAGTGCATGGAGCCAGTTTTGACTATATTCACAGTTTGACTACAGTATGTACGATTTGGCCTATGGCCAAATACATTCCAAATAGTAAAAATTGTTTTGCTTGCATAGTCTATTTTAACTTGAGATTCCGACCTCACAGGGGCCGTGCAAACAGCACAAACACTGCGAATGGCTACCCTTTCTTACACTAAAGTATTTGTGCACCTTAAGGGGTAAATTTACTAATATGGGAGTTCTATTGAAGATGGCATGTTGCAGATAGCAATTAATCAGATTCTACTTATTTAGCACCTTCTAGAAGACAATAGATAGAAACTGATTGGTTGCTATGGGCAACATCCCAATAGAGGACAGAATGGCTCCTGCTTGGTATCACTAGACCTGTGCTGCAGCATGCAATGGTGCAGCTGCTGCTGTACTGTGAGATAGGATGCACCAGCGAACGAAAGTCCAGCTTGCCTCCGGGCGATTGGGATGAACTTATGCCAGTCTGTTGGCACATTCTGTTTGTGGAGTCTCTGAGTATTAACACTGTAATATTTATACTGATTTAAGAATCATCAATCGAACTAACTGCATTCACTCCAGCACAGAACAATGCACTGGAGGGTTAACTATAAACCTTTCTATGTACATACTCTTAGGGGCAAATACAGTCTGCTGCGTAGTTTACCGCATGAGAAAAGCTCAGGGCTTAAGGCCTAGAGCTATTCAATTATCTTTCATGTTCTTTGCTCTGTAAACCCCAAAGGAAACATGCTGTAACCCGTTAAATTCTGGAATCAATACGATTCCTGTGCATTAAACCCCAGGGGATGCATTGAACGTGTATTTTTCATGGCAGCTCCTGTGTCTGCAAGGAATAATCGCTGCTACATACTGGGCTGACATTGAGCTGTGGAGAATTAGATACTGTAAGTGTGTCCCTAAGGATGGCTTTGTTACATATTCCTTAAATAAATGTAACGTTTTGTAATTACCTCTGCCAAAATGAGTGCAAGAATGGTGATTTATGTTACTTGTCATAAGAGTTAGCTGGATCCCAAAACCATTAAAAATTGGGCTTTATTCTATTCAGTTTTACTGTGGTTTTTGGTCTTACACTATGACTATTATTATATTCACACGTACTTGGACTAAATAGCTCCAGCATGTCATTATTATAAGAGTAGCAAGGGGCATTTCAGCATTTCAGCATTATTGATGCAACATGCAAACTGACAAGACTGAGATGATTAAATTCTACATCATGACACATGAAGCCTAGATTGCTGTAACAAATGACTGCGCACAATGCTCTAGCCCTGCATGAGTGCCTTGCTGTACGGCCGCTAATACTGGGAGCTTTTCTGTCCAAGAAGAATGTATTTGTAGGAGAAAGTTTTAGTTTCATGCCAAACACTGCACTGTTCTTCATGGGAAAATACATTGTTTGACTGGTATAAGTAACATTATACAGAAGTATAAAAATAACTAGACAAGCATTCATATACATACTATACATTATCCTACCATAAAAAAAACTAATTTTCCCTGTAAAGATTGTTGTATAAAGCTTGTATAGTTTAAAAAAAAATTCTGTCACATTTATTATTATTACTATTATTATTATTGTACTATAAGGTGTACGTATTATTATTGTACTATACATATATATATATATATATATATATATATATAGATATATATATATCTATATATATATATATATATATATATTTATGTATATATATATATATATATATATATATATTTATGTAAACAGTGGATAAATATAGCAGCGACTAATTGTTTATAAATAATGATCTGGAATTAAAAAATATATTTAGAAGTGGGTGATCCTAGCCTCCAACTACATCCTTAAGTTAAGCAATTTTACCTCATTCTATTTGTATATTTATTGTCCACTTTGTTTTATTGTAAAAAAAAAAAAAAAAATTATATATTCTTTTGAAATAAACCTTTCATATTTTTATAAGAACACTTCTAAATATATTTTTTAATTCCAGATCATTATTTATAAACAATTAGTCGCCGCTACCTTTATCCACTGTTTACATTTTTTCACAAGCAATTTACCACTGCTCCCTTTCTTAAAGACTGGCTGACACCCTTTACTAAGGGAACATTGTTTATTTATTAACTATTTAATTGGGAGAACACAAGTGGCGCCCCTCATCCAATCTTCACAAACCATGTATATTTATGTATACACATATATATATATATATATACTGTATATATATATATATATATATATATATATATATATATATATGGTGCCACAAGGGATCCGCAGCCACCTATTATCAAGTACATAAATAAATAAGCAATACAGTGCCTGAAGCTTTAATGCAAAGGGGAAAATTCAGATTATCACGTTGGGCTGCAAATTTGCAGCACCAGTGATAATCAGTCGTCTTTCATTTCCCAAAAGTGGAAAAAGACAATCTTTTAACACTTTGCTTATCAATTGTGCACAATGCCTGAATGCTGTAAACAAAATGGTATTTACAGACTCCCTTTCCAATGCTTGACTGTAGGATTGATGGTGCTCTAAAAAGAGTGATGATCAAAATAAAACTCCTTGGTTTAAAAAAAAAATATTATTATTGTTTTTAAAAGATTTTAAAGTAAGAGAAAAGCTTTGTAAGGTGTCCTCCTGGTAGACTAAAATCGGTACTTATGTAGTATCTGGGCTGCCGATTTCTAAATCGGGTCGGATCGGGAGATCGCATCGCATCGCATGCGACCATGCGATTCGATGCGATGCGATGCGATGCGATGACCCGATTTTTCCATAGGAATCAATGTTAAAATGGACTGAGTCCATTTTAACATGGAATTCAATGGGAAAAATGGGTCCTTTTCATACCCCTACTATCCAAGTGGGCATGGAGTTGGATATAAACCTGTGGCGAGCGTAGCGAGCCACCGAGCCCGAAGCGTGGCGAGCGAAGCGAGCCCCGCGAGGGGACGAATACCGTCCCCTCGCCACGCTTCGGGCTCGGTGGCTCGCTACGCTCGCCACAGGTTTATATCCAACTCCATGCCCACTTGGATAGTAGGGGTATGAAAAGGACCCATTTTTCCATAGGAATCATTTTAACATTGATTCCTATGGAAAAATCGGGTCATCGCATCCGATATCGGATGCGATGCGATGCGATGCGATATCGCATCGCATCGCATCTGATTGTATGCCTTAACTTAAGGCATACAATCAAAAAATCGGCAGCCCAGATACTACATAAGTACCCTAAAATCTTTTCCATCTACAAGCCGGGTCGCACCCGAGATTTTGTACCAGGCTCTAATCCGGTTGCAACCTGGCCTGTGAACCCTTTTCCACTAGCGTATCCACCCAGCATAATGCTGGGCGGGTGACGTCACTGGAGGCGAATCCTGAGCATCTCCCGGGGATGGCTATTGCATTGCAGTGAACAAAACCCGGGTCGCATTGACCCAGGTTTCCCGTTTACACTTCACAGTGAGCCAGGTTTAACCCTGGTTCAACCTTTCTCGCTACCTGGGTTGAAATGCCAGGTGTCACAACCCGGGTCTTTTCAAATGGGAGAGTTTCCACATGTCTGCAATCCAGTGGCGTAGCAATCCCCGTCGCCGCCCCGCCGAGCACCCCTACCCCGCCGCCCCGCCGAGCACCCCTACCCCGCCACCCTGCCGCCCATGCAAACCCCCCCCCCCCCCATTCCCCACAGCCTTACCTATCGCGCTGGTCCTGGCGGCTCCGTTCTTCTGCTGAGGACCACCAGAAAATGGCCGCCCCCATACAGCAGACAGTTTCAGAGAACTGTGTGTATTTTGTGGTGGTCCTCAGCAGAAGAACGGAGCCGCCGGGACCAGTGAGATAGGTAAGTCTGCGGGGGATTGACGGGGGGTTTAACTATAGCACCGTAGCCCCCGGCGCCCCCACATGCACAGCGCCCCCCCCGCGGTGGCGGGGGCTGCGGTGCTATAGTTACGCCCCTGCTGCAATCCCAAGTTTGCGTACTCCTGTGCAAAAACCAAGGATATACTGTATAAGCTAGTGGAAAAGGGGTACATTTAGTTCCCAGGCAAAGTAGATATCCAGTTTCTTACATATCTTAGATATAGAGTGTGTGTGTATATATATATGGCTGCCATGGCAACATCACTTGAAACACAACAATCTCTTGAGGCCCAGCTGGAGCTGTTGATAGTAGTGAAACCTATTTGTCCAAGTTGCCTCTTCACTAATACAATCCTCTCTTAACAGCACTTACAGTGTGGACTCTTCTCCTCAACCTGTAACTAGAATATATAAGCTCACACATCCTGTAATCCATTTCTTATCTATCACATCTCCTGCTTCTATTAGCTGATGACTTATCAACAAATACAGAAACTCCACACATCTTTTATATACAATGTCTGATTCACAGCAAATAGCAATTTCTCAAACCTCTAACACATCACATATATCCCATCAGTCTTTACATCCTTTAAATGTGCCATATGGAATTCATGCTCTAGGTACCTTCTGGCAATAGCTGAAACATGGATGACACAATTAGACATTGCTGCACCTGCAGCACTTTCACAAAGTGTATCTATTTCACTTCCCTTTTCCCTCAAAATACCCCTTCCATCAAAATCCCAGGTCAGACCCGGGATTTTTTACCCAAGATTTATCAGATCTCATTTTCCAATGTCCCCATACTGCACTGTTTTCAAAGGGTTTTCCTGGGTATACACCTTTTCCGGTACTTGTTTCCTAGCACGGCCACAACGATATAGATCGGGCCATCTTTAGCATTGCGTCGCATCGGGGTCATTTCGGTAAGGTAACGATGGTCCCGACCCTTGTGATACTCCCGATGGACTTTTTTCGGTCGGCCTTTACATCGGCATATCGTTAATCGGGTCGGGTACCTGTAAATATGTACACGCGATGGACCCGATGTCCCCGATGGTTACGTTTTTAGCTAAAGATTGTCTCAATCGCGTCGGTCGCGTTGCATGTTACTTTTAATGCACCCGATGGTCGCGATGGACGCGATGTAAATCAGGCCCATTTCCCCTATGTTTTTCCCGCTTCATAGGCCCATCTGTAATAGGCCCAATTAACCCTTCTAGTCCGGCCTCCTATAAATTCTTCCTAGTAACATATGTTTTACTGTGTGTTTCTATGTAAACATTAAATCTGCCCTCTGTAATCTGCACAGTTACAGCATAATATCACCTCATCACTGTCAATATTTACTCTGAAAATCCGTCCCCTTCCAAATCCGGTCCCTTCTGCTAGCTTCTCCCCAAGCTCCTTGTGGGTTTTGTCTTGGTTGGAGTGAGACGTGTATTCAGTTGCTGGTGATATTTTGGCTGATAGATCCTTTGCTGGTGATATCTTCCTGATTGATCCTGTGCTTTGAATACTATTTGCTGCAGATCATTAGTCGCGTTGGTCGCGTCGGGGGGATTGAATATGCTTATACAGTGCACCCGATGTTACCGATGGCTTTCAATGTCACCGATTTTATCACAGACTTCAATTATCGCGTCGGTCGCGTCGCGGTAATTGAACCATAGTACACTTTGCCTGCGATTGATTAATTCAAGAGCATCGCGTCCGTCGGGGTTGATCTCGGCCCTTAAAGTGCACTAAATAAGAGCCGCGACCGATCCCGATTGTGGCCGTGCTAGGAAACAAGTACCCCTTTTCCACTGAATGGGGCAGATGTATTAATTAAGGGTGATAAAGAGATAAACATGTCCTGCCAATCACATCCTAACTGCCATGTTACAGGCTGTATTTGAAAGAAGTCAGTAAAAAGCTGATTGGCTGGACGTTTGTCTCTCTTTATCATCCATACATTTATCTCTTGTTAAGGCTTGATACAGTTACCCCAATAATGGAAAACCCAGGTACCAACTCTCCTTCTGCCTTTTCTCTGTATGACCAGTTCTGACACCTGTGCCCAGCAACTAATCTGTAGCTTGTGCGTGCCAGCTCTGTACCAAGCTCTCCCAACAGCAACCAGCATTAAAACAGCCTTTCCCAGTGTCTCCCATTGGGGTTTATTCTAGTTCATTCTTTCTGACAAAATCCTTCTTAGATGGACAAAACCATGTGCACTGCAGGGGGGCAGATGTAACATGTGCAGAGAGAATTAGATTTGGGTGAGTTATTTTGTTTCTGTGCAGGGAAAATACTGACTGCATGATTTTACACTTCAATATAGATCTCACTTTGAAGAAAAACCCCACCCAAATCTAATTCTCTCTGCACAAGTTACATCTGCCCCACCCGCAGTGCACATGGTTTTGTCCATCTAAGAAGGATTTTGTCAGAAAGAATGGACTAGAATAACCCCCATTGTCTCCTCTATTCCGCAAGCGATGAAATCAGCTGCCAGAGCCCAAGCAGGACCTATCAGCAGCTTTTTGGAAAATTCTGAGTTGAATATCCTGGGTAAGAGCTGTTTCTACTGCAGCTTACCTGGTAAAGATCCGCTAAAATCCCTGCTTATAACGAGGGTAAAAATCCCAGGTAACTGTATCAGGGATTTTGATTTAGATCGCCAAATTAAGATTTATTATATTACTCTTAAAATTATTATTATTTTTTTGTTTTATATTTATCATACCTATACACATTTCGATGTGAACCTGAGATGTCAATTAAAATGCCTTGATATCTAACAATATTGGTGTATTTTAATTATGAATAGAAAAGGCATGAAAAGAGAGAAAATATAGAGAGACTTCTTAATTTTTCAAATATTTCTCTATTGTTATATATATATATATTGTTTTATATATATAGTGTTTTATATATATATATATATATATATATATATATATATATATATATATAGATAGATAAATAGATAGATATGTAAATGAAGCAGCGTCACTCCAGGTACTTAGTAGTGGAAACATGATTTACTGAGTGTCGTCAATAGTGTTTCGGGCTAGAGTGCTAGAGTCCGTCATCAGGACAAGAACCCTTGTTTTATATATATATATATATATATATATATATATATATATATATATATATATACATATATATATATATATATATACATATATATATATATATAATTGTAATATGAACCTGAGATGTTAATTAAATTGCTTTATTGTCTGCAAATATTAGTTTTAATTTTAATGAAATTAATAAAAGACTGGTATTATTACTATTATTTAATATTATTGACCATCATATCTCCTTAACATCAATACACCATCGATGTCATAAGTGTTTCGCTCAATCAATTTGTGATAAGGATTTAATCATAGGTCAAAATAAATCAAAAGGACAAATAAACTATATACATTTTTACATATATACATATATACATCACTCTCCCCAATTTGTCCCTATAGTTTCTGCCTTATCTTGCCCGTAGTTATTAAGCTGAATCTTGTGGACTCTTGGAGAATATATCATTTGCAACAATGTATTATAGATGGATACAAATGCTTTCACAAAGTAACTTATTCAGACTGGATTAATAATATAGCATTCCATGCCGATGAAGAATAGTTACACTGAATTGTGCACATTCACTCTCTCATCCAGATTTATACATATGGGAAAACCCATTCATTCTGCAGTATCAATCACAGGACAGGTAGCTTAATAAGACATATATTATGCAAGTGTGGTTACTCCAAGAGTTATTCTCATTTGCCCCCTAATAACAATCTCCACCTAAATGGTAAACCTAGCAGCGTATCACATTAACAAGTAGAAGTGGAGCAACAGTTAGTATAGCGTGCCGCTTATTGCTTTCACTAGATCACTCTGCAACAACTATCACCACCCAGGGCCGGCGCCACCACTAGGCAGCATTAGGCATTTGCCTAGGGCGCCAGCCACTGGAGGGTGGTAGTTGGGAGCAGCGACCCCCCATGGATGAAGGTATGGAGGTGAGTGGCTGCTGTCACTCTCCCCACAGCAACCTCAGCGGCCGCCACCATATCGACCCCCTCCCCCCTGTGGAATGACTTGGCGGCATCCCCCCTTTGTCAAGACAGGTACACTCTTACGTCCTCACAGCACAGAAGATCCCAGTACTGGGATCTTCTGTGCTGTGAGGATGTAAGTGTGTACCTGTCTTGACAAAGGTCCTCTAAGGACCGAAACGTCGACTTCAACTGCTGAATTAATGTAAGCTGTACTGTATATTGATCTTTGCAGTACATTGTATATTGATTGTATATTGATCTATATATATATAGTCAGCTCACGGCCCGGCACTCTCCGATAGGGATAATGAGCTGCGTGCCCCTGCACAATGTAATACCGTCACAGGATTTCCAAGACCCGGCAGGCAGAAAATCAGCACGGCACTGCAGCAACTTTTCAAATGCTTTTATTTCCCCCTACGTTTCTAAGCAGTACGCTCCGTCTTCAGGAGGATATAAGTTACACATATCCTCCTGAAGACGGAGCGTACTGCTTCGAAACTTAGAGGGAAATAAAAGCATTTGAAAAGTTGCTGCAGTGCCGTGCTGATTTTCTGCCCGCCGGGTCTTGGAAATCCTGTGACTATATATATATATATATATATATATATATATATATATATATATATATAGTGGGTCCAGAGGGTGGCCGGCACTCCATGCAGCAGCAGACAAACGGGTCGGGTGCCCTCCCAGGAGAGGGGGATGAGACCCACTCCAATATATAACAACACACAGACGGGTGGCACTCCAGAAAAAATGACAATAATCAAACGGTCAGGTGATCCAACGTTTCAAATGTTATTACAACATTTTTCATCAGGGTGTCCACCGTTTGATTATTGTCATTTTTTCTGGAGTGCCACCCGTCTGTGTGTTGTTATATATATATATATATATATATATATATATATATATATATATATATATATATATATATATACAGTGGTCGAAGTGGAAATTTTGAAGTGGGGGTATGGAAATTTTGAAGTGGGGGTATGGAAAAGTAAAGAGTGAATATAGTGCGCACCTTCGGACACCCCCCTGTCCATCAACGTCCCCTGCCAGACTGCCCCGTTGTACAGGGGTATTACAAAAGCACAATATGTGCTGCTGAGTGATCAGAGAGCATCCTGAGGGGGAAAAAAAAGTTTTTTTTTTATCTTCAGATTAAAGTGGCGGTATGGCATACCCCCGTATACCGCCCCACTTCGACCACTGTATATATATATATATATATATATTTTATCTATCCATCTATCTATACACACTATCTATACACACACAACACAGTTGAACAGTACTTATGATATATTTGTAGTATTAAAAATGCAAAAGTTCTGAGTTTATTGTATACCTATTAAACAAGTATTATGCCAAAAAATATGCACGTGTCATGTTGAGGAAACTTGTACTTTTATCTTTCTTTGTGTGTAAGGAAACTGTGTAAGGAAACTTCATCATTTTCCTGAATAACATCCAGTACATTGCTTTCTTGCACATCTCAGGATGAATAAATAGAATAAAACTCATGCGAGTAGGTTCTAAGAAAGCAATAAGTACTTTACTTAAACAAAATGAAATGAGCTCAGGCTTAATCCAGGTTCCAATGCCACAGTACAGGTCTCTTTCAAATTTCCCATTGACAGCTAAACTTATTGATTACATTTAGAACTCACAGATTTGAATTTCCATAGAGTATTCAGGCTGTCTTATAAACTTTAAGTTTGAACTATCCACCCAAATCTGAATGCAGGTTACTTTTATAGAGAAAGGGAAAATAAATGCCTGACACTGAATAGCCGCACTGATGATTTTTGAGAAGGTAATATGGCAGATGACTGATACTCCATTTTAAGTTTATTTCTCCTTATTTATTCTTGTAGTCTATAACAGTTCTCAGGGACAATGACACGATTTCAAAGGAGGTTGGAAATCAAAATGTAAAAGAACATGCTAAGGCCAGTATTCAATGTCTCAGATTCACCGTATTTGACAGCGAATCTCTCAATTTGCCGGGGTAACAGCGAATTTTCTTTCATAAAAAACAATTTGCCCTATTCAATGGAGACAATTGGCTGAAAATGAACAGCGAATATCTTGTCGATTGCACTTTATATGTACTAGCAATATAAGCAGTGGTGGAGCTCTATAAAGGCACAAAAGGATCAATTAGGTATTACAATATTAGTAAATTTATTATTCATATAATTATCATCACAGGTAATGAATTCCTTTGAGAATAACAAGAACTAATGAGATAAAATAAAGTCTAAAAAGCAAAGTGAACTTTGAACATTAAGTAAAACATATTGAAAAAAATTGACATTTTAGAGAGATGAGTACACTGATTGTTAGAGTCCCGCTTGTTCCTATGCTGCTCAGTTTTTTTTAGATTGAATGATCCCCCAAAAGATCCATTAGAAATTAAGGATATCACCATGGGAGTCCATATACCTGGCTTGGTTTAGATTCCACCAGAGGATCTCATACTCCAATGCTAGGAAGGTACCTCACAATCTTGATAGGTCAGTCCAAGAATTGGCAGGTGGTGGTGTCCCAGTTGCTGTATTGTGGTGACTAAGATGACTTGATCAAATTGGGGTGAAGTTTAGAGCTGGTTCACTGCAGGACAAAGCTGTCCAGATCCTTTTATTTCTAATTGGGCTAACTACTATATGACTATATATTTTTTAGCCCATGTAGTGATACATATATTTAGTGATCCATGCTGTATTAGGCCTGCAGATTGCAAGTTCCAATATTGCATGGACTGATGTGAATGACTGAAATATTCTCTGAAAAGTGTTATGGAATATGCATGCACTATATTTATCCCTATTTTACATGAGGTGTAGCTATGGGCAACTAATCAGAATCTACATCTTATTTATTTAGCACCTTCTTTAAGATAATAGAGAGTATCTGATTTGTTTCCCATAGCAACATTCCATGTCAAATAGAACTCCCATCTTATTAAATTTCCCCCTATGTGTGTGCAAGCAGCAATACTACTGTGAGAATTATGTGTAAGGGGCACTAATGTGTAGCATAATGTGAATAATATGGTGTAATATGAATCAGGGGCACTATGTGCAGTGTAATGTGAATAATATTGTGCTACTGTGTGGCTATATTGCAGGAAGTTTCTTGGTAGACCACACCCTATTTTTTTTTGTGCGCCTCCGGCATGGAATGTCCCTTTGTAAAGTATGGTAGGGTGCAAATTTATTGTTTGCAGGGTGGCGGCAAACACCATATCACTGGCCCTTATCACCCAACAGAGATAAAGTACCAGCCAACCAGCTCATAACTATAATTTTTCAAACACAGCGTGTAACATGGCATATAGTACCGTGTTTCCCAGATAATAAGCCTTACCCCGAAAATAAGCCCTACTCTTGGTTCTGGAAACTAGTCCAAAATAAGCCCTACCCCGAAAATAAGCCCTATCGAAATCCCCATTACCTGAGTCTGTGCACTCATTTTCCAGTTCAATGCCCCCAGCTCCACCACCACTATCCCCCCTCACTGCAGCCCTGCATGAGGGATGCTGCTGCAGTACGATAGCAGCGCTGGTACTGCTGAAGTCCCCCGATCCTGGTCCCAGAGATGCATTGCACATTGCGCATGATGTCACAGTGCACCATCCAAGTGGATTCTGTGCACAGGCTGGAGTGGAGTACATCAGCAGTGGCGGATAGCCTGAAAAACTGGAAAGTGCTGAAATATGAGGGGCAGGACTGGGGGCATGGTGGCTATGAAAGCAGGACTGGGGGCATGGTGGCTATGAAAGCAGGACTATGGGGCATTTGTGGGTTAGTTAAAATAAGCCCTACACCAAAAATAAGCCCTATGGTGTTTTTTGTTCTCCCCAAAAAATAAGACAATGTCTTATTATCGGGGAAACATGGTAGCTCATTGGCTGGTCATTTATCATTTTCCACTTTAGCCCTCTCCAAGGCTAGTACATTTGCCCCTAATCTCCAGGTGCATCTCAACTATATTTTTTTCTGTAACCTTTACATCTTGACTTCAGAGCAAGTTTACCTACAATAGTGATATAATGATAAAACTCAAAGAGAAAACTAGAGAAGATAAAAATTTAGAAAAACATGTATATACTAGAATTATATTTATTGTTTAAGAAAAATTCCCTACATCTGTGTTCTCATGTTGTACTATAAATATTTGTGGGTATTTATGAAACACAGACAAAATGTTGCTATCTCCATATGGACTGTACCATGTGACACATTTTGATATGCATTTTAGTATAAATGTTTAATCATGACATGATATTGTTTTGACTATCAGCTATAGTTATGCAGAGGTATGTCTGTTGTTATAAAAATGGGATGCTCCACATGTCAACACTAACAATTATTTGCTTAGTTGACTGCATTGTGGAAACCAACATAATGGGATGATATTATTATTATTATTATTATTATTATTATTATTATTATTATTATTACCTTTATTTATATGGGACCATAAATGACCCACAACTCCCCATTACAGCAAGTAAATAAATGAATATACAAAAAAGGAAACAGGGACCTACAGTTGAATACAATAGAGGACAAGGCAGCATAGGTGGCATGCATTCATGGAGCAAAGAGGATGGGTAGGAGTATAAAGGGAGATAATATCAGATATATAAATAGGAGAGGGGTGGGGGAGAGCTTTGTAAGTGAGTGTGATGAGCTTGAATTGTATTACAAAGGTAAGGGAAGCCAATGAAGGGCTTTGAGGAGAGGGGAGGTTGACGTACTGCATGTAGAAAGGAAGATGAACCAGGTTGCAACATTGAGGATAGATTGAGTGGAGAGATGCATTTGTCAGGGATGCCACATAGGAGGTAATTACAGTAGTCCAGTCTGAAGATGACCAGAGAGGGTGATAACGGTCTTTGTAGAAGCCTTGGTGAGAAAGGGTCTGAGCCTGGAAATATTTTTGAGATGAAAATGGCAGGTTTGTGAGAGTTGCATAATCTGTGGTTTGTAGGAGGAGTTACAAATTATTACAAGAAAGTGCACTTCGGGAATAGACAAGATAGTACTACCATGAGTGTTGGTGATATATACGTTATGAGAGTAATGGAGATGTCAGGGAGATGTCAGGGAAGGAAAGGTAGAGTATCATCAACATAGAGAGGATATTGGAAGTTTAAAGAACTAAAGAGTTCACCTAGAAAAAGGAAGTACAGAGATAGAAGATAACCAAGGACAGAACCTTGGGGGGACACCTAAAGTTAGTGAGTGGGGGTGGGGGGTGGAGTCAAGAGAGGAGTCAGAGAAGCAGCAGTCAGAGAGTTAAGAGGACAGCCTGGAGTGGGCAGTATTATCCAGACCAAGGAAGTGAAGGATTTCCAGAAGGAGCGAGTGGTCAAAAGCATCAGAGAGGTCAAGTAGAATAAGCAGAGAGTCGTTTTCCTTATTTTTGGCAGCATTGAGGTCATTGCAGACTTTTGTAAGAGAAATTTCAGTGGAGTGGAGGGAATGGAAGCCAGACTAAAATAGGTCAAGAAGGGAGTGGAAGGAAAGAAAGGCAGTAAGACGGTTGTAGACAATATGCTCAAGGGGTTTGGTGGCAAAGTGGAGGCAAAAGATGGATCAATAGTTGGACAGGGTATTTGGATCAAGAGAAGGATTTTTAAAGAATAGGGGAAACATGAGCATGCGTGAAGGCAGAGGGGACCGTGTCTGAAGAGAAAGAGATTAGTGAGGTAGGCCAGATGGGATCAGGCAAAATGGGAGAGGTATTGGAGAAGGCTCAAGTAGGGAGGTGGTAGGGGGAGGGAACAGATGATAGCCATGACCAGATACATGGGATAAAGATGTCCAAGTTGGTAAGAGGCATGGGGAGGGTTGGTAAGATAAAAGAGGTGGCTGGCTGTTGATGGTCTGGTGGGATGTGTTGTCCTGACATATAGTATGGAGTCCATTTTGGATGTGAAATAAGTGACAAAGTCAAAAGCAGGTGGTGAGAATGGGAGTGGAGATGGGGGTGGACAGAAGAGGGAGTTGACTGGCAAAGATGCACCAGGTTGGAAATCTAGGAGGGGATGAGATTCTAGAAGTATGATTGTTTAGCAAGGGAAAGGGCAACATTGAAGGTTGAAGTGGAGGAAGTCTGTCTTAGAGCGTGATTTCCTCTACTTGGAGATATCTGGTGCATTTGGTGTGCAAGAGCTGAGGTGTTAATCTCTGAGGGTAAATAATAATCAGCAGAGCAACAGAGTCCAATGGCATGACAGAGAGAATAGGAGATATAGGAGAACGAAGTGCGTCAAAGATGGAGGATAGGGAGATGTCAATAACGTCAATGTTACACTTAGTGATGGCAGTCTTACTAGTTGGAGATGGAGAAGCTGAGATTAGTTAAAAGAGAGCAGGACAGAGAGGGGAGTTGAGGAAATCCGAAATATCACAATGGTAGGTGAGGACCAGGTCAAGTGAGATTACATTCACACTGGAGGGTGAGGAGGTCCACTCAGAGACCAAGTAAAGATGTCAGGTTAAGGAGTTTAGAGGCAGGGGATTTTCTGGGAATATCAATAGTGAAGTTGAAATCACCTAAAATAATGAAGGGAATGTCAGAAAAAAGGAAGCCAGGAAGCAAAGGGGTTGAGGAATTTGGAGGGAATGCCATAGATTGGAGTTCACATGGGATGTTGTTATGGGCAACCAATCAGATCATATCTATTATCTTCTAGGCGGTGCTAAATAAGTACAAAATGGAATCTTATTGGTTGCCCATAGCAACATCCCATGTGAAATAACTCCCATTTTAGTAAATTTACCCTGATGTGTGTAAATATGTGTAAGTGGGTGTGTGCATTTCTTTTATTACTATGCATTTATATAGTACTATAAGAGTTCCACAGTGCCTAACAGAGTACATAAACAAATGAGCAAAACAAGAAAGTAGTAAATTTTCCAATCATATTTGTTTTCACTTATTTTTAAGGGCATGGGGGACACCAAAGCTTAACTTGCCTCCAGGTGATTGGGATAAACTTACGCTCCTGCTAGGGATATTAAAATTCCTATACTATAATCTATGTTTAAGAAGACCTTTGTGTAACTTTGTAGCCAGTAGAGCCAACCACATGAAATATTAACATATAGTGGCCTAATAAGGAATATAAGAGACAGTTTTGGACTAGGTCAGGAAATGGTAAGGGCCCACACTTATGGGTATGATCAGTCTACATAGGGGGCGTGGTCAGCCTCCAGGGCAGGATTGAAGTCCTACAATGTATTCTGCTTGATGAGGAGGCACTCAGAGATTGCATCAAACAATTAAAACAGTGAGAAGGTGCATTTAATAACGTTTTGAGGAACGTATTCCTTTCACCAGATTACAACCAATCAGAAACTACTTCTTATTTATTTAGCACCTTCTAAAAGATAATAGATCATATCTGATTGGTTTCCCATAGCATCATCCGATGTAAAATAGAACTCCCATCTTAGTAAATTTACCTCATATATTTATTATATTTTACAGAAGAGCTTTAACATTTAGAGAACTTCTTACTTTAAGTTATTTTTTTATAAAAGGTAATAAAACCATTGTAAAACAGGTGAGCATACCATCATACATATTGAGGTCACATATGAGGAGGGTGAAGCAATTGAATAATAAAATTATTTTAGAAATGGTCAGTTTTGCATTCAAATTTCTTAATATCAATTTGTTACATTTATTTTTATTGAAGCATTTATGCAACCTTGGGGCAGATGTACTGTACTAGGACTTCATGAGAGATAAAATGGAGTTTTATAAAATACCAGCCAATAGCTTCTAACGGCCATGTTACAAGTGACAATTAGGAGCTGGTTGGTTGGTAGATTTCCGAAACAGTTTTTCCATATGTATGGCGCAGTGAACCACTTGTATCGCTTTATAAATAAAATGTAATAATAATATTTAATCACTCTACACTTTGGATGTTATTCTGATTGACTCGCTCGGATATAACTTCGCTAGGAGCTAGGGTTTTAGCATACTGCACATGCGTACTATTCGCAATGCACATGTGCAGGTTCACTCAACCGCGCACGGACGTAACCCAGCGAACAGAAATACGCGTAAGGTGGGTGTATACCCATATGCGGTCCGTTCGCTCGGCTGTAAGCGAATGTGTAACCGAACGAATCAACCAGAATAAGGGCCTTTATCACTTTTCATGTTTTAGCACATCTGCATGTTTATGTCATAATAAACTCCATTTAGTAACATTTGATCTTTGTATCCAAATAATTTATACTTTAGATATAATTTGTTCTTTAATCTACATTTTTAAAGGAATTACTTATTTTGCAATATGTCTGATTAAATTTAATTGTGGGAACATTGAATAACCTAAAGTGGCCTACACACATGGAGATTTGCCCTGCCCGGCGATCTTACTAGATTTATCCAGCATTATGGATGTTAAGTGCCAGGCCTGCACAACGCTAATCGCCATGGCCCCTACACACAGAGCGATGTAGGGGTATTTTCTAAACAATCTAGTGAGATTGCTTATACAATGCCTTGAAATTGCCCTGTGTATAAGCCCTATTAGACTGGTTTAGTAGTGAGTGTGAGATTTCTGTTTTGGACACTAGTCCTTTTAGACAGACCAATTGGTAATTAACCCTTCCAAATACACATATATGCACATCCTATCCTGGATGGTCCTATTCACATCCAAAGTTCGGTCCATCAGCACAGGCGCCCCCCAGGGCTGTGTACTCTCATCCCTGCTCTTCTCCCTGTACACCAAAAACTGCACCTCAGAGGCCCAATCAGTAAAGATAATCAAATTCACAGATGACACTACCATCATTAGCCTTATCAAGGACGGGAACGAATCGGCCTACAGACAAGAAGTGAACCGATTGGCTTGGTGCTGCAGCAGCAACCATCTAGAGCTCAACCCACTCAAAAATGTTGAGATGGTAATGGACTTTAGGAAGAAGGCTGTTGGTGTTCTTCCGCTAACAATTGCTGACAGTGTGGTGTCGCTAGTGGACTCCTTCAAGTTCCTAGGAACCACAATCTCCCGGGATCTTAAATGGGGCTCAACACTGATACTATTGTTGGAAAAGCACAGCAGAGGCTATTCTTCCTTAGGCAACTGAGGATGTTCAAAATCCCACGGAAGCTTCTGGTCCTCTTCTACTCTGTGATTGTGGAGTCTGTACTGTGCTCCTCAATACTGGTCTGATACGGCTCCGCCAGCGAGAGAGACAAACGCAGACTCCAAAAGGTAGTCAGAACTGCAGAGAAGATGATTGGGATGGACCTTCACTCTGTCCAGGACCTATACCTGTCCAGAGCAAAAAAGCGAGCAACGAAGATAGTCCAGGGCCAACTACATCCTGGCCATGGCTTGTTTAACATGCTGCCATCAGGCAGACACTACAGGGCTATTCCCACCAGGTCCAGCAGATGCCTAAGAAGTTTCTTTCCTCAAGCGGTTCACCTGCTGACACATGAACTCATGAACTCCTCACTGTCTAGTCGCGCCATAACCCTTTGCACATTATCTAACATGGTGTCCCCTCAGAATAACTTTCTGTATGACTGTACATGTTCCCTCACCTGTTTATATTGTTTATTGTTTATACTGTATGATGTTTACTTGTTACCCACCTGGCTGCTGCAGAGCAAACCGAAAACAAATTCCTAGTATACGCAAGTATACCTGGCCAATAAAGCGGATTCTGATTCTGATGAACATATACAGTAAGTGAAAGGGCAGCCTCTGTCTGCAAACAGAAATTATATTTTTTATCCCAATTATATTGACTCCTGAACAGCAGAACATATAGTAGGACCTTGGCCACAGAGCTGGGATATCTCTCTCCCCTGTCAGATACAATTAGTTTGACTCCATAATTCATTTCCTGTCATTTCCAACATGCCTCCACAGCTAAATCATCAATGATGGCAAGGGAGAGGGGAATGGGATTTTACAGAAAATGCATTTACAGCAGCAGGACATTCAAGCCAGGGAACACATCTCTACCTACACAGTTACTAGCAGCAATCTATTAAAAATGTATTTTCATTTTTGTCCTTACTTTCTCGCAAAGATCATGTATTAGCTACAGTAGATCATAGGCACATTGAAATGCAAGACCTTTTTAAGTACTTGAACAAGGTAAATTTCAGAACACATTTATTACCTATCCCATATTAGCTAGTTAATGTGTTCTAAGGATTTTTTTTTTTACAAAACGATGACTGACCCTGTAAATCAGTTAGCATTGCTACCCAAGCAGTAGTTCATTGTTCATTCATAATCTATATATAGCATCCGGAAGAATCATGGGATAGTTTTTCACAGTGAGATAAATGATATGCAGAAGAGAACTTTATTCTGTCAATGTCATCTGGAATTGAAAACCAGAATATACATTCTATGTAAATTTCAGTCTACACAGTCTATGTAAATTTCCGAAAACACATTTATCCTGTTTGCTATTGTTATATTAACAATTAGTGTAAATGTTGTTTGTTAAGTAAGAGCCATCTTTAGAAGGCTAAAAAAGCAAGTCATTGTGTTGCTATGCAAGGGGAGAAAATACATTTATATTGTATTGCAGGGTAAATACAGATTTCTTTTGCATGTAGCCCACAATGTTTTTTTTTTTTTTTACACAAGACGAGCAAATACATTTACAATTATATCACTGCAGGGTAGATACTGGCTCATTTTGCAAGTAGCCCACAGATGTTACACAGCTTTATTTTTACAATGCAATTTAGTTTTAACCCTTTGTTACATGTTTTTTTTTATTATTTATTTATATTTTCATCCCACCTAAATCTAAAGGCCCCAATCCACTTGTGAGATTTGAGCCCTTTTTACCTGATTCCAAGGCATTGGGCTGAGGAATCAGATGAAAAGGGTCCAAATCACATGTGTTTAACCTTCAAATCTTATCCGATGCACAGTCCCGTGCACATCGGATCGGAGCTGTTGATTGTCAGTGCTGCACCAAGGATCCATTGGAACCCGTGGTGGGGAATGGGATCGAATACGATATATAGCAAATGACTCTAGGCTCAAGGCAATCAGCTGTGACTTCTCTCCTCAGAGAAGTTGCAGCAGTGGATGGGGTGTTCTTAATTCTCTCTGCACAAGTTACATCTCCCCCACATGCCGTTTTTTGCCCATTTGCTTGCTTTTTTGCTTTGCTAGCAAAGCTCAATCAGGCCGTAATAGATACTTGTGCACTTTTAGGGGACCACTTAAGTAGGGTCGCATATACAATGCAATCAGGGTGGAATATTTCCGCCAAGGATTGCATTGTAATATGCGATCCTAACATGCAGATGTATCTTGCTGCACCCCTGGCTCAGAGTGCCAGGGGTCTTCCCATGCACGGTTAGCGCTGACCGCCCACCGACCCTCCCTGAACGCACTGCAGTCTGTAGCCCATAGGCTTCAATGGGCTATCACCATCCCAGAAGGGCAGAAGCCCCAGAACCCAATGCGTCCCGATCCCATCCCACAAGGAAACCTATGCAGGAAGCAGCTGCCAGTGGAGTAGAAAGGATTGCAGTAGGGATTGAAGATTCCTGCTGCGGTCCGTCCTGATTAATTTGGGGGATACTTAATATATGTGGCTAACCCCTAAAATCTAGTGTTTTAAGGAATTTAGCTAAAAAATATTATATGACAAATAGTTCTCAAAATCTGTTCTCCCCACAGTGAACGGAAGCTACAGTAACCTAAGTACAGTATATGGCTATTTCCTTCCCATGTTAAATGGACAGAAAATGCACACAGATGGCTACATTTATAAGAGTATCTGCATTAAAAATTATTTATATCTCAAACCCCACAGGAAAAACGGCAAAACACCGGTGACATTGAAAATCTGCCACATAGTAAATATGCTGAGGATCTTAACCCCTTCCCGACATTTGACGTATATATACGTCATGGCCGGGATGTACTTCCCGACACATGACGTATATATACGTCATGACTTCAAAGTGCCACTGCGTCTCGAGACGCAGTGACAGAGGGACGATGTCTGCTGTCCCTGACAGCAGACATGTCCCTGCATGCCCAGGGGGGGGCGGCGATGCCGCCCCCCCGTCGGCGATCGCTGTGATTGGCTGTTCAATGTGAACAGCCATTCGCAGCGTTTTCCTGTGTTACCGGCGAATCAGACGCTCGGTAACACAGGTGTCAATCACCGCCGGGTGTGAGGGGGCATGAGGGGGTCATCGGTGACGACGACACCTCACCCCACCTGCCCCTAAGGCTGTGATTGGTCCGTCGGACCGACGGACCAATCACAGCCAATGCGCGCCATTTAAACTAACGGTGACTGCGCTGCAGACGCCATTCCGGTCTGGAATTGCGTGCAGAGCGGTCACCGGCCACTCTCTCATGATATACATACCTGAACCTTGCCTGATACTTACCTGATCACCGCTGATCACCGCTGGTAGCGTGCTGCCAGCAGTTGGATGCTTCCTGGATCTTGTGACTTCCTGTGTCCTGCTGCTGCAGTGTCATAGAGTCACAGATCGTAAGAGATAGTGACAGAGAGTGACAGAGAGTGATAGAGAGTGATAGAGAGTGATAGAGAGTGCTATATTTTGTGTCTGCTGCACCCCTTTTGTGCGGATCAGTATATCTGTGCTGATCAGCAACTTTTTTGGTTTTTTTTTTTTTATATATATATACCTGTCAGTTGCACCAAAGGTTGTGCTGCCTGTGCAACTGACTGCTGCCCCCCCTTTTGTGCTGATCAGTTTAAATTAATTAACTGATCAGCAAATTTTTGGGGGTCCAGGTTTTTTTTTTTATATATACCCTAGCAGGTTGCACCCACAGTTGTCTGTCTGCTGCCCCTCACTGCTAATCAGTGTCGCATCACTGCATCACTGATCTGCAGGTTTTTTTTTGGGGGGGGGATTGCAGCGGGGTTTTGTTTTTACACCCACGTTGCTTTTGTGGGTGCTTTTGTGGGTGTCCTGTGGCCGCTGATCAGTGACATACATCACTGAACAACATTTTTGGCACAGGGTTGATATTTTTTTTCTGCAGTTTTTTAAAAAAAATTTTTTTTTTGGAGAGTGCTGTGGTATTTTTTTTTTTTTTATTGTTTTTACACCTGTTGCCTTTGAGCGCTGTTCAGTGACGGACGTAACTGACCAACATCTGTGCTCAATTTTTGGCGCAGGACCTTTTTTTTTTTTTTTTTTTTATCCCCTTCAATTTTTTTTTTTTTTTATTGGGATCAAATTCCTGTATAAAGTATTTTTTTTTCTGCACTACATACACACTACACACTACATACCCCCCGTGTTGAAATAAAGTTTGTACCCCCCAACACTATACACGTGTTGAAACATTACACTTACAGAAACACAAAAATAAAAATGGCATCCCAAATGTCATCCCAAATGTCATCCCAGTCATCCAGAAGAATGTATTCAGCGGAGGAGGCATATGCCATGCTTGCCTCTGACTCTGACACAGCCAGTGATGCAAGCGGGGAATTTGAAGGATTCGTCTTAAGCTCCTCTTCCTCCTCTAGTGATGAGGGACCCCCTCAAAGACGCCCCCGTAGAGCAGCTGAGACCCCCCCCCAAATGATTGATCCCGTATGGACCCCACCACCAGACAATTTTGAGCCCCAGGTTCCTGAGTTTTTGGCCATCCCAGGAATCCAATTTGATTCAACAGGTCTCAGAGAAATTGACTTTTTCAAATTATTTTTCTCTGATGATTTTATAAATTTAATGGTGGACCAAAGTAATTTATATGCCCAGCAGTTTATTGCTCAAAACCCCACGTCATCATTTGCTAGGTGGACCCCTGTAGATGCAGTAGAGATGATGACGTTTTGGGGTCTGGTGTTACATATGGGCATAGTAAAAAAGCCAGAAATTAGGCAATATTGGAGTACAGATGTTCTGTACAGCACCCCACTTTACCGTATGGCCATGACTCGGACTCGTTTTGAGATAATCCTTAAATTTTTACATTACACCGATAATGCACAGTGCCCACCCAGAGATGTTCCCACCTTTGACCGGCTATTCAAAGTCAGGCCGGTCATTGATCATTTCAGTGCCAAATTTGCAGAGATGTACATCCCTGAAAAATTTATTTGTATCGACGAGTCCCTTATACATTTTAAAGGAAGGGTTAAATTCCGCCAGTACCTTCCCAGTAAGAGGGCAAGGTATGGCATAAAAATGTATAAACTGTGTGAAAGCACCTCAGGGTACACCCACAGGTTTAGGGTATATGAAGGGAAGGATTCAAGAATTGAACCACCAGAATGCCCCTCCTCCCTCGTAGGTGTTAGTGGAAAAATTGTCTGGGATTTAGTGCACCCCTTCCTGGATAAAGGTTATCACCTCTATGTGGATAACTTTTACACTAGCATCCCCCTGTTTAAGGCCCTTGGTTCAAGAGGTACAGCAGCTTGCGGTACTGTGCGCAAGAACCAAAGAGGCCTCCCAAAAACGCACGTTGCCCAATTACTGAGAAGGGGTGAAAGCAGGGGAATATGCACCGAAAATATGTTGTTGGTCAAATATAAGGACAAGAGGGATGTCCTTATACTGACAACAATTCATGGAGACAGTACCACCTCCATCCCTGTACGAGGTACCAGTACACACACCTCAAAACCTAATTGTATCCTAGATTACAATAAGTACATGGGCGGAGTGGATCTTTCAGATCAGGTACTGAAGCCGTACAGTCCCCTGCGGAAAACAAAAATCTGGTACAAGAAGCTGGCCGTGTATATCATCCAGATGGCACTGTATAACGCTTACGTGCTATTCCATTCTACCAGCCAGAGGGGGACATTTATGCACTTTCAAGAGGAAGTCATAAAGGGCCTAATATTTGGGAACCAGCAGGCAGAGGGCCCCAGTACTTCTAGTACTGGCCCCCGTAATGTACCAGGGCAGCATTTTCCTAACGAAATCCCCTCCACTGCAAGAAAGGGCAGGACACAAAAAAGGTGCAAAGTTTGCTATAAAAAGGGAATAAGAAAGGATACTATTTTCCACTGTGAAACTTGCCCCGACAAACCCGGCCTATGTATAAAGGAGTGTTTTAAAATATACCACACATCTATGGATTATTAGGTTCATCATTTCACCGTGCTTCAGGGGTCTTGCTAATGCCACATAGCACCCACCATTCATTCCACCAGAATCTGAGCTGCAAAATCCAAAAATCACTCCTTCCCTTCTGAGTCCTGCCATGCACCCAACTGGTATTTTTTGGTCACATATGAGGCATTGCCATACTCGGGAGAAATTGGGGCACAGATTTTGGGGTGCTTTGTCTCCTTCATTCCTTGTGAAAATGAAAAATTTTGAGCCAGAACTGCATTTTTGTGTAAAAAATGTAATTTTTCATTTGCACAGCCCAGTTGTATCAAAATTGGTGAAACCCCTGGGGGTTTGAAATGTACACTATACCCCTAGATGAATTCCCTGAGGGGTGTAGTTTGCAAAATGGGGTCACTTGTGGGGGGGTTCCACTGTATTGGTGCTTTGGGGGTCTTGCTAATGCGACATAGCACCCACCAACATTCCACCAGAATCTGTGCTGCACAATCCAAATATCACTCCTTCCCTTCTGAGTCCTGCCATTTTTTGGTCACACATGAGGCATTGCCGTACTCGGGAGAAATTGGGGCACAGATTTTGGGGTGCTTTGTCTCCTTCATTCCTTGTGAAAATGAAAAATTTTGAGCCAGAACTGCATTTTTGTGTAAAAAATTTTATTTTTCATTTTCACTGCCCAGTTGTACCACAATTGGTGAAACCCCTGGGGGTTTGAAATGTACACTATACCCCTAGATGAATTCCCTGAGGGGTGTAGTTTGCAAAATGGTGTCACTTGTGGGGGGGTTCCACTGTATTGGTGCTTCGGGGGTCTTGCTAATGCGACATAGCACCCACCAACATTCCACCAGAATCTGAGCTGCAAAATCCAAAAATCACTCCTTCCCTTCTGAGTCCTGCCATGCACCCAAATGGTATTTTTTGGTCACATGTGAGGCATTGCCGTACTCGGGAGAAATTGGGGCACAGATTTTGGGGTGCTTTGTCTCCTTCATTCCTTGTGAAAATGAAAAATTTTGAGCCAGAACTGCATTTTTGTGTAAAAAATTTAATTTTTCATTTGCACAGCCCAGTTGTATCAAAATTGGTGAAACCCCTGGGGGTTTGAAATGTACACTATACCCCTAGATGAATTCCCTGAGGGGTGTAGTTTGCAAAATGGGGTCACTTGTGGGGGGGTTCCACTGTATTGGTGCTTCGGGGGTCTTGCTAATGCGACATAGCACCCACCAACATTCCACCAGAATCTGAGCTGCAAAATCCAAAAATCACTCCTTCCCTTCTGAGTCCTGCCATGCACCCAAATGGTATTTTTTGGTCACATGTGAGGCATTGCCGTACTCGGGAGAAATTGGGGCACAGATTTTGGGGTGCTTTGTCTCCTTCATTCCTTGTGAAAATGACAAATTTGGAGCCAGAACTGCATTTTTGTGTAAAAAAATTAATTTTTCATTTTCACTGCCCAGTTGTACCACAATTGGTGAAACCCCTGGGGGTTTGAAATGTACACTATACCCCTAGATGAATTCCCTGAGGGGTGTAGTTTGCAAAATGGGGTCACTTGTGGGGGGGTTCCTAACTTTTAGCATCTTATGGTGCCTAGAAACCTACATGGTGCCTAAAAAATAATCTCATAAAAAGGAGGCTCCAAAATCAAGTAGGTGCTCCTTCTATTATGAAGCCTGTGGTTTGGTCAACGTGCACACTAGGGCCACATATAGGATATTTATGAAAACAAAAGAATTGGGGGAATCAATTTTTAGTCACATTTCTCTAGTAAAATCTACTGTGTTCCTTAGAAAAATGTATTAAAATTGCAAATCTGCAAAAAAAATGAAATTTTGAAATTTCACCTACACTTTGTTTTAATTCCTGTGAAACACCTAAAGGGTTAACAAACTTCCAAAATGCTGTTTTGAATACTGTGAGGGGTGCAGTTTTTGAAATGGCATCATTTATGGGGGTGTCTCACATACAAGTCCCTCAAAGTCACATCAGATCTGAACTGGTCCCTAAAAAAATCAGTGTTTGAAATTTTCTTGAAAATTTGAGAATTTGCTATTCATATTTTAAGCCTCCTAGTGTCCAAAAAAATTAAAAGGATGTTGAAATAATGATGGAAACATAAAGTAGACATATGGTCTATGTTAGTTATTAACTATTTTGAGTGGTATTATTATTTGTCTCACAAGCAGAAAATTGCTAAATTTTCCATTTTTTTACGACATTTTGGTATTTTTCACAAAAAAACACAGACTATATCGACTCAAATTTACCACTAACTTGAAGTACAATGTGTCACGAGAAAACAATCTCAAAATCACTGGGATAAGTAAAAGCAAAAAAAAGTTATCCCCACTTAAGTGATACCTGTCAGATTTGAAAAAAAGGGCTCTGTCAGGAAGGCAAAAACAGGCTGCGGCGGGAAGGGGTTAATATCCAAAGTGTTGCTTTTGTGAGTGTAAATCATTTTATTATCATTTTAGAATATCCCTAAAAATGGGCTTCTCTGTGGACTACACAAAATGGGTGTTGAATCTGCAGATGTCATAAACTATTATCTTTTGTTCGGGTCACTTATTTCTTTCATTGAAATAGTATAATCCGTGTGAAATCATAAGGACATTATGATAATAAGATTGAAGTGGAATTGCATATAGCTCTTCCCAAATCTTCATTGAAAACAATTTTTTTATTATCCTTACTCATAGTTCTAACATCTTAACTGACATAACTGAATGGAAAAAGAGAAAATGCAAAACAAACCAACAAAAATCTGAGTGGCAGGCCTTTGAGTGGGAGTTCAGAGGAATCCTGACTTTGATCCTTTAGTGTCCTTTGTGATGCTGTACAGGTGGTTCCCTTTTATGGTGAATTTTAGATTGTCTGGAAAATGTTTTATTTAACAAAGTGCTGAGTACACATTTACTCAAAGTCTATTAAAAAAGTGTGCGTGTGTGTGTGTGTGTGCGTGTGTGTGCGTGTGTATGTTGAGTATAATGGGCTGAAGTTTTTGGGCCCCCTGATTATTACTCATGTGATATCCCATAGTTACAATGTATCACTTATCCCCATCGCAGCTGCAGATGTCTGAAACTACAGTAAATTAAACTTCTGATTACACTAGAAATAAATGTGAAGCTTTGGGAGATTTTTCAGAGTCAGGAGTGTGATCCTAATCAAACAGATAAAGAAACATAGAAGTGTGGAAAAAATGAATAAGATATACAGGTGTGTCCACCACTTGTGTTGCTAACAGCCTACCAAAAAACCCACATCATAGCAGGGCATGCATACACTTCCAGGAATCAGAATGCATTGCACATTAATAAGACCCTAGTCAATGGGAGTCCAGAGCCAGGCTTAAGAGCGTGTGAAGCAGTGGCGTAGCTTGGTTTGGGGCGCCCCCCCGCCGTTAATGGGGGGGGCGCCTCCCCCCCTCCCCCTCCGACCTCCCCACCCGGCCACCGGTGCCCGGTGCCCCCCCATCGCCGCAGGCTTACCTGTCTGCGCGTCCCGGCTCCCCTCCTGGCTTCAATTAATAATTCTATGCAGACGGACCACGATAAAATGGCCGCCCCCATACCGCAGACAGTTCATTTTATCGTGGTCCGTCTCCATAGAATTGATTGAAGCCAGGAGGGGAGCTGGGACGCGCAGACAGGTAAGCCTGCGGGGGATGGGGGGCGGGGGCATTACTATAGCACCGCAGCCCCCCGGCACCCCCACATACACAGCGCCCCCCGCGACCGTGGGGGCTGCGGTGCTATAGTTACGCCACTGGTGTGATGCATGCTCAGGCTGCTTCCAGACCGCATAACTGGCTTTGACCCTGTATTTGAAAATGTTTCCAAAAACGGGTCAGCCAAGTGACACCCCTTTCACACCGCATCTCTTAAATGGTATATTACCGTTTAAGTGCCGTTTTTTTTTACTTGGCTGACCTGTTTTTGGAAACTTTTCAAATACAGGGTCTTGCCAGTGCGGTCTGACGAGTCCCTGTGGAGCTGCAGACAGACCCCTCTCCACAGGGCAGGTCTCTCTGTGCTGCTCCCTCCCCTCTCCTGTACCAATCTGTTGGCACTGAAGGAGTTAAGGGCATGCCCCGAGCCAGCGCCGTGCATATTTAATGAGCCGGCCACTCATTACATATGCGCATATGTAATGAGCGACCGGCACATTAAATATGCACTGCGCTGGGGACCAATAGTGTTCACTGCTGCCTGAGTACAATTTCAGACCCGTTCAGACAGCAAAAAAAATACATCATTCACTCTGTATTCAATGCTGCCAATACCCCAGTGGAACCACTCAGCACATGCAGTATACCTAATGTCGACCTAATGCATTTGTCAACCTAAAACCATGTCAACTGTCACATGTCGACCTAGGCACCTATCGACCTTCATCCATGTTGACCTAGAACCCTGTCGACCTTGTTACCTGTCGACCCAACGGTGTCGACCTAATGACTGTCGACCTAAGTCAGGTCGACAATACGACCATATCCGGCGTAGGGAGCAGTGAGGGTAAGTGTAGGAAAAGATGGAGAGCAGTAAGTGAAGGTAGGTGTTGAGCTGCTGAAAATAGTGTGTATGCTTATACATCCTGCTATCCCCCCTCCCACTCAGTGACTCCCCAGTGGTCTTCTCCTCCGCATATAACATACTTAGCAGCATGCATTGGGGCAGATGTATTAATAAGAGATAAATGCAAGGGTGATAAAGAGAGATGAACGTCCAGCCAATCAGCTCCTTACTGACTTTTTTCAAACACAGCCTGTAGCATGGCAGTTAGCAGGTGATTGGCTGGACATTTATCTCTCATTATCACCCTTGCATTTATCTCTTGTTAATGCTTAATACATCTGCCCCATTATTTGTAAACATAATTTGTATCGATCATCTCTAATCTAATTTCTTCCAGTGATAGTTTTACAATGTGCAAATGATTAATTATATGTGAGGATAGTCAAGGAAACCAAAATAAGGGTTAAAGCAATTGCAGGTGCCGGCCAGGTCATGGCCGATGTGTGTGTGTGTGTGTGTGAGTGTGTGAGTGTGTGTGTGTGTGTGGGGGGGGGGGGGGGGGAGGGGGGCTTTGCCAGATCTTCTCCACCCATAGTGCCTGCATATGCTCGGTGGGCTGAGCACATTCATCACCACACTAAAAATTAACCTGGTAATTAGATGTTATTGATAACTACTACACAGAGATGATTGATAAGCAATAAGTTGGAATTTATGTGAGAATTATTAGAACATAATATGCATCTGTGCTAGACTAGTTGTTCTACATTTGCTGTATTGTCAGTGAGGGGATATTTAGTAAGAAGAATATGTGATATGGCATTAGTGAATCCTACATTTTATATGATTTAAGATTTAATTTAATTGTAGCCATTCTAGCATTTATTTGTAGTCACTAGAAATACATAAAAAAATTACTTTCAATACATTCTGTCCGCCATGTTGTCTGTGTCAGGGAAAGGGTACGTTTCCCTTGTGTCTATGTAGTGGTCTGAGGGAGGGAAGAAGCTACATAGATGCCAAGAACAGAGTGCTAGAGCAAGAGTGAGCATCTAACATAAACTCTGTCATAATCCAACACACTTATCATATACCATACATTTTTGGAGAAACACATACAGGCCCCCTTTTGCCTAGAATTCTGATCTAGTTAGACCTGTCCCACCCCTCCGTACTTAGTACTTTTCAGCTTGGAGGTTATAGTTCTGGGCAGGTTCATTCTGTTTCTGTCCCCCACAAATCCCCCTACCACCCTCCTACTTGCCCCATAGTGGTCTGTGACTCATAGCCTTTTGGAAAAAAAATTGATCACAGATGTCCAGATCACTGAGTACTCCTGAAAGTTTTACATTTCCTGAACTGAGATTTTATGACAGTGGTAAATTTATCCTTCGTCTATTTGCGGGTTTAGGAATCATTTACCGTATATAATCTGCAGAAAATTGAGCTCAGTTTAAGTCAAAAGCTAGTTGTGTTTAATGGACAGGTTTTGAAAAGAAAAAAAAAAGATTGAAAATGAGCTATTTTAATGTTGATGTAATGACAAACAGAAGTCTGATGTTTGACAGACTATTACTGTTTCTTCATAAAACAGGTTTATTTCTGTCTTATAAGACTGACAGATCAAATGAAATATGTGTCTTAATCAACCAAAAATTAACATCGTTAAAATACAGTAGCAGAAGTTTTATTTTATGTTAGGCTGTAGCTATGTTTTCATTTTGAAAGAGTTTTGTATGATATTTTATTTCAAAAAATTTTCAAGGGTACTTGTTTCCTAGCACGGCGCCCAGATTTTCTACGTACGGTAACGTAGTGAAATCGCATCGCATCACATCGCATGCCGCTATATAGTCACATGCGATGCAATTTCACTTTCTCCCGTTCCCGCTCACTGTTTCCCGCTGCTGGCTCATCTGCATCACTGTTTACCACATCTGGCTCAATGTTTACCCTCACTGGTAAACCCGCCCCCTGTCACATCCTCACAGAAATCACTTTGTGAGTTGGTTGGTGAGAGGAGAGGACGTGTATTACTGAGCTAGTGGATTTATTCCTGCTTATTTGCTTGTTTTGATTGGTGATTTGCTGATTTCGGCTGAAATGGCATCTGCGCTGAACCGGTTTTCGTTGGAGGTTGAGGCTGACGATGCTTTGTTGCTCTTCTTTGTATTTTTTCTAATTCAATGATGTCCTTTTTATAGTGTGGGGCCCAGAATTGTACTCCATATTCGAGGTGACCAATGCCTCGTACAGGGGCATAATTACTTTTGGGTCCCTAGTTTCCATGCCCCTTTTAATGCATGCTAGAATTTTTTGGGCCTTTTTTGCTGCTACATTACATTGCGTGCTACACCCCAGCTTGATGTCTATTAGGACTCCTAGGTCCTTTTCGAGTTCTGAATTACCCAGTTCCTCCCCGCTAAGAATATAACTAGCACACTGGTTATGTCTCCCAAGGTGCATAACCTTACATTTATCCACGTTGAACCTCATCTTCCACATAGTAGCCCATTCCTCTAGATTTTCCAGATCCTTCTGGAGCGTGGTGACATCTTCCGATGATTTAATAACTTTGCTTAGTTTTGTATCATCTGCAAAGATGGATACATTGCTGAGCAACCCCATCCCAATATCGTTAATAAAAATGTTAAATAAAATGGGCCCTAAGACCGAACCCTGAGGTATTTCACTTAGTACCTGAATCGTGTCTGAGACGGCACCGTTCACAACCACTCTTTGTTCCCTATTACACAGCCAGTTCCCTACCCATCTGCAAATATTTTTCACCCAAACCCATGCCCTCCATTTTATTTATTAACCTCTTGTGTAGTACCGCATCAAAGGCTTTAGCAAAATCTAGGAAAATCACATCCACAGTGTTTCCGTTGTCAAGATTTTTGCTAACCTCCTCATAGAAACCTAGTAGATTAGTTTGGCATGAACAATTTTTTGCGAACCCATGCTGGTTTTTACTGAGTAAACGGTGAAGGTCTAAATATTCCTGGGTACCATCCCTTAAAAATCCTTCAAATACTTTACTATTGATGTTAAACTTACTGGTCTGTAATTAGCTGGATCCTCCCTTTTTCCTTTTTTCAATATTGGCACTACCTCTGCTATTCTCCAGTCTTTTGGTACTATACCTGTTGACAGGGAGTTGCTAAAGATATAATGTAGTGGGGTAGCTAGTTCTTCCCTTAATTCCATTAGTACCCTGGGATGAATCCCATCTGGCCCCGGAGATTTATTTGTTTTGATTTTGCTAAGCCTTAGTGTTATATCAATGGGCATGAAATCAACAATGAGATCTGGATTATTTGTCCCATTTGTGGTAGATGTTCGTACCTCAGTCTGATCTCCCTTTGTAAACACTGATGAGAAGAACTCATTTAACAGTTTTGCTTTTCCCTTATCCTCTGTAACCCTTTTTCCATTGGTGTCCGTTAATGGGCCTATTTTTTCTTAGTTATATGCTTACTATTTATATATTTGAAAAAAAAAATTCGGGCTGGTTTTGCTTTCAGTGGCTATGCATTCTTCATATAATCTTTTAGCTGATTTGATTACCCCTTTGCAAGTTTTGTTTGATTCCTTATATTTGTCAAACGCCTCCTCATTTTAGTTACTTTTATAGAATGTAAACCGTCTTGTTTTATTGTTGATAGCTGACCTTACTTTTTTGTCCAACCATGGTGGCTTTTTTTTATTGAATTTACCCTTATTTATTTTCGGAATGTATTTATTAGTTAATGCTTTAAGTACATTTTTTAGGGCATCCCACATTTCTTCTGCATTTCTTCCTGCCATAACCGTTTCCCACCCAATTCCTTTTAGGGCTTCCCTGAATAATTCAAAGTTCACTTTCCTGAAGTTTAGTATTTTATTCGTACCTTTATGGTGTATTTTACTGAAGTTGATTTCCAGGGAGACCATATTATGGTCATTGTTCCCATGTTGTTCAATAGAACTAGGCTACAATGACACTGTTGCTACTACCGAGCTACACATGAGAGAAATACAGGTACCAATATTTATTAGGTCAACTATTTCTGTAAGAAAACAGGAAACCCCTACAGTATGTTATATCAGCTTCACTTATAGCATAGTTCAGAATAATGGAATGATTGCCCTAGGCCAGGGCCAGATTAAGGGGGGGGGGACAGATTGTCAGTACCCCTGCCCCCTTCTATCTAGCTATTTAGCTAAAGGTTTTGTGCATGGGAATGGGGTAGTGCTGCAGTTTCACCTATCCCCCAATGTGAAAATAATTAATGGTGCTGAGCATTGGGAGCCAAGGCACATAACTGGGAGTTAACTAAGTCCCATGAGACTTTGCACAAGATGTCAGAGGTTGGGAGGCTTGTGATGAGCTCATCACATACTTCTCAGGCCCATGGAGGACAGCAGCGGCCTTGTCATGGGAGGGTTTTTAATCAGAGGCAGCACTGAGGCTGTGAGGGTAAGCACAGACAACAAACATAGGCTTTTTTCATGTGGTATTGTATATATGTATATATATAAATATATATATATATATATATATATATATATATTATTCCACCATCTGAAGTTACCCATTAACCAAGTTTATACTGCCTTTACTCTGTGTTTTGACAGTGTAATATTCTCTCGTGCAGTTTCTGGCCAGTAAGGACAAGTGGGAGGGGCCCCCTGTTTAAAGTGGCCCACCAAAGGCTTAATCCGGCCCTGCCCTAGACATGTAGTGGGTTAAACATCCAAGGCTGTGTGCACCTAGGTAAGCATGTGACTCGGGTCCAATACGGATGCAGGGTATGACAGAGTTAGCTGGGATATTAGGAACAGGAAAAGAGGAGTCTTTCTCTTTTTCCTAAAGGTTTCCTTCCCTCCCTTTTTTTCTGAATGGTGTGTGGGTGTTTAATTGCAATGGCTGATGGGCGGGGAAGAATGGCAGGTTAATTGATTTAGGTCTTCATTAAGTGATGATTCTGCATACATGGTTTGTTTTTTGGTGCGCTCACCTCCATTTACTATAGGAATTCACTGTATCACCCGCTCGGGGACAGCGACATCACCTGGACGGGTGGGCAGTCAATGTGATAGGTTGAGCGGATACCGCTTGTTGTCGGGGAATGTTTGATTAAGTACGTCAGTTGTAGGGTGGAGCTTAGGTGATTAGCAATTCTTTCCTGGTCACCATTAATTAATTAATTAACTATAATAAAATTAATTAGCTTAAAGTGCTTTAAATACATTTCTCTACAGGTCTCTGAGTCTTTCAGGTTAGATAAGTAAGTTTTTTTTAATGCTAAACTGTACACATGCAAAAGGTCACACATCAGATGCTAGGATGTTTAAAGAATAAGGGGTAAGAATATTTAACAACTGAGCCATTGGTTGATGCACTCATTATAAAATATTACAGGTTGAGTATCCCTTATCCAAAATGCTCGGGACCAGGAGAATTTTGGATAACGGATTATTCCGTATTTCGGAATATTTTAATATTTCAATGATGTATTTTGAAGTATCTTGCATTTATGCTGTATAAACACATAATATACACACATATATATTTTATTACCACAAAAAATATACACAAATATATTTTAATTGTTCAAAAAACAAGGTTTCAAAACGTGAAACAAAATGTGTGTACTATCTCAGCACTGAATTTGAATGCGAAGCAATCATTTTCTTGTACATATATAGTGCCAGTTACATATCATGTCCTCAGTAGTGCTGTTACAAATGTCCCCAGTGAGTTTTTTTTTTCACTTTCTGGAATGTCCGTATTTCGGAATAATTCGGATAACGGATATTCGGATACGGGATACTCGACCTGTATTTTTTTATTAAATTGCTTTTTAAGATCTATATAAAAAATATAAAACATAGAATTTGTGTTATAAAGAAAGAAATTTTGTGTAATAAAAAAGTCTGAGCCATCTGGAACTCCTATAGTAACCTTTATTATATATTCTCTTTAAAAAAGTCAGTCCACACAGTCTCAAGCCTGCAGCTGCTGAATCCCAGGTGAAAATATTCAATCAATGATTATTTCAATGGACAATCTCTATGCAGAAACAGGGATTATCTGCAGCGCTGGGTTAATGTGCAATTCTTTATATGGGGTTCGCAGGTTTTCAAAATTAACAGATTGTTCCAGAAGTTTTTTCTTCTTTTACTTAAAAAAACTTTTATTTATGAAGCCAATATATATGCAAAAAAAACTTTTGCCAAAGATATAAGTAAAAAACTTTTTCCAAAGATATGAATAAAAAATTGCAAAAAATACAAAATATAACTTGAATGTATGTGAGCCTCTCGGGGTGCGATTGTATATACCCTGGTACTGCTCCCTTGTGTCTGGCGGCTTTTTACTTTTCTGTGAGCTCCAATCTCCAGCTGCTCATCTACTAGTTTCAACCTCTTGGGTCTTTCTCAAGACACAAGGGAGCAGTACCGGGGTATATACAATCGCACCCCGAGAGGCTCACATACATTCAAGTGAAGCCTGGGAGAGGTATCCAGATAACATCGGAGCCCCACAGCATACATTTAAAGATCAGCGTCCCGGTGACCCTGCCAGACTGCGAGCGCAGGCAGGTGCTGGCTGGTGAGAGGAACACAGGCTGTGTGTTCTTTTTGCTCTAAGGATTACCTGTCCCTATCTCCTACACACGAGGGAATACTTTATCCAAACACAGGGAAAACCCGAAGGGTCACCACAGTGGCAGTGTGGTGCCTGAAGGGAAGAGTACCAGTGAAGGAGCAGCCTTTCATCCTGCTAAAGAAATCCCACTGAGAAACATCTAAGTGGTAGGAGATTCTGCCCCCGAGAGGTCCGGTGAGCCTATTTTAAAACTTTTTTTCTGCAAGGAACGAGACTGTATACTGTGTTTTATATTTTGTATTTTTTGCAATTTTTTATTCATATCTTTGGAAAAAGTTTTTTACTTATATCTTTGGCAAAAGTTTTTTTTGCATATATATTGGCTTCATAAATAAAACTTTATTATATATGTTACTTAGTGATGTTAGCAAACATTGTATTTACAGTACACAATTACTAGTATACTTGTAAATAAATGTATCCTCAGTGTATCTGTGTATGAGTCTTTGTTTTCGTTGTTCCTGAAGTGATGACACAGTTACAGTAATTCTTCACATTATTCATGAATCATTAGACTGTCTGCACTGTGTATTATTTTCTTTGAAGTTTCTGCATCAAACTGTTGCAGAAAAAAGTATCAGAATATGTTACAGACTCACAAATTCAGGGTTCTGTGTAATAGTTTTGAGGAAGACTATAATCAGACATCCCACTTGTATTTATGGGTTCTTTCTGTATTAAATGATTATCAGAAAACATAGTTCTTGTCATGTAGCACAAAGTGAAATCACAATTTGCCCTGGGTTGTTTTATTTTAAAATAAAATCAAACATTTTGACAATTTATTGTGGCTTATAAATAAACACTACACTGTTAATTTCAACCTAATTAAATATATTTGTTACCTGGACTTATACCCTTTCCTTTTCTTTTTTTTTTCCATCAATAAGTTTTTTATTGGTGCAGAAAATTTATATGGGGTACAAAAGAAAAGAGGGGACATTCAAGGGGGGGGGGGGGGGACAGGACATGGATAGCAAACGAAAGGGGGGTACAAATTGGTAAATAACCCGTAACACGTCACTGCGCAGAGTGACCAAATAAAGCAGCATAGGTATGAACCATATAAAACTTGATAAAATACAATAATTCCAATGCACAGTATTTATCTAACATGCAGTGTAATCTAATCTAAAGCCCCGCTTTGGTGGCCCTCAACATCATACGAAGTGGAAGGAGCAGACCTGAGGCATTGGGCTTGGGGTGGGGAGGCATCAGGAGGTTCATTCAAGCAGAACTGTGGTGTACGCGGAGTGGCACCGGAGGGGAGAAGCTTGGCACCCTCTCCCTCCGTGGTGTACTTGTACCAAGGAAACCAACGTGGGTGTGGGGGAGAGGGACTGGGTGGGAGAGGCAGGGCATTGGTTTCCATGAGGTAGTGGTGGTTAGTTTTCAGAATAACCTTAAGGAGGGATGGGGGGGAGGGTTGTTTCCATTGCTGAGCCAAATTAGCACGTGCTGCGATGACAATGTGCCCAAGAACATATGTCTTCTGTATTGGGACATCCTGGGGGTATATATGGAACAGAGCGATACTCGGAGAGGGGATGATAGCTATCTGGAGGACCGTAGAGATCAAGTTAAAAACCCCCTCCCAGTACTCCCGGAGTTTTGGGCAGGACCAAAAAATGTGGTATATGTTACCCACACATCCACACTGCCTCCAACACTGGTTAGAGCATGATGGCCAAAAAGTGTGAAGGCGATCAGGGGTTAGGTAGAGTCTGTTTATCAACTTAATGTGCATCTCGGTGTGGTTTAGGCAGCGGGACATTGTGTAGGAAGATAAAAATATTTTGCGCCACTGGGCAGGTGACAAAGGACCGCCTAGGTCTGACTCCCATTTCCTATGGGCTGAAGTCCTGGTGAACTCAGAGGGGGTCACCAAGGCTCTATACCAGAATGAGATGTCCCCTCTGGAGTGCACCATGCTAGGCCTAGTGAGAACTACCTGAGAGAGGGCATTTGGGGAGGAATAATTATGGAAATGGGTTTTCCACCAGTGAGCGAGCTGCAGGTAATGGTAGTGTTCCGATTCGGGGAGTGAGAATTGATGCTGGAGAGATGTGAAAGGGATCATGGAGTGAGCGTCCAGGGCGTCACCTAAGGAGATAATCCCGCAGGTTCTCCAGGTCGACAGACGGAGGTTGGGAATTAACTTCGCCACTGTGGTGATAGGCAGGGTGGCGATGAGGGAGTTCAGAGGGGGAAGCTTGGTAGTAAGTTGGTCCCATATGTGGAGGGATGCTTTAGTGGATGGAAGTAAGTTCGGGAGGTTGGGTCTAACGTGTTTCGGGATCTTGAGGAGGTCCGAGAGAGGGATCTGGGGTGAGCGGGTTTGTTCGATGGTTACCCATGCCCTGGTGGTACTAAGGTCGTTGTAGTGTTTAATTGGGGCTAGTAGGCATGCTGAATGATATTGGAGCAAATCAGGGAGGTCGAGTCCCCCAAAAGCTTTGGGGATCGACATCTTCGAGCGGGCCATTGCAGGGGGTTTCGCCGCCCAGACATACCTCATCAGGATAGAGGTGGCAAGTTGTAAAGACTTTTTAGGGAAAATATAGGGGATGGTGCGGAACAGGTACATTAATTTAGGAAGTAGCGACATCTTGAAAGCTGCCATGCATCCCAGCCAGGAGATTTCAAATGATAGCCAGGACTTGGATAGGGCAGCAAGGGAGGTAAGGAGGGGGGATAGGTTGGCATCAAATACATTTGCCATGAGGGGTGTGATATGGATGCCCAGGTATTTTATTGAATCGGTTTGCCAGTTGTATTTGTATGTGCCTTTCAGTTGGTGCAGTGAGTTGTTGAGATTTATCGGGAGGGCGTCAGTTTTAGTAGTGTTAAGTTTGTAGAAGGAAGCAGCACTATAGGAAGACAACTTTGAGTGGAGAAGCGGGAGGGTGGTAATAGGGTTGGTCACAAAGAGGAGTACGTCGTCCGCGAATAGGCTGAGTTTATGGTTGACAGGGCCCGTGTGCAGACCTGGTATATTAGGGTCATTTCGAATGGAGATTGCTAAAGGTTCTATGGAAAGGACAAAGATTAACGGGGAGAGGGGGCAGCCCTGTCTGGTCCCGTTAGAAATTTTAAACGGATCGGATATGAAACCGTTGGTGAACACCCGGGCCGACGGGGAACTATACAACGACAAGATCGATGTGAGAATTCGATCTCTGAAGCCAAAGCGTGACAACACCTCCTCCATATATTTCCAATTTAATCTATCAAAAGCTTTTTCAGCATCTAAGGATAAGAGGAGGAGTTCCTGCTCCGCAGAAAGAGAGTCACCAGGTCAAACACTCTTCTGGTATTGTCTGAGGCTTGCCGTCCAGGGACGAACCCCGTCTGATCCGGGTGCACCAGTAGGGGCAAAAATTGGTTGATGCGGAGCGCCATAAGTTTGGCGAATAACTCAATGTCTGTATTTAACAGTGCAATGGGTCGGTAATTCTGGCAAAAGGCCGGGTTTTTACCCGGTTTTGGGATAGTTACTATGCGTGCTTCCAATAGCTCTGGGGCAGCATGGCCCGTGGAGGACAGTTCATTAAAAAGGTTTGACAAGTATGGGGACAGAAGGTCTGTGAAGGTGATGTAGAAATCTGTAATAAACCCATCGGGTCCTGGTGCTTTATTTCGAGGGAGGGATTTAATGGCCAACTGGACCTCAGACTGCGTCCAGGGGGCATTCAGGGAGTCCAGCTGTTCTGGGGTAAGAGAGGGGAATTGCAAGCCATGTAAAAAATCAGAGATGGTGTCGCTGGAGGGTTGTGGCGTGGAGGGGTCTGAGGATAGGTTATATAATTTGGAGTAATAGTCTGCGAATTGATTAGCTATATCTTTGGGGTTGCTAAACTTCTCTTTGTTGGGGGAGATGATGCATTTAATTCTATTTCTGGCTTGTTGGGCGCGTAGTTTACGGGCGAGCATTCTGCCTGACCTATTGCTAGAGAGGTAAAACTTGTGACGTAATCTGTTCAGGGCAGACTGGGTACGTGCCAAGAGAAGTTTTTGAAGTTGGCCACGGACTTCGGCCAGTTCTTTCTTCAAAAGGTTGGATGGGGCTGTTTTATTTTGAGATTCCAGGGCAGACAACTTGGACTCCAGGGCCTTCTGGGTTGCAATGGCTCTCCTCTTCAGGTTAGCTCCCGCCTGTATGGCCGCCCCCCTGGTGACCGCTTTAAAAGCGCACCAGTGAGTGGTCACAGAGGTGTCTTGTGGGGCATTATTGGTCATGTAGGATTCAATCGACTTCAGTATAGTGTCTTTGGCGGTGGGGTCTGTTAATAGGTGTGGGAAGAGTCGCCATGGTCTGGGGGGGAGTTTGGAAGTTCGGAAGTCCCATTGCCACACCACGGGGGCATGGTCGGACCAAGTGATTGGGAGGACATCAACGCTCGTGGTATGCTGTAGGGCCCATTTATCACATAGGATAAAATCGATCCTGGAGTACGTATTGTGTACGGTGGAGTAAAATGTATATTCACGACCAGTGGGGTAGGTAGTCCTCCAGGTGTCATATAGATCAAATTCTAGCAAGAGGTTTCGAAATGCTAGGGACGCATTAGTGGAGGAAGATTGGCGGCTAGGGGGGCATCGGGATTTGTCCAGCAAGGGGTCTAGTGTCAGATTAAAATCGCCTAACAATATCAGGGAGCCCTTGGCAGAGTTCCTAACAAGGGTGAACAATTTGCGCAGGAAAGGGACCTGATTAGAGTTGGGAGCGTAAATGCTAACAATGGTAGTCATCCTGTCTTCTAGGAGGCCTGTCAACAATAGGTACCTGCCGTTCTTATCTGATATCTGGGATTGGAGGACAAAGGAGGTGTGCTTGCTAAATAGAACCGCTACTCCATTCCGTTTAGCCGGGCCATTGGCATAAAAGGCTACAGGGTAGTTTGGGTCCCTAAAGGTAGGGGGATTGGAGGAGGCGAAGTGCGTCTCCTGGAGCGCGACCACTTCTGCTCTTTGTTTGTGAAAATATGAAAGGGCTAACCTACGCTTATTAGGAGAGTTCAATCCTTTGACATTTAGCGACAAAAATTTAGGCATGTAAGAGGTTTAAGGGGGGCGGTAGGGGGCCAGTAAATACCTGCACGGAGGACGCTCGGTCCGGGAAATGTAGGAGTGACAGTTTTTGCTATCTAGGTTGAGGTGGGGAGGGAGAGGGGAGGTGGGGGAGGAGGCAAGGACAGAGAGGAGGGAAGAGAAAAAGCGAAAGGGAAAGGAAAAACAAAAGGGTCCAGTAAATTGGGCCCGCATGACTACTGCAGGGGAGAGAAAAAAGGGGGGGAACTCGTGCAGTAGTATGTGGAGGTTAGGGGGGTGGCCTGGTTCTTGACAGGGAAGAGGAATCAGGAATCAGGGCCGCCACTTATAGATGCACAAATAAGTAGGGGAATATAATGGGGGAATCTAGCATACTATGTGGTGGTTAGTTAAAAGAAAAATAAACTACACATATACCATATAACATGTCTAAAAAAACCAATGTAGACTGAATTAAGTTAACCTGTCTTAAGTGCTACGAAGTATTATAACACATGACTAACTAATGGTAACAGAAGTTACAACTAATGGACTAAGCGTCCAAAGTCCTGCTTTGCTTTAACAAAAAGAGGGAAAATACTCATCACTAAGTCCTCATCCTAGCGGAGAGAGAAGCAGGAGGGACGGTTGCGAAGTCCACGGAGCTTCAAAGTGAACAGGTTGAAGTATAGTGGACTTTCAGGTGTCAGTCCATTCCTGGCGCAGGGTCTGCGGACGTCTAGGTTCTTGAGGTCCCTTGACCGATATATCCCACTCGAGCAGGAGTTTGACCCCCGCGTCCAGGGAGGATATGTTGTAGGTGGAGTCTTCATGGTAGATTATCAATTTGACTGGGAACCCCCAGCGGTACCGGATATCGTGAGAGCGTAGGGCCGAAGTGATGGGAGTGAATGCTCTCCTGCTAGCCAAGGTTGCGAGGGAGAAGTCTTGGAACAGCTGGAGACCGCCCAAAACGTCTGTGTTCTTTTGCTCACGGGCCGCTCTCAGGAGTTGCTCTTTTACTGTGAAAAAATGGACCCGGAGGAGGGTATCTCTGGGTAGATCGGCAGAGACCGTCTTCGGTCTAGGGAGGCGATGGATGCGGTCGATCAGCAGTTCTTTGGGGTCGGTGGCAGGGAGCAGTTTACGGAACAGGGAGATGGCATAGCCCTCGAGCTCAGAGTTAGCTACGGAATCAGGTATGCCTCTGATTTTCACGTTGTTACGTCTGGACCTGTCCTCCAAATCCGCCAGCTTGGATTTAAACTGGGTAATCTCCTGTTGCTGCTGATCATAGGAGGATATAAGATCGTTGTGGGACGCGACTAGTTCCTCCATCTTCCGCTCTAGGTGGTCAGTTCTGTCGCCTATCGCCACCAGCTCGGTTTTGACCTCCCGTATGGCGAGTTTAAGATCTTTGGCTAACTCTGCCTGGAACGCGGAGAAAACCTGGCACAGGGACTTAACCGTCACAGGTTCATTTGAGTCGGGATCTATCCCTGCCACTACCGGTGTGGGAGCCAGCTCCCCGATCACTCCCAGGGGGGAGGGCATGTGCTTAGGAGGACTGGTATGGGGTACCGGGATTTGGGAGGATCTCCTGGAGGACATAGATATTCTTGCCGGCCCAGCGTCCCTGGCTCTCTTGGATGGCATGATGATAATACTAGTACGGCTAAACAAGGGAGAAATGTAATGTGGCACCGTGGGGGTATTTGTTCCAAGTTACAGTAGCATATTGGTAGCTAGAGACAGGTCGTTAAGAAGTGGCGGCCATGAGGGATGGGTGATCACATTTAAGCAGGTGGGGGGGAGATTTCTGTGTTACCCCTGCTCTTGCTGGTGGGATTGGTGCCGATGATCTTCGGGCACTTTCCTGATGTGTGAGCAGGGTGGGATATAAAGTGTCAGCCTGGTCCGCAGTGGCTAATTCAAAAGCAGTAGGTGTAATTTGGTCCAGCAGACACTAGAGGGCAGTCTCGCACCTCAAATGGTATCTGTCCTGGGGTGTGCTTTACACTTTACTGTTATTGCTGTTAGTGGGGGCACTGTCCAGAAGCCCCCTGTATTCAGCGTTTGGTGACAGAGGGGCTATGTGCCAAGGGGAGAGGAGGATGGGCAGATGGAGGTGTGTGTGATTTACAGGAGAGGGGTTATCAGGTTAGGGAGGCACAGGGCAGAGCCGGCCTTAGGCATAGGCCAACTAGGCAATTGCCTAGGGCATTTGGAATGCCTGGGGGCAGCAGCAGCTTCTGCTGATTAAAATGATATGCAGCATGCCTATGTTCTGTGTGTGAGTGAGGCTGTATCTGCATATGAAATAGTGTATTCATGGAAATCACTGTAACATAGCATTCTGTATGCAGGTACAGCCACAGTCGCTCACAGAATATAGGCATGCCACATATTATTTTAATCATTGGAAGCTCCTTGTGTGTGCTGGTCATAATAATGCAAATAAGACAAATTTTCAGCAAAAAAGGCACCCAACGTTAGCAGAACTGGCCAGGAGCTGCATGGCCTATTGAGGCAAGATGTATGAGGAAACATCTGTATCCAAGCAGAGGTCACAGTGTTAGCGGCTGTGCGAGTGCTGTCTGCGGGTGGGTTGGTTATGCAATAGTGTTCGGCATAAGTGTAAGGGGCATTATGTGTGTCATGTATAAATGCGTTAATAATGTGCGACATTTGTAACAGGCATTATGTGTGTCATGTGTATAAGGGCATTAATAATGTGCAGCATATGTGTAAGGGGCATTATGTGTGTCATTATGTGTATGAAGGGCATTAATAAAGTTTGGCATAATGTGTAAGGGCATTATTTTTATATGGACATTAATAATGTGTGTCATGTGTAAGGGGCATTACTGTGTGGTATTATCAGGGGTGCCGAGAGAAAAGGGTAGGGGATACAAATTACCCAGGCCAAAGTCTGATGGAAGGGCCCAGTGGGGGCCTCGGGCCTCCTCCCCTAAGGGTATAATGTGAATAATGTGACGAGTAATGTATATAAGGTAAAGTGGTACTACTGTGTGATGTAACGTGAATAAGGGACACCATCGCATGATATAATGTGAATAAAGTTGCACTACTGTGTGGCATAATTTGAATTGGGTTTACTATTGTGTGGCCATGCCCCTTCCCAGCAAGAACACACCCCTGTTTGGGCTGCGCACCGAATGTGTGCACTGTTTCTATTTAAAATATTGTGGGTAGGAGCACCAAAATGATGACTGCTATGATGAGGATTGATGGTGCTGGGAAAGGGGAGCAGGGTCAGAGGTGGAACTAGTGGCGGTGCTAGGGGGCACCAGCCAAAATCTTGCCTAGGGCATCAGTTAGGCTAGGGCCGGCTCTGGCACAGGGGAATCACGCCACACCAAGGCAGATGTAAGCAACCTGCAGCAGTTCTTATCCACCTCTGGGTATGTGCTAGGATTGGCAGGGGGTTCGGGTGCTGTATTTCTTCGCCCACACAGGGTTTATGGTGACCCCAGGTGTGGGAAGTATGTGGCAGGGTGTCAGCCCCGGAAGATGCAGGGGGTTAATGAGGTTGTGAAGCTTGGGCCTGGAGGAGCAGGTCTCCGGGGAGTACCCTGCATAAGGTGTCGGCGGTGGTATAATGGCGGCAGACTCCCGCTTTATCCCAGCTGTGGAGTCTGCCCGGGAGAGTACCTGTTGTTGTGAGTGCCTAGCGTCCCCCTTCAGGAGGCAGCAGATGTTTGGCGGGTGATCTCGCCGCCCTCCGTCCCGCTTCGGCGCCGCTTGCAGCTCTGATGTGCGGCGGGTGCCGCTCCGATGCCTCTGGAGCTCGTGTGGAGGGAGGCGCCTGCGGGGTGAGTCGTTGACCGGGTCGCGGCTGCGGCAGGAGTCCCGTCCCGCGATTCCTTCGGCGCACGGTGCTCCGCCTCTCTGGAGAAATTGAGGCCCCGGCTCCGGCCTCGCGACCAGGCCGCAACCCGCAGGAGCACTGAGAAGTGCTCCGCGGCGAAGGTCAGCGGCAGTCGGGGCACAGGGGGGGCAAGGATGAAGCAAGGAGAGGGGGTAGGGATTAGGTATTTATGGGGAAAAAGGACGTTTTTGGCAGGCCGATCAGGGAGCTCTATCTAGGCACGTCTGGTCAGATAGCTCGCCAGGCCACGCCCCCCATCCCCTTTCCTTTTCTATTTACCCTTTCAGCACTGGTACAATTATACCATTACATTTGCACCTTTTGGGATTTTGAGAGATCCCAATACACAACAGGGCAGCTTATTTTTTTTACACTTTTTATCTCTTAGATTCCACTTTTTAACCTGCTGGATTGCCGATGTGGCGCTACTTGCAAATGCCAGAAGGGCCAATGTTCTGATTGGCCATTCTGGCCACACAAAGAGATGGGCTGGCTGAGCAGCACAACCTCCTGGGGCATTGATTGGCTGCTCAGCACATAAATATGAGGGCTGGCCAAGTGGCCACCTAGCACCAGAGATATGAGGGTGTGGCATGAGTCCATGCCCCAATGAGCTTTGTCCATGTCCCTTTTGCATGAACATGTGCACCAAAGGTGCACATGGTCACATAAATACCAGGACTGTAATGCAGCCCTAGAGTAGTTTGTCCCTGTCTGGGCTTGCAGTTCTTTTCAACTAATTTTAAAATTGAACATTGTTTTGTATATAGGACCTCAATAGTTTTTTTTTTTTTGAATGACAGAAACACAGGGTGAGATTTAATAGGATGAGAGATTCAGAAAGTGAGAGATTTTGTGAGAAATCTCCAGTTTTTTTAAAGCGGCAATCATTTACACTTCAAAATCAAACTGGTTTTGCAGTGTAAATTATTGCCACTTAAAAAAAACTGGAGATTTCTCACAAAATATCTCACTTTCTGAATCTCTCATCCTATTAAATCTCACCCACGGTATCATAGTAATCATCATGCAAAGATCTTCATGATGGAAATATCCTAATTGGCTTCTGATTCATAAGGGAGTCTAATCTTAAGGTGCCCATACACTAGTAAGATTTATCTTCAGATCTGGCAGGATGGAACAAAAACATGGTTATGGATGAGTGACAGTTTGTCAGTTTTCCAGCATTGGAGCAAATGGTCAACGGTCATTTGCTCTCATCCATAACCATGTTTTTGTTCCAACCAGACAGATCTGCAGATAAATCTGCGTGTGTATGGCCACCTTAAGTCGCAAATAATCATGTTAATATCTTTTGCCACACTTTTTTAGTCAATCTTTTGTATTTAACATTAGGCGTAGAAGTGTAAAGAACGCACATTTCATTGTTAATAGCCCTATTTGCCCACCTCCTCCCTGGAGAACATCCTATAAGCTGCACCCTGTACAATCTGTCAATTTTATATGCAGCCATCATGTGTTCTCCAGCTCAAGCGCATTTGCTTAAAAAATGGAACATGCCACAAAATAGGCTCTGGATGATAGATCTACAGTGTCTAGATAGCAGGCTATTCTACCCCAAAAGGTCAACAGGGTCAAAAGGCCAACATGAAATAGGTCAACATGGTCAAAATGTTGACATGAAGACGGTAGACATGGTTGAACAGTTTTTGAAGATTTTTTTAAAGCAGTTTATTCTTAATTCACCATCCACATCGGCATAGAGGGAGAATAAAATAGTGTGCCGAGCGTACAGAGGCATCGAGCCTAAAGCATGGTGGCGAGGATACGTTTCGCTTTTGTATTTTGATTTGGGAAAAGCTACTCTCAAGCGTTTTGGTTCAAATTCAAATTTGTTTATTGTTTCTTGAAAATGAATGAAAACAACTTCAGTCATTTAATTTGGACCTATATTTGTTCCTACGGAATTATTGTCAATAACATTAGTATACAGTATGTCCAGTCAATTTTAATGATCCGACAGTTCATAATATTGTTCACCAATATAGGTGAGGGCTGGCTGGCTAAACAAACCAACAGAGCAGTGGCACAAACCCATGACAGTTTAAAAAATACAGCATACCCATGAAACATTGCGGCACAGCAGTGGAATACAGGGTTGCATTTGAAAAAATTATACGATTATATAGAAATAATGTTTTCCTTAATCAAGAGAAGGACCCAGGACCCAGTAACATGTAGGTTACGAGCACCAATGTTCACATCATAAAATTAATAGCATGTGTAATAATGTTGTCTCCTTCCACAATAACACCAAACATAACATTTCTATTATTGTACAAAGAAACAGCCATGGCATTAAATAGTAATAACATTTAACAAATAATACTACTTTTCTTCAAAAAGCCCAAATATAAAATGAAGGTACTTATGTAATATCTGGGCTCCCGTTTTTCTTATGAGACCGCGTCCGCTCACCACGCTTCGGGCACGGTGGCTCGCTGCGTTCGCCACACTATATAAAATCAACTCCATGCGCAGTTCGATAGCAGGGGTATGAAAAAATGGGGTGCATTTAACATGGGAGCCCAGATAATACATAAGTACCAAAATGAATAATAAAAAAATATGAATGTACCAAATATACTGTAGTAATGTTTCTGCAGTAGAGAAGAGATTTATAAACCAACAGACATTGACAATGAATTAAGTTTAGAAGGTCAAGATATAGAACCTCGAGCATATTTGGCAGCATGTCCAAAAAGTTGCTGTTGTTCAACTGCGATATCCACCAGTTTTACTATGCCCGCTGCTCAGTACATTTTACCTCTAGTGTCTGTTTCAGCCTTACTTTCTTTATAACACCAAGTCAGTATGTGAATATCATTTAAATATTCTTCAATATTAGCAGTTTTGACACTATATGATACATCAGTTTAAATCTAAATCTGGATTTATAGAGAAACAGAATTATACTGTTTTCAGACAAACATGTCTATTCATGAAGCAGTGAAAAGAATGGAGAAGTGAGCCAGTGTGAAAATTTGCCATGGCAACCAATCAGCTGCTATGTGGCATTTTATAGAATACACTTGATAAATGTTAAGGTGGCCATATATCTAAAGATTAATTGTCAGATTTGGCTGGTTGGAACAAAAACCTGGAAATAGCTGAGTCACAGTTTTTGTCAGTTTTCCAGCATTTCAAAGAAAATGGTCAACTGTCATCTGCTCTCATCCATTACCAGGATTTTGTTCCACCCAGCCAGATCTGACAATTAATCTGTAGATGTATGGCCAACTACAAAGCTTCTTGGTTGCCATGGGTGACTTCTCCAGTGGCAAACTTCTCTGCTATTATCACTACTTCATAAATAGATCCCCAAATATTTTGTAGATTTTCCTGCAGACAGTCGAACAGAACCCAAATAGTAGGTTAAATGTAAACAAGTATACAAATATTGAAGAACCGGTACTTGTGTATTAGCAAATGTAATGTGTGTATAGCTAATGTAATGGCATCGCACCCTATAAAATTGCATGTGATCCACCGGGGCCAAGAGAGCAATGAATAAATTACATAGGAAAATCGCATTGCATCGCATGGCACTAAAACGGGCCATGTGATGCGATGCGATTTCCCTACGTTAGCGTACATATGCTAATTGGGTGCCCTGCTAATACACAAGTACCGAAGAACGTACTGTACAATCGCTCCAATTACAGAATAAATAATAAGAATTTTCCACATGTTGATGAACTTTAAATAATTATCAGTTTAGCTGAATATAGAACGTTAGGGGAGTTTAGCATTTGCTATAATGTATAGGTCATTTTAAGTTTAGTTTATTTTTAATTGGTGTTTTTGACCTTATTGCAAGCAGACACATTCTATAAGAACGCAAAAGCCTTTGTTGTAAATACTACAAATAATGTGATATACAGATTCAAATAATAAAACAAATACACACTGAATGCCAAATACCCCCTATTTAAAAATCTCTTTCTAAATGTGGTCATTAGACATAGACCTTGCTGCCATGGTAACAATTACACCATTTGTTATTCTAGTTTTTGATAATAGCAATCAGAAGTTTCAACCTCAAAATAGTGATACTATCAAAGGGATCTAGTTTACTTTTAAGATGTGTGCCCTTGAATGTGGTATCAGTAATGATGGAAAGAACAAGCAAAAATGACATATATCCTTGATAGTGGTAAACTGTTAAAATTCACAGCAATGGATTCTTTGTTTTAGATCTTTTACTAAAACCATATCATTAGCTAATTCCCAAGCCTGCATACTTCAAATTGCCAATATTTCACTAGTGGTTTTAAAACCTTAAAAAAAAGGTCAAATATTTGTATACATTATCCTATATAATAAAAAGGTGCTCCTAAATCCAGGTAAATCCGAGTAAATCCAAACCTGCACATCTCTAATTTGAATTCATCTTTCTGTAGTGAGACCATGATTTATGAAGGTTTCATAGGAGCTGAATACATACCTCCCAACTGTCCCGCTAAACGCGAGAACGTCCCAGTTTTTGGGGACGTTCCCGCGTCCCAACCGGGGCTGCAATTGTCCCGCGGTGGGGGGGGCAGTTGGGAGTCTCCCCCAGTCTGAAGAGAATAGACGCTGTGCGCATGCACACAGCATCTATTCAGCATTGCAGAGCGACGGAAAATGGGGGCGCGGCCTTAGGATATGTCATCTCATGAGACCATGCCCTTTTTTGGAGGCCGCGACTTCATCTCTCGTGTGTCCCGATCCTATGGCTGAAAGAGTTGGTGGGTATGTAAATATGGTAAATATGCAGCATAACAACCTTTTTTTCATGACAATGCTCATTGGTTTGCAGAGCAAGATGACAGAAAGAAAAAAGCTAGAAATGCCTAAGGTAAGTTCGATGCAACCTTGCATATATAAAATTTGTGTGCACATAGGGTGATTATGAGTACGGAATTGCTGCACTAAGGATTGACAATAACTTATTGATTGCCAATAGAAGACAGTTATAACAAAAATTGTATCCTTGACTCAATATCCCTCGGGATATTGAGATGTGACAAGGCAAAAACGTATGGTAGATTAAGTGAAAGAATGGCTAGTGGATTTAGATGCAATATAAATCTTACAAATAACTTATATATAAAGTTCAAAAATATCCTCCATCAGGTAAGGTAACTCCATTTAGCTCAACATTCTGCTTCATTCACTAGGAAGTGGGCAGACAGTGGTAGAGGTGCCACTCTTCTGGGGCTGTGGGGGATTACCTAAAAATCCATGTGTCTCTCCTAGGATCCAGGAGAGTAGGCAAGTATGCCATAAACTGGTAGAAATGGACCATTTAATTGCATTTGCCATACAGGTTAAAAGTTGCCAGCCAGTTCCTGTGCATTGATGGTTTATCAATCACAGGTGCTTGGTAGATAGTAGACGATTAAAATCAAAACTGGTATTTTTTAAAAAAACAGTTACTGCATGTACTGTACTGTATGTAGTACATGCAATAAATGTTGTACCAACAGCTGTGTGAAAAGCCATTTGTAGACCTTAACAGTGCTGCTAAAGCATTTTGGCTCCATCGTCTATGTGTAACAGTTATGCCATTATTGATTGATAGACCTTCCAAGACTTTTCACCTTGTTGTAAACTAACAGCCATATATTTTCTAATCTAATTTTATTAGTAAAGTAATCACCCTTCTTCTGAGAATGACAGTTTTCTCAGTTGAAGGATTTCCGCAGAGGCAGCATATAGCAAAGTATTTTGTTTTGTTTTTATCTTCCAAAATAACTCAATGTGCTATAACTGGGATGACCTGTAAAGTATAAACCGAAATGTCTTGTCAGCTTCATGTAAAATGCCTTCAGGGAAGCAATAGATAAGCAGCTATATTAAAGATAGTGCACTTGTGAAGGGAAAATCTCCTTGTTACTGTTTTGTGAATGCTTGAAAGTTAAAACCCTTGCAGTTGGCAAATGACCTGCTGCAGAGACAGCCAGCAGTTATGCTCCTGTATATACTTCATTACATGCAGAGGGAGTACTGCCAGACAGAGTCACAGTATAGGCATTGTACCTGAAGCTTGTGCTGCAAGCATCAGCCATCTTATTGGGTTCTGTTTGGGTGCCAAGGAATATGAATTCCCAGGGTTGTGCATCGAAGAATGAGATAAATAACAGAACCTTGCTCTGATGCTTCAAAGGCACATGCAAAACTGTTGCGAATGATTGGTTACATTTAGGGAGAGATGTACTAAGCCTTGGAAAAAGATGTTTGTTTAGCAATTCAGTAGTGTAAAGGACCTTTACATAATGTACTGTACACAATTGCACACATAAGAGGAACTGGAGTACTGGGGAGACAACTATACTGTACATCAGAATGGAAATATTTCTGAGGTGTAAACACAACATATTTCTAAATGTCACTTAATATGACCTTTTCATAGCTTCTGTCTATGTGTTTTTTTTCTAAATACCCTACATAATAAAAGACTAACTGATAAAATTCAAGTGTTGTGTGCTTCGGGAGCCACTAGATGGCACCGATAGAACAATCCAGGTGTTGCTCGGTTTGGCCAAGCACAGCTGCATTATGTAGTTCCATGACTTTGACAAGCTGGTAACTGGTAAACTAATGTTATAAAAAACAAGGGTGATTTAGGAATTGTTAGTCTACACATTGTACATGAGCTCATCCCATTTTTATATTGACATTTTATTCAACACGTCTATTTATCTATCCATTTTTATTTTTGCTCAGAAAATAGCTTATTGGGAAAAAAAATTAATAATTGAAAACATAAAAAAAATGACATCAAACTATATAATTTCTGCCAATGTGACCGTTGCCACAAGAAATATCTACTTTACAAGAGTATTTTATACATAGCTGCAAGGACTCTCGTCGTTACAACATATTTCATATTTTGACTTTAAAATCAATTATTAAATTCAGTCCAGGTTAATTCAATCAGACGATTAGAGTGAAAAGCGGGAGCAGAGCAATGTACGTATCATTATTGCCAAGAACTAGATGGGAATAAACACTATTTATTCTTTTCTAAAATATGGCCTCAGAGCATTTATGAGCCCGACAATTTTTCTATCCAGGATTAACATACAGACAGTGTAATAAATGTATGCAGTATTGAGCTGTACCCAGGTAAAGCACATATTCATGCTAAGCATGCTCAATGGCGTTCCTTTCTCATCTGTCTCTCAGCTCTCTAGTGTCACTGAGGTAGGGATGGAAAAACACCTCATTTGCTTTACCACAATGTCTGAAAGCTACAAAAGCTAAGCCTGTAAAATTGGCCTAAAAGTACTGGCGAAGAATCCCATTTACTTTAAAGTAACCTGATTAGTATTCAGAGAAAGAGAATCATTCCTTTCAAGGGATGCCTACAAAAGTGAAATCCAGCAGCGACCGAAGTGATAGCAATTAAATAAATCACTATAAAGAGGCAAGATGCAATAATATGAAGTGGGATTACTCAAGTATGCCATGCAATGACTTGAAGGGGACCCAGGGGACAAGGTTCTGGCTGGACTTCGTCCTACTTTTAAGCTAAATAGCCAAGCCATTCACAACAAAGAAGCAGCAAAGCATTTTCTAATCCTTATAGTAAAACAGATATTTGCATTCATGTTAGGAAAAAAAATTGCTATTTCATACTAAATTCCTTTATTTGTATGCTCAAGAACTGTGCTACTATGGAAACAGAACTTTAAAACATTAGCACCTTGAAGGGGTTTTTACTTCTTTGCTGGATTTTCCGACAGTGGAAATTTTTTGACTTTTCGCCATTTCATGTTGAAATTACAACCCATTAAAAAAAAAATCCGATTTTTGGACGTCAAAAAATCCGGCACAGTGGAAAAACACAAAAAATCGGTAAAGTATTTAATGATCCACATATTTTTGTCAAAATTGCAGCAGTTTTCTTACTGTTTTTAGTAATGATTTGCCAATGCAATTTTGACTTTAAAAAAGTGAAACTGCTAGGGCGAAACATGACTGAAAACCATCTGAAAAAGACCACAATTGAAGTACATTTTTTTATATGGATAATGTGTACAAAAACCCTAACTTCACTGAATACTTCCACAGTGAGAAAGCCTTATTAAAGAACATATGTAATGGTCAAAAGGACTGAGTTATTTCTATATTGTTATGCACTGAAATGTCCAAACAAAAGTCATTCTTAAAGCAAAGTCTATCATAAAAAACAGACACAATATATGCCTTAATTTGATCCAAAAGTGAGTAGTATTGGCGAGTGATTGCTCTCTGGTTTAGTTTGCATTGGTATGCCAAGGAAAATGTCAAAATTCAGTTGAATGTACTGATGTATTCATGTTCTGTGCCTTAAATGGGCTGAAACAATGCATTATTTGCTGTCAAATTCAAAGTAAGACATTATTTATGGTTCATGCTCTAGTACCTAAACTGATGTCTCTGACATATACTGATATACAGTATATATGAATGTGTGTGTGTGTGTAATATTGCAATTTGAGCTCCACTTTATAAAAATGTATACGCATTCTTTGAATTTCTTATATAGACTTTGACTGTATGATACAATCATAATTCAAATTGGAATTACTATTCAATTTGTATAGTTTCATATAGAATAAACTAACATCAGATTGCTCATGCAGGAAACATGTTTGCAGACGCTGACAAAGAAGTTTTTCCTCCACAATTAAAACAAGAAATTGATTAAGACCACTGGCAAAGTCTTTCTGTGGGAGATTTATTCCAAGACGGGCTTGAACAGCCACTTTACATTTAATAAAATAACTGCTTGTGCAGAACCTATACATTAACCGCGATTGTATTTATAAGCTGTGTCTCTTCCTTTTGTAATGAATGCTTTTCCATGCATACGACATGTTCTGGAGATAAAATCCATAGTAAGACAGAACATTATGTGCCAATCCTGAGCCGAATGAACCAAGCACAGGTTGACAGAGGTGTAACATACACTTCTGTGCAGATGCATATACAAGGCTGCCAAACTGCATAGACTATAGTTATTCCAGAGGGGTGAGAACTTGTTGGAGTTGCTTACATGTCAAGGAAAACAAATATAATATAGAGCTTTTCAGAACTCAGAGAATGTGTTCTTTATAACAAGAGGACCATAATCTCAATATAATATTGATAAAGGAAATCACCCCCATGCCATAGGTGCACACGCCCCAAAAATGCACGTGGATTAATATAAAGGGGAATGGCCTGGTGGAAATTCCTGTTATGTCACTCAGGGGGTATGTCCAGCATCCCCGGAGATGCTGGCTGCCCCGGAGAGTGAGCTGTCTGCAGTGCTGGACCTTCCTTTGTGACAAGGGCTAATTGCTGCAGGAGAATATCCAAATGCAGCATCTGGCTCCTGTCACAGCAGAACAGTTAGCACTTTGGCCTTGTGATGCCACTGACTATATATGTCAATAAAAGTTGAGGTGGTAGCTGCTAACTTTCTATATGTCTGATGTAGACTATAATGTGCCATTTACTAAATGAGTTAAGAGCAGTGCCCAATTAACCAATAGGCTGCAGCCTTGGGTGCCAGGACTGGGGAGGAGGGAGTGCCTAGCAGATGAAAGCTGAGGAATAAAGTGAAGGCCTAATTTATTCCATGCTTGTTAGCTTTCATCCATCTTGATGTATTGTGTGTGTGTGTGTGTGTGTGTGTGTGTGTGTGGGGAGGGGGGGGTGTTAAGATATTAAGGTGACTGTATTATGTACATTGTGCTACAGCGCCAGCTGGGCAGCATAAAGCCAAAGTCTCCTTCACACGCCACAAGATTTAAATCATACATGCTAGTTGTATAACCTTCTTTACATGCATATAGGCAGTATTAATGATGAGTCCCTGAGGGCCCATACATGTGTGTTTAGCAGCATTACAAGGTGAGCTACATGTGTATTATACCCCTTTTACACCACCGCGAAACCCCGGGTCTTTGGCAGGTCAGACCCGGGTCAGCGGCAGTGTAAATGGGACACGCCATGTCCCTTTACACGGGACTTCTACCCAGGTACTGACCTGGGTAGAATATGGTTAGGACCTGGGTAGAGGGCGGTGTAAATGGGTACGACGGGTCATTGGACCCGGCTCCCATTTACATCAATGGTGGACGTGCAACATGCGGACCGCAGAGTCCTCAGGTTGGAAGGTGGGCACAGACAGCCTGCGCTGCTGTCTGCTATAGTCTGCAGACAGCAGCAGCGTAGGAGGTGAATAGATGCCTGTAAATGGTGTAAATCCCAGATCCGACCCAGCTTGGATCCTTCATCCAAATGCTGGGTCGGATCCGTGATTTTTGGGGTAAAAGGGATATTAGCCTAGGAACATTTATTCAGGCCCTGGCAGAGAGTATAGACATTCTGGCATGGCGTATAACTCAACCAATTACTTGCATTTAAGCTGTATGGGATTTAGTTCTCACAAGTGAAGACAAAGGCTTAATGTAATAAGTTGCTAGATATAATAGAAACGATCAGTCTTATGCTGGGTACACATTAGAAGACGTTGCAATTGATACAATTTCATCCATTAATACCCTTAAACTCCCTTAAACTCCTGGACAAATAAACAATTTCACGAAAGATATCATCAGTGGACACATGCAGGAGTATACTGTAGGTTTGTAGGTCTTTATATTAAGCTGCTTGTACATGAGGTACAGTAGTAACACAGTAGTAACACTGCAAAATATCACCAGATGCAAAGGTTTTAGATTTTAACACTAACCACAGTCAAATTAAAAATTATTAATATGAATCCTTATCAATGAGAGGAGGCTATAAAACTGATTGCAATATAACATCCATTAAAGTTTAAACAAAAGAAAATAACTCCAAATTAAATGGACATAAGTAAATGAGTCAAAATGGTATAGATCTGTGGAAACTAATAGAACTAAGCTTACTGTTTGCATAATTTGTGGTGACCCATGTGTAGTCCATGTTTAAGGAAGGAAACAAAGTAGTACGACCACACACACAATGGCAGTAAGGAAGAGTAAAATAACTATATAACTGACTTTCATATCAATAGTAGGAAAACTAAAAAAAGAAGTAATAATTGACTATTTACAGACCATCCTGTCAAATATATGTACGCGTGCAGATATCTTTGCATAGATCATACAATATTGTGAAGAAGATTATTGGCTATATTTAGTTATCTTGATTGCTGCGTTTGAAAAACCAACTTTATTTAAAAAAAAAAGACTTAAATAATCATGAGACAAATAGATTTATGTATTAGCCTGTGAGATGCAGGCATGGGCTAGATTTCAGCATCTTAGCCGATATATTGCAGGGTAAATCTGGGCTGCTTTATTAGCCTATATATTGCAGGGTAAATCTGGGCTGGTTGGAATGAAAATCTAGAAATTTCTGGGAACAAATTAAAATCAACGGTTTGCTCCCAAATGCTGGAAAATGAACAAAAGCAGTCATCTGCAGAAATTGATTCAACCAATTTGTCTTTTGGACCAATTTTTGTCTGTTTTCTATGTTTAGGAGCAAATGGTCAATTGTCATTTGCTCCCAAAAATTTCCAGACTTTCATTCCAACCAGCCAGATTGGAAAGATAATCTTCTATTGTGTATTGGTCTTTACACTGCAATTTAGATTTAACTTTGAACACACCTCGCCCAATTCTAACTCTCTCTGTACATGTTACATTTGCCCCAGGGGTTCAGCAAAAGGGGTTTCAACAAAAAGAGAAAGACCAGAAATAATAGGTGAAATAAACCAGTAATGTTTCTGGGCCAAAGAGACTGGCCTTTTTTAGTTTAAAATTAATAAAATGTTAATTATGTGCTTAGAATCCATTGAATCCAAATATTTTCCAACATTAATGAGTATACAATATAATTACAATTTACACCAGCTTTGTAGCCACAAATCCAGTTTTAAATGCATTTCTCATTGCTTTTCTAGTCAGTGTTTTATTTGTGTAACTAGTGAGTTATTCCCCACAAGAGCCCTGTTAGGCCTAAATGTTATGCCTGCCAGCAATCATCTATCTTAGAGGCTCTGCTATATTCCTTATATGAGCACTGTAAATCGTCTTTACAATAAAACTGAACAACACTGACTCAGCAGGAGATACAGTAATATCATTAGCAACTACAACATTCTGTGTTCTTTAGCAGTAGAAACAGCAGGGCCCTGAATATATTAAACACTGTCAAAAGAGTAGTTTGATTTTTTTGGCTTTACGTATATGATTTACATTGTTACTATTCCAACAAAAACCTAAGGAGAAACACAAAGAACAGCTATTTCCTATTATCCAAGATTGCCTTCATAAACGTTGCTATATTTATAGAGAAAAATTCCATGCCAGCTCCAGGAATTCAATGTAAGTTTCATTTTAATATGCAAAATGCTTTGCAGCCATTGTAATGATTTGCATTAGCGTCAGTAAAAGCAGGTGCATGGGTTGGGAACCATGTAGTGCTTGGCCATAACTGTGTATTCAAAATACTGTTATAAAAGTCAATTATCAGAACTTATGGAGTGAATAAAATAAATTAAACTGGAATTAAAAAGTACACTTAAGAAAACCATGTGTCCTCTTTTAAGTGATCATTTTAAGATATTGATTTACTGACCTGTAAATATCTTACAATTATAAGATAGTTCTATATAGTATGAACAGCTTCTGAACTTTCTAGGTGCCAAAAATATGAATCTATATAATTATGGATGAATATCGGTCGAACCTTGACTCATACCCATGAATTGCTGTACTGCTAAAATTTCTTGAGCAAGAACTGCAAGATGTGCTCCCTTGTACATCATGTATAAAAGGCATGTCTAAACTGTGGCCCTCCAGCTGTTGTGAAACTACACATCCCAGCATACATTGCCAGAGTTTAAGCATTCCTTAATAGCACATCTGTGGCAAGGCATGCTGGGACTTAGTTCACAATAGCTGGAGGGCCATAGTTTAAGGATGTAGACAAATAATATATAAGAAGGATTTTTAAGGGTTTAATTTTGATTTTAAAAAATTCTGCAGTTTTTATACTTTTTTTAGACACTTTATTAAAATACTTGTTTATGAGGGAATTACTTGTTCATGAGGGAATTGGATGTCAAAGCCACATGTTCCAGTTCCAGCAAGCTTTAGCACCCTGTGGTGCCCATGGGTATGTTGGCACTTGTAAGCATGTTCAATTAACCGATAATAGCTCAATTGCAAAAGCATCAGCATAGCGTTCATCATCCTACACTTATAGGCATCATAATAACCTTTCAAAAAATGTTCCATGTTTTAGAAGTTAAAGATTGACAGTGGGAGGTGGGGTGGTACACCTCTCAAACCATAAAACAGGTGTCTTATGGTGAGAACAGAGAGGACAGAAACATCCCTTTGAGTAAAACGGGTTTCTGCTCAATATTATGTTTAAGATTTTGCTATTGGTTTGTATTTTATGTAGTGAACACCAGCAAAAAGAAGCTAAACAATACAAAAACAAATAAACATCAAATGGCGTGCTGAATTAGGTGAAAATGACCTGTGGCAACTTTTCATGTTTCACCCAATAGTTTAGTTGGGTTTAGCTGCTTTACATGGTTAAACCCATCCCTAATAAGTACACACAGCACGATAGCCAGCATCATGTGAATATCTCCCCGCTATATCCCCTCACAATAGAGGGTTTATAAACAATTGAATTCCCCCCATTGTGTTGATAAACTTAGTTCCCAACTTCCTACATAAGGTTAGGAATTGCTCCAGTACTTTGTGCACCGAGAGAGCACCCTGTTCTTTGAAACTTAACTACTAGAAACTATTTAAAAGAGGAGGTGGCTCTAATAATAGTCTTTGTACATGTCAGTCATCTTTGCTTGCACATATCCCTGGAAAAATGATGCTAGTGCATTTCCTGGTTATGGAGAAATGTATTGAAATGATTTAGGTCACATAGCCTCTCTCGCCATATAAAGTTCAAACATCAAGGTCAAATTGAAGCCCTTTTTGCTTCACAGTTTTCTCACCGGATGTCAGCAGTACACTCACATCCTGCCAAATGTCCACGCATATCTATGTTTACCTGAGCGTAACCTGAGATATGCATGGACCTTCCATATCATTCGATGGTCGTCGACCAGTGAATGATGTGGGTGTTCACCCACAGCCTGTGAATAGATGTTTATGTTAAACATCCATTCACAGCCTGTGCAAACGTAGGCAGCATGTGAGGGGGGAGCGGGCGTACTGGCATTCGGCGGTCGGTGTCTGGTGGACTCGCAAGGCCGTGAACTCGCAGCCTTGCGTATCAACCAGAATAACCACCAATATATGTGCTTATTTCTAAAGTAATATGAATATTGCAATATCTCTAATGAATTTTAATACAAAGCAGACGTGATCCTGCAAATTGGTATGTTACGCATATTGACCTGGATACAAGCACTTAGAGATTTTAAATGATCTGACAATTACATAATGCTGGGTACCATACTTGAGCACATTCATGCTGTCCTTCTGTTATGTGAAAGCCTATTCTTTAAATTCAGATTTTTCCTTTTTATATTTACAGTAGCTCTCTGTTTTATACAATGCTATACATTCCAGCAGAGAATAGGCTTTTATAAGTAAAGTTATTAGCTGCCATTGACTAAAATGTCATAGAATATCACAAATTTCTAGGGAGCTATAAAAAAACTTTTAATTGGACTTTACCTTGACAACATACAGTACAGTATTAAAACTTAGCAGCAAACTTTTTAAGTTAATCTTACAATATTGGAAATGTACCTTAAGACGCAAAGACCAAAAAGTCAGACAACATTCCCCCATAACTGGGTGGTTGCTTAATAACTGAAAAAATTGTCAATTTCTGAAATGTTACTAGCCCTTATTAGGTTTTAGCACATTGCACTGTGTGAGGAATGTGTGAGTACATCCACATGAAAAAAAAAAAGTAAAAAATAAATGACTGCCTTGCTGTTTGCTTTTACTGCCTGTGAACCAGATAAAAGAGATACCTTACCTTTGAGAGAAAATATCCCTGTATGGACTGCCGTGTTGTAGTGCTATGCCATAGCCTCTGTCTGCAATTGTGTTTGCTACTGTGTAAAAGGAACAGTCTTGATCATTTATTGCAACGTACTCCAGCACTGCAGCATCCCACACAAATGCATAATTTCCATGTTTCACCTGTAAAAAGACAATATATAAGTTAAGTGACTACCATATACGGTCACATTAGAATACATGAGGTACAATATAAAATTATTTTTTTTAAATGCTTAGCCCGCTCTACAGAGGAGCGGTGCGCCATCTTCTTTCTGAGCTAAAGGTCATGTGACTACTTGAGCCCGCCCTCTCATAGATTTTTCTACATTGCTGAAATAGGAGTCAATCCTCATATTTGCAAAGGGTACGATGTGCTGTTGCAATGATGTTTAAGCACCCAATTTCTCAACATTCGCAGGTGGGTTTTAGCCCATTTTTGCTCAAAATTTGGTGCAAAACCAAGCTTCCGTAAAGTGTGCCTGCTGCCATAATGATACGCATCAGCTAATTCATTGCAAATAATAGGATCATCGTCAGTATCTTTACAGCTGTCCTCTATTGTCCTGCAATAATGTGACAGGAGAGACATTACAAAGTGCTGCCAGTTATTATTTATTATTTACACTGTTATTTTTCTGCCTCAGAGTCTCTGTTCTAAAATAGAAATAGAGTTGCCTCTTCCTGCTTCTTTATCATTTAACTGTTTATGACCTGTTAAGTAAGAGAAACATATTTCTTCTACCTCAAAATCTGAGTTACAAATCACTGCCAAAAGACACCTCTCCCCTCACCTGAGACAATTCAGGAATGCCTGTTCAGGTAAAAATGTATCTGTTCCTGAAATTGCCTGCAGGTGGCAAACATGAGGTGCAAAAGTGAGTGTGGAGGATAATATACACAGGGAAGCCTTTTCAGGCAAAATTTACCCTTTCCTCATATTGCAAGCAGGTAGCAAAGCACCAGTGTCAGAAAAAGACACAATTTAGGACTGGACTGACATGTCATCATGCCATTCCCCCAAAGATGGGGAAATGCCTTTGATTCATGAGGCTGCATGTAGGGGGCTAAATTACATAATTCCAATCTTTTAGCCCCGCCCCATTTGTAATGTTGCTTGCGTTTTGTTGCATCTAACTTATTATCATCCTGCCCACTTTAAAAGGATTTTGGTAGGATGTGGATGGATGCAATAGAGTCACTTACACTTCTGTGGGTAACTTAAAAATTGGGAGTCTCCTGCAGCTTTCGGGAGGGTAAACAAGTATTTTTTATACTGTTATGATTTTTTTTTCATAACTTTTTTACATTACATTTACATTAATTGTTACCAGTTCAATAAACAATTAAACTTGGAAAGATTGATACAGTGTCTTCTTTCCTTGCATATAATGTGATGTAGTTATGCTCATTATCCAAGTCTAGGCTTTCAGATTGTGATCAGCAGACTTCTGAATAATCTACCTGAGGGCAGGCTCAAGCGGTCACATTACCTTTAACTCAGAGAGCAGAACAAGTAAAGTAAATATTTTATTTTACTTTTTCCAAGGATAATCGGGATTCTTGTTCATCCACTCACAAGCTGTTTAAATAATACTATTACAGTATATAGAACAAAGGAAGTTTGCAGGTCCTAGAATACTGTACTTGGCCTAAGAAAACTCCACGGACATCACAGCAGATTACATATTAAGCCTCATTCACACACAGATGTACAAATGTCACACATCAAACGTATCAGTCTATGTAGTAGGTTAGTTTTGTTGCTTTCTGCTGTTTTATTTGTGCTAATAATAATTAGAAAATTTGTTTATGAAAATATGTTTGATTATGTTGCTTTTTGTATATTTTGATATCCTTATTAGAAATGATTCAATAAATGATTCACAGTTATAAACAAAGTGCATTCTGGGTATTTATTATGAGATGACAATACTGTGGGGAGGTGTTTTAGTCACTAGTTATATTGTTTATTTTGTGTCTGGCAATGCATATATTATATATATGCTTTGGTTTTAAATTGATGAAAATGTAACACTCGTGTTTCTCATGTTTATTGTATTTGTTATGCAAAAGGCACAAAAACAGGTTCTGCTGATAGAAACAAAGTGAATATGGAAGTATTTGGTTACACAGCTACAGCCTGAAGTGTTTAATTTTATATGAGGGAATCCGATAAGCAGTTTCACAAAAGTCATTCCTGAGGTAAAAAAAATATTCCAGCTTCTCCTATCACCATTTTATAGTCAGTCTTGACTTAAACATCATGAAATACAATTCATAGTTGTCCAGAGAGATATTTTGTTAAAAGAACAAAAAGGGAGGGAAATGAGAGGATGCAAGGAATGGTATATGTTCACAATGCCGTCTCAGTGAGAATTCACATTTTAGGTAGTAGGGTTAGACTGCTGTTAATGTGAGGATTATGATTAGGGTGCTGATAGGGTTATTTTTAGAGTTAGTTATGTCTTTGGAAAAACGCATGATCGATTTGAACTACGGCAGGCATGTCCAACGTTGGCCCTCCAGATGTTGTGAAACTACACATCCCAGCATGCTTTGCCACAGTTTTGCTATTAGAGAATTCTAAAGCTATTGCAAAGCTTGCTGGGACGTGTAGTTTCACAACATCTGGAGGGCCAACGTTGGACATGCCTGAACTACGGGTTGAGGTAATCAGGGTCAGGGAATCTTTGCACTCTACTTGCCCAATGTGCCACTGCTTTGCTATATAGCAGCCAACCAAAAGCAGAACTCCCAAAGGTGATGTCTCCTGGCTCTAAGCCCTGAAGTGGTAGCTATAGGTACAGCAGCACCTGCGTGGTTCACAGAGGAATCCAACTGTGACCTTTTCCAAAAGAACCTCTACAGAGTACCCACTGCTGCTGCAGAGTTAATATTGAACATATTAACTCTGCAGCAGCAGTGGGTACTCTGTAGAGGTTCTTTTGCTAACAAAACAGGGGACAAGAGAGCTCCCATCTGGTACTACTCAGACTGAGCTGCATCTAGTATTGGTGGACCCGCCACTGTTGCTGGACTTTGAGATGAGATCTACCATTGGTTCCTGATTCTGCAAGCTGCAGACAGAATCACAATTGGAGGCCTATCAAATCACTGCATGGTCTTGTCCCTGCTTTTTATGGGAGGGTCCCCTCCGCAGCCAACAATGGTGAGAAGTGTCATGGGGGTTCAATTGTCCTGATTGCACCTTCTCTGCTGTATCTGCTCCTTCTGTCAACATTCCAAATGTCAACCCCCTGTCCATATCAACCATTTAAATGTAAAAATTCTGAGTAACATCTTTTTCTACCACATCCCTGGAAATCTCTTCAAATGATTGCCAATAAGGTGGTATGCAAGGCCAAATATCCAAAACAATAAAATTATGCCACAGATTTATAGAATAATTCAGTTTAAAGATTGTAGGGAGGGATGCTCTAAAACAGAAATGTGGTAAAACCCCCATTTTCTGGGGGTTTTCCGCATTTCTATATGTTCTAATGCCCCTCCGCTGGGTCAGCGCTGCAGAGAGTATCACCAGCTTTTGCTCCCAATAGAAGCCTATGGGCTTCTTACCACAGCGCTGTGTGAGGGATCTGTCACTGACCTCTCCCAGCATGCTCCACACCTAGCCCTGGTGATCTGTACATGCCCAGAGGGACTCCCGGGTCTCAGACCGCATCATAAAGGACAGCAATTATTAATGCAAAGGACAGCTCTTCTGATAAGAGCTGTCCTTTGCATTAATAATTGCATATGTTTGAGCCAATGCAATTATTACGAATGCGGTACCCTGCGGAGATGTAGGGCGGCAGATATTAGAATATCCTGCCCTTAGTATGGTACAGTAGTATTAAAATAAATCATACCCATTTTGCTTATTGTGTCTTTAATGTGTGTATAATGATAACTATGATGTGGAACTTGACAAAAAGTAATTGCTCAGTTATAATTAGCTGCATTTTAAAAAATTTTTATCTGGTCCATAATTAGTGTGATGCAGATGGTGTGTAGCACATCACACAAGTGCCATGTGGGTGGAACAGTCTGCATCAACCTGTGTTTGACTTTGAAATATTTATATGAATGCACAAACAACATCCTGAATCCATGTATACTATGGCCGGAATTGGGGTATCCTACATGTCCGGGTCTAACACTCAGAAATCACTTCCGGTGGCACTATAAGTTTCCTGAACTAAGATCTATGTGCCACTCCACACTTGATACTAAGAACTGTGCAAAACAAGGTCCGGCGGAAGCACATCGTCTGGACTCCATCTCTGCTGTGACCGGAAGTCTGGTCCCACGCAGCGGATATCATCATAACCGGAAGTTTGGCTCTTCAATCTCTGCTGTTATCGGAGGTCTCGTCCACTTACCGGATATCGTCATAACCAGAAGTTGAGTTTCTGGAAGTAGCCAGAGTTATATAGTCACATTTGTTTTGCTAGACTGTATTGCTCAATATTCATGTCAATCAGGATAACAAGGACAGCGATTGGCTGGGGCTAATACAAAAACCCTGACCAATGGAACTGAGACATATTCTCCTTGAGAAAGGCCACAGGCAGTGGCCAAAAACGCATTTGAAGTGCATCATTTCGACTTGGGAACTTGTGTGTATCTGGAGCTTTACCTGCTTTTCCTAATCTGACGGCATTTCCCATGACTCACCTGTATTATTATGTGAATTTGAGAACTGCCTTTACTTCAGTTCTCCACCATCTATGGTAACGGGCCATTTCTTTTTAACCCCACTATTTTAATGTAATTTATTGTCTTTAATGTTTTTTATTAAATTGTATTACACCAAACACAACAAGAAAGACCTATAATGGGCTGGGATAAACCCAGAGCCAGGGATGGAAGAGATGTGGTGCTGTAGATTTATTTATTTATTACCTGTTATATATATAGTGCACACATAGTCTGCAGCACTTTACAGTCAGTCCTTACCCTAGTGGAGCTTCCAAACTATAGTCCCTACCACATGTATACACACACACACACACACACATTCTAGGGTTAATTTTGTTGGGAACCAATTAACCTACCAGTATATTTTTGGATTGTGGGAGGAAACTGGAGTACCCATAGGAAACCCACACAAGAGAATATACAAACTCTGCACAGTAAGGGTCATGATGGGAATCAAAACCCATAAACTCAGTGCTGTGAGGCAGTAATACTAACCATTACACTGTTGGTGCTGCCCAATGGGATGGACAAGAAAGTGATACAGCAGTAGGGAAGTGATGTTCAGGAGTATAGACTGGGTCTGAGACGGGTAGGGAAGTGAAAAAAGGGGACCACAGATCCTTTGGTGGTGCTGGGGTCATGACCTGTCTGTCACCTGCTGCTGTCGGTTCTCTGGCAGACCATCAAGCCCCACTCACTGATCCTCCACTCTGCCTGGCCTGAGTGACAGCAATATATAGGTATGGAGGCAGGAAAAGGGAAGGGGCTTGTAGGACAGGTGGGAATCTTTCCTCTAGTTATATGCTAAGCATTAAACAGTCTAGTGGTAGTGGTAAAGAGTAGGAGATACTGAATGTGTTTTTGTGAAGATCATAGAGAAGACATGGTTCTTGTTGACTCTTGTTGATATTGGTTACTAATTTCACCAAAAAATCCTTCTACCCATCAAACCTGAGCAGAATCCTGTGCCATTCAAGATAAAAATAGGTGAATAAATACTTGGGAGACTCAACAGGGGATGAGGTGCAATGGCTGGAGTGTATCTATTTGTGGGTCTTCATACATTGGTTATAGGGGTTTTCCTAGAGCAATTTATGCATGAACTGTATATTGCAAATACCAGTGCTCTTGTGCCAGGCTGGCTCAATTATAGTGGGAGAATGGGGCTATTATTGTTAAGATGAAACTGGGGGAAAGTTATGTCATCGCAAGTACAATAAAAAATAAATGACCAACGGATTCTGAATCTGATAGCCACTGCTGCGGCAGAGGAGGAGATTTGTAAGGGATACTGCTGTGTGCCATAACCTGGATAAGGGGCACTACTGTGTGGTGTATTGTGAATAATGGACAAACCTTTGTTTTGTAGTGTGAATAAAGACACTACAGTTCTTTGTAATGGGAATAGCAGATACTACTGTGCTGTCTACTGTGAATGAAGGACACTTCTGTGAGGTGTAAAGTGAATAATAGACACCAATGTATAGTGTAATATTTATAATGGACACTTCTGTGCAGTGTAATGTGCATTGGTACTATTCTTTGGCCATGCCTATTTTCACACAGTGTCACACCCTTTTATTTTTGATTTACAAACTATCTATATTTGAAGTATTGGTGGATGGCAAGTGCTAATGTCACCATTTTTTTACTGTACACAATAAATATTTGCTGATGTTGGTGTGCAGTATTCTACCACAGTGGCTGCAGCCTAACATCATGGCAACACACTGTCTTCTTAAGGTGCTCATACATGGTGCGCTGGTTGGATGTGTTTTGAACTTTTTCGTTCAAAACTCATCTCATGCAGTTCACATCACTCTGTGTTTATTTTGTCTTGCGGTGTGATGCATGCTCCTGCACATCGCATATCGCAAGTCAAAAAAGTATGTATGTATGTAAGTAGATGCGCTGCGATTTAGTACAAAACACAAGCAGCACAAAACTTACCGTGTATGGGAACCTTAAAACAATATTAACTACTGGGTTTGCGCATGCATTTAACTGAGTTTTCACCTAAATAGTGTGGGATTTGTAGCTATCTTACTGAATAACCATATTTTTTTTCTCTGTAATACAGCCATTTTAGTATGTTTTGATGTCTTAATGCCATCTGTGCTACATTGTGAGTGTTAGTAATCTCAAGAGCTGTATTTTGGCTAAGATCAGTACTTTGTTTTCTTTGTTCTTTATTTTGTAATGCTGACTGTGATTGAGCTAATTATTTGCTTTAACAATGTCAAGGACTTCACTTAGTTTCAGATCAGCACCTTGCGTTTTTATTAAATTAATTTTAAAGCCCTTATGCCACCCACCATTTCATTCGCTTCAAAGAATGCATTAAAGCTAATGGTTTTTACTCTTGTCACAAGAGTTTACTTGTAGTCCAGACATGTTAAAACAGTTGCATTGTTTATATTACAATTGTATATTTTTGTTTGAGTTAACTATTACTATGTTTCAATTTCATATGTGATATTTACTGAATTTCAGCAGGTCCATGATTTTACATCAACATACATATTAGTGCAATCCAGTGGTGCCTCCAGAGGTTGGTCTGCAGCATAGTCCAAAATTCAAATAGGGGAGCAACACCAACCCAGTGAGTCAGTTTGGAATGACAGTTGGTGGCAGTTGTGGGTACTACCCTATTTGAGTTATGAACTCCTCTGAAACCTTCCCTTGTTCAATCTGTTGTACAGTACACTGATTTGTGGAGGACACAGAGGACTGCACCGGTCTAAGACAATCTTCTTCATTATACATTAATAACAATGGAGTGTGGGCAGGGCTGAAGAGACTTTTCTTGGGGGCCAGAGGTGCAGCTTTTTAGGCCCTATATGCCACAGCTTCAGCACTGTGAAGGGAACATAGGGGAGGTTTTATTCACATAGACCAATAGCTTAATCTGTAGTCAGTCTACCCAGCCTAATATAGAGATGTGGCCAAAGGGTCCACTGCCCCCATGAATGGTATGATTATCACAAAACAGATGCACTTTAAATCTATTTAGCAGAATGCTTTGTAGCATGCAACCATTATGATAAAGTCTTCATTTACAATTGCAATCCATATTCTTAAATAATACCTAATGAACTTTATAAGAGAATAGCCTGAGCCCAAAAAAAAAAAAAGTGGTCAAACTAATGCTAGTGATTTCCAGTGTGTTAGTCGGTAACCAAAAAATGCAGCAAATCATTGGTATCTATTGTAAAGTAAACTGTTCAGCTTTTATTATTGAGGTAATTTACACATCTAAACACAAATACTGGGGATGCATTGAGGCAGTAAACAGTGAAGAGCTTCTGCGCTGCCAGTTAAATCGTAAAGTAAAACACGACATTTTACAAGACTTAGCATTTGTCACACTTTCCTGCTTTTTATGCTCCCATAACTCCAAAGTTACTGTCGCACTGCTTGCATATATATATATATATATATATATATATATATATATATATATATATATATATATTGTTCTCCTTAGTTTCTTGTCTTTTCACAGACATATCCTGACACAACTAATGATTAATAGATTATAGAATGAATGAAAATATTAATCATTTATCTAGCATATGTTAGTTTAAAAGTTTGTATTCCCAGGAATAACATAGAATAAAAATATCCAGTCTCTGCTAACATTAGATATCTCATTGATTCAGCACAAAACTTTGGGCCCAATTCAGACCTGCTCACTGTGCGGCGAGTGCTCGGCATGCCAGTGTAGGGGGCTTCCCTGGTTATACACTACAGACTCCAGAAAACACAAACCACCAATACCACCTGGCACATCTGCTCAGTCTAGTATCTAGACATGTAAATTGCCCTATAGAAACCTATGGACTTGTTTGGGCAGTAGTCTCCCAGAAACCCACCCCCTACTGTTTTCTGAAAAATTTGTCATATATACAGTATTAGTTAACGGCAGCATGTATGGAAAATGCAATATTTGATACATACAGGGGCGGATTGGGAACTAAAAATGGCCCTGGGGAAAAAATTATAGAAATGGACTAACAACAAAATAGGCAGTGCAGATTGGATGGTTCTGCGCTCACCCTCTAGGTGTGTGTGCAGGGTAATGATTGGCTATAAGACAGTGATAGGTAAAAATAATGTTTTTATTCTTACTGAGAAATTATATATATATATAAAATGAGTACGTGGATCTGGGAGGGGGGGGGGGGGGGAAGGAATGCTGGTGCAAATGAACACACCGGTGGTGGTGTAAGGAGTTGTATAATCACTCCAAACACCAGTGAAACAGCTCTCACTCAATAGTGTCTGCTGTTCACTGCTGATATGACAGGGGTGGATGGGGGACTGGCTGCCTGTGAAAGGGCGGAAAATCACAATGAGTCTGGGGGTGATGAAATTGCAGAGTCTCACAATCACCAAGTCTCTGTAAATGGAAGAAGAGTCTGACAAATATGCTGCTGCTGCTGGGGTCAAAGTGAGTACGTGATGTCACCGGGGGCTGGCGTCCCTAACCCGCCGGTGGTGCACAGCGTACTTACCCGATACCCTGTTCAGTGGTGTTTCAGTCCCTCGCCGTTCTCCCGATGCTTGCTTCACCGGCGCCCACGCTGCCAGCGGGTGCGTCGGTACTGTTAAACACTGCTCACCGCGCGTCGCCGTCACTTCCGGGTTTGGCTGGGGAGCGTCAGCCCGGAGTGACAGGGAGGTGGGAGCTGTGTGCGCTCGACTCCCCTGATGGGTTGGGGAGGAGACTTCTGTATGGGGATGTGGAAGTGTCCAACGCGTTTCAGCCGCCTATCGGCCTTTTTCAAGGATATCATGTGGTGATAAGTGATAGGTTTATATGTGGAATTATGACCCTCCCCTGAGAGTTCTGATTGGATGGAAGTCCTGTCACTCATTTAGCGATCGTCATCCACGGGTATTGTCATTTTTTTTTTTTTTAAACACATATTACAGGTGGAGTAGGAGGAACCCCAAGGCGATTAGCCTTCATGTGTGTGCATACAGGTTGCACCAATTGTCCAATATAGACCCATGTACCTGTTTGAAGTGTAGTGATACACTATGCTTCTCATGGTTATGAGAAGCACAGTGTATCACTACACTTCAAACAGGTACATGGGTCTAACCCCAAAACACTTTATCTGGGTGGAAGACATTTGCTTATAATGTGCTTGGTTGTCTATTTACCCCCCGATTGTTAAGCTGCTGTGACAAACCACAAACCTCCACAATTCAAATAATACCCTGGTTCCCTCCACTGAGAATGAACACAGACCTCAAAACAACATCATGCAAACAACTTCTAAGCATAATCCCCTGAATATCACAACTATCCCCACTCCTCCCCTCAGTGGAGCACAGACACACTCCAGAAAATGTTAAACCCCCAGATGTCACCCGCTCCTGTGTCTTTAACAGATGTCACAATGGATATAGATGGGTATGTGCAGTGTCCGGTATGCTGCTCTGTGTTCCAGCAAATGTATGTATGGGAGATAGTAGGGGGATGGGGACACTACTCTGTGCAGGGCCAGTTCATAAAAATAAGTGACCGGCTGATAAGTGGCCTCACATATGTGTCGGCCTACCGGGAATCTCCCATGAAAGGTCTATGGTCAACCACTCCTGGATACATTCTGTGTGACTATGTGGCCAAGTTGCACACATATTGCCCGCATCAACAGCTACCATGCTTGCTCTGAAAAAAAAATGCTTATCTTCATCTGTAGTTACCATTATCTTGTGAATATAGCAGTTACCACTGTTATCACACATTTGTGCCAGCTCTATCCTTAGTGCAGGAGATCTGTCTGAATCAGATAGCTTTCTACGTACTAACAAATCCAGATAGGCCAACATTCCTCCTACGCAAGAAGGAGTTACACTTATCCCAAATGCAAACACTCTGTTGCCTCCTAGCTAAAGCCACTCAGAAATGGAGATGTGGCTAGAATTGTGTATAACAAATCTCCATCAGTGGCTCAAACCTGTATGTTCTTGAATATGGAAACTACAGTACAGTGTATGGAAAATCACAGGCACCGAAGGGATGCAGTCAATTTGCCGGCGGTTGGGATCCCAGCGGTCGGAATCCCGACACTGGAATCCCGACCGCCGAAATCCCGAAACTTTCTCCATCCGTGGGTGTCCACGACACCCATAGAGGGAGAATAAAATAGCGTGCCGAGCGTAGCGAGGCACCGGGCCCGCTGCGTGGCAAGCGCAGCAAACCCGCAAGGGGGGGCGCTCCACGTCCCCCCCATGTCGGGATTTCGGCGGTCGGGATTCCAGTGTCGGGATTCCGACCGCCGGCATTACGTATCGGATCCGCACCGACATGTGTGAAGCTATGAACCAGTCCCGATGATTTTTCAAAAACAGAATATGCTTTTCATTATGCATAACGGATGTTCATACCACATTGTATTTATTTAATAACAGGATAATCCCTGTCCTTTTATTATTTGACAGATCAGAGTATGGAGCTAATAAAAATAAGATAAACTTAAAAATGTCACACTGCCTGGTATCTGGTGCCCCATTAACCTCTATTTGCATGGATTTTCAATTTGCTGTTTGACCTCTTGGCTTGCTCACTTCCACCTCCCCATCCTCATTTATTCTCTTCTCCACAATCCGTCCCTATGCTTATCTCGTTTACTGAACAGCATACTACTTCTACTATCTGTACAATTACATCTGTACAATTACAGATTTTAACTGATCTAAGTCACCTTTCTTATACAGACAGTGGGCATACCTTAATTATAGAACCTCAATCTACCTCCTGGAAAAAACTAGTATATCCCCGTATGTGTAGGACAGATGCTTAAGGTGTCCAAAACAAGCGCACAAAGCTTTTTTGAACACCTGCTCTGAGTTTGCATGACTGATACAGATTTCTTCATCGTACAGTACATTAATAGAATAAGCCTCCCTGCTATTATGCATATTGTTACCTGATTTACCTCTCCCACCTCTCTGTTCAGTCTTTGGACTGGTAGAAGTACTGCACTTCCTCATTAATTTGCTTCTGATGAAACCATTATCCTTTTGACACTTTTCTTCTCAATTTTCTTTCAAAAGAAGAACTACTGTATCTATCATATATTCATTTAATGAGAAAGGAAGGGAGAACTTCCTTGGAACATCGAATATGTCATATTACACATATACTTGAAGATGACAGATATTCTTCTGGTTCTTTATTTTCTTCGATTTTATTTGACACTTAATAATATATTAAAGGTTGAAAAATAATTTCAGTGCCAATGTTGCTGTGAGAGATCCTCAAAATATTCAATAAAAATGGCAGCGCCGCTAAATATAACATATAAAACATGGATATGTATATATTTTTAAATATTTATTGATGTATTGTTCAAGAGTTTTGAAAATTAGAATGTAATAACAAACCTTTCAATTTGAGACTACATTAATGTATGGCAAATTTTATAGTTCTGTATACTTCCATCTGCTAAAATTGAAGCTGTCAAGACTGAACGGAATTCAACAATATTTATAATGTAACAAATGTAAGAGCAATGGGGAAAACCAGTGACATAGAAAACTAAAGACAGCTTTCAGTTCATGCAGAAAATCTTTGTGAGGTTTTGCAGCATCTGTGGAAACAAAACTTCAAATGCTTACTCTGCCAGCCTAAATCAGTATCCTTTAACAGCCTTATCCATTATAAACAGCAGAAGTAAAGCTAGAAGTCACATTTAAGCACTGCCATTGTCAAGAAAAAATGCAATTTATATCATAGTACGGTCTTAAAAAAATCTTTTCAGGCAACACTTTTAGAACCAAATTTTAAATGGGGTCAATTAATCAATAATAAAATTTGCATTTAGATTTGGATGGGATACTATCATCCAAAGTAGCAATGTACTATACTATTATATGGCGGTATGTATCAAAGAGCTCCTAAAGGACTCATCCCTGTGATGTGCTTGGAGTGACTTACTGGACTCCTATAGACCATGGGAAACAGCAGCACAATGCCCTCTGCGGATATCAAACTGTTTGGTAAATGTGACAGCATCTCATTTCCCAAAGAAGCCTATGAGGGCTGCAGTGCAGTGCTTTTTTTAGCAAAAAATTTGCAAAAGTCTAAAATTTGCACTCTATTACATCTCACCCTAAATATTTTCTCCAATATTGACTGATAAATATGTTTTATCAAATCGCAACTGGTAAAAATAGCAGCCAATGTCCAAAAATGGAAAACTCCCCAACTTTCCTACCATCCATAACATAACCAAAATACAATTAAACTCTACTATGCAGACCATAGAAATACACTATTAAACAGATGAAATGTCATCTTTAAGAGGCTACCAGGCTTGCATTTTTCTTATATTTTGTTCTACTGCATCTGTAATATTTTCTTTTATAAGTTCTTTTTCCTTGGTATTTTTATATTTTTACATTTGTCCCCCAGATGCCCCTGCTTGTCCCTTCATCATCCATTTTCTTTAATGTATCTTCAATCTTAAAAAAATTATTTTCAATAAAACTCATAAAACTGTTCCTTAAGACTCACACTTTCCTGAATCACAAACATGGTAAGAAAGCCCATAGCGCAATCAGTTCTGATAACTCTGAAACTGAAGGGCTAATTGAATCATCCATGGTTCCTATTACTATATTTAAACGATAACAGTAGAACTAATAGGGGTTAACAGCATACTAAATTTAGCAGTCAAGGTTATGAATATTGTTTTTATGGGATTTACCGAGATTTGTCTACGTTCACTTGTGTAGTTCCAACATTATACATGTTTTTACAACCGGTATTAAATAAAAGTTTTTGAGAATAGAATGCTAATAAAATGTATCAACAAGTTGGGAAAGGAGAGCAACATTGTATCTGTTTACACAAATAATTACATTGAGGTTGACCAATGAGTATCGTGCTCTGGATTATTTTTAAATGTATGTATTGACAAAGTGTAGAATGTCATTAGGTCAGAGGTCTGAGAGGTCATGTTAATAATACTGGGGCACAATCCTATAGGTCAAGGGCAAGGTTAGCAAACTATTCATAGATCAAGCAAAAAGAAAAACACTTGTCAATATGACTCTGGGGAACTAGACTTCTTAAGTTCTCTTGTCATGTGTAAAATAATATGAATAGAAAATTAATTGTTCAGATAAATCAAGTTGATTTGGGAAGTTTATGGTTTCTTTCATAGCATCAGGTCAACCAAAGAGAACAACACTTGACATTGCATGCCACAACAGAAGTAAAAACACTGAATAATACTGTATATAGCTATGAATTTTTCAATGGGGTTTCTATGAAAATATCCGGTTACTTGTTTGGTGTCTGAAATTCTAACAAGTTAAGACAAAGCCAGAAAATGCCATTCATCCAGATTAGATAATGTGAGGTCTTGTTTTAGCAAGCTTCATTAGACGCTGATGGCACTGAGGAGCAGTACCATAATCTTAGTGATAGGACATATGTTTTTATGTTGTTCCTCTCTTTTCTGTTCACAATTTGTAGATCTTTACAGTGAAGTCTATTATGACCGTATGAGAAAGGTGAAATTCATAAGACTACATGGAAGAGAGTGGAGCCTTGTGTTTTAGCTTTTGGACAAGTTATGTAGCTCTATTATCAATGATGGTGTAATGGTTAACATTACTGCCTCACAGCGCTGAGTTCATGGGTTCCATTGCCACCATGGCTCTAACTGTGCAGAGTTTGTATATTCTCCCCATGCTTGCGTGGGTTTCCTCTTGGTACTCAGGTTTCCTCCCACAATCCAAAAATATATACTGATAGGATAATTGGCTCCCAACCAAATGAACCCTAGAATGTCTGTGTGTGTGTATATGTGCTGGGGAATATAGATTGTAAGCTCCATGGGGGCAGGGACTGATATAGGGGGTGCTGTCTGTGGATGGATGCAAGCATAATGGATAGGGGAGTGACTTGTGAACAGGGGAATGGAGCTAGCTCGTGAGGTGTGTGTACAGTGAAAGGGGTTGGGATCATTTGGTCTATTGCATTATGGTCGAAAGTCATTAGGTCGAATCCATTAGGTCGACATGCTAAAAGGTCGACATGACTCTAGGTCGACATGGGAAAAGGTCGACATGATTCTAGATCGAAAGGTCATTAGTTCGACAGGTCATTAGTTCGACAAGGTCATTAGTTCGACAAGGTCATTAGTTCGACATTGTCTATGTCGACATTCACAAGGTCGACATGGGGTTTTTCACTGTTTTTTTTACCTGAATGTCAACACAGTCGACATGGACACAGTTTAAAGTGCACTGCATCCCCTCGCATCGCTCGCTGCGCTCGCCATGCGTCGGGCACGGTGCCTCGCTACGCTCGGCACACTATTTTATTCTCCCACCACGCCCTAGTGGATGGTAGGGCATGAAATACCGCCTGTCGGCACATGTTGGCTCAAAAAACAGTGAAAAACTCCATGTCGACCTTGTGAATGTCGACATAGACAATGTCGAACTAATGACCTTGTCGAACTAATGACCTGTCGAACTAATGACCTTTCGAACTAGAATCATGTCGACCTTTTCCCATGTCGACCTAGAGTCATGTCGACCTTTTAGCATGTCGACCTAATGGATTCGACCTAATGACTGTCGACCATAATGCAGTAGACCAAATGACCGCATCCCCAGTGAAAGCAGTAGATGCGCTGCATGTGGGGGTTGTGTGGGCACCTAACTGTGATGCATAGATATAGTAATAGCCACTAGGCTGGCACCTGATTACATATAAGTGGAAGTAGGCAAGGGAGAGGTAAATCATCTTCTGGGTATAGTGTGACAGAGGCACTGCTAATGAGAGGGCACTGCTGGCACTAGTGTGAGTGCCCAGCTCCAGGATCCCCCTTGTTTAAGATGGGTGCAATGGGAGCAGTATGGAGCATTGAGGGGTGGGTTGGCATTGGGTTGTGAGCTGGGTTGGTGGGACCAGTAAGGTGTGAGGTAAAAAGTGTGAGGAGTTTTTTGTTGTTTTTTTTTTTGGGGGGGGGGGGGGGGGTGCAACCAATAACGTTGTGGCTAGGGGAGAATCTGACCACTAAATCTACCTCTGAGGAACAGACTGTATGTGTTGTTAAAGCATGGGTCCTCAAACTGCGGCCCTCCAGATGTTGTGAAACTACAATTCCCAGCATGCCTTGCCACCGTTTTAACACTCCCTTATAGGAAAACTGTGGCAAGGCATGCTTGGCTTTGTAGTTTCACCACATCTGGAGGGTCGCAGTTTGAGGACCCATGTGTTAAAGGATTGTATCCCAAAATAAATCTCCCAGGTACTTTATAAATATGTAGAGGATATTCTTGGAACATGCTCTACAGTATTTGCAATTATTGGTACATAGCCAATGATTGTTTTCATTATCTTTGTATCAGTACGCAGCAGATTGAGCCTGTATGTATAGAAATGTACTGATTTATACACTTTCAAGTAGCAAAAATGTATTTACAGTCAATATTTGTATAGCTTGATAGTAATACTTGGCATATTTTGCCTTCATTAGATTGTAAGAGTAAATCCATTGGAGAGGTATCATTTTAAATCTTGGCAAGAAAATGTTCAGACAACTTTAGGGGGAGATTGATCAACTATCTACTTCTTTACTGTTTAGCGCTCCATAGGGGAATTTGCTTCAGTTTTTTTAAACTTAATTGATTTAATCTAATCAAGAAAAACAGAGATTGAAATTAGTAGGTAAATACTGTAACCAGTGCTTAAAAATACACTATGGGAAATTTTAGGATGCAATTAGTGGCATAATAATTAATAAAATAAACATGTGACACTATTAAATGATAATGGTGTGCTATTAATTCTTAATAATAACAGAGAAATGGACCTGATTCAGACCTGTTCACTAGACTGCGTGTAATCGCACTGACATCAAGCAGGCATCACCATGCCTGCATTAGCAGGGAAACGTCCAGCATTTTTATGGGGACACCCATAAACTGCTGGGATTTCCCTTGCTGCCACCCCCTGCCCACCCCCATTCCATCCTCCTGGAGCAAACGGCTCAGCGAGTGTGAAACTCGCCAAAGCTGTTTGCTCCCAGGATTGCGTATGCGCATAATTGAGAAAACCTGATCATAGGAGAACGAACAGGTCTGAATCGGACCCAATATTTGTATTAAGATCTAGAGGGACACTATTGTATAATTTCTTTCCTGATACCCACAGGCACCAGGAAATCAGGCTGCCTCTTAGTGCAATGTTATGTGGGGTGGGCCTAAATGTTTGGGATGGGAGTGTTTGGGGTGGGAGTTTGACATTCTATATTTATAGAACACACACTCTGTGGCATATTTATAATGAGTGCATTTTTTTTAAATACTCCTCCGGAGTGTCTCAACAATGGCAGTAAAGCTGCGGAAATCACCTGAAAAATGGTTGCCAAGACATTTTCCTGGAGATCTGTGCATGCACCTTAGACTGAAACCTCTAGTGGTCAGACTCTAAAGTGCTGTGCTGCTGCTGGGCCCAGAACAGAAGAGGCTGCATATGGGCTTCCGTCTTTCTTAAAACACCCCAGCAGCACAGGGCCGCCGAGAGGTATGCCGGGCCTGGTAAATTGTGGGGGCGTGGCCTAACTGTGGGAGGTGTTTAGGGGGGTTGAAAAAACACATTAAAGTCCCCGCCCCTCAGCAGCAGCATACACCTACAGCATGTGCTCTCACGCTGTCAGTGAGACGCTCATGCTGAGCCTGCTGTGAGACGCACATGCTGTAGGTGTGTGCTGCTGCCCGGAAGGGATGGAGGGGGAAGGCGGGTCGGACCAGAGCCTCCGCCGGGCCCCTCCAGCAAGCCTGGGGCCGGGGTAATTAGTACCCGCTCCCCCCCCTTTCGGCGGCCCTGTACATGCATGCATGCACACACACACAACACACACTATATTCACAAATGCTCGAAAACTTTTACTTATTTGCCATGTGTATAAAATCTGTTCACTGATGAAGTGTTCTGAAACTTGATATTGAAGGCTTCCTAAATTCCATTCCCATAAATATAATATTAAATCACTTGAATCAACAAGCATGGAAGCATTATGTTTTAGCACTTTTTTCTGTCTGTAATAGCTGTTGTTAGCCTAGCATTTCAAGGACACTTTGCTATATATTTGCCATGACAACCTTTTTTTTGTTAACAATTGCTTATAACTTTGTTCGGTTCCTTTATTTTTTTCTTCAGCTGATATTTTCCATAAAAATGTTTTACAAATTGCCATTTTATTTTCATTCACTGTCATCTACAGTTGGGCATGATTTGCATTGGCTCGAAAGGGGCTGTAATAAAAGTAAGTTTAGACTAACTTTTATTACTGAAGGCAGGAGAAATCATTCGATAGTGAGTGACCATTGAATGATTTCTCCAGCTAGTGGCTGCAGGCGAACACATTCCCTCGCATGCTACCGAGGAGATGTGTGGGGTGCAGGGGGGGGGAGGCATTTGGTTGGGCAACATCAAGGTACTTCATAGGCAGTGAATGTACACTGCCTAGTGAGCCGATGTGAATTAAGCCCTTCATGTTGTTCAACATCAAATTGATCTATCTTGTTAAATATATTATTATATGTGTATATTATAGAGATGTTTCAAAAATAAAGAGTTATAAATAGTCATTTATTACTGATTCAGTGACTTATAGATGTTGTAGGCTACAGATGAAGCCATTCTCATCAGATCGGCTCCTGGCACGGTAAGCGCCACAGAATAAGGCACGCGTGTGTTGAAGATGCTCACATGCCTCACTCCCGGCAATGGACGCGTGAGCGTGCGAGACTCTCGCACATCCACAATTGCTAGAGCACCAGGCGCCAGATCTGGGCAGCTGGCGATGCACCAGAAACGATGGGGCTGGCCCATCCACATCACTGCAACAGTTTAAGCATGGTTAAACAGTGACAGGGTATGAAGAGATGTGTAGTTCTACAACAGCTGCAGGGCCACTTCTTGCCCACCCCTGGCTAATACTGTTGCTTATATGCAAGGCCAGCCCAACCAGTATGTCGGTTACCCTGCTGCTGAGCTCCAACTTCCAGCTACCACATTGTGTGTAGGGAGAGACATCATGTTGTCTCTTCCATAGTGCCAAGCACAAGTAGCTGTCGGAACAGGCGGCACAGGAGCCTGGATTTATCCAAGTACACTGCTGTGTGTGTCATCTGCACTACTATAGACATTCATTGTAAGGAGCACAACTATGGTGGACATTTTATGTGGAAGCAGTACTACTACTGTGGGCATTAAGTGAAGGGGCTCAACTACGGTGGGCATTTTGTGTTTAAGTTGTACTACTATTGTGTGTATTTTGCATGCAGGGGGCACAACTACTGTCGACATTAAACATAGAAACATAGAATTTGATGGCAATTAAGAACCACTTGGTCCATCTATTCTGCCTCTCTTTTAAAATATACATATTAAGATATTTTAGTCTTTCTGGGTAAGTTTCGTGATGTAGGCCAATTTTTTTAAGCCTTTGGCCTTTGACCTCCAGAACTGAACACAGTACTCTAGATGAGGTTGTACCAATGACCTATACAGTGGCATTATTACTTCTTTCTTTCTACTGCTGATTCCTCTCCCTGTGCAACCAAGCATCTGACTTGCCTTCTTCATTCCTTTGTTACATTGCCTACCTGCCTTTAAGTCACCTGAAATAGTGACACCTAGATCCCTCTCCTCTTCAGTAGTTCCAATATAGTGCCATGTATACTATATTTAGTCTTTGGGGTTACATAGTTACATAGTAGGTTAGGCTGAAAAAAGACCTGCGTCCATCTAGTTCAACCTGGTATAGATATCCATTGCTGATTTGGTAGGTTCTGATATTTTACAGACAAATTATATTTCTTATTTGTACCCATGGATGTTTTTCTCCAGTAAATGTTTGTCCAACTTTTGCCTTGAACGCATTTAATGAGCCAGCCGTTACCACCTCTCTGGGAAGAGAGTTCCAGAGTTTGACTGTTCTGACCGTAAAGAAATTCTTTCTACTAGCTGAATGAAATCTTTTTTCTTCTAATCTGTACTCATGCCCTCGTGTCCTAGATTCCTTTCTAGTAGAAAAGAGGGTGTGTGACAGTTCCTTATATTGGCCCTTGATATACTTGTACATGTTGAGCATGTCCCCCTTAAACGTCTCTTTTCTAATGTAAATAGTCCCAAATTGCTTAATCTCTCCCCGTAGTTTAAATTCTCCATTCCCCTAATAAGCTTTGTTGCTCGCCTTTTGACTTTTTCTAATTCTATGATGTCCTTTTTATAGTGTGGGGCCCAGAACTGCACTCCGTACTCGAGGTGAGGTCTCACCAATGCTTTATACAGTGGTATAATTACCCTTGAGTCCCTAGTTTCCATTCCCCTCTTAATACATGCCAGAATTTTGTTGGCCTTTTTGTAGCTACATTACAATGGGCACTACATCCCAGTTTGCTGTCTATTTGGACTCCTAGATCCTTTTCAAGTATGGAATTACCCAGTTCCTCTCCGCTAAGGTTGTAACTTGCACACTGGTTGTGTCTCCCAAGGTGCATAACCTTACATTTATCTACATTGAACCTCATCTTCCATTTTTTTGCCCACTCATCTAGAATTGCAAGATCATTTTGAAGCATGGTGACATCTTCTGATGATTTGATGACTTTGCTAAGTTTTGTATCGTCCGCTAGGATGGATACATTGCTGAGTAACCCTATCCCAATATCGTTAATAAAAATGTTAAACAAAATGGGCCCCAAAACCGAACCCTGGGGCACTCCACTTAGTACCGGTATCATATCTGATACGGCACCATTCACAACCACTCTTTGTTCTCTATTACATAGCCAATTCCCTACCCATCTGCAGATATTTTCACCCAATCCTAGGTTCTCCATTTTATTAATCAATCTCTTGTGTGGGACAGTATCAAATGCTTTAGCGAAATCTAGGAAAATCACATCTACAGCATTTCCATTATCAAGGTTTTTGCTAACCTCTTCAAAGAACCCTAGTAGATTAGTTTGGCATGAACGATTTTTCACGAACCCATGTTGGTTAGTACTGAGTAGACGGTGATGGTCTAAATATTCCTGGATACCATCCCTTCAAAATCCTTCAAATAGTTTACCCACAATTGATGTTAAACTAACGGGTCTGTAATTAGCGGGATCTTCCTTTTTTGAATATTGGCACTACCTCTGCTATTCTCCAATCTTTTGGTACTATACCTGATGATAGTGACTTGCTAAAGATATAATGTAGGGCGGTAGCTAGTTCATCCTTCAATTCCATTAATACCCTCAGATGAATCCCATCTGGTCATGGTGATTTATTTGTTTTGAGTTTGCTTAGCCTCAGTACTATTTCCTTCGGCGGGAAATCCACAATGAGATCTGGCTTATTTGTCCCGTTTGTGGTAAATGTTCGTTCCACAGTCTGCTCTTGCTTAGTAAATACTGATGAGAAGAACTCATTTAACAGTTGTGCTTTTCCCTTGTCCTCAGTAACACTTTTTCCACTAATATCAGTTAGTGGGCCTATGTTTTCCTTAATTAAACGTTTACTATTATGTATTTGGGTTTTGAGATCCAAGTGAATGATTTTGCATTTTTGGCATTAAACTGTAGTTGTCTCTTGACCATTCCTCTAATCTACCTAGATCAGTCTAATCTACCTAGATCATCAATGATCAAATCCTAGATCATTTGTTTTACCCCTCCTGTTGTATCTACCCTGTTGCATACCTTGTGTCATCTGTCAAGAAGGCACATTTTACTCTCAATTTCATTTGCAATGCACCAATAAAGATATTAAAAAGCACTGGTCCAAGGTCCTTGGGGACCTCCACTTAATGGTACGCCATTAAATGCAAGGGTCGCAACTTGTAGGATTTCAGTACTATACTGTAGGTACATATACTGTGAGCATTATGTGTAACCGTCATGATTGTGGGAATTATGTATGTGTATGTGTAAGTGCCACTACTACTGTGGACTATCTGTGTAAGTGGCATTACTGTAGGCATTATGTGTATAATCAGCAGTGCAAATGGTCTTGCACTGAACACCATGCACTCATTATAGATATGCCTATGGGTACTGTTATGATAATCTCTCTGGAGATAGGTGTTAGGTGACTAATACAATGATACAGAGAGAGAGAGAGACAGAGAGAGAGAGTGCAGTTGTGGCAGAAATGGTACTGTCTATAAATGCTCCTGTTCTAACACTGACTCTATGAGGTCCCCTAGTTTCCAGTTGGTACCTGCAGTGCTAGGCTTCACCTCTAACAGCCATGCTTGAAAGGGTGAAAAAGGTCTGCTCCAAATCCAGTGCCACCAGGTTTTGTGAGGACAAGGTACCAGCGGAGACTAATAGAAGACAAGAGTAACACTGACGAAGACTTAACATTAAACTCAGGAGCTAGGTATGTCACACTGGAATAAGTGGCATCTCCGGAATAATAATAAATGCACAACATAAACAGATGCAAACCCATCACTATCAAACAGAAAACAAGCAACCTCATCGCAAACCATAATAATAATAATAATTAATGTGACCCTGTCACCGCACAGACAGAATATATATCAGACAAGTGCGGCATGAATAATAATGTAATAGAACAAGTGCAACAATGCAAGGGAAATGCCATAGCCAGCAGCTATGGGTGCAACAATCCACAGGATGATAAGTTAAGCATAATATAATCAGACTGGAAATAGAGGGAGAACCTCTTCCAATACTTAGCTTAGGTAACATGCAGGGGATGGAATCAGACTGCCCGCAGACAGGATGCACCATGACAAGGCACAGATTGCATGCAGCAGAACACTGGCTGAGAACCACGGCTGGAAGCAGACTGCATGCATCGGGTAACAGGCCTGTCACACAGAACACGGGCATCAGGTTGCACATTCTGACAAGATTGATGGAAGCTAGAAGCTGCTGAAAGCTAGAAGCTGATAAATGGCACCAGGGTCTGATGAGAATATCAAGTGAGTAAGAACCAATCAGGAATGCTGGAAAGGCACAAGCTTCCAGAAGTGCAGATTAACTGCAGCAGAGCTACCCAGACCTAAGGAATGAGCTAATTATCAGCTATGTGCACAGAGCAACACACAGGATAGAGTTGCAGTAGCACAGACTCACCACAAGCAACAATAGAATTCCATACAAGAACATGAGAATCCTGGAATGCTTACAGAAATATGACATGAAAATATAAACAGGAATGAGCTACAGCCATGGCTCATAACAGGTACTGTACCCCAGACTTTGACAAAAGTAACTTGTTCTGGGTAAACTGAACAAACTGTAAGATAAGGATAAGGATATAAATTTCCATTTACAATGTAGTGCAGTTTAATACCTTGCAGACATTGTCAACATTTTTTTAAAACAATCTGTAGCAGAAGAGCAATTTGCATACTACAAATATCTTATAGAAAACATTAAAGAGCTTGAGGCTGTCATCAGTTTATAACTTCTCCAAAAATGTTATCGTGGTGCAAGATGAAATTTCTTTTTTCAGCTACCCAATCGGATTACCCGGAGAAAAAAAAAAAAAACTTTTCAGAGAAACATTGCGATAAATGGAGAAAAACTTTTTTCACTCCCATTGTTTGTTCTCTAATAGTTGAATTCCACCCTAAATATTACCCAAATAATTTATCAGGGTTTTATTTTTTGGAAGTTCAGAGAAGAAGTACAGTATTTCAACTTATATTTGACGTACATTTTTCAGTGTTCAGGTGCAGTACTGTATAAGACAGTTAATGAAACAAATAAAAAAAAAATCATCTGTTAACAATGTAACAAGCCAAGAAAACTGAGTGTAGTGCAATACCCTAAACAGGTTGTTTTTTTTTATGTCCATGTGACTGTGTCTTTGTTTAATTTCATTTAATCATATTTTATATTATTATGGAATCTAATAGCACCAAAGATCTAGTGGATTTTCTAAAGAACAGAAAACTGTCATGAAATATATTTTGTAACATTATTGACAATTGATTGCAATATTTTGCATAATCAGACATTGTCATATTAGTACATAAGATAAATAATTAATAATTGAGGTGAGTGGTTTGGGGTAGTATTCAGTAGTACCAAATCATGTCAAAATTGAACCATGCAACGAGTCAAAAAAGTACTTTACCGGTAATAGGTTAAACGTAATTCTCATAATTCTCTTATCTCCCTTTTTGATCACATACAGATGTAGCGCCTGGCAGACAAGATCACTATCTGATGGGGATGCACGAGTGTATCACATGCTCACACATCCCCATCAGCATGGTGGCAGGGAGTGGCTTCCCTGCCCATCTCCACTTCAAGGAGATGGGCATGGCGTGTGGGCATTTGTCATCCCCTCTGACCCGATGTGTGGTCCCTTGAGCATCGGATCAGAGTGGAGAGGTCGGAAAGGCTTCACATTAAATTTATCTAAGCCATCAGTGGCACATTGCCGGTGCTTTTTACTGATGTGTTGGATCCAATCCTAGGTGTGTATCAGCGGCAAAGCACTGCTGGCACACACCTATGTTCAGTGGCGAGGTCTGTAGGGTGGGCAATGGGGTCCATGCAGTAGGGAGCAGGCAGCTGTGTCAGAGTGATGGTTGGGAGCTAGTAGCCGCATATGCCCTGGCATACGGGGCGGGAAGTGGCTGGTGATTTGAAAAGACTGGCCAGACGCTTATTGGCTGTGAGAACTCTCTCAGCCAATCAGATGGGAGGCTGCAGACAGTTTTTTCAAAATATTTTTTCAAATCCACCAGCCGCTTACTGCCCCGCCTCCCAGCATATGCCGCTACTAGCTCCCAGTCACTGCACTGACCCCTATGCCCACCTCCCTACTGACCAAACCACGCCAATGCCTGGACCCTGTTGCCCCCCACACTGCCAGTTCCCCAGGAGTTTTTTACATGCAATAAATCGCATCAAGTGCCAAATTGCATGTAAGCCTCCCAGGGAGCTGCCGGTGGGAGCTCAAGGGCATATTGGTCCGACTTGTCCTAATGTATAGGGGCATTTAGTCTAAGTTTGCAAAAAGCGTTGAACATGTACACTGTCTATAGTCACATACTTCAACTTCATATTTATATAGAAGACTGTTAGTGGGCACAAGGAACATAGACAAACTGTATCATATTCAGTAATGGATCAGTGTATGGGTAAGGATGATCATCCTAGTACTAGCAGAACTTGCACTAGTAGTAATACTGCTAGTAATTCAATCTCTTCTACTAGTGGAAGCTCAGTTCACATTGATAAAAGTTAAATAAGGCCATTGTAAATCACATAAATCTTGCCAAATAAAACATCAACTGGTCGGAATATGTCTGGTAGCGGAAAAGTGATAATGATGACTGTGTTTTACATAAAAAGGTATTGTTGATGGTGATAAATGTTTCCAGTGCCTTATGTACATTATAGGTGCATTTTTGTTATGCTCGTCTAAAAGACCAGGCCGTGTACACACTAGAAAGGTGACTAGGCCTGATATGTCATTTTTGTCTGAAGCAGAATGACAAGTGATGGCTACTGGTTGGCTGTACTGCAGAGTAAACCATCATTGGTAATGCCAAATACTCTATTGCTCCCCTAAATCATCAAGTGTGTATGAAATTGGCAGATCATCATAAGGTGTAACATCGTCAGGTGAACAATGTCTACCCCAACTGTCTAATTGATGGCATCTCCTCACTATTTCATAAGCGTAATCGTGCAAGTGGTTCATCCCAAATGTGAAATAACATGTTACAAGCTGACCAATAATAGGTACTAGCAGTATAGTTAATTGTAAACACTCTAATTTATGCTGTGCTAAGGATCAGGGTGGGAAGAGAATTTAGACATGCAGCCAAAAAATTGAAAAGTTGCATTACCTTTTTATTGATATCTCTTGTTGTGTCCCAGAGACTCTACTTCCATTTTATTCTTATTTCTTGTCATGCCCTGGGATCTGGGCCATGCTGCAGAATTTCATTAAGGGAGGTTGGGAAGGGCACTATTCATTATTAGGCCTAACCCCCAGGACATAATGCAATAGTTCATAGGTCTGCGAGTTTGGAGCCTATATTACATGTGAGAATTGTCTCACATTGGTTTCACCCAACCATGGTAAATCTTATCAAATCCCATTGATGAGGCAGAGTTAAAATCACGGACCAGATGACCGTGCCTAACCTAAAAATATTGGTACATTGGGGGTTTTTGGTAATGAACACCCCCCCCCCGCATGTGCCAGTGCAATCTAATCTTCAGTTTTCAATTGTTTTGGCTCTAGTTGTATAATGTGATCTCAATAAAACCTGAGTTAAAAAAAAATGGGTGTCCTGTCTCCAAATAAGCATGAAAGTCAGCCTACATAACACTCTTATGATACTCACACAAGATGAATCAATTCACATACCAGCCACCCATTTGTCACACAGAAATGCACATTTCATGGAAAGAGTGATAGTAAGTCACTGGATCATTTTTAATCTCTGTCCATGTGCATATACCTGGCATTACATATGCAATTGGCAATTACATTCCACACCCTTCATTTCCTAATCAGAATCTGGCCCTATATAGTAAAGCAATAAAATAATAATATTCATAGTCCTCTTAAGGAATATATAAGCTAGTATACCCAGATCACTAAAGCGTGAACATGGGTTACAAGCTGGCTTAAAACATGTTCACACCAAAGGATGACATAATCTCTAAGTGCTGCTGAGCCAGTCTTCATACTGCCCCTTAACCCGAGTCCTTCTCGGAACTAACCCTGCTTGCTACCTACTGTAGGTCGGATTCCTAGGTCAATTTATGTGGTCTATTTTATAGGAACCTTTTCACAATGAGCCACGATCTTAGTTATTGTTGGTTGTCAAGGGTATAAGTGTGTACCCCCAGGGCTGGAGGGGGGGGGGCTTTGCGATGTGGCCGCCGTGCCACTGCAGGGGTGGAGGGTGGGGGTGACGCAGTTGCTCCACTGGGGGGGGGGGGGGGGGTTGCCGGGTGCGATTCGGCCGCTGTATCGCTGCACGGCAGGGTTGAGACGGCGGGTGGGCGAGTGGGATGCCGTCAAGTCATTCCACGGGGGAGCAGCAGCCACTCACCTTCATCCAGGGGATGGTCCCTGCTCCCGACGGCGGGGTTGTGTGGCGATGCGGCGCAGACCACCGAGGTTGCTGGGGGGGGGGGGGGGAGTGACAGCAGCCACTAAACTCTATACCTCCATCCAGGGGGGTCCCTGCTCCCGACTACCTTCATCCAGTGGTCGGCGCCCTAGGCAAATGCCTAATGCTGCCTAGTGGTGGCGCCGGCCCTGTGTACCCCATATAGCTCCCATCATTTGTTCATGTAAATCAAAATGAAGTACTTAGCAGTCCCTTTTGTGGTAATGTATGAATGCATGCAGTTTTATTCACACCATAGTAAACACTACACAGTAGAGTGCTTAACTGACATAGGTTTAATAACCGTTACTCTGTAAGCAAGGGGAGTGAATGGATGCTTGCAAAAGAAAAAAAATATATAACAATATAGTTTATTCAGACAGGTACAAAGGAGTGTGACATAATATCTTTTCAACCTAAATTACTTTTCTTGGTATTGTTAATAAATGTTCAAGTGGGCATGCCTGGTGTTTGACAGAACAAATCCTATTTAAATAAATCATCACTTTGAATGCAGAAATCCTTTCATGGTGTTTGTTGCTTCAAAACAGATGCAAACAAAGGTAAGAGCAATGTAAGAGCTCCGTACTAAAAGAGGACTGTCATAATGAAATGTAAGTGTGTAATTATTCATGAAAGTTTTCTATAAGAAAATATATGATATGTGATTCATGAATTTCTACATGTTCTTTCTAGCTACAGTATAATACATAATATGATGCACTATGCTGTAGCTGCTAATTAAAGGAGGATCTGACACAGGACTATGGGCCTTATTCTAGTTCACTCTTTCTGAAAAAATCCTTCTTAGATGGACAAAACCATGTGCACTGCAGGGGGGCAGATGTAAAATGTGCAGAGATAATTAGATTTGGGTGAGTTATTTTGTTTCTGTGCAGGGTAAATACTGGCTGCTTTATTTTTACACTGCAATATAGATTTCACTTTGAAGTAAAACCCCACCCAAATCTAATTCTCTCTGCACAAGTAACATCTGCCCCATCTGCAGTGCACATGGTTTTGTCCATCTAAGAAGGATTTTGTCAGAAAGAGTGAACTAAAATAAGGCCCTATGGACCAGATGTATCAAGCTTCAAAAAGTGATAAAATGGAGAGTGATAACAGCCCGCCAATCACCTTATAACTGGCATGTTACAGACGCACATGGGCGGGGCAAGGTTTACATGATCGATGGCCTCTGAAAACTCGCATCCCAGGGATCAGGTTGGCAACCATCTAATGATTTCTCTCCCCATCTCCCGCATTAGAGGGGATATGTTCACATACAGCCCTTCGTATGGTACTGAGGGGATATGAAGGGGGAGGTGGTGGTGGGGTGGACGTTCATCCAGGTGGTGTTTCAGGACTAGCTAAGCAGCGAATGAACACTGCTTAGTGAGCCTTGCTGAATCAGGCCCAATATGAAAGTCTCTGTTGTCAAAGACAGATGTGAGTAATCTGTAGGTGTAATGGCTGTTTAATGAGGGACCAGGACTTACAGCCAAATGAATAAACAATTCATCTCACCCCATCCCACCCCTCCCAAAAAAATAATACACAAGTTTAGTTTTGCATATGGTCTAAAGTAAATATGGCTTAAAAGGATCCCTACTTTATTACTTTGTAAAATAGTTCTGTACTGCAGAAGAACAAATGGAATTTGCAAAGTGCTTCCCATTATAACCATAGCGATTGACTCAAGGGATGCAAATAAAGGGACATTTGTGATTGATTTAGTGCTTTTAACTATTTATCAAAGCTGCTTACTGGCAAAGACAATCGCCAGCTTTCATAAATGATAGACTTCACTAGGAACATTATTTAAATAAAGATATTTTCTCATTTTCTCATTTTTATCACAAGATTTTATTTTTTTATTATATAATCTGTAACTGGAAACTCAATTCCTTTTTCCAGTTCCAGTGAACATATAAAAGTTGGTAAATCAGTAAGCCTAACTGGCCTGGTACATGTGTGTATGAAAACAAAAGGGGGTGCACGCCAGTCAATAGTGGACCATCTGAGTAACAAGTAAGTTGTATTCACTAAAGTGCGGGTTTTTAGAAGTGGAGAAAAAAATTGGCCGTAGCATCCAATCAAGTTCTAGCTCTTAAAGTCTTGAATGCGCTAGACATATAATAAGTAGAATCTGATTGGTTGCTATGGCCAAAATTTCCACATCTAAAAACACATGTACACGCACACACTTACACACTAGAGTTGATTCTCTTTTGGGAGCCAGTTAATCTACCAGAATTTTTTTGAATTGTGCGAGGAACCCGGAGTACTCAGAGGAAAGCCACACAAGCATAGGAAGATAAAAACTCCTCACAGGTGGGGCCAAGTTTGGGATCAAACCCATAACCTCAGTGTTGTGAGATAGTAATGCTCATCATTGCACCATCCACAGTGACTGCCAGACTGCTGACACAACTGAGGTGCCGATGCCATTTTGATTGCATACAAGATTGGAGTCACAGGCAGATAAACACCCCAAAAACAGCTACGACATGAAGGCATTTTAATAGCCACCCACGTTAACACTCTCAAATGATGCCTGACTGTCAGTCACTTTGGGAATAATCCTCACTGTGACCATCTTGAAAAATGTAAATTATAGAGCAAACATACTGTATTTCCTGATTTAGCTTGGTAGACATATGATAAGCTGCTTGCAGCATATCATATGCAATCATTAATGCAAACACAGGAGTTGCATACCCCCCCTGCCTGCATTTGCGATTGCATTGAACTGTGATGTGATCGCAGCTTAGAGGAACATAGCCACCATCAGTCACAGTGTCCTTTTCCTGTGACTGCAGCCTGAGTAAGCCTAACCTTACAGAGGCTGCCTGCCAGCTTGTGAGGCAGAGGAAATTTCACCCTGTGGTAAAGTCCATAGCCAGGCCACGTCCCCATTTTAAAAAGCGCTGACCTTCCCCGCCCCTGGCCCTCCCCGCTTCTGCCTGTCAATCAGGCAGAGGCGTTTGGTTTTCTGCTCTGTGAGCACCCAAAGAACACAAACATCGGGGCACAATGCAAGTTGGATCACTTATGATATTAATTTGCAATCAGTGTGAAAATAAAGCTGTCTAATATCTGTGGGCTACATGCAGAAGCAGCAAATATTTTCCCTGCACAGAATCAATATAAATGTATTTGCTCCCCTTTCATTGTAACACAGTGGGCCTTATTCTAGTTCACTCTGACAAAATCCTTCTCTGCAGGTGGAGCATATGTAAAATGTGCAGAGAGAATTAGATTTGGGTGAGTTATTTAGTTTCTGTGCAGGGCAAATACTAACTGCTTTATTTTTACACTGCAATATAGATCTCACTTTGAAGTAAAACCCCACCCAAATCTAATTCTCTCTGCACATTTTACATCTGCCCCACCTGCAGTGCACATGATTTTGTCCATCTAAGAAGGATTTTGTCAGAAAGAGTGAACTAGAATAAGGCCCAGTGTGTTCCAAATGCATAATTACTTGCTTTTTCGCTTTACTGAATATGGCCCTAAACCCTCTTACACAACATTAGGTATGTGAAATAAGGAAATGGGATTTACATTGGAATGTTGCACATCTGCGTTGTGCAGGTTTCATCTCATAGAAAGATATACTACTATTATATTGTTTTATAGAGCTCAAATGTGACCTTCAAAGCACAGCCTGTAACTATTTATTTCTACTTAAGTCAGTCAGACTCATAGAAACATAGAAACATAGAATTTGACGGCAGATAAGAACCACTTGGCCCATCTAGTCTGCCCCTTTTTTTAAACATGTTACCTTAAACCATATTTGATCCTTATTTTTATGTAAGGATATCAATATGCTTATCCCAAGCATATTTAAATTGTACTACTGTATTTGCATCTACCACCTCTGTTGGGAGGCTATTCCACTTATCTACTACTCTTTCTGTGAAAAAATTCTTCCTCACATTTCCCCTGAATCTTCCTCCCTCTAGTTTCAGTGCATGTCCTCATGTTCTGTTGCTCCTCTTCCTGTGAAGAATGTCTCCCACCTGTACCTTGTTAAAACCCTTGATATATTTGAAAGTTTCTATCATGTCCCCGGGCTACTTAGTATAAGTATAAGTTTCTATCATGACTCGGGCTACTTAGTATAAGAGCACCTTATTGAACTCTTTAATTCAGCTTCAAAGGCCTGCATCTAAATTCCAGCTAAAGTGTGTTTTATGTTGACCTTAGTTATGTTTGAAATGGTCTGTGCTCAAACTTTCCTGTACACAAAACTGAAATAACTCAAACCTTTTTGTATAAGTCTTTCATGCTAAAAATGTACAGTCTGTCTCTAAGCCATCCTTAGTATCTAAAGTAATATTGAAATTCTACTTGATTTAGATTACTGGCTAGGCAGCTAGGTATTCATGCTGGAAATTCTTTCCCTCTGAAATATCAACTACAAAGTCAGGGAGATGTTCAGCATGAGCTATCTTTACTAAGACACGATCAAACACAATTTTCCAGTGTACCAGAGACAGGACAATATCCTGAACACCCAAACACACTGTCCATACGAGCTGGGAAAATCACCCAGTGTATATGCAATAAACAGTGATATACAATTTTTTTTTTTGTCGTTAGCCAATTAAAGCTGATATGAACCGTATATAGTAATATAATGGCCTGTATTATTTAAGGAAATATTTTACGAGTAGTAAGTAAACCTCATTTGAACAATATTTCAAGCCTGTTGATTACTTAGATAGATAATTATATACTTTTAGTAACAGGCCCTTTACCACTGTGGTCTAGGACACCTTATTTAACTACCAAAATACATTGCAAATAAGTATGTTGTATGAAAAGTTATTAAATAAACATAAATGTTTCTAATGAGCAGATGTTCCCTGATTTCTCCAGAAATGGTATGTAACCATTGGCAGGAAGAAGAGCTGTGATGTCCCTGTCTTTCCAGTAAGCTTAAAAGCTCTGTGCTATGACCCCTCTCCCAAAATCACATGGTATTTTCAGGCTCTAGGAGGCCCTTCATGACATACTGATTGTTCCCAGAAAGTGCACAGACACTTATGCACCCATCCAGACTTATGTGATTGTGATGCTTATACCTACATATGACAAAAAGAAGTGGACGAAGAGTAGAGTAGCGCTAATGATTAAGAATTAATAGATTTAAAAAAAAAAAAAGTTTTCAATCAATTAATTAGCCTAATAAACCCTTGATCCTTGAAGAAGCCACCGTATAAGTAGGTGGGGAAATGCGTCGATCCACAAGTTCCTTCTCTGCCCATAAGGACAGCCGGCCGGCCTCTCTTTGGAACTTCTAAATCACACTTTGAAGCGAAGTTTGGCTGCAGTACAGCAATTTGGAAAACAGGTTTGGGGATCTTTTTTGTGTAGGTGCACCCCCCCTTCCCCCTATACCAGTATGCTAACAAATAAGCTACTGAGGATCTGCTAACTACCAGCTGGTTTTACTATTGATCTCACATAACCAATCTACTACTCTGATTACTGGACTGTTTCTTATTAATTCAAACTAACAGACTAACTGCATTCTTACTAATTGTCCTTCCGACCATCTGGACAACATAGAGACTCTTTCCAAGTTGGTACTAACCCAGAGCAATTTTGATGCACTAAAAATCTTTTTAATATCCATTTATTTGATCTTACCTAAAAAAAGTTTTTGGTGGTATCGGCCGGTACCTTATTATTATATGTATATTGATGTATTGTTTTTTATTATGTCTTTTTTTATGTGTATAAATATTGCATGATTCTATATAAAAGTTGAACTGGATATTTTCTTTGCCCGAAAACTGCTGAACTGAACTCTAAACTGCTTGCGATTAGCTGTTAATGTACTGCTGATACTACCATTGTATTTTTTTCTAACATATATTATGGTTTTGCATAAGTATTTTAACTATATTTTATATATTTGTGAGATGGAGAGTTGTTCCATGGCTGTATAAAGGCTTGTGGCAATTAGGTTGGGTGCGGACCCTTCAGTGAAATTGTCCCTTAACTTGTTTCTGGTAAAGTATGGCCACAGTGCTCCCCCTGTATGCTATACAATGCACACTGCAGTATCTCCTCCCCTATGTTACATTTGCACCACCTGCAGTACAACATGGTTTTGTTCATTTGAGAAAAGTGTGCATTGCAATCCAGTCTGAATTAGTCCCTAAATGATTTAACAGTATATAAAACAAAATATGAGATCAAGGGATAAACTTTACTAAGATGGGAGTTCCATTGAAGATGGGATGTTGCCCAGAGCAACAAATCAGATTCCATTTATTATCTTCTAGAAGGTGCTTAATAAATAAGTAGAATCTGATTGGTTGATATGGGCAACATTCCATCTTCAATAGATCTCCCATCTAAGTAAATTTAGTGTCTGCAACTTGTACACACTACCTATATTTATTTGATGTGCTGTTAGCCATACCATTGTAGATTAGCCAAAAAAGTATGGAAAATAGATACTCTAACTAAACAAATGTATTTAACTATAGAAAAATGACTAACTAAAATTGTTACTCTCACAGCTAACAGCAGCAGCTTGCTATGGGTCAGTGCACACCAGCACAGAGTAAATAAGACCCTGTGTGTTTTCTGCTGTCTCTCTCCTGTCAGAAGTTCCCACAGGCATAATGTGAGTCATCAGCAGGTAATCCTGAGCAGCTACAGCCAATCACAGTCATTGCAGCTGATAAAGTAAAATAATATATGTGTTATAGAATCTATAAAGTAGGATTATTGTGAATCAAATTCTCTCAGAGTGAACAAGATGGAAGCTGTCTTTTGCAGATAGTTTAGCAGTTTCATCAGAAAAGCAAATGGACCTTTTGTTGTTTTTCTAAGTTGAGCTAGAATCATACGATATGAGCAAAGATACCTTTAGTCATGACCTAGGACGTACTGACCGATAGAAGGTTATACTAACAGTGTTTTTCTTTGCTTAAAGGGGTAAAGGAACTTCTCTTATGGACTATGTAAGAATAACGCATGACTTCGGTTATGTAACTCTACCCATCATCCATGGTCTCTATTGCCCCTCCTGTAGACTCAGATGCTATTACAACCAGAAAGCAGCTATCTGGGATCCAATCAGCAAGTGACGTTTGGACCAATCAATTGTCGACGTTTGGAGAACTATAATGATTAATGAAGAGACCATCCCCACTATTATTATTTAATTATATTCCCCCTATGTTATGCTTGTATACACCCCTTAGTAAAATTAAGCTACTCCTTGTTTGTAAATTATTAATGAATGTATTACTCAGCTCTTATCATGTATATAAGGAAGCTGAAGGTTGACCTAAAGCCAGATATTGAATCAGATATCTCTAAGCTTATATCTAATAAATACACATTATCATTGGATTGACTCAGGGTCGTTTATTGGACTTCTTCACAGCAAATTACTGTCAAACTCCTTAGTGGCACCCCTGGCAGAATCTCAAGAATCCTGGAGATTACGAGTATAATGCAGTGCAACAGAAGATTTATGACTGAAATGGGAGCCTCCTGGAGTATGCAGGAGGGTACACAACTATGCTAACAGGAGAATCAAACTTATGGGGCCTACACCACATAGCAATAATTATCCATTTTCTAAGTGATTTGACTTAATTTCTCTAGATTGCTTAGAAAATAATCATGCATACACTGTGTGTGTAGAGCTCATAGTGATAGAGATGCACGGTCCCACGCGTCACTATCGCCGGTAGTTGAAGAATGAGAATACAACATCAATCTAGTCATATTGCTAAGCAAGAGACAGTATATCGCCCGTGTTTTGTGTAGCGGGTGATAGCAATCAGCAATCTGCATTATCTTGCTTATAACTGAAATCTCACAGTCTAGGTATATATTCATTTATAGTCGGGAAATTAAGTTTTTCAACAAACCTTTTCTAGTCAAATCCATGATTTGACCTACAGTATTCAATGCTTTTGAATTGTATTCCAACAGGTTGGAATGCTCTGACCTGTCGGAAACCATGTGAATAGCCGCCAATTCGCCTGATTTTGTTGGAAATGGGGCCAAATTCAACAGGTTTTTTCCTGTTTCTGACTATCTCAATACGACTTTTAAAATGTAAAATTCAGGAGATGAGGCAGGGAGGACCGGGCGGGTGAGCAGCGCCAGCCTCCCATCCACCCACCATCCGCCCATCTCTCACGGAGTCCTGGCTTTGGCCGGGTGAGCAGCAGCAGCAGCTAAATCTTTCAGTCGGATTTGGCTGCATTGAATAGTATTGTCAGATCTATTCGAAGGGGTGCACCAGACCAGCCATTAGACTGCCGGCCTTCGCACAAACACACAATATGTAGAGATATGACAGCCGGGCAGAAAAGGTCTGTACGCTGCCCGGCTTTATAGTGAGTCAATCTTGTAAGGAAGCAAGCAGCTCCGTGCATCCCCGTCGATACCGCTGGGCCGCGAGCCAATAGGAGCTTGCAGTCCGGCAGCCAATCAGGAGCGACTATTAATACCACCAATGCTGCTCCTGATTGGCTGCCGGCCGCAAGCTCCTGGCTTGCGGTGCAGCCGCAGTGGGAGTATTGAATGAAGATAGGGATGGGGACGGAGCTGCTGCTGTGCTTAGTAGTTAGACAGTGACAATACAGCAGGGCAGCATACAGCCCTTTTCTGCCCAGCTGTCATGCAAGGAGCAATACCCTTCCCCTTGGCAACAAGCAATACCCTCCCCCTTGGCAGCGAGTAACACCCCCCCTTGGCAACAAGCAGTACCCTCCCCCTTGGCAATGAGCCATTTCCTCCTGATTGGCAATGAGCAGTACCCTTCCCCTTGGCAACAAACAATTCCCTCCCCCTTGGCAACTAGCAATGCCCACCCCCTCCCTTTGGCAACGAGCAATTTCACTTCCCTCTGGCAACTAGAAATCCCCCCCCCCCCATGAGCAAATTTGCTCCCCTTTTGCAATGAGCATTTAACTCCCCCTAGGCTAGGAACAATTCACTCCCTCTTGGCAACAATAGCATGTATTTCCCCTTAGCAATGAGCAATCCCCACTCCCCCTTTGCAATGATCATTTAACAACTCCCTCTTGGCAACAAACATGTATTCCCCCTTGGAAACAAGCATGAAGCCCCCTTGGCATCGAGTATGAAGGTAAAGCCCCTGGCATCATGCAAGAACCCCCTAGCAGTGAAAGGCAAGCGGCAAGCGGCACTTATGTGTCAAATATGTAATGGGCATTACGGTTTGTTATATAGTATGCAATGGACATCATGATTTGTGGCACAATGTGTAATTGTCATTACGGAGTGTGGTCTTATGTGTAATTGTCATTACGGAGTGTGGTCTTATGTGTAATTGTCATTACGGCGTGTGGCTTTTTTTGTAATGGGTATTACGGAGTTTGCTAAAATGTGTAATGGGCATTACGGTGTGTGGTATTATGTGTGTACCATGCCCCTTTTTGTGATGGCACGCCTCCTTTCCACGAGGCCAGGCCACATTTTTGCTGTGCGGCTAGGCCACGCAAAGGTCCGGCCTGCTTCTCTGTTTGGATCTGGGACCACCCATTACCATATTTCTAGATTTGCCTATGAGTATACATTACCACTAAGTCGCTTAGCTGAATTACTGGTGCACATCGCTGATACTTCAGTGAGCATTTCTGAGTGATCTACATGCCGTGAAGCTGAAGGGGAATCGCCCATGCTGTATCCCTCATGCAAATTGCTATGTGTGTAGGCCCCATTAGTATAAATGAACAGCTAGGCAGCAATCACTGCAGAAATAAAATTGACATAATAAGGCACTGATACAAAGCAAATATGGTAACACAGTTGCATCATTCCTTGTATGGAATGAGGTCACATGCGCAATGGGATCTCCAATGACACATACTGTAAATAGTTTGTCCAGAGAAGTAAATAAACAGAATTCATTATTAGTTTTTTGTTGTGTCTGTCGGTGCAGGTCTTTTTTTATCAAAAGGTTTTTTTAAGCTAACCATCATTTTACTTTAAATTTCCTTTTGACACTTGTCAAAAAAACAACATTTTATTTTATTTATTTATTTATTTATTTATTTATGCTTTACCCAAGACACAGACAGATTGGAAGGCTGCATGCTGCTTGTTTAAATCAATATTTTCAAAATGTGAATGAGAGTTTCTATTATATTATGAGAATGTAACAAGCAGCAAACATTACCTTGACCAAAAAAATAGCAAAAGGGATTATTAAATGTACTGAATGCAGATTAATTTTAATTTTTACAAAATACAAATAATGGAGTTTAATACAGTATCTTCATAACATTCTGAAAACAAGAAAGATAAATGAGAAACTACATTTGAAGACACACATACAGACTGTAGTTTAGGGCCTGATTAAATGTTCCAGGTGCTCTAGAGTCTAGACTAATGAACATGTGGTTCCCCTTGTAATGCTGCTAAACAAATGTATATGAACGCTCAGGGACTCACCAGTCATAGTGCCTATGTGTATGTAATGAAGGTCATACAACTGGTATATAGGATCTTATGCTTGCGGCGTCTGAAGGAGACTTTAACTATAGGCTGACCAGCTGGCAATGTAGCACAATGTACATAAAGCGTACCTCCCAACATCTGATAGCAGGCAAGTGGGACACTCATGCAATAGAGGCCATGGCCTATGTAAAAGGGGCGTGGCCTCACAGGGATGCCGCATAATCAGGCCACACCCCCATTTGTTGCTCCTCTGCATCAATAAATCGTTGCGTTGCGCATTTACACAACATCTATTCTGTTCAGGCTAGGGGGACTCCCAACTCCTACCTACCACAGGACACTGCCAGCCTCGGGCGGGACGTGGGACTGTCCCCCCAAAAAATGGATGGCCCTGCAAAAAGTGGGACAGTTGGGAGTTATGTGTAAAGTAATGTTAATGTGTAATAGGCATGCGGGTGTGAGGCATAATGTGTAATGGGCATGTCGGTGTGAGGGATCATTTTAAATAGGCATGGCGTTGTGTGGCATATATTCTAATGAGCATCACACCCTTTCTATTTATGCTTTTACTGTTCACACTGGGAGCCAAATTGTCAAAACAAGAAACAGTCCAGTTTGCAGGGGGGAGCTACATTTCTAGTTACGACACTGACCAAACTTGTTCCATTAGAAATGAAGAGCTGTGTCAATGCAGTTGTTCTGTACAGTATATAAGAACCCAAGAGCACATAGACAACAGATCTTGCAGACACAATTACAATTAAAAATTGCAGGATGCCCTCATTGTATGTTTTGATCCGGACCAGACTCAGATGATATCATCTTTATTTGACCTACACTTCTTTTGGAACCAGGACTTCAGCCACCACTTTGATTGATGAAAGAAGAGGGGAAAGGGGAAGGGGAATTGATTCCGCACTGAATAGTCCTTATGTTCGCCTGTTTCAGGTTAGACAGAGCCGGCCCTAGCCTAAATGATGCCCTAGGCAAGATTTTGGCTGGTGCCCCCTAGCACCGCCACTAGTTCCGCCTCTGACACTGCTCCCCTTTCCCAGCACCATCAACCCTCATCATAGCAGTCATCATTTTGGTGCTCCTACCTGCAATATTTTATAAATAGAAACAGTGCACACATTTGGTGCGCAGCCCAAATAGGGGTGCGTTCTTGCTGGGAAGGGGCATGGCCACACAAGGTTACCCCAAATTCAAATTATGCCACACAGTAGTGCAACTTTATTCACATTATATCATGTGAGAGTGTCCCTTATTCATGTTACATCACATTGTAGTACCACTTTACCTTATATACATTACTCATCAAATTATACCCTTAGAAAAAAATCCTGAGAAAATATTGTATTTTAACCACCTCCATGGCCACACTGCAACCCAGCACAAAGCAGTGTGTGCTGGGCAGAGGAGAAGAGCTGCAGCTGTTGCTGTCACTTAAGGGGAGGGGGCCCAGGGCCCCCACTGGGCCCTCCCATCAGGCTTTGGCCTGGGTAATTTGTACCCCCTACCACTTTCTCTCGGCACCCCTGATAATACCACACAGTAATGCCCCTTACACATGACACACATTATTTATGTCCTTATAACCGTAATGCCCCTTACACATTATGCCAACCTTTATTAATGCCCTTCATACACATGACACACATAATGCCCCTTACACATATGTTTCACATTATTAATGCCCTTATACACATGACACACAAAATGCCCATTACACATGTCGCACATTATTAATGCCCTTATACACATGACACACATAATGCTTGTTACACATATGTCGCACATTATTAATGCATTTATACATGACACACATAATGCCCCTTACACATATGCCGAACACTATTGCACAACCAACCCACCCGCAGACCGCACTCGCACAGCCGCTCATACTGTGACCTCTGCCTCTGCTTGGATTCAGATGTTTCCTCATACATCTTGTCTCAATAGGCCATGCAGCTCCTGGCCCTTCTGCTAACGTTGGGTGCCTTTTTTGCTTAAAATTCGTCTTATTTGCATTGTTATGACCAGCACACACAAGGAGCTTCCGATGATTAAAATGATATGCGGCATGCCTATATTTTGTGTGCGACTGTGGCTGTACCTGCATACGGAATGCTATGTTACAGTGATTTCCATGAATACACTATTTCATATGCAGATACAGCCTCACTCACACAGAATATAGGCATGCTGCATATCATTTTAATCAGCAGAAGCTGCTGATGCCCCTAGGAATTCCAAATGCCCTAGGCAATTGCCTAGTGTGCCTATGCCTAAGGCCGGCCCTGAGGTTAGATCTGCTATCTCCTATTTATTCTGTATTTATTCTTCTTTGAATAAGGTGGGTTGTTTCATTCAAAAAGGAGAGGTGGTGCTACCCTTCTCTAATTATTAGATATGCAAGAAGGTTGGGGGAGGGAACGGTAGAGATTGGATGGGTGCACACTGCAGATCACTGTATTGGGCGTCCAACTGATACTGTCTCGCTTAAAAATTAACTTTTATTAAATATATAGTTTAAAAAAGAGATGTACTAATTACATCTTCTTATTTAGAACAATCGTATAGAAGTGATTAAAGTATTTTAAAAAAATCGTGATGTAGATGCTCTGTTTATTTGTGTGTATTACTGTCTCCTTATCTCTCCTCTTTGGGAGGTAATATTATTTGTTAAATATTTTTATTTATTTATCTGATTCTAGTATCCCTTCTATCTGCTCGTTATTGCAGTAGTTTCATTCCAGCAGATTGTCTATTGCTCTGGTTTGAACACTATATTGTCACTATGTAACCCTTTTACTTTTAGGGAAACATAGTTGCAAACAATTGGATACAATCAGACTTTTGTTCTTGTTCTTTCGTATCAAGTCAAAATGATCTGTGTTATTTTTTAGTTGGAAATTCCCACTTAACGCTGTCTGTTATTTCAATCAATGTATTTTAATGTGTCTCAGCTTCTCTATGTATAATCATCACTGTCCCACCGTGATGTCTCCACGTTTGTATAGGGGAGTAGATATTTTCACAATATTGTATCAAATTAGTAGTGCACTTTTATGATAATCCCCTGATTATTGTATTACGAAGATATCATTTGGTTAATGTTTATAATAAAAGTGACAATTCATTTAACTGCTTGCTGTTTTTAATTATTTATTTGCTTCGCCAGATAGGTTTTATTATTGCCTGCTGGGTCCTTGATAGTGTACACTATCCGGTTCCTCTTAATGCAAATTATCAATGTTCACTTTTAAGTATTCAAGGTACACTGATCATACACCCTACCAGCTGTTATGCCTGTACAATCTGTGTTTGTCCTCTTTTGGATTATTGCAGTGTACTAGCCTTTCTTATGGTGTGTTCGCGGGTCAGTGATCATCCTTCTACCATGTCATTCCGTGCTTTGGGTATTTGTGGTACAAACAGTCCGATATTTTCTAATGTATTTCATATATCTCCACTTTTAGGTATTATGTGATACACTGATGGTACACACTATACAATCCACACTTGTACAGTTTATGTGTGTCTTCGTCTGGATTTTAGCGGCACAGTCGCTTTACTTTTAATACACTGTATTTGTTGTGATGCGTTTATTTCACTTTTGCTATGTCTGTCGGTGAGGGACAATATTTGTTTTATATCAATTATTGCTGTGGCAACTTTATATTTTGCCGTCTCAGGGCATTGACCAGTTTGTCTGATATAGAGTAGTTAGCAAACAGCTCCGCTACACCATACAGGTGTTGGTATTGTACACTGTCCTGTCCCGCTTAATACAGTTTATTGTACAGTATTTATTGTGTGTATTTTTAATATCTCTTTGGGCTGATGGAGATCACTACGGTGTGGAATCTATCCACTGCAGCCGTTCACCACGTGCAGTGGATGAATGCTGACTGCTTATTCTAACAATAAAAGATACACACTATCCAACTTCAGTTCATACAATCAGCGTTACTCCTTTTATATTCCTGCTGTGTTTTGATTCCACTTCTGATTTATTGACTGGTTGATGGTAATCTTTATTAGATGTAACTGGGTGTTATAGCAGTGTCGTTATATGCAAACTAAAAGTATTAGCCAATTAGTCCGATATTGGTATTATTACACAGACACGCTCCGCTGCACCTTGTCCGGTGTCAGTGGTATAGACTGTCCAGTCCTATCTCACACAGCTCTACAGGTTGTCGCTTCTAGGTAGTGGAGTATGTATTCCCATTTACACTTAGGCCCTTATTCAGATCTGTGCGGCCGGAGCCGCATACGGTGCTCCGGCCGCACAAACCAATCCCCGCCCACAATACGGATCGCCACGGCCGTCCGTACACGGACGGCTGGCGATCCGCATGAAAATGGTGGGGCGTACGCCTCCACCATGGTGGGAGCTGCCCCCTGCATTCGATGGTCTGCGACCATCGAAGGCAGGGCCGCACGCCCCACCAGCTCCCGCAAGCTGAGACCACACGGACAATCGTCCGTGTGAAAGCTTGTATGGGGGCGGAGAACTGACATCCGGCGATGTCAGCTTTCCGCCCCCATCACTGGCGTCATAGCCTCATTACCATGCATACGCCCCGCGTTTGCATGGGAACGCCCATGAAACGCGGGGCGTATGCATAGGGAAATGAGGGTATGAAGCCCCTCACGCCCCTATACGCCCCCTTTGCGGCGTAGAAACTTTATGTGCGGCGATTTCGCCTGCACATGCGCAGATTGACCTCTGCGCATGTGCAGAGTGAAAACATCGGCGGTACGGCCGCACGCGGGCCGTACCGCTCAGTTCAGAATAAGGGCCATAATGTGGATTGTGTGTGTAATCCGTCATTATATGTCTTTACATTGGTGGACTAATAGAGATCGCTGCACTGTGACACTCAGTGTTACAGCCGTTCACCACGTGCAGTGTGTGAACGCTGCCCGCTTCTCTCAACGCTGACAATGCGGTGCCAGTGTTCGAGTGGGGTTTATGACAGTAATTTTATTAAAAGCACATACGGAGTACAGTAAACATTTCAATCATTATTCAGGTGGTATTCCTGTATTTATCGAGCAATCCTACATCACGCGCCTATGCGCATTTCACCGGCTGTGCCGGCTTCCTCAGGTTTGATTGACCATGGCTGCAGTGCATTTCAGGACACCAACTCATCCCTACACATCCAGGCTTTGAGTCCCTGGGAGGAACAAAGACACCATGGTCTCCAATAAAAGTGGACGGTTATTAATGGTATCTTGGTCCCCTGAGGCATAATAGGACAACTACAACACCCCATGTGTGAGGCTTTATTTATTTTATTTTATTGCATATTCATTTTACTATTATCCTATATTATCCTATATAGTAAAATCTGTCAGCGCTGCTATCCCAACTCTGTTTTTTTCTATCTATACCTCAGGCCTGACTAGCCTGAAACTTTAGCAGCAGCTAGTGAATCATCTCACATCAAAGTGACACCTTCCCCTTTTCCAGACTTCACCCGTCCAGGGCTGAAGCCCAGTGCTGTCACCAGCGTCCTTGGCCAGTGGACGCCGGTCTGATAGTGTTAAATCTCACATACGTAACATTGCTTTATGAAGGAGAACTACAAGTGCCAGCAGACCTCCCCCACATGCTGCGACTTGGAGAACCACAAGTCCCAGCATGCGGGGCATGAATGGGCCTGCTGGGACTTGTAGTCCACCTGTACAAAGAATGTTAAAAGAAAACACACGCACACACAGAAAAGTATAACTTTATTGTACACACATACACACACCTCACTTTTACACCAATATACTTACCAATCCAGGATCCAGCGCTGGCTCCCTGCTCCACAGCCAGCTCACTCCGCACGGACAGTGGGATGAGACGGCTTTCTCCAGCGCAGCTATCACCTTCTGTAGCACTGTCCCAGCGCTTCAGAGGCTGAGAGCTTGATTTGCTGATGTGTCTCCATGGAGACGCATAGCTCAGCCCTGATTGGCTGAGCTATGTGACTTCATGGAGACGCATAAGCCGAAGGCGCTCTGAGCCTCTGTAGCGCTACAGAGGCTGTTAGCTGCACTGGAGAAAGCAATCTCATCCCGCTGTCCGTGCGGGGTGAGCTGGCTGTGGAGCAGGGAGCCAGCGCTGGATCCGGGAATGGTAATTATATTTGTGTAAAAATGAGATGTGTGTGTGTGTGTGTGTGTAATAAAGTTATACTTTTCTGTGTGTGTGTGTTTTCTTTTAACATTTTTTTTACAGGTGGACTGCAAGTCCCAGCGGGCCCATTAATGCCCCGCATGCTAGGACTTGTGGTTCTCCAAGTCCCAGCATGTGGGGGAGGTCTGCTGGCATTTGTGCATAAAGCAATGTTACGTATGTGAGATTTAACACTATCAGGCCGGCGTCCACTGGCCATGGATGCCAGTGACAGCCCCGGGCTTCAGCCCTGGACAGGTGAAGGCTGGGGGGGGGGCTTTATTGGGGGGGTCCCCACTCCTCCAGGTACCCCATCCAAGGCTGACCAGCCACGGTGCTCATGTTTCAGCCGGGGGACCTAATATAAAAAGTGTCCCCCGGCTGTGGCATGACACCGCTGGTTTCAAAGTACGGGGGACCCCCAGATTTTTTGTCCCCCCGTATTTTTGGAACCAGAACCGGTCCAAGAGTCCGGGGCTGGTTTCAGAAATACGGGGGACCCCTATGCTTTTTCTCCCCCGTATTTTTGGAACCAGGTCCGGCTCAATGAGCCCGGGGCTGGTTATGCTCAGGACCTCACGCCATTTTTTTTTTACATTTTTATAAACACAAAATCGCACATTACCTCAAATGCGCACATTTTCATGCCTAAAATTTGCACATTTTCATGCCTAAAAATTGCCCATTATCGCACTTCATCGCACTTTTCTTCCCGGAATATGCACCTCATTAAATATGTGAATTTGTGGCAAAAATGCGATATTAATGCGATTTTGAAAGTGCGAAAAAAACGCATTCTATTAAATGTCAGTGTTTTATTTCATTATGACAACATTATGCCATTATTTGAGTCTATTGAATGATTTTTCAGTTTCTACAGGAATAACAGAAATAATTAGGCATCACTGATTGACTCAATACAGTTGTTACATTGGTGGCATGCTGCTGTGACCTGCTCAATACATTGTATATTTACATGCTTTTTATAACATAATTGAACACTGTTGTAAATCACTATAAAAAGAATCATTGCATTTTATCATGTGTCAAACTCTATAGTGACTGTTCCTAATGGTACATATTTCATTCTACTACAGATCTAAATTATAGCCACTTTCTCTTAATTGAAGGACATCATATTATAAACCTTGTACCTGTAGTTATATTTGTAAAATGCATACCACTAAGTACACTTTAGCTTTATGTTTACAAATACAATATGAGATGCACAGTACTTTCCTGAGAATCCATTTACTTCTTAGAAAATTAACTAATATTATGTCGAACAATTTGCTATGTTCCATTGTAGAATAACAGTATCTAATTGCCAAGATAGAAATCTAGAACCTTTGTGACAGTGTCAGTACTGCCTGATCAAGTTTTTATAATAATATTATAAACATAATATGCCATTAGATTCTCTAGACTAGCACCAAGTATTGTACATGAGCAAAATGTTAAGAATCTGTTACAGCTGTCTTATAGTTGATCAAAATTCAATAAATGTTCCCTTTACAGTCACATAACAAAAGTAGGGTAAGTGCGGCATGTATCAGGTCGGAAGTGGCACCAGGGTGCTAGACCTTGGCTTGATGGGCAAATACAGCTGGATAGTCACAACTTCTCTAGCATCCACAAGTGGGATGTCAGGACAGTGCCCAACAGACCAGGACTGTTCTGCCACAGGACTGTTGACTGAAATTTCTTTCCATCACAGTAACTCCATTTTGGAAATAGATGTATTAGAGGGTTGAGTGACAAATGACAGTAACAATAAATTGCCTGAATTTCTTCTATTCTTCAGTGTCTTAAAGGTGCTACATGTGAAACCACTACATATATTTTCTTCCAAAACAAAGTCAATAGTGGAATAAAAATCTAATAAAAAAGAACTACGTAGCAGTAAAAGATTATAGCATAAATCCTTACTGGGTACTACTTAAGTAACTAATTCCTACAATGTCTATAACAGTGATGCTAACCTTGATACTCCAGCTGTTGTTGAACTACACATCCCAGCATGTCCTGCTACAGTTTTACTATTTGGCCATGCTTAAACTGATGCAGGGCATGCTGGGATGTGTAGTTCAACAACAGCTGAGGTGTCAAGGTTAGCCATCACTGGTCTATAACATAGCAGTAGGAGAGACAATATTCCCAATTGTGACTGGGCCACAGTATAGTATCTCCTACATGTCTTCTAAAGCCTCATACACAATATATGATCCCCACTGCGGCCAATATCTGCTGCAGTGGGGACACAGCGGGGTGTCGGCATTGGCAGGTGCCATGCTACAGGACCTCTCTCATATGTACTACACATGAACAGGTGAGGAAGAGTGTTTTTAATGTGAGGGAATGTGCATTGTTAACAATATTGAGTGTACATGAGAAAGTAATATATATTACTGAGAATGGCCCTTCTTATCGACATATTTTACTTTCTCATGTAGTGTGTATGGGGTTTATTGTGCACAAGTCTGCTGCAGAGTCTGCTGCAGCTCACATACAGCACTCTGGTAATAAGAGAAGAGAAATTACAACAGAAGACATTTGTTCCTTTACAGTTCACCAAAAGATCAGTGTGGGATGTCAGGCAGGCATAATCTTTAGCACAGTCTGAGTTAAAAAGACTGGATTAAACTGTAAAATAGAGTAAGATCAGCACCCTGCCCTTGGAAGAGGGTGACAGACTAATAAAAGCAGATAGCTGTTTTTCTTTTAAAGTGGCCTAATACTTGAGCCTCGGCTGGTGTCTTAAATTATTTCACAACATGAAGATCCCTAGAGCTTCTGGGGGATAGGCTGTCCACTACTCATTTCCCATTTCAAGCATTGTTTATTGCGATTATATTTTCCTCACATTACACTAGATCAGCGGTCCTTAAACTATTTTCCTCTGGGACCCCATCAGACAATAAAAATAATTACAGGACCCCAGTAAGTTACTGCAGAAGGTCATCACATCACATGTGTAGTCAGCAGACAGCACACACATGGCAGCATTGTGGAGGCACAACATGATGGGAGGAGTCTAAAATAACAGACAATTCAACAGATTTATCAGAATCCTTCAAGCACTGACTGAGATTAGAAAAGTCATCAGCCTGATGGCCAACAACAAGGAGACGTGACCCCATGCTGAGAAGGACGGGACCCACTTTGGAGTCAGGGCCCACAGTTTGAGAACCACTGCACTAGATTAACATTACCACTTGAGAGTTTTTTCTACAAAGTAGAGATTAGATGAAGTAAGTAGTTTCACATATACAGTATTCACCACTGATGTTTTGCCTTGCTTTTGTGCTTCCCAAATTTGTATTTCTAGTATGTGTTCATTTCAGTAAAATATAAAAATTCAGTTTCCTATACAATTAGGCTCAGTCAGAGGAAGGTAAACAAAGCTCTGTTCCATTTTCAGACACACTTACAAATTAGTCCCTTGTCATTAAACCCATGTTATAAAATATTAATTTCATCTCATATTTATACTACCATAATTTCAAGACAACAATGTTGTCTTGTGTTATAAAGTGTGTAATGAGGTGCTACCGCTTACTCTGAAATAATATCGACAAACCAACAAACAACAAAAGAAGAGTTAATTAAGTGACACATTTATGAGACCTAATATTTTTTTAAGAACTAATGTTATAAAATCAGTTAACTTTTATTAAATACATTAAAACATTACCTATTGGAAATCTCATGGATTTGCAAAATACTAAAATTAAATACTTCTTTAAACACATTTAAAGACTCACATTCTTCCATTCTCAGTGGCTTCCACACAACTGTAGTGATGTATTAATCCCACCTATTTTGGTGTTGGTTTCCCCTACATTTGATTTGGTGCTGCCCACATACTGCAGCGTGGAGGGCACTTTTGAGTATTACTGATGCTATATGACATTGAAACTAATATTCATACATACTTTTTATTTTTACAAGTAACTAGGAACTGTTTACCCTGTATCTGCTATTGTGTAATAAAGGTATCTGCTATTGTGTAATAAATGTACTTTTCTGCAGTTCACTCTTGTGTGAACCTATAAGTGTTGGTGGCACTGTGCCAGCTATAAACTGAAACTTTTGTCAAGGTGAAAGCTTTCTCAATAATGACATTTGTCATTATTGCGGCATAGTTATCATTGTATTCTATATGTATAGCCTCATAAGCTCATTGTAGAGAATACTTTAACAATGTAACCTCATATTTGTCAGCTCTCAACTTTTTTATAATGTGGCATCTGTCATTGCAGGTACTTAAATGCCATCTTGACAGGTAGATATTGATCATTGCGCGTGAATGTCCTATAATAGCCTGTCCACAATTTCTATATAATTTCCAATGAGCTCCATTCTGTGTAAGAGTGCAGTCATTAGATCTAAAACCACTGATATCTGAGATAGACCTTTTCAATAATAAATAATTAGACTAATGCTGGACATACATATGCAAAAAGAAGGCTATATACTGCAAAATGTTACTGGATAGTAGCAACATGCTGAACGGTCCAGCGTATCCGACCAATCGATATTACCATATCAGTCACCCGCATGCATACTGCAATTAACTGGGTGATTCACTGGTAGTTGAAGTTTTATAGTTTTATTCCATGTATTAGATTTATTTCAACTGGGCTACGGGTTGAGAGTGAGATGCTTACAGTAAAGTAATGCTTCATTTCTATTTTCAGACCATTTTTGTCAGATCCATGGCCACAGTGTCACATATTTTCTTTAAATAACTAAAATTACTCTTGATTAACTATTAGAACATATGTACTTAATCTTGAGGTGTAAGTTCATGTATTTGCTGTAACACTCAATCCACTCAACCCATGATTGTGTTCTATGTTGCTGTAGCCTAAGCTTTTCCAAACACAAGACAGTCATACTGAAGTAAACCTTTGTGTGTTGATTCTCAAATATTTCTGTGATTCATCTTTCATTTCTATTTGTAAATATATTTGGGCTACATCTATTTATGTACAACTGTCAGAGCTACAATGATGTCCTCCCCCTTTCATAGTGAATATTGAAGTGGGTGTAGCATGAATTCTTCTTTATTTAAAGTCCAACATATATGAATGTTTCCTGCTTTGCCTTACTTCAAAACTGGAACTATAAACATGGCTGATGTTCTATAGGTAACAAAATTCCAGAATCTTCTTGTTTTCCCAGAGATTTCTCAACCTTTGGTTTAGTAGCATACAGTATGGGCCTTATTCTAGTTCATTCTTTCTGACAAAATCCTTCTTAGATGGACAAAACCATGTGCACTGCAGGGGGGCAGATGTAAAATGTGCAAAGAGAATTAGATTTTGGGTGAGTTATTTTGTTTCTGTGCAGAGTAAATACTGGCTGCTTTATTTTTACACTGCAATATAGATCTCACTTTGAAGTAAAACCCCACCCAAATCTAATTCTCTCTGCACAAGTTACATCTGTCCCCCCTGCAGTGCACATGGTTTTGTCCATCTAAGAAGGAATTTGTCAGAAAGAGTGAACAAGAGTAAGGCCCTATGTTAGAGCATCTGATTCTTTTTTTTAATCTAACTTTTATTACTTTGAATGTCCCTATGTCTTTTTTACATACGTGTTTTACATCTATAATAACAATAGCATAATTATGTGGCAGTGTAGCACTTGATATCTGCAATATTGATTAGATCCCCCGCCAATTTAAATTAAATAATAGCCACTAAATGCTAGGCATTGATAGTCCACGAGTTTGTAATACCTTTTTTTAAAAAATAGATCCTTTTTTTTTGCAGTATAACAATGCAGAGCTAAAGTACAGTATTTGTAATGGAGGTTACAAAAATATCTTGTAAAACTATTTTGCTATAATGACTGAAAGGCCAGATTCTGTGTCCAGTTTCAATTTCAGTTTAACGCCCACCACTTCGGGGATGATCAATATTACTTGGTGGTCTTCTGTCATCCTACTGTGCAATTTGAGACAGGATAAATATGTTACTGTTTCTTCCCTGTCAGTTGAGGCAGACTCATTTTCTGTCACCTTGTGTACCTAAGAACATTTATTTTGTTCATGGTGAGTTTACTGCTCAATTACTTTATTGTATATTCTTTCTGACGTGCATACTTTTTCAAAATGTCCTTTTTTCTATTTTCTGCATTAGTTTTCTTTAATTTAACAGTGGTGTCATGTGAGGTCTTGAGAACAAGACATTATTTGTATAAAAGACACTGTGTATTTCATACACCCACCCACATGGCAAGATGTATTAAATCCAGAAAAGTGATAAAATGAAGAGTGATAAATCACCAACCAATCGGCTCCTAAAGATCATTTGGTACTTGTGAGTTATCCGGGCGCCCGATTTCTAAATCGGGTCGGATCGGGCACATCGCATCGCATCGCATGCGACCATCGGATGCGATGCGATGCGATGACCCGATTTTTCCATAGGAATCAATGTTAAAATGGACAGAGTCCATTTTAACATGGAATTCAATGGGAAAAAGGGGTCCTCTTCATACCCCTACTATCCAAGTGGGCATGGAGTTGGATATAAACCTGTGGCGAGCGTAGCGAGCCACCGAGCCCGAAGCGTGGCGAGCGTAGCGAGCCCCGCGAGGGGACACGGAATACCGTCCCCTCGCGGGGCTCGCTTCGCTCGCCACGCTTCGGGCTCGGTGGCTTGCTACGCTCGCCACAGGTTTATATCCAACTCCATGCCCACTTGGATAGTAGGGGTATGAAGAGGACCCCTTTTTCCCATTGAATTCCATGTTAAAATGGACTCTGTCCATTTTAACATTGATTCCTATGGAAAAATCGGGTCATCGCATCCGATGGTCGCATGCGATGCGATGCGATGCGATGCGATATCGTATCGCATCGCATCTGATTGTATGCCTTAACTTAAGGCATACAATCAAAAAATCGGGCGCCCGGATAACTCATAAGTACCGATCATTTTGAAACATTGCATACGATGTGGCAGGAGCTGATTTGCTGGGGCTTTTTCACTCTCCATTTTGGGAAATATGGATTAATGTTTTTGGACAGTATTGTGTGTTTAACTCAAAGGCTATGAGGGTTATCTATCTACAATATTTATCTACAGCCTCCCTCCCTCCCTCCCTCCCTCCCTCGTATATGTTTTTGTTCAGACTGATAAAGCTAGTGCTTCAAGGTTTGAAAATGGTACATTTTTCACCCCAAAGGGCTTTAATCATGACTGTCTACTACTAGTATGCCCCTATGCCAGCCAAGAGGAACAATCCATATACAGTTTACAATCAAGAAATTGCTGACATTTTGCAGCATAGAAGTGCCTAATACCTTCGAAAAGGAATTCAAATATTTTCATATTTATACTAACAATAATTGCAGGGAGTTACTAACTTTGGGTGATCAAGCTCTGAATAATTTTTGTTACATAAGAAATTGTTCTGCATTACACTGCTTCCATGTCAATATTTTGCCTACTATATATTAAATCTAATATTTATTTTCCTTTCCTGCTGTATATTTGTCATCATCAATTCTTCTCTGAAAACCAATAATCCTTCATACTATCATTATTCTACCAGGTGTTTCCAAAAGCTTCATTACTGTAGTGTTATAACTCTGCCAAAAATGTACAGATGCAGCATACATCAATCTGTAAACTGCTGTAGACTGCATAAACCAGAGCCTGGAAGAAAAACAGTTTTTCTTTTTTCTTATATGTACTTTGCTATAATATAATTAATAGAAACACTAACTATTGCTACAAACACTTTTAAATATATCCCAAAAAGGCAATAAGGGTAAAAATCAATAGGAAAAAGCCACCGTGGTTGGACAAAAAAGTAAGGACAGCAAAAAGTGAGACAAGAGCATTTCAATTTTACAAGGCTAATGGGAATGAGGAGGCATTCAATAATTACAAAGAGGTAAATGATATTTGTAAAGGGATAATTAAAGTAGAGATGTGCAGCCTCGGATTCTGGAGATCCGAGCCCCCACGGACGTCATCATTCCGAGCCCGGTTCTGAGCAGCGCTCGGAGATTCCCGCCTGACTCGGGTCCGTCCGCGTGGTCAGAACGTCATCTCCCGGGGCCGGATTTCGCGAGGCTTTAAATAGCGGCTGCTGCGCCCGCCATCTTCACTCCAGTCTAGTAGTGGGTTGGGAGAGGGTGTGTTGGTGCTGCTGCTGGGGCTTAAACTTGAACTTGACCTTGAAAGCAATATTTTTTATTCGCTGGGGCTGTCTCTCAGTGCTGCTGTGTAGTCTAACTGTGTACTTGTAGTACTACTGTCTCCTCTGTGCGTTCTACCTCTGGTGTGCTGTGCTGTAATTAATTATTTTATTCGCTGGGGCTGTCTCTCTCAGTGCTGCAGTGTACTCTGTTCTCCTCTCTGCTTAGGAGAACAGTCTAACTGTGTACCTGTACCTCTGGTGCTGTGCTGTAATATTATATATTATCTTAATAATTAATTAATTATATTATATATATAGTCCACTGGTGCTGCCTGCACTGAATCTGCCAGTATTATTTAGTTACTCAGTCCACTGTTGCCACTGCCTACCTAGTGTACCTACCTAGTACATACTAGGCTGCTATATCTAATTTAATTAAAAAATAATACTTGTGCTGTGTGGGACTGTAAAAAATAATTCCTTGCTGCTGGTGCACTGACGTGTGCCACTGAGTGCCACTGCCAAGCAGTACCTAATAATAAAATGAATTATTATAAATTCTGCTGGTGCACTGCATAAAGCTACTGGTGGTGTCTAATATAATAACTACCTTTTGTGGTGACCACTGGCGGTGCTACTGCCTGCCTGCTACCTACCTACCTACCTAGTAGTTTATTTTATCAACCTACTAGGCTGCTATATTATTAATACTTAATTAATTGAATTATATATAGTCCACTGGTGCTGCATGCACTGAATACTGTGAATAGAGGTTGCCAGTATTATTTACTCAGTCCACTGTTGCCACTGGCAGTGTTACTGCCTAAGTGTACCTACCTAGTTGTACAACTACATACTAGGCTGCTATATCTAATTTAATTTAAAAAAAAATACTTGTGCTTTGTGGGACTGTAAAAAATAATTCCATGCTGCTGGTGCACTGACGTGTGTCACTGAGTGTCACTGCCAAGCAGTACCTAATAATAACATTTATTATTATAAATTCTGCTGGTGCACAATACTAGTATTGCTTTAGTATCTACCTGTCTTGTGCCTAGTACTGTCTTATCTACCTGTCTGGTGCCTAGTACTGCCGTATCTACCTGTCTGGTGCCTAGTACTGCCGTATCTACCTGTCTGGTGCCTAGTACTGCCATATCTATCGCTGCAGTGCCACTCTTACATGAGCCACGTGTTTGTGCCGCACACTTGTGTGGCTTAGCATAGTTATCCAGCTACCTCGGTGCGACCTTTTGCCCTAAAAACAATATTGTGAGGTGTTCAGAATAGACTGGAAATGAGTGTAAATGAATGTTATTGAGGTTAATATAGCGTAGGAGCAAAAAAAACCCCCCCAAATTCTGTGATTTTAGCAGTTTTTATGCTTTTTTAACAAAAAAATCAGAACCCAAAACCCAAAAAATCCAAACACAAAACACTTAGGAGGTGTTTTGCCAAAACCCATTAGAACCCAAAACCTCAAGGTAATCAGAGCCCAAAACCCAAAACCCGAATAGTGGCCGGTGCACATCCCTAAATTAAAGTAACTAAAAGCGAAAATGAAGAGTGAGGTATGTTCAAAGTGATATCTAAATTGCAGTGTAAAAATAAAGCAGCCAGCATTTACCCTGCACAGAATCATAATACCTCACCCAAATCTAAAGCTGTGCGTGCTCCCATTTTCAGCCCCGTTCTAATCGCTGGTCGCAGGAGCTTGCTCCTGTGAATAGCTGATTACCTCTGCGGCACCGCTGGCAGAGGTTCCCTTTCATCCGCGACCATCTCTGGTCGCTGGTGAAAAGGAGAAACTGAGCAATATATCTCCCCCGTGTGTACGGCTTAACTCTCTGGATATGTAACATTTTCACAATCTGCAGTGCAACATGGTTTTGTCAATTTGTGAAAAAGGGTGCTTTGGGATCAGGTCTTAATTAGGCTCCCAATTTGGCAACATAATTGGCACAGTAAGGAAACTACATGACTACATGCCTTCACACCCTCCATACCTTTCACAGCAGATGAAAGAAATATAATATTGTATTCATTGCTTAATTGAAGTACAATGCAGTCACAAAATATATAATGTAACTATACAGGCCAAGTTTGGAATATAAAGGTTAAAGTCCTAATCCAGTTGTAATTTCCAGAGTAACCGCAAAACTACAGCTGCCAGTGCTAGCATGCTGGGGTCCGTCTAGCACAACTCAAGGCCGCCTGCATGATGGGTCCCTCCCCATAATTGCAGAATTTTGCAATTGCATCTCTATGATACGAGTGCTTCTCTATACATCAAAGCCAGTCACCACGCCACCATGTTTTGGGTCGCAGCACTCTGTCGTTGTCAGCTCTACCAGACTAAGGCTGGATTTTCCTAAATATGATGGCAGTTTAAGGCTATGGGCCCTTCAGACTGGTCAGTACAGCAGTGAACTGTTACTAGGTGGCATATGGGCTGATCAGTACAGCAGTGAACTGTTACTAGGTGACATATGTGATGCTGTCAGCAGAGAGAAGGAGAACCGCTTACATGTAAGTAATTATATGTATGAAATTCAGAGATTTGGTGTATTGGACAAGGTGAAGGAGTAAGGGCCTTATTCTGGTTAGGTCGGTGAAACATAGGTACGATCCGTTTCACCGTACGTTTCCCGTACGCAGATGGTGAGCGTAAGTCCACCCACAGAACAGCCGCACACGGACGGTCACAAAGACCGACAATGGGGAGTGGCGTACACTTGAGCGTACACCACCGTACACGGACGGATCTCCCTCTTAGCCACCGATACCTGGCGTACATCAGAGCGTACGCCACCGTGCACTGATGGATCTTGTCCGTTTTCACACCGACATCTTCCGTATATCTGAGCGTACGCCACAGTGCAAGTAGAAATTGAGTCCAAAAACATCCTTGTTGCTCTTAGATGTGGTTTATGTGTCTTTTTCCATATAAAAAACTGGTATGTTTGTGCTACAGTGAAAAAGTTGACACATGTCGACTTCTGTGAATTGAGTGTCCTGCTTTTTAAAGTATAAAAAAACACTTTCTGAATGGGTGTAGATGGTTATAAAATAACTACCTTGACATATATAAGCAGGTCTTTGAATGAATCTTACCTAAAATGAAACCAACCTTTACATATTGAAGTGTAGAAAGATATGCTTCCAATGTGTTTGAGGGCTGTGTGTGGCTTGCAGGTAGTGAAATAATGGTTTTCACTTAATAGCCTGCAGCATTGCTTATTACATTCAGGTGTATGTGTTTGTGTAGTAATCAGTGTTAATTAGCAGACCCAGGCGTCCGCTCTCATGCGGTATCTCTATCGGTGGTCTGGAGCTATCTTTGGCGTCCGCCAGTTTTTGGGCCAAAAGGCATGGCTCGTTCGCCGATCGAGCGGCCGTACATTTTTGGTGCACACCCCCATGTATGCCCATGTTTACGCCCAGTTTTCCTCATTATTCTGGCCGCTCCCCTAAAAACGCCCCCATGCCGCCCACAATGACCGTACTCTTGCGGACAGGTTTTTTCGCACGGAGAGACCCGTCCATGAGCGGTGTGAGGTCGCCGCACCTGCTTATTGCGAGATCTACGCATGCGCAGATTAAAAAAAAAACCTGATCCGCCCGTATTCGGTCCCACCGTACCGAGCAGAATAAGGCCCTAAGTGTGGGGAGAAAGGGCAGGATGAAGTACAGCAGCATTTTGGGGAGTGCTAAGTGAAGGAAGCTGTGAAACAGACTTTACAAAAGAATGCTCAGATGCAGAGATCCAGTGAAAACAAGCAGTGCACTAATACAAAGCTTAAGACAGCTGCATACCTCCCAACTTTCGTCCGGAGGAAATAGGGACACTCGCGCGGCGAAGCCGCGCGAGCGTCCGAAAAGGGGGCGGGGCGTATGCAAATGAGGGCGCGGCTTATGCTAATTAGCCGCGACCTCATTTTCATACGAGAATAGACGCTGTGCGCATGCGCACAGCGTCTATTCTACTAGATTGGGGGGTCTCCCAACTGCCACCCCCCGCAGCGGGACAATGCCTGCCGCGGGTGGGACGTCGGGACAGGACCCGAAAATCGGGACTATCCCGACGGAATCGTGACAGTTGGGAGGTATGCAGCTGTCTAGAGTGCAATGATCTTAAGGTATACTAAAGAAAGAAAAAGCTGGTGGCAAAGGCATGAGAGGGAAATATCAGTGATAAGCAAGTAAGTGTCTGCATGTGATAGAACACATGATAGCAGAGGGGCACATGAGAGAAATCCAGTGGGCAGTGTGGCATGTAAGAGAAAAGTTGTTGAGCAGTAGTGCAAATGACATTGTCCATGTATTTGAAATGGATGGGCATGGGTGAGGAATAGCCTAATTTTTCCTAACTTCTGAATCTTGTATCATTGGTTAAGATATTGTAGTATGCATAATCAGCAATGTTTTGTTTTCCTAACATAATACAGTGTCCTTCAGCTGAACTTTAAGGATTTATAAATTATTTAATGGATTTTACATGTCTCCTGTTTAAAAGCTACACTCTGCAGTTCACAGCAATCAGAAAGGATAGTGTTCAGTGCCACAGATCATGGGATATGACTGCTTATACAGTAATATGTCCTTTACTAGCTTTCACTGGACATTTAAACACTCTATTAAATGTGAACAACTATGTACCGCAGACACCTTTAAAAGTAATGTTGGGACATAGATTGTAATATTAAAAAAAAAAACTATTTCACCTTGTGTATGCCTTCTACAGATTCCTGAACATTGTTTTCAGTTCCATTACTCCTGTTAATCATCCTCCACATTTGGGAATAGATGCTGTCCCTCTCGAATGGATTCATCCCTTTCACTCGAACGTGTTCATAAACAGCAGAGTCAAAGACTGTACCATACGGGATATCTGTCTGTCTTGAGAGATCCTGGAGAGACCTAGATTTATGAAAAATATACCAACAATTATTGTTTTACATGTAATAGTTAACATTTCTTCTAAGATCTATTTTAGGTAAATGACATCATCGCAAGAAAAGCTCAACAGCTTTTTCCTCTTATTTCCACTGGTTAACATTTCTAGTGCTGCACAGTTGTTGTTCCATAGTGCATTACTGGCTTCTCTAAGGAAGAGATGACATTTATATAATGAGATTGAGATAATGCAGATTTCATGTTTCCCATACAAAGCACTGTTTGTACAGAATAGGCATGATATTTTGTTAGCGTGTCCCAGCAATTAATCAAATGCATTGAAGTGGTAAACTTTCCCAAATGGCCTATTTCACAAAGCAATTAAACACAACTATGGAAATGATGGACCTATGTACTATATGCATTGATATGTACAGTATATAATATATAATAGTGTATTTATCTACAATAAGTATGGAAATATGATATACACCAAAGCAACAAATTGGGAATTAGCTTTTATTTACCAAAGTTAATGTAAACAATGAAACCTAGGGAACAATTGGTTAATGAAGAAAATCACCTAATACTGTGAACATTTTATGTTTGAATTTTCCCTATTTACTACTCCTCATAGTCTGCCAAGTTATATATATATATATATATATATATATATATATATATATATATATATATATATATATATATATATATACAAAGAACTGGGATGGTAACTGTACTGTCAGCTGTCCTCATCCTTTAAACATATCAGGATTGGGACAGCAAAACTGTTATAAAGTAGAAAAAAAATGTTTTTATTAAAATAAATAGTATTTCCTTCTAAAAGTTTAATGTGATATATTTTTTCCTATTTTGAACCTTTTTAATTTAGAATTTTTACTTTTACTGAATATGCAACAGTAAACCAGTGATGTGATTTATAGGTACAATGGGGCAGGTAAATGTATTAAGCCTGGTAAAGTGATAAAGTGGTGGAAGGTGAAAACGCAACAGCCAATCAGCTATGTTTCAAATAACAATTAGGAGTTGATTGGCTGGTGGCTTATCACCTTAAACTTTATTACAGCTTTATCATCACTTTACCAAGTTTCACCCTTTGAGTTCCAAGTGAGTTTGTCAAAATAGGTGTGTAAATTGGCAAGCAAACATTTTTATTCATCATTATGACCTGTAATGTTTACCTTATATAGGAAAGATAATCTTTTTTTTACACAACATTTTTTATTTGAATTTAAATAACAAATGTGAGTGACATTGGCATTTTTAGTGGATGTTTTCAACATCTATCACAGAGATGTTGGCATGCAAAGGGTTAATAATCTACCCCAATATAACCTGGCAAAGTCATGTAGTGAACAAGTGGTGATGCGGTAAGATTATACTTACAATATCGCTAGGGATAGGAAAATCATTAAGCAGCCAAGGTGATAAAAAGCTCATAAAAATACTTTCAATAGCTAGGTTGATTGACAATAGAAATTATGATTTTTTTTTTATATTACCAAATGTTTGATTGTTTTTTATGTTTTCATAAACATTTCATATCTATATGCAATGTAGCGACCCTTTATAAATTAATATCTTAAGGTTTCCATGCTAAATGGCCAAATTAACATGAAATTACTTGGTAATTCAAGCATTTAGTGTGAAAATGCTGTGCCATTTCCAGAAGGGGTATCTTTCTAATTAACTGCTATGTTTATTCCAAAATGCACTTTCTTTTAAAATCGATATGTACAATGATACATTCTTTAGCTTTAAATATGTTGAAAACTCAGCTGTTTTAAAAAATATTCCTGAAACCTGCTCCACTGATCAATGTTCTGCTTTTATTTACAATTTGTAAAAAAAGTTACATTTACCATCAGATTTTTTTAAATATAGTTTTCTATATATTTACCTGTGAGGCATTTGTGAAAAAAAAAAAAAAAAAAAAAAACACAACCAGGGTGTACAATACTTTGCAGTTTCAAATTATTGTTAAAGAATGGGATGTGCCAGCGCTGGCTGTACCAATGATAAGTCAAGACGGTTCTCAAAAAATTATACAATTTAATAAGATTAAAGACAATAATAAACAATAAAATATCTATTGGATTGATGATAAAAACTGAATCATGGAGCATATAGTCAATGTGCACAATTAAAGTTGATATCACAGGGATATTTTGTGTGATTTTTTGGCGTAATTTTTCATGGAAAATTCCCTTATGTAACGGCTGACAAATATCATATTACCATCCTGGTTGTTGTTACGTCCAAGAACAGGTGACTCAGTTGTCCTAGGTATGCCCTATATTTCCAAGGGCTCAGTCTTCCCACTGGTATAATCTTCCTCCTTAGCTGGAATTTTAGGAACAAAGCGGATATCCCATAGATGAATCCAGGTGTTGGAGGGACATAGGTGGGAGATGGACAGGTCACTGGTGGATTGGATGGTGTCAGCAGATGTAAATAGGGCAGCTCAACGTGTTTCCCTGGATGTGCCTCCGGCTTCCACACTTGCTCCTGAGGAAGCCGGAGGCACATCCGGGGAAATGCGTTGAGCTGCTCTATTTACATCTGCTGACACCATCCAGTCCACCAGTGATCTGTCCATCTCCCACCCACGTCCATCCAACACCTGGATTCATCTTTGGGATATCCGCTTTGTTCCTAAAATTCCAGCTAAGGCGGAAGATTATACCAGTGGGAAGCCTGAGCCCTTGGAAATATAGGGCATACCTAGGACTGCTGAGTCACCTGTTCTTGGACCAGGGGCGGATTGGGGACTAAAAGTGGCCCTGGAATATTTCTGGAAGTGGCCTCATGTGGGCGGCAACAATTCAATAATGGGCGGAGCCAACATAACAGTAGACGGGATTACCACATCACTACACTTACATACCTCCCAACATTCGGAGACACCGGGGAGGGACAGGGGGCGCGTCAAGTTTTCGGGGGCGTGGCCTTTTGGGAAGGGGGCATGGTCTATACTCACGGCGCTGCAGCGCCCCTTTTTCGCTGCGGTGGGGGCATGCCTAGTAGCTCTATGAGCTGCTGGCCAGCCCCCAGCCCCCCTACCTCCAAGAATAGATGCTGTGTGCATGCGCACAACGTCTATTCACGGACGACAGGGGGGACTCCCAACTACCCCCCCCCCCCGCGGCGGGACACTGGTGGCGGCGGGAGGGACGCGGGAATGTCCCAAAATACTGCGACGTTCCCGCGATGAGTGGGACAGTTGGGAGGTATGCACTTAGATAGATTGTTGACAGGCAAAACTAAAGCATCATAGTGTCTGAATATCAGATTCATCAATATTAACTTGTGTTGGTTGGTAAGACTGTAAAATATGGATGGACCCATGGTTGTCTTGCACTAAACCCTGACTTTACACACTCTCAACTTCAGGCTGTTGATACTGGACATTGCCCCTCTCTGGAAAGAGCTAAAAAACACTATATACAGTACACCAACCAGGATCACATCACCGTTATGCCCAGTACACAGTACAGCAGAAGCCGTTATGCCCATTACACATTACAGCACACAACGTTATGCCAAGTACACTCTGTAATGCCCAGTATATGTTATAGCACATGCCGTTATGCCCAGTACACATTACAGCAGACGCCCTCATGCCCAGTACACATTACAGCGCACTCTGTAATGCCCAGTATATGTTATAGCACGCCCCATTATAGCACACGCCGCTATGCCCAGTACACATTACAGCACACTCTGTAATGCCCAGTATATGTTATAGCACGCCCCATTATAGCACATGCCGCTATGCCCAGTACAGATTACAGCACACTCTGTAATGCCCAGTACACATTAAAGCACATGCCGTTGTGCCCAGTATATATTATAGCACACACCGTTATGCCCAGTACACATTACAGCAGACGCCATTATGCCCAGTACACATTACAGCACACACCGTTATGCCCAGTACACATTACAGCACACACTGTTATGCCCAGTACACATTACAGCACACTCTGTAATGCCCAGTATATATTACAGCACACTCTGTAATGCCCAGTATATGTTATCGCACATGCCGTTATGCCCAGTACACATTACAACACACTCTGTAATGCCCAGTATATGTTATCGCACACGCCGTTATGCCCAGTACACATTACAGCACACTCTGTAATGCCCAGTACACATTAAAGCACACGCCAGTATGCCCAGTACACATTAAAGCACACGCCAGTATGCCCAGTACACATTACAACAGACGCCATTATGCCCAGTACACATTACAGCACACTGTAATGCCCAGTACACATTAAAGCACACGCTGGTATGCCCAGTACACATTACAGCACACTCTGTAATGCCAAGTACACATTAAAGCACATGCCGGTATGCCCAGTACACATTACAACAGACGCCATTATGCCCAGTACACATTGGGAGAGGGCACAGAGAGAAAGCCTGACGCGATTGGGCACAGAATGAGGGACAGACACGATGGGCCGCAAAGAGATGGATGAGAGGATGGGAGGGGCCACAGAGAGATAGAGATGGATGTGAGGGGCCACAGAGAGAGAGATGGATGGATGGGATGGGGCATAGATGGATGCACAGGCAGGAATCTCTCACCTGATTCTCTTCCTCGGCAGCAAAGATGTGCACTAGCAGTAGCCCTCCCGAGTTGCTCCCACACAGCCTCGCCAATGGCTCCCGCTGCAGCCTCCACGCCCACCATGAGCAGGTTATAGCTCTGTTTGGCGCCATATTTATACCTCTGGAAGGGCATACATCGCATACTTTGACCAGGGGCGGAGCTTCAGGAGACCCCAGGCAGAGAGGGAAGACAGTGACCATGCAGAAGGAGTGGTGTAAAGGGCGGAGCCAATCTTAGTCCAGAATTGCACCCAGCGGCGCAGCACTGCCCCCCTCCTCCTCCTCCTCAACATGGACCATGCCATGCCAAGAATAATGAATAATGCCATGGTGATCCCATAATGTGTAAAATAAAAATATAAGTGATTCCCTGATCAGTGTCAACGCCGCACACAGTGCCCTGCTGGCTGCTGCTATATGCGGCCCCGCCTCATCCCGCCCGCTGTTCTCCGAGTGACCGTGTACCGGAGAACAGTAGTAATGAGACTCGGTCACTCGGAGAACAGCGAGCGGGAGGAGGCGGGGCCGCATATAGCAGCAGCCAGCAGGGCACTGTGTGCGGCGTTGCCACTGTTCAGGGAATCACTTATATTTTTATTTTACACATTATGGGATCACCATGGCATTATTCATTATTCTTGGCATGGCATGGTCCATGTTGAGGAAGCTGGAGGAGGAGGGGCAGGCAGTGGACAGGTACAACAGTGTGCAGGGGAGGCGGGTCCACTCTCATTGACGGCAGTCACCCACCAATGACAGGCGGAGGAGGCAGGGCCGCACACAGGGACTGGGCAAGCCCTGAGCAGCACCGGCCTCAGCCCCAGCCTGTCGCTGTCAGTGTGGCTGTTCGCATGTTCGCGAGTCCACCAAACCCCGCCCGGCGAACAGCTGCGAATGGATGTTTTGCATAAACATCCATTTGCATGGCTCGGGTATCCGCCCACATCTTTCGATGGTCACTGACCATCGAATGATGTTTAGCGTGCACGCATATATAAGTGACTTTTCAGTTGTGTACATTTGCGTGCACGCTGGGACGGATATGGGCGGGCAGCTGACATCCGGTGATGTCAGCTACCCGCCCCCTACACCCGCGTCATTGCCTCATTACCATGAGAACGCCCAGCGTTCTCATGGGAACGCCCATGGAACACTGGGCGTTCCCATATGGTAATGGGGCAGTCCAGCACCCCCCGCCCATCTCCGCCCCCCCCCCCCCATGGGCGCGTGCATCTGGCACACCATACGCCTGCACATGCGCAGAGATACCCGCCTACGCAGACGTGCAACATCGGTACTGCGTGCAAATACACTCAGTACCGATGAGATCTGAATGACGCCCATAGTTTGCTGACAGTATTACTTGCTCTCACACACTTTTTTTTTTTACCTTAAAATGTGTGTGGCAGCTCAGCCTCATCCTCTCCTTTCATCATCCCTGCTGGTGCTGTGCTCTCGTGTAGCTCCGCCCCCTTGTCCCGCGTGGCTCCGCCCATCCATTCCGTGTAGCTCCGCCCCCTGTCAAGTCTCTGCAGACAATCACTGATCGTGACTGATGTACAGGGGGGTTGGGATATGGGTGCTGGGAAGGAGCTTAGCCGCCCTGGGCTGTGGGCTTCATGTTGCTGGCGCTGCTGCCTGTAGTGTGACTGTGACAGGCAGCAGCATCCACTGAGAGCAGCAGGGAGGAGGGGGAGGTGTTCTCTTTGGCTTCTGACTCCACGGACTGACTGGCACCCCCGCTGTCTTCCCAGCCGCAGCTCCGCCACCTGAGCTGCTGGTGTTCGCTGCGGCTGGCCTCCGTCCTCTCCTCAGTAAAAAGGCAGAAGCAGGAAGTGCGCAGCTATGGGTACAAATAAAGCTGGAGACGGGGACCACTTCCGGGCACGGCCACCGGCGCTAGTACACTCCGCGGTGGCCGGCCCCTGATTCAGTCACAGTGTCACAGGTAGCTGTCGGCCTCAGGGTCGGCCGGCCTCCCGGGAAAATTCCCGGTGGCTTTAATGGCCAATCCGCCCCTGTCTTGGACGTAACAACAACCAGGATGGTAATATGATATTTGTCAGCTGTTACATATGGGAATTTTCCATGAAAAATTACGCCAAAAAATCACGCAAAATATCCCTGTGATATCCACTTTAATTGTGCACATTGACTATATGCTCCATGATTCAGTTTTTTATCATCAATCCAATAGATATTTTATTGTTTATTATTGTCTTTAATCTTATTAAATTTGTATAATTTTTTGAGAACCGTCTTGACTTATTATTGGTACAGCCAGCGCTGGCACATCCCCTTCTTTTTCCTATATTGTTGTTCTAGGGCTTGACAACCCTGTGCCAGCAGCTGCTGATTAGCGCACTCCACACCACATTCTTTTTCCAAATTATTGTTAGCTCTCTGAAAAAAAAAAAATGAAATGAATGATCACTTGGTTTTGCCTTTAAACCCCTGATGTGTAGAAAAGCCCAAAACTGTCCTTTCTTCTCTTTCTGTTTAAATATGAAAAACTATAAGGTTTCAGCTAATTCCTACAAAAAAGAATAATAAAGCAAAAATATTTTTTGGAAAGGAAACCACTGATTTCTTCAGAAAAAGTAAATTAGTTATATTATGCATGGTTTTTAATTGACTTCATATACTCAAAAGAAATAACTTTTTTACACGCCTTTGTGATCACGAGAAAAGCATTAGGCATCTGTAGACCACTCAAAATCCATCTAGTTCTAACTTCTCACACAGTCTTATTCATTGTTCTGCCACAAATGTACTCACACCTACAGTACTTAGATGATGCTTTGCCAAGTAAAGTGCCACATTTCTGTTAAAATAAAAATACCATCAAGCAAGTGAACACTTGTTTCTGTGTTGCTTATGTATTTATGACTGTGTAGCAATTAGTCTTGATTAGCATTCTCACTTGCTCTGCAAATAATTAGACACTCTCAATAAGCATACTGATATGTACAGTAACTGACCTGGTAGAATCAGTAGATGGATTCTCTTTGGTAGAAACATATAATATGAATCCCAATAATACAATTCAGAACTATATAAGATAATTAAAGTAATGGGCACATTTAGATAGAAAACAGTGATGAGAAGGGTAAAGGATACAAAAAGCTGTCTTCACCTAGTCACAAAAACATTTATGAACAAATCTAATGATGTTATTAGAATTGGCTGTCACTAAGGAATACAAGCTAAAACATAATTAGTTGCTAAATAATTGTGAAATAATGGCTCTGTTCATTAATTTTCTAATCATAGTTTTGGATGGCAGTCCCCATACCATTCTGTGCAGCACACTTTTTCCAGAGAGAAAATTGCAGTTTTTAAAGTTAGGTCAAGGTAGGACAAGCTGATTAAATAGTTATCTCAGCTTTGTTGTTACAAAAATAAATAACAGGATTATGACTGCCTCAGTTTTACAACTTTTTAATTGCAAATATCTCTTCCAGTGTCTTCAACAGGGTCTTAACTAAGATGGTGGGAAGTGTACCTCACAAATACAGTAGCGCTGCAGGGTAGGTGGCACTGTCAATTATCAATTTTGATGACTTTCACTTATAGCTTCCTATCTCTTTGAAGTCAGCATCTCCTGACTACCCATGTCTCCTTCCCCACACCATCCATCACTAATACCTGTATAACATTCATAACTTTCATAACTTAACTTGTTATTCAGTTTCCCAATCCTTTATTACATTTCAAAGTGCTGTCATACCCAGGATTCAATCCTATAGCCTGCAGCATTACAGTCAGGCACTTTATTCATCAGCCAATCAATGCCCATCAACACAGTTGATTGGCTGGTGCGATATTTATTTTTATTTTATCTCCACCTTATCTCTTCAGCAGGCTTACATAGTCAGTAAAACCTAATGTATTCATACCTCTAAGGCTTTATTATAAGGAATAGTACTATTAAGAGCCATTTTTTCTTCTTCATTAGTTGCTCTATTATGCTCATTCTATATACATTTAATAATACAGTTTGACAAAAGTTCTCTCTTCATACCAGATGATATTCTTGTCTTATCATTGACTGCCATGGTGATATACCACATACAGGGATAGATTCAGGAAGCAGTGATAGGTGAGGAGAAGTAAACCATTGGAGAAATGGCCCATGGCAACCAATCAGCACCGAAGTAACATTTAACATTTTCATAATGTAATATTATACTGAGTATCTGATTTGGTTGCTATGGGCTACTTCTCCTTTTGCTCACTTCTCCTCCCTTATCACAACTTCATACATCTACCACACAGTGAGAGATGTACAGTATCAAACATTGGAGCTAGATAAAGTGGAGAGAGATAAAGTACTAACCAATCAGCTCCTGATATTTTATAATGCAAAATGTCACTTGTGTGTTGATAAGGTATCTCTCTTCTCTTTTTCTCTGTCTGAAGTTTTATATTTCTAACCCGAATGAACAGATTAAATTAATGTGATAGGTGGTAGCTACTGTATTCTACAATTCTGTTGAAGGACTTTTACACTATAATGCTACTCATTTTTACAAGTTCCAGCGCTATTCCTATGTGTCAACCAATATGTATCACAAGTCACAAGTAGTTAATGTATGAATGTAAACAGAAAAACACCAACTGAGTGTGTCTGTAATTATAGCTATTATAAGTTATTTTTCAAATAAGTAAAAATACTTTGCAAACACCAACTAACCTAATAAATTGCTTAAAATATATAAGTTGCTTTTCTTTATCAAAAAGGACATTTAGCTGCAAATTGTCTGTATGGTCTTTCTATTTTAAACAAAAATATGCCTACCCACATACAAACACTATAAAACCTAATTATTATGCACTGCTGAGAATATTCCTTATTCCCACTTATTGATTTTCACAATGTATTCTTGTACTCTTATATTTTCTGCCCACAAGCTTCCCAGTTATCAACATTCTTAATCTCAATCATACCCTGTTTCCAGAAAAAACTTTTGTAGAGTTTTTGAAAGGCTGCAACAGACCCCCCCCCCCCATGTACTGTAAGTTACCAGCACCCATTGTTACTCTGTTATTTCTCAAATATTTTTTTTCAAAAAAGGAATGAGGTGAGTACATTTAAAATGTACTGTAAATGCAACACATTTAGGTATCTTCTCATCTAAAGAGTACCCTGTTATATTGCACTACTTCACACACATATTCCACATTGAGATGCTGCACCCAGTAGAGAAACCAAATCAAACATATGGGGAGAGATGTATGAAACCTTGGAGAGACAGAGAGATAAAGTGCAGAGAGAAAAAATACCATCCAATCGGCTTGTGTCACTTTTTAAACACAACCTGTAACAGGACAATCAGGAGCTGATTGGTCAGTACTTTAGTGTCTATTTACTAAGCATTTCAAAGAGATAAAGTACAAGTCAATCAGCTCCTAACTCATACCACAGGCTATGTTTGAAAATGACAGTTAGGAGCTGGTTGGTGGGCATTGTATCTCTGTCCACTTTATCTCTATCCAAGGCTTAGTAAACAGATTCTTAAATCTCTCTCCTCTTTATGTTTTTCCAAGACTTAATACATCTATGAAACGCCAGTCACTGAATGGTTTATATTTTATCTCCACTTTATCTTTCTCCAAAGTTCGATACATTTACTCCTTGTAGCCTGATGATGTTACTATCAAAAACAGCACTGATCATAATACTAAGTGATGTTTGAAGATGATTATAGTTGATTTCGACTGGGCAGTCTATTAGATTTTCTGACCACTGTATGTTGTGGCCACAATGGTCAAAGAACACTTTATCGTATGATGACCGATACCGGACCAGTTGTAGGAAAGATCAGTATGTGACTGTCTTTAAGGATTATGACCAGAAAAAAGTTGGTTACTTTGGGGTCATGCTATTCAGTTATATGTGCAATCATATTTCCTATTAACACTGTTTTCCATAACCGCATACACAGCTGTCATGACATGATTGTCTAATGCACACATCAAATTATACATTGGAATCAGCAAATCTGTAGCTGAACTGCTATTTCCTAAGCACTCATTGACCATTATCATCATGAATAAGAGAACTGTGAGAATTATCTGCATAGAGATCACACTTACAAGGGTATTAACTGATGAAATAGCTAATTGTTGAATATGCAATCATCCCCTGTGTATGTGTGTTAGTTAATGTCATTCCAATCATACAATCAGAATGACTTTTTTTTATATCTCAAGTATAACTTAGTGTTGCCAACCTAAGTTCTCTGAGGATACAATTTAATCAGTGAAAAATAAATATAATCATTCTGTGGGCTAATTAATGTCTTTGCTTTGTAATTATTCAATGTTAGGAGCATCCATATAATTATTTCCAAGAATTCCGTTTTCCGTTTGGAGCAGTTTGTCAGCTAAACCCTTCTGGTTATAACTTTGGTCCCTTCTGAATACCAATTCTTCTAATTACATTCATTTCATAGTACAAACTGGAAAGAAAAATGTGTTTGCTCCTTGTATTTTAGGAGGTTTCCAGCTAATGTTTTTTCAGCTGAATAAAACATCCTGAGAAAAACACTGTTATAAATTATAATAATAGAAAACTTCTTGCTAAGTATTTTATGTTTTGCGCTGAGTAAAGCTGTGAATTTATGAGATATACATTATAAATGAATAAGCAAAACAGCGGTACGCTACAAAAGTGCCCTTAATGTCAGACAATAAGTTTAGAGTAACACAAAGCATTTCTATTGTTGATTATAATATTGGCACAATTGGTGTGGTTAACCCTTTAAATGCCAACGTTGCTGTGAGTTAACCTGAAAATATCCACTAAAAATGGCAGCATTGCTCACAGCGACTGCTCTTCCAGTATAAATAAATACAAATACAGCTAACTCAATAAATTGAAGTTTAATTAAATATTGTACACAAAAAAAGAACAGTCACTGTGAGTGTTGCTGGCATTTCAAAAAAATACTTTATTAGACATATTACATACTTTACATCAGTTTAGGGATTACATATTAATAAAGACAAATACATAGATAAATTTAAGACATTTACATATATTCATATGTGCCGACCTAGATAAGATCTCATTTAATGGGTAATAGAGGTACCATTTGCACCAAATATAGAAATCTAGGAAATGCGATCATCTTATATAGGTGACATCATCCTATATATGTTAGGGGTAGATTTTTCCATCTGGAAAAGTCAGAATACATCCGATTGAATAATGGGGTATAATTAATATCATATAGAGTTTTAGGGTCCAAAGAAATATTAACTCCCAAATATTTAATACAATTCCTCGTCCACGAAAAGGAGAAGGTGTCTCCCCAACCCTTTTTAGCCCATGTCCTCAAGGCTAGAGCCACAGTTTTTGAATAATTCAATATGATGCCAGTGATATGTTCCAACCTTTCTAGTACATGTATTAATGGGGGAATAGGCTGTTTAGGATTTGAGAAATAGAGCAGCAAATTGTCCGCAAAAGCAGAAACTTTAATTTCATCTGTGCCTATGGTGAAATCGCTTCGATCTTTAATCTTATCAACATATTGTAAAAAAGGGTCTAGATAAAATACAATTTTAATCTTAAAGGCAAAGGGCATTTTCACAGTGTTGAATATTGGATATTGTACAGTACAACTTGCTTATTTTCGGTGTAATGGTTAACATTAATTCCTCACAGCACTGAGGTCAAGGGTTCAATTCCCACCATGGCCCTAACTGTGTAGAGTTTGTATAATCTCCCCTTGCTTGTGTGGGTTTCCTCTGGGTACTCCGGTTTCCTCCCACAATCCAAAAATATACTAGTAGGTCAATTGGCTCCCAACAAAATTAACCCTAGAATGTCTGTGCATGTGTGTGCACATGTGGTAGGGAAGATAGATTCTAAGCTCCACTGGGGCAGGGACTGTAAAACGCTGCAGAATATGTATGCACTATATAATAAACTGTTAATAATAAATAAATAAATAAATAAATACAAAGCAATTATCTGATAGATCATTAGACCTTGCTGGTATACTTACTGAATTGAACTTTCAATGCGTGACACTGTCAAAAAGGCCGCTAGGTTTGCTGTGTAGGAGGAAATTACAATTAAGGCAAACAGCCACCATGCTCCCATCATCATTCGTGTTGCTAAAGTAGTATAGGGTACCTCACCACCTGTTAAAAAGGTAAAACCACATTTAATTAAATAAGTATGCAATGGATAATTTAAAAAAATGTAAACATGTACATATAAAATAGTTCTACATGTAGACATAAAAAATGTAATGTTTAAATTATCAACATTGCTTTACCTGTAATATTGTTTTTAACATATGATATCTTCCATGAAACTCTATGATAGGATTAAAAAAATATTTATTTTATATACAATGTTTCCAATTTAAATATATTGTAAACTCAAAAATGCACTGATGCTGATATTTGACATTCATGTAGAGCAGTGGTTCCCAACCTGTGGTACGCGTACCCCTGGGGTACGCTTCCACCCGCTCGGGGGTACACGGTGGCCCGGCATGTAATGGCGGCCGCGGCAGTCAGACGCGCCGCCAGCGGAGGAGAGTGCATTGCGCATCTCCCGAAATCCGGGGGTCTAAAAAAAAGCCTCCAGGCTCCCCCAACCCGCCGCAGCCTCTCTGCGCTCCCCCCTCAGTGCGTGCCGCCATCCCCCGGTGCATGTTGGATGTTGTAGTCATCCCTCCCTCCCTGGCTTTTACTTCCTGTTGGCTTGATGTCTGTGGAAGCCGACGGGTTGAGCGGACACGGCGCCAACCTAATCAGCGGCGGGATAGGACCAGCGGGAAGGACGGAAGCAGCACCATCAGCGCTATCAGGTTAGAGTGCACTGCGGGAGGGTACGGGACGCCAGCCCCCCGCACCACCAACCTGTATCTGAAACTGTGACTTTACCCCCAGCTATCGCTACCCCACCGCCCCCATTGTGCTGCCTGACAGCACAAGTTCTACATATCTGCCTTTAAGGTATCTGTTCTACTGGGACAGGTTAGCGGGGGTGGGGTTGGGTAGGTTACACTTGTACTGGGGATGGCAGCGGGTAGAGAGATATACACACAGGGATACCTCTCTCTCCCCCCCACCTCTCTCTCCCCCCCCTCTCTCTCTCTCTCTCCCCCCTCTCTCTCTCTCCCTCTCTCTCTCTCCCCCTCCCTCTCTCTCTCCCCCTCTCTCTCTCCCCCCCTCTCTCTCCCCCACACCCTTCAAATGAGGCCACACCCCATTTTTAGGCCACGCCCCTAAATTTTTCCGCAAGGGGGTACTCATAAATGAAAATCCTAATCAAGGGGTACGGGAGACAAAAAAGGTTGGGAACCACTGATGTAGAGAATATGTCACAGAGCACTTTCCACACCATTCACACATCGCTGCAAGTTGCATATCAAATCCAGCAAATCACTGGATTTATAATTCATCAGACTCAAAAAGTAAATTACTGTTGTGTCTATTTGCTGTGGTGGTTTTTTTTTCTCTTTAAAGCCCAAACACACTGTTGGTTTGGCTCAAGTCACTGGAAAAAAAACAAGAAATGGCTTTGATGACTTATGAATTAATGACACTTATGAATTAAAGATACCATTAGCAATATCATATATTTATGGGGCACATTTTTTTTAAATTAATTTACTTGAGGGGGACAAATAAATAATTATTCATAAAAAAAGATGGTGCTAATATATATTTAAATGTCAGTATTATTTGTACCGTAAATGAAATAACAGGGGCAATAACATTTAATGTTAATTTAATATAAAAAACAAAGTTGGAATAATGTCAAATTAATTATATTATTTTAATGTATTGGTTCAAAGTGTAGGGATTATACAAAGAATTGTAATCCACTGATTTATTTGTTGTTTCCAACCAAATTTGTTTGGTTTGTTAAAAGTGCCACATATACACTGCCTTATGATCAAGTCTGCTGCAAAATCAATCAGAAGACATCACTAGCAATGACATGCTGCTGAATGCAACATGGCATCCCCGTCGCACTATTGCCCCAGAGTGGCAAACGCAGGATTTTTAGAGGGCAGTTTCCAATTGTAATCCAAAATCTTCCACTCTGCAGTGCATTGGAGTAAGTATAGGAGTCTGGGGGAGAGGTAACAGCCCTGAAAACTGGTCTTTTTATACACTGGACACAGTATGGAATACAGTATTTATCAGTACAGATAGTCTATAGTATAGTCTGTTACAAACATTTAACTATGATAAGTGGTCAGGAAAAGGTTAAACCTAACATAATCAATACACAAACATAATAGACCCAGTACTGCAAGCTCACAATCTCCCACTTCATTGTAGGGCTCCTGTCTCTTCCTCCTGGCAGCTACTCTCTGGTCCATGCTCAGACCCACAAATACAGTAAATGTGGTAGAAGAAGCTGGTATACTGAGCATGTGCAGAAGCTCTGCTCTGTACCTTGCACTGCAGGATGTGGTGGCAGATCTATTGATCGGATTATATACCAGTGCTATTGTTTTCATAAAGTAAGGCACTCGCCAAAAGGAGGGGGGTTTCTGTGTAACCAGAAACCCCCCCTGTGTTTGCCTATGCTCCCTCCTCCCTGGCATTGGAAAGTGTGTATGCACTTGCTAATGCAGGATCCTATTACCTGCAACATAGGCCAAGTACAGATCACTCTAGTGTGCTCTTGGCATTACAGTGCATGACAATACAGGACAAAAAACAGTTTGTTTATCTGAAATGAGCCTTCCTTACAAAACAATTACAAAAACAATTGCAACTGTTTTATCTGAAAATGTTTCATACGCTTTAAGATGTTTTGCTAAATGCATTGATGCTTTCTGTGAGTTATACATGATTGTATTGTGTATTAGTCTACAGATATAAAGGATATGCAATCTGAAAGATGAAGCAATGTGGATTCCTCCACATCTCCGACAAAGCACAGAGCTGATCAGTATCTGAATGAGCCATTGGATCACCTTGAGAAACAGATCATGAGTAATCTGCACAACACTTGAATTATGACTCATGTCTCTAAAGTGTGCTCCCTTTATTGAAGGAAATCAATATCTCGCACAGTGAGCGACACACTGCTGTTTCACACTGACTTGGTTGCAGCCAGTTGTTGTACTAAAAAGAAATGTATTCTTGCAGTACTAACAACGAATCTATTCTGCTCGTTTCTCTTTTTAATTTCTCCCTTGCCATAAGTATTTGATTAATGATGCTAATCCTAAGAATTGCATTCAGTGCTGTAGAGGTATCTTAGCGTCCACAAAACAGAGATAAAAAATGACAGATATAATCTCCACAGTTTCTCATTTCCACTCTAGATCTGTATTTCTTTTTATCAAATAAACTCAATATCTAATCCAATGGCAGCGGCGACAGAACATAGCTCTAAGATCTTGTATTCCTTTAGACAAATCTAATAATGTGTTACCTTATCTCCCCTTATCTAAGAATAGGTATCATGATAACAAGTGCTTTTATGACTTATTTTGTTTTTCCTTACGGAATATGCAATGTTGCTTCTTATTATTCACTCATGAATCTCATTGAAAGTAAAATGCAACTTTTCATCACATGCAGTTACGATTCTAGCAATAGTTCTTTACATATATTAGAACTTTCAGCACACATTGGGGTCAATGTGTTGTTGGGGTGCCATTCCAACGGTGTTTACATGGCATGCGATTTCCCCGATTTCATACCCTTCGCAGGCCTGATCTGCTAGAAATTGCTCACAACTGTATGGGGCAGCAAGCACTTTAGTGCAATTCCATCTTCCATAAAGTGTGTCCAGTGCCGTGATGATTCGCACTCAAGAATTAATCGCTGCTAATAGGATCGTCCGGTACTTGTGTAGTTTCACGGCGCCACCGCGCGCACAGTGAAACTTTGAAACTTGGCAGACTCCTCCAGCAATTTAGAAGTCTAGATTTAAACGTCTAAATCCAGACTCCCTGCAGTCCTGCGCACCGCTGACAACCCGGCAATTTAGACTCCTCCGGCAATTTAGAAGTCTAGATTTAGACGTCTAAATCCAGACTCCCTGCAAACCACGAGGGGCGGCGGTACGCGTCCTATGATCTTTTCATACCCCCCACTATCCACGTCGGCGTGGAGTTGATTTAATAAAGTGTGGAGAGCGCATCGAGCCACCGAGCCCGAAGCGTGGCGAGCGGACGCGGATACCTTCACAGGTATCCGCGTCCCCTCGCGTGGCTCGCCGCGCTTCGGGCTAAAATCAACTCCACGCTGACATGGATAGTGGGGGTATGAAAAGGTCGTAGGACGCGTACCGCCACCCCTCGCGGGCTCACTGCACTCGCCACGCTTCGGGTTGGCGTGGATAGTGGAATTAACAAGGTCGACAGCTGTTACGTCGACTAGTGTCATTGTGAACAGGTTTAATAGTGTACCCCTAGACCCTACTAAATTTAGACGCTTTACCGTCTAAATTTAGATGCCCCCATCTTAGTGGTTTGCAGGGAGTCTGGATTTAGACGTCTAAATCTAGACTTCTAAATTGCCGGAGGAGTCTAAATTGCCGGGTTGTCAGCGGTGCGCAGGACTGCAGGGAGTCTGGATTTAGACGACTAAATCTAGACTTCTAAATTGCCAGAGGAGTCTAAATTGCCAGGTTGTCAGCGGTTGCAAGTGGAGAGATGGCACGGGACCACGGAAGGGGCATGTTATGATTTTTTCTACATTGTTTCCCATGAATGGGTGTGGAAAGACCCCAAATGCATTGATTTGCCCAGGGCCAAAAATGCTGGTAAGATGGCTCTGCCTTGAAAGTTAATTCTACATATTGAAATTATACAAGTCTTGTCAAGTCAAATTATTATAAACAGCACAACTTAAATAAAAGCTGGATCTGCAATAAAACAAATATAAATATAAATATGGGTACTTGTGTATTATAGCGGTGCCCATCGCATCGCATACCAAAAGGTATGCGATTTTTAAATTGTATGACATTGTGTATGGCATACAATGCCATACAATGCGATGCGATTAAAAATTGTATAAGCACCCTAATGGGTGCTTACAATGTTAAATGCACCCCCACGCCACCCCCCCCACTATAAACGTGCACCCGAAGCGTGGTGAGTTCTGCGAGCCCGCGAAGGGCGGCGGTACGTGTCCTCCGACCTATTCATACCCCCACTATCCACGTCAGTGTGGAGTTGAGAATAGAAAGTGTGGCGAGCGCAGAGAGCCACCGAGCCCGAACCGTGGCGAGCGCAGCGAGCCCCGCGAGGGGACGCGGATACCTTCACAGGTATCGGCGTCCCCTCGCGGGCTTCACAGGTATCCGCGTCCGCTCGCCACGCTTCGGGCTCGCTGCGCTCGCCACACTTTCTATTCTCAACTCCACGCCAACGTGGATAGTGGGGGTATGAAAAGGTCGGAGGACGCGTACCGCCGCCGCTCGCCACGCTTCGGGTTCACGTTTATAGTGGGGGGTGGCGTGGGGGTGCATTTAACATTTAACATTGTAAGCACCCTTTAGGGTGCTTATACAATGTTTCATCGCATAGGGGGCCAAAAGCGCATCGCATGCCATCGGGTGCATGGCATGCGATGCGATGCAATAAAAACATTGCGCAATGTACATCGGGGGCGCCGCTTTAATACACAAGTACCTACTGTAAATATGTTAATGGATATGCCAGCAGCTGAAGACATATTTGAACTAGATGCTGCCAACATGGATATCCAAAATAACTTCTGCAAGATTAAACATTGCAAAGCCACGATGACTGTGGAATTCGCAAGCTCTAGACATCCAAGTACCAAAGTTACGAGCTGAAAGAGACTTTGCGTGAAGATTGAGATTAACAGTAGTTGTGAGTTTGTAAAGAGATAGTTTGTGCAGTGCTGTGAGAGGAGTCTGACTGTTATCCTTTTCAAGAAATTTGAATGTTGATTTTTACCTGCTTGACTAACACTTTTACAGGTATATCTAAAAGTAAGAAATATTTGTGTAACATGGAGAAGATGCTCCTATGGGGAGGCATATATTTTCTTATTATTTTTTGAATAATTATTACATAATATGCAGGGAAATTTCTGAAAGGTTAGAACCAAGAATAAAACATAGAAAGAAAGGTTTATTGCACAATGTTGCTTAATCTCTGAGATTATTTTAACAAGGATTTTCATACCCCTGTCATAAATGGGATGCAGTCAGCATGCAAGCAGTCAGAATGCCTGCATTGGGTAAACTGCTGCTGGCATTCTGACTGCCTTCTGAAGACCATTGCCAGAAAACCTATAGGATGAGGATGCCAATGCCAGAATACCGACAGCTTGTATCCCGGATTAGGGTTAGGTCGGAGATGAAGAGACTAGGTTTAGACAAGGCACTACTGAAGGGATTTATGGTTAGCCTGTGGAGAGGGGAAGGTTATGGTTAGGCTGCAGGGTGGAGGTAGGTTTATGCATTCAGAAGAGGGGTTTTGCATAAAACGAAGGATGGGAGCGTGAGGGTTAGAAGGGCAGGAGGTTTAGGGTTAAGCTGCTGTGGTACAGAAGGAGGATAAGCATACTTAATTGACCCTTGTCGGTATTCCCCCCTTTGGGATGCCGGCATTGGTATTCTGACCCCTGGCCATCCGTATGTATCCTATTATAAATATCTGTTTAGTATTATATAGTGAGTCTGGGGGCAAATGTACTAAAGTACAAGTATTGTTATTTGGTGCTTTTTTCCTTCGGGTTTGCAATATACCCATTTACTGCAGTCAAAAACCATCCAAACAGCTAACTTTAGAACATCAGACCAACTATGGATTGTTTTACATACACTGGCTTGATTTGGAGATAAGTCAGCAGTGATGTGAAAATTGTTAAGGCCGCAGGAGGCATTTCATCTACTGCTAGAATCTTAAATCCGAGAGCCGTGTCTAATCTTACTCATGATGACCTTCTAAACTATTTTGGTATGGCCAAAAGGATGCTGCCACTTCTTTTGATTGACCACTAGTCTGCAGAATATGATTGGCTCATGGCTAGCAGAACATTTCAAATGAAATTGAATCTGCCCTGACATCAGGACCCGATGCTCCGTCCTAGCCAGTGATAGGTTGCCACACACTTACTGGCTTTGTAGGCACAGTGACTTGTGATCTTACATACATATGTGAAACCCATTGGATGGATATTCCTATTTTATCAACACTGCAAATCAAATAATTAAACTCTTATTGACATATTTATTTGTTTCGAACTACAGTAGCCTCTAACTAAGTCAATTTCTATTTCTACTGTTGTGACTCTTAAATGGGCACCACAGTAAAGAATTATAAGTATGCCAGTGCTGTTTGTGAGTACTACCTTACTTAATATTTCTGAATTTGGATTTCTTTAAATACATGGAATATAAACAAATTAAATCATTAAACCACTGTTCTACACTCAGCACAGTCCAATAGCAGAAAATTTAAATTTGGCGGCACATAATAAACATAGACAGTGCCCATACATTTTTTTTAAATCTTTTTCAATTGAGAGTTCTACATTGTGACTTATTATGACATTAAAAATAAGGACATTGGAAATTCTCCTGCTCTTCTCTGTCCGATGGAGTGGGTTCCTTACAATATAGCGTCATCTACATCTGTATTTTCTCCCTTCTCATTGTCCTTTCTTTGCAGAATACTAATCCCTATATTTTTCGAAATCAATGTTCCTGAAGAGTTTGAATTCTGCAAAGTAAGATGTTTAACCTTTCAAACGTGGAGAGAAATTGAGCACTTAAAAGCTCTGAACTAGTGGCTCCATCATGTATAATGTATAATAGAGTACCTACCATATATAATGTACAATGCTTTTGTTATTGAAATATCTTGACAACTACGACATTGAAAGCTTGAGCTGTTTCACACTCTCAAGGTGTCCCTATGTGAAGCATATGTTTAATTCCTTGAAATTGTGATTATTACTACAGGTTAATGTCTTTGATTTCACTGGTTACATTTTAACCACTGTAGCGGTTTTATTGGTAAAATAAAAAAGCTGAAACAAATAAGTAAATTATGGTAAACTTTCTGATTGCATTGCCTGATGTCAGATGACTTTGTTGAAGCCAACAAATGTTAATTTGCTGATCCCCATTAATATACTATTTTATGGGCGGTATTTTCAATAGTTTAATTGAATACATCAACAATTTTTGTTGGGGGGGGGGGTGGGGGGGGGTTAGCATAGTGATTATGATTCATTCTATGTTAAAAGCTAATTAAGGTTCTTGAATACAAGATTAGTATTGTGCCTCATTGAGCTATTTGTATAAATAGAGGGATTTGGAGAAGAGACTTGGTATAACATAAACAGAGGAATAGTAGGCTTGGTTCAGCTAACCAATGGCAATCACACAAGTTAAAAGTAAAACAAAAAATACAAATTTTGAATGCTAGAATAAAAGAATGACAGTGACATAGAAAACATAGCAACTCTGTAAGATATATACAGTACTATAAAAAATAAAATCCTGTAAACACCAAGAGAAAGTTTTATATTCTAGCAAAACTGTCATGCACAAGTCTCATAGTTTCTAACCCTTTGCAGTCAAAAACATTTTTTTGCAATGCTAACAGTCAGGTTTACATGTTTAAATATTTTTTTTTTACTTATTTTTTTATTAAAAAATGGTCTACATTAAATGTTGAACAATGTTATTTTTTTTTAAAGTGGCTCTCCACTGGATCTGCTACTAGCACTAGGGCTGTTGAGCCTGACTAGACATTGGACCTAAAAGGGTTAAGATGTAATCAGTAATGCCGATCTTAACAAAACCTCTACTCATGCTTCTGAGATGACATGATATAATTTACATTCTCACAGTTTGAATGTACTCCTGGGAAGTAGAATTGTTTCAAACAGGCAGACCTAAGTGACCAGCTTGTTGGTTATTTTTTAAATTAAAAATAAGTGGTCTAAAAAGTGTTTTTTAAATTATAAAGTAAATTTTGAAAGTATCCACTATGCTACCTGCTGACATTTATGCAAGAATCATGAATACAGCTTTGCCTAAATCTGGGGCAAACCATAAAGTAGGTGTCCTAAGATGAGCTCAGCTGGCATGGTCCCGACAGTCGGGATCCCGACAGTCATTATCCCAATGTTGGGATCCTGACTTTCTGGAATCAGACAGCTGGGCAAGTGCAACAGGGGGCTCGCTGCGCTCGCCACGCTGCGGGCACGGTGGCTCACTACGCTCACCACCTATTCTATTCTCCCTCTATGGGGGTCATGGATCCCCATGAGGGAGAATAGCCGGTGGCCGTCGGGACCCCGAGTGTTGGGGTTTTGACAGTCGGGATACTGATGTCGGGGTAATGACTGTCAGGAAACTGTCCGGCACCCAGCTCAGGGAGGACAGAAACCTCCCATGGAGCAGAATGGCAAATAGCAGAATGGCAAACAGCTGCCAAAATCTTTCACTTACTGTATACAGACAACACTATGGATTAGATTTAATAGGATGAGAGATTCAGAAGGTGAGAGATTTGGTGAGAAATCTCCAGGTTTTTTAAAGCGCCAATCATTTACACTGCAAAATCAAACTGGTTTAGCAGTGTAAACGATTGCTGCTTTAAAAAAAACTCGAGATTTCTTACCAAATCTCTCACTTTCTGAATCTCTCACCCTATTAAATCTCACCCTATATTTAGCTATACACATTGTTAACAATGTTATATTCATTAGGAAGTTTTCTTAGTTCTTTTTATTACAAATAGTTAAATCATTTAGGTGAGGTAAATTAGCCCTACTCACTTACACTTTGGGGGAAATTTACTAAAGGAAATTTGTAAAAAAAATGTATCCTGAAAATACGGCAATTCGTATTCGTATTGATGTGCTATTAATACGAATACGAATTGCCGTATTTTCGGAATAGTAAATGTCAAAAATAAGTGTATTTCTGGATACAAATACACCTATTTTTTACAAATTTCCTTTAGTAAATTTACCCCTTTATGTCTAATCTGATATATATTATATTTATTTTAAAGGTGTGCATCAATAATGAATTTCTTTTTTTTTCTAATGCTATAAATATCATGATATAAGTTTTTTTTATAAAAACTAATTTACATTTCTTCCTATTTTCTGTGGTGTAACATAATTGAACCACTATTATGATTCATTAAAAAAATGTCTGTTCATACAGTATCTTACCCCACTTTTTCTATTGCTGCATAAATTAGCTTAAAGACAACATGCAAAATCCCTTTCAGGTACTTTTAATGTATAGATGATGAATATTGTCCAAACTGTTGAAAATAAAGTATGTAGGGTATGAAAGGGGCATAATTCTAGTATACAGTAAATTCAGTATAACCCAAAATTAATTAGATGACTTGGCTTGGGGTGTGAGTTTAGTCACACACTTTTTGAACCTTTTTTATCCTTATTATTAAAAAATAGTTGACCTACTGTATGGTGACCTTACCCCCAACGTAAAGTCCACCACCTATCTCAGTGTCAGTTAAGCCAGATGCAGTCTGGGACTTCACTGGCTTTACTGTGGCTGGCATTGACTTCCTATTGGAAGACCTATCTGTTAGTTACAGACACATAAGACAGTCCCAAAGAAAAGTATTCTCTCCTTCTGAGACTGATTTATTATGCAGCCCAATTCGGCTTCTATGGGCTCCAGTCAGTGCAGTTCATAGATACAGGAAGTTTACACATGTGTAGTCACACTTTGGCAACTGTGCATGTGCCGGTCTTGACACCTGTTGGATCCATTTCAAGGGTGCAGGGCCCAGGGCTGCCAACAGTCTCCTCTCGGCACAGAGCTAGCGACAGCCCCATGCCATATGAAATGAGAGGTCCCCATTGATCATATCAGTAAATCTATAATAATTCAAGATCGTTCAGGTGTAGATTGCTGGCAGAGGGCAGTTGGGGCTGTGAGTGCTGGTCCGGCCAGAGATTGCATAGAGGTCAGGGGTCCTTGGAAGCGGATTTATGTGGAGTCTACATAGATGGAGCTGAGTGTCACAATCATCAGTGGCGCACACAGCAGGGGTTTCCAAGTACCCAGAAACCCTTCTGTGCTTAATCTGTGCTGCAAGTGCCAAAGACCGAGAGCTGCAAAATATAATGTGTAATTGCGAGCGAAGCATTGGTAGCGAGAATGACGCAGTCGCTTTCCCATACACTGAGCTGTGCATCTCAGTGGGGAAGCTGAGGACAGGATGAACATAAAAAGTTTCTCCGCGGTGCAGTCTCCCTTCTCTCTGCTCCCCCCGGCTTTGAGATCTGCAACCGCAGCGGGCAGCCGGGGTTTGGGACAGTTGAAGAAGCTGCCAAGCTTCTCTGTCTGCTAGTGAGAGTGTCCAGGCTGCTGTGCTGCTTCTTTGAACACAACATCCGCTCCCCCTCTTCTGTATGCACCATGTGGCCAGAGCAGTCATGGTTCCCAGTGGCCTACAGTCCAGCTGGCTCAAGTACAGTGCCATTTCATGATACAGTATATCACATAGTTTGCTGCCTGCAGCTGATATAATATCAGCTTCTCCTCTTCTACCTGTATTTGATTTATTTATTTTTATTTAAATAATTCTCCTCTTTGTTACTGCACATATGAGACTTTTCTGCACTGGTTTCCTATTTGCTAGCCTTCTGATTTTTCCCTCTGTGCCAAAATATATATTTATTTATAAAAAAAATGGAAACCCCCTTTTAAAAATCCTGCATTTGCCACTGATCATGGACCATACATAATCTTGTATAGCCAATCCAGAATGTAATATAAGTAACTCATCCGGTGTATGGTAATTCTGCGTTACCCAGTCTGATCCCCAGGGCCGTAACTAGAAGATTGTAGGCCCCATAGCAAAATCTTGGAAGGGACCCCCCATGAGAAAAAACACATCGGCCTTCACTTGAAAATAAAAACTATACTCAGAACTACAGACTTAACCCATCAGCACCACCACATTGTGGTGCAGAGCAAGTTTTTACTGGCTGAAGGAGAGAGAGAGAAAGGAATGAGAGGTGCGGGACAGTACGGAGGGAGTAAGGATACACAGGGACATGGGGGGAGGACAGGAAAAAAGATAGATAGATGCAAGCGGTAGGGGCTGAGGAAAGATAGACGCAGGGCGGTAGGGAGGAGATGGGGAGATGCAGGGTGGTAGGGAGGGGATGAGAGACACAGGGCAGGAGGCAGGGGATGGAGAGACACAGGGCAGGAGGCAGGGGATGGAAAGACGCAGGGCAGAAGGGAGGGGATAGAGAGATGCAGGGTGGGGATGGAGAGACGCAGGGCATCACGGAGGGGATGGAGAGATGCAGGGCAGCAGTGAGGGGATGGAGAGACGCAGGGCGGCAGGAAGGGCATGGTGAGACGCAGGGCGGCAGGGAGGGTTCGGTGAGATGCAGGGCGGCAGGGAGGGTTCGGTGAGATGCAGGGTGGCAGGGAGGGGATGGTGAGATGCAGGGAGAAGATAGCAAGATGCAGGGCAGCAGGGAGGGGGTAGCGAGATGCAGGGTGGTACGGAGTTGGGAGAGGGACACAGTGTAATAGGATGGTGATAGATAGATTTTTGCTTAGTGGGCTATTCTGCGTACTGAAATTGCATTGCGCATCGCATGGCCCAGAAATGGGCCATACGATTTGATGTGCAATATCAGACTGGGTAACGCAGAATTACCATACACCGGATGAGTTACTTATATTACATTCTGGATTGGCTATACAGGATTATGTATGGTCCATGATCAGTGGCAAATGCAGGATTTTTAAAAGGGGGTTTCCATTTTTTTTATAAATAAATATATATTTTGGCACAGAGGGAAAAATTCAGAAGGCTAGCAAATAGGAAACCAGTGCAGAAAAGTCTCATATGTGCAGTAACAAAGAGGAGAATTAGTAAAATAAAAATAAATAAATCAAATACAGGTAGAAGAGGAGAAGCTGATATTATATCAGCTGCAGGCAGCAAACTATGTGATATACTGTATCATGAAATGGCACTGTACTTGAGCCAGCTGGACTGTAGGCCACTGGGAACCATGACTGCTCTTGCCACATGGTGCATACAGAAGAGGGGTAGCGGATGTTGTGTTCAAAAAAGCAGCACAGCAGCCTGGACACTCTCACTAGCAGACAGAGAAGCTTGGCAGCTTCTTCAACTGTACCAGACCCCGGCTGCCCGCTGCGGTTGCAGATCTCAAAGCCGGGGGGAGCAGAGAGAAGAGGGGGGGGGGGGGGGGGCGGCACCGCGGTGCCAGAAACTTTGCATGTTCATCCTGTCCTCAGCTTCCCCTCTGAGATGCACAGCTCAGTGTATGGGAAAGCGGCTGCGTCCTTCTCGCTACCAACGCTTTGCTCGCAATTACACATTATATTTTGCAGCTCTCGGTCTTTGGCACTTGCGGCACAGATTAAGCATAGCTAGCGTATATATGCACAGTGAAATCTCATTGTACATCGCATGGCCCATTTTTGTGCCGTGCGACATGCGATGTGATGCGCCATGCGATGTGATGCGTGAACAGCACTGTGTATTCCACATTATATACAGTACAGCCCTGGATATACTGAACATCACTAGATATACTGCAATATATACAGTACAGCACTGGATATACTGAACATCACTAGATATACTGCAATATATACAGTACAGCACTGGATATACTATTTTTATCATGTGCGATGCCATGCAATGGGATTTAGGTCACCCCACTATCCACGCCAGCCCGAAGCGCGGCAAGTGCAGTGAGCCTTGACAGGGGACATGTTATGCATCCTCCCGACCTTTTCATACCCTCACTATCCACGTCAGCATGGAGTTGATTTTATAAAGTGTGGCGAGTGCAGTGAGCCACCGAGCCCAAAGCATGGCAAGTGAAGCGTGCCCCGCGAGAGGACACGAAATACATGTAAAGTAATCCGCGTCCGCTAGCCATGCTTCAGGTACGGTGGCTCGATGCGCTTGCCACACTTTATAAAATAAACTCCACGCCGACGTGGATGGTGGGGGTATGAAAAGGTTAGGAGGATGCGTAACGCGTGCACTCGCCACGCTTTGGATAGTGGGGGTGTTTTAGGAACACATTCACACCTGCAATATCATACATCTGAGACAGTAATTACTCTACTTCTGACAGACTACGCTATTTACGCAGCCTACGCTAATTCTGACAGCACAGCTACGCTAACTGCTATTATATTAACTAGTGAGATCTCATCGCATGCATCGAACGGCACAAAAAAAGGGCCAAAAGGGCCATGCGATGCGATTTCAGTACACTAGCGTACGTATGCTAATTGGGCTCCCTGCTAATACACAAGTACCATGGCACATACTATCTGCTTTTACATTTACTGTAGTGCACAATTTTAGACAACTTTATTTTTAGACTGAGATTTAGATTTCAGATTGAACACACCACTCCCAAATCTAAATCTCTCTAAACATGTTACTTATGCCCCATCTGCCATGCAATATGACTTTGCCAGTTGCTTCCTTTTATGTTTTACTTACAAACATGAAACAGGTCTAAATTACGTTGGAACAGGTAATTTTGCTGAGGTGTAAAATTTTTGTTTACCACTTTTCTTTGGCCATTCTACACTGTGGGCCTTATTCTAGTTCATCTTAGAGGCAAGTTCCTTCTCAGATGGACAAAACCATGTGCACTGCAGGGGGGGCAGATGTAACAGGTGCAGATAGAATTAGATTTGGGTGAGTTATTTAGTTTCAGTGCAGGGAAACTAACTGTCTGCTTTATTTCTACACTGCAATATAGATCTCACTTTGAAGAAAACCCCCACCCAAATCTAACTCTCCCTGCACATGTTATATCTGCCCCACCTGCAGTGCACATGGTTTTGTCCATTTGAGAAGGAATTTGCCTCTAAGAGTAAACTAGAATAAGGCCCTAAATGTGAACATTATCAGTTTGTGGAATTAATAGAGCTGGGGAGAAGGTCACTTTATTCTTCTGGGTGGCATAATTGGTCATAGATTGAAATGTGTGATATTTTGTGTCAAAAAGTGGAACAGTGGGAATATTTTGCAGAACAGTTTTACTCATTGCTAATGTCTAATAAACATTACCGACAATAAAATGTTTCACCTCTATGTGTAATTCCAATTTTCTGCATCACTTCCTTTTTCACATCTTACCCAAACAGTATTTTTGTATGAAATTAATTTTCATCAAATAAATGTATTCTAAAATAGTTTTCAATAATTATCTAACAATAGTGATGTTAGCTGCTTAATATCTTTGGGATGTAAATGAAATATGAAGGTTTCATATTGCTCAAAAATGAAATTTAATTCTGTAATTTCCCATAGCAAATTGAAATGAAAAATGGTGAGGGTCACACATACTGATGGAGTGCCTCTCAGCCGGTGCAGGTAATTGCCAGATACCCTATGCTGGCACAGGTGGGTGGAGAGGCGCTGCATCTGATGGAGATGCGCAAGCGTCTCACACACACACATATCCCTGTCAACATGGTGGCGGGGAGCGCTTTTCCTACCCATCTCTGCTTCAGGGAGACTGCTTCAGGGATCGGGGGGAGCTAAGGGCAGCTGGGGGGAAACGGGGGGAGCTGCAGCAGGCAGCAAAGGGCGGCACAGGGCCCCATCAGACCAGGGAGTGCGAGGGTCTCGTGCGTGCACACCCTCTTCCGACAGATGTCTGTGGCTGGCGATGCTATCGCCAGGTGCAGCTCGGATGGGAGCTGCTCAATCTGTAGTGGCTATAGAGTATTTTGGTATTTTCCACATTTCATTTTATTCTTAGTCTTTTAAGACTAATCTTCTGACTATCTTTTCATTTCTAATTTAAAAAAACAACTACTCAAAAGATGTTTCTTGATCAATTGGTAATTAACCAAAAATCTATACACTGATAACAGTAAAGAGAAACTTCTGCTCTAATCAGAGCGATTACTTGGGCTATCTACACAAAATAACAATAGAACAAACAATAAAGTGCTGGCTCCAGATTTATTTATTAAAACTATTGAAAAATCACAATTAAAATATGCTAAGTACACACATAGTGATTCAATTAAATTACCCAAATCATCTATATATATGTCTAGTGTCTGTGTGTCTCTATAAACACTGCCATCTGTTGGCAGCGAGTGAAACTACATCTCTTTCTCACACATGCACAAACACAGAGGCAATCACAAGGTAGTAGACTAGCTTCCAAAGCATTTGTTTTGAGTAGGCTTGCTAGTACACATATAACAATCATATATTGACTTAATCATGGCAGTAATTAATTGATTATTTATCTCAGTGTTGTTTTTACCAGTCCATAGGTAGAAATACATTCTTTATTCAGTCCATAAATGACTTACATTCAAATATTATGTATTAGTAGAAGCTGATAATAAGCTTGATAGAGTTACTTATTGAACTTGCTGCCTACTGTATGTTGAAGTCTCAGTGGATAAATACAAACAGCCAAAAACATATAGTAACAATTGGGTAGTTGATTACACTTGCTTTTACACACTGCTGTAATCCTCACCTCTTGACTGCTGGAGATCCTATTATGAAGCACCACAGGACTGGTTGACCCCCCCCCTGCAACTTATGCCTAAAGTGCCTAAAGTGCTCTCTTCCAGCACCTGATGTCGCATGCCATCTGCAATGTCACATTGGGTGCTGGAAGAGGGCACATGGTGGAGTAGCGTAGCGCTGTAAAGGAGTGCTGGTGGTAGTGGCGGTGGTGGCTGAGTTTGAAAAAAGTTTAAAACACTGGGCAGTCCTCTGATCCAATCAGAGGGCCACCCAGTGGTTTAAACAGTTTTTTCAAATTCTCCCGCCGCCGCCGCCAGCACTCCTTCACATCGCTGCGCTACACCAAAAGACACCGCCAATGCTCACTCCAGCTCCCTCTCCCTGAATCTGACACCTGCTGAAAGTGCTCACTCCACCCACTGCCCACCGATTGCATTTGAGAAATCTCATGTAGTTAAAAACCACATGCGATTAGTCCTGAAATTCAATAGATATTATCACATCTCATGGGACACAAAATGTGCATACAATCATTCGATTTATCAAACAGATGTGATGAAAAGTGAATGACTGTATGCAATATCTCATATGGGTATGGGCTAACTAACTCCAAACTCCAGATACTGTATTTTTGGAAGTACAAACAGGTTGAGGGCATAATAGGGGATGCCCCTAGTTCTTATTTGAAACCTTTAATGGAACATCTAATGTGCCTTCTTATTCAGAGAAGAGATGCATTGTACTACAGAATGCCAGCTGTAAGAGAACGGCTCATGTAATTGTCAGTGACAATGCACCTTTCACTCTCAATTTTTTTCCCACTTTCATGATTAATAATCATTCCCATCCCCATATAATCCTCTCTTGGCTCATCCCTGCATTTTATTAGCAATATCCTACTGATTATTTTTCTCACCTCTAATTTCCTACAAGACTCAAAATGCATATCACTCCTACACATTTGACAAAGAGCTATCTCAAAAATCTCAAACAGTTTTTCAGGAACCAGTTCACTGACATCACTTCATGTTAATTATAAGAAAACAAATTGATTATGTGTGTTCTTCTATATTTCAAACCTCTGTATCTTTCTCTCTAACTATCAAAATAATCAATAGTATTACTACTTTCATGGTAGTGATGATTCTACATTATTGTTTAATCTGCAAATTAACAATTTTCACGTAATTTTACTTACTATTGTGGAAATTAACTAAAAAGAATCTAAACAGGGATACAACTACAATGGGAATTAACACACAGAAGGTCCTCAGTCTATAGGAGTTTGATACATGAGGTTAACACAATATATTGCACTTTGTGAAATGTAATTACCCAGTTGGCTATATGAACATATAAATGTTGGTCTGTGGTCAGAAGGCTGAGTATAGAATAGAAGAACACATATAGCTATTGTGGGGCTGATTCAATGATGGGCACTATTCACAAAGCAGCTGAGTCTTTGGACGCCAGTACTGTAGGATAATATGCCAAAGCTGCAGGAGGTGTCTTGTGTGAATAGACATCTCTGTTGAGGTTCAGAAACATTTACCTACAGTCAAAATCCTGACGGACTAAATACCACCCACCATTGGCTGATGGTCAAAATACCGACAAGGTCAACTCTGACAGCACTGTTTAAATTAAACAAATGTTAATAAACTTGTAAACTGTTATCTACAATGCTCAAATAGACAACAAATCTGACCACCTCTAACAGCCAAACCAATATTAACTGTATCTTTAGGATCTTTCACATATTACAATAAAGCTGGAGCAATATATAATAAGTGGAGCCACTATAGATGGTAAGCTTTGCACCTCATTCTCTATGTATACACCAAAATAGTGTTTTACAGTATTACTGAATTTATTCCAAGTTGTAAACATTGCATAATATTCTGGTGTTATAAGGTACTGTCTATAAATTGTTGTGAATTAAAATAAACCAAATTTCTCTTTGGAAAACTTTAAGGAAAAGATGCATCTATAAACATTTATCAGAATACTGTATCACACTACAGAACTTCAATGGCATTAATCTGAACAAGTTTATTCCAGTCAAACATGCATATTACACAGTACACAACCATAAATTGATCAACGGTTAATCACATCATTACATACTAGAGGGCATAGCAGTGTATTAGCTTTATTAAATCAGACAATTTTTCATACCCACAAATCAATTTTTGAAGAACAATGCCATATAAGTACATTTCCTTAGTGAAGAGACACTATGAAAACATATGAAATAACTCAAAACCTCTAAGCCCCAAACCTGAAAAGACACAGCTGGAAATGTAACATGCAAGAAGCAAACAAAATAAATAATGATCTTTCTGTCACTAGAATGCTGCCGGAACTGCACTTGTTTGAATCACATTATTTTATTGTATACAGTATATTGTATTGCTTAAAATTGTCCTTCACATCAGAGGGGATTTCAGATCCATACTAAAATGAAATTAGACTGGGAGAGGTTTCGTGTTTGACGATATGACAGTCAATAAAAAGGTCGTAAATTGGAGACATTTACGAGAAATTGCAAAGGAAGTAATGATACTACACATAGCAGCAAATCATATTCTAACTATGTTTTTCCATGGTAGTTCTGGAAATTAAAACAATCCTCTCATTGGTTGATATAAGCAATATCAGAATTTTCTTTTATACCGGTCTTCATAAATTAATTTGTGTTTGAGCATTTATATTTGCAGTAAAATCTTTTAGGGCATAGCTTTGGCTAAAGTTGATAACTTTCATGAATTAGAGAAGATATTGCTTAAGATAAAGTAAAATAAAAATGGAGGAAATAAAAATTGTGTAACAAACTAAGAAATCCTTGTACACAATGGGCCCAATTCGGACCTGATCACTGGGCTGTGAGTCATCAGAGCCCAGCGATCAGTTAAACGCTGTCCCACCTTACAAACTCCCCCCACCCATGTGCACGCCTGCAAATGTAATCGTAATAATACACATGAGGTATAAACCATTCAAAATCACTCACCATCAAATGGTTTTCCCTCCCTGTTCACAGTACCAAGTAAGCCAGGATTTACTCAGCGCTGCAATGGTCATGGGAGAAGGAGGCCACTGATGACATCAGTGGCCCACCTTCCCAATGGCCGGCGAATGCCTGTGTTTTCTGGGGAATACCCCAAAAAATGCATGGTTATTGCCCTAAAATGGCCACAGGGTTTCAACCATCCTGCTAGCAACCAAGCACGGATGGCTCAAGCATGCGCACATTAACAGCTGTACTGGGAAATCACAGATGTGCGATTGAGTGTCTCAGCAAACAAGAGAGATCACATTCTCAGGAGAGAGCTAATCAACAAAAAAATATAAAAATAAACAAATTCAATTAATTTTAATCAAAGCAGTAAAAGCTCACAATTTGCTACCAGTTCACAAATTAGGCAAAAGTGATGATTTTTGAAAGTGCGGGATTTCCAGTATGAAATATCACAAATGAAGGGGTTGTTCTGGTTGATTTGCAAGGCTGAGAATTAACAGCCCTGTGAATCCACCAAACCCTGTATTGGGAATGGTGGCCTGGCCGCCACCCATTCACAAGTGCGATTCCCTTGCAGGGCCTGCGAATGGATGTTACACAGTACCATCCATTTGCAGCCCATTGAATGATGGCGAAGGTGCACGTATATAAAAGTGACTCTTAAGTCACTTAAATATGTGTGGACACTCAGGAGGAAGTGGGCAAGCAGCTGACATCTGGTGATGTCAGCTGGACGCCCCCCGCACCCACATCATTGGGGCATTTGCATAAGAACGCCCAGTGTTCTCATCAGAATGCCTATGAAATGGTACACAAAGCTCATCTTAAATCCTGGCAAGCAGTTTCCACTTGTCTAGACCACTTTATGTTGTATGGGAACTGTTTTTTAAGTTGCTCGGTTAGTGGAGTCCCTCTAGTGGCAAAATCTCGAATGAACCTGCGATAATATCCCACCAGACCCAGAAATGTCCTAAGTTGTGACTTACATTTAGGTTTAGACCAGGTGAGAACTGCTTCTACATTACTAGGCTGAGGTTTAACCTATCCTCTGCCCACATGTACCCCAAATACTTGGCTTACACTATACCAAAGGCACATTTCTCAGGGTTGGTAAACCCATTTGCCCGTAGAAACTTTAATATGGCTTTTAGGTTTGTAAGGTGTGTCTCCCAATTAGAACTTAAAATAACAATATTGTCTAAATATGCAGCTGCATTTTCCCTGTGGGGCAGCAGCAACTTATTCATAGCTATCTGGAAGGTTGCTAAGGCTCCATATAAACCAAATGGCAGCTCTTTATACTGGAATAAGTCCTCTGGGGTAGAGAAGGCTGTTTTTGCCTTAGCAGCTTCTGTTAACAGACTCTGCCAATTACCCTTTTGTCAAATTAAGTGTTGTGAGATACTGACTATTGGCTACATTTTCTACCAACTCATTAACCTGGGGAATAGGGTAAGAATCAAACCTGGACACTTGATTTAGTTTATGGAATTAATTGGAGAACCTTAAAACACCTGAAGGCTTAGGTACTAAAGCAATTGGATTATTCTACTCACTGGTGGATTCCTCTATAACCCCTAGGCGTAACATCTCTTTCATCACGTGCTTTACCGCTGCCCACTTTGCTTTAGGTATGCGATATGGCCTTTGTTCAATGACAACCTTGGTTGGAGTCACAACATCATGTTGGATGATTTGTGTATTTTCTAGAATGGCAGAAAACAGATCTTGGCAGTGCTTCACAGTTTACCACTTCCTATTTCATCCAGAAGTAAGTGTGTCTTCAATGGGTACCCTGAATTCTGGAACCTTTTTAGCTACCAAAGAGGGCACTTTCTTTTAACATGTTTACATGATAGATTTGTACTTCCCGCCTTCTACCCTCCTGTTGGACATGGTAATTGACTGGTCCCACCGCATCTATGATCTCATAAGGACCTCACTATACATTATCTGGACCTGAGCTTCCTGCCCAGCTGCCAATTCAGTGAACTTTTTAGTAGCTCCTCCATTTTACTCTGTACTTCAAACTTTGGAGCCTTAATATATTGTGCCAGACTTATAACACAGACCAAGCCGACACCAGCCTGCTTTGCTGGCTACCAAACACCAAAACAGCAAACAGTCTGTCGGTAATGTGGTGGCCCTTTGAGGCTGCCTCACTGCTTTCAACCCCCAGTTGCTCTGTGCTTCATCACAGCTGGGTTGATTAAGCTAACCAATTTATGCACTCCACAAGTGAAAACTTTTTCCTGACTTCCAAGCCAGCTGCACAATTTGTAACAAGAGAAGAGAGACATAAAAATTGCCCATTTAAACCATAGGTAACAGACCTACTGGAATTCAGCTGTACTGTATGTAGTTCAGCTGAGTTCTGCTTGCATTCTCCACCAATTGTGACAATGATCACATACACAGGGATTCAATTGAGGACTTTGATCTTTAATTATTAAAGCATACAAGATGAATATTATAGGCAAGCCTAATTACAGGCAGCAGCATACAGGTAATCACAGCAGGAACAGACTCTTGCAAATGCTTCAGTGATCCCTACCATAGCTCACAACCCAACCTATCACGTGGGCAGCTATTCCACCCTCAAGTGCATTTGCACTCTGCCCTGGAAACACTTATATTAGGAAATCAAAGGTGATGCTGAGTACACAACTGGCTTCTGCTACAAAACCTGGTCTGGATCCTCCACATTACTCTCATGCCAAAATATATATACAGTATATATATATATATATATATATATATATATATATATATATATATATATACAGTGTGTATATATATATATATATATATATATATATATATATATATATATATATATATATATATATATATATATATATATATAGTCCACATCCACAGGTTGTACCAACCGATTAGAAAAATAAAACTGTACTCTTTCATAGTTTAAAACAATATATTGTTAAATTCCAAAAAGATAGTCATATAAGCATAGCAGCTTAACAGGACATAATCGCGTCCCCACCCTCAGACATAGAAATACATTATGGCTCCACTGCCAAAACATCCCTTGACGGCCATTTCGGTGCCATGCGTACCTTTTCCAAAAGGGAATGATATGCTTAAATAGAATGTATGCATCAAACTCCATATAAATCAAACATAATTGCTCTCACCTGTGTGTCATTTCTAACTGCACAAGGGAATCTGGAGTCCGGGGATCAGGTGCTGGTAGTGACATAAGACACCAAGGCCCACATGGAGGACTCACGATGCGGGGAAGGAAAAAGATTTTCCGGGTGCAGCCGAAATGATGTAAAGCCAAACACATGGATGTGTTAGCAAGATACATCCCCTCACAAGTGCCCACAGAAGGAAAAATCATTTGAGGTCGCCAATCAGCAAATGATTTTCCCTGCCTTTGCAAATTTGTCAGGTGAGATTGACTTATATTTGCAGCCACCAGGATGAAGACGGGGTGGGCGGTTGATGTCAGCGGTGATGTCAGCCACCCAGCCCTGGCAGGCATTGGTCCATCCAAGTACCCATGGGAATACCCAGCATTTTCATGGTGATGCCCATGAAATGCTGAGCTTTCCCATGGCCCAGTGCTGCCACCACCCCTAACCGCAATGTCCCTCCCTCCCCTCTCCCACTGCAGCAGTTTGCAGTTGGGGTTTGCACATGTGCAGAAATGCACAAGCACAAACCCGACCATCAGGGCAGGTGCAGAATTTGCTTCACAGCATGTGAACCAGATTTGGCATCATAGTGCACGGAGTGCCAATGACCACATTTCACGCCTTTCATTGCACCACCCGGGGAACATGACCGTTTAACCCACCATGTGCATTAAACTAAGAACATAAAGTGAGGGCTATGGCTAAATACCATTTACATACAGTACTAGAAGTAAAAAATCGCCTAGTACTTCGAAAACTTTGGCTGGTGACCTCTGTTGGGAGTCAGGTGTGGCAAGCTGATTTTGTGTTCTGCCTTTCCAGTGAGCCCCAACATAAATCACATTGGATGGCATGCAGACTACCATTAGAGATTTCATACTGCTGCTTGTTGTTTTTAATTGCAACTAATGTATGGCATTTTGAAAACGACATACAAATCCATAGCTTAGTAAATCTTAGTCAAGGACATGTTGCAACATTGGAAATAAGTATATATTGATCAAAAGATGAATACATATAAAAAAAATATTTTCACAGAAATAAAGAGTTGTAGATATGGTGTAAGAGCAGTGAGGGAGGGTAGCAGAGTCGAGCAGTGAGGGTGTATGGGGGGAAAGGCAGTAGTATATATAGGCAGGTATTCAATGCGGCCGGCTAAGGGGTTAAACAGCGAGGATTGCAGAAAACCAGTGATCCTCGCTGTTTAACCCCTGCGCCGGCCGCTCGCTCCATTCAGCATTCTGGGGAAATCCTTGCCGTCCTGTTCCCCCAAACAGCGAGACCCGTGGCTAATGCAGAAAACTCGCTGTATTTAGCCGTGAGTCTCGCTGCTTCTGGAGCCGCATACGCCAATTCCCCCTCGCTCAAAAAATGGAACAAGGGGAAATTGGCATATGAGGGGGCTGCGTTGAATACTGACAGGGTGAGTGGTGACAGCGAGCAGGAAGCTCTGCTTGCTGTCGCCGCTCGCCAACAGCATTGAATACCTGCCATAGTGTAGGTAGTGTGGCAGTCGTAGAGACACAGACAGCGCCAGCTGGCAGTCCACTGCTGCAGCTGCTTCCCGAATTAGCTGACCGTCAGCCAGCTTCGATTGGCTGGACGCTTGACTGACCGCCCAACAGCTTTGATTGGCTACATTTGAAATGCTGGCTTTGTGTTTCTCACCCACTGCAGCCATGTGCAGTTGGGGTTTGCACATGTGCAGAAATGCACAAGCACAAACCCTGACTATCAGGTCAGGTGCAGAATTTTATTCAATAGAGTAGAATCTTAGCTTTTACAATACTAGTAAGTAGTATTTTTTAGAACTTTATATTTTTTGAATAAGTCTTTTTTTTTATTAGAATGACAAACTACAGTATATGTAAAAGATCATGTGGATTATCTCTCATTAACCATACATAGTGACAGAATCTGCCAACAACTTTCCGCTCATCTGATCTGACAATTCAAACATGACTTTCTGTTCATGTCTTTCTGATTATACACTAGCTCATGTAAAAGGAGACTGTTTGTTTGCAGTCTTTATTAGAAAAGCAATTAACAATCAATTGCTGATGGTATTTGGTAGCATATGAGTCTTCGAAGTCTCAGGCAAGTAAAAAAATTATTTAACTCAGAAGGAGGAGAAAAAATGCAATTACATTGCTTGTCTGTCACTTTCAATTATTCTGGTATTCCCGTGAGCTCTTCGGTCAGTAAACAGTAGAGATTTTGCATATAAAGTTTGTGTTACATTTAAACTGAATGTGAAATATTAGATGACAATACTAATGAAAGTATTTCAATACCGCACTGATATTTGGTAGCCTAATGGGACTTTATGATTAGATCTCTACACTGTACAGTAGAGTCCTCAAGTAGTTGTCCTATTTGATTTTCAATTGTTGTTTTTTTCCCCCATAGACTAAACTGTCATCTTTCAGATTTGAGACCAGGCACTATCTATTTTCATATTAGATAAGCACAGAAGGAAAATGAAGAAAAAGAGACAATTAAATTAATATAGGCCTTTCGCATAAACAGCTTCAAGGTAAAAACAAAGTACATTCAGCAATTAAAAATCAATCCAAACGACAAAATGTAGAATTATTATGTGGTTTAGAAAAACTGCAGTTGTTCAATACTGAAAAGAACATTGGCATACCTAAAAGAAAGTCTGCACTCAGGTTCCTAATATTAAGTTTAACCACTTTCATTTATAATATTGTGTACAGATAATGTTAATGTCATATTAGATACAATTATTTTTATAATTATTATTTTATTATTTCAGAGTCTACAGTATATATTTTCCTGGTAAATTAAAGGAAATTTCTTAGTAGAACTAAGACAAAATTAACAATATGGAAATATTTTGATAAACAATTTATACTATTTTCTATTTACTACATTTAGGGGCACACTCAATTAGCTGTGTCCTTAGCTACTCAATTATTGCCACTACCCCATTTCTTTCAAGTCCTAGCGGGTGCACTTACTGATGCATGGAAATATTTGTGTTATTTGCACCCTCTGGGGCTTAATAGATTTGGGGTTTACTGCATGGGGAATTGTCTAATAATTTAATAGCTCTGGGTCTTGAACCTGAAGCTCTAGCAGCACCAAAGGCAGAATTCTGGGAGGCAATGGAGTCATCTGCCACTGGACTCCTGCTCCCAAGGGGGCACCTCTCCTCCCATGCAAGTTTAAATCCTCTATTGAAAGCCATCAATATCATTTCTGAGGCTGAATATGTGTTCCCTGTCTCTCTTTATAGATATATATATTTCATAACAGACATTATATTTATATATGATTGTATGTGTTTGTGTGTGTGTGTGCGGGGGGGGTCACCAATATATTTCTTGCCTCGGGGCAACTGGGACAAACTTACGCCACTGAGAAGCACAGTAAACATTGTAGGTATTTGTATCTATCCCTTTCTCACTCAGAACACCTGTGTTTAGGGGTCATTTATTGACTGACTTTATATAGACAATCATACAGTAAAAAACGTTTTTATGAAATTTACCTTGCTGAACAAATGATCCATACACAAACCACATGGAGTTGTAAAGAGTTGTAGAAGTCATAGATCCCATCTGTAGGCGTGGAGGATTAAGCCAGTTCAACAAGTAGACCAGAAGTCCCACTAGCAAAACAGTTCCGGCAATGCAGGCCCACAGTGATAGATCAAATGGTGCCAAGCAGGCAAACATATCCACAGTTTTCTCTGCTTTTTTCAAAAGGACTCCCACTGAGTAATCCATATAGCGAGTTGTAAAGTCTACTACATTCTCACGGTCAGGTGTGATGGTCAAGGCAGAAATCCCAATGTCAGCTCTCTTTTGAAATTGAATAACAAAGAAAAGAAATAATAAAATTAAAGTGCCGTCTTAACAAAAAGAAAAAACTTAAAGCAAAGCAGAAATAAATGAAAAAGCTTTAGAATAATTTATTGTATTATTTGTTGACAAATGACAATATATTTAATGCACATTGGAAATAATAGAACCAAATAAAACCTTAAACAATCCCAATAATGACAATAATAATAATAATAATAATAATAATAATAATAATAATAATAATAATATTTAATACTGTACATGTACTGTATTTGATCAATGGCATCACCCTACTAGGGGTGGCACTTAAATGTATAGACTTTAGTAATAGGAGCTGGGTGTCCGCCGAGTCTCCTGGGGCAACCCAACATCTTGCAGTATTCTGGAAATGTTCCTAGAATGATTAAAACAGGGTCTGGCCATGAGACCACAGTGTAAATGCTACTAGTGTTGGTGGGGAGATATAGTTTAACTGCTGCTGGTGATAGGGTTCTGGCAATTAGGGAGTGTAAACTGCTGCTTGTGTTGGGACATTGGTTAAGATGGAAGGTCAACTGGGTGATGCTGAGGCTAGGCTAGGGCTGGCAAAGGTGCATCTTGGTGTTGCTGTTATGTTGGTAGGGCCAGTGAGAGTGTCTCTGGAAGCTTAAGAGGTTGGGGTGTCCAGCGGGGAGAGGAAGGGTGCATGAGTATTTAGGTGCTTCTCTGGTTCGGTTGCTAATCGAGGGATGAGTGTAACTTTGATTTCTTTTTAGGTTGAGGTGAGAGTAATTATGGGTGCTGACAAGGTTGGAGTGTTATTTAGATAGTGAGTTTGTCTCTGGGTGCAGCAGATTTTGGGATAGCTTCGTGGCAGGGGGCACCAACCGCTATCTTGCCTCTGGACACCTTGCATAAAACACACCTCTGTAGAGAATATTTACTCATTGACATCAGATTAATAAAGCTTAAAATTCACTATAATATGTACACCAACATACATACATACAAACATACAAACATACAGAACACATGTTTTTTTATTTTTTTAACAAAAGCCATTTAACCAACCACCATGTTTTAAGTTTGTGGGAGGAGACCAGAGAAAACATATCCACAAAGATGCAACTTGGGTGGGATTTGAACCAAAGCCATCCATGCCATGAGACAGTAAGGCTAACAAAAATGCCATCCATGCTACCCAGGAATGAAACCTTCCCTTTTAATTATAGAATTACAAAATGAATGGATTTTTGGTCATTTACAGGTGTTCATAATTATTTCACTTGGAATGTCAGGCTACGCAAGCAGATATTCAACATGAAAAACTCAAAAACTAAGAATAAAGTGACACTGTGTACTGTCTCATGGTGCATGAATTTACAATAACCATATTCAGTACAAGCATCAATTAAGTAACAGTTTGTATGTTACAGTGAAGTTCTGAGATTACAGGATAACAGCATAAACTAGTGTGAGGATTGCAGAAAATTGAACTCTACCAATATATTCATGTCAGCCATCATTTGTAGGGAAATATTACCTCCTGCCCACACAACCCATTTATATAATTAAATACTTGGCGAACACAAAAATGTGATATTATTTTTATTGATTCCAGATAAATTCAAAAATGTTTGCATTATAAGTAATACATTTATTTCTAAACACTATTTTCTTATTATTATTTATTACTTATTTGTTACTTTATTATTATTATTATTATTATTATTATTATTATTATTATTATCATTATTATTATTATTATTATTATTATTAATTTGCTGTCACAGATGTCTTTTATGTAAATTTGTATGGAGAGACTAGCATCATGAATGACCCTGGTGATTTTATATACACCCATATTAACTTACCTCTTTCACCTGCAAGTGGGTAGCTTTATAGGACATGAAGGGGGTGGAATGATATGCAGCTACCATTCATGTTCATGCAGGACTGCCATCAGAAATTGTGGGACCCGGGACTAATAAAATTGGCAGGGCCCCCTTTCCCCTTCTTGAACCCATGGTTTGCCTGGTGAGACCTCCGGTGTCCGCAGCACTGGTCACACTACTCAACCTCTACATTGCTTCATGGATAATTCAAACTTGGTTTATGACAAATTATACTTGATAGACTTAAGTCCTAGGCCCTTCTCTCTGGACTCGGGACTGGAGTCCCCCCTGATGGCTGCCCTGAGTCCATGTCATGCCTTTATAGAATCATTATATAAAGCAGTAACTGTTGCTATAACTGGCATAATGCAGATATATCATACTAGTCTATATTCCCTCATGAGCAGTTCCTGCTTTTCCTCTCGTCTGAAGTCCCATCTCCTTTGTCTACCACATACGTACTTGTCCTAAAGTATGTCTTATTTTAATTTATAGTTAAGTTGAACTTTAACTTTAGTAAACATTTTTGTACATATTTTACACTTTTATTTTGTATGATTTACAACACTGCAGAATCACAATCTGACTAGAACTGCAGAATATTTTGCACATTAATGATAATGATGTTGAATATAAAAATGTATGTAGTTCTAACCATATTTAAAATTCTAAATATTTTTTTTTTTAAATATTCGCTGACAATGCTGCAATAAACTGAACTTATTTGAGTAATTGCTAAATTCTTAATTAAAATTATGTTTTCTTAACCACATTTTTGAAGCACATTTCTCTGCAATGTGTGCATTTTCTGTAATAAGCCATAACAATTTTAACACTCTCCATCTAAACAGTCATTTTGATTTTGATTTAAAGATTCATCATTTGACAAAATCCCAACACAGCAATTCCTAAGTAGATGCAATGAGCCTGTATAAATGCACTTTAGACATATTAAAGCTTGTGGTTTTGTTCTTGGTCTAAGGTTAATAAACTTAACATTCACTCTTTAATACAGTACCAAGAATGACATAATTCACTTACATCAAATACAATTGAAATTATATGAGGTCTCCAACAGACGTGCTTCTTTCTGCATTGTCATAAAAATGTCATAACATATTTTAAAAGCCAAATTAGCTTTGTGGTTTTTTTTTTTTAAATAAATTAGCAAACAAAATCCCAATAAAATGTATTTTGCAAATCAAACCCATATCCTATTATTGGTTAAATATACTCTGTAGGAGACTATAAAAAAAATACTTATTTCAGTGTTTTCATTGTTTGCCACTTGTTTAGACATAAGTACTACTACCTCTTTATATGGTCCTTATGCTTGCTTCACACAGGGCCGGCGCTGCCCGCTCAGCAGCCGGGAGCTCAGCAGGGAGGCGCCGGTCTGGAGAGGCGCACTCCCGGCCTGCTATGCCAACCCTGCTGCTGTGCGCTGCTGCGGAGGTCAGTAGGAGGAAGTGGTGCTATGTTGTGCGCCGGCGGCAGGACATGTCGGAAGAAGGAAGCGGGGCTGTGGAGAAAGTGTTGCTGCTGCAGCCTCCAGCCTGTCATACTGTACGACAGGCAGCAGCAGCAGCGCTGGCAGCGATATCTCCTGTGTAAGGAGGCAGGCTCCCCCTTCCCTCTCCTCCGCGCTGCCCTGTCATGCTAGCAGCTAGAGGCTAGCTATTACTGACAGACAGCGTCTCCGGGTCCCCCCTTCTCCCTCCCATCAGTATAAACACAATGCCACCTGACCTCTCTGGCTTCCTGAACAGGAAGTCACTCGTGTGCAATGGAGGAGCACAGCAGCCACACTACAAGAGCACAGACTCAGGCAACAGGGGCTCAGGTAAGTCCTAATATGGATGCCAGTAATGTTTGCTGGGGGGGGGGGGGTTGTCATTAATGTTTTTCTGGGGGTGACAGCAATGTTTACTGTGGGGTGGGCTGTCAGTAATGTTTGATTGGAGGGGGGTTTCAGTAAATTATGTTTGCTGGGGGGTTGTCATTAATGTTTTGCTGGGGGTGTTAGTAATGTTTCATGGGAGATGGGTTGTCAGTAAATGATGTTTGCTGAGGGGGGTTATCATTAATGCTTTGCTGGGGGTGTTAGTAATGTTTACTGGTTGTCTGTGTTTTGCTGTGTGTGTGTGTTTAAATATGGGTCACTAAGTGGGTGTGGTACAGGGGTCCGACAGTCGGGATCCCGACAGTCATTAGCCCGACGTCGGGATCCCGACTGGCTGGACCCAGACAGCATGGTGAGCCCAACTAAGCCCCTTGCGGGCTTGCTGCGCTCACCACGCTGCAGGTGTGGTGGCTCGCTACACTCGCCACCTATTCTATTCTCCCTCTATGGGGTTCATGGACACCCACGAGGGAAAATAGCCGACGGCCGTCGGGATCCCGGCTGTCAGTGTTTTGACAGTCGGGATCCTGACATCCGGTAAATGCCTGTCAGGATCCCGACAGTGTAATGTGACAATGGGTCAGTACGAACTGTGTCATGTGACTGCGGGACACTATGCGCTGTGTCATGTAACTGTGGGACACTATGCGCTGTGTAATGCGAGTATGGGTAACTACGCACTGTTATGTGAATATAGGTCACTACATGCTGTGTGATATGACTATGGGCCACTACGTGCTAGGTAATGTGAATATTGGGCAGCACGGATGGTGTAATGGTTAGCATTACTGCCTCACAGCGCTGAGGTCATGGGTTAATTTTCCACCATGGCCCTAACTGCGTGGCGTTTGTATATTCTCCCAGTACTTGCGTGGGTTTCCACCGGGTACTCCGGTTTCCTCCCACAATCCAAAAAAATACTTTGGTTCCCAACAAATTAACCCTAGAATGTCTGTATGTACATGTGGTAGGAAATATAGATTGTAAGCTCCGCTGGGGCAGGGACTGATGTGAATGTTCGAATATTCTCTGTAAAGCGCTGCAGAATATGTGTGCGCTAATAAATAATAAAATTAATATGGGTCACAGCGTGTAGTGACCCATAATGATATTACACAGCACATAGTGACCTTTATTTACATTAAACAGCACATAGTGACCAATATTCATATTTCATTGTCCTGGAATTCCTGTCTCCAGGATCATGGTACCCACACTGCTTGAGGACATGCATGAAACACCAGAAATCGGCCACAGCGGACATACAGTATTCCCAGTGATCTTTACAGCTGTGATGCTGGACCAAGGGAGAGGTAAGTAGAATTAAATAGGTGCAGCGTGTACAGTGTGTGTGGGGCCCCCTCGACCCAGGGGCCCATGTGCACTGCACACCTTGCACCTACAGGTATTATATATAGATACGCCAGTGGATGGTGAGTGTTGCTGGCTGCTGCTGGGATCTGTGCTGCTAGGTGATGGATGCTGGGTCAGAGGTGGAACTAGTGGGAGTGCTAGGGGGCACCAGCCAAAATTTTGCCTAGGGCATCAAATTGGCTAGGGCTGGCTCTGGCTGCGGTGGGCTGCAGGAGGAAACGGGGCAGCCACAGCCAGCAGCGGTGACAGAAAACAGGTGCCCTGTTTTTTCAAGGAGAGCAAGCACAGCAAGCAGCCCCAGAGGAAGGAGGACAGGGTGCCCGGGAGAGCCTGAATGCGGATGCTGAGCTAGGCATTCCAGCTTGCCCTGGGTGTTCCCCGACTCCAAGCTGGACACCCTGCACCTAGACTTCAGGTACATGATGCACTTGCGGCCAGTACCATGCAGCTAACATAAGTCAGTGACATCCTGGGCTGCTGCCTAATGGTAATGATCACTTTGCTGTGCTACCAATGCTCTGCCTCCATACACTGTACTGTACTGTGCTAATGAGTGCTCCCTATGCCGTGTGTACAGTATAAGCCCTGTGCTGTATAACTATGCACAATGCTTTGTGAGTGGTCATGCACAATAGCCTGCCGTCTTCATTCACTCTGCCACAATGCAGCTCACCTTCCCACCTAATGTGCTTGACTCCTCCCATTCCAAGGACTAGACCTATCCCTGTCTTCCCCTCTAACAGCCCCAATCCTTCCCCTCTTAAGGCACCCAGCGGTGGTGCCCCTACCCCAAAGCACTCTGTGGAACCCCCACCAGGCAGAATAATGCTTTGGACGTGGCCAGTGGACAAATGATGGGACTGGACTTCGAGTATTTGGCGCCAAGTGAGCAGGTAACTACTGCCCCATGAAAGCCCACCTTACGAATCTGTTTGCAGGGTCTGTGAATGGATGTGTACAGGTACACAGTCATTCGCATGTGGCCGTCTAGAGGAAAAATCATTTGATTTTTCACTCTCCTTCGGATGATTTTTTCCTCTGGTCCCTGGTTATCCCAGCCGCCATGTAGCCTAGGGCTTACTCAGCGTCTGTGAGCAAAATAGTCGCTTCTGGCCGGGCACCAACGTCATTCGCCCACCGCTAGCAGGCAGAAACTCTCCTGAATTTTCCTGTACACTCCCAGCATTTTGTTGGGCACGCCCACCATATTTCCTTGCATGTACATGAAATGTCTGGGATACACCCTCAAATACCCACTCCCTATCACGCTGCGAGCAGCTTGCTAATAGAAATATTTGCCTATGCCGTTCACAGCCGGGCCAATGCGAATTCGGACTTGGCCGAATGGGCCCTATGTGTCTGCACTGACTGCGTCTCTGTACTTGGTGAGTTATAATTACAATACAGTATCTGTTCAGCAGACAAAACCTGTGCTCCAGGGGGATAGGAGGTGTGGGTAATGGGCAGGAGCAGGGCTCAACGTGTTGCAGACTTTGGCCACTGAGCTGGAGGCAGTGAAGAGCAGGGAAAAGGAATCTGAAAAGATCCCTTTCCCGCATAAGCTGTAATGTTAATGTTGTGTATTGTAGCATTTAAGGAGATGTAGTATAGTGATGTAGTGCAGCATAAATAGGGAATGTAGCGATTGATATAGTTTAGAGCAGGCATGTCCAACCTGCGGCCCTCCAGCTGTTGTGAAACTACACATCCCAGCATGCCTTGCCATAGTTTTTGCATGCCCTAATATCAAAACTGTGGCAAGGCATTTTGGGATGTGTAGTTTCACAACAGCTGGAGGGCCACAGGTTGGATATGCCTGGTGTAGAGGGTAGTGTAGTGATGTCGTGCAGAGTATTGGGAGATATAGTGTAGTGATGTAGTTCAGGGTATTGGGTGATAGGGATTTAGGGCCTTATTCTGGTTCACTCCTTCTGGCAAATTCCTTCTTAGATGGACAAAACTATGTGCACTGCAGGTGGGGCAGATGTTACTTGTGCAGAGAGAGTTAGATTTGGGTGGGATTTTACTTCAAAGTGAGATCTATATGTCAGTGTAAATATAAAGCAGTCCGTATTTGAAAAAGGTAGACTACTATGTGGTGTATTGTGATTAAGATTGTGCCACTCTGCAGTGTAATATGAAACGTGGGTACCTCTGTGTGACAATGCTTCTTGTGAGAGTAAGCCTTTTAGTTTTGTTACATGCGCTGAAGTTATGAGAGTGAGGGCGCAAATTTATAGTTCGCAGGAGGGCGCTAAACACCCTAGCACCGGCCCTGGCTTCACATACCCAACATAAAAAGTGTATAATAACTGTGTTAAGCCAAACATTATTGTTAGATTAGGGGTTCTTCTTACCACTAGTGGTCCAGAAAATTGAGCATTTAGACCACATTCTCCAGACACAAGTAATTTGTGAGCTGTGTATTTTTTTGTATGCTTAATATCAGTCCACAAGTTTGGGACAGCAATCCTCATTCTGTGGCTGGAGATTAGACAACAGGTAGTACAGCTATTCCAGTGCACATGCTGTGCCCTTTGAACTCACCGCTGCTCCTCATCTTCCCAAGCACATATACTCCATCAGTTATGGGTAGTTTTACTTTCCAAGCACCCTGCCAGCGTTTATGTCTATACCATCATAACATCAATAAATATGTCATTTGTAAGTATAGTTTCACTTGTGCCCATCTCTATATCTTTGTCAGCACCCTTTGTGTGCCCCTGCATAATGAGCAACTTAACTTTTTCAAATCACCCCCCCCCCATATTCTTCTAACATTAGCTTCTCAGAAGAATTGCAAATTTTCCTTCCTAATACTGACTCATTTAACCCCTTAACTCAAGCTCTTTAGATGATGATACTTCTGACTGCCATTCAATCAGAAGTGACATGGACAAGACCTGAAGAGACCAAATAAAGAAACCCCCATATAGGAGAATTGTGCAGCAGGCTTTTTTCATTAAACCATGTCAGAAACCTCTGTAGTACAAGGTATACATACAGACACAGAGACTGAATCTCTTGTAGAAGACCAAGAGAGGACTAAAATGAGGCTATTGAATAATTTACACACAGGATTCAAATCTATGTTTTCAACCCATTTGGAAATAGTGTTTTAAGTTTAAATATCCACATGGCTTCTTTTGTACATAGATTTCTGTGCCTGCCTCACCTCTTACACACCTCATTGCACAGAACTAATTGAATTAAGAAGTGCAAAATTTCCCTACTTGCTCATGCTACTCTACAATTTGACAGGCTATGGCAGCTGCCTAGTGCACTGGAATCTGGGAGGGGGCACTGAATCTGCCTATCACAAAATGAACGATATCTATGAGGAAGACATCCTTGTACTTAATTCAGGTGGCAGCTGTGCAACTTCTAAGATGCCACCTCCATATTTTCACATTAGGGGGTGGAAAGTGGGTATTGATGCAGTGTGTGGTTGGGGGGGGGGGGGCAGTAGGTTGAAGTTTTATCTAGGGTGCCACAAAGCCATAGCAGGATCTTGTTCTGTGCGCTATGGCTCTACTCCACACCTCTGATTCTTACTCAATAGTTAGGTGCAAAAGTTTCAACAAGTGAGTTTAAAAAGTCAACTTTTCTTTTTCTGATACTTTTTGTTTCTAAACAGAACAAGGAAACCAAAAAGTGGAAACGAATAAACAACTTGCCTGACTTTTCTATCACTTTTTTAGGTAAATGCATTTCCTTCAGGAATTGTCAAAATGGTATGACTTAACAATTCCATTTCAATAACACTCCTTATTGTCTTACTTTTTATTATCCTGCTAACTGTTTTCTCATACTGTGGTTATATATTATCTCCAGGTAATCTGACGAGCATATTCAAAATGAATATAATCATCCATGCAAGATCTCATTTATAGAGAATGATATCCTGTACTCCTTTTTCAAAATTACTAAAGAAAAAATAAGATATAATTATTTATAAGCAGCTTCCAATCATTTCCTGCCTGGAAGCAATTCACCTGATGTCTAGGTATGATGTGTTTTACTAGTGTAAAAAAAGTGTTGCAATTACTTTTTATTTTTATAGATATTTCTTTATTTAAAAAATTGGATTTTGGATTGTACTAGCAAAGCTATTTGCAAAGTTTTGGAATTCATTAGGTAGTCAGAAGTTCAATTCATATTGAAACATATGATGTTCGGTTAAGAGATCAATAATAATGTAAGAAATCCTGAACACTGGTACTATACAGTATTTATAACCCAGGTCACTATCTTCTGTGTAGCTTCTGAAACAGGCCACTGAACAAGTGCAGGAACACCTGTACCGGAAGACAAATGTTCTCAAATTCCTATAACCTGTAGACTAAAACAAAAACTTTAACATGTTGAAGAAATTATTTCACAAAACTAGAACTCTCAGGTCAATGGCTTGAATTATTTAGTGAATTGTAGTAGAGAAGGATTACCCATAATGAAAAAGAAAGTTCTTGCTATATATTATAATTTCATATTTAGTGCAGACCATGCATATTAAAACTTTACAATGTTTTCCTATAAGGAAATATGGAACAGACAGACAGAATATGAGACTAATAAAAGTTGTTTTGACATCATGACATCATAAAATGAGCATTTCAGTCCATGCATGTCATTTTATTGGCATTGTATAGATCAGGGGTGGCCAACCAATCAGAGGCTATGAGCCAAAATATATGTTATGGTAAGACAAAGAGCCGATGCCATGCAGAAAAATGCTCCCACAAGGCCATGGGTTGCTGGCACAAGTTTAAATGACTGAATATTTTTGGGCAAATGTTACAGCAGACTATGCTTTGTGATAAATGTTTTGCTAGAGAGAAACATGCTTTGTTTAGTTCCACTATCAAAATGGCAATGACTGCATATATTGAAGGTTTAATGGTTTATAATGTTACTCAATGTGAGTCTGAACATCTTAAAATATGTAAAGTAGCAGTGAATTCAACACAAGAAAAGCTTAATATGACACTTTAAATATAGGTCTAATAGTACTTTACTATCAAAAGTCATTTAATGTGGGACCAATAATTATTTCTACAGTGAAACTAATTATGCAACCATTTTTGTCAGTCACCTGCCCCCACTGGAACATACATTATGAATAAGGCAGAGACAGTCTACATTCCTCAACATACCTGTACAAACCAGTAAACCAATACAGTATATTTTTGGAGGATTCACACAAAGGTGGGCAGAGGATTTAAACTCCATACCGATGGGGCCCCTGTAGCAAATTTAACTCATACTCCCACTGCCCTTAGACAGTAATTCTAATCATGGTGGCACTGTGGAATCCCGATGAGTATCTGCTAATTAATGAAGGTGGTTGTCTAAAGATGCCTACACATTTAGTTATATTTTGTACAATATCTCTTATTTGTTCCTTCTGAGTGATATCATTCAAAATATTGAACTGTGTGTATACAAAAAACAATAAACTATGCACACTCCCACGGGTCATTAACAAGGTTTTTTGTAGTCTGTACATCCAGCTCATTCATGTCGTTCAAAAAAAGGTGCATATTGCTAGACACTAGCTAGATTGTTCGTTGTTCATTGTTCAGCATATCATTCAGTGTGTATGCACAAAAAATAATTTGTCCAGGACACTGGAAAGTTCAAGGGATAGTGTTCAACAATAGTTTTTACTGAACACATCCCCTAGTGTGTATGGGCCTAAATGTGCAAGTTGGTTGTTTTATACCTTACCAAACTTGCACACAATGAAGCTGAGGACAGTTCTCAAAGTGGAAATTTTGATGTGGGGATATGGAAAAAGTAAAGGCTGCAATTATGCTCCTGAAAAGGGGGTGTGGTCACTCAAAAGGAGGCACCTTATACCCCTTATACACATAATGCACCACAATAGTAGCATCCCTTATACTATATAGTACTAGTGCCCCTTATGCATTATTAAACATGGAGTGAGCCAAAATTCAATATGAAAGAGCCAAAATTCTCAAAATGCCAAACAGTATGATCCAAAATTCACACAATGCCACACAGTATGAGCCAAAATTCACATAATGCCACATAGTGTGAACCAAATGAGCCAAAATTCAGGAAAAGAGAGTGACAGCAGGGACAGAGAGAGTGACAGCAGGGGAAGAGAGTGACAGTAGGCCATGGAAAGTGACAGAAATGACATAGGGACAGTGAGAATGAAAATAGTGGCAGAGTGACAGCAGGGACAGGGAGAGAGACAGAGTGACATCAGAGACATAATGACAGGGACAGTGAGAGCAGGGGCAAAGGGACAGAGAGGATGACAGAATGGACAAAAGGGAGTGCCAGCAAGGATATAAATTAGGGATAGAGAGCAGCAGCGGTGTGGAGGAGGAGACAACTGTGATCATAAGTGGTGTGGAGGAGGAGTTGGTGCGGAAGAGGCAGCTGTGGTTGACGGTGGCAGAGCGGAGGTGTGGAGGAGATGGGTGAGGTTGGTGATAGCCATGCGGTGGAGGCAGCGGTGGACATCGGCAATGTGGAGTAGGAGTTTATGCAGAGTGAGATTGTTTGTCAGCTGTTGCTTCTGTCCCCCCCTGCTGCAGTATTGGCAGTCAAACAGGAGTGGCTGCATGGTCAATTCTGATTGGCAAGCGGTTCAAGAGCTCTAATTAGTGCATGAATAGTGCCACATTTGCAATTACAGTGGAGGTGGGGTTCAGTCAGTGCTTGAAGTGCTGGTATGCCATACCGGTGTATACTTTGAGCACTGTTTTTATATTTATGTGCTGTACTGGCTCCTGGGAAGGGGAAGATCCATCTCAATCAAAAAATATACTGAATGGTAGCCTATAGGTACCAGCACATGATTAATTAATTACCCGTTTTTGGGGAATCATGGAGCAGCTGGGCAAACGAGCAGGGGGTGCACAGGCGCCGGGGAGGGGTGATAGTAGAGAAAGACACATATGCCAGGCAGCAGCAGCAGCAGTAAAGGAGATGAAGGACAGCGGCAGGTGGCAGCGAGTGGATTGGGCAGCACATACGCTGGGGTAGGTAGGAGCATGGGGAGGAAGACACAGATTCCAGGCAGCGCCAAAGAGCAGAGCATGCAGAACAGAAGCCGGAATGGTAGGAGAGGAGGACAACGAAGGCTAATCAGGTTGGAGAGAGGGTAAGAGAGATACAGTAAAGGCCACAACAGCCAGATGGCAGGGGTTCCGCAGGCCCACCCGAACACAGTGATCCGGCGTAAAGGATTTTTTTTTAAAAATTCAGTGCTTGAAGTGCTGGTATACCATACCGTTGCACCTGCCCACTTCGAGCACTGGCTGAGGAACATTAGGTACAATGTAATTAAAATAATTCTGTGTTGGTTACCAAAGAGACATGCACAAAAACTATTGCCCTGGGGCAAATGTCATGAAGCACTGCTCTATTCAATTGGAAGTTGTCCCCAGTAATTGTTTTTAGATCTTTAACTGAAAGACAAGACAACACTTATTCATAACTGTGTGATCTGAATATTATTAAAATATTGTTTTTCAGTGGATATGATTTAATGCATAGCAGTGAAGCAAGCATAAATCTGAGTTTAATACTTCCGTTTACTTGTTTGTACAGTTTATTTTTAATATGATTAATTCAAAGCTTTCAAATGAAAAAAATTGTACATATTCTTGATTGCTCATTATCCATGCATATATATTTTCCACGTAATCATAATATAAATATTACTGCACGTTAATAAAACATTACTAGTTGATTAGATGCATACACTTAGTTACAATTTATCATAATCATAACTATTCCCAGTACAATGAATTATTCATAGGGTATACTCAGTGAACGTTATAATCTGATGAAATATGGTATTTCTAAAATTATCCAATCTCGCTTCTTAAATTATGATAGTTGAAGTATCGGAAAGAACAGATTCTGTTATCCAATTGTGTAAGTGTAACTGTAAGTAAATAAATTACCGTCATTTGATGACTTTGAAACAAGAAATAATTTATGATAATCTATGTCTTTCAAACAAGTGTGTTTGAAAATAATAAATGTTCTAGACTGTTTAAATAGACTATGGCCTAATATTGTCTCCTGATGAGATTAATGTGTCATCCATACTCAAGAAATAGTATATGCTGTCTGTGTTTTTTTATGTATTTGGGTTTGTTTTTGTTTTTTCATTTTGTTTGGCTGTTTCCTGTATGTTTCTATTTCTTTCTCACATTCAAATGTTGGCGCCCGTATCACAGACTTACTGGCCACAGCGGGATCGATAGCAGCAACAGACAGGAACCTTCTTAGGGTACGGTACATTATCTTTTCATGAGTTATTAGGGTTGTGCATATGTATGATAATATACCTTCATCCCCCAAAATAAATATTATAACGATTGGTAATGGAGCTGTGGTGTACATAGATCCTTTTTTTTCCAATGAAACACCGTTATGAATTCTGGAATTTGTCACATTGATCCTCTCTGTATTAGTATTAGCACATGAAATAATTTTGTACTAGTATGTCAACATATTTTTAAGATTAAGGAGGCACATTTAACAGGCCCCCTGAATGAGGGCATCTACTGAACCAAGTGCATACTGATGTCTTAGAGACATTCAGTGTTACACGCTGTAAACTGCCTTATGTGTCTCCATCCATGGAATCCTCCTCCCCACTTCAAGTTCTTCTAACCTACTTCACTGTTGTTTGACCAGTTTCCTTGTGCTGTTGCTGTTACATTGTAAAGAACAGTCCAATGCAGGAAAAATATGGCCGTGTAAGTGCATAGCAAAGTTTACAGTTTACCTCTTTCCATAGTCTATAGACTGAAGTTGGATATTGTGCAGAGAATCACATGACTAATTTTTTACAATAGATTATGGCCTGTTTACTAGGCATGTAATTGCAGCCTAGTGTGCAGGAAAACAGCGAGTGCCCCCCCCCCACCCCCCCCCCCCCCCGTCGCACGACTTCCCTTGCTAGCATGCAAGGGGATGTGTGCACTAACTCAAAACTAGCTAGCTCAAGGAGGAGAAATCATTCGATGGTCGCACACTATCGAATGATTTTTCTAGCCTTCGCTCTGAAAAGCAGGTCCATGCTTACTTTTCATATACCTGCTATCCGGCTAATTGGGGGCGTCACATGTGATGTCAGCCACCTGACCCAAGCAGGTATCGTCATGCCTATTTTAGCAGAGGAAAGCCCAGCATTTCTGTAGTGAAGCACATAAAACACTGAGCGTTTCCCTGCTGCTGCCCCATTAATGCCTCTCCTGGTAAGAAAGGCCCCGCACAAGTGTGAAACTCGCCGAAGCCATTCACTTCGGGGTTTTGCGCATGCACAAACCTGAAATATTGGTGATACAGACGAATTTGGCCTATATTGCTTCAGAATGGCCCCTACAGTATGTGTGATGGCCACCAATGTTATTGTTCCATCTTGTTAGTTATATGTTTGCATAGAGACCGCTTTTAAAAGAATAGATAGTCATACAAACAAATGAACCCATTTTTAAAGCCTGTAGCCCGCAATAGTTGACACAATCTTTGCATTTTGAAAACCTTATTTATGCAACATTTTATCTCTATTAGAGCTAACAACATTTGTGTTTTTCTTTAACAGAGAATGGCTCCAGTTTGTTTTAATTCATATCCCCAGTTAATATTTAAATGGATTGCAAATCGTTGTTATATATTAAGCAGCTACTAAATTGCTATAAATATTAATATGTGTGCTGGAAATACCAGATGACGTATAAAGTTGAGTAGATACTAATCTGGGCTTTTACAGTACCTCCATTAGCCCTTTAAACCAAGTGAGTTTTACATTGATACTTTTTAGTGCAGGCATTCATTTCTATTGACGCCATAGTTGAATTACCTTTTAATTTTTACACATGAACACATTTTATATTATTACTTCCTTTAATATTTTAAAATAAATACATTTAAAAGCATAGGGCAGATATTGAGTTGAATGCAATTGTGACCCCAAATCATGCAAACCGTGAATCTTAAATAAACATTTTTTGAATATGAGACGAAAATATTGAATCACCACATAAAGTAGGTGCCAGTGAAGCCACTCTCCTGAATATGATGAACATCTCTCCCTTCTCATTTGGTTTGATCATCCAGCAAATCTATGATAACGGCAGAAGTTATAGTCCAGATGATTTGGATATCACAGAATATGCTCCTCAAACTCGCATCAGCTGACTTCCTAAAGTTTCCAAGAATCTCTAGATATCAGGAACACCTTACTCTATGGTACCTACTGCATGTGCTAAGCCTTGTATAGAGCTATAGTGGACAGAGATAAAGTGCTATCCAACTAGATCATAGCTGTTTTTTTTTATTTTCAAACACAGCCTGTAACATTGCAGCTAGGAATTGTTAGGCTGCTACTTTATCTATCCTAGGCTTAGTAAATAGATCCCAATGTTATGGCAAAATAACACAGACTCTAACACAGGGGTTCTCAAATTCGGTCCTCAGGACCCCACACAGTTCATGTTTTCCAGATCACCCGGCAGGTGCACAAGTGCATTCATTATTTATCAACACATTTGAAACGATCCATAGGTAGAGATAACTACTTCACTTATGATTCTGTGAGACCTGCAAAACATGCAGTATATGTGGTCCTGAGTACCGAGTTTGAGAACTTGTGCTCTTACACTAAGGATATTGATTAACACATACTCTAACACTAATGCTGCCCACACACTTGTGAGATATTACATGCAATCATTCGATTTCTACATCTGGCCGATAAATTGAATAATTGTGTGCACAAAATGTGTATCATTCGACTTGATGCATGGGCACGCCGGTCGAATGTCGGGTCTCAAGGTCTTATGTGCTTCACATAATATTTATCGAATTGCAGGAAAAATCGCATGTGGTTTTTAAACACTTCTGTCGCCACTGCTGACCTCCGCCGCCAGCTAGCGCTACTGTGGCAGCAGAATTGTTTAAACACTGTGCAGCCCTCTGATTGGCTGAGAAGCTCAGTCAATCAGAGGGCTGCCCAGTGTTTTAAATACTTCTGCCACCACCACTGTCTGACCCCCGCCGCCCTCTAGCGCTACTTCTTGCGCTACACAACGCCGCCCTCTGCCCACCCTCTTCCAGCACCCGATGTGCCATCTCAAGATGGCATGTGACATTGGTTGCTGTAAAGGGGGTACTTTAACACCACAAGATGCGATTGGGTTCGATGGACATTGCACTTCGATGTCGCATTGAATCTAATCACACAAGTGTATGGGCAGCATAATGATATCAATAGTGTTCCAGATAAATATTTTGGTAACATTGTATAAACTCATAAGCACAGATCTGTCTTTTTGTAGAAGTTTCTTAATTGCTTTCCATATTTATACTGGTACAACAACATGATGAGTAATTAAAGACATGTTTTGGAAAACTTCAATGTTCTACAAATATCAGAGTAAAACATTCGTAGAATTCTGGCTCAAAATGTTTACATTTTGCAGAAAGTTATTTTTGAGAGAATTCTATGGAAAAAAAATATATTTTTATTTATTTATTGTAAAAACAATATTTTGCTGTGGATTGTTTACAGTAATAAACAATTTTCCAGAAATCAAAGCAGTTTATTCAGTATTTGTTTTCCATTCTTGACTAAATAATAAGTTCAAGATGGCTAACCTCCTTAATACAGATTGAGTATCATAATACAGATTGAATATCCCTTATCCAAATATCTGTTATCAAAATGAATCTGAAAACCATAGTCTCCAAAATGTACTCTTATTTTTTATTTTTTGCTAAAAACCTACTGGGGACATCTGTAACTGGCACTACTAGAGGAAAAACATGTAACTGGCACTAAATATGTGCAAGGACATGATTGCTTGGCATTTAAATTCAGTGCCTGAGATAGTACACAAACTTTGTTTCATGTTTTAAAACCTTGTTTCATGCACAATGAAAATATATTTGTGTGTGTTTGATGTGTTTGTAAAACAACATAAATGCAAGATACCTCATTCAAATATAAGAATATTCCAAAATACGGAAGAAATCGTTATCTAAATTTCTTCGGTCACGAGCATTTTGGATAAGGGATACTCAACCTGTATATGTCTCCTGTATAGATTCCTGTTGACTATACTCAACATCTGTGCTCCATGAAGCCTAGCATTTCAAATTTGTCAATATGCCATAATATATTATTTCCACATTTATTTTTAGTGCACTTTTGCAACTTCTGAAACTGAATAACTGAATGAGTATTGGAGTGCAGAGATAAGTAAAGCAATGCATAATAACCTAAATTATGATACATGGTCTTGAAGTTCCAAAGTAAATTCATCAAAGGAAAATATATAAATGAGAAAAGAAGCACATGCCTTGATCGCAGGAGAACAAAGTGTAACATCAGAAAACTGGCCAAATGAATATTGTATTATAAAAATAAGAAAATAAAGTTTCATTTGATAGAGACAAATGTAATTTTAGGACTGATGTAAAAGAAAACAAATATAGAAAAAATCTTAGAAATAATAATAAAGAAAATAAGTTTAGGCTTTTTAATGGAGTCAGAATTACAAAATATTATTTGCTGTTTAACATTGGTTGCATTGATCTTAATTCCACCTTTGAAACTACAGAGAGGTTGAAATATTTATTAATCATATGTTTCCTGTATAACATCTATGTAGTAATAACAAAGCAATTATTGAATAGGGTTTTATGAAGCCCCAAAAAGTTTGTTCTGCATGATTAGGGCAAATTAGGACACATTGGGGGTTATTCTAGTCCATTCTTTCTGACAAAATCCTTCTTAGATGGACAAAACCATGTGCACTGCGGGTGGGGCAGATGTAACTTGTGCAGAGAGAATTAGATTTGGGTGGGGTTTTTCTTCAAAGTGAGATCTATATTGAAGTGTAAAATCATGCAGTCAGTATTTTCCCTGCACAGGAACAAAATAACTCACCCAAATCTAATTCTCTCTGCACATGTTACATCTGCCCCCCTGCAGTGCACATGGTTTTGTCCATCTAAGAAGGATTTTGTCAGAAAGAATGAACTAGAATAAACCCCATTGTTTCAACAAAAAATTCACATTATGCAGCAAAACTATGGGTGCACTTCAAAATCAAACAGTTTTTTCCAGTGTAAATGATTGCCGATTTAAAAAAACTGGAGATTTCTTACCAAATCTCTCACTTTCTGAATCTCTCATCCTATTAAATTTCACCCTATGTTTTCGGATTTCCTCTGATTCATTGGGTAAAATAGGAGGAAAGAGGAAATAATTGGGAATACCCGTGCACCAGCTATATGTGTGGCTTCTTAACCTTGCTGCTGAGTTAGGTAAATTTACGCTCAAGTTGGTAAGTTGGTAAGTGTACACTCAAGCCCCCTGGAAACTCATATGCTTAGTGCTTTTTCATCCAATGGAATCTTTTAGTAGTCATGTAGTAGTACAGACAATCTCACAGGATTAAGTGCTTCAGCACATTGCAACAGGGAGGGAGGGAGAGGAATACTTTGTCCCTCTCTTTACCTGCTGCCACATGCCCTGCACATCCCTGCCATGCTCATTCTTGCCTCGGGTCTCCTTACCTGCACCTCATGTCAGATTGTAAGTTTCTTAGAGCAGGGCCTTCCTCCCTCCTGTTCTCACAGCTCTCTTCTTGCCTTTCAATTACAGCTCTCTTACTCACCTACAATCTATACTTGCATTTATTCTCATTCACTTCCCTATATCTCAGCTGTATTGTGTACCAAGATTTGTCCTGTTAATTGTGCTCTGTTTTTGTTTTTCTGTCACTGTTATGTCTAGTTCTGTATACCCTGTACTGTTATAATGTGTTCTATATGTTCAGCGCTGCGTATCCCTTGTGGCGCCTTATAAATAAAAATATAATAATAATAATAATAGCACCCTCTGATAAGTCAGCTCTAGCAATGTCATTTCAAAAAAGTTTAGTCTAGGGCAGTGGTTCCCAACCCTGGTCCTCAAGTACCCCCTACAGTGCACGTTTTCCAAGTCACCCAGCAGGTGCACTCATTATTCAGACACATTTTAAAAGATCCACAGGTGGAGCTAATTATGTCACCTGTAATTCTGTGTGGAGACCTGGAAAACGTGCACTGTTGGGGGTACTTGAGGACCAGGGTTGGGAACCACTGGTCTAGGGCACAGGTTCTCAAAATCGGTCCTCGGGACCCCACACAATTCGTGTTTTGCAGGTCTACTCACAGAATCAAATATATTAAAATAATTAGCTCCACCTTTAGATCTTTTATAATGTGTCAATGAGTAATAAATGCACCTGTGCACCTGCTGGGTGTCCTGGAAAACGTGAACTGTGTGGAGTCCTGACGACCGAGCTTGAGATCCCCTGGTCTAGGGGTTCAATGATTTGGTTTCCTTAGCAAAGCAGACAAATCATTATGTTTACTATTGAGTGAATTGATATAGGCCACAACAACATTAAACTCAGGAGCAGTCAAGACATTTTTGTTTTCTGGAGTAATAAATCATGCATCACCATCTAGCAGCCTGAGAGACAATCAGACTGATGCCAGTCGGCCACTTTCTGAATTAGTACTGCCAACGTGCGATGGACTAACGTCTTTTTTCAGCCTTAATTACTATGTTACTATGATTTACCTGCTGCTCTGTCAATCATTGTCATACTGAGGGTGGTGGTGAGAGAAGGGAAGGGTGAACCCCTGTTACTTTGTAAATGTATTAGAGGAAACATTTGTGCTATTAATATACATTATTAATTAACATTATTATGTCTTAACTATATTAAAGCGGCAACATTTATTGTAATTGGGTAAAATTATATGTATTTATGACATTGATGGTAATATAGGATAAACTTTGTGCAATTTATATTCTTTCTACCAATTCAATCCAAGGCAGCAAAGCCCTTTTATGGGATAGCTCAAAGATACAAATTTAATCGAATGGGTAGGAATGGTGGTATTCGTACCCATTCGATGTGAAATAAGTACGTATTTCACACATGGAGAAATTTATTAAAGTTGAAATTAATCTTTTTTTTTACGTACATATTTTTTTTTAATAAAAAAAATAATAATACGAATGAATACACCATTGATCGAATAAGTGTTTGTTTACACTTGTGGCTCCTCCCCAAAACTGGGGGATTGCCCCCCCCCCCCAGCCAATTAGCAGTGGAGCTCTCCTGGAGGCTGCTGCTGATTGGTTGAGGGAGGGCCAATCCCCCATATCAGGGGAGGAGTCCCAAGTGTAAACAAACACAGCTGCTCCAGTATGAGGTCTGGTAATGCGCTTTGTTGTTTTAACCCCTGGGATGCCTACTATGGATTGAAGAGGATGCAATCTATGCTTGAGGCCTTGGTAACTCTCATTTCCTTCCACAGGTACCCGATGGGACTCTACTGGAGAAGATGATGGGCCTATGTTGGAATCCATAGGTGAGTATGTATGAATTATTGTAGTATGTATTAAAGTTTTCTTTTTCTTATGTGTGTCTTTTATTTCACTATTTGTTTTGTTGTAGAATGCACTCTGAATGCATGGACTTGTGGTTCTCCAAGTCCCTGCATAGTGGTAGGCTTGCTGAGACTTGTAGTTCCATCACAAAAACTATATTTACACAAATAATCAGCCCAGTGCCCTTCACCCTGGGGCATGGGGAAAAGCCCCGGGCTTCAGCCCAAGCTGGAGTTATTCTGGAGGGGAGGACCCCTTTATTGGGGGCATCCCCACTCCCCCAGGGTTCCAAACCTGGGCTGACCAGTCAGGAGGTTTAATGCTTTGGCAGGGGGAACTTGTATAAAAAGATTCCCCCAGGCTGTGGCATTACCGTGCTGTTGGTTGGAAAAATATGGGGTACCCCTATTCACTTTGTCTCCCATATTTTATTAACCAGGACCAGCTCTTTGAGCCCGGGTTTGTGGGTGGACCCCACACCGTATTTTTAAAATGATTTATTTATTCTTTTTTTACACAAAGCAGCATTGCACGGTTCTGACTGATCCATGTTAGGCTGCCACTTATTTGGTATTTGGTGGATGTAAATATGTCAGTGCGTCTCACACATCGACCAGTAGTGTAACTACTGCTGCTATGTGGACTGTGGGCTTGTGGGGGCCTGTTGGCCCAACAGACTATCACCTGCACCCTCTTTACTTACAACACTGGCTGAACCATGTTTCACCGCCTGCTTGTGGTACTGTCACCAGGGGACTACACACACAGAGTGACTGTGCCTGGCTCCGGGGCTGCCTATAACTCATGAGAGAGATGATGATCTCATCATCTTGTGAGGCAATAGGTAGCTCCGCAGTGGCTCTCATCATTGCCGATGACTGAGGCCTCCTGTCTTGCTCCATGGTTTGGTCTGCAGCATCAGCCCTGGTGTCAGCGGTGAGTAATACGCCCAGTCCGCGATCAGCCCTTTCTACACTGCAATTAGTGCCACTGCAGGTTTGGGGAGGAGACATCTCCGGTAAGAGGCCTGGCATGTTTGGGGTTTGAGCCGGGCAGCAGGTGCAGAGTCCATATAACCTTAGTGCACCGTGCACGGCCCGTTCCTCTCCTCAATGCTGTCTCCTCCTCAAAGTGCAGCTGAAGCGTTGTGTGTCCCTCTCCTCCTTTACGGCCTCCCAGCTCCTGATGCCTGTCTCAATGCCCCCATCCACCTGTCGACATGCCCACTCTGCCTTTCTACATGCCCCCCATGACTGTCTATATGCCCCCTTTGTCTTTATGCCCCCCTGCCTGTCTTCAAGCCCCCTTTGTCTCCATGCCCCCCTGCCTTTCTCCATGGCACCTCTGCCTCTCTCTATGCACCCCCTGCCTATCTCCTTACCATCTATGTTTCTGCCTCCATGCCATCTCTTCATCTCTCTGCATGCCATTTTGTCACTGTCTATGCCCCTGCTGCCTTAGTTTCTACATCCTTACTGCCACTCTCTCCATGCCACCTCTGCCTCTGTCTCCCCCCCCCCCCCCTTTGCCATTCTCTCTGTCTCTATGTCTTGGCTTCCTCTATCTTTGTTTAATACTAACACTAACCATACCTTATGTGCGACACTAGCCCATGCAGTCACATGCCACTGTGCCATACCCACTCTGGTGGAAACTTGATTTTTGGAAGGTCCCCCTAAAAAACTTTGGTATGTGTCCCATAAAGCTCTAGTTCTGCCCCTGACACTCACCATGTCATCTGTGGGAATGATGGAGACACCAGATGCATAAAACACAGTGTGCCCAGCACACCTGTGCTACTGCATGACAAAGTCAGACACTGATGACATGCAGCGCACCAGCCCACATAGATATACTGTTCATTGCATTTTGTAACCTGCAGATTTTTATCAAAAATTAAGTGGAATACTTTGCAGAGAAAGGACAGCTGTAGATCTATTCGGCAGCTCCTCCTGTTATGAAATATGTGAACAGCTAAAATTAGGCCATTCAGTTGTCAAATTAAACTGAAATATTACAGACCGTATCTTATACATAGAGCAAATGTGGGTAAAAATAATTCCGCCATCTATATATGTCATTTTTTTAGCATGCTCAAACAGTAATAGAATTCAAATGTACTCCATTATCAAGCAGATAAGCAGAACAATATATAATTTGTAGGTAAAGCAAAAACATTTCTTACTGATTGTTCGTATGCTAAAATACTGTATAAAGTAATGAAGTACATTTGGTGTATATACCTTAGTAAATCTGTAAAAAACAAAGAAACAGTATAAGCTTTTTTAAATGAAAATGAAAAGCAACAAAAGCAATTAAAATCTTCCTTCATACTCTCTATTGCTTTTCATACAATGCAACCTCCGTGTGAGACAGTACTATATATTGGGACATTGAAAGCCCATTCATAGAGGCAACATGGCATACTGTATATGCACCTCATTGCACATCCTTAACTACACAGAGATACTATGACAGTTATTTATTTCACACAGAGACATACAGTAGCTCCCCTTCCCCCAGGCCCCTTAAATTCTCGAGACCCTCCCCAAGCCTAAATCTGGCACTGCAAAGAGATCGCTGAGATTTTCATAGAAATTCAGGACTTTATTCAGATCCATTTGGGCATCTGCGTCAGCGCAGGGGACGGAGAAGGTGGGGGGGCGCCAGGCAGCCCCATTACCATATGGGAATGCCCAGCTTTTCATGGGCGTTCCCATGATTACGCTGAGCATTCTCATGGTAATGATGCAGTGACACAGGTGCAGGGGAGGCAGCAGCTAACATCACTGGATGGGTGGGGAGCGGCACTGCGGGGAGCGGGCGGCACTGTGGGCAGCAGAGAGCATCTGCAAGTCAATCAGAAAAAGGCCCATGGTCTTTGAGATCAAAACTGATTGCACGGAATAGTCCAAGGAACTCCACACAGTAATGTAGAAGTTCCAGGTTGAAGAAGAGGCATCATACCACTTATAGACTATTCTGAAATACTGTATGGCATATCTAAACAAAGGAACATATAAGAATACTGTAGAAGCAGAAGTTACCCCTGTAGCAGGTTATGCAGCAACTGAATCCTTAAATTGTGATTCATTGATTAAAAGGTGCAGAAAGATGAATTAGAGTAAGCACAGAGTTGAAACCTAGTTAAAACCTTGGAAGTTTTATTGGAAAATTCAGTGGAAAGCACGAAACAACCCACATGTTTAGATCAAGTGACCAAATAATTTCTAAACCTCCTACTAATACATTTTCAGTACCTTGGTTGTAAGATATAGCTATTCATATATATTTACATCAACAGAATCAATTCAAAACTCATATGGCTGGGCTTGGAGATTATTGATTTATGCAGTTTCAAGGACAGTGTTAATTCAGAAAATGTGTTTTTTATGACCTTCCTGTTTTCTGTTCCCATTTGTCAACACTGTTCATGCCACAGTCTTTGAATGTTGAATTTTTTTAATCACATCCTCCTTTTGCTTATAAATGAAACCGTGACCTTGGGCCTGGCACTCTATTTCTCGTTACCTCAGTTAATAAATATTAGATGCTACCTGAAGAAAGGATTTATTTTACCTATTTCCTTTAACATGCAATATTGCACTATCCAGAACATTCCAGAAATTAAACTTATTGATGACTAAATTATAGAATATATGAGTTGCACATAGTAATAGCGGAGTTTCTGAAACTATAAGGCCTAAAACCACGAAATAAAAATATACTGATTAGTTGCATCAGTAGTATTTGTTAGAAATACAAAAAATGGAAGGCTTTTTCTATATAATCAATCTGATAATTATTATCTCCTATATACACTTCACCATTATCCTTGTCAAAAGTAGGCATTCAGGATGTATGGTCTGATTCAGGTTCACTCACAAAAGCAAATTCTCCCAGAATCAGGCCCTTAGTAAATTATTGGTACTTGTTTCCTAGCACGGCCACACCGATTTACATCGGGGTGGTCGTGTCGGAAAAATCGGGTCGATCGCATCGCATGCGATTTGGTCGCATGCGATGCGATCGACGCAACCGACCGATTTTGGACCCGATTTTTTTTTTTAATGAAATGTAAATCGGGTCCCTGGGACCCGATTTTACATTGTATTCAATGTAAAAATATTCCCAACCCCCCCAAATGTAACGGCGTACAGCGCACCCCACGATAGACGCCAACCCGAAGCGTGGCGAGCGCAGCGAGCCCGCGAGGGGCGGCGGTGCGCGTCCTACGACCTTTTCATTCCCCTACTATCCACGTCGGCGTGGAGTTGAGAATAGAATAGTGTGGCGAGCGCAGCGAGCCACCGAGCCCGAAGTGTGGCGAGCGCAGCGAGGGGACGCGGATACCTTCACAGGTAAACGCGTCCCTTCGCGGACTTCACAGGTGTCCGCGTCGCCACGGACACCTGTGAAGGCCGCGAAGGGACGCGTATAACTGTGAAGGTATCCGCGTCCCCTCGCGGGGCTCGCTGCGCTCGCCACGCTTCGGGCTCGGTGGCTCGCTGCGCTCCCCACACTATTCTATTCTCAACTCCACGCCGACGTGGATAGTAGGGGAATGAAAAGGTCGGAGGACGCGCACCGCCGCCCCTCGCGGGCTCGCTGCGCTCGCCACACTTCGGGTTGGCGTCTATCGTGGGGTGAGGACAGGGACATCTATAATGTGAAATGGGTCATATTGGCCCATTTCACATTTTTCACATTTTTTCACTATTTCAATGTAAAAAAATATTTTTACATTGAACCCGATGGAAAAATCGGGGGCATCGCGTCGTGACCATTGTTAATGGTCCCGACCGACGCGATGCCCCCGATATTTTACCTTTCCCGACACGATTTCAATGTTAAAATATTTTTTAACATTGAATCCTATGGGGAAATCGCGGGCATCGCGTCGGTCGCGTAGGGACCATTGTTAATGGTCCCGACCGACGCGATGCCCCCGATATTTTGTCCTAGCCGGCCAAATGGACCTGATTTCAAAGGAAATCGGGTCCATCGGGGGTAATCGTGTACCTTAAGTTAAGGTACACGATTACTCCCGATTGTGGCCGTGCTAGGAAACAAGTACCAAATTATTTTCACACCCTTTTTGCATTATTTTAGTATCACCTGAAGGCATTAAAGGGCTTTTGGAGCAGTTCTCCTTAAAAAAAACATATATTAAGTAACCAGATCATATTTCCCACACTTATAATGGGAAATGCCATATTGCCAATTTAATAAAAGTCAATTGTAAAGAAAGAAAAAGTCAGTGAGCCCAGTTATGATAATGCCAGAATCGGCTGGCATAATCACAGGCCTTATAGCCATATTTCTGCCCTGAACAGCTTTTTCTGCCCATAGGAAGAGAAAGTATAGTGGGGACAGGGCCACTGTAATCACCTATGTGTGTTTGAGGGACACACAAGCTAATCACTACCTAGGGACCAGTGATTAGTACTCCAGAGAGGGCTGCCAGTCACTGGGACTCCCTGCTGCTCCTGTGACCTCTGGTGCAGTAAAGTGATGGCGCAAAGCAGCAGCGCACTTTACACTCTGGAAGTCACAGCAACACAGAACATCAGTGACCAGCAGACTTCCAGGAGTTCCAATCACTGATCTGCTCCGATCACAATCCCTGTGTAGGTAAGTATGACCAGAGATGGGAGCTATTGTGGCGAGGGGTTTTATCTCAACAGGGGAGTGGGTTGTCATGGGCAGTGAAAGGAGTGGAAATGTTGGCGGCGATGGCGTATTTTTAGGGACAAATACCCGGATCAGGCTGGGGAGTGGCATTGCTGGGACATACATTTTCTGGCTAGCTCTGTTGTGTAATGTAATTATTTATCACATTGCAGATTGGGATGATATTATTGCAACAGAAGGATTGTATGAACAATGAGTGCACATGTAGAAGACAACAGCTATATTATCACAAATGATTTATAATTTATAATCCTCCATAAGAGTCCTCTATATAGAAAGAAGTACTGTACTCAGTTTGGGGGCAGATTTATTACATCCACATCTGAGGATGCGCATGTGCTGTGATAACATCAGCCCAACTCGCAATGCGATAATTTACTACATTGCATGGATGCATCAATTATCGCATGCAGTAACAGAGCTTGCAATAAAGCTCTGCCCTTGCGATGCCACTCTACAGCACTATTGGGGTATCACTATAAACTGATCACAATGACCCTCTCCCTGCATTGCTATCTCTTCCTAGTGCCAGAGAAAGCTGTGAAGAAGTCCCCAAACTGCATTTGAGCCCTGTGATTTGCCAGCTGAAGTGTTGAAGAGCTCACTGATGATTCTTTTTTACAGGGGTTTTTTTTTTGTGTAAATTTTCTCGCATATTCCAGTATAAAAAAAAAATGCTTACTAAAAAAAATGCTAATTCAAGGGTTTGGAGCAGTTTTTCCTGATAACTGCTCCAAAAGCTATTTAATGCATTTAAGTGATGCTAGAATAATACAAATGGGGTAAAAACACCTTTTCACATAAAAAAAAATAATGTTCATAAGTAGACGGGATTCGGTCAATATGCCGGCTATCGGAATCCTGGGGGTCAACATACCGATGCCGGAATCCCGACCGCTGCAATGCCGGCAGTTTGTCCACATCACCCATAGAGGGAGAATAAAATAGTGTGCCGAGCCTCTATGGGTGATCCACGGGCTTCCATTGTTGGTATTGCAGGGGTCGGAATTCCGGCGTCGGTATTTCGACCGCCGGGATTCCGACCGCCGGCATATCATACCAGACCCAAATAGACTCCTTGGCATTTTGTAAGAATATTTAATGTTTGAAGGAAACGTAAAATGAGGATACAGTGTATTCACAGTCTCAAGCTATTATAACATTCTTTTTATATACTATAGACCTGTATTTTAGCAAAAGGTCTTTTTAGATAGTACCTTGTGCAGAATACTTCTCCTAAAAAGACTCCCTTGATACTACTTTTGGGAAAGAGCATGAAATATCACTACACACTTAAATTCCGTATATATTTGTTCTTTTATTGACAACGGTATGCTTGACTCGGAGGTGGAAGTAAAGCAAAAAACAGAAAGTGGCTCATTTAAAATGCACAGAGAGATTTAGATTTGAGAGGGGGTGTCCAAACTCAAATTTAGTATGTATTGCAATTATATAGATGTCCAGTATTTGTGGGTTACATATAAAAGAAACGCATATTTACCCTGAATACTAAATGGGTTTGATCCCCTTGCATTGCAACATGTTTTGACAAGGTTTGTCCTAGTGCACAATTACCTTTTTACCCTGTATGTACTGTACTTAATGCCTGTGATGGATAAATATTTGGCTAGGCCCCAACAGGGCCCTAAATGTGCCCAACAGGGCAAGTTCCATGGCAAAGACATCTCCCCTGCATCATCCCCTTCCTCTCCTGGAATAGGACCGGGCTTGGCTACAGATACTGATGAGACAGCATTGGTTCGCCTCCCAGTCACTGCCAAGAGATCACATCCATACGAGCACCTCTGCTAGATCAAAAATTTACGCCAATAAAAGATTCAATAGACTCTGCCTTGGCTTAACTTACACAACATGACCAACAACTCAGAGGCGGAACAAAGAATCTCCGATTTGGAAGACAAGCTCACTATAACCAAAATCACGGTAACCGCCCTGGAAAAAAATGAGGCCTCCATTCACAACAAGCTAGAAGATCTGGAGAACAGAAACAAACGGAATAATATCCGTATTTTTGGTATTCCAGAACCTGTTAAATTTGCCGCCCTTATGCCTCTTGTATCTGAATGGTTGCCTCGGGAACTGGGCTGCGTTGCTCCCATTGTCCTTACTGGTGGAGATAGCCCACCGGGTGGGCCCAGACCACCAACAGCAAAGAGATAGACCCCACCATGTCATCTTGCGAATCTTGAACAAGGTTCACCTCCTGGATGCATACCGGAGGTGTACTGACCTCCGATACGAGGGAGCTAAATTACTTCTTTTTCAAGACTTCTTCTACCTAGTTGCTACAAAGCAGAGAGAATTTGCACCAGTCTGCAAAAAATAGTTTGAGATGAACTACCGCTTTGCCCTATTATACCCAGCCAAATTGAGGGTCCTACATGAAGGAAAACATTATTTCTGGGATTCCCCACAAGAAGCCAGGAACTTTCTTGACTCTCTTCCCTCTCAACCCTCATCACGAATGGATGATGCAAATTAACTTTCTTGAGAATGATTGCTTAAGTATCCTTTCCATATTAGCACATTCATACACATTCAGTTAAGTACTGTTACTTATTCTGTCCTTCTCACGGTTTGTTATTTTTGTTATTACACTATACCTGCCTTGGTCTGGTGGGGAAAACTTATGGATTTGATTTACAAGGTTTCTAGATATGCGGCCTCAAAGGTCAATCCAGCCTTTAAAGGTCTGCATTATTGTATTGCATGTGTGGGCTCATCTATCTTAACCACTGCATATTTGACACATGTTATTTCTGTGATATTTCTATTTTTTTCAGTTTCCTCAGTGTTACGCACCTTTTTGAAAATGTTTACATATGGCGTCGATGCGACTGCTCTTTTGGGTTCTTAAAGTAGTTAAAAAAATTGTATATGCTATTTTTGTTCTGTATATTTTTCATGGTACAAGGTTTTGTTATTTAGGTATTGCATGGCACTTTTGGGCTGTTATTGACCCCTCGGAGTCCGCTCGCTGGGACGGACTGGTGCTTAGACTTCTTATGATATGACTTTATTTGGCCTAGAGTGGAGGTAGGATAATGATGCCTGATAGTTCTAATAATTCAGCCAGGATACAATCTTAATTGAAGTTTGTGTCATGGAATGTGGAGGGTCTCAACTCCCCAATAAAAAGACGCAAGGTTTTGAGCCACCTGAAACGCCTTCGACCAGACATAGCCTTCTTGCAGGAGACGCTTTGGGATGTAAAGGATCCCAATATACTCAGGGATACATGGATTGGTGACTTTCGGGTGGCTTCTTTCTCGGCTAAACGTATACCTTTCACTATCAGAGACACCTGGATAGACCCAGAAGGGCACTTTTTGTCTATTAAATTAATGCTTTATGGTTCCCTTTTAACTTTAGCTGATATATATGCCCCTCAAAGCCCTAATAAACAATTTTTTTACCTCCATATACACCAAATTGCTGACGTGGCGGGAGGGGGAATTGATTTTAGGGGGGGGGATTGCAACAATGTTTTATCTGAGGGGTTGGATAGGTCAGGGAATAGGCTGGGGGTAGAAATTGCCCCTCCCTCTTGATGTTATTACATGACTCATTACAGTTGTGTGATCCTCGGAGGTGCCAACACCCCACTTCATGAGAATACACCTTTTATTCTCACCCCCATCATACATCGTCTCGTATAGACCTTTGGCTAATCTCAAACTCTCTCTATCAACGGGTCTTGGATTCAGGGATAGGCCTTATCGATCTGTCGGACCATGCTCCCATTTGGTTCAAGTTGTCTCTCCAAAACCCCATAGTCACATCATAAAACTAGAGATTTCTCTCCTACCTGGTACGAGGGAATGTCTTACTCACATATGCTGCTGATAATAGCTCACACCTAGAAGATATTCATCTATTCTGGGCAGCATCAAAACCGGTTGTTAGGAGTCACATAATGGAATATGTGGCCAGGAAACGCAAAAAATGTAATGTAATCATAGCCGAACATAGAAGATGCTTAGCCTTGGCTTAAAATGATTTACTGGTAGCCAACTCCGAGACTGCATGGCTGCTCTATGTAGAAGCCAAACGTGCTTATGATGCCTTGTGTACGGAGCAGGCCTAATTTACACATGATATTCACGGCAATAAATATTTTCAAGGTTGTAACAAATCTGGGAGATTGCTGGCCAATCTGATATCCACTCAGTCTTCGCCCTTACATATTTTACAAATTGTCACTCCCTCTGGTTCCCTGGCTTTGGGGACCCAGAAGATTCCGGCTGCATTTCAATCTTATTACAAACATCTATATGAGGCCCCACCTGATAGACCCCTTGAGGGTCTACAATTCTTGCAACAAGCTAATTACCCAACACTTATTGATGAGGAAAGGGACTCTCTTATTACCCCAGGGTCCTGAAGAAGCTTTTGCGAAAGCGTACGCTTGACTGCACACCTAGTGTGCTAAACCCCACTTTCCCTTCCCCCCCATACTACTGTATTTTGATTTGTATAGGCCGGCGGTGACATAGGGTATCCGCTGGATACGGTTCCCTGCAGTACAGTGACATGGACTCTGGCGCCAGAGCCGTGCATACTCCTGCCTCTCCTGACACGCAAGAGCGAGGTAGTGCACATCGGCACACCTCAGACAGCCTTGCGGTCAGCACGCAGGTTGTGGAACTAGCAGCTCCAGCCAGCGGTGGTGCTGAAGCGGGATCCCACCCGTGTTCTAGCGCTCATCGCTGCTGCACAGTGAGCTCCAGGAGCAAACTTATACATTGTTTCAAAATTGTAACAATCCTGGATAACGTACACACTATAAACTGCCAATATCTGACACAATTCCCTTACTCTCAATCCAACCCACCGTGCCTTATAAAGTAATAATTATTCAGGGACAGTGTGAAGTGGGGTCCCACTAGGTGAGGATATATAGTATATCCTTTTTAAATCACTAAATGTTATCTTATGTATTTGTCGTGTATTTCTTTTATATCTTCGCAACTATTTTAATGAAACTAATAAAAGTCATGTTTTATTATTAAATTCTTTTTGGTGCACCAACAAAAGACACCCTTTCTCTGTCCTCCCCAAATATACTTATTTCGTTTCTATGGTAGAACACCCTCGTATTATTAAGATATTAAATAAAAATAGTGCATAAGGATGGTCCACCCGCATAATCTCTATGTGATCTCTGTGCGACTGGCACAGCTCTCCCCAATCTTATTACTGTAAATGGCCTGAACTCCCCACCCTTTCAATTATCTAGGGGGACAAGACAGGGCTGCCCCCTCTCCCCGTTACTATTTAATTTTGCCCTAGACCCCTTAATTCGCAGATTTTCTCATGAGGTTTCATGGCAGGGAGTGGCTCTGTGGGGGGGACGGAGGTGAAGGTATCGGCTTTTGCCAATGATCTTCTGTTGTACATTAGTAATCCCAAAGATGCTCTACCCAGTCTACAGAACATTTTGGGGACACTCAGAGACATTTCTGAATTTTTGATTAATTTCCAGAAGATGGAGGCGTTTGCACTGCACCCAGAGGCCCAGCTGGGTTGGGGATCCACATTCCCCTTTCACTGGACTTCAGAGTGCCTGGTGTATTTAGGCCTACGCTTCCCTAGAGATGTCGCTGGTTTGTATTCAACATATTTTTCACATTTTATCTCTAAAACGATTGCTGATTTTGAAAGATGGAAACATCTGCCACTCTCCTATGTTGGTCGCTGTCATTTATTCAAGATGGTCTCTTTGCCGCAACTCCTTTACCCAGTCCAGATGCCCCCCTTTCTGCTAACCAAAAATTATATTTCAAGTATTAATAGGGCACTTGTCAAATTCATATGGGCTGGCAAACATCCTAGGATATCTCAGTTGGAATTACAACAACCACCACTACTTGGTGGCATTAGTTTGCCGTGCATACAAGATTATGCCTTGGCATCAAATTTGCGGTAGCTCTGGACTGGGTGGGAGGTGTAAATAACTATATGTACAGTTCTTTTGATCAATCCTTCTTCCAATACACCACACTAGGGGCCTTATTCAGATCTGAGCTCAGTATAAATTTGTTTGGAAAATGAGCCAAACCATGTGCACTGCAGGGGGGCAGATGCAACATGTGCAGAGAGAATTAGATTTGAGCGAGTTATTTTGTTTCTGTGCAGGGTAACTACTGGCTGCATTATTTTTACAGTGCAATTTAGATTTCAGTTTCAGCACACCCTACCCAAATTGAACTCTCTCTGCACATGTTACATCTGCTCCACCTGCAGTGCACATGGTTTTGTTTATGCATATACAACACTTGTCTATTTGGAGGTAATACTATAATTACTTCTCTTTGTGTTATTTATTAATGTCATATGTTATGCACTTTACTTTACCAAAAAATGCCACTTCATTGTTCCTGGCTAACTATGCAATTTTATTACCCCACCATGCAATTGCCTATTATATGTTGAATGTATATGGTTTTTATTGTACCATTTTCTCTTTCCCAATAAAAAAAAATAAAAAATAAATCATAGATTGTAAGCTCTATTGGACAGGACCATACTTACCCATATATATTTATTTGTAACATAATTACCTCAATGTAATATAATGGCAAATTTTCAATAAACAATAATATTAACAATGATCAACGTAATACCTGCCACCTGCCGTTAAAAAATTTAAATGCAGTGCAGTGGACTGAACTCAACAAAATGGCAGCAGAAAAGGAGTGCAGTCTTTGGCTGGAGGAGTGCATGAGGTGGAAATTAAAAATTATATGAGTTGTCATGATGTGACCATTGCTGTTTTTTTAGAAGCTTTTGGACCAGATGCACCAAGCTTTAAAAAATTAGAAAGGGGAGAATAATAAATAACCACCCTAACTGTCATTTTTCAAACCCAGTATGTAACATAGCAGTTGGGAGTTGATTGGCTGGTTGTTTAACACTCTCTACTTTATCATTTTTAATAAATGCATCTGGCACTTTATTTTTATTTCCTAAAAAAAGACTAATTTCCAATATGACAGCTCCAATACAGTATAACAAACATTATTGTATAAAATTATTATATGAGTGATGCTATGTTCTAAACAATTAATAATAATAATAATAATAATTATTATTATTATCATAACTATTATAATAATTATTATTATTTTTATTGTTGAAAAGTATAGCTATTTTAAAATCAATTCAAGAAAAAAAAGCATTTAACATAAATGTAGTAAAAGAAATGTGTAATTGTAATATTCCGAAATGTAGCTACACACCACTTATAATAATATATAAAATAAAAGAAAAATAAGAAAAAAAGTTTAGTGATCTAAAAGCAAATCATTTTGCATCTTCTCCGGTGATGTCAAGCAGGGATAACCAAAGGAAGCCTTGGATAATCACAGCTTTCTGACAGCATTAAGCCACAGGCATGCAGGCATTCGACAGCTACTTTTACGCCTCTGTGATCATAGTACTACTTTAGCCAATATTCAGGATCATTGATACTTACATAAAATGGATCTTCAGTACACATGAGCTTATGAGATTTTATTGAGGTTGAATCAAAAACACAGCATGCATGATTGCTAATATCATTTTCTTAAAAAACAATGTAAACTAAATAATTTGTATTACATAGTGATCAATAAGCTTGAAATTTGGCTGCAAAAGTGCTGAGTACTTGAAAGGCTGGACCCAATGATCGATAGCTGGAGAAACATTAGGTATTGTATTAAAGAGTGATAATGGTAATGAATTTCATCTAGCATTAATCACTTTGGTGGTATGCCTGGAAATTTTCTGCTCTGCATTAGCGGGCTTTCCTGGAAAATTTCCGGGCATGCCTCTGATAAGCAGAAGTTCGCCAGTGATGCCTCCAGCGGTGCACCACTGATGCAGCACCAGCGCTCCCCATATCTGCTGGTCCATGATCTCACACTGCTGGTCCATGAAAATATGCCAGCTGCCCCTCCGTACCACCACTGATCCATGCCGTTGATCCTCCCCCCAGCCGCTGATCTCCCCCCACCGCTCAGGGAAGTTCAACGCCGCTCAGGAGTGCTCGGGCATTTGTGTGTTCCAAACACAAAAATGCCAGAATGGCTGAGCACCTGAGCACTCCTGAGCCACCCTCCAAGCGGCCACAAACAGCTGTAGCCAGAAGTAGAAACCAAATGGGAGCAGGGGCTGCTGCTGAAGGTAGTGGCTGCAGCTTGAGTGGTGAGTATTTCTGGGGCAGGACAAACCTAACCTGGGAGATCAGCCTCCTCTAACCCGCAGAAATACTAATGCTATTGATTTTAAACAACTTTCTACCTCTCTGCAACAACTGCTCTCACCCATTTCTACACAGCTGTAACCCACCTGATCCAAACTCTACAAATTGCCCTTGATGAAGCTTCTCCAGCTACTCCTCACAATCCACGTAGGCTTAGATGCCAACCGCGACACTCTAAATTAACTAGACACCTGCAAAAATGATCACGTAGATTGGAATGTCAGTGGCATAAATCTCCAAATCCAAATGACTGTCACATTTAAGACTACCTTCCACTCCTATTGTAATGCTCTGGACACTGCTAAACAAACTTATTTTCAATCTCTCATCTCTTCTAATGCCACTAACCCCAAGCGACTTTTGAATACTTTTAAACCACTTCTTTACCCTCCTTCACCCTCACCACTTGCTAATATCAGTGCAGAAAAAGTAAAAGATTGCTAAAATCCAAGATGAAATGGCATGCTCTTCCTTGGATGTCATCTTGCCACCTCAAACTCAACATTTCCAAAACAGAATTAATTATATTCCCACCAGCCAAGAGTATTTACCAATCTGATATCTCTATCACTGTTGAGAACACAACAATTAATCCTACTCCACAATCTCGCTGCCTAGGAGTCATCCTCGATTCTGAACTGTCCTTTATTCCTCACATTCAATCTGTCTCTAAATCATGTTACATGCATTTAAAAAACATATCTAAAATTTGTCCATACCTTACACAAGACACTGAAAAAACTCTAATACATGCACTAATTATATCACGCATTGACTATTGCAATAGCCTCCTTACCAATCTTCCTAAGAATAGACTCTCACCACTACAATCCATTTTGAATGCAGCTGCAAGGCTGATCTTCCTGGCTAGAAGCTCATCGTCTGCTGATCCGCTCTGTCAGTCCCTCCAATGGTTGCCTGTATATTACCGCATTCAATATAAAATACTTCTACTTACATACAAAGCCATTACTGTGACTGTACCTCTTTGCTTATCTCAAAATATATCCCCACCAACCTCTCCGCTCTGCACAAGATCGGCATCTCTCATCCACACTCATTACTTGCTCCCACTTACACTTGCAGGATTTCTGTCGGGCAGCACCCACCCTATGGAATGCCCTCCCATGCACATTAAGACTCACCTCTAGCCTCCAAACTTTCAAGCGTTCCCTGAAAACTCACCTTCAAGCCTATCAAACTCAGGAACCCCCACACAACCACCAGTAGCATTTATATCTATTTGCATCCCATCAGGACTGTCTTGTAATCTGATGGGACTGCCATGCTATGGAATTCTATCCTTATGTATCCGCCTTTTATCCCTATAGATTGTATGCTTGCGAGCAGGGCCCTCCTATCTCCATGTCGGTTTGTATCTACCCAGTTTATTTAATCATGTTGTTTCCAATTGTAAAGCACAACAGTGATCTTCAGGGGGTGGGATGTACGGGAGGGTTGCGCTGTGGACAGTGGGTGGGGTCTCCTAGCTTCGAAAGTGTAAGGTACACTACCAGTACCTTTTTGCAGTAATTGGAGGAGTGAGGGGGTTTACACCTTGCGGTGTCACTCTGCGCTTAGAGACCCTATCAGCATATAAGAATAAACATGTTTTGTGGAAAAAGAATATGTGGCATTTATTTAGACCGTAATGGATAAAAATATTGCACTAAAACAATGTATAAACATACAGAAAATTCAATGTATCAATAAGAATTAGCAGTGTTATTAATAACGGGGGGGGGGGGTATATTTAAAAAAAAATGGAGATAAAGGTTTAACTAATACAGGTATACACAAACATAAGGTAGGTGGGGTATGGGATGACACACTAGGGGAATGTCCTGATGTGGAATAACAATGGTCCTCCGACTCTAGAGGATAATGTTCCTGCAGTCTTTAGTAGCAGTGCCTCTGTGGGCTACAGTACCTCCAATTGAAGGGGATGAACATGGAAATGTCTGCCGGCAGACTCCCGTCGACTAACCTCTTCAGCACAGAGAGGTGGTTGGCGGTTCCAGGTGCTTGCGATGCCTCGACTAGTTTCGCCCGATAACTGGCTTCCTCAGGATGGTCGCAGTAACTGGTGCATCACCATGTTCTTCCTTAAATGGTGGAGGTGTGGGCGTTGCTTGTATTGCTGGGTGTGGCAACATCCCTTGGATTTGTTGTTTCTGTGGGCGCAGCTTGGGTGGGCGTGCCCTGTGTTTGGATGTCCAATCGGCTCTGCCGTTTCTGGCCTGTAAGTGATGCAGCGTCGGGACCTGGGGCGGGCGGGTGACGTCATTCCTGCCCGTAGCTTCTCCCTACTTCCGCCCTGTTCAGGGCCGTGCTTCCTTTCTCCACTGTATTGTTGGCTGGTGCTTAGCGGGCGGCTTCTTCGATAGTTGTAATGCTGTTGCCATGGTGACGTTTGTAGTCTCCGGAGCCACTCGTAATATTCAGCGCTGTCTGCCGCTTATGTTCTGTCTTCATCCAGGCTGTATATATTGTGTACAGACTTCTTAAGCTAATGACACAATAGGGAACGTTGGGAAGGGGAGAGGGGAGAGGGGGGAGCAAAGGGGGATTCACATTGTAATTAGTTTTTTTGCAGTATTGATATAGGTTTATTAAATTCTCCCTTAACGTTCACATAGTATGTAGTGTCATATTCACATGCTGATTTCTTCACCTTCGCTCATGCTCTGTATTTAAACTCCTCTGTGGCTAATGACATATTGAGGTTGAAAGGCAGGGGGGGGATTGTGGTGTGCATTTATGGGCCGTTCTATAGGCTGATGCTACTACACTTGGTGGCTATGTTGCGTATATGTGGCACTGCGGTTTAACCGATAATTTAGATGAATGTAAATATTATGCTAGTGCGTGATTCATGGATTCTCCTGGGAGATAGATGGAGATACAGAATGTGCTGCGCTACATAAGAAACTGTAAATAAATAAAATAAATAAATAAATTAAGTGGACTAAATGCATTTGATCCTTTTGAAAAACCTGTACCTACGAGATGAGAGGTCCACCTATGGCAAACAACATCTATACTTCTATTCTGGAGCAGGTTAACTCAAATTAATTTTTATGCTACTGTATTTATGGATTGACTTGTATTGTAAATAATTTTATATACTTTTATCTCTTTTGATATACCAAGAATGAAAAATTCAGGTATAAAAAATTTGAGGTGCCATAGGGCATTTATTTTATTGGTAATATCCCATTCCTAAACAGGTAATATCCCATTCCTAAACATCTGAAGAGTAACTATAAGGTTGTGTACCCTTTTATTCCCCGTACCAGATGATGCCTTGTTCTTTGTGTAATTTTCTCTGTATGTTAGCTCTTTAGCAGCTGACTTATATTTGCTCTGTCATTCTTTATCAGACTCCTGTCAGCTCAGTTGAATTATATCAGACTCCTTTTATATCTCTCAAGCTTTAATCCCTTAGCTCTCACTCCAAATTTAGTAGCCACTCCCCTCTCCTGATCATCATGGTGTCATTTCCCAATATTTCAAATGATTTAATTTTATCATAAATAATTAATTTATAATTTGAAATAGTTAAAAGCTCATCAAAATTAAGGCTTCTGCAGTGTACCTTCATTTTGAACTGTGACAGTTTTGGGCCCACAATCTCTCTACCTCACCCCCAGTCACTATCAGCTCCTACCTCCAATCTCTGTCTTCTCCATATCCAGCAAGTTTGATGGAGATCAGTGTCCCTGCAAAAATTGCTATTGCTTTCTGTTATGACATATTTTAGCCCTCAAAGGAGTAATTCGGTCCATCAATTGGCACTTTACCTCATAGAGATGAGGAGTAGTTAGCCTGATAGGTAGATAGATAGATAGATAGATAGATAGATAGATAGATAGATAGACAGATAGATAGGTATATGACAAATGTAACATCTTTAGCCAATATTAACATTATATGTCCTTATAACTTTGCATTCTAACATCCTTATGCATGTATTTAGGGCAGTACAGAGCTCTACAACACAAACTTACCTTAAATATCAATTCACCTATTACTCCATTCCATGTACCGTCCTCTAGAGGACTTCCATACTTATGATCTGGAGCAATGTATATTTCATACTTAAATCCCAAATAATTTGATAAGGCATCGAGGACATCAATAGAAAATCCTTGGTATTTCTTTGGCTTTCCTAGTACATTTTCTAATACCATCACAAATGGTTCTTCCTGTAAAAAAAAGAAAAAATACATTTATATATGTATACAGAGGGAATATTGCTGTCATCACTTATCAATGAGTTTTGATGTCATTAATTTATGGTTCATTAGGACTCCTTAGCAGCTTTTAATAACCATATAATTTACAGTAGAAACTGTGTTATACCCGGTTTTAATATCCTATATATTATCACCAATTAATGTAGACGATAGATAATTAAGTTTAAGACTACGATTTGTTTTTGTGATTGAATTGTAATTAGTGCCCTGTTGCTGGGTAGAAAATATTTTGCTAGTGGGTTATTTTAATGGTTGGTTTTAGCCTATTGGCTTGTGCCATAATATGGTTATGTATGGTGTTGGTTATATTTTAATGCAGCCTTTTCAATTTGTTATTAACAACAAAGTGTTTATTAATGCCTTGTGATAATTATATTAACTATTTAATGCACATTTAAACTTATATTTCATAATCATGCTATGGATCTGAAATGTAACAATATACAGCCATTCAAAGGAAAATTTATCAAAACTTGGAGATGTACAGTATATATAAGTAGATGTATATGTGTTTTTTTATTACTGCTGCTCTGGTATACATCTGTATATTTTACGAAAGACTTAATCATAGCATACCTATGTGACCAACTACTCTATGGCACAATCTAACAGAGTGAGTGAGTATTCATTACTAAGGTGATCATACTGGTGTCAGGTCGGTGTATATCTCTACAAACACTGGCAGATTAACACCTGTTGTATTATTAGACATGTAAGATAATACTATGTGACACCATGTCCATAGATCTCCTATTAGTTATCTTTAGCTGGAAATTTGGTCATGCTATCTGTGTTGACATCACATGACAGACACACACCCACTCTGAGCAATGAGGTTCATTTTTAATGTCTATGTACTGTAATTATTGTACTTTTTTCATTCTAACTTTTTGTATGTGTATATGTATCTTTGCCATCTTACTTAAGATTGTCTCCTTTTGATATTTAGATTGTTTTATTTAAATATTGCTTGACAGAATATATAGTACACACCTATTTTTTTATAATTAAGCAGTCATTTAAATCAGGTACACTTGCCAAACCAAACCAAGCAACCAAACACTTGCTTCTGAGGAAGCTGAGGTTAATAGCGCAAAACAAAAAGTTTACCACCTATTGCTACTGCGACAGTTTGGGACTGCTTCATGTCTATATCGGGGCCAGTACCAACCATCCAGATCTCCAACAGCTATAAACAATTGACTTATTCCCATACAGTCTGTCAGCAAGATTAGTCCAATACTTTACTTGTTGGACTAATCGGGATTGGTTGGAGCTATTATTTGTGTCCTTTGTGACCACATTTACAATTCTCTGGCAGACCTGGAAGAAAAAAATATTTGTGTCTTTTCATTTACGATACAACAGCTAGTACTATTTACTAAGATGGGAGTTCTTTTGAAGATGGAATGTTGATAATAGCAACCAATAAGATTCTACTTATTTATTTAGCAAATGCTAGAAGATAATAGCTAGAATCTGATTGGTTGCTATGGGCAACATCTCATCTTCAATAGAACTCCCATCTCAGATAATTTACATCTTATAAACTGCAATATTTTTTGGTGTGCTGGGGTGAAAACATGTTTTGTGTGTCTTTCACACAAAATTCTGCTAATACAAATTTCAATTTTAATTGTACCAATGCTATCATCTATTTTGTATATGTTTACATTGTGTATTATTATAGTCTATATTTATTATATATTCTATGCAACTATCAAGAATTATTACATAACTTTATTGATAATTATTACGATTATGGGGATTATTCTGATTCACCCGCAAAGGCACAATCACTCTCTAATGGACAAAACAATATGCACTGCAGATGGGACTGATGTAAGATGTGCAGAGAGAGTAAAGGCCCCCATACACTATGCGATTTTGGGACGATTTCATCCGATTTCGGATGAAATCGGCCCAAAATCGTAGGTATGTGACATTTGATCCGATCCGATGCGCGGTCCCGTGCGCATCGGACCGGATCAGGGAGGTCGGACGGTCTGTACATACGATCACGTCCGACCTCCCTGTATGCATATGCCTGCCACCTGACAGGCATATGCATACAGACACTGGGGGAGTAGTGGGGGCGGCCAGCGGCAGCGGTGGTGGGGGCGGCGGTGGGGACGGGCGGCGTGTGCGGTGAGCGCAGTGTACTTACACATAGCAGCAGCGGCGGGGACGGGACGCGCAGTGGCGGCTATTATATTTTTAAAATACTTGTCAAATGACCGGCCGCTCTCTGATTGGCCGGAGAGCTCTCAGCCAATCAGAGAGCGGCTGGTCATTTGACAAGTATTTAAAAAATATAATAGCCGCCACTGCGCGTCCCGTCCCCGCCGCTGCTGCTATGTGTAAGTACACTGCGCTCACCGCAAACGCCGCCCGCTGCCGCTGCCCGCCCCCCCCCCACCGCCGCTGCCCGCCCCCACTACCGCCGCTGGCCGCCCCAACCACCGCTGCCTGTCCCCACTACTGCCGCTGCCCGCCCCCACTACTGCTCACCGCCCTGCAGCTCCCCGGGGTTTTTTTTACATGGGATAAATCGCATGCGATTTATCCCATGTAAAAATGGCACATCAAGTGCCAAATTGTATGTGAGCCTCCCGGGGAGCTGCCGGGCGGCTCGCAGGTAAATTGGGTCCGACTTGTCCCTAGGACAAGTCGGCCTAATGTATGGGGGCCTTTAGATTTGGGTGTTTTATTGTTTCTGTGCTTTATTTTTACACTGCAATATAGATATCACTTTGAAGTACAAACCCCACTCAAATGTAACTCTCTCTGCACATGTTACATCAGCCCCACCTGCAGTGCATATGGTTTTGTCCATTTGAGAGTGATTGTGCCTTTCCGAGTGAATCAGAATAACCCCCTATACCTGAGGCTCAGAGCTGTTTTCTATGGTTGATTTATAAAAGTTTTTTTGTGCTGTTAGCACTACAAGAAAATTGTATAAGTAAAAAGTGAAATGTGGGCCTAATGTGGTGTGAAGGGAGGGGACATGTTGGTGTTCAGGTGGGTATATTGGTGTGCAGGAGGGGCACAATTGTGGGAAAAAGGGGGTATGTTATTTTGAGGGAGGAAGCATGTTAATGTGTAGGAGTGGATTGTGTCACCCTCACCAAAATGGCAGGGGGGTGTGCAGTGGCGTAACTATATATTTTGCGCCCCCCCCCCCCGCCAAACTTTTTCGGCGCCTCCCTCCCCCTCTCCCTCCCCTCGGCGCCCCTCCCCATACCTGACAGAGCAGCATCTGCGGTCACTGTCCCGTCCAGTCTCCCTCAGTCTCCGCTGCGCTGCTCCAGTCTCCGCTGCGCTGCTGCCCGGCCGCATCTGCGGTCACTGTCCCGTCACTCGCTCCTGGCACCGGCTCCTGCTGATAATGAAAAGTGACTCTTAGAAAATGGCTGCCAAAACTGTCTGCAATACGGGGGCAGCCATTTTCTAAGTGTCAGTTTTCATTATCAGCAGGAGCCGGCGCCGGGAGCGAGTGACAGGACAGTGACCGCAGATGCGGCCGGGCAGCAGCGCAGCGGGTAACTATAGCACCGCAGCCCCCCCGGCGCCCATAGTTACTCTACGCCTCCCCGCCACGGCGGGGGCTGCGGAGGCATAGTTACGCCACTGGGGGTGTGCCATACTGTAGCTCCATACTACACCTCTGGATATGTGTAAATATTATAACTTTAAACACTCCACCGTATAAATATGTGGAAAGTTATAGTGCCCACAATTAATTATCATTTTAATCATGTTGACTTTCTTGTTACTGCATCTCCGTGTAGGGCAGATATACTAAGATACAGTAGCAACCAAGCAGCTCCTAACTGTCATTTTTAAAACACAGCCTTTAACATGGTATTAAGGAGCTGATTGGTACTTTTTCTCTCTCCACTTCACTTTCCAAGTCTTAATTCATCTTCTTTCAGTAGAAACTATACCTTAAAGTCATCATCCTAAGGAAACAAGTGAGAATACATGTTTAAAATGCTTCTCTGTTGCCTTTGTCTCATTAAAAACATGCCCTAGAAACCATATTACATCCTTTATATAAAGCAAGGCTTTTTCAATTCAGGAACTTCCAACAGGTCAAGTTTTGAGCATTCTCTTATTCCTGCAGAGATGCATTTAGCTCAGTAATTATTCTCAAACTTTCTAGCTGGAAGGGTCATCGCAGTCGAGAAACCCCAATGTCCTGTATGTCGAGAGGCAAGCTTCCTGTATTGAAAAAATGTAATTGCTACATATTATGTTATAAATGTTCTATAATATATATTTGAATCTATATTTGATTTGACATGTAAAGGAAAGACACTGCTATGCACTGACATTCGCTCACCATTTGGTATGCACATAGAAATGTATTTGAAGGATATTCAGCGTTATCAGCAGTGATGGTGCAAGAGTTCTACCAATAAAGAACATCTCCACTGGCTCTGCCAGAAACAGAGCAATCTGAGAATTTTTTGCAGCCACTCTTATTATATTGGAGTGTATTATTATGTATTTTTGTGGTGGAATATTGGCACTGTATAAATAATATAATATTGTAGCACTTTTTGCACCATGGGCCTGATTCTAGTCTATTTGGTCCTCGCCTGTTTGCACTGGGGACTGATGGTTGTACCCTGCGCATGTGCATAATCAGTTATGCGCATGTGCATGGCTTCTGTTCGAGTGCCCTCGCCAACCTGCACTGTCAGCGTGCCGCTTGCACAAGAAGGGGGGACGGATGGCGGCTGAATGGGGGCAGTGGCAGCAATGGGCCATGGCAACGCCCAGCGTTTCATGGGCATTCCCATGCAAACACTGGGCGTTCCCATGTAAATGCCAGTATGATGCAGGGTGTCGCGGGTGGGTGGCTGACATCACATGATGTCTCCAGGCACAAGCCCACAAATATAATTCAGTCTCCACTGACATATTTGCGAGCCCTGGAGAAATAATTAGATGATTGCTGATCATTGAATGATTTCTGCAGCAGCGGGCACATGCAAGCGTATCATAACACAGCCTCTCTCATGGTTGTGAGGGGATACGGCAGTGGGGGACAGCATTTCAGCAGGGTGGGCACTCTGGGACTCGGTATGCTGCAAGACTTGCCGGATGCTGATTGGCTGAATTCTCTCAGCCAATCAGCGACTGGCAAGTCTTTTCAAAATCAGCAGCACTTCCCGCTGCCAGGCATATAGCTTAGCTTGCTACAAGTGAAAGCCGCCACAGCGCTGCCCGTCCCCGGACCCGCTGCCTGTCCCCCCGCTGCCTGGAACGGAACCCCTGCTGCCCATCCCCGGACCCCGCTGCACAACAAGTATGTGGGCGCAGGGTTCGCTCAGCCTCCGGCACCAGGGGCAAGGCAGTCATTTGCCCCCCCCCCCCCCCCAATGAGCCCTGGGCTCATTGAGCCAGTCCTGGTTGCAGAACTACAGTGGGAAAAACTAAATGGGGTTCCCCTGTATTTCTATTACCAGCATTAGACTCTGGGCTGTGGGTTGGGCTGATACCGTGAAAGTGTAAAAAATAGACCAAAGCATTTTTTTTATGGAACTACAAGTCCCAGCATGCAGGCATCAATGGGTCTCCTGGTTCTTGTAGTTCCACAATAGAACCAATACATAAACAAAGCACACCCACCATAATAAAGTGTAAGTTTAATACACACCACACACATATACATACTCACCTATAGGGTCCTCAATAGGCCTGTCCTCTTCTCCAGGAGATAATCCATAGGGTACCTGAGAACAAAAAATTATACTCACATCCCATCCGCCATAGATCTGGTCTTCTTCATTCCAGTAGCATCCATGGTATGTAAAAAATAAACTGAAGCCTGTATCCAGTGCACTAAGGGAACTGCAAGTGTGTTGACACCTGCAGTCCCTCCCCATTAATGAGTAAATCCCCGGTGATGTCAGTCACCTGCACCTCCCTCCTACTGCAGCCAATTGAATGGATTTTACCCTGTTCGCACAGCTGCGAATGAGCTCAAGCTTTAGGAGCTGAGGAGTAGAGAGGGCGTTCTGCCAGCCCCCTCTCCTCCCACCTCTGCTGCACTGGGAGATGACAGGAGATGCTGCTGGGGGGAAGTGGTGCCTCAGGGGTACAGAGTCTCCATCCACATGAAGATAGGGACCCTGCACCCCTCCAAATATGGCTGCTGCCTTAAAAAAGGAGGCTGCCTCTGTCAAGGAGTGCAGAGCACCCAGCATTACCCGGAAGTGTGGATTCCAGGAACACTGCTGCACTTTGGCCTTGCAATCCCTGGCATGTACCCCTGCTGGTCACAAGCATGCAACCAGCTTGTAAACCCCACTGGCCATTTTCATGTAACCCCCCTAGCAACGAGCATGTAACCCTCTGGAAACAAGCATGCAAACCCCATAGCAAGGAACAGCATTCTTGTGATCCACCCTGGCAACAAGTACATAATCCCGTGGCAACAAGTATGTAACCAACTGGCAATGAACACTTCACCCCTCCCCCTGGGCAATGAACACATAACCTCCCCTGGCATTGAGCATATAATCCCTGGCAAGAAGCATGAAACCTCTGGCAATGAGCAAGAAAAACCCTGGTAATGAGCAAGTATCCTCCTGGTAATGAACATGTAGAAAGCGGCATTATGTGTGTAAAAGGCACTACAGGGGGCATTATATGTGTAAGTGGAACAGTGGAAATAATGGGGGAACAGTGGAAATAGTGGAGGCATTATATGTGTAAGCAGCACTACATGGGGTCATTACATATGTAAGCATTATTTCAAGGGGCATATGTGTGGGGGCATTACAGTGAATTAAGGATTATGGTGTGTGACATGTGAAATTACGATGTGTGGCATAATATGTAATAGGCATTAGATGTGTGGCATAATGTGTAATGGGCATTAAGGTGTGTGGCATAATGCATAGTAGTCATTACGAATTGTGTCACAATCGCATTTCTGTCATTGTAGCTTTTAAATGATTTTATAGAAATTTCTCACGTGGTTGTAGGATGAAAGGTCAACAATTGGAATGCTGCCACCATAATATTCTGAATACTGACATTTTGAATGACAAGATCTTAGCAGATGTGTCCTGATACACATAGGCTTCATATGGCATGCAGCATGAGAGTAAGCCATGCTGAGTAGTGTACCATAGCAAATTTCACGTTTAATTTTTTATTTCCATCACATTGAAAACACAACTCAATCTATATCACAGATGCCAAGCTGCGACCATAACTGCACAGGGATTAGTTTTAAATATGTACAAAGTTACACATGAAGAACAACTTTGTATGACAAAAAAAACCCCCACAGCTGCTGTATTGTAGCACTTTGTTTATAGATTTAGACTCATTAGCATACAGATGTAGAACAGATGAATATCAAATTAATCAGCACAGCCTCATGAAGCGGTTTTGTCACATCTGATTTTTTCAAATGTGTGACAAAGTTGCACATTCACGTGAAAACCCTGAAGAAGGGTTGTTTGAAATGACTGCGGCAATAGTGTATAAGGACACATCAATTGCTCGAAGTGGGCTGGTATACAGCCGTATGATATACCGGCACTTTCTTCGAGCACTGTTTTTTTTGTTTTAAACAGCAGTGTAGAACCTGTTTTGCCACAAGGGGGAGCTGTCTCCACTCAGCGGCGCCCGTCTCTATTATACTATGCCCCCTGCTCCGCGCTCACACCCTCATCTGCCCGGCAGCTCCCTGCTTAGACTGCAGTCTCTGACAAAGATATGCAGCTGCTGGCAAGCAGGGGGAGCAGCTCCTCTCATGCTGATCCCGCTAGGTTACTGCCTGAAGGGAGAAAGGCGAACAGCACCTTGTGACTCAGGCTGTCAGCGAGGTGAGTGAGGCAGGGGCGGCCAGCAGTAATTACTGGGGGGGTCTGGGTGATTGTCTGCATATTGCAGTGTGTGTGTGTGTGTGTGTGTTTGAAGGGGAAGACTGACATGGGGGAGGGGGGGACTTTGCTGGAGGAGGATGAATATGCCTGAAACATCTGCCTGTGGGGGGAGGGGAAGGGCAGCATGAATTTTGCCTTACATGTCTGCCAGTGGGGTGGAGGGCTGTGCTGAGGGGGGTGAATTTGTCTGCCATGTCTGGGGATATGATGGTCTCTTTGATGGCTGTCTATTGAGGGGGAGTATGATGGTCCTGACTGTTTGAGGCGGGGGTTTGCTGGGGTGGTGTCTTTCTGGATATTTCAGCGTCCGTGTGTTGGTATCAGCATTTGTCTGTGTGTCGGTATCATTGTGTCATCATCTATGTGTCAGCATTGTTGTATCCATGTATTAGTATCTTTATGTGTGTTGGCATCCTTGTTTCAGGGTTAATTGTTGGTGTCCATGTGTCAGCATCTGTCTGTGTCGGCATCAGTGTGTCCTCATCTGTCCATGTGTCAGCAATGGTGTGTTCGTATGCTAGTATCTGTCTGTATGTCAGTATCAGTGTGTCAACATATGTCAAGGTTAGTGTGTTAGCATCCATGTTTCACCATCTGTCTGTGTGTTGGCATCAGTGTGTCGTCAACTGTCCATGTGTCAGCATTGGTGTGTCCATGTGTTAGTATCGGTCTGTGTGTCAGCATTAGTGTGTTAGGCTTAGTGTGTCAGTGTTCGTGTCAGCTACTGTGTGTAGGCATGTGTCAGGGTTATTGTGTCTGTCAGCTTCTGTGTGTTGGCATAAGTGTGTCACTTTTTGTCAGCATTGGTGTGTTTGTATGTTAGCAGCTGACTGTATGTTGGCATTAGTGTGTTAGTGTGTGTCAATGTCAGTGTGTCAACATCTTTCCAGTGCTTGAAGTGGGCTGCTATGGCATACCAGCACTTCAACACTGACTGAAAAACCCCTCTTCCACTGTTATTTCTCTGCAGCCCACAGCCACCACAAGAGAGCCTCCTCCATACCACTCAGCCACTGACACAGACCACAACCTCCTCTGCACTGCTGCCGCTGCTGAACCCAGCCTCCTCCACCGCACAGCCGCCAAACCCAGCCTCCTTCTCCACATCTGCCGATCACATTCTAATTTAAGGTAATAATACCTTGCTGCCTTTTTCACTCTTCCCTGTATGTCCCTGATGTCATTCTTTCTTTCCCTGCTGCCACACTCAGGGCCGTTTTTAGAGGCGGACAAGCCGTGCAGCAGCCCGGGGCGCCCCACGGCTTTTCCGCCTCTGATAATTAGCTGGGGCGCCCGGCAGCTTCTCCAGCGCTGCCGCTGCCGCCTCCCCTCTTTCTATCCCTTGCGGCCGCCGCCTGACTCGGAGATCATCACGATCACGGGTCCGTCGGCCGCGGCGGGATATTGCGACTGCGCAATGGAGTCCTGGCTCCAGCAACAAGCTGGCCGCCGGGACTCTGCTGCAGTCTAAACAATCCCCCACCGATGTGTGCGGCGTGACATAATGACGTCACGCCGCGCTCGATAAACAAGGAGCAGCGCCAGCGCAGCAAGACTTGCTGCATGCCATGGAGAGAGGAGCTGCCTGACAGCCACCCTGACCGCTTAAGGTAAGGGGAGGGGAGGGAAGTGTGCCCACTGCCCACCAATGTATATATTTATACATCCACTGCCCACCAATGTATATATGTTAATATGCCCACTGCCCACCAATGTATATATTTTAATATGCCCACTGCCCACCAATGTGTATACATTTATACATCCACTGCCCACCAATGTATATATTTTAATATGCCCAATGCCCACCAATGTACATATTTTAATATGCCTACTGCCCACCAATGTATATATTTTTATATGCCCACTATTGTGTATATTTTTATATATCCACTGCCCACCAATGCGGATATTTTATATGCCCACTGATGTATATATGTTTATATGCCCACTGCTACCAATGTATATTTAAACACCACTGCCCACCAATGTTTATTAACAATAGGTGGTAACGTATAAATTAATGGTGCAGGCCAGCAATATATATGTTACTGCCTATTATTAATAAACATTGGTGGGCAGTGGTGTTTAAATAAATATACATTGGTGACAGTGGGCATATAAATATTGGTGGGCATAAAAATATATACATCAGTGGGCATATAAAAATATACATTGCTGGGCAGTGGGCATATACAAATATATATGTAGGAAGATATATTTAGAATGTGAATATGGGCGCTAGAAGAGTAGTGGGTGTGGTTAAAATACAATATAGAAGCTGGTACTTCCCTGTATTGTTCAAATTCTCCGGATAAGAGTTTTTCCACAACGTGAATTCTTGTATGGAAATATGAAAAGACAAGAAAAACAACAAGGTTGTTGTTTTTCTTGTCTTTTCATATTTCCATACAAGAATTCACGTTGTGGAAAAACTCTTATCCGGAGAATTTGAACAATACAGGGAAGTACCAGCTTCTATATTGTATTTTAACCACACCCACTACTCTTCTAGCGCCCATATTCACATTCTAAATATATCTTCCTACATATCTGCAATTCTTGGGGAAACTAGGTGATCCCCTATTTTAGAACAGAATACAGGCAGCTGGGAGCGCAGTACCAACTTTCCCACAAAAAACCTCACCATATACAAATATATACATTGCTGGGCAGTGGGCATATAAAAATATATACATTGGTGGGCATCGAACATTGGTGGGCTCATCACATTGTGCAGCGTAATGTGTAATTGTCATCACAGTGTGCAGTGTAATGTGTAATTGGCATCACAGTGTGCGGTGTAATGTGTCATTGGCATCACAGTGTGCTGCGTAATGTGTAATTGTCATCATGGTGTGAGACATAATGTGTAATTGTCATCACGTTGTGAGACATAATGTGTAATTGTCATCACGGTGTGCGACAATGTGTAATTGTCATCACGGTGTGCGGCGTAATGTGTAACTATCATCACGGTGTGAGACATAATGTGTAATTGTCATCACGGTGTGCGACAATGTGTAATTGTCATCACGGTGTGCGGCGTAATGTGTAATTGTCATCACAGTGTGCGGCGTAATGTGTAATTGTCATCACAGTGTGCGGCATAATGTGTAATTGTCATCACGGTGTGCGACGTAATGTGTAATTGTCATCACGGTGTGCGACAATGTGTAATTGTCATCACGTTGTGCGGCGTAATGTGTAATTGTCATCACGGATAAATAGTGTTTAATGATTTAAGTAGTAGCCTAAAGTGCGATAGTACAATAACAATTCCTGCGGACATGCAGGTTGCAAAGGTGAGATGTAAGGTAATTGTTTTCCTGCTAGACCACACCCTTATATTAAGCCACACCCCTTTTAAAATAAACCACGCCCCCTATTTCGGCCTGCGGCACACGCAGTTTCTTCTCTGTCGCGTAAACTTTTTTTTGGGGGGGGGGAGCATTTTTATTCCTTTGCCCTGGGAGCTAAATTGTATAGAAACGGCCCTGGCCACACTCCCTGTCATTAAGTCCCAGCTGACCCTCTCACAGCCCCTGACATCACTGTCTCTGTCCCTACTGTCACCCTCTCTCTGTTCCTGTGTTTTCACTGTCATTCTCTCTGTGTCACCGCTGTCACTCTCTCTCTCTCTCTGTTGTCACTCTCCCTGTCCCTTTGTCCTTGCTGTCCTCATAACCTGTGGCATAATGTGTAAGGGGCACTAGTACTAGATACTGTAGCATAAGAGGTCCTACTAATGTGGTGCATAATTTGTATAAGGGGTATGTGGTGTGGTACACTACACTTAAAGACACGACCCTTTGTAGTGGCCACACCCATTTTTCCAGAGTGCACGCATAACTACGTTCTTCATTTTTCCATACCCCACAATTTAAAATTTCCACTTCAAGCAATGGTCACATCTGTAAGTGAACAATCAATATGTTGACATTCACGATTGCGAATACGGTTAAAATATTAACATGTTCAATTTATATTAGCCTAATACTAAACCTAACATCTAACCCTAAAAATAACACAAAATATTAGTGTTAACATTCTGTTTTGTTACACACAATCTGTTAACGTTGTAACTGGATGCAAGAGGCACCTTAACATTGAAAAGTTGTCGGTCCATTATGTTGGATTTTACCGTATGACTGATGGATTATCCCCATCAAGTTTAGGGTTAGGTGCAAAGTAGTGAGTCCAATTAGATTTTTGCCAGCTGTGAAAACTTACAGTATGTAAGTCTCTATGTTAAAGTTGTGTTTTAATTATTGTCTTACAGATGATATTCCCTTGACCATCATTTTTGAAGAAATGCTTAATCTCCCTACAGAGCTTGGTTTCATGCAGAGGGATTGTGGGGCAGAATGTCAGCTGTTTAGATTCTGTAGCACTTTGAATTTTAACTTGCAGAGTCTGTGGGTAACACAATTTACTTTGTACCTTTCTAGATGGGACTTGTTCTCGATGTAAAGAATGATGCTCCAATCAGCTGTATGTGGTAAGACTATTTTTAATTGAAGAATAAAAATGCGATAGTTGTATATAGTGGTAGAAATGTTTCATATATGTTAGATACAAAAGTAACCATAATCTTACTGCTGTAGCATACACCAATATGGTGAGTCCACAGTAGCTCATATGGCATAAGGTCTCAAAGTATAATAGGCATTTAAGTTGTTTTATGATACATAGGAAATCTGCACAAATTTCCTGAAGTCATTTTCTTCCAAATAAAATCTGATTTAACACTCTCTGCATTTTCAAGGGTGTATCTGTGTAAAGGTTTGATGGCTCCTTCATTGTGCATGCACAGAAAATACCTCATTTGCCAGAACAAAAGTTCATACTCAATCATTAATTAATTATGCACTATTATGTGATTAAAAATATTGGCATTTTATATGATTGCATTATAATGTGTATCTCATTTGGGTATGGATTGGAATTTACAGACATTCTAAGATTTGCTCAAAAACAAAACAAAAAATGATGTCTGTGGCAATCTTAATTTCCTAGTACGCTAATATAGTTTATTTGATAATCTTTACGAAGGATATAGTTCCAATTATTTTACACATTTGTACATAATAAAATTACAACTTTACAGAACTGAAATTGAGGCAATCATTAATTGTATAGGTGTGCAAGTTCCCCAGTAGCTCTTATACTGTATAAAGGCATCTTTCTTTACAATAAAGAAGATACAATATGTGTAAAATTTCTATCATCTGTTCAACATATTAACAAGGAAAATGGTTTTCGATAAGAGGATTTTAAAAAATATATAATTTAACCATTACAAACAATAGCTTATCTACAGTACATAATGGTGAGAACTTAGCAGCTTGCTAGGCAGATTCTTTTAGAAAGTAATGTAATGCATATACTCAAAAACAAAAGGAAAGTAATCTGCTTTAATTAACATGGTTCTTCACTAGAATACAGTTAGTTTTTATTTGCAACTGACAGTCATATGAATAGTAACAGTGTTACAAACAGATTAGAGTAAAATAACCGTGTGTAATAGCCATCTGGAAAAAACAAGGAAACCAGTCCTCGGAGAGAGAGGGAGAGAGAGACTAAAGAGAATGAATCAAATGAATATATTTTCTTCTTTGTATACCAATTATACAATCCAGTTACAGTACAGTTTGATTTACTTTTTTTTTAAATTAGAATTATAGAAAATATAAATAGTATCTTGTTTTGTTCAAGGCCAAGCAACAATGAAAATGTTCTCTGACACAACTTAAATTTATTATATAAATCCAAAATGTTTTAGGACTAGATATTCATAAATTAATGGACAGCGTGGTTGTTGTAATGGTTAGGATTGCTACATCACAACATTGAGGTCTTGGGTTAAATTCCCACCATGGTCCGGCCCTAACTGTTTATAGTTTGTATATTCACCCTGTGCTTGTGTGGTTTCTTCTGGGTACTCTAGTTTTCACCCATACTCAAAAAAAATATACCCATAACTCAGTCACATATTCACTTGATGATGACTGTACCTTTGTGGTAATGTAGCATTAAAAGTTTAGCATTACGCTTGTCAAGGGCATGGCAATGGAATTGAAAGCTATGCAAAGATATTGCATGTATGCAAATAGTATTTCTATCAAATGGCACTTTATACCAAGGATAAGGCTTGTGCAAGTGGGAACAAATAATGACGATCATTTTTTAAACCAAGTGTAAGTACAAACCTGGCACATGGATGCATGCAACTATGATTATGGGAAAAAATCTGCATTTAGTTCCATGCAAACAATATAAGTGTAATTAGTACAATTTGCATTTCAACTCTGAATTATCAGTATAGAGTAGCTAACTGCCACTTGTACTACATACAAACAAAAATGGAATCATAATAAAATTATAGCACTAAAAATGTCATTGCATAATGATAAATTAACATTGTATTATTGATATTCTGTCAGTTATTAGCACTGTCATTTTTAGATAACCAAGATCATATTGAAGGAAATGCAAAATACAAATATAAACTCTGTAGTACTAAAAGATCTTAATATGTATACTTTATAGCAGACAAGGTAAAGGGGGGACATGATAGAAACTTTCAAATATATCAAGGGTTTTAACAAGGTACAGGTGGGATACATTCTTCACAGGAAAAGAAGCAGCAGAACACGAGGACATGGACTGAAACTAGAGGGAGGAAGATTCAGGGGAAATTTGAGGAAGAATTACTTCACAGAACGAGTAGTAGATAAATGGAAGAGCCTACCATCAGAGGTGGTAGAGACAAATACAGTAGTAAAATTTAAACATGCTTGGGATAGGGATATTGATATCCTTACAAAAAATAAGGATCAAACATGGTTTGAGGTAACATGTTTAAAAAAGGGGCAGACTAGATGGGCCAAGTGGTTCTTTTCTGCCGTCAAATTCTATGTTTCTATGTTTCTATTCTTTTTTTCTACCATTATATTCTGATGTAATTCTCTAGTTAACATTTGTTCGATGTCTCACTTATTTTGTTTGTCAAATATCCATTTACTTATATAATATTATTCAATTCCAACATGGCAATTGTGTGATATGCTGAATGCAGTACAGTAGAATTATATTTCATTGTGAGTAAATACATGATGGTTGGCAACTCTGAATTGAAATTTCAATGTAAACAATAATAGATGACCATTGACCTCTGTGTTTTGTTTTTTTGTATCTGGATTCATCCTCATGTTTTGGTTTTGCAATCCCACCCTGAAGTGTTTTGGTTTTGGATCTGGATTTTTTTTTTCAAATGTCCTCGTGTAATAGAACATGAGGACATGCACTGAAGCTGGAGGGAGGTAGGTTCAGGGGAAATGTTAGAAATAATTACTTCACAGAAAGGGTAGTGAATAAGTGGAATAGTCTCCCATCAGAGGTGGTAGAGGCTAAGACAGTAGAACAATTTAAACATGCTTGGGATAGGCATATAAATATCCTCACAAAGATTTAAGGATCAAAAAGGGTTGATATTACCTGAAGGATAAAAAAGGGGCAGACTAGATGGGCCAAATGGTTCTTATCTGCCATCAAATTCTATGTTTCTATGTAACCCAAAACCAATCCAAATCCCCAAATATGGATTTCAAATTCAGGAGAATATCCAAACTGGGACTCGGTTTCATGTAGATCACCTTGGTAGATTCAGACTGGGTTTTGATTTGGTTTGAGGGCCAGATGTATCAAGATTGAAAGTGGATAGATGGCAGATAGGAGCTGATTGGCTGGTTATTTATCACTTTTTGAAGCTTGGTACATCTGGCTCATTATACTCAAATTCGGGGATTCTGATTTCTGGAGATCCAAACCAGATATCTCTAGTAAAATGCATTTTGAGTTTTGTGCTCATTGCTACAGAATATATTAGATTTATTGTATTACGATATTATTTTGTTATAAATACTGTATCACTTTATAACATAACTGCATAACTACTCCTTAGAGAAAGCAAAACTTTTCTCCTTTATGTCTAATATTCAAATACTTTCAACCTATAATTTTCTGTTCTGCAAACTAATCGGAATTACAGGGCAAAGGGATACATTTAAATCCTGATAGTGACAGGGTAATTACTAATAAAATGTCAAATGACAATTAAAAGCTTTCTAGGCTACCTTAGGATTTATTTAATAATTTTTGATCATATTCTTGTCACCAAAGGACAACTTTGCATGTCTTTAAAAACTTAATTCTCCTCTACTCATATTAATAAATCTTAAAAAAAAAGTTCTCTGTACTGTGTGTTATTAGACTATATCCCACCAAATGCTTATTCTACAACCTGACATTCATCCATTTTCAGTCAGCTATAACCCTTAAGGGTTAAAGCATTTTTGCCCTGTGTGTATGGCGACTGATAATAGGGAAAAACTGTACTTATGTAGTATCTGGGCGTCCGATTTAGAAATCGGGTCGGATCGGGCACATCGCATCGCATGCGACCATCGGATGCGATGCGATGACCCGATTTTTCCATAGGAATCAATGTTAAAATGGACTGAGTCCATTTTAACATGGAATTCAATGGGAAAAAGGGGTCCTTTTCATACCCCTACTATCCAAGTGGGCATGGAGTTGGATATAAACCTGTGGCGAGCGTAGCGAGCCCGAAGCGTGGCGAGCGTAGTGAGCCCAGCGAGGGGACACAGAATACCGTTCGCTCGCCACACTTCGGGCTCGGTGGCTCGCTACGCTCGCCACAGGTTTATATCCATCTCCATGCCCACTTGGATAGTAGGGGTATGAAAAGGACCCCTTTTTCCCATTGAATTCCATGTTAAAATGGACTCAGTCCATTTTAACATTGATTCCTATGGAAAAATCGGGTCATCGCATCGCATCCGATGGTCGCATGCGATGCGATATCGCATCGCATCGCATCTGATTGTATGCCTTAACTTAAGGCATACAATCAAAAAATCGGGCGCCCAGATACTACATAAGTACCGGAAAAACAATGGGCTGAAAATCGCTCATTGCATGCACAGCGAGCAATTTTTGCACTTCTGAGCAATTTTCCAGGGGAGGATGACTTTCCATAGCAGGACACTATGTAAAGCCGTCGACCCCATAGTTCGGCTGCTGGCAATACAAGCAGTTGAGTGGCAGCCGCCGGCTATGATGTGGCAGCGCACATCAGTGCTTACCATTCATTACTGGCCTGTACACACCGGGCGGCTTTTGAGTTGAAAGCAGATGACAAAATTGAACTGATTTCAGCTCAAAATTGCCCAGTATGTATGGGCCTTTAACTAAAGCAAATATTTATTTTCTCTTTCATAGGAATATACCAGCTGCAACATATTTAATACATTCTACAATAATCCATTTATTCGAGGGCAGCCAATTTAAAATTTGCCTGCCTGCTTTGTTTACATTTGAATGGAAATTTATGTGCATTTTATAGGCAAATGGCTGCCATGGTTTCAAGGACAATAAATAGAATGCAATGCAATCTGCCTCACACGTCATTTCTTGTCATTGCCATTATATTCTATTTACTAGTAAAATGTATGCATATATTAATGGTAAATAACAAGCGGTTTCCTATTCAAGGATATCGAATTTTTAAAAGGAACAGATTTATCTTTTCTCATATGAACATTTCAACATTGTTGCCAATTTAATATAAGGTATACATTACATTATACAAGACATTATCAAACATAAAACACACTCAAATCCAGCCTATCGAAGGGTCTCTGATGTAGATATATAATAGTAAGAAATTAATATATATTACATGCTTTCTGATATGATACTGCTTTGTCTGCATTGCTTCATTTTCAATGTAGTCAGAAATGTTTGCAATATTTCATGCTTGGTGTATAATTACTGGGTTCTAAACAGGGCCGGCGCCACCACTAGGCAGCTTTAGGTATTTGCCTGGGGCTCCGGCCACTGGAGGGCGGCACCAAGTTGAGACCCTTAGAAGCAAACAGGAGCAAGAAAGAAACAGCCGCCCACCCATTATGCATCCCAGCCTGCCGGGCTACTGTGCACCATCAATGAAAAGTAAGATCCCTCACACTGCAAGCACCCCCTTCCCTCCCATGTAGCTGTACAGTGGTCCTACGGGTAGTTGGATAACGGCCAACTCTGTCCCTGTATAGCAATAGAAACCCCGTGTAGCCATACAGTGCAGTTAGCCCCCCCATGCAGCTTTATAGTAGCCGCGCGGGTAGTAGATCTACTGTCACGGATTGCAGCCCCTCATCCGTTTGCCTGATGCGGGTGCCCAGGTGTAGCTCTATAGCAGCTCACGGGTAGAACTCCCCCTCCGCCCCCCATGTAGCTGTACATACTGCACTACTCTCTGCCCGTGCAGCTGTATAGCGGCTGCGGGGCAGGGCGGGGGGTGATGGCAGCGGCGGTTTTGTCTAGGGTGCAATAATGCCTTGAACTGACACTGGTTCTAAATGAGTGTATATCAAATATGTATACAGTATAAAGTACACTAAGCTACAGTTCAGCATAGAGTTATATTAATGAATCAAATATCTACCCATCAGGTATTGTTTTTCAGTCTATGGGCTTGATCTAATGTTTGAGATACATTTTCTATTGATAATCATCGCTGCATTGGTCGCACTTTACAGCAGAGAGAGTTTGCATAAAAGTGTTTGCTGCCCCATAGGGCATTGTGCAATTTTGTAAGAATTTAGGATGAAACCAGCATGCAAAGGATGCAAAATCGTGTGCCACTGCAAACATTTAAACGCAGCGGCAACAGCACCTCGCACCTTCAAAAATAATAGGATTAACCCTTTTAGGTATGAATGTTATTATTATCATGTATTTGCATATCATCATCATGTAATGCAGCACTTTCTATAGACTATTGAATTAACCATGTCAATCACTCCCCTACTGGACTTCATATTCCAAATTCTACATAAGGCAAATGTACACTATCATTGTTTTGCCTCAGGTAAAGGATTTATGGGGGACTAATGTTGTTATTCAAGGCTCATTAGTCTTTGTCTAGACATGTGACAATGATATAGCACTAGTCTTAAGGCCCATTCAACGGATAGGTGAAAGTCTATGCTTATGCAATTCTTGTTTCACCTACCGTTCCCAACCACATAGGGACAAAAGCTTCTGCAGCAGCTAGAACAAGTCTCCAACTATATACCTACCCTTCCCTACCACAGCAGGGCAGAAGCTGCTGCAGCAGGTACAGAAGATCCCAAAAACCCCTCAATAAATAAGCAAACAATCAAGAGAAAAAATGGTACTCTTTATCTAAAAGGGCGCCCATCGCGGGCATCGCATGCACTAAAAAATCGCATGCGATGCGACCGACGCGATGACCGCGATTTCCCATAGGGAACAATATTAAATGTCCCAATTGACCCGATTTTCCATAGGGAACAATGTTAAATGTCCCAATTGACCCGATTTTCCATAGGGAACAATGTTAAATGGCCCACAGAGGCCAAATAGGCACCCTGAAGTGTGAAATGGCCCCCCCAATTGTTAACGCCACCCCACGATCAACGTCAACCTGAAGCGTGGCGAGCGCAGCGAGCCCGCGAGGGGGGGCGGTACGCGTCCTCCGACCTTTTCATACCCCCACTATCCACGTCAGCGTGGAGTTGAGAATAGAAAGTGTGGCGAGCGCAGCGAGCCACCGAGCCCGAAGCGTGGCAAGCGCAGCGAGCCCCGCAAGGGGACTCGGACACCTTCACAGGTATACGCGTCCCCTCGCGGGCTTCACAGGTGTCCGCGTGCGCTCGCCACGCTTTGTGCTCAGTGGCTTGCTGCGCTCGCCACACTTTCTATTCTCAACTCCACGCCGACGTGGATAGTGGGGGTATGAAAAGGTCGTAGGACGCGTACCGCCGCCCCTCACGGGCTCGCTGCGCTCGCCACGCTTCGGGTTGACGTTGATCGTGGGGTGGCGTTAACAATTGGGGGGGGCCATTTCACACTTCAGGGTGCCTATTTGGCCTCTGTGGGCCATTTAACATTGTTCCCTATGGAAAATCGGGTCAATTGGGACATTTAACATTTTTCCCCATGGAAAATCGGGTCAATTGGGACATTTAACATTGTTCCCTATGGGAAATCGCGGTCATCGCGTCGGTCGCATCGCATGCGATGCGACCGACGCAATTTTTTTTTCCTTACGATGCCCACGATCAAAATCGTGGGCGCCCTTCTAGGTAAAGAGTACCGAAAAAATAACTAACTGGGGATCGATCTCACATGGATTTCACAGTGTTCGACAAACCACTCTGCCGATGAGTCGCTTATTAATTTCAGCTTGTAAAAATGTTTTGTGAAGTGAAAATGTTTTTCATTTTATGGACCCTTATAAGCCTTAAGGGTCCACTTAAGGTGTCTGTTTATTTTGTTGTATTCAGAAAGTCATAAGCTTTCCAATGACATATCACAATGCATGAAAACAACAGAGATACTGTAGCATGGACCAGGGGCGTAACTAGACCTGTCTGGGCCCCATAGCAACATTTTTAAAGGGGCCCCCCAGCACTCTGCCAAATTAAGGAGGGGCGTGTTGAGGTCAAAATAGTAGATGGGGAGGGGGATATGACACAGTAGAAGGCAAGACCAGACAGGATGGAGAGGGATTAAGCTAACGCAGAGGGTTTAGGTTACGCGGGATGGTTAAGGTTACAGGGGGGAGTAAGTATACTTTCTGTCGGGATGTCATATGGGATGGGGTGTGATGAGGTGGGGGTGGTAGGGTCATTCTTCTGGGAGGGGCAATCACCAGTCTGGAAAGGAGGACTCTCTGTGAGGGGTACTGTAACTGTACTGGTGGAGGGCAGTGAGATGTGGACAGTTCGTTTATCAAGAAGGAAAGAGGGGCCAAGGTGGCAGATTGAGAGACACCCAGAGGGTGGGGCCACCGGGTTGTAAAAGAGGGTTAGGTGGGGGCACTGGGCTGGGGACAGCTGACTAGATGGGGGGCACTGGGCTAGGGCAGCTGGCTAGATGGGGGGCACTGGGCTAGGGCAGCTGGCTAGATGGGGGGCACTGGGCTAGGGCAGCTGGCTAGATGGGGGGCACTGGGCTAGGGCAGCTGGCTAGATGGGGGGCACTGGGCTGGGGGCAGCTGGCTAGATGGAGGGCACTGGGCTGGGGACAGCTGGCTAGATGGGGGGCACTGGGCTAGGGCTGCTGGCTAGATGGGGGGGGGGGAGACACACTAGGTTAGGGATGGCAGCACTGACCTGTGATTTGCTTGTCAGGATCGCGCACATTGCAGCACCTCAGCATCGGCTGCTGCTTTAAAATCACATATGTGCTGGAGCCGGCACTGGGGAGGGACTGTGAGGGGAGCCGCCAAGTCCTGCCTTTCCATCATGACAGACGCCGGGGGAGGGAGCTGACTGGATCTCATCATGACTGGGGGCGGGCTGCCAAGTCCTTGTCCCCCGCAGCATCTTATGACAGGTGCGGGTGCCGAGACAGAGAGGGGGGAGCCACCAGGCCCTGATGCTGATGGTCTTATCACGGCAGGCTTCCCCCGCTGGTTCTCAATGCGATCTGTGGGGGAGCCGCCAAACACCTACGCTGGAGCCTGGGACTCATAATCAACGAAAGCTGACCAATGACGGTGAAACCTGCGCCGGGGACGGGAGCAGGAGCCTCCCATTCGTGGGGCGGATGCGCCGCCAAGACCTGTTCCCCCCTGCTGGGAGGGGATTGTGTCTCCCACTCACATGCGCCAGCAGCAGGCGCTCACATGGGGACACACTTTAAAGAAAACTTTAACAGGGTGCAGGGGATCATCTGCTGTGCTCTCGGGCCCCCCCCAACCCCCGGGCCCCATAGCAGCTGCATCCCCTGCACCCTCTATAGTTACGCCACTGGCATGGACCCTTATGACAGCACCCGTAATGGTTTGTGCGATTAAACCCATCTTCAAACTTAGATTGTCCCCTAAAATGATAAGGTAGTGTGCAAAGTTTGAATACGATTAGTTAAAGCATTTAAGAGTTATAGTGGAACATCCATACACATGCAAACATCATTCAATTATACTCATGTAGATTTTTAAATTGTACAACGTGGTAACAAATTATAAACTGGGTTAATTTATTGGCCTCTTATGAATATTAGTGTTTTTACATACTCAAAAAAAACAAATAAAACTGTATAATTGCACAAATACTACAATACCTTAGAAATGATGAATGTTTAATATTCACATTTATTTTTAATGCTCCATCTCCCAGTCTAGTTGCCATTAAACTATCACATGCATTGTAGTTATATTTTCTCATCATATATTTGTAATGCACCTGACCAAGTTCTGTGCTCATGGTGACCATTCTATTTATATTTCAGCTATTTAAAGTTCACTAGATTATGCAAAACAGCTCCTATTATTGTCATTTTAGCTGTTTACAGTGTGTGCTGTTTACTTTAGAAGAGGATGAATTGTTCTGTTTAGCTCTGAACATTATCAGACGTGTGATGACAATAAATACAGTTCTTGCTATATAATTTATTTTTATCATTATTTGAGCAATAGTTTACAACAGGCATGTCCAACCTGTGGCCCTCCAGCTGTTTTAAAACTACAAGTACCATCATGCCTTGCAACAGTTATGCTATTAGGGAATGCTAAAACTAGGGCAAGGCATGCTGGGATGTGTAGTTTCACAACAGCTGGAGGGCTGCAAGTTGGACATGCCTGGTTTACAAGATACATTGCACATTAATCCAATGCAACCACTACCACACTCATAACAATTAATAACGTTTGATTTATTTTATAACCACATACTGTAAATAAATATGAGGCTGGATTGAAAAGTAATGCCTCCATGGCTTTAAGTATTTTATTTGTGAACTGATTTGAACACTTTTTTTTTGTACATGATAAATCAATGTATCCTCTATGCAATGCACTATTCACTTTTCAATGTATTCCCCATCCCTTTCGAAGCATGTTCGGCAACGCTTGATGAGCCGGACAAACCCGCAGCAGAAGAAAGCCGATGGTTGCTGTTGACACCAGGACCGAATGGCAGCTTTCACCTCATCATCAGAGTTGAAGTGTTGACCATTAAGGTGCTCTTTCTTATTTGAAAAGAGGGTTGCAGAGCCTGCAGTTCAAGGAGGTTCTGCCACACCCATCGTACAGCCCCAATCTTGGGCACCTCTTCACAAAGATGAAAGAGCACCTTTAGGGTCAACACTTCAACTCTGGCCATGAAGTAAAAACTGCAACTCGGTCCTGGTGTCGACAATAACCACCAGATTTCTTCTCCGATGAGTTTGCTCGACTCAATAAAAGTTGGTGCACATACTGTACGTGGAAAGAAATGAGGACTACATTGAAAAGTGAATAGTGCATTACATAGTGGATAAACTGAGTATCATGTACACATTTTTTTTTCATAAGTTATAAACTTATAGCCATGGAGGCATTACTTTTCAATCCAGCCTCCTATCTATGCTGTTGAATCATAAACAAATGTGATTATGTAAATTTTTTTAATTCTTCCAAAGCAGTTTGGTGTTATATGCAGAAAACTGAGTCGTTTTGGTTGTGCATTATGCAATTATTGCACAATTGACACACAAAGAAGGCAACATTCTATATGATCTAGAAACACATGCTTGATGATGATTCACATAGATAAGAAAACACTGACATCAATTCTAATGGAAAAATCTGAGCAGGTCAATGAGGTGAAAACTCTGATGATTTTGTGATTAATTATGGTTTATGCAACCAAGCAGGATAGTAAATGAGGTAAGCATGGGAAATGCTATCTTCTTTTAGAGTATATAGAAACAGACATACCTTACTATTTTATTAAAATATTAGAATACAATTACTAATAAAATTATTTATTGGAATTATGGCAAATGTGATACCTCTGCAAACATGAAATATTCTGAGATGTGAAGTCTGGAAATAGAATCTGTTTGTATTTTTATACCCATGACTTTCTAGTTCTTCCTTTGATGAACTTCATTTGTCTCCTTTAATATATCGCATTTTGTTGTGTGAATGTCCCTTTAGTACTAGTGGCAGCTCATTTGCAGATCTTGGTGAACTGCCATTTTGAATTACATCATGCTTACAGCCTAATTAGGAAATATAAAACAATGGGAGATCAGAGAATGTCAGCTCCTGAGACTTTAATAGAAGCTGAAGTAAACCCGAATTTTACTCTATTGCTTGAGGGGTTTTTCTATTTTGAAGCAGCTTTAAGCCTTAGAAAATTCCAGGCATTAATACTTGGACCATATGCAGAATATATGATATACAGAACATGGGAAGATTATATATATATATATATATATATATATATATATATATATATATATATATATATATATATATAGATGGTATGCCTGACAGAAAGATAGTTGAATAAAATATGTACTGTAGATTGGTAGCAGAGACATATCTTTGTAAAATAATCACCTTACTCTGCATTGTTTGAGAGAAAAGGAAAATGGCTTCACCTTCACTTTACCTTTCACTTCACTTTTTTATGTATATGCAAATATATTTGTTTTCATAACATGCTTTATGTGGATCATTTCATTACATGGGTCTTGTCATGAGTAGCGTTTGACACCAGCAGCTCACGTTATAAGAACCCTGCGCTAGTGGTACTGTCAGTACTAGATTGTCTATCCTCAATACAGATTTGTCTTCAACCATCTAGATTCTATATGCCATTTGGTGCAAGATGACTTTTGCATCTGGAATACTGTCTGTAATAGATATGCTAGGCTGTGATACTGACAGTACATGATTTAGTTTTACACATGTACAAAGTCACTGTTTAGGTAAAAGGATGCTTGGTGTGAGGTAAAGCAGCGGCTGCTTACATCAAGGCCATATTTACACAGCAAAATGATCAGTGACCTAACGCTCTTGCTAGAGCCATAAATTCATCCCAGATGCCTGGAGGCAAGTTGGAATTTGGTGACTCCATCACCTAATCCAGGTGTTGGCAGGGCTCCTGGAACATAGCCTAAAAACTCTGTAGCAGCAGTGGGTGCACCACAAAGCTCCAAAGGAAGAGGTCACCATTGGATCTTGCTGTGAGCCGCGCAGGTGTGCTATATATGTACAGGGCTGCCAAGAGAAATCCTGGGCCCCGGTACAACAGCGTCACGGGGCCCCCCTGGAGTGGCAAGCGACAGAAAAGAGGTGCCATTAAAGGATATAGGGGTGTGTACCACACCATATACCCTTTATGCAACACAATAGTAGACCCCTTATACTTGCCCCTTACACATTATGCTACACAGAACAGAATGAGCCAAAATTCACATGGAATGTCTTAAAATTCACATTATGCCACATGGAATCACACAAAATTCAAATTATTCCACACAGATTGAGGCAAAATTCAGGGAGAGTGAGAGGAATGGTGGGGATGCAGGGAGAGAGATGGCGGGGACAAAGGTGCATAGAGCGGGATAGCGGGATGCAGGGACAGAGACGGTGGTGATGAAGGACCAGACGGTGGGGACAGAGATGGTGGGGACGCAGGGACAGAGACAAAGTAGGTCTAGAAGGTCATTTCTATGTAAGGGATGGCAACAGAAATCTTGGGGCCGGTATCCCTAAAAGAAAATTGCCCCTGTGCCCCCACACTGACTTGCTGTGGAGGGGGGCAGGCGGCGAGCAGGTTCCGGTGTCGGTTATGATGTGGGAGGCCCGGCGGCAAACAGGTTTCGGCACTGGTGGTCAGCGCTGCGGCCTGCGCAGCGTGACCTATGACCGAATCACACAGCGCAGGCCGCACGCCAGGTCGGGAACAGCCGGGCAGTGTCTGAGCGAGTGCTCAGACGCTGCCCGGCATTAGACTGCACATGCGAATGCTTGAGTTGGTGCATGGACACAGCTAACCCCATGCCCGCTCTCCTAGTCCAGTGGTCTCCAACCTTAATTGAGCGAGAGCTACTTGTGACAAAAAAAGACAAAAAAAAGTCCCCGAGAGCTACTAAAATTTGAACAATGCCCCTAATACTATGCCGCACACCGTAATGCCCCAGCGCAATATGCTGCACACTGTAATGCCCGATACATTATGCCACACACCGCCATTTCTCTGAAACATGATGCAGCACACCATAATGCCTGATACTATGCTGCACACTGTAATGCCCCTGACACATTATGCCACACATTGCAATACCCCTCACACCTAATGCATACCTCCCAACTACAGAAGTGGAGAAAGGAATATATGTGCTTGCCGCAGGCAAGCGTCAAAAATTTTTGGGCGCCGTTTTGTCGCTGTGAGGGCATGGCCAGTGTCTAATTCCCACAGGACCGTCCCAAAAAAATGGGATGTCACACAAAAATCGATACACACTGACTATGCCACACCACGTTGCCCCCCACAGTAAGGCTTCTAATACATTATAAATTACCTGCTTGTTGCCAAGGGAGTTAATGTCCGTTGCCAAGGGGTTAATATGCATTGCCAGGGGTTATTGCTTGTTGTCAAGGGGAGTTAATGTCCGATGCCAGGGGTTCTTGCTCGTTGCCAAGAGGGGGTTAATGTCCGTTGCCAGGGGTTCTTGCTCGTTGCCAAGGGGTTAATATACATTGCCAGGGGTTATTGCTTGTTACCAATGGGTTTATATTTGTTCCCAGGGGTTAATGCTCATTGCCAAGGGGAGTTAATGTACATTGCCAGGGGTTCTTGCTCGTTGCCAAGGGGGGGTTAATGTCCATTGCCAGGGGTTCTTGCTCATTGCCAAAGGGTTTTTAAATGTTGCCAAGGGGTTAATATTTTTTGCCAGGGGTTCTTGCTCGTTGCCAAGGGGGGTTTATTTCCATTGCCAGGGGTTCTAGCTCGTTGCCAAGGGGTTAATATGTGCCCAGCCAACTACCCGTCAGCTGCTGCTGCCCCCTGCTTCACCCCGCCTTCCCCTGCGCACAGAGAGCCAGACGCTAGAAGTAATTTTTCACTTCCAGCGTCTCTGACAGGGAGCACAGCCCGGCAGCGTTTCCAGGAAGTGCAGAGCTGTGCTTCCTGTCAGACGCTAGAGGTGAACTATGACTTCTAGCGTCTGTCTCTCCGTGTGCAGGGGAAGGACAGACAGGGGAAGCCGCAGCTGATGGCGGGTGGCCGGGCGGCCGGACACATGGGCGGGCGGACAGGTCCTTGTCCTCCCTACACACACGCAGCCCAAAAAATATATTTTAAAGTGTGTGTCCGGACCCGGGCCCCCCTGGCAGGCCCGGGCCCAGGTAAAATGTACCCGCCACCCCTGCCTCTCGGAGGCCCTGTATATGTATTAGTACAATTAGTAAATTTTCCCCAAAAGTCTTTGTGCCAAATTACCAAAAACATGTTACATTTCTATATACAATGCTAAGAAATAACAAGAATTATAACATTTCCTAAATGGAATGAAATTAAATGAAATTAACTAAAACCTGTCTATTTTCTTTCAACATATTCCAAGTCATGTTATTATTATTTTATTTATAAGGTGCCACAAGTGTTTCGCATCACCGTACAAAGGAACAGTACAGGGAGACAAAACTATGAATTACAGAAAAAAAAATAGATTATAAAGGGGGGTTTATTTCCATTGCCAGGGGTTCTAGCTCGTTGCCAAGGGGTTAATATGTGCCCAGCCAACTACCCGTCAGCTGCTGCTGCCCCCTGCTTTACCGCGCCTTCCCCTGCGCACAGAGAGCCAGACGCTAGAAGTAATTTTTCACTTCCAGCGTCTCTGACAGGGAGCACAGCCCGGCAGCGTTTCCAGGAAGTGCAGAGCTGTGCTTCCTGTCAGACGCTAGAGGTGAACTATGACTTCTAGCGTCTGTCTCTCCGTGTGCAGGGGAAGGACAGACAGGGGAAGACGCAGCTGATGGCGGGTGGCCGGGCGGCCGGACACATGGGCGGGCGGACAGGTCCTTGTCCTCCCTACACACACGCAGCCCAAAAAATATATTTTAAAGTGTGTGTCCGGACCCGGGCCCCCCTGGCAGGCCCGGGCCCAGGTAAAATGTACCCGCCACCCCTGCCTCTCGGAGGCCCTGAATATGTATTAGTACAATTAGTAAATTTTCCCCAAAAGTCTTTGTGCCAAATTACCAAAAACATGTTACATTTCTATATACAATGCTAAGAAATAACAAGAATTATAACATTTCCTAAATGAAATGAAATTAAATGAAATTAACTAAAACCTGTCTATTTTCTTTCAACATATTCCAAGTCATGTTATTATTATTTTATTTATAAGGTGCCACAAGTGTTTCGCATCACCGTACAAAGGAACAGTACAGGGAGACAAAACTATGAATTACAGAAAAAAAAAATAGATTACAGAATAACAAAAATAGAGGACATGTTGTGGATTGTATTTTAAAGCTGTAAGAAAAATGGCACAATATATAAACCACCGCCTGAACCTCTGCATAATAACTGTGGTTATAACTGTAGCCAATTTCTTATTTTCTCAGCATGATATTAATTGCTCCTGAAAAATTATTTATTGCTGGTGTTGCCCAGATCTGAGTAATCTGTTTATGTCAGTTGAAATGTTTTTAAAATTAATTATAATGATTATGTTGATAATGATGCTTTGATAAACAGTTGTATTTTTTAAGCTGTTCTCACCCCCTATGTCCATAAATACATGATATATAAAGTGTAGATTCACTTATTAGTATGAGAATGTTCAGCTATTAGTAAACATACATAAAGTATACAGAAAAGGTTCTGACTTTTGGTACACTATGGCCCTTATTCTAGTTGAATCGGAAGGACCCGTATTTCGGACAGGAAGCGAGTGTTCTTTGCCCTGCCTATCGTACCGATCGCTCACAACATCCAAATGCGGTAAAACGCCAACCGAACGGACCGCGAGTGGATGTTTCATGTAAACACCTCCTCCATCTGTGGGAGCCTCCCCCATCCTCCGATGGTTGCCGACCATCGAACGATGTACCGAGTGGTCAGACAGCACCGAGTGCTCCAGACCACTTGGACATTTCTCTATATGAAAGCAGGGATATGGGTGGGCAGCTGACATCAGGGAAGACTAAAAGATCTTAATATGTATACTTTAGAGCAGAGAAGGGAAAGGGGGGACATGATAGAAACTTTCAAATATATCAAGGGCTTTAACAAGGTACAGGTGGGAGACATTTTTCACAGGAAAAGGAGCAACAGAACACGAGGACATGCACTGAAACTAGAGGGAGGAAGATTCAGGGGAAATGTGTGGAAGAATTTTTTCACAGAAAGAGTAGTAGATAAGTGGAATAGCCTCCCAACAGAGGTGGTAGACACAAATACAGTAGTACAATTTAAACATGCTTGGGATAAGCATATTGATATCCTTACATAAAAATAAGGATCAAATCAGGTTTGAGGTAACATGTTTAAAAAAAGGGGCAGACTAGATGGGCCAAGTGGTTCTTATCTGCCGTCAAATTCTATGTTTCTATGTCAGCTGTCCGCCCCCCACATGTGCGTCACGGCCACATTACCATACGTACGCCCAGTGTTTTCATGGGAACGCCCATGAAACGCAGGGCATACGCATATGGTAATGAGCCCAAACAGCCCTTCACGCCCCTCTCCACCCCCTGCTCGGATATTTCCATACAATCATTTTCTGCATGGACCTCACTCCGTGTTCGTATGTGTGAGGCGTTCGCACATGCGCAGATACTCCTCTGCAAATGCGCGAACACCAACAGCCGGCTATCCGTCCGCACTCGGAGCCATCCGACTCAATCAGAATAAGGACCAAAATTCCTTCTTCAATGAGTTTATCATTTTGTTCTCCCTCTCTTCAGAATTAAGCCAAGATAGAACAACTTGTATATGCACAGACACTTAGGTAACTTAGCAAGGATTGTGTCACAAAATCTCTTTACTGCCTTCTCTCCTTACACCATTTCTAAAAAAAAACAAAAAAAACAGTTTATTGGGAACTGGATATACAGAGGGAAATTTAAGTTAAAGTTAAAATTGTAAAAAAAATAAAAAAATTGTAAAAAAATAGGTGTATTCGTATACAGAAATACATCTATTTTTTACACATTCGTATTTTCGGGATTTACTTTCCCAAAAATACGCCAATTCGTATTTGTATTTATGGCACGTTCGTATTTGTATTTACAAATACGAATGAATAAACCATTGATAGAATACAAATAGGAATCACCATTCAAAAGAATGGTGATTCCTAATTTACAAAGCGGCCTGCAAACTGCCGATAATTGTCGGCCAAATATGCCAAGAAAATAGACTTCATTTTCTTGGCGTGTTTGGTAGAAGCCTGCACGGATCTGATCCATGCAGGCTTCAGTGTAAAAAAATAAATACATTTTTAAAAAAACGTTGTGAGGTCCCACCGGGGCTGGTTTAAAAAGAGCCGGGGCTGGTTTAAAAAATCAGGAACCAATGAAATAGGGCTCCGCTGACTTTAAAAAACCAGCCCCAGTGTCCAGGGACGGGGCTGGTTCTCAAAATACGGGGGACAAAATAAATTGGGGTCTCCTGTATTTTAAGAACCAGCCCTAGGCTCAACCAGCCAGCAGGGTAATGCGACAGCTGGGGGGAGACTTTTTATAAAAGTTCTCCCGGCCAAAGCATTCATTTCTACTGACCAGTCAGCCTGGATAGGGGCTCTTCTTTTAATCAGCCTGTTATCCAATGCCCAGGGGTACCGGGGACAGCAACAGGCTTCAGCCTGGGCAGGTAAGTTCTGGAGGGAGGGTACACCTTCGTTGGGGGGGTCCCCACTCTCCTAGGACCCTTGCCCAGGCTGACTGGTTGGTAGGGATGAATGCTTTGGTCGAGGGGACTTGTATAAAAAGTCTCCCCCCGGCTGTGGCATTAACCTGCTGGCTCGTTGGGCCTGGGGCTGGTTCTTAAAACCCCTATTAATTTTGTCCCCCATATTTTGGGAACCAGCCCCGGTCCTGGAGCCCTATTTCATTGGCTTCCTGATATTTTAAAACCAGCCCTGGCAATCTTGAGCCTGGTGCTGGTTACAGCCATGGGGGGTGACCCCATGCCGTTTTTGAATTAATTAATTTATTTTTTTATTTTATTTTTTTACACACTGCAGCATGTACAGATCTGACTGATCCATGCAGACTGCCTATACGGATTCGTAATAGCGGCGATATATATACGGCCGCTAATACGATCAACATGAATGAATACACCATCAGGGATTACAAAGCAGTCGTATTTGACTGCTTTGTAAATTATCCCCCGGAACACGAATTTTCATATGGCTAAAAAAGCCGTATACATTCGTATTCATTCGTATTAAGAATACGAATACGAAAATTGTATTCATATTCTTAGTAAATTTCCCTCACAGACTATATATTTGGACACCGACAGAATATTCATAATTTGGGCTCTGGGTGCCACCACAATAGATTTGAAATTAAACAATGGAGATGCAATTGAAGTCATTGGGTCATTGACATGACTTAAGGTCTACATGGGTTAGGTCGACAGGGTCATTAGGTCGACAGGGTCATTAGGTCGACATGGGTAAATTCGACAGGGTCATTAGGTCGACATGGGGTTTTTTACTGTTTTTTGAGCAAAAATGTGCCAACAGGTGGTATTTCATGCCCTAACATCCACTAGGACGTGGTGGGAGAATAAAATAGTGTGCCATGCATAGCAAGGCACCGTGTCCAAAGCATGGCGAGCGTATCGAGCCATGTAAGGGGACGCAGTGCTACGCTTCGGTCTCCATGTCGACACAACATGTGCAGACAGGCAGTATTTCCTGCCCTACCATCCACTAGGGCATGGTGGGAGAATAAAATAGTGACCGAAGCATGGTGAGCGCAGGGAGAAATGCAAGGGGACACAGTGCTTCGTTTCAGTGTTTATGTTAACTGTGTTGACATTCTTACATTGACCTAATGGCCCTGTCGACCTTATGCATGTCGACCTAATGACACTGTCGAATTAAAGTCGTGTCTACCTCCCTGCATGTCGACCTTAACTCATGTCGATCTAAATGCATGTCAACCTAATGGTGTTGACCTAATGACTGTCTAAAGACTTGATGGTGACCAACTGATCCACACCACTTTAATTTAAGGGGTTTAACAAAAAGAACTGGACAAATTAAAATAATTACAAATACATTTTTCATTTTAAATACTTTGTTGACTATCATTTGTAGCCATGACTTCCTGATAATACTGACAGATCTCTGGTTTTCTCCAAGACAGACTGAATTGACCTGTTCTCCTTTTTCAATTTTGTTCAGAAAGTCATTTGAAATACAGAAAAGGAAAACGACCAATGGTGTAGTATTATTAAACATTGAGCCTGAATAGGGAAGAGATGTGTATAACCGTACCCTGTGTTGTGGTCTACTAATCAATAGCAGAAATTCCTCAAGTTATATGAGCGGAGACGTAGCCTCCAAATGGAAAATATTGTTCATTGCAGGTAAGTACTGGATCCACACTCAAAAGAAGAGAAAGAGTACCACAATGGTGTATTATCTCCAACACTTTCTATGATACCTAAAATGTGCAGGAACCGTACCCTTAAATGTGGTCTACATTTTGATAGCATTGGGAGAGGGAGGGGGCAGAATTTATGTGGCTGTTTCTATCTTTTGTCACATCATTAATGTACACCAGTGACCTAGTACCATTGTCTGCCATGCAAATTCTTGCCATCCCACTGCCTTCCTTGTGTTTTACATCATTCTCCTATGGGTTTATATTATTTTCATCTTTCTAAGGAAAGCTTTTCCAGGCTTGGCCTGGCTTTTTAGATATTTCTTAAAAAGCTTAATCTTGCCTATTTTTGAGGTTTATCAATAGATTGCACCTTTAATCAACCCTCTTTATTTTCTCTCATGAAGTCAGGGCAAAAGCTAGAGTGTTGTGCACGCCCCTGCAAATTATAATTGCGTGTTCTCAAATTATGTCTCACAGTAGCACAATCTTATTCACATTGCACTGCATTTAGTGCCATTGATTTACATTATACCACACACTTGTGTCCCTTATTCACATTATGACACACAGTAGAGCCCATTATTTATATTACTTTGGACAGTAGTACCCCCTATACACATTACACCACAGGATAATGCCCCTTATATACTAATTAACTCCTTTTTTTACTAATTAACATTCATGTCCATTAAACGACTTTTGATTCAATTGTCCAATTACTTTTTTGCCTTAAAGAAGAGGGGGCTACATATTAAACACCTGTAATTCCTAATCCCTTCATCTAATCTGGATGGAAATAACCTAAAACTAAAGATGATAGTCTGCACTATAAAATCATATTTATTCTATAACTTTTACTTGAATATGTTTTGGCAAACATTTAAAATAACAACAATATTGTCAAATATATATATGAATCTAACTATATAATCAATGCATCTTTCATCATTTTGACAAAAAGGGGGGGTGCTACCTAGGTAGCGTGGGCAGGTGCTACCAGTGGTGTTTTGTCAATAGCAGCCACTTGGTAATGGGGTTGTCAGTCCCAAGAAGTAGAACAATAAAAGAATATCCTCTGGGAAACCAACGCGTTTCACATGCTAAGGTGCTTTTTCATAATTGAAAAAGCACCTTAGCGTGTGAAACGCATTGGAGAATAAAGAAGCCCCCAGACGGAGAGACGAAGCAAGCCTAACCAGAGCCGCTGCAATCTAAAGCAAAAGCCGGCAGGTGACGTCACCGCTGAAATCTCTGGAGTCCCGCCGGAAACATACAAAGCCACGGTCAGCGGCACAGCAACTAATAAGTGCAGGGTAAGCTAGTAAAGTCTCCCCAGTCATCTGCTATTTTTTTTTATTTTTCTCTCTACAACTGTCTCTCTCTCAGTTTCAAACCCCTCCCCATTCTCCATCCTTCACCTCCTTTAGCGCTTGATTAACGCTGTTTTCACAATAACCTCTTTGCAGATTTCCACAATAAATCAGGTTGCTCACCTTCCTTAGCGCAAATCCTTTTTAAAAGGAATTAATTCCTTTTATTCTCCACATTTAAATGCCACTGAATTCCCCCCCTTCCACTGCCATGGGAATACCCTCACTAGTATGTGAGGAGATGTGTACGCTAACACATCCCCTTGCCTGCAGCCGCACGCCCCCCAAAAATTATTAACAATTTTTTGTCATTCAAAATGAAACGTCAGCCTGGACTGACATTTTCATTTACATGCTTTAACACACCTTGATAAAGCTGGCGGTAGTCCAGTGAAATGCGTTGGTGGTGCTGCTTCACTTTTCTGGATCCAGGGTGTTTTATCGGATAATCATCTACCCATTTACCTGACCACAAGGTCCCCACTTTTTTGGAAGCTCCTCAGCCACACATCTCCCAATGTGGATACAAAATACGGTGAGGTAGAAGGTAGGCTCCAACACCAGCCACTCCCTCAGCCGATTTATAAGACCTTCAATTGCTGTGTTTCCCTGGGACTTCCTCTACAAATCGGGACTAAAGAGTGTGTGGACATTGCAGGTCGCAACAACCCTGATTGTGGACAATCTTAACCACGTGAGATCTGGATGACTAATCCTCCACCTTTTACATATACATTATCAGTGTTTTATGCATATAATTTTATTGTGAATGTTCTTTACTCAATTTGCACTTTTTATTAAATTTGTATTTTTTAAATGCATTGATTCACCCATCATTAATACCCAGCGCTGCTTTCTGTAGTTTTGATCTCGTTTTTGTGTTTCTTTGGGGACCAACCCACCCCATCCAAGCAGCTGCTTTAAGGAAGCATAACATACCAAGCGCTCTCAGGTCAGAGGTACTTTGTCCCTGACCCTTGTATTCCTATGCTTTTTTTTTTTTTACACAATTTTGAGCTGACAGGAGCCGACAGGCAGTATTTCATACCCTACCATCCACTACGGCATGGAGGGAGAATATAATCATGTGCCAAGCACAGGGAGTCAATGAGCCTGAAGCATGGTGAGTGCAGTGAGCCATTCGAGGGGACGCGGTACACTTAGACGGTGTCCATGTCAACCTATGTTGACATAGACAAAAAAACATGAAAAACTCATGTCGACCTTTTCCATATTGACCTTTTGAATGTTGACCTTTTCACCACATTGACCTTTTCATTGTCGAACTTTTGACCCTGTCAACCTTTTCACTGTTGACCGTTGGACCCTGTCGACCTTTAGACTGCCAACCATTAGTGGTCGACCATATAACTGTAGACCTAGACATTGTAGATCTAAAATACCATAACCTGCAGGGGAATGTCCAGCATTTTTATGGAGATGGCCATAAATGCTAGTTGCTCCCCTGCTGATGCCCCTTGCCTGCCCCCTTGCTGCCCCTCCTGGAACGAGCAGCCTGGCAACTGGAAAACTCTATAAAGCGGTTTGCTGCCGGGATTTGCCCATGCACATATTTGGGAAACAGGATGAATTCAGGCCCTTGTATAAGCCCCTCTCATCTGCTGTTCCCAGTTTGCAGTTATGGAATATTTGGAGCTAACTTATCTAACAGCAAATAATCATAGCATTTAAGAACATGATTTCTAGAAAGTCTGTTTTCTATCTGTGACATCAAAGAAGGCCACAATTGTTGAAATATGAGGCAGTCCAAAATATGAGTTCTAAGGATCACAAAAGATATACTGTATAGCAGATTGGCCTGAAGACTTATTTAAAAATGTCAAATAAAGCCATACAGTAGGATTTTACAAAGAGATATTTAACAAACCTTGGAGAGAGATAAAATGAAGATAAAATAAAGAACTAAACAATCAGTTTCTGTTATTTTACAGGTTGTGTTGAAATATGTCAAATACAGTAGGAACTGATTCGATGGTACTTTGGGTGAGATTTAATGCCGCCCGAGTTCAGAGGCAATGCGAGACGTCCGCCAAAATCTGAGGTTTTTTTAAAGCGGAATTAACTTACAAGGCAAAACCATGCCTTGTAAGTTAATTCCCCTTTGAAAAAACCTCAGAGTTCGGCGGACATCTCACACTGCCACTGTACTCGAGTGGCATTAAATCTCACCCCCATATCTAACTCACGTTCTCACTCTCCAAGCTTTGATTAATATCCACCTTAATATATTTCATGTTACCATTTCACTTGCATCTATTTTCACATCTCGGTAAGAACATAATAATTTACATTGTGTCTAGGCAAGGGAATTCAGAGCACCACTATTACGTTTTACAATAGAGAAATATATTTTTAATGTCATTTAGAGAGTCAAGTCCACAATTATTTTATATTCTGCATATTGTAATAAATGTAGCATAAAAGAGAATTTAGACCAATATGATCGTGCGCCAACAATTAGCAGCTTAGGGTTGACAGACTATGAAGAACCGCTTCACATCTACATACAATACCAATCGATGTCTGGCAGTCCCAGAGCGCTTATTGATGAATGATAATCTTCTCACAGAAGGTTTTGTCTACTGAGTTTGTAGACTATAACGCTTATTTGAGGGGAATCTGAGTTCCACAGAAGGATCCAATTCTGACTTCAAGAATCCAGAGTTGCAGATAAGTGCTCCAAAGGATGAGAAATAATAAAAAATTTGGTGCAATACGTTTTTAATCACAACAAATATAAAAACAGGGTGTCACAGGTGGGACTAAATCAAAGGACTCTCACCATAACAAATGGTCTACTAACAAATAAGCAGACAAAAAGCGCATATGGATGTTACCCCAGGCGTCCCCGGAATGCCGCTCCTGTCAGGTAAGGTCCAATGGTGTCCACCTTGCGTCACAAGCCGACCGGTTTCGATTCCCAAAGAATCTTTCTCAAGGCGTGTGATTCATGGATGCTATAGTGCCGGTATAAATACCCCCTTTCAGGTGAACATAAGCATAGCCTATTTCCAGACACGGATCAACTAACTTCTAAAAACCCCACCCGTTCCATTAAAAACATATGGTGAATGAGGGAAGTCCATATCGCAGTTTTAGATGTGCTTGCGCATCAGCTGAATAGAATAATAGCGTCTTTTTTCAATTCTGGATACTTCCGGTATTTGCGTCCGATACCGGAAGTGGATATGACGTTTGCGTTCCATTGACCTAACTTCCGTTTAGGTTTCCGGAAGTGTATGCGTTCCACTCGGAGCGTTCAATCTCTCCCTGTTTGACAGATGGTGGGAGAGCTGTTGTCATGGGGACGCGTTCGTTTCAGTCAATGGGATGTTGTACGATATGGTGTACATAAATGTCCTCGAAAATAAGGGATAAATACAATAATTAATAAATAGAATAAAAACAATTAAAAACACTCTGATGCACTTATAAAGAATGGACTTATAAAAAGGGAGACAATGATGGAAAATGGGTAAGAATATCATAAAAACCACTTTGTTTCAAAGTCCTTATTGAGACCACTCGGTATCAATGTCTTATAGTTAAAAATTAAGGACATCTCACTCTTTGCCAGTTTTTTAGTGAAGTCTCCCCCTCTTACACTTGGTATGATTTTTTGTAGTATATAAAAGTTTTTAATGTATTTAGGATCACATTGGTGGCAAACTTTAAAATGAGCTGATAAGGCATGGACCTCTAAGCCTTTACGTATATTTCTTAGATGTTCTCCAAGTCTGATTTTGAAGGGACGAGTGGTCCTGCCAATATAGAATTTTGAACATGCACATTCAATCGCGTAAATCACGTTAGATGAATGGCATGTTACAAAGTCTTTAATTCTATACGGTTTGCCATTGATGACCAGATTCTCAATCTTCATCCCAAATGAATTAGGGATGGTTTTACACCCCATGCATTCCCCACACCTATAAAAGCCCTTTGAAGATGAAATAGCTTTTTTGGGGGAGGCGGGGCATAGACTCTGTACCAACTTGTTTTTTAGATTAGGGGCACGTCTAAAAATAAGATTGGGCTCCTTGGGGATCTTGTCGCCTATAACAGGATCTTTTTTTAGGAGACCCCAATGTTTCTTAAGAATCTTTTTGACTTCCACATGTTGGGAGGAAAAATCTGTGGTGAATGACCATTTAAACCTTTCCGTCTGGTCTTTATTACTATGGCCTATGTTCTTTTTGGTCAGTAAGTCTTTCCTTTCTAATTTTTCCACGTCAATGATAGTTTGTTCTATAGAATTAAAGACTTTGTAACATGCCATTCATCTAACGTGATTTACGCGATTGAATGTGCATGTTCAAAATTCTATATTGGCAGGACCACTCGTCCCTTCAAAATCAGACTTGGAGAACATCTAAGAAATATACGTAAAGGCTTAGAGGTCCATGCCTTATCAGCTCATTTTAAAGTTTGCCACCAATGTGATCCTAAATACATTAAAAACTTTTATATACTACAAAAAATCATACCAAGTGTAAGAGGGGGAGACTTCACTAAAAAACTGGCAAAGAGTGAGATGTCCTTAATTTTTAACTATAAGACATTGATACCGAGTGGTCTCAATAAGGACTTTGAAACAAAGTGGTTTTTATGATATTCTTACCCATTTTCCATCATTGTCTCCCTTTTTATAAGTCCATTCTTTATAAGTGCATCAGAGTGTTTTTAATTGTTTTTATTCTATTTATTAATTATTGTATTTATCCCTTATTTTCGAGGACATTTATGTACACCATATCGTACAACATCCCATTGACTGAAACGAACGCGTCCCCATGACAACAGCTCTCCCACCATCTGTCAAACAGGGAGAGATTGAACGCTCCGAGTGGAACGCATACACTTCCGGAAACCTAAACGGAAGTTAGGTCAATGGAACGCAAACGTCATATCCACTTCCGGTATCGGACGCAAATACCGGAAGTATCCAGAATTGAAAAAAGACGCTATTATTCTATTCAGCTGATGCGCAAGCACATCTGAAACTGCGATATGGACTTCCCTCATTCACCATATGTTTTTAATGGAACGGGTGGGGTTTTTAGAAGTTAGTTGATCCGTGTCTGGAAATAGGCTATGCTTATGTTCACCTGAAAGGGGGTATTTATACCGGCACTATAGCATCCATGAATCACACGCCTTGAGAAAGATTCTTTGGGAATCGAAACCGGTCGGCTTGTGACGCAAGGTGGACACCATTGGACCTTACCTGACAGGAGCGGCATTCCGGGGACGCCTGGGGTAACATCCATATGCGCTTTTTGTCTGCTTATTTGTTAGTAGACCATTTGTTATGGTGAGAGTCCTTTGATTTAGTCCCACCTGTGACACCCTGTTTTTATATTTGTTGTGATTAAAAACGTATTGCACCAAATTTTTTATTATTTCTCATCCTTTGGAGCACTTATCTGCAACTCTGGATTCTTGAAGTCAGAATTGGATCCTTCTGTGGAACTCAGATTCCCCTCAAATAAGCGTTATAGTCTACAAACTCAGTAGACAAAACCTTCTGTGAGAAGATTATCATTCATCAATAAGCGCTCTGGGACTGCCAGACATCGATTGGTATAATAAATGTAGCATGTCTGAGATGATAATAATGAAATTTCATGTGTGTTGGTTCACCATATCTATCTTGTAATTGCGCAAAGGAACAAATGTGCAATTAGTCACACATCAGAAAGCCTGTTGACAGTTCAATTGCAGAGGACAAATATGAAGAGATATGATAGGCATCCTCAATGAATCCACCTTTCCAAATCAAAGGTTGCAGAAAACCTGATCATTAATTTACACTTTATTCTGAGAAGCAGGATAGAAAGGTGATACTTATCAGAGAATAAAGATAATAAGTAGTACCGCTAAACATTGTCAAAATGATGATGTATCCAGGGTGCAGTTGAAAACAAAAGATGAGGCTTTTGAAGTAAATGAAAGAGCAGGACATTACTAGATATCATATTCATACTGTATGTATAATTTTGACACACTCAGAATACTGAATCGGAAGACTGTTAGCTAAAACTGCTAAACATCTTGATGAGTCAAAATCTCATGTCTAAGCGCTGTCAAAGTATCTTACATTATGGTTGGTAGGGGGGTAGCTACAAAAAGCTATTTAAAGTTATTTTCAATGTTGAGTGTGTTCGTTCGCTTGATTATCAATTTTAAAACCATATAACCTCAGTTTCCATGGCATCAATGGTTAAATCAATCTTAATGCAAACTAAATCAATCTCAGATATCTTTGAAGAAGAGCTAATTTAAATATCTTACCCCATACTGTATACAAACTTGTTTGTTTGCCCATGGAGAAATTATGGTTCAGTATCTTGTGGCTGGCACATATTCAGAGAGGACCACTACCTGGACACACATAACAATGTACTTTCCATAAAATTGGAACCAATTGAAAATAGATAAATCCATGAGGTTTAAGATAATGGCTTTTGCGCTGCAGTTGCAGATTATTGGAGGACCTTAATACCTCACTCTTAGGTACAGTACATTCAATGTATAGATTACAGTATTGCTTTTAATGAGCAGTTTATTGTGAAATGGTCATAAGTATCTCTCTAGTTTTCCACAGCCTCCTCATGCTCTGATGTTTAAATGGGCTTTGGAAATACATTAAAAGAGAAAAGGGGATTCCTTTACACCCCTTTAATAGTAGCTTATGTTGTCATCAGTTACTGTGTGTACAAACAGCAATTATGCTCTTATTCTGGCCATTTTCCTTACAGTTTATATATAAACTATAGGGATAGAAACTTGATTTTAGAAACTGACAATAACTATAGTTTATGCTCAACTGCAACATTTTACCAAATTAATTACCAGAACATAAAACAGGCAACTTTTAAGTTCACAAAGGTTGCTATTGAACTACATTTCCCAAGATGCAATGCTGGCGTACTCGGTTTTGTTCTGCACAAAGGAAAACGTGAGGAAAATAGGAAACAAAGATGTGATTTACGGTATACTGTATATTCTTTTTCTTTTCTCACATCTAAATGTAGTATTTAAAGCACTCTGAGAGCTTTTGTACACATTTAACTAAGAAACATTGACATGTATAGAACAAACTAATTTACTTTTTGTCCTCTGAAATGGAGCCATATTGATAAAACCTTTATTTCATGGAAAATGTCACATTGATCTAATATCGGCAAGTAGAGGCTTGATTCTACTGCATTGACTAGGCTCAGCAGTCTTCATTATGCAGTGACTTTTTAAAATCCTTTTCATCCACACATAGTCAATAACCTATTAATGTGTGTGGGAAGAAAATGAAAGGACAAGTAATTGTGTAAAGAAATAAGAAAAATAAACAAGGCTCTGCAGTCGGGATTTGAGCTGTGATAAACACCCTTTCGATTGGTAAGCCTTTTTGTCATACTGAAATTTCTCTCATGAGTGGATTTACCAATCTGCGATGCAACGGTAAATCACAATACGTTTTCATCTTCTGTCAAGGTTTCCTTATGGCAAAATACATTTGTTATGAAGTCTATAAAATCACACAAATATTATAAATAAAATATGAAATCATTTGAAAAAGATTACAGTCATTATTTCATTGCTTGCTCTATCCGTGTTGGTACAACAAAACATTATTTATTATGCCGCGTGTCTCTCTGTTTCAATGACAACTAGAACGGGCTGTCTTTCTTTGGATTCAGTTAAAGACATTTTAAAAGAATGAATTATTTGTATAATAAGTTATTTAATCTCTGCAATAATACTTATGGCAGGCATGTCATCTTCATCATGCTTGCTGCAGAGTTATGGATTAAAAAATAAAATGCCTATTAATACTGTAGGTGTATCTAAACACACTTTATAATCTAAGTAAAATCAACCTCAATGACAAACCTTATATTTGAATTAGTTTAACACCTGGAATAGGGGCCTTGACTGCCTAGGTGGCCATGTCTGTATCTTATGGTGTGTACACATGGTGAGATTCCCTTGCTATTCAACTTAAGATTCGAGTGCTATGCAATCTTTGCTAACTCTGTTCTATTTACATACAAGTCATACAATCTGCATTAGATTTGCACTATATAGTCATTGCTGCCCTGTCTATCTGGGTTTCGATTTGTGCTGTCATTGAAGCGCGCATTGGGATCGCAAGGTAAAAAACCTGTGCGATCTGCATGTGATCTGCATACAATCTGCATACGATCTGTATGCGATGTTTACTATATATTCAAAATCTAATGTCAAATCTTACCGTGTGTACACAGCATTACAGTTCAGCATAACATATTATAGAGACTGTAGTCACTGCATAACAACATGGTGCAATGCTATTGGTCATACCACATCTTCCATTGGGCTGTCTCAAATTTGAACAGGACCAGTGCATGAAGAATGAAACCCTGACATGGCCATACACTGCATATGATGAATGTTAAAGTAATATTTCAGATTTTAACTGTGCTATAGAGCAGAGGTTCTGAACATTTTCCAGCCTATCTCCCCCTTTGCGTAATGGCCAGTTGTCCAGTGCCCCCTAACTGCCTAACCTAAGTTTGCCTTCATCTGAAAACTTTTGAAGACTAGGTAACTGGTACAGTACAACTCCTTTTGACTTAAATTATTTTTAAGAAGGTCCAGTTTAGCAATAAATGCCGATATTATCCCTTTGGCCTTGATTAAATTCATTTAGTCACCTTGAAGCTTTGTGTTAGTTTCATTCAGTTTATCGAACACATCAGCAAGGTACATTCAGTATACATGTGCACACAATATACATGCACAAAGCATACACACAGCATATGTACATACCATTAACATGAAACTCAGCAGCACCCCCCCCCCCCCACACACACACACACACCTCTTCCCCTTACACATGTTATTCAAACAATTCACACAAACTGCTGCTGTAATAGGGTATATGTAATAATCATGTAACTCCACTGACAGTACTTCCCTTCCTTCACCCCTTGAAAATATGTAACACCCACCTGGCTGCTGCAGAGTCACTGGGGATGCTGGTGACAGCCACTGACTCTCCCAGCTCTGTAACATAGCTCCATGTTAACTTTGATTTCTGATCTTTCTGAGATGTGATGATGCTGCTGCTCCTCCTACAGGCAGCCAGCAGCGACACAGCCAGCTTCTTCTCACCAGCCATGTAAGGAGGAAGAAACCCTGCCTAAGCTCTCCGATGGATCCGCTGCCCTCCTAAAGTCCCGTAAAACATCCACCACCCCCACCACCCCTTTTCATTTCACTGCCCCCTGGAAATAAAGAACGCCAACTAGGGGGCACTACCACCCAGGTTGAGAACCACTGCTATAGAGAACCATATGGGTGATTTAAATGTACGTAGACAGTTTTAATTGAATGATTTCCTATTTTTCATTGTTCTTATTAATACCAGAAAACATAATTTGTAAGTACTATTATAGCAATATATTTTCTAAAGTTATGTTAATGAAGAAGATGAATACCTACATTTTCATATGGTGTATTTGATCTGAGAAGACAGCTTAACTATTTAGTTTATTTTCCAGGTGGAATAGCCCATGAATGTACACTGAATGTGGTATTGTAAAAGCAAGCTTACCAGTACAGTGGCCACGCGGAGAACGACACCTCTCATGTTGTTTTCTAGTTTCCTGTCTGTCAAAGAACCGTTCAGTCCAGTCACAGGATTCCACGAGCCAAGCTAAATTATAATAAAACATGTCAGGATCAATGCTAAATGATGTAGTCATACAAGGAAATTACAGTGATAAAATATTATATTCTCTATAGTCATAATGCATCTGAACATCTGCAAAAGTACATTAAAACTTTTCAAAAATTTGAAAAAAATACAATGTCACAAAACTTTCTGTGAATGCTAAAACTTTACCTTTTTAATGCATTGTTGCAAAAACTAGTATTATTGTACTGTATCTTACTCACTGTTGACAATTTGTAGCACTGTAGTGTCTTACAAAGTAATAATAATAATAATAATAGCAAAAAGTGCAGTATGGTGATCTTTGTTACATATACAGTATAACACTTTGCTAAAGAGTAACATACTGTATCTCAAGTGAATGCCTCTAGTACAGTGGTTCCCAAACTTTTTTGAATCACGGCTGCCTATTTTGTCGTGGCACCCCTAGGCCAAAAATTTTTTATGGAGTCATTTAGAAAATTATATTAAATTAAGTAAATTGTGTTTATATGTAATTCTTAGGGTCAGTTGTGTGGTTAGGGACAGGATTTACTTCTGTTTGTCCACATATTTTATGATTGGAAGCAACTAGCACTGATTTTGCCTATTACATTGACCATAATAATTTTGAATTGGTCCTGGACCACCATGCCAGGGCACCCCTGCAGGAATTCCGAGGCACCCCAGGGTGCCTAAACACACAGTTTGGGAACCACTGCCCAAGTAAATTAAATCAGTAGCAGTTTATAATTGAAATAATTTTTACATTAAATATGTGTTATGTAAAGTTACGGGTAAATATCAAAAGTGTAAGATATTAAATATTTATAAACCTAATAAGTACTTTAACTTTGTAACATACTGTACATATTATTATTGTAAACATTAGTGTAGTTAATTGGATTTATGTCAGGCTAAATACTGTAAAACATTCAGAGGAAGATGTACAGTATTAAAACTTCTGAGCAAGAGGAGAAGTTGTCCATAACAACAAAATCAGCTGTTATGTATCATTTTATACCATGTATAAATTCTAGTAGCAGCTGATTGGTTTCTATGGACATCTTCTCCACTCTCCCACTTCCCCACTCTTCAGAAGGATTCATACATGTCCCTTAAGCAGACAAGCAGGTGTTGCTCTGAAATATGTATACTGTAATGACATACAGTAATGACATACAATATAGGCAAACATTTATGAAAGATGGATAAAACTCATTGTTCATTATAATACTTGTGTATAATAAATCATGCTCCAGCCAATCAAGTCCCAACTGTAATTTTGCAAAGTCATGACAGTTGGGAGTTGAACATATGATAGCTGGGAGCTGATTGGCTGAGCACCATTTATCATACACAATGAGGTTTATCATTCACAAGTTTGATCACTATCAATAACATCCACATGAGCTGCTGTGAATATAGCTTTGCTATTTAGTTTTATGTTTGTCCCTGCCTTTGAGAACCAACCATATGAAAGAACAAGTATTTTAATGTATCTGGCCATATGGAGAAGACATTTCAGCATTTGAAGATATACAGTAGTATTGTATCTAATGCCAATTTAGCTTTAGAAAATTCGACCACATTTTTACACAAATGTAATATCAGTAGACTGTATAAGGCAGGCATGTCCAAACTATGGCCCTCCAGCTGTTAGGAAACTAAACATCCCAGAATGCTTTTCGATAGTTTTAGCATTCTCTAATAGCAAAAATGTGGCACGGCATGATGGGTCCCATCACAACAGCTGGAGGGCCATAGTTTGGACATGCCTGGTATAAGGTATTATTAATTCTAACAATCATAACTAATTCTAACAACAATCATAACTCAACAGTCATGCACCTTTGGTTTTTATATGCTAACTAAAACGTACAAACAAATATATGCTTAAAAACAAATAAACATAATAAGGTAATAAACCAGGTATAATAAATTTTATTTGCAAAAACATGTTTTACTTTTAAAATAAAGTAATTGCATCAGTGTTAGAATATTGTTGTGTGGGAAATCTTAGTCATCTTCTGTAATGAGAAAATTAGACAAGATGTTTATATACTATAGAACGGCACTCTGCAAATTCAATGTTCAGCCTCCCATTGTATTTGCTTTTCACTTCTTTAACTACCTTAATAGAACAACCCATCTGCTCTTTCCTATTCATATCCCAATGTATTACATGGTTGCCTAATGTATTCGTTCTCATTTTATTTTTTTAACTTTTCTCAACAATTATTTAAACCTCAACATTTCTCTTTAACTTATTTATTTCCTCTTACACTTTTTTAATAGGATGTTGTCAAATGCATCATTAAAAGTTCTCTCCATCCGATTTAACCCCTTTTATCAGAACAACATGATCAATATGTTAATTTGCTGTTGTTAACTACCTTTGCTTTTGTTTCATATTAGATCCACTACATTGTGATTTCTACTCTCATCATCCCCAAAACTATCCTACCAAAAGTAACTGTAGCCAAATGCTTGTTAAAACTTCTGCTAAAGACTAATGTCATTACTCTATGCTTATTCCTACTTGAGATTTTTTTTTTCCCTTTGACATGGTTGATGATCTCTCTCTCTGCTATTCCATGTTCTTTCCTGTTTTTAAATCCAAATTGTCAAATTATTTCTGATTAGTGTCTATCATACCAGATCTCCATCCTTATCTTGTCCTAATCTCTATTTATTTATTAACAGTTATTTATATAGTGCACACATCTTCCGCAGCGCTTTACAGAGAATATTTGAATATTCACATCACCTATATTCCCTACCACATGTACAAGCACACACATTCATTCTAGGTTTCATTTTAGTCGGGAGCCTATTAACCTACCAGTATATTTTTGGATTGTGGGAAGAAACCGGAGTACCCGAAGGAAACCCACGCAAGCATATGGAGAACATACAAAGTCCGCACAGTTAGGAACATGGTGGGAATTGGGCCCATGACCTCAGCGCTGTGAAGCACCATTTATTGCTATACCACAAGGCATTCTTTAGCCTTGCATCTCTCCATCTCTTCATTACAGTACATATATGGGTCTAAATGTAATAGGGTGTGGGAATTAGAAAGTCAGAGATTTTTGTAGAGTTTTTATATTTGTTTGAAGCTGCAATTATTTACAGTACAGTGAATTTTTTTTTTCCATGTGGTCGATTGCTGCTTTAAAAAAAATGGGAAAACTCTCCCAAAATCTCTCACTTTCTGATTCTCATACCCTATTACATTTTGCCCTTGGTGTTGGCATTTTCTCATATTTTCATTTTAGTCGAATCCATATGTTGATGATAACTAAAGATGCATACACACGTACAGATTTTCTGTCTGATCTATCTGGTGGGAATAAAAACCTGGAAATGTATGGGAGCAACTGACAATCAAAAAATGGTTCCCAAACACTTGAAAACAGACAGTGATCAGTCAGACAAATTGTTTAGTCATTCTGATATAACAAATTTATCAAATCATATATTCATAACTCCCAACTGTCACGATTACAGCGGGACAGTCCCGATTTTCGGGTCCTGTCCCGCTGTCCCACCCACGGCAGGCATTGTCCCGCTGCGGGGGGTGGCAGTTGGGAGACCCCCCAATCTAATAGAATAGACGCTGTGCGCATGCGCACAGCGTCTATTCTCGTATGAAAATGAGGTCGCTGCTAATTAGCATAAGCCGCACCCTCATTTGCATACGCCCCACCTCCCTTTTCGGGGGGCGGGGCACCAGATAGATCAGACAGGAAATCTGTACGTGTGTACATTCCTTAAACCTGACCTCTCAGTTTCTGATGACTCATCTCCAATCCTTTATATTCCATTCTGACACAAAGCTGTCTGCTGTTTCATATCCCCCTCACTGCGGCAAACTGAAATTGTATCGCACTGAATATGTCATTCTTTTATTTCTCCAACTGGTACTCTGCCACAACTAACAATTACTGTAGATAACATATCTATTTAAGTGATCATTTGTGAGTTTGACCTCATTCCTCACATATTCTCTGCTATACTCCAATCTGTTACTGAATGAATTATACAGCACTAGAAACATCATTCTTCCCACTGCTCATGCCCTCTCTGACAGTCCCTAGACTTGCTGTCTATTACAACAAAGTAGTTAAAATTTCCAAAGTTCTATAACTTTATTTCAGTGATTTATTTGCTTTCACGAAAACCTCTTCTAGACTTTTAGATATTGAAAATGTCAGTAAAAAAATGTATATTTTTTTCTCCAGCTTCACCTTGCAGAATTGAATATGAGAGACTGAGTATTCTATCAGTGTCTGTCTTTCCAATGAATATCCACATATTCAAGGTTGCTAGCAAAAACTGTAACTCATTAAATAATGTTTTCTTAAACTTTACTTTTATTTTATCTAATGCAACAGTTTTCCTCTGCCAATGTATATTAATTTACTAGATATTACTGTATTATTAAACTCTTAAAGCGGTATGCAATCTGGGATCATGGCTGTCGATCACCACCGACAGCCGTGATCCTGGCCCGTTTGTGGTCAGATTGACCACATAACGACAGACGGGATTCAATGTCCTGCCTGCCAATGGGTGCAAAGGGGGTGTGGCAATGAAAACGGCCGTGGATTGTTGATCTGTGTCCTGTATTATGACAATCCACGGCCGTTATCGGCAGAACAGTCCCGACAGCTTCTGAAGGCGGGCATGTTCTGCCGTGATCCCGCCATCGATGCTGTCGTTAATGACAGCATTGAATAGGGAGCCGCCACTATTTCACACGTTGGAAATAGCGGTGGCACATTGCATACCCCCTTACACTCTTGATTTGTGTGGGCACCTATAACACAAATTTTAAGCACATTGTATAAAAGATAATTAAAAAAAAGATTCCTCCTACTATTTATAAAAAAATATGAGTGCCCCTGGTATCTAGGACATATTGCCAGGTCCTCTCTAAACTCAATGATCCATGGCGGGAAGGGGGGGGTTCTGTTGTGATATATTTGTATGAAACTCCTAATTTAAACTCTTTAATTTGAACAGTTGGAAGATTAATTCGATATTTAGAATGTCTGATGAAGATTGGGGGTCAAATTTTCAAGGTGAATCTACGGTTATTAAGAAATAGACTCCTATGACATAGAACACGTAAAATAAAGTAATATAAATATGTTTCCATGTATACATTAAACGATGCAGAATAAAATCGGTCATTAACCCTTTGCATGCCAACATCTCTGTGCGAGATATGCTAAAAATTGGTTAAAAAGGTACTTGTTTCCTAGAACGGCGCCCGTCGTAGGTGATCGCATACCTTAACTTAAGGTATGCGATGGACGCGACCGACGCGATTTCAGGGCTATTTTTAGCCTTTTCCCAGACAATTAAAAAATTGCGTCCATCGCATGCCTTAAGTTAAGGCATGCGATGCGACCGATGCGTTGGACGCGATTTTACATAGGGAACAATGTTAAATGGGCCAATTGACCCGATTTTTCATTGTATACCCCCCTCTTATGGGTATTTTACATGTGAAATGCTCCCCCCCCATTGTTAACGGCACCCAACGATGAACACCAACCCAAAGCGTGGCGAGAAAAGGTCGTAGGACGCGTACCGGTGCGCTCACCACGCTTCGGGTTGGCGTTGATCGTGGGGTGGCGTTAACAATGGGGGGGATTTGACCCATCAGGGTGGGTATACAATGAAAATTGAGGTCTGTGGGGCATTTAACATTGGGCCCAATGTAAAATCGGGTCTCAGGGACCATTTTACATTGGTTCCAATTTAAAAATCGCATCGATCGCATCACATGCGATTTGGTTGCATGCGATGCGATCGACGCAATTTTTTTGGAACCGATGGATACAATCTTTATCGCAGACGCCGTGCTAGGGAGCAAGTACTGTTAAAAATGCCAGTGTCGCTCACTTTTGTTTTTCAAATGAAAAATGTTGTGTAAAATTTTCACACCAATTTTGACAAATTCACTTGGCACTCAATGGGTTAAGAATACTGTATTTGGTAAGTGAATTGATTTAGATTATAGTAGCTAAAAGAAAGCAAACATTTTGAGTACACATACAATTTCCGTATACTTTTTACTTGACAATAAAACAAAGAAAGATGTATTGCTGGCAAAACATGCCAAAAGTATTTAAAATGTTTGGTAGCTAAACAGGCTGTAATAAATAGTACCATATTTTGGGAGACAAAAGAGTAAGAATTGTAATTAACTAAGGACAGGTCCCAGGTAGTGGGCCAGACATCAAAGTGATGTTTTCAGTTTGCCCACCATTTGCATTCCTGTCTTGGTCCAAGATACTGCTATGGTCATGTTAAGTGTAGTGCTTTAAAGTTCAAAAGTTTATATAATTTGATTAATTAATGAATTTAATGTCTTTTTTTAACCCATTGTAGCCTGCTTCTTATTTATTCTTATATACTCTCCAGGAATAACAGGAGACTCCTAAATATCAGGGTATCCCCATAGATTTTTGAAAGAGCAGGTCACCCGCCGATTCACTGTCTGATTCATGGTGAAATGTCTATGTAACCTCCGCACAATTCCAGTATTTTGGCCACCATGATACCTTTAAATTGCCCCCGGCACTGGCCATCTGCATTTCCCATCCTACATAAGGGGGCATCCAATTACCCCCTCCCGATAACAAATAAATGTTTCAACAATGATTTTTTTTACACAGGCTCAGTGAAAAACAAAACAAACAGAGCTGCTTTTGAGGATTCTGCTTTGCCTGTCTGACTCATGTATTATTTCTAATGATAAAATAGTAAGTAAGTTTGTAAAATATTATTAGCAACGGTGGATACCTAACTAATGAATAACACATCTAGGAATAATTGCATTTATTACAAAGTAACATTACACTCTAAACCTACAGTACATGTTTACATCATTGCAGGACATGAATGTGTAAATACAGGTACACAACAGTGTTTATCAACTGCTGGAGAGTGAGAAATCAATATCACATCTACTGCTGTGAAGTAACTGTAATGTCTTTAGATAACATGCCTTTTTCCCTCCTAGACGCATTTTACTTATCTCGTCAAAGGTATGAGTTCCTAACAACATTGATTATTTTGCTATTGAACCAGTTACCAGCTCATTAACTCCTGAGCACAAAAAAATCATCAACTCATTATCAAAGGTAATAAAAAACAAGAAGATGTGCAATTCCTAATACACACACACACACACACACACACACACACACACTAAACAAGGAAGCTGCAGTGCTAGCATATAGGCCCTTATTCTGATCGGTGCGGCCCGATCAGAATATGCGGCCGCAACCGTGCAGGCGAATCCCCGCCTTCCATACGGATCGCCACCTGCCGTCCGTACGCGGATATGTGGCGATCCGCATGAAATTGGACGGGGATACGCCTCCTCCGTCTTGGGAGCTGCCCCTGCATTCGATGGTCGCCGAACATCGAATGCAGGGCCGCACGCTCCACCAGGTCCCGCAACACAAGACCACACGGACACTTGTCCGTGTGAAAACATGTATGGGGGCGGGCAGCTGACATCCGGCGATGTCAGATGCCCGCCCCGTACCCACGCGTCACGGCCTCATTACCATGCATACGCCCCGCGTTTGCATGGGAACGCCCATGAAACGGGGGGCGTATGCATAGGGTAATGAGGATAAGTAGCCCCTCACGCCCCTCTACGCCCCCTGTGCGGCGTATAAAGAATCCGTGCGGCGAAATCGCCTGCACATGCGCAGAGTGACCTCTGCACATGCGCAGACGATCAACATCGGCGGTCCGTCCGCATGCGGGAATATCCGCACCGATCAGAATAAGGGCCAGTGTGATTATACAAGCATATAGAGATTTGGGGGAGAAACATGACCTACAGTATTGGGTAACTGGACTGGCAGTTTTAGGTTAATAGTGGCGATTTATTTAGAGCAATTGTAATTTGGGTGGAGTTAAATTTTTGGGTATGAAATACCTCTAATCAGTAATGGATTATGTAATTGGACAATAGCAAATAATTAATTAATATATTCAATTAAGGGTATCTAGTGGTGTAATAAGGAACTCATTTTTGGGTACTTATATGTTAGTTGGGCTGCACTATATTTAATACGCTCATACCCCCAACTCTCCATGTCGGCATGGAGATAACTTTATATAGTGTGGCGAGCCCGAAGCGTGGCGAGCGTAGCGAGCCCCGCAAGGGGACGTGGAAAACTAAGCAAATAGCTTAGTGGGCGCCCAACTAACAAGAAGACATTAAATTATTATTATTATATTACACATAATACAGTATGTATTTAAAAAAATAAATAAAAACAATTATTTATAAGGGGAGTTTTGTCAAAGTGTGGTTGAGCATCACTAGTGATGTGGTTCTGCAGCAGAGACAGTGTATATATATATATATATATATATATATATATATATACATATATAAAATGGGTGCAGTGTGTGCGGTGCTAAGACCCGGGGGGGGGGGGGGGGCGGCACACTGCACATGATGCACCCATTTTTTTTAAATACTTACCCACTAGAATCCTGTGATGGCCTCAGCATTGCTGATATCCCTGGAGAAATAGCCACCGCAAACATTTTTGTGAAGAAGTTCAGTAGGGTAGACTCCTGTGGCACTGGTGCCGACACAGAGGAGAGGGCCAGATGGAGGAGGCTACACAAAGGCCTCCTTCTCTCTTAAAATGCCTCTGAGCAGACACTGCATGTTGCTGAGGTACATCGTGTCACAAACCTATAAAAATGATATGGCCTACTACCATATGCTATCCAGATGGCTGAAAAACAATGTCTAGGTTGACAGTCAACCTTATCAAAAGATCAACACAAGTAAAGGTCAACACATGAAAAGGTTGGATTTTTAGGTGCTTTTTAAAATGTTTGAACTTTTTCACACTTTATCATCCATATGGATGGTAAAGTATGATGAGAGCCATGCTAGAGGATTTGGTATACTAATTGGTGGTCCACATGCTTATTTGTCAACATTGACACCCCAAACCATGGCCTTTCATGTATCAACCTTTTCCACGTCAACCTTTTGCTTGTGTCAATGTTGACCTTGTGTGTATGTCAAACTTATACTGTCAATCTAGACCTGGGGTAGCCAACTCCAGTACTCGAGAGCTACCAACAGTTAGTGTTATCCAGATCTCCTCACAGAATCACAAGTGAAGTAATTAGCTCCACCTGTGGATCTTTTAAAATGTGTCAGCCAGTACTGAGTGCACCTTTGCAGCAGCTAGTTTATCTAAAAAATGTGAACTGTTGGTAGCTCTCGAGGACTGGAGTTGGCTACCACTGAACTAGACATTGTCTGTGAGCTATACCACATCCCTACATTTTATAGCATGCAAAAGGTAAAGTCACTTGAAAATAATATGCTTATGTTTATGTACTTGTCCATGTGTATTTTTAAAGTAAATGAATCCTACCAGTACTCAATATATTTCTGTCTACTTTTATGTTTTACATTACACCGTAGGTAAAATGAATAATGTCCTATTTTATATAAAGAGGGGAAACAACTGGTTTTATATTTGTTTTCTCTGCAGGATAACCTTGTAAACATGTTTAAGTGCATGAGATATGGGGATCGTGGACACACAGCTCTCAGAATTATAGCACAGTTAAAGCATACAAACATGCTGAACAAGTTACTGCAGGTCAGGAATTTATTGAGTTTTTCAATTTTCAATTATTGCAGTGTTCACTGATAATAAAAGGAAACTGCTCATAGATGAGAGGTCACAGACAATAATTTATATTGACTTGTGTATAACTCAGTAATGTTTTTGCTGTACAGAACAAACCTTGTTTTCTTACATATTTTGTAACCTGTAACTGGATTTTAGCTGTAAAATATTTCTCTTTTTCACATGCAGGGTTTGTAGTGTTGTGTAAGGATGAGGATAGGATAAGTTCAGCGAAACAAAATCATGAGAATTTAGTAAGTTAACGTACTGTAATGGATTACAGGCATAATTCTGAGAGGTTTGCAAACCCGATGTCCACTTATATTGCCAATATTTTGGATCTCCGCCTGTGCAGAAGCCATATACACATCTGGGGCAGTCATATCGCTCCAGTGCTTCATATTTTGCAACATGATTGACATGCTGCTGGCATTTGTGAGCGATGACTGGGCAGCAACATGTAGAGATGCAGAAATTGTAGGTGTGCCAAACCAGTTTTCTGGGAATGACGAATACAGTGACTGTGTCCCGAGGGTCACTCACATGAACGATGTTCACACAGATTATCTGATTCTGCACGATTGGATACAACAGTGGATCAGTGAAGTTTTAAGTGGGGTTCTATTTAATACAGTATCTAACCTGCAGCATGATGTGCCCTGAACTTCACACATTTCTCTATTTATCACGTTTATAACTCCCCATTATATCACTTTTCAAGCTTAGTACATCTGGCCATAAGTCACCCTCTTCCTCTCTATCAACCACTGCCTTTTACCATTACACTTTCTTGTCACCCACTGCCTTCTACCATTACCCTCTATTCTCACCCACTGCCTCACCATCTCCCACTATCTTGAATCATTACTTCTCTCATCTGTCATCCATTGCCTCTCTCTATCATCCTCTCTATCAACCACTAGCTCCCCCTGGCATTGCCTTCTTCCTCCCCCTGTCAACCTTTCCCTAGTATCAAAACCACATTCCTCGGTCATCCATTCCCTGGGGTCACCCACTGCACCCCTATGTACGACTATCTCCCCCTCATGCACTGCCTCACCCTCTGCCTCTCACCTCCATCACTACCTTCCTATTGCCCTCTCTCCTTTGATCCTCTGCTTCAAGGAATTATTCTCTCCCAATCATGCAGATATGGCATTCCCTGTGTTGTGAGGCCATCGCACTTTCCAGAAGTGCAACTTTGGCTTGTAAAAAAAACATGGTGCCTTGCCTGTACTTTTGTTCTGGATCTGCCTCTTCCTGCCTGCACAGAGGAGCCTTAGGGCCTAGGTCACCAAGCACCTGTCAGATACCACCTCCTCATAGCGCATAAGCTGTCAGTCAGCCTCTCCTTATTCCCTTATTTATTTATTTATTTACAGTTTCTTATATAGTGCAGCAGATTCTGTTGCGCTTTACAATAGTAGACAGTGATAAAACAAACTGGGTAGCAAAAGAGAGACTTAGAGGTAGGAGGGCCCTGCTGCAAGCTTACAATCTATAGGGATATAGGAGGGAAACACAAGGGAGGGAAACACAAGGACAGGCACCAGTAATAGCATAGCAGTCCCATCAAGTTACAAGTCCAGAAGGGAAGCTATATAATACATAAGTGCCTCAGAGGTTTATGCATGCAGAACTTATGCAGGTAGTGAAGAAGAAGTAGAGTCAGAGAAGCAAACACTGAGAGTGATCAGATAGGTAAGATGAGAACCAGGGAAGGGCTGTATCATTTAAACCTAGGGAGTGTAGTGTTTGTAAGAGAAGAGTATGATCCTCAATGTCAAACGCAGCAGAAAGATCTAGAAGAATAAGTAGTGAGTAATGGCTTTTAGACTTAGCAGTTACCAGATCATTCACCACTTTAGTCAGTGCTGTATCAGTGGAGTGTTGGGAACAAAAGCCTGACTGAAGTGGGTCTAATATGGCTTGAGAGTTAAGAAAGTGAGTAGACAAGTCTCTTGAGTAGCTTGGAGAGTCATGGGAGCTGAGAGATATCATGGTAATTAGAGAGAGTTAGGGTCAGAATTGTGTTTTTTCAGAATGGGAGTAATCACTGCATGTTTGAACAGAGAAGGAAACGTACCAGTAGCAAGAGAGAAATTGCAGATTTTAGTTAAGGTTGGAATAAGTACAGGAGATAGAGTTTTAAAGACTTGTGCAGGTATAGGATCAAGAGGAGAGGTAGTAGAGTAGGAGGATAGGAAGAGTGTGGATACTTCCTTTTCATTTGTGGGCTCAAATAAAGAGAAAGTGCCAAAGGGTTCAGCAGGGGGAAAAGTGGGTTAGAGGTTGAGAAAGAGCATACCATTTCATCTAGGACGTTATCAGTCTTGTCCTTAAAGTCGCTTTGGGTTGGTGGCATGAGAAGAGATGAGAGATTGATAGTATGTTTATTTGGCAATGCCTAAAGCATTGCTGAAGGAGTGGTAGCTAGTTTTATATGTGAGGAAATCAGTCATATTACAAGATTTATGCCATTGGCATTCTATTTTACGTGACTGATTTCGTATTTGTCTTGTTGTTTTGTAGTGCCACGGTTTGCATCTAAGCCTACGTGGGGTGTAATGGGTAGCTGGAGCCACTTCATCAAGGGCTGATTCAAGAGTCTTGTACAGGTGGGAAAAAGTAGAGTCAGTAGAGAGAAATATAGAAATTAGTGAGCTGTTGTCGCAGAGAGGTGGACAGTTGTGGAAAATTAATAGCATTTGTATTTCCTCAGGTAAGAGTAGGCTTGCATGTTTTCAGTGTCAGTGAGCTTGGGGTAATGCAGGAGAGCAAGATGATAATGAGATTGTGATCAGAGAGAGGGAATGGAGTTTTAGTAAAATCAGAGACTAAACACAGCATGGTGAAAACAAGGTCAGGGCAGGGGTCTAGGTCACCGAGCACCTGTCAGATACCAGCTCCTCGTAGTGCATAAGCTGTCAGTCAGCCTTTCCTTATTCCCTTAACTACTGTACACAGATGTTCCTGCATGAGGCACAGGACCTCAGCTACTGACCTCCAGTAGGTCCTAGCGGCTATCTCCAGAGCTGCAGTAGATGAGGGGAATAACCCCTGCAGTTTATGTGAGTTAAGATACTGTTTTAATATTATTGTGGGGAGTTAGTACAGTCTAGTGGTAAAGTGCACATTGTAGCATGATGTAGCATGCAGGCAGATGTAGTTTAGTGTAGTGCTGCAGGATGTAGTGTAGTAGGATGTAGTGTAGTGTAACAGGATATAGTAAAGTGTTGTTGGTTGTAGTGGGATGTAATGTAGTGTAGCTTGTGGCAGCATGTAGTGTATTGTAGCGGGATGTAGTGTATTGTAGCATTATGCATCGCTGTGAAAGAAAATGGGGTGTAAGATATATTTTTTTATGCTGGGCCAAGCAAACCGGCCAGCACCAGCTGCTATGAACTTCCTCCACCCTGCACTGTCCCGATGCACTGGCCGGATGATGTCATTATGTCAGAGCAGCTCAATGCACACAGCCAAATAAGGATTTGGAGGGGAGATGTCTGTCAGTCACTGTGCAGCAGTGTTTTCCTCCCTGGCAGATATACTGCATTATAGAGCTACGACAGTAATTGTGTTAGAAATATTTACTTAGTTGGTTAATCACAAGTGCAGGAATTTGCAATTTATCTCCCAGTTTAATTAACATAGGTTAAAAGCAGATCATTTGCTCAATTAGCTGTGGGGTCCAAAAACATTTATAGACTTCCTACCAAGCAGTTCAACAACTCATGTGCAATTAAAGCAGGTAAACTGCCATTTAATCTGTAATTTTTCATGTTAGTCCTTTTTTATTCTGGTCTTCAAAAAGACTGCTTAAAGGTTTTAATACTCATGATTACTGACACATTTAAGAACCAAAGAACCAGAGTAAACTAAAGTCCACTGTTTTCAGTGGAGTGAAAAGTCATTGGAAATGAATCTACAGTGAGATAAAGGGAATGGTATGATCACAGGATTCATTATGTCTGACAGAATATTCTCTTCCTATATTATTCATCTGCCCTTTTTTATCTATGTGTTAAAATATGTTTCTTTAAATAATAAAACTAAAATGATTTAAAAGAACATATAACTTAAACATTGACCCAATCCACATGAATGTTTTAAAACACTTTGACTTGACTGTAGTGTAATACATAAAAAAAATCTGGTTGTCCAGATTTTTTAAATCAAAGAAGCTTTATTAACAAAGCACACACAGCTCTACAGCACACTTTCAGCTATGGACCCATAATATCTTCAGTTTTGTCCAAGGGTGCAAGGTTTACAGAGCACAGGGAGTCGGGGTGGGATTATTGATGATATACGGGCTGATTACTGGGTAAGGCAGCCAGAACATATATTTCATACAATCAGAGGCGTAACTAAGGGAGGCAATGGAGAAATCTGCCTCCGGGCTCCTGCTCCCAAGGGGGCACCTCTCCCCCATTACGATTTTGAATCAGTTAATTGAAAGCCCTCAATATCGCTTCTGTGGCTGACTCCCCCTCCTAACATCATTTTTGCAAGTGTCACAACCTGTATTAGAACCCATGACCTGTCTTAATGGAGACAGACACCTTAATAATTTAGCTACAGAATTTGGGGGGCACCAATATTTATCTTGCCTCCGGGCAACTGGGACGAATTAATGCCACTGCATACAATGTTTCATATATTTCATACAATGGGCGAGATTCTCTAATATTCGCTGCTCAGCTCCGCCCCCCTTCGCATACATAATTATCGCATATGCAGTAACATATGCGATAATTATAGCAAAGGACAACTCTTGCGTTAACAGCTGTCCTTTGGCGTGAGAGTCGCCGGGTCCCAGCAGGTCCCGACGGCTCCCCCTCCCTCCCACACCCAGCGCTGCTGCGCCGGGTTCTCCTCCTCCCCTCACCCGGAAAAGGATCAGTGCAGGGAGGAGGTCACAGGTCCGGGCGCACAGCTCTGTGCTGCCCGGACACAGGTGAGGGGGGAGGAGGTGATGCGGGGCGGCGGGGGTCCATGCGGGGCGGCGGTGGGTTCGCGTTAGAAGCCCATTGGCTTCTATGGGGCATCACCAGATTTTTCTGGCGATGCCCTATGCCGTGGTAACCCCGGATAACTGGGTTTTTACCGCATTTTTACCTTAGAGAATCTTCCCCATAGTTACATGTATATGTGCTGGCTGGCTCCCCTATGTGGCCTTTGGTTAGTGCTGCAGTTCAGGGCCAGTAGTCGCTGCTGATTGTATCACTGCCCAGTGCTCATGGAGCATTTTCTACATAAGGCTGAACGTATCTTAACACTCCATAGATCTGCAATTGGTCTGCTATAAAAATCATCAATATAGATCAGCCTGTAGCCAAGCAGTTCATTCAGATATCTCACAATTTATTACAAAGGAATGATTATGTACCTCATAATTCTATGTTGTTAGATTAAAATGGACCCTGCAATTAGAGCCCCAGAGGATATAAATATTAGATGTGATATGATATCCCATATATTTATTTATCTATATATTATATCCAACATACTTTATCCCTCACTATTTCACATTTTAAATAGGTATATAATGGAGATTGAGCTAAAAATTAAATGAATCGTATCACATGCATGCACACACAAAATCAATCACTCTCACACATCTACATAAACTATTCAGTCTCAGATGTTGAGGTGTTGGTACTGAAGATTAAATAATATAGTTTGGTTATAAATCAAATGGAAAGAAGATGAAGAAAATGCTAAGCAAGTACATATTTGATCATTTTTGCACATTATTACTTTTGTCTGCTGGAGCTTGATTGATGATTTGAAAATTGTAACTGAGAGCACAAATTTTCCAGCACCTATTTGTGACCTATCACAGGAAAGTCATCTTACATAAGCTGCTAGAGGTCATGAAAGCAATAGAAGATGCCACTGATTTTATATTATAGTGCACGTAACTGCGGTGCATGCACTCACAATTTTGAGATAAAGGGTCATTGATCCAAAATGTCTGTTCTACTGTGAGAAATACATGTACTTGATTTGTTATATTTTTGTCTTTTATTTTAGGCCTACAGTCTGCTATTTTGATGACAAGTTTCATAGTTTCTTGTGTGCATTGTATAAAAGCCTCCACACAATCACCACCTTATAATATACAGTATACATGTAGTATATATTAATATTCTTTGTGTGTGTGCTAGATTTCATCTATTGATGTAAACGCATTTTGGAAAGTGTGATGAATCCCAAAGTGTAAACAAGCAATTCTAAATGCAGTAGAACCAGAATATCTTATTATGGCACATGACCCTAGGTCTTTATACTTAACCCAATAATAATGTTAATGATTGTCTGTTCAATGCTATAATCAATTTTAACCTCTTTACTTACCGTTTTATTGCTTAATACCCAATTCAATCTCAACCCAACTTTTGCACAAGGGTGATTGCTGAATGCCAGGAGCTGTAAATGTCGCCATACACGGTGTGTGCACCGTGCATTTTAGAATAGATCGCATTGCATCTACTTTAAAATGCACGCGATGTGCTAAAACAGCGTGCATTTTTAACTAGATGCGATGCGATCTAGTCCATAAAGTACGTGCAGCACATACTTTTTGTGCTACTGTATGTGATGTGATGTGTGCAGGAGCACGCACCATAAGCCATGTGTGGGCACCTTAAGAACTAGAAATGTATGTTCTGCTACTACAGCTGTTCAGTATAGCTCACCCATGCAAATGTGTTTATGGCACAATAGTTTGCTAATTTTTTAAGTAAAATTATATTTCCATCGGATCCATCATGGCCTTATTCAGATCTGATCGCAGTACAAATTTGTTCTCAAAATGGGTAAAACCTTGTGCACTGCAGGTGGGGCAGATGTACCATGTGCAGAGAGAGTTACATTTGGGTGGGGTGTTTTAAAACTGAAATCTAAATTGCAGTGTAAAAATAATGCGGCCAGTATTTACCCTGCACAGAAACAATCTAAGTCTGTCTATACATGTTACATCTGCCCCACCTGCAGTACACATGGTTTTGCCCATTTTGAAAACAAATTTGTACTGAGCTCAGATCTGAATAAGGCCCATGATCACTTCCATTATAACTGTATTTAATTATATGTATGTGCGGCCTTAATGTGCGTCTGCCCATCCCTGATACTAATGGAGGCCAACATTGCACAATTTCCTGTGCACATCTATGGAGTGCGAGAGAAAATGTGCGCTAGTGGCTGCAAGGTGCTGGAGTTCCAACATCTTGGGACCTTTGCCAGTTATTGAATTGCCCCACAGAATTATGGTGAACACATGTTTTAACATCAGAACTCTGCTTCTATTTTCTTTAGTCCAACTACAGTAATCTGTATCATGAATCAAATGCCATAAAACTGATACACACTCAAAATGTAATGCTAACCGTTATCAAAAATATTTAGGGGCAAATTTACTAAGATGGGAGTTCTACTGAAAATGGAATGCTTGCCGTAGCAACCAATCAGATTCTTATTCTTATTTATTTATCACCTTCTAGAACCGGCATTCCCAACCACGGTCCTCAAGGCACACAAACAGTGCAGGTTTTGTAGATATCCAGGCTTGAGCACAGGTGACTTAATAAATATCTGAGGTATTCTGATTAAACCATCTGTGCTGAAGCCTGGATATCACTAAAACCTGCACTGTTGGTGTGCCTTGAGGACCGTGGTTGGGAATGCCTGTTCTAGAAGATAATGGATAGAATCTGATAGGTTGGTATGGGCAACATCCCCTCATCAATAGAACTCACATCTTAGTAAATATAAACCTTATACTTTACCTTTATATAAGAACAGCTTGCTGTATTTGATGCCGGCTATAGTGTGCAATGTTACCCGTCGGCTCTATTTATCATCATTTGCTCTATAACAGCAACAGACTTCTAACAGCCTGGATACAGTACAATGCATATGTACCTGCTGTATGTTTTATTTATGAACACAGCTTTATTCCTATTTGGAGTTCATTAATGAGGTTGATTTGTTATTTTGAATGGTCACTTAAACAACAACAGACTTCCATTGCAAGTGCAGAGTGACTCTGATAAATGACCTGTCAGGGTTCGGCTATAGTGTATAACACAGACATCAGCGATTATTTAATTGTAATCTTATCCTGCCAGGCCTCTACATACTGTATACAGTCTTATATGAAACTGATACAAAGGGGTATGTTTACTTAGATGGGAGTTCTATTGAAGATAAAATGTTGCACATAACAAAAATCGGTACTTATGTATTATCTGGGCTCCCATGTTAAATGCACCCCATTTTTTCATACCCCTACTATCCAACTATGCATGGAGTTGATTTTATATAGTGTGGCGAGCGCAGCGAGCCACCGTGCCCGAAGCGTGGCGAGGGGACGCGGTCTCATAAGAAAAACGGGAGCCCAGATATTACATAAGTACCCAAAAATCTATATTTACCTTTCACAATTTTTGACGATGTTGTACTGTTTATTTTTCTTGGCTATTCAATTTGGATTGCCAGATAAAAAGCATGACTTCTCCTGAACACACAGGATCGCTGGATTTTGCCTCAGGCAGGTAAAACAATATCCCCGGTAAGTCATGACATGGCTTTCCAGGACTAAATAGATATAACCAGACGAGACTATTACCAGCATTCACGGGTAATAGGATATTGGTGTTTGTCTTAAGGTGCCCGTACTCTTGTCCGATTTGGGCCTATTTCACCAGATCCTGAGGGATCGGGTCGAATCAGAGGTGTCTGACATCCCCTCCAAACCGATGCTCAGTCCCGTGAATATCGGATTGGAGTGGGAAGGTCGGACGGACTGCACATTAAATCTACCGGATAGGACCCATCAGTGGCACATCACAGATGCTTTTTAGCACCTATGTGCAGCTGCGGGGTCCTGGAAGCAGAAACGCCTGATCACTGATGCCCAGACACAGGTGCCCGGACCCCGCTGCCTACCCCCTGCAGCTGCAATTTTTTTGGCTGTAAAAATGGCACATCAAGTGCGAGCTTACCAAGGAGCTGCCGAGAGCTCTCAAGGGCAAACTGTATGCATTTTATTGCATGTAAAAATGGCACATCAAGTGCCAAATCGTAAGCAAGCCCCATGGGGGGCTGCCGGGGGCTCTCAAGGGCAAACTAGTCCAACTTTTCCTTAGGACAAGTGTATGGGGGCCTTTACTACAGTTCTCTGTTAGTGCTAGCTGTCAGCTTCTGCCAGCACTGCAGACCCTGCTGCCGGGTGAGATGGCAGAATTGGTTTTACACTGGGGGAGAGGCTGATCTGCCTGATGAAACAGCCTTTTCTATACTTCGATACCTGTGACGCTCCCGGGGTCCGCTCAACTGTGCATTCACTGACACTTGTCACATGCACAGGTAGCAGCCACTCCCTTAGCAATCCAACTCAGGTATTTTCATTCTTATTAAATCTTATTCTATTACCTAAAAAACTTTGGTGGAACCTATATACAGCTACGTACATTGTCTAAGTGCCTACATTTAGATACAACAGATGATAGTGATAGTATTGTTACTTACAGGGAGCATATGTTGCAATATACCATCATTTGACATTTATTTGTAAAACTGAGAACATATATGGTCAGTGAGGCGTCTTTTGTCTGAAAGGATTTTAGAAATTTATTCCAGTATAATTATATATCGTCAATTGTATTTTGAGGTACTTTTCCTCCTATAATCCACAGACATTTAGAAAATTATATTTCACTACTTTCTGTTATATACACTCTTATAAATGTTGTCTGTACGTCTTTGTCTTATTTCCTTTGTTTGACCCAAGTTTAGGGTCAATTTTAACATTAATAAAGCTTAGTCTTAACAGTTACTTATTTTCCTAGAAGGCTGTGCCCCACCCGGGAGACTTTTTTGATATCCTTCCTTGGATATTCCATTTTTTCATCTGCCTGATGACTCATCAGATCTCTTAACCAGTTCCATGAGTAGTCTAAAGTAACATACACTGCAAGTTTATTTCAGAATGCACAGATCAATGGCTGAAAGATCCGAGGAGTCAGCATGACTCCATTCTGAGGTGTCCATGACCGACAGTTAGAAAACACTATTCTAAAAGAATTTCGTACACAGCAAAAAAAAAGAAGAATATCAATTAACAAATTAGAGATACAAGAAAATATATGAGATACAGTAGAACATAAACAAGCAAGGTACATTACTGGTGGCTCTTGGCCTGATTTACATTTGTATGCAAAAAACTATGATTTATGTACAAATCAAATTTTTAAGCTACTGTACATGTGCAGAATTAGTAAGGCATGATTGTTGCTGTCTCCCTTTTCTTGCAGCATGATTGACATGCTCCAGCATTTGGGGTACACAAAAGGACCCATCGTGTAGGTGTGCTGAGATTAGTGTGATTTGCAGCACTGAACTGCTAAGTGTCTTCTTTACCTTCCTGTGTGTATACTATTCCTTGAAATAGAACACAATGCAATATACAGTACCTGTCTACAAGAAACATCCCTGTGAACACAGTTAAGCTATACGTGCAAAGGTTAAATAGCAATAAATATTACATCTCTCTGTATTATGTTACAATTCCTACTGCTCAAAGAACTATACATACAAAATTAGGATATGCAGGAGTGTATCTAAAAGGGTTCTCTCTTGGAAATCGTATCAAAATATATTATACAGACATCAGAAAGGGATACAAACGGATAACCAGTAGTAGGAATGCCGGTTGTCCAAATACTGAAGCTGACATCCCATTGAAAGGGTATCCCAACAGGGGTCAGATAAGTATACTAACCATGCCCCCTGAAGCCAACCCTAACCATCCCTGTTAGTGCCTAATCATGACCCCCATACCCCATGCCCAAAACCTAACCCTTCCTTTCCGCAGCCCAACTCTAACTCAGCGTAACCAGCGTCCCTTATAGTGTCTAAACCTAACCATCACCACCCCACCAGTGTCTAATGCTACCGTTCCCACATACTTATGTATGGCATCTCAGCAGTCAAGATCCTGGAACTGGATTCCTCATTGATGTTGGCGTTCCGACGCCACGCTCATTGTGGTAGTGGGAGGCCACTGGCAGTATTATGACAGCTGGCAACCTGTCCACACACACAAAGTGGAAAATACATTAATAGCTAGGCTGCCTTCATTTATACATTAAGGATATTCTAGTTTAATCGCTCTCCTGCATGTACTCGCAGATGAGCAATTTTTAGTGACCCATAGTCATGTATGTGTATGTGCAGCCGCTGTGTGCGAACGGCCTAATGCTCGCACACAACAGAGCAGTTAGGGGGCATCAGGCTTGGGGATTCGCCCATGAGAACGCCAAGCATTTCATGGGCATTACCATGAAAATGTTGGTCCTTCTGATGGTAATTCCCCGATGACACAGGGGCAGGCAGCTGATGTCAGTGGATGTCAGCTGCACACCCGCTTTCCGCACAGTGTGCCCGCAGATCAGGGACACCACAGAGATGTCTCAGATCTGCGAGTGCTGGCGAAATCTTTTGATGGTCGACGACCATCAAATGGTTTATCTTCCACAAGCCAAGACTGCAAATGGATTTTTATGCAAAACATCCATTAGCATGCCTGCGGGGGATCGTAGGTGCGAGGGGGGGTGGGGTGGGCGGCTGAGGTATCTGGTGGATGTGTAAGGCTGTGAAATTTCATAGCCTTGCGAGTCAACTGGAATAACCTCCTAAATCCTCCATAGCCTGTACAGTATTAAGTATCTGATATTACCTTTCTGTAGAAAAACATAAAAGACTAAATTTCAAGTCACAAAAGGCTCCATATTTTTTAATGTAGAATTCTATGCAAACAGTGAACCCCACCATTATTTGGTTGAATGGAATGCTCAATCTACTACCAACCAGCAGAAAACAAGTGTTAAGCCGTTTACACATGGCTGCGATAGGGGCTGAAATCCCTGGTATTATGGTCGCTGGCAACCATATTACCAGTGATGGGAGTGAGCCCCGGCGATAAATCACCGGGTTCCCGCTCCCGTTTTCAACCCCGTTCTAATCGCTGGTGCCGCGGTGCCGTGGTCGCTGATGAAAAGGAGAAACTGAGCAATATATCTCCCCTGTGTGTACGGGGCTTTAGATAACTAAGTCCAGTGCAAGGCCAGTGCTTGCCCAACTGCAAATGATTATCATATAATAGCAAGGAGGTCTCTCACTCTGAATGGAAGGGTTATTAAGGCACTTTTACATCACATTGATTTACTCTCTAGGATGCTTAGTCATTACAGATCTATTTAAAAAGTATACAATAAAAACAAAAAAGCAAAGCAAACAATTTTGCATTTATTCTTTCTTGTCTGTTAATTTCTTTTAAGATCTCACACTTAATTGAAAAGTTGCCTCTCAGCAGAGTAAAAGGCTCTCAACTTGCTCAATAAAAAGCCATTACAAAGCTAATTGAAAGGATTTAAAAATAGTGCTGCAATAAAGTTCACCGGATACAGAGTTTTCAAGTTTATTGTTAATTACATTTGTATGGCAGTAGTATAACATAACATTGTTTTAAACATGCTTAAAGACAATATTGTGCTGTCCTAATGTATTAAAGTAAGCAATACAGTAAGATATTATTTTTACATATAAATAAGTAATAGTTTACCCAACTTATGGCCAATATTTTTTCTAAAAATTTCTCAGAAATGTTGTTTTTAATTAATGAATTAATTATTAATGATTTTATAAAAAAAAAACCATCACTATTTATTAACGGTTTTTATATAGTGCATACATATTACGCAGCGCTTTACAGAGTATATTTGAACAGTCACATCAGTCCCTGCCCCAGTGGAGCTTAAAATCTATATCCCTACCACATGTGCATGCACACACAGACATTCTAGGGTTAATTTTGTTGGAAGCCAATTGACCTACCAGTATATTAGTGGATTGTGGGAGGAAACTGGAGTACCCAGAGTAAACCCACACAAACCCAGGGAGACTATACAAACTTCTCACAGTTAGAGCCATGGTAGGTATCGAACCCATGACCTCAGTGCTGTGAGGCAGTAATATTAACCATTACATCATCTCTGCTGCTACTATTGGAATATCGTGACCATTTGCCATATCACATTTTTCGTACAGCCTCTGGGGGTCCAGAGGAAAGGTGAGAGTTGCTTTCTAGCTTTTCCCTAGTGGGTGTAACCAGTTAGGGGGGTCTGCAAAGCTGCCCGATCAGCAATGATTAGAAGCACAGCAGGAACTGGTGAGCTCGGGACCAGAAAGTATAAAGACAGCAAGTCCTTATAAGAGAAGCAACTACAAGAATATTTTCATTATGCAGCCAGGGCCAGATTTAGAAGTGTGGAAACCACTAGGCATAACAGTATTGGCTGCACCCCCCCCCCCCCTACACACACACACACACACACACACACACACACACCATCTGCCTAATTGCATTATTTTCATTGATTGGTTATAAGTCCTCATTTGATGATAGCCAATTTAACAAAATAAAAAGGGCACTATAATTGACTTTTCTTAATTTTTAATTAGGTACTTATGTAATATCTGGACTCCCGTTTTTCTTATGAGACCGCGTCCGCTCACCACGCTTCGGGCACGGTGGCTCGCTGCGCTCGCCACACTATATAAAATCAACTCCATGCGTAGTTGGACAGTAGGGGTATGAAAAAATGGGGTGCATTTAACATGTGAGTCCAGATAATACATAAGTACCTTTAATTCTATACTATATATATATATATATATATATATATATATATGTATATATATATATATATATATATATATATATATATATATATATACACACACACACTTACTTACCTAGAAGAACAGCTTACAGGGACAGTATATGTATGTTCTGTCCAATTACAGTCCAATCAAGATGGCATATGGTACAGTACAGTGGAAATATTCTGCAGTTACATGTACATCCAAGTGCCACTGCTCAATTAGTCCTACCCCTAGACAGGCAAGTGATTGAAAAGCTACATAATGTGAAAAAAAAAACACATAAGCATTGAACCTTACTCCGTGGTGAATGCAATACGTATTACTGAGATGCCCACTTTCAGCATCCGTACAATCTTCATATACTATATCTGTGTAGCCACTTTCCAGTCATTGTCCAGTAATGCCAACACTTTTCCAATACATTACCAATACCAAGCATCTCAATAGCAGCTTTGTGTGTATACTCAGTGTAGGGTATGCACCCAAAGAGGGTTTTTATTTTGCATGGGCAGTAGCAAAATATCGGTCAACTCTATCAACATTCATATTATGGGCCAGATTGAGAGTTGATCACTAATATTAGAATTTGCAAGTCTCACAAATATTAAATGACTGCTTAGTGAATGCACAATGGTGAATAGCAACAGAAGATGCATATGGATCGTAAATGGAATCCCCTGCAATTTGACTGACAGGAAGCTAGCATTTGGGGGTGGAAACCCGCCGTTTTCTGGGTTTGTTGGAAAAATGCAGCCTTGCTCAGGTGTTTTTGAGTCTGTGACATCAGTGCAGACCACTTTCAACCTGTCTCAGTCGCAGATAAGTAGAAGCCTTAAGGTGCCCATACGTTACAATTATGGTATATAATATTGTATACAATATCGCATCTGATATCGCAAACCGAGATGCGATGAGATGAGATCTAGTACAAAAAATGTGCTGCACATACTTTTTGTACTAGATCTCATATCATTTCATCTCATCGCAAAACCGAGATGCGATGAGATGCGATTTTGTATACAATATTGTATACAATAATTGTAACGTGTATGGGCACCTTAAGACTTACTCAGATTTGCTCAGACAGTTGAATTCTTTTGATGGTCTGTGAATTGCTTATATTTTATTTATTATTTATTTGCAGTTTTTATATAGCGCAGAAGATTCTGTTGTGCTTTACAATTGTAAACAGAGATAAAACAAACTGGGTAGCAACAGACAGACTTGGAGGTAGGAGGGCCCTGCTGCAAGCTTACAATCTATAGGGATATAGGAGGGAAACACAAGGACAGGCACCAGTAATAGTATAGCCTGTAGGTTCAGAAGGGAAGCTATATGATACAGAAGTGCCTTAGAGGGTTATGCGTATGGAACTTAAATATGATAGGCTTGCCTGAAGAGGTGAGTTTTCAGGGTACACTTTAAAGTTTGGAGGCTATTGGAGAGTCTTATTGTGTGTGGAAGAGCATTCCATAGGGTGGGTGCAGCACAATGAAAGTTCGTAATAGAGAATGGGAGCTGGTGATCTGTGCAGAAGAGAGAGTGGAGCGGAGTGGTCGAGATGGGAGATATTTTGAGATAAGTAAAGAGATATAAGCTGGTGCAGTATGGTTAATAGCTTTATATGATAGCAGAAGGGTTTTATATTGAATATGGTAAAACACAGGTAATCAATGGAGGGACTGGCAGAGCGGATCAGCAGATGATGAGAGTCTTTCTAGGAAGATCAGCCTAGCAGCAGTATTTTGAATGGATTGCAGTGTCGAGAGTCTGTTCTTGGGAAGACCAGTTAGGAGACTATTTCAATAATCAATGAATAAAAGATTTAGTAGTGTATTTTGTGAGATAGGGTCATATTTTGGATATGTTTTTTAGATGCATGTAACATGATTTGGTGACAGATTGAATATGGGGAACAAAGGACATATTGAGGGTGATCCCTAGGCAACGAGCTTGTGGGGTAGGGTAGATTATCAAGTTGTCAACAGTGATGGAGATATCAGGATGGTAACTGTTCTTAGTTGGTGGGAATATAAGCAATTCCGTTTTGAAAATATTGAGTTTGAGGTGGCGAGAAGACATCCAAGATGAGATGGCAGAGAGGCATTCAGAAACTTGGCCAAAAACCACTGGTGACAACTCTGGGGTTGATAGATAGATTTGAGTATCACCCGCATATAAATGATACTGAAAGAGCTGATGAGTTTGCCAAGAGAGGAGGTATAGATTGAGAAAAGCAGAGGACCTAAGACTGAGCCTTGTGGAACTCCGACTGACAGAGGTAGTGAAGAGGAAGTAGAAGCGAACATTGAAAGAGCGATCAGATAGTTGTGAACCAGGAAAGGGCTGTATCATTAAGACCTAGGGAGTGCAGTGTTTGTATGAAAAGAGTATGATCAACAGTGTCAAATGCAGCAGAGAGATCAAGAAGAATAAGTAGTGATTACTGACCTTTAGGCTTGGCAGTTTTCAGATCATTCACCACTTTAGTCAGTGCTGTCTCAGTGGAGTGTTGGGAATGAAAGCCTGACTGAAGTAAGTCTAATCGGGTGTGAGAGTTAAAAAAGTGTGTGAGGCAAGAGTAGACAAGTCACTCCAGTATATAAGATTTGGGAAAGGGGACTGGGGTGGAGAACCCGCACACAAGTAGCACTTACTCAATATAGTGTATAAGATGTATCAAGTAATTTCTGTTAAATTAGTGTTGAATCCACAATAAAGGTGAAATATTGATTGGTACAATTAAGGAAGGAATATCACATTTGTGAAGGTGCACCCCTGAGAGTAAAGAGTCATCGAATTAATGAAAGGAAGAAAAAAGTACTCTCCATTGTTTGGGGGCACGCTTAGAGAAAAATATTTATTTGATTTATGTAATGGTTACAATATTTAAAACATAACTTTTATTATTTATCTGTAAAAAACTTGTTTTTTTTACAAACTGACAAACAACACAATTAAATGTGGAGTGCATCAAGGACAAAACTCAAATTAGTTCATCCAGCATTGGGTAGCTGATAGTAGTTAGAGATGCACCCCGCTACCACCTCAAATCTGAGATAATGAGTACTGTATAAAGTCTTCTCAGGTTGGTGATAGCAGATTGAACACTGTTAAGTCTCAAAACATTAGCGAAATGTTAAATTTGTAATACCTATTGTGGAGGTCGGTGTTACACAGTGCAGACAAAATGCGGGCAGACAAAGTGCGGGCTAAATTTATACAGTTGAGGTGGTAGCGGGGTGCATATCTAACTACTATCAGCTACCCAATGCTGGATGAACACATTTGAGTTTTGTCCTTGATGCATTCCACATTTAATTGTTTTTTGTGTTGTTTGTCAGTTTGTCAAAAAACAAGTTTTTTTATAGATAAATAATAAAAGTTATGTTTTAAATATTGTAACCATTACATAAAACAAAGTCTCTCAAGTAGCTTGGAGAGGCATAGGAGCTGAGAGATAGGACAATAGTTAGAGAGAGAGTTAGGAAAGAGGAGAGGTAGTAGAGTAGGAGGATAAGAAGAGTGTGTAAACTTCCTTTTCATTTGTGAGCTCAAATAAAGAGAAAGTGCCAGAGGGTTCAGGTGGGGAAGAAAGAGGGTTAAAGGTTGTGGAAGAGCATACCATTTCATCAGGGATGTTATCAATCTTGTCCTTAAAGTAAGATGCAAGTTCTTGTGCACTGATGGTAGCCAGTGGGGGAGGAGGGGGAGGGTACAGAAGAGACTTAAATGTGTTAAAAAGTCGCTTAGTGTTGGTGGCATGAGAAGAGATGAGAGATTGGAGGTACATTTGTTTGACAGTGTCCAAAGCATTGCAGTAGGGGTGGTAGATAGACTTATATGTGAGGAAACCAGTCAGATTATGAGATTTATGCCACTGGCATTCTACTTTATGGGACCAAGTTCGTAGTTGTCTTGTCATTTTGGTGTTCCATGGCTGGCATCTGAGCTTGCAGGGGGTGTAATGGGTAGCAGGAGCCACTTCATCAAGGGCTATTTCAAGAGTCTGGTACAGGTGGGAAACAGCAGAGTCGGGAGAGGTAAGTGTAGGAATTAGAAAGAGCTGTTGTTGCAGAGAGGTGGAAAGCTGTGGAAAATTAATAGCATTAGTATTTCTATGGGTTAGAGTAGGCATACATGATTTCTGTGTCAGTGAGCTTGGAGTAATGGAGGAGAGCGAGAGGGTAATGAGATTGTGATCAGAGAGAGGGAAGGGAGTGTTAGCAAAATCAGAGACTGAGCACAGCCTGGTGAAAACAAGGTCAAGGCAGTGGCCTTCCTCATGAGTAGAGGCACCGGACCACTGGGAGAGGCCGAGAGAGGAGGTTAGAGAGAGGAGTTTGGAAGCCTGCAGAGATTGTGGACTGTCAATAGCAATATTAAAGTCACCCAGGATGATGGTGAAGATGTCAGTGGATAAGAAGTTGGGGAGCTAGGCAGAGAAATCTTCCAGAAATTGAGATTTGGGAAGCCCAGGTGGGCCATAGATAGCAGCAACACGCAGAGAGAAAGGGATAAAAATCCTAATAGAGTGTACTTCAAAAGATGTAAATGTGAGTGAAGGAACTGGTGGTAGAACTCAGTAAGTGAAGGATTGTGACAGTAATATACCTACCCCACCTCCTTTGCAGTTACCAGGCCTGGTGGTGTGGGTGGTGAAATGGAAGGCACCATGTGACAGTGCTGCAGATGAGGTCATGTCTGAATGTGTGAGCCAGGTTTCTGTATTGGTCAGCTTGTTGAAGTTGTGGGAGATGATGAGGTTGTTAATTTATTGCAAACAGAATGTGCATTCAATAGGGCACATTTAAGTTGCTTTGTGTGTGGTGGGAAGCATGTGATATTTATGAGGTTAACTGATTTTTTATAAGGCTTGGAACCAGTTATATCTGAGTGCGACAGGTGGTTGGGGCCTGGGTTTGGTGATAAGTCACCAGCTAATAAGATTAAAAAGGAGAAATAGACATAGGTGGATGTTTGTGGTTTTTTTATACTGGTGGTGAGATGTGGATGTGAAGTTACAAGTAGAGAAGAAAGTAAAGAGGTCATGTGTGTTTAGAAGAGGGGAGCCAATAATAGAAGAGGCAACGTGCACAGAGTGGTGAGTGTCAAGGAGATTATGAATTTGCAAGTGGATGGAGATGAGCAATTTTGATCAAAAGGTGGTAACTTTTTCTATCAGGGGCAGTGGCTTTCTCCACAGTCCACTGTGTATTCTCACATTAGCATTTAGTTTAATTGGCTTTGATATACAGTAAGCTCATTGTATCGTTGTAGTTACTTTAAATACACACTACAGCTCATTTAACTTGCAGCTCCTGTATTACAGCTTCTGCTTTCCCTTTCCAAACTCGCTCCTAATCCTCATCAATAACCAGTTCTAACTCCTTACCTTCACATGTAAAGCAATAATCCCCCCTCCATACACCTATAACCGCATCTCTCTCCACATACCCACATTCTAATTTACCCTTTCTGCTCTTCCTCCAACTGCAAGCAAAGTTCCACCCCTGTCACTTCCACGTGCTCGTCTGCAAGATTTAGCCCTCCTCTGGTGCTGTTCACTTACCCACCTATATGGTAATATCTACATACAAAATATTATTATTATTATTATTATTATTATTATTATTATTATTAATAATAATAAACAACCCTGGGAAGATGTAGCCAAAAGAATAAAAAAAATGAATGTGCATTCATAAAAAAACAGTAGTATCATAGTGCTGCAATCAGATTCAAATACACACAAAGAGTAAACATTAAAATTAGATCATATATAATATATACCAATTTATTTAGTAAAACATATTATAATGAATTTAATGATATATTCACTGCATATCCCATTATTGAAGGGAAAATGCACCAGAGGAAACCTTAAAGAATGATGTCCAACAGTGTAAGATAATGAATATTCCAGTTCTCAAGAAAACAAATCGGTTCAGTTCTCAGAACATGAACAGAGTTTGTTTGAATCTGCAACCACATGAATAAAGTATATTTCCTGACTCTGTATTAATGGATGTAAGGCTGATCGCCATGCAGAAATATTTACATATACATTGATCGGAGATGGTAGACAAGAAATAATGTCTAACACTGAGCAATGGCATGAATACACAATGGTGCTTATTTGGAAGATATTATGGGCAGTATTCAATGTGAATACTGGCGACGTGCAGCGAATCCTGTTTAGGATTCGCTGCACATTCGCCACTGCTCGCTGCGTTCCGGAGCGGCTCCGGTATTCAACGAGTCAGGGGCTCGCTGCCCCTGACCGGCGAATTTGAGCTCCTGCGGCGGACGCTGCAGGGAGCCTGAGGACGGTGGCAGGCAGGGAGATGGAAGTCCCCCTGCCTGTCCCAGAACGTTTGTGGGGGGGAGGTGGGCTCCCCGGGTGCCAGGCAGCACAGGCTGCCCCCCGTGGGTGCCAGCAGGGGACCGGGTATATTCACTACACCCAATCATGAATATGTAATGATCGGGTGAAGTGAATATATGAATATCTAATGAGCGGCTCGGCTCCGGCCCCCTGCTGGCTGGTCTGTGTAAAAAAAAATATATATATATATTTTTTAATTAAATATATATTCATGTGCTTACAGCACATGAATAAAAATAGCATGCCCCTCCTCAGAATAAAATTCCAGATTTTTTGACACCAATTGTAAAAAACAAAACACTTTATTTTAAAAGTTCACCTTCCACTTCACCATAAAAAGATAGCGATTGCTACTCGGTGAATCATGGCGAAAAAAACCTTGAAATGTATTCGCCATCTGGTCATTGAATAGGGTGATTCACCGTTTTAGTCAGAAATTCGCCTTACAGCACAAAATCGCCATAAAAACCTGGCGAATCAGCCTCATTGAATACCGCCCTATGTCTCACCACGCTGTGTATGAAATATCCACTGGATTCAAGCTGAAGCCTTCTCCACAACTGAATACATGCACTACTGTATGAACTAAAAGAGGGAGTGGTCACAAATGCCTATTCAGGTATGGTGAGTTATGCTATGTGATTGCATGTTCAGCTGCTGACCAATGACGGAGTGAAAATCTAGAGCTCCCATGCACATCTGAAATATTGCATAATGACTGTGAGAAATTTAGAAAGGAAAAAGGAGTGAGACTTTGTGGTGCATCTGAAGGAGACCAGTCAGAGCTGTGCTTGGCTGCTATACAATGACAGTGGCACCAATCTATCTAAGAACATTTTCAGGATATTCCATGAAAGCAACTGTTTTTGTGGGTGACCCACAACAATAAATTTTTCCCTGATTGCATGTACCCTATTTCAGGGTAAATCCAATTTAGGCTGCTACAGGGGCTGCTTCATTGTTGGCTTTAACAAGCTGCAGAATTCAAAGAATTACATAGCATGACCCTGGTAGCTTTGCATTCTTTAGTCAGTATTAGACATTGTATGCCATGAGCTACAGTACGCATCGGAATCCGGACTATGGATCTTATTCTGGTGACTCACAAAGCTGCAAATTTTGCAGCTTTGCAAGTCAACCAAATGAGACCCGTTGCCTGCATGGCCGCCTGCCACCCCCCCCCCCCTTTGCACGCTGAGTTTCTACCACACGCATGTGAATGGATGTCTTATATAAACATCAATTCACAGCTTGCATGCAGGGAGGAAATCATTCAAAGGTCCCTGACCATTGAATGATTTCTACAGCACTTGCAGATATAAAACACCTCCCTGGTGTCTAACATCTGCGAGCTCCCTGTATAGGAAGAAGGCGGTCAGCTGACATCCGCTGTCACCAGCTCACTGCCTTGTGTCATTGGCCCATTTACATGGAAATACCCAGCATTTTCATGGGAACATGAGCCTGTCACTTCCGCCCCACGTCCACACTGCTAGGTGCAAATGGGATGGCAAGGCCTGCTCGCACAAAGCAGCTTCACATGTGCAGAACATTTTATGCACATGCGCAGTTGCTTAACATTGCTCCCCTGCACCAAAGACACAGGGGAGCATGTCAACTAGAATAACCCCCTATATGTAGACATATGTATAAGGTTGACAGGCAATAGGTCAGCCACAATTGGTCAACATTCATTAGGTTGACATGAACAATAGGTAAACACTGACACAAGCAAATGTTTGGTGTGGTAATAGTAATTTATTTCACGATTTAATATTTTTGCACATTTTCATACTTTACCATCTATGTTTTCTGCGATTGAGAATAGTAAAATGTACCGAGCCCATCGATAATAAAGCAAGGCACCTGCCCCTAAACATGACAAGCGAAGTAAGCAATGTGAGGGTACACTGTACACTAATTGGGGTTTCCAGATGCTCAAATGCTTTTCATATGTCTACCCACTCTTCCCCTAATTACTCTCCACCCTATGATCCCCACCCAGTCCACAACATGTACTAGGGAGAGGCATGTATAGTATTGGATCCCTCCTCACCACACTCTGCCCTAACAAACTGAGCCTAGTAGTGCTCCTTGCCCTGGAAACCGAAACGAAAATTATTGCACCAATGATCACTGTCTTTTTAAACATTGCGGGCTAGGTTCCGTTGTGCCTTTACGTGTTTTTAATGCATGCTTGCAGTATAGAAAATCTTATTGCTTCGATAAGCAGTGCTAAAAAAAAGTCTAAACTCTGATAATTAATAAATGGGTCACTGTATGTTAAATTACAGACTTCTATAAACACAATCTCTCCATGCAGTAGCCATGAGTGAACTCTACATCATGTGTTTGTTGATTACAGAGCTGCTAATTAGTAGAATGACCATCAATACTGTATGTCCATGAATAACTAAAAGTTCCCTAATACATTTCTTTACCATCGCTACTGTATCTATGACTATTACAAAGGCTAGTGAGAAATATCAACCAATTTGAATATTGAGGGGTAAATTTACTAAGGTGGGAGTTCTAATGAAGTTTACTAAGATGTGAAATACATTTCACAGGTCATGTTGCTATGGGCAACCAATCAGAATCTACTTCTTATTTATTTACCACCCTCTAGAAGATAGTAGATAGGATGTGATTGGTTGCCCATAGCAGCATGACCTGGGAAGTGTATTTCACATCTTAGTAAATTTCACCTGGAATGTTGCCAATTGCAACCAATCATATATCTTTTTTTTCAGATGGATAGAAGCTATGTGCCAGCTCTGGCTGAATGCTTTACAAGACGGTTGATTAAAAAATATTTAAACAATTTTAATGACCAAGCATAAAATACATTATACATATGTGCAAAATAAAAAATACAATGCCGCAATGTGCATTCATACAACAAATATAGCATCAGCTGAGGTAGAATCGCTGTAAGATATAAAATTATTAAACTTCTACTAATATGATAGGAAGGCAGGGTACTTATATGTTACTTGGGCACCCACTTTAGTTAATACGCTCATTCCCCCACTATCCATGTCCGCGTGGAGATGACTTCATATAGTGTGGCAAGCGCAGCGAGCCGGAAGCGTGGCGAGAGTAGCGAGCCCCGCGAGGGGACGCATAAAACTAAGCAAATAGCTAAGTGGGCGCCCAACTTACATATAAGTACCGAAGGCAGAAAGATAAAAACACTATTTATTCTAAATATGAATTATGCATTGTAAATACAGAATAAAAAAATGAGCAGCCTGCTCAGCCTTCGGTTTCACACAGCCACTCGGGAGAGAGCCGCCCAGCAGAGCCAACCTGCTAGCAGTCATCAGCCAGGTAGACTTTAAAAAACAGCCGTGGCAGCATCACAGGAGCCCTCCCTTCTTCCCCTCTTCTGGACACATGCTACATTCTGGAGACATCCATGAGGGGGAGTGACAGAGCACAAGTACAGGAAGCAGCTGTGGGAGATTGACAGCCCAGGCCAGCAAGGAGCTCCGAGGAGAGGCTGGGAGGAGCAGGAGTGCTCCCAGGTTAGTGCATGTGGTTCTGCCTCAGCAGCTCCATACTGGCTGGAACTGTGTTTAAAGTAACAGCTGTGTGTGGGTGTGCATGCCGGTAGTGACCACTGTGTGTGGGTGGGTGTGTGTAGGCTGGTAGTAACCCTTGTACAGTATGTGTGTGTTTATGTATGTTTAGGCTGGTAGTGACCCCTGTATGTGTATGTGTGTGTATGTATGTATGTATGTATGTATGTATGTATGTATGTATGTATGTATGTGTAGGCTGGTAGTGACCCCTGTGTGTGTGTGGGGACGGGGAGGCTGGTGTGCTGGTAGTGACCCCTGTGTGTGTGTGTGTGTGGGGGGGGGGGGGGGGGGCTGGTAGTGACCCTTGTGTGTGTGCTGGTAGTGACCCCTGTGTGTGTGTGTGTGTGTGTGTGTGTGTAGGCTGGTGGTGAACCCAATGATCAAGTAAATTATTATTTAATATATCTAAAATGGAGCCGCAATGATACAATGATGTAGGCCACAAATACGATCACGTAAGCATGCTGCACTTAGTACAGTAATACAATGTACATTACAGCTTTGTTCAGTACTGAGCGAGTTTCCCGATTATTGGGAGGACCCGTTCTGCACATATGCAAAATGGGTCCTGTGATCACATATCAGAATGCTATCTTATTGACAGACAGAGGTGTTCTCAGGGAAGGACAGGGTGGGTGCAGATGGCATTTGGGAAGCCAGGAGCGTGTTGGCCCTCTTTTTCTTGGCATGGCGAGGACAAGGATTGCGTTGTGTACGCTGTTTCCATAATGTCCCAATTCCCCCTGGAACAACAAGCCTGCATAAGGTCTGACTTACTCTAGGCTTGCAGTATATACAATTCATACTGAATCAGGCTCTTAGTTTCCACCTGCCACTACAAGATACCACCCTGATCTGCAATGGGCTCACCCAAAGGTGGAGCATGTCACGCCCCCTTATTGGCGTGCCGTGCAAACTCTCGAACTCTAAAATCTCACTGAAACTAATTTTCAAAAGTAGGCAAGTAAGTATTACAAACCCCCCTTGTTGTGTCGGTCTGGGATTTAGGGGAGGGTGTAGGAGGCCCCCCAGAAATATAAGTGTACCGGGCCCCAAGATTTCTGTTGCCGGCCCTGAGCAGGAGGCACTAGAATAAAATGCAGTTATGTTAATAATTCAGCTTTCGCATGCCCAAAATCACATGTTTTTAAATAAAACTACATCTCACCAGTGCAAGCTTTATATCTTAGCTTTTTGAGGGACAGAGTCACCTCAATTTAACACATAATTTGCCACCTTTAGCTAATCACTGAGTTATGAAGCTTAATGCACTTTTAAATTCCTTTTAGTCTAGCTTTGCACAGCACACTGCATTTTGGATAATACTTGTAATGCACTTAATTCTATTGTAGAAAAGCTGCCAGGTGTGAAGATATTTAACCTCTTGACTTAATATGTGAGTGGCATGAAGTATTCAACCGCAGGAGCCTTTGTAATTCTTGTATTAGAGCTGTAATAGCTACTAATGAAGAGGAAATCTACAAATAAGACTTCAAACCCTGTATTAAAAAAAAGATTATAATTATAATAATACCATAATAATAATAACTAAAGTTTTATTGAATGTGCATGCAACTAGCTTATGTTATTCATATATGTATACCACATTTAAGCCATAATAATTGCAGTCAGCACTGCTGAGATTTGCCATACTGTAATGCCAATGGGAAAATGAACTATCTATGTGTATCCAGTCACACTTAAAAGTGGTGAGAAGCAGAGCCTCATTATCAACTACCGTATATAACGTAGCATCCTGCTTAGGCCATGTGTCGTTGAGAGACCGGGATTACATTAACCATTGTTTTCAATGTTTATTTTCACAAAGAGGCACAATCCAGTAATTTACCTAAGGCTGCATGGTGTCTTCATCAGGATCTTGTGGGAAGGAAAAGATCTACTGTATTTATGGTATAATTTCATCTAACATAACGAGTTATGATTAAATGCATTTTCAAGCTAGAAATTGGAATATAGATCGCTGTGGTTTGTTAACTATGTTGTTATAAATATCAATACAGCAATGACTATAATAATTTATCAGATTTATATATGGTTACCACCAGTACTATTTTTCTGGAAAAATAGGTCCAGGAACTCCAGGTCTGAGTAAAAAATAAAGAGAGAGAGAGAGATGTATATATTGTATTTAGAAACAAAAGCACTCACAGGGGACTTATCTAATGGAAAGTACAATTTGGCCCAGAACAGGTTCAGGAACCCAGTTCCTGATGATGTCATATTTAATAAGTGGTTCAGGAACTGAGTTCCTGCTGGTTCCTGCTGAAAAATAGCACTGGTTATTATTACCACTTACTGTCCTTAGAGAAATACATTTTAATCAAACAAAATAGCCACTTAAATATTGGTTATGTACCTGTATGTATGCATTGAAATAGATTGAGTTCAATTCTGTGATATTCAGTTGCTACTTGTTAATATATGTTACTTCTTATTTGAACATGGAGAAAGGTTCATTCATTTGTAATACTGTAAAATTATATTAGCGAGCACCAGAGCTATTGAAAGACCAACATTATACTTTTGGGATAATTTTTTTCAATATGTCCATGTCTGTGGCAATATCAAGCAGGATGGCAATGGGTTCTCAGCTTGACAGTGGAATCCCAATGATCAGGATCCCAACACATTTTGTGTATGTATGTCCACCACCCCTACCCACTAACCCTCCTTACCGGCAGCCTAACCCTCCTTCCCTTAGTTCGTACCTGCCCCATCCATGCTGCCTAACCCTATCCATCTCTCCTTAGTGCCTAACCCTAACCTTCTCCCCACCCTTAGCATTGCACCTAACCCTCCACCCACTGCACCATAACCCTACCTGGCTTACTTCCGATCTGGATGCCAACAGTCATGATTCCTGTATAGCGGTTTTGTGAGCAGTATTGAGTTCCAAGCTTTGGCTTTCTTACCAGTGTCGGGATTCTAGCATCTTTATTAAAACTGCCTGCATTCCAACTGCCAGTATGATAACTGGATCCCCATCAAGCAACATCCAACTCTTCAGCCCACTGAGTCAAATGTCTGGATCACTTCCAGCATGATTGCAACCGGTTTCATCTGTTTGGTAATTACCTTCAATTCTTTTGCTTTTTTTTCTGACCTTAATGCTCCGACCTGTTGGAAACCAGGTGGATTGGTGGAATACCCACCAATCTACCTGCTTTTTGTCAGAAACAGGGCCAAATTCAACAGGTGTTGGCCTGTTTCCAACCATCTCAATCCAACTTTCCTCCATCCTCCTGCCTCCTGTCCGCCTCCTCCCGTTGCTCACCCAGTCCTGGCGTCGGGTGAGAAATGGGAGCAGCCAGCAGCAGCCAAATCCGACAGTTGGATTTGGCTCAAATCCGACAGTCGGTTTGGCTGAAATCCGACAGTCGGATTTGGCCACAGCTAATGGGGCTTGTTGGATCCATTCCGACAAATGCATGTCATAATGGATCTGACTTCAATTGAATATACCCTTTAATAGTCACATTCATAACATACAGTATTAAAACGCACATTATATTTATATAATGACAATACTTGCTCAAATTTGACTACTGAATGGATTTAGTAACCCCACAACAATGAACTTCTTCAGTAATTACAGTAAACACCTCTCCAATCACTAATGTTCATGCAGAGAAGGTGTACAGTACAGTATTTATCAACACATGTATGAAAGCTAGATGATCTTGGCACATTAGCAGTTATATATCATGTAGTTATTTACTCATTCATATTCTTTCAGGGTTCACAATAACTTTTAACTACTCAGTAGTAAATAACCTTGCTTCATCCTTGTGCTGTACCATATCATTGGCACTGCAAAAAGCATATATGAAAAGACTAAAGAGAACAATGCCTCCACCTAATCTGGAATTATTGCTAAGCAGCACATTCTTACTGTCCAATCTCTCTGTCTAGGACTTTCGTTGTTCATGTTTATGTGAATCATCCACTGGTTGAGCTGTTTTGCATAAAATAAATACCTTCTTATTGTACAATTATACAATCTGTGCTCAGCTTTACCTAATACAGATGACATTTGCATTTTGAAATAAAAATAAATTAGGTTTGCTCTCTTTTTTACATTTTTTATGGGTGGCATTAAAGGCAATAAAATATCCCAAATGAATGCAATTGTTAAACAAAGCATCAGCAGAAAAAGGATAAATAATGAGCAATTTATACATTACAACTACAATTAATTAATGAACTAAAATTTCAAATAATGAAAGCAAATATACAGTGTCAACTTAATTATTTCATTGTTATAACTTGAATATTTCCAATAGTTTACTATACTTTTTCCCATTTTTTTCCCCACCTGAACCCTCTGGCACTTTCTCTTCATTGCAGCCTACAAATGAAAAGGAAGTATCCACACTATAACTATTCTCTTACTCCACTACCTCTCCTCTTGATCCTATACATGCAGAAGTCATTAAAACGCTATCTCTTGTGCTTATCCCAACCTTAACTAAAATCTGCAATCTCTCTCTTGCTTCTGGTACTTTTCCATCTCTGTTGAAACATGCAGTGACTACTCCCATTCTGAAAAAACACAATTCTGACCCTAACTCTCTGTCTAACTACCGTCCTATCTCTCAGCTCCCTTGCCTCTCCAAGCTACTCGAGAGACTTTTCTACTCTCGCCTCACACACTTTCTTAAATCTCACAGCCTATTAGACCATCTTCAGTCAGGCTTTCATTCCCAACACTCCACTAAGACAGCACTGACTAAAGTGGTGAATGGTCTGGTAACTGCCAAGTCTAAAGGCCATTACTCACTACTTATTCTTCTAGATCTCTCTGCTGCGTTTGACATTGTTGTTCACACTCTTCTCATACAAACACTGCACTCCCTAGGTCTTATTGATACAGCCCTTCTTGGTTCTCATCTTACCTATCTGATCGCTCTTTCACAGTGTTCGCTTTTCTGACTCTAGATTTTCTTCACTACCTCTGTCAGTTGAAGTTCCGCAATGCTCAGTCTTAGGTCCTCTGCTGTTCTCAATCTATACTTCCTCTCTTGGCAAATGTATTAGTTCTTTCAGGTTTCAGTATCATTTGTATGTGGAGGATACTCAAATCTATCAACCCCAGAGTTGTCACCACTGGTTTTGGGCGGAGTCGCTGAATGTCTCTCTGCCATCTCATCTTGGATGTCTTCTCGTCACCTTAAACTCAATTTTTCCAAAATGGATTACTTATATTCCCACCAGCCAAGAACAGTTACCATCCTGATATCTCCATAACTGTTGACAACTCTACAATGCACCCTACCCCACAAGCTCATTGCCTAGGGGTCATCATTGACTTTAAACTGTCTTTTGTTCCCAACATTCAATCTGTCGCAAAATCATGTTACATGCATCTAAAAAACATATCCAAGATATGACCCTATCTCACAAAAGACACTACTAAATTTTTTATCCATGCACTTATTATATCCCGCATTGATTATTGCAATAGTTTCCTAACTGGTCTTCCCAAGAACAGACTCTCACCACTGCAATCAATTTTAAATGCTGCTTCTAGGCAGAACTTCCTAGCAAGACACTCATTGTCTGCTGATCCGTTCTGCCAGTCCCTAAAACAATATAAAACACCTCAACTCGCATATAATGCACCAGCATATATATCTCTACTTATTACAAAATATCTCCCATCTCAAACACTCCATGGAAGATCTGCATCTCTGTTCTGTGCGGAAAAAACAAAACCTTTCAAAGCCCAGTTCCAGTGGTTTGTACAAACAGCTTTACCAAGTTTCTTTGGAGAAAATGGAAACCTTGATAATGATCTACATTTCTTTTAAGGTGCATATTTGATTAATTTCCTATAAGTATAAATATTTATCATCTGGGTTTCCAACATTATAGCACTATTTTCTTTTCTTTTTTTTTTTCTCCTTTTGGAACCCATTCACTTATACTGTATACTGTAGTCATAAAATAATAATTTTCACTTATATTTGTAAAATCCAATTATTGGTGATATTCCTTACACAGGTAAAGCAGGGACTATAACCAATATCACTCGTTTACATTGCAACTCTGATATACAGTAGGCCCTTATTCTGATTTACTCGTAAAGGCAAATTCCTTCTCAAATGGACAAAACCATGTGCGCTGCAGAAGGAGCAGATGCAACATGTGCAGAGGGATTTAGATTTAGGTGAGTTACTTTGTTTCTGTGCATTTGAGAAGAAATTTGCCTTTGAGAGTGAACCAGAATGAGGGCTATTGTTTGCAGTCCCCATAAACTAATATGCAGATGATTGATTTACCAAACCCTGAAAACGACAAGTGTTTTGGAGTTTACTGTGGGAGTCTACATCATCTTCAGATGACAATGTTCGTGGCGTGCCTATCTTTATTATGGGAAGGAGGCCCAGTTGGATAGGTGATTTTGAATCCTTCTACCCTATCTGCACTGCATTTTCTGTGTGCATGCATAAATAAACTAAGGGCATGATTCAGCTTTAATCACTAATCAGCAAACTTGCAGATCAAGTGATTATTTAATGACTGTGCATGAAGTCCATAGGTATCATACATGCACAACCCCAAATAGTAAAAAAATGTGGTACAGATCGTAAACACAATGTGGACAGTATGCTCGTCCGTTCGCTACCCCGTGTGTTCACACGGGGGAGTGATGTTTGGCTTCTGCGTATGCATATTTATACACATGTCCATACGCCTGGTGCAAATGGGCACAGCAAACTGCAAGTTCGCTGTCCCTTTACACCCTACAGTGCGGGCAGAGAGCGTGGAGCGGTGATGGATGGACGCACCCAGGGGAATGCCCAGTGTTTTATGGGTGTTCCCATGAAAATGCTGGGCATTCCCAAGGAAATGAGACAGTGCCGTGGCTGCCGGGGACACGCTGCTGACATCACTATCTGTCAGATGCTCGCCCTGTCCTCGCACAGGGAGCACACAAAGCTAAGACACCTGAGAGTGTCTTAGTTTTGCGTGCACGTTCCACATCATTCAATGGTCGGTGACCATCAAATAATGTGGTCCTTGCCCACAAGGCTGCGAATGTATGTTTATGCAAAACATCCATTTGCAGCCTTGCAGGCAAATTCGGCAAGCGTGGGGGTGGGTGGCATTGTGATTGGCGGGTGGTGTTAAAATCACATGCAGAGCTGCGAACTTCACAGCGCTGTTTGTGAACCAGGATAACCTCCCATGACCGGGTGGCTCGTAAATAGCATATGGATTTATGCGTGCATAGTGATTAGCGATCCATTTGCAATTCTGTTGCTGGGTCAACTTTTCCCTAAGTTTGAACTTGAATGTTTTTGTTGCTTGATATAACTGCACCCCTCCCAACTATCCTAATTTTTGTAGGACAGTGCCATGTTTTTGGTAGGGGGATAGTTGTAAGACTCCCTGTCAATCTCTGCTGTATTCATAACAGTAGTGTAAGTTCATCCAAGTTGCCCGGAGGCAAGATGTGTATTGGTCCCCCCCCCCCCCCCACTCCTCCCACACACAAAAAACTTATGTAAAATTTATACTGTGTATATACTGTATGTCTGTTATGAAATAGAAATATATATACAGTATATATATATAGAGAGAGAGACATATATTTCAGAACTCAGAAGTGATATCAATGGCTTTAATTAATGTTTTTAAAATTGCAGGGGAGGAGAGGTGCCCCCTGGGGAGCAGGAACCCGGCGGCAGGTGACTCCATTGTCTCCCAGAGTTCTGCCTGTGATTCATAAGATACAGTACTGATTTATTAATCCCATTTTACACATCTTGGTCATGAACTTGCTTTACTTTTGCTTATTTCTGAGGCAACTAACATTTTTTCCAATATGAAAGGCCCTTATTCTGATCTAAGCGGTAACGGCCGCTTGCGGCCGTTCCGCCGATGTTTTCGCTCTGCGCATGTGCAGAGGGCACTCTGCGCATGTGCAGGCGAAATCGCCGCACATTTTTTTTTACCGCCGCAAAGGGGGTGGATAGGGGCGTGAGGGGCTACTTAGCCTCATTTCCCTATGCATACGCCCCGCGTTTCATGGGCGTTCCCATGCAAACGCGGGGCGTACGCATGGTAATGAGGCTGTGACGCATGTGTTGGGGGCGGGCATCTGACATCGCCGGATGTCAGCTGCCCGCCCCCATACATGCTTTCACACGGACAAGTGTCCGTGAGGTCTATGGGTGCGGGAGCTGGTGGAGCGTGCGGCCCTGCCTTCGATGGTCGGCGACCATCGAATGCAGGGGGCTGCTCCAAGATGGTGGAGGCGTATCCCCCGCCATTTTCATGCGGACCGCCACATGTCCGCGTACGGACGGCCGTGGCGATCCGTATGGAAGGCGGGGATTCGCCTGCACGGTCGGAGCCGCATATGCGGCTCCGGCCGCACCAAGCAGAATAAGGGCCAAAGAGAGGAGTGTTCCAATTACTGTTGTTTTATAGATACATTCTTTGTGATTATATGTTAAGAAGACTGTTCTACTTTAAATATGCGTTTGATACATTGCTGTCAGCCTAAATATCATGCTACAGGGATCACAGACTTTTCCATCTTTTATTTAAAGCACCTTTGACCTAGCGATACTGGAGCAGCTGGGCATTACTGATATACTAGCTAAATGTTGAAATATTGATGACAAAATTAATATATATATGTTTTGAAATTATACCAACTGTCCAGTCATATAAATGTTATTGCAGAAACCACTTCAGATAATTTTATTGTTCCGGCAACTTATTTGTAAAAATCTTATGAATATTTTTTGTTTTCCAATATATGCACTGTCTGTGTATTCTCTGTGTATTCATTTCTTATAGAGGTTTTGAAACTGTTAAACATTTGCAACGTCTGCACTTAAATGCTGGAGGAAAGGTTAAAAAAAGCCTGTTTGGGTTTTAGAATTTGTCAAAACATTGCATTAACAATGAATGAGGATATTACTAACTCATTTATTTTATATTTAATTCATGGCCATTTTCACTCGTGGGTTTATTTTATTTTTTTCACTACTGTAAATCATGATATCTGTGTCAGTTTCAATATTACTAAGTTGCAAGACATTTTCCCAATGGTAGAAGTTGGATATTTAGTAATGCTAGTATATAAATAAATGGACAGTTAAAGGGAAACTGCACAGTAATAATATTTATTTATACCAGTGGTTCCCAAACTGTGCTCATAGGATCCCTGGGGTGACTCGGAGCACTTGCAGGGGTGCCTCAGGTTGGTGCTCCAGAACCAATTGAAATAATTTATGGCCCATGAAATAGGCAAAATCAGTGCATGTGCCTTGCAATTATAAAATATGGGGGTAAACAGAAGTGAATCATGTTCCTCACAACATAACTTTACATAAGGATAACATTTAATCACAACTTATTTAATTTAATATATTTTTCTGAATTCTCAGTAACAAACTTTTGGCATAGGGGTGCCGTGAGAAACATTCTGATACTGTAGGTTGCCCTGATTCAAAACGTTTGGAAACCACTGATCTATACTGTAACTAGAGATTAACTTTTCAGTTCTTTGAAAACCAAACACGAATGAACTATAGGGTTCCGAGTGGAACCAAGTCTTAAATCATTTCAGCTCACAAAGTTTGGATCTCGTGTTTTGGATTGCATGCACAGTAAGCCCCTCCCTCATGATTGCAACTGCAATTTAACCATACCTCACAAATTTCTTCTATCCCATGTCAGGATTCCTGTGGGGCCCCATCACTCATCTTCAGGAAAAGAGGCACGGCCTCAGGCAAAAGGGGAGTGGCTTCACAGGAATGTCCATGATCACGAAGCCATGCCCCCATTTTTGCCACTGTGGAGGCATGGCTAGCCATTCCCCGGCCCCTCTGTCTCCCTAAATATTCACCAGAGCATCAATGAGCAGGGGGGACTCCCAACTGCCTCCCCCCTCCCCCACCATGAGACACTGCCATCCCTGGGTGGGAAGTGGGACAGTAAGAAGAAGAAAAAATGGGACTGTCCAGTGAAAACCAGAGTGAAGTTCAGATGAATTGTAAATAAAAGTTTTGTAGGTAAAGCTGGGAGTAGGGGCATTTTAAGAGAGGGGTAGCCTGTGTTCAGTCTCCTCTTTTGGGCCCCCTCCTCTATGCCAGGAACAACATTGCACAGCTCTATAGACTCTGAGCCCTCTAGAGCTAAGTCTCTAATGTCTATTTGCTGATCTCTGGAAAAATTATACAGTGGGCATTTTTCAGTGATTTCTGCAGCACTGCTGCCTTCATCATGAGACTTTGGAGGGGAAAGTATTAAAAATGGGTGCAGCTTGTGCGATGCACAAGGGCACTTGAGTCCATTATAAATATGTCACTAGCTCTTAGGGAAGGCAAATTAATCCATGTTGTGGAATATTTTACAGGTTGAGTGTCTCATGTTCAAATTAAATGGGACCAAAATTATTTTGTACAGCATATCAGATTTTTCTGTATTTTTGGAATATTTAAATGACTTGGGGTGGGATGCACTAAAAGGGAAAATGCGGTAAAACCCGTTTTACTGCATTTTCCTATGTACTAACACCCCACCACCACGTTTCCGCATAGTAGGGTATCGCCACCTTTGGGTGGTGATGCCCTATAGAAGCCTATGGGCTTCTTGTAGCCACCCGCCGCCTCCGCCGCAAACCACCAACCCCTCTCTCCCCCTCCCTCCCTTAAGCTGGGTACACATCTACACAATCATCAGGCCGTTCTTTCGATCTGGGACAATTTAGGTGTGTATGCTGCCCTGATTCCTGCTGTACGATCGATAAATGTTCAAAAACTGTCTTTTCTGTCCATACTCGGTCGAAGGTTCAGTGCTGTTTAATATTCATCCGACCGGACGGGCCCATTTCGGAACAAAAGTGCAGTGTGTACGCACGTTTGATCGTTATGCTGGCCGTTCTTGCGATTATACTCCTAAAGCTGGAATGCCCATGTGGGCGTTGACTAGCTGCATGATTTCTCCTACAGCACAGCATGTAAACAAGAAGCGTTCACCTCTCCCTCATTATATTTTCCTCCCATCTTTATAGTTGTTTGCCGTACGTCTGTCCCTAGTCACCCACTGGCTGTCTACATGTAGACGCGCACCCCATCCTTATAGTGGTCTGCCGTACACCTGTCCCTAGTCACCCTGCCGCCTGTCTTTGTTTAGACCTGCCGCCTGTCTACATATAGACGTTCACCCCATCCTTATAGTGGTTTGCCGTATGCCTGTAAATAGTCATCCTGACACCTGTGTACATGTAGACCTTCCACCTGTCTACATGTAGACGCGCACCCCAGCCTTATAGTGGTTTGCCATATGCCTATCCCTAGTCACCCTGCCGCCTGTCTACATGTAGAACTGCCACCTGTCTACATGTAGACTTGCCACCTGTCTACAAGTAGACGCACACCACGTCCTTATAGTGGTTTGCCGTACGCCTGTCCCTAGTCACCCTGCCACCTGTCTACATGTAGACCTGCCACCTGTCTACATGTAGACGCGCACCCCATCTTTATAGCAGTTTGCCATACGTCTGTCCCTAGTCCCCCTGCCGTCTGTCTACATGTAGACCTGCCACGTGTCTACATGTGGACGTGCACCCCATCTTTATAGCGGTTTGTCGTATGCCTATCCCTAGTCTCCCCGCCAGCTGTCTACATGTATACGGCCAGCTACACTGTTCTTCAGAGCGGTTTGCCGGACTTAATTTTTTACGTGGCACTACAAGTACCTGTGCAGCAGGGGTGTTTATAGACTGCAATGTTGTGGCCATAGCAGCAAGAATGCAAGCACAAACCTTTCTTTTCCTCAAGCTCATGATGGGAGAGATAGAAAACAAACAGAACGAATGAACGTACGTGCCTTGTTCTCTGCACAGCCAGCACTGATGTAAAAAAAGTTTTCGCTTTTGTTTAGGTTCTGTAATCACGCCTCTTTGTTTTGGTATGCCCTTAACCCAGCCCATTATGATAATATTGTTTATATATGACGTGTCAATAGCCCGAATCGAGAGAGTGTGTATGGTGGTACAATCTTTTTCTTGCGATTGTTTGGAAGGGAGTCATTCGGACATCACAAGTAAAATTGTATAGGTGTGTATGCGCTTTTCGGCTGCTGTTTGTGGACGGTCAATTGCGTGTATGGTCGATTGAACACTTGCAAGAAAACAGGGATTTTATAGATGTGTACCCAGCTTAAGTCCAGGTCTTCTGGACCCGGAAGGTACAGCCTTCCTCCCCCTAGTAACGCAAAAGGATGCCCTTTTGGATGCAGGGGGGGGGGGGGGGCAGCTAAGCAGACTGTCCCTGGTGTGAGGGGAGCAGGTGGCGGCAGGGAGGTAACGGAAACCCCCCACACACCACATTACAGGTATCGCGGGGGGCCGGGATCCTTATGGGCGGGATGTATATTAATACATCCCGCCCATAAGGAGATATTTATCTTGGGGGATCAGGTGGACACTGATATGATCAACAGTAATTAGGTTGACCACTATTGGCTGACAGGCCATGCGTCGAAACATGAAAAAGGTTGACATACCTTATGTCAAATTGTTCAGAAGGTTAATACAAGCAATACGTTGACGTGTAAAATGTCGACATGAAAAAGTCGATATGAGTTTTTCATTGTTTTTTTTTTCAGGTGTCTTTTCATACTTTACCATTCAAGGGGACATACAGTAGAGTTAGATTATAATAGTGTGCAGAGAATGGTGAGGCACTGTGCCCGAAGCATGGCATGCAACTTCAGACCCAGTGCAAGTGGCTGCTAGTCATGGAACAATGTGGATAAACAGAAGCACTATATACACCACCACATAACAGAGCTTAAGGATGACAGGAATGCACAATTTACTTAATTCATATTTTTTCTTAAGCTTATCAATAGAAAACTTTTATCCTAGTGGCACTGTGAAAAAAATACTGATATTTAAAGGAGCTGTGATTCAAGAATGTTTGGGATCCCCTGCCAAATCTAATAAAGTTAATTAACATGAATGCCCCCCAAAAATAGGTTTTCGCTGTTGCTCCCTTGCAAAGTAGTCCCATTAATTCTTATACACACAGTCTGTTTCAAGCACAAAATGATAAAAAATATTGTATACATTTATCTTCAAAGTTTCAGACCCTATCGCAGGACTGTGAATTTGCAGCCTTGCCAATTATTGAATGACTGCGCATGAGCACGGTAATTAGTGCCCATGTGTGGGTCTCCCTGTGAGACTTCCGGGACGCCGATGCCAGGTGGCTGTGTGTGCGGGATGGCGGAGGAGGACTCCGGTGTCCGGTTTGAGTGCTAATGATGTACAGGTGAGATTGCACTACTTAAGGTTACCTTGATGCCCTTTGAGAAAGGCGGATGAAGGTGGATGAACACCGAAACGGCCCGTCAGGGCTATACTGTGGATTTGAAGTGTCTGCTATCTTCAGCTACTGCCACTACGATGAGTATATGAATCATTTTCACATGTCTCATTAAAAGGAATTATTTGCATATTACTTGCATGGGTGTGCTGGCCCAGTCTTTCTTTGGAATGGTACCTGCCTATCCAGTGATTGATACACAATATTGGATTCATGCCTTGCACCCCAGTTGTTGCTTTACTATGAGAGTGCGTCTCCCCTCAACACCCTATATATATATATATATATATATATATATATATATATATATATATATACACAGTGCTTTCAATGGAAACGCCACATCGGGAGTCCAAATACATAAATATGGTAAAAGCGGCACTCGATAATAAAGCAGCATAGACACGAACATGATAGCAACATTTTGATGTTTTAATCACACCGTCATCAGGCAAGCTTGATGACGATGTGATTAAAACATCGAAATGTGTCTATGCTGCTTTATTATCGCGTGTCGCTTCTACCATATTTATATATATAAAAAAGCGCATGTCAGAGGTTAACCTTTGTATTGTTATCTCTAGATCAATAACCTCTGACATGCGCTTTTCCTAGTTAAACAGCTGCTCCTCCAATATGGTTCTCCTGTTAGTGAGAGCCAGGGGTGTACAAAATGCAAAAACGGGGGTTATCGGAGTGTGCTAATCGGGGTACCACCTAGCCAGTTTCCACATTTAGCCAATTACACTGATGTGTTTTATCAGTAATTTTAAAAACACACACGGTTCTTCCGTCCACTTTTTCAAACAAGAAGATGACTCCAAGTCAGACAAAACCCAACGCATTTCATCACAAGGGACTTCGTCAGGGGTATGGCAAATCAGTAGTTAACCTCACACCAAGATTGTGTGTGGGTAAGTGTCTTCACACAATGGTATAAAATCTAAGTAATTCAAGGACTAGGTGCAAGATTATATAATTGGCAGTCGGTAGGGATGATCTTTGAAGCTCTATAAAGCCATGATGTTAGTGGTAGTATCTTCCTCTCAGTAGAACCATCTAATAGGTGCCCCGCTCAATCACAGATATCCTCAACTCGAATCAGAGCAATTCATGTGGTAATGGCGGGTTTAGATCACCAATAAATATTCTGTGTTATCCTGAGAGTGCTGCTAGCAGATAAAAATGCTGGAGTATGTCCCCAGTATAAGCATCCAATTGCTTCTGTTAGCGCCCCAGCCCCCCCCCCCCCCCCCCCCCCCCCCCCCCCCCGTCCGGCGGCAGTGCGGGATGCTGGCTGGACTGACTTTTTTAAAAGGGGCAATCACTTGTAAGACAAACCCATACCTTGTAAGTGATTGCCCCTTCAAATAAATGCCCTCGTTCGGCCGACATTCCACACTGCAGGCAAACTCAGGCGGCATTGCTTACTGCCCTAAATCTCTTTCAGTTGTCTCATATTATAATTTACCTTGTCCAAAACACTCTGGTGTCAGCCTATAGGAAATGTACATTGCTCCTCCCTAAGTGTAGTTTTCACCGGTTCCTGGCCCATGAAAGCTAACTTAGGGCCTTATTTTGGTTCATTCTTTCTGACAAAATCCTTCTTAGATGGACAAAACCATGTGCAATGCAGGGGGGGCAGATGTAACATGTGCAGAGAGAATTAGATTTGGGTGAGTAATTTTGTTTCTGTGCAGGGAAAATACTGACTGCTTTATTTTTACACTGCAATATAGATCTCACTTTGAAGTAAAACCCCACCCAAATCTAATTCTCTCTGCACATGTTACATCTGCCCCACCTGCAGTGCACATGGTTTTGCCCATCTAAGAAGGATTTTGTCAGAAAGAATGAACCAAAATAAGGCCCTTAACAAGGCATCTACTATTAAAGGGAATATATTTGCTTATCTGAGAGATACAGGGTGAGATTTAATAGGATGAGATATTCAGAAAGTGAGAGATTTGGTAAGAAATCTCCAGTTTTTTTTAAGCGGCAATCATTTACACTGCTAAACCAGTTTGATTTTGCTGTGTAAATGATTGTCACTTTAAAAAAACTGGAGATTTCTCACAAAATCTCTCACTTTCTGAATCTCTCATTCTATTAAATCTCACCCACAGTTACAGATATTGGGCCTGATTCGGAAGTGTATGCAGTTGTGAATGTTGAGAAGATATGCACATACTGCAGCTGCTGTAGTTAGTAGAGCTGCCCACTGACAGAGTTTTTAAATTGTGTACAAAGATACACCATCAGTCACACTATCAATTATCTGAGCAACTCTATGGTTTCTAGGCCACCAGAGCCGTTGTACTGTATCAAATGAAACATTTGTGACACACTTGCATTTGACTAGTCACCCCATGGGCCTCCTATAATGCATATGGACTGTCAATCTCTCTGCCTCTGAATTCTCTGTGACCGGCATCAGTAACAATTTGTGATGCAAGACATCATTGTGACTGCTATATAATAAATAGGGTACTCTTTACCTAGAACGGCGCCCACGATTGAAATCGCGGGCATCGCGGGTAAAATCGCGGTAATCGCGGGCATCGCGGGTAAATCGCGGGTAAATCGCGGGTACATCAAAATCGGGTACCCGCGATTACCGCGATTTTCCCATAGAGAACAATGTTAAAAAGCCTGATTGACCGCGATTTTAGCGTTAAATGCCTCAATGCCCGCGATTTTCCCATAGGAATCAATGTTAAATGGGCTACAGAGCCCAAATAGCCCCAATTAACCCTTAAATGTCCCCCCAAATTTTTAACGCCACCCCACGATCAACGCCAACCCGAAGCGTGGCGAGCGCAGCGAGCCCGCGAGGGGCGGCGGTACGCGTCCTACGACCTTTTCATGCCCTACTATCCACGTCGGCGTGGAGTTGAGAATAGAATAGTGTGGCGAGCGCAGCGAGCCACCGAGCCCGAAGCGTGGCGAGCGCAGCGAGCCCCGCGAGGGGACGCGGATACCTTCACAGTTATACGCGTCCCCTCGCGGGCTTCACAGGTGTCCGCGTGGCCACGGACACCTGTGAAGCCCGCGAGGGGACGCGCTTACCTGTGAAGGTATCCGCGTCCCCTCGCGGGGCTCGCTGCGCTCGCCACGCTTCGGGCTCGGTGGCTCGCTGCGCTCGCCACACTATTCTATTCTCACACCACGCCGACGTGGATAGTAGGGCATGAAAAGGTCGGAGGACGCGTACCGCCGCCCCTCGCGGGCTCGCTGCGCTCGCCACGCTTCGGGTTGGCGTTGATCGTGGGGTGGCGTTAAAAATTTGGGGGGACATTTAAGGGTTAATGGGCTCTGTAGCCCATTTAACATTGATTCCTATGGCCAAATCGGGTGGATTGAGGCATTTAACACTAAAATCGGGTCCATCGCGGCTTTTAACATTGCTTCCTATGGGAAATCGGGAGCATCGCGTCGCGGGCATCGCGGGTACGTTTATGGCCGGCCGCGACGCGACCGACGCGATTTTTCAGGTTTAACATGGTTTTCAATGGGAAAATCGCGGGCATCGCGTCGGTCGCGTCGCGGGCAGGCATAAATGTACCCGCGATGCCCGCGACGGGCGCCGTTCTAGGTAAAGAGTACCATAAATAGTATACATCACAGTGACCTCTACAATATATACAGAACATCATGTGGACTTTAATGTCATGCAGAGAACATCCTGGTAACCACCATAGCGTACAGAGAACACTACAGTGACTACATACAATAATAGAACATCACAGTGGTTGCCACATCATATAGAGAACTTTTAGATAACCGCCATATAATGCAGAGATCACAGTGAATACAATATAATACAGAAAGCTTCACAGTAATCCTAATATGAGAATACATCAAAATGACAAAGATATATAATTAATGAAATACTAAATGCCAGTAACAAAGTATATATCTTTGCCGTCATCCCTGTTAGCAAGCATCTCTACTTACTGAAAACCAAAATACATATTAACTATCTTAACTCTTGCATTTTAAAACTCAATTTGCACAGTTCTGTCTTAAGTAGCAGATGCTTTATTGACATGAGCTCCATGCCACTGTCTTCCATAAATCTGATATACTGCCACACTGATGGTTTGACTACTACAGACTGGCTGCCAAGAAACATACAGGATTTACCCACATCCCTCATGCACACATATGACCCACATCAATCCTGTACTCATTAACATCCAACCCACATCTGCACACATCCTGCCTACAATCCTTCTGCAGTTCACACACCTAAACCATGACAAATTAATACAAACTTTATAACTGATAAAAAAAAAACTCGACAGCTCGGTCAGATCATCAGTCTACATTAGGGCTCCTCAAACTATTTTGCTCTGGGACCCCATCAGACAATAAAAATAGTTACATGACCCCAGCTAGTTATTGCAGAAGATCATCACATCACATATCAGCAAACAGCACATACATGGCAGCATTGTGGAGGCACAAAATGATGGGAGGAGTCTAAAATAACAGACAATTCAACAGATTTTTCAGACTCCTTGAATCACTGACTGAGGTTACAAAAGTCATCAACTTGATGGTCAGCAACATGGAGTCGCGACCCCATGCTGAGAATTATGGGACCCACTTTGGGGTCAGGACCCACAGTTTGAGAGCTGCTGGTCTACATCTAACAGTCTACAACTGTTAACTGTTGGCCATTACCCAATCTGCCATGCTCCCCCTAAAAGCACTCCCCTGCTTTTTAACTGTCATATGTATCATCCCCCCTAATAGTTGTGCCCATTGGTGTAGACATCACAAAAGCAGCAGTATGCATATTGCTCAAGGTTATTTGATTAGCATGCAGTAAATACTATTTAAGAGAAATAAATATTCACAGAGCCATAAGGCATTTTGTAGTCCGCCCCCCCCTGCACAGTTGTTTCTAGATGGCAAGCTACCCACTGACCAAATATGTAGGACATCCAAACTGTGGACCCAATTCAGACCTGTTCCCTAGGCTGCGTTTCCTAGCGAGCAGGTTAACACTGCCCTGCCACCGATTGCATGCACGCCCCCTCTGCCAGCCGGATTCGCTCGGTACACTGCGATCAGATGTGTATGCTTCTCACCATCAAATGATTGACTGTTCGTTCTAAAGCCAGGACTGAATACTGATGGATGATTTGAAGGCAGGTGCTGGCATCATGTGACATCAGTCGACTTCCCGACCAGGCAGGGGCACACCTGCTTTCCGATGGGCCCGTATGCATTTCGATGGGCCAGCCCGCTATTTCTAAGGGTGCGACCACTGTTTTTGTGGGCAAGCCCATGAAGCACCGAGTGCCCACCCTGGATCGCCCCCTGTCTGTCAATCAGGCCGTGAGCTCCATGATGAATGAAAAATTTGCCGAAGGTGTACGCAGACCCCAGACCATCGGAGACGAATTTGGACCTGTACAAACAAGTCTAAACCGAACCCTTAATACTGTATGCCCTTGGAAATAGGATTGCTACCTAGCAACACATTCCACTCTTTATCTGTTGCTACAGTATGTCTATTGCCTCTTGAGAAACTAACTAGTAATACAGAATATTTGTCACTCCCACATGGTAAAGTAGGACTAGAAGAGCCCTCTGACTAATGATTTAGTTTTTTAAGCATTTTGTACAGTGACAGTCTTTGGATTTTTTTTTTAATAATAGGTTTTTATTAAATCTTGCAAAGAAACAAAATACAGAAAAGAAACTGTGTTGCGATAAAACACAAGAATAAGTAAGGGGTCATAAGGGGGAAGGAAGGGAATATGGACATTTAAGGGGGTCTCAACATGGTATACGCTGCAATAATAAATTTGATCAAAGTAGCAGTAGCATCTTTAAATAACCTAAATCTCCATTATTTAGAATACAGCAAACAATTGCAATTGCTCATAAAGCATGAATGTTATTCACTGACTTGGGATTTATTATCTAATATTCCCACCCTGAGATTATTAAATAAGTAAATAAATAAATAACTGTGTTCTGGATGTCATTCGGCATCAGGCAATCTGGTTGTCCCCTAGAACAATTCAAGCTTACAGATCATAGATTCCAGCAAAATGATGTTCTGTGAACTCATCAGCTTGTCCCATCAATAGTGAGACAAGCTGTCCTTATATATTTTGCAGGCATTAAATGACAACCATGCTATATCTTCCGTGATCTGTGTTCCGACATTACCACAGAAAAGTGTGCTGGTTACAATCTGTGTTATATGCTTATATACACAGATTTAGATTGTTGAATCACACTGATTTCCCTGAGTTCAATGGTATAAGATGACAATTTGGCACCCGGACACTGCTTTATATTCATTGATTGCTAGGAATTATTACTACAGGTTGAGTATCCTTTATCCAAAATGCTCGGGAGCAGGGGCATTTAGGATAGGGCAGGGATGAGGACCTTTTTGGTTCCCAGCTGTTGTCGGACATCCCAGTATGCTATGCTACAGTTTTGCTATTTGGCCATGCTAAAACTGTTGCAGTGCATGCTGGCATGTGTAATTCAACAACAGCTGGAGGGCCAAAGTTTCCGCATGCCTGGGATAATGGATTATTATGGATTTCGGAATATATTTTGTTTTATTTTCATACTCACCTGGTCCCCATGTGTCCCCATGTGTCCCCCAGCATCCATCACGTCCATATTTTGAGGCATCCCCATTCTCAATGATGCATCATGCAGGTGTGTGGGTAACATCATGGCATCATCAGCACAACCATGCAATACATCATTGGGATAGATAAACATTTTACGATCATACATGTATGTAACTTATTAAACTGCTCTATGAGAAACTTGATGTCCAGTAATGTCTCTTATTTGGAAGATGCAGTTCAATTAAGTATTGTTGCACCCAAAAATATTAGAGCCTGCCATGTTTGTTTGCTGGTTAATACATGTCTGGCCTGGATAGGAAAAGAATGACTACAGACAGGGCCTCCATGAGAAATGTTAGTCCTTGTCATGGGGGAAGGGGGGACCAAACTGCAGGCATGGCCTTTATGAATGTCAAGCCCCCTCTGGGTAACAGTTCTGGTTAACTACACTTCCCAGCTTCCCTTACTACAGTTTTGCAATTTATTCCCGCCAAACCTGTGGCAGGACATGCTGACATTTGCAGTTCCATAGTAGCTGGAGGCAGATGAGATTTTGACACCCAATCGGTTAAACAGTGCTCACCATTAAGCACCACAAAGGGAGGTACAACTGATTAGGGTTGGTCGACAAAAAAAGACTGAAAAGTCCCAAGGCGCTACCAGTCCTTGCAGCCGAATTTCCAAAACGAGGACCACTTAGCAATCCTCCTGTACGAATCTTCCAAAACAAATAGGAACTCCTGGCGCTGGACTTGTATATTCAACCTCCCGATATTCTCTCTGTATAAACAGGAGTTGAAAACATATAAAGGTTTCTTTCGATCCCAGAAATCACATTAACACATGACAATGAAGGTACTTCGTACCATACTCACGAATAAGTACTGGTACCATAAACACAAAAAGGTATCTTGTGTTGGGACTGGTGGGTGGCAAATCTCCACTTGATGGGTTCCCACGTGGCAACAGATGTACCCAAAAATGAAGGGATACCAGTCTCAGTAACAAGATGATTTATTTTAAAAGCTGTAGACGTCACCCATTGGCCAAGGGCGCGATACAGATTAAAAGGTGCAAAACAAGCAAATGAACATATAAAAGCATAAGAACTCACTTGACATCCAACATGTTTCGGCGGGCTCTGCCGCCTTTTTCAAGGATAGTCAGTGAGTACAGCATACAGAGTTCTTATAGCAAGATGGAGGAACCGTTTCCGGGTCATAGTGCATTACCCTAGAGTCGTGTAAATAACACTAATAGGGTCTGATAAATAGCCTAATTTTACCCTCCGCTAGGTGAAGTTATGAAGTGCAATAATAAAAAACATAAAATAGCAGCGTTGAAGAAGTAAATCAGGAGATAACCTGTGAACGGGCGATGGTTTCCGGATCTTGGAACGCATCCCCGGAAGTGTTGAGACGCATATCCGGTTAGTACGCCGGGTATTTGCGTACGTGCATAGGCTCCATGAAATATTAGTTCCCCTCATGTGCGGTGTGAAGTGCGAGTGCGCACAACAGACGGGAAATAGGTAAACGGAGCACGTGACTTGGTGGAACGCAGACAGTGACGTCTGCGCTCCACAGTGCAGGAAATAGGATGACTACGATATACTGTAGTGGGAGAGCAAATGATGTTTACGTTCTCCTATTAGTACAAGAACTTTAATAGGTAATAAAGTGCGAAAGTACATGTGCAAGATTAAGTGAAGTCCCTAAATGAGACACGTGACTTCTTGGAACGCAAAGAATGACGTCTGCGTTCCAAGATATAGGAAGTGAGGTGCCATATATATAATATAATGGGCAGACTGAAAATATGTGTTCCTATAGAACTGAAGTAATAAATAAAATTAAGTAGGTCCATATATTATGAACATGAAAAGGTTCCTCCATTTACAACATATATAACAACAACATAAATGTATATAAAAGTTTAACATACAAAAATGATATACATGAATTAACATAAATAAAAAAGCAGCAATGTTATAAAAACTCTTTTTCATTTAAAATAGTAATGTACACAAAATTCATATGGATCAAAAAAGGGGGACAAGAATAATCATAAAAACCACTTTAACTCAAACTCATGATTAAGGCCAGACGGGGAGAGAGTGGATAAATTAAATATCCACCTCATCTCCGTCTGTGCCAATCTAACATCTCTGTTGTGATTTCTCCAATCACCCTTAACTGCCTCTAACCCCCAAAAACCTGTAATGAATTTCACAGAACTATCATGAGTTTCTGCGAAATGTAGGGAGAAAGGGTGGTCCTTAAAGCCCTTTTTAATGTTACGAACATGTTCGGCTAATCGGACCTTTAGATTTCTTTTGGTCTTGCCGATGTATAGCTTATCACATGCACATCGGATCGCGTAAATAACGTAATTCGTGTTGCATGTGATAAACTGTTTGGGCTTAACAGTAATGTTATTAAGCTTAATCTCTGTGAATTTCCTCACAGTGGAGGGATGGGATTTACACATGGAACAATCTCCACATCTATGGAACCCATTGTTTCGTGTGGACATAGTACCTTTTTCCATAAATGCGCTCCTAACTAATTGATCTTTTAAGCTAGTAGCTCTTCTGTAAATAAATTTAGGGTTCTGCGGCAAAATACTAACGAGGGCCGGATCTTCTAGTAACACTCTCCAATTTCTTTTAATGATCTGCTCAATGGATTTATGGTAAGCATTATATTGAGTGCTGAAGGCTATAGTATATTCGTTAGTATTAGTAGTAGGGATAGGTTTACTCTTCAGCAAATCTGCTCTAGGGAGCAATCTAGTCTCCTCCAGAGCTCCCTCAACAAGTGTGGTGTTATACCCTTTGTTAACAAATTTATTTTTCATTACAACGGCACTTTCTTCAAAGTCAGTAACATTAGAGCAATTCCGTTTCAAACGTACGAATTGACCTTTGGGAATATTAGAAATCCATTTCTTATGATGGTTGCTCGAAGGGTTGATATATGAATTCGAGTCTGAGGGTTTATAATAAACCGAAGTTTCAATCTTATTCTCCTTTACATAAATCCTGAGATCGAGAAAGTTTACTTCATTTTTGCTGATGTTGAAAGTAAGATGAATATTAAATGGATTTGTATTAAGGTATTCACAGAACTTTTTAAGTTCTGCCTCCGGACCTCTCCATATAAACAAAACATCATCTATATACCTCCACCACTGGACCAGATTTGCCTCCCAGTCATGACCATGCCATACCATCAGGTTTTCCCATCTGGCCATGAACATGTTGGCATAACTGGGGGCAAATCTGGTCCCCATGGCTGTACCAACCTCCTGATTATAGAAGGTACCATTAAAATTGAAATAGTTATTCGTAAGAATAAACTCTATACCTTGTATAATGAGATCTTGTAGTTCGGGGTTGATATTGGTTTCCTGTAAGGAAAGTTTCACTGCTTGTATCCCATCTGCGTGCCTGATAATCGTGTATAGGGATGTTACATCCGCAGTGATTAGAAAACATTCCTCATCCCATTTAACCCCATCGATTTTATTAAGTACGTCCTTGGTATCTTTCAAATGAGACCTATTAGTGAGGACAATAGGTTGGAGGTGGTGATCTATGAAATACGATAGATTGGCCGTAATGCTATTCGTGCCTGCAACAATAGGCCGCCCTGGAGGGTTCTGAACATCTTTATGAATCTTTGGCAAAAGATACAGGACGGGAATGGAGTAGTCTTCTCTTACCAAAAATTCAGCAGTATCTTTATTCAGAGTACCCAAATTAACAAAATTGTCGATCAAACTCTTTAAATTAGCAAGAATTTTGAAAGAGGGGTCTGTCTTTAATTTTTTGTAAGTAACTCCATCATTAAGTTGGCGGGCTACTTCAGCTGTATACATAGACTTATTAAGAACAACTACAGCTCCGCCTTTATCGGCGGGCTTAATAATTATATTCAAATTACCTTTAAGGCTATCAACAGCATTTCTTTCTTCCAAGGTTAAATTATGTTTTAGTGACGGCAGGTTATCTTTTAATATTTTAAGTTCATTGTTAACCATTTTTTGAAATGACTCAATGAAACAACCTCTGACATGCTGAGGGTTAAACGTAGAAGGTTTTTTGAAAGGATTAATGGTCCGATCAGTCGTTTCTGAATTCTTTTCCTGAAAAAACTTCTTTATTGTAATTTTCCTGATAAATTTGTTGACATCAAGGTATAAATCAAAAAAGTTTATGGAATTACTAGGTGCATATTTTAAACCTTTTTGTAATATTTTGGTTTCGCCCTCAGTTAACGTGTGGTCACTTAAATTGTATATTTTGGTGACTTGGTCCTCTGATTTAGGGGGAGAAATTTTATTGAGACCTTTTTTCCTTCTACTTCGTTTCCTTGTACCTCCTCTTTTACCCCTTTTAGTTCTCCTGTAAAGAGTGGGATTAATGGGAGTGGGTGTGGCTAATTGATTCTCCATGTCTGACGATTCCTGTCTAAAAAATCCTCATTATGATGTATGGACAATCTTTTGGGTGGATGTTCCAGATTCTCAAATCTATTTTGAGATGAAAAACGATCAACCCAATTAGATGGACCCTCTTCTTCATGGAACCTTCTCCTACCAGGAGGCTGCTCTGGAAAGACTGGGTCATTTCTCCTATCTATCCAAGGTCTAGAATTCTTTTTAAATGGTACCCTTTTCCATCCTCTTTGGTTATGATTTCTAGGAGTCCTAGGGGGTAGTGGAGTTCTCTCATGATTGGGATTGGACCTCAGGATTTCACTATAGAGAGGTTTGGGTCTAGAGGGTGACTGATAACTCTGGGGTTTCTTTTTAAGATCCCTTCTTGAGACAGTGGTCCCGGAGGCGGGTCGGCCGCATGTCACTGGTGGCCTTGGAACGGGTCTACCAGGTAATGCTGCCTCTTTTATCACGTCAGCGGAAGCTCTGTCTCTCTGAAACTTTTTTTGTTTCCTCCTCATAAGTTCCCTCTCATTTTTTTGGAGTTTTAATTTGATCTTACTTTCAAATTCTTTATACTCCAGTTGATCCTTAAATGGGTCAGTAAGAGTTTCAAGTTTTTTTAGGGTGGATTCAACCTCCTCCATATCTCTTTTCCTCTCCTGAATGATCAATTCCATCAGTGATATGGAACATGTATTGAGGGTTTGTTCCCATCTTTCTAAAAACATATCTGACGGTTTGTTAAATGACGCCTTTTTGATTATTTGAAGTCCCCTAGGGATAAGCTTCACTGAGAGGTACTTCTCTAATGTAGTAACCTCCCACCAGAGACGGCTCTCTTTTAATAGAGTGGTCTCCAGTTTAGACATCACATTTTCCAAGGTGTCATCAACAATTTCTATGTCACCAATAGTATCTAGAGAGAATACTGTATCTATGTGTTGGTGACGTATACTGCGGTGAACATACATGGTGGCAGCCTAGAACAATATTTCAAAAGTGAATAAACAAACTGACAACAAAAAAAGACTGAAAAGTCCCAAGGCGCTACCAGTCCTTGCAGCCGAATTTCCAAAACGAGGACCACTTAGCAATCCTCCTGTACGAATCTTCCAAAACAAATAGGAACTCCTGGCGCTGGACTTGTATATTCAACCTCCCGATATTCTCTCTGTATAAACAGGAGTTGAAAACATATAAAGGTTTCTTTCGATCCCAGAAATCACATTAACACATGACAATGAAGGTACTTCGTACCATACTCACGAATAAGTACTGGTACCATAAACACAAAAAGGTATCTTGTGTTGGGACTGGTGGGTGGCAAATCTCCACTTGATGGGTTCCCACGTGGCAACAGATGTACCCAAAAATGAAGGGATACCAGTCTCAGTAACAAGATGATTTATTTTAAAAGCTGTAGACGTCACCCATTGGCCAAGGGCGCGATACAGATTAAAAGGTGCAAAACAAGCAAATGAACATATAAAAGCATAAGAACTCACTTGACATCCAACATGTTTCGGCGGGCTCTGCCGCCTTTTTCAAGGATAGTCAGTGAGTACAGCATACAGAGTTCTTATAGCAAGATGGAGGAACCGTTTCCGGGTCATAGTGCATTACCCTAGAGTCGTGTAAATAACACTAATAGGGTCTGATAAATAGCCTAATTTTACCCTCCGCTAGGTGAAGTTATGAAGTGCAATAATAAAAAACATAAAATAGCAGCGTTGAAGAAGTAAATCAGGAGATAACCTGTGAACGGGCGATGGTTTCCGGATCTTGGAACGCATCCCCGGAAGTGTTGAGACGCATATCCGGTTAGTACGCCGGGTATTTGCGTACGTGCATAGGCTCCATGAAATATTAGTTCCCCTCATGTGCGGTGTGAAGTGCGAGTGCGCACAACAGACGGGAAATAGGTAAACGGAGCACGTGACTTGGTGGAACGCAGACAGTGACGTCTGCGCTCCACAGTGCAGGAAATAGGATGACTACGATATACTGTAGTGGGAGAGCAAATGATGTTTACGTTCTCCTATTAGTACAAGAACTTTAATAGGTAATAAAGTGCGAAAGTACATGTGCAAGATTAAGTGAAGTCCCTAAATGAGACACGTGACTTCTTGGAACGCAAAGAATGACGTCTGCGTTCCAAGATATAGGAAGTGAGGTGCCATATATATAATATAATGGGCAGACTGAAAATATGTGTTCCTATAGAACTGAAGTAATAAATAAAATTAAGTAGGTCCATATATTATGAACATGAAAAGGTTCCTCCATTTACAACATATATAACAACAACATAAATGTATATAAAAGTTTAACATACAAAAATGATATACATGAATTAACATAAATAAAAAAGCAGCAATGTTATAAAAACTCTTTTTCATTTAAAATAGTAATGTACACAAAATTCATATGGATCAAAAAAGGGGGACAAGAATAATCATAAAAACCACTTTAACTCAAACTCATGATTAAGGCCAGACGGGGAGAGAGTGGATAAATTAAATATCCACCTCATCTCCGTCTGTGCCAATCTAACATCTCTGTTGTGATTTCTCCAATCACCCTTAACTGCCTCTAACCCCCAAAAACCTGTAATGAATTTCACAGAACTATCATGAGTTTCTGCGAAATGTAGGGAGAAAGGGTGGTCCTTAAAGCCCTTTTTAATGTTACGAACATGTTCGGCTAATCGGACCTTTAGATTTCTTTTGGTCTTGCCGATGTATAGCTTATCACATGCACATCGGATCGCGTAAATAACGTAATTCGTGTTGCATGTGATAAACTGTTTGGGCTTAACAGTAATGTTATTAAGCTTAATCTCTGTGAATTTCCTCACAGTGGAGGGATGGGATTTACACATGGAACAATCTCCACATCTATGGAACCCATTGTTTCGTGTGGACATAGTACCTTTTTCCATAAATGCGCTCCTAACTAATTGATCTTTTAAGCTAGTAGCTCTTCTGTAAATAAATTTAGGGTTCTGCGGCAAAATACTAACGAGGGCCGGATCTTCTAGTAACACTCTCCAATTTCTTTTAATGATCTGCTCAATGGATTTATGGTAAGCATTATATTGAGTGCTGAAGGCTATAGTATATTCGTTAGTATTAGTAGTAGGGATAGGTTTACTCTTCAGCAAATCTGCTCTAGGGAGCAATCTAGTCTCCTCCAGAGCTCCCTCAACAAGTGTGGTGTTATACCCTTTGTTAACAAATTTATTTTTCATTACAACGGCACTTTCTTCAAAGTCAGTAACATTAGAGCAATTCCGTTTCAAACGTACGAATTGACCTTTGGGAATATTAGAAATCCATTTCTTATGATGGTTGCTCGAAGGGTTGATATATGAATTCGAGTCTGAGGGTTTATAATAAACCGAAGTTTCAATCTTATTCTCCTTTACATAAATCCTGAGATCGAGAAAGTTTACTTCATTTTTGCTGATGTTGAAAGTAAGATGAATATTAAATGGATTTGTATTAAGGTATTCACAGAACTTTTTAAGTTCTGCCTCCGGACCTCTCCATATAAACAAAACATCATCTATATACCTCCACCACTGGACCAGATTTGCCTCCCAGTCATGACCATGCCATACCATCAGGTTTTCCCATCTGGCCATGAACATGTTGGCATAACTGGGGGCAAATCTGGTCCCCATGGCTGTACCAACCTCCTGATTATAGAAGGTACCATTAAAATTGAAATAGTTATTCGTCTAATTGGGTTGATCGTTTTTCATCTCAAAATAGATTTGAGAATCTGGAACATCCACCCAAAAGATTGTCCATACATCATAATGAGGATTTTTTAGACAGGAATCGTCAGACATGGAGAATCAATTAGCCACACCCACTCCCATTAATCCCACTCTTTACAGGAGAACTAAAAGGGGTAAAAGAGGAGGTACAAGGAAACGAAGTAGAAGGAAAAAAGGTCTCAATAAAATTTCTCCCCCTAAATCAGAGGACCAAGTCACCAAAATATACAATTTAAGTGACCACACGTTAACTGAGGGCGAAACCAAAATATTACAAAAAGGTTTAAAATATGCACCTAGTAATTCCATAAACTTTTTTGATTTATACCTTGATGTCAACAAATTTATCAGGAAAATTACAATAAAGAAGTTTTTTCAGGAAAAGAATTCAGAAACGACTGATCGGACCATTAATCCTTTCAAAAAACCTTCTACGTTTAACCCTCAGCATGTCAGAGGTTGTTTCATTGAGTCATTTCAAAAAATGGTTAACAATGAACTTAAAATATTAAAAGATAACCTGCCGTCACTAAAACATAATTTAACCTTGGAAGAAAGAAATGCTGTTGATAGCCTTAAAGGTAATTTGAATATAATTATTAAGCCCGCCGATAAAGGCGGAGCTGTAGTTGTTCTTAATAAGTCTATGTATACAGCTGAAGTAGCCCGCCAACTTAATGATGGAGTTACTTACAAAAAATTAAAGACAGACCCCTCTTTCAAAATTCTTGCTAATTTAAAGAGTTTGATCGACAATTTTGTTAATTTGGGTACTCTGAATAAAGATACTGCTGAATTTTTGGTAAGAGAAGACTACTCCATTCCCGTCCTGTATCTTTTGCCAAAGATTCATAAAGATGTTCAGAACCCTCCAGGGCGGCCTATTGTTGCAGGCACGAATAGCATTACGGCCAATCTATCGTATTTCATAGATCACCACCTCCAACCTATTGTCCTCACTAATAGGTCTCATTTGAAAGATACCAAGGACGTACTTAATAAAATCGATGGGGTTAAATGGGATGAGGAATGTTTTCTAATCACTGCGGATGTAACATCCCTATACACGATTATCAGGCACGCAGATGGGATACAAGCAGTGAAACTTTCCTTACAGGAAACCAATATCAACCCCGAACTACAAGATCTCATTATACAAGGTATAGAGTTTATTCTTACGAATAACTATTTCAATTTTAATGGTACCTTCTATAATCAGGAGGTTGGTACAGCCATGGGGACCAGATTTGCCCCCAGTTATGCCAACATGTTCATGGCCAGATGGGAAAACCTGATGGTATGGCATGGTCATGACTGGGAGGCAAATCTGGTCCAGTGGTGGAGGTATATAGATGATGTTTTGTTTATATGGAGAGGTCCGGAGGCAGAACTTAAAAAGTTCTGTGAATACCTTAATACAAATCCATTTAATATTCATCTTACTTTCAACATCAGCAAAAATGAAGTAAACTTTCTCGATCTCAGGATTTATGTAAAGGAGAATAAGATTGAAACTTCGGTTTATTATAAACCCTCAGACTCGAATTCATATATCAACCCTTCGAGCAACCATCATAAGAAATGGATTTCTAATATTCCCAAAGGTCAATTCGTACGTTTGAAACGGAATTGCTCTAATGTTACTGACTTTGAAGAAAGTGCCGTTGTAATGAAAAATAAATTTGTTAACAAAGGGTATAACACCACACTTGTTGAGGGAGCTCTGGAGGAGACTAGATTGCTCCCTAGAGCAGATTTGCTGAAGAGTAAACCTATCCCTACTACTAATACTAACGAATATACTATAGCCTTCAGCACTCAATATAATGCTTACCATAAATCCATTGAGCAGATCATTAAAAGAAATTGGAGAGTGTTACTAGAAGATCCGGCCCTCGTTAGTATTTTGCCGCAGAACCCTAAATTTATTTACAGAAGAGCTACTAGCTTAAAAGATCAATTAGTTAGGAGCGCATTTATGGAAAAAGGTACTATGTCCACACGAAACAATGGGTTCCATAGATGTGGAGATTGTTCCATGTGTAAATCCCATCCCTCCACTGTGAGGAAATTCACAGAGATTAAGCTTAATAACATTACTGTTAAGCCCAAACAGTTTATCACATGCAACACGAATTACGTTATTTACGCGATCCGATGTGCATGTGATAAGCTATACATCGGCAAGACCAAAAGAAATCTAAAGGTCCGATTAGCCGAACATGTTCGTAACATTAAAAAGGGCTTTAAGGACCACCCTTTCTCCCTACATTTCGCAGAAACTCATGATAGTTCTGTGAAATTCATTACAGGTTTTTGGGGGTTAGAGGCAGTTAAGGGTGATTGGAGAAATCACAACAGAGATGTTAGATTGGCACAGACGGAGATGAGGTGGATATTTAATTTATCCACTCTCTCCCCGTCTGGCCTTAATCATGAGTTTGAGTTAAAGTGGTTTTTATGATTATTCTTGTCCCCCTTTTTTGATCCATATGAATTTTGTGTACATTACTATTTTAAATGAAAAAGAGTTTTTATAACATTGCTGCTTTTTTATTTATGTTAATTCATGTATATCATTTTTGTATGTTAAACTTTTATATACATTTATGTTGTTGTTATATATGTTGTAAATGGAGGAACCTTTTCATGTTCATAATATATGGACCTACTTAATTTTATTTATTACTTCAGTTCTATAGGAACACATATTTTCAGTCTGCCCATTATATTATATATATGGCACCTCACTTCCTATATCTTGGAACGCAGACGTCATTCTTTGCGTTCCAAGAAGTCACGTGTCTCATTTAGGGACTTCACTTAATCTTGCACATGTACTTTCGCACTTTATTACCTATTAAAGTTCTTGTACTAATAGGAGAACGTAAACATCATTTGCTCTCCCACTACAGTATATCGTAGTCATCCTATTTCCTGCACTGTGGAGCGCAGACGTCACTGTCTGCGTTCCACCAAGTCACGTGCTCCGTTTACCTATTTCCCGTCTGTTGTGCGCACTCGCACTTCACACCGCACATGAGGGGAACTAATATTTCATGGAGCCTATGCACGTACGCAAATACCCGGCGTACTAACCGGATATGCGTCTCAACACTTCCGGGGATGCGTTCCAAGATCCGGAAACCATCGCCCGTTCACAGGTTATCTCCTGATTTACTTCTTCAACGCTGCTATTTTATGTTTTTTATTATTGCACTTCATAACTTCACCTAGCGGAGGGTAAAATTAGGCTATTTATCAGACCCTATTAGTGTTATTTACACGACTCTAGGGTAATGCACTATGACCCGGAAACGGTTCCTCCATCTTGCTATAAGAACTCTGTATGCTGTACTCACTGACTATCCTTGAAAAAGGCGGCAGAGCCCGCCGAAACATGTTGGATGTCAAGTGAGTTCTTATGCTTTTATATGTTCATTTGCTTGTTTTGCACCTTTTAATCTGTATCGCGCCCTTGGCCAATGGGTGACGTCTACAGCTTTTAAAATAAATCATCTTGTTACTGAGACTGGTATCCCTTCATTTTTGGGTACATCTGTTGCCACGTGGGAACCCATCAAGTGGAGATTTGCCACCCACCAGTCCCAACACAAGATACCTTTTTGTGTTTATGGTACCAGTACTTATTCGTGAGTATGGTACGAAGTACCTTCATTGTCATGTGTTAATGTGATTTCTGGGATCGAAAGAAACCTTTATATGTTTTCAACTCCTGTTTATACAGAGAGAATATCGGGAGGTTGAATATACAAGTCCAGCGCCAGGAGTTCCTATTTGTTTTGGATGATTAGGGTTGGTCAGTGATTTAGTGTCCACATGACACCTGTACAGGTTGCAGTGAGTCACCTTTAAAGTTTATCATAGCTTCAGTTAACCCATATCTGTATGTTACATTCCAGAGAAAAGAGAGAAATCTTCTCACCTGTTGAGGTTTATATGGGAACATATACTTACAAAGCAATTACTTCATGTTTAACAGAAAGGAGAGCCATATTATACTTTGTTGCATGTGTGACAGCTTCTCATTTTATCTTCACAGGTAAATATTTTCATAACTGGAGAATACTCTATTCCAATGTGCTTATTTCTGATTATTTGCAGAGGTGGTAGTAATGATAGTAATTTATCGAACCATCAAAAATCCAGTTACAGAAAATTGCATCTGCCTAGCAACAAGCAAACATATCACACTACAGTACATCCAAATGATCTCAGATCTGGAATCAGGCAATTTATTGCTATTGCCTTGTGAGGGGAATAATGACAGTTTAGATATGCTTTGGGGCCTCCAACACACAAGTGTTGAAAAACAATGCTAATTAGAAGTGTAGACAAAACCTTGTACTTTGTCCAAGCATTTACAGAATGACAAGTGTTCATTAATGCATCCCAAAGCTCCCTGGCAGTATGGTACACTGTGGACTTAATGAGTCTTCCTGTAGAAGTCCATTGTATTTTACTGCAGGTTAATGTTTCCGAATGCAGCAGTTAATTCCAAATTTGATGCAAAGAGAAGAGAGCATGTGTCATAAAGTAAGTTTTATACAGGTCATTTCAAGTTACATTAAACTCTGCAACATCAGCATCAGAGTGCGTGTACCAGGAAGCTACTATTACTACTAAATGCTTTCATAAACATCTGACCATAACCAAAGGGACATTTGTCATATAAAGGGCAGTTTTTAATTGTTTTAAATACAATTTTGTGATTTTGATCATTATAATTTTTTAGCAGGTTGGGGAGGTGCTTACTGATCATTTATTATCATCAAATTCCAGGCGTTATCATAGAACGCTACTGCCCATCATCTTCCCCTCTAAAAATATACTATGTTCCTCTATCCTCTCTTTCTAGCCCTACACTAGCTCCCCTTCCCCTTACAAATCCAATTCAAGCTCCGCACACTAAACTATAGAGTAGGTTGGCCAATCCTGGGATCGGATTTGGCCCTAATATGCCAGGATTTCAATCCCAGGATTGGAGCTTCAGAGCCTGGGATTGGCCTGCACATGCTGCTCCCAAATGCTCTGCAGCTGTGTGCAGCGTGACCTGATTTCAGAAATCACGCTGCCCAGCTTGTCTGCTTCTCCACGCCCACCCGCCATACCACTACCCGGCAACCGACCTCATTGTCGCCATCACCACTGGGCTGCTGCACCGCTGCCCCCTCCCGACCACCGCCACCCCGGCTCCCCATCACAGCCGCCTGGCTGAGCCCATCACAGCCGCCTGGCTACTGACCACCCCACCTTCCTCCTGCCCCAAATGGCCGGGTAAGTTACACTGGGTTTGCGGGGGACAGGGGGGATTAAAGTTCATTATTATATTGACAAACCCATTCCCAGGATTAGACATTTTTTAATCCCGGGATTGAAAAAATGCCCTGGGATTGGCATCTCTACTACAGAGCAATCACCCATTTTTCTCCCACTTACATATCTGACCTTATCACTCTTTACTCTAGTACTTACCTAATCTGCTCTACAAATGCACACCACCTCACCTGCCTATTGATTACTTCCTCCCACTCCTGCCTCCAAGATTTTGTCCATTGTGCTCTTTATCTCTAAAATTGTCTACCCCACATTATCTCTACACTACTTTAAATGAGCTTTCAAGACCCACTTCTTCACTAAACCCAGCCAACTTTCATCGTTACCTTCTGTTTATGCTCACGTCTACAGCTTCTGTATCACTACTGTCTGCCCCTCCCTTTAAGAATGTAAGCTCTCACGAGCAGGGCCCTCTTGATGTGCTTTTTTCCTCTCTAAAGCCCCGTACACATGGGGGGAGATATATTGCTCAGCTATATATTGCTAGCAATATGTTGGTGAGCAATATATTGCTCAGATTCTCCTTTTCATCAGTGACCAGAGATGGTCGCTGATGAAAGCGAACCTCTGCCGGCGGTGCTGCAGAGGTAATCAGCTGGTCGCAGGAGCAAGCTCCTGCGACCAGCGATTATAACAGGGCTGAAAACGGGAGCGCTCACCCGGCGATTTATCACTAGTAATATGGTCGCCAGCGAGCATATTTCCAGCAATTTCAGCCCCTATCGCCCCCATGTGTACACAGCTTTAGAATTTTTTTTTTACTCCCTACTTATTTCATCTGCACCTAACCCTAGGTCTCTGCTACCCTATTAGTTATTTCATTATCCTATCCCCTGATGCAATCTTTATTTACCATGTACTTGTCCTATATTGTCTTGCACTGTAAGTCATTGTTTTCTTGTTTTTTTTTCTCATTTAAGTTTCTGTTAGGAGCTGCAGAAACCATTTCACACGCCTTCATCAGGAGCTGATGAAGGCGTGTGAACACGCCGAAACGCGTTGAGCAAACAGCACCAGCATTCCAGCTCATCTTTGGAGAGAAATCCCATTCCACACCTTTCTTCAACTTTAGAGTTATCATACCAGACCATATCTGGACCAGTTTTCTGCCACCTCCTTGGACCTCATTGGTGATTCCATACAGCAGGACTCAAGTTGGGTATAGTCATACCACAAAACTGCACCTTTCCAAATTGGAGTTTCATTATTGGCATTCACGACTGGGCAATCACCGGGACCTTGTATAAGCCCTTATCCAATCAAGGACATCCACCAATTCTGGTAATTATACATTCTATGGTGTTTCTGGGATAGCAAATGACTCTCTCCAACGCATTTGAATCCAGCTGGAATTCATTCAGTTTTAAATTCCCCCCATTGTGTTTCTTGAGAATTCTCATATGCAATATACATTGTGATATTTTTATTAATGTACTGTTTTTACATTTATTTGTAATACATTTATTATAATAGAAACCTAGCGCTGTATCAGTTATTTACTTATTGCTTTTGTACTCTTTGGGAGCCTCACACCCTCCCGATACAGCTGCTTTAGCAACACCTGTAGTTCACCCTCCTTTGTAGCAATGCCCTTCTGTCTACTAAAGCTGTTAACACACAGATCGATACACACACACACACACACACACAACTTCACGATCTGGATCTGATGCTGGATCCGTAACACATTTATTGAACACAGTTCTCAGCAAACAGGATTGATCTATTCTTTTAGTGAATAATCAAATTATCTTATTTACTGTATCATCCTGACAAAGCAATATTTGCTCTGACCGGAATGGATATTTTCTGATAAGGCTGGTGCTGCATAAAATACAATTGTCATGGAATATTTAAAAAATGTGTAAATAATCTGACAAAATCTATTTTTTTTATGGGCAGGCTGCAGGTAGCCTGCCCATGTAGCCTGATTCTGATTTGTGCTGTAAGTAAAGCAACCCACTCTCCCCCCCAAAAAAATTTTTTTTAACTTTGTATATGGAATAAACCATGTTGCCATGCAAGGGGAGCACATTCATTTATATATTTTTTCTGTGCAGGGTAAATACTGTCTGCTTTTGCATGTAGCCCACAAATATTAGATAGCTGCAATTCAGAATTCAGTTTGGACATGTTCCTCTTAAATGGAACCTGAAATGTAATCTCGAGTTACATATGTTTTGCCTAAGTACACAGTTATTTGCTTTAGAGCAATTGCTAAAAAAAGGCTAAGGCTGGTTGTGAGCTCTTTGTGGCACCAAGCAGGGACACATGCCATTGCCATTGGGATGGAGCATCAGGTCCTTTCACCATGCTGCTTTTTTTATTCTTGTTTTTTTTTTTTTACATATGTAGCAGCTGCTAGAAACCAGATTATTGTCTGGTTTCTTATGGTGTGTACACACAGTCAATTAGGCTTTCTATTTGATCCTGATGTGATCAGATCGTATCAGGATCGAATTGCATGGCAAGCCACCCGAAATGCATGCGATTTGGACGCTATAGTGCAGATCTGAGTTTCGATTGGTGCTGCCATGGGAGCACACATTAGGATTCCAAGGTAAAAAACCTGTACGATCTGTATGTGATCTTGATGCGATTTTGACCATATAGTCAAAATTTCATGCTGATTGTACCCGTTGGTACACACCATTAGTATAGATTTCGGAATACAAGAAAATTAATGTCACTATATTTACAAATAAATAAGAAATAATACTTAGCTACAAAACTAGACTGTTCTAAGATGCCCTGTGTTGCTTGTCAGGAATAATTTACAAGTATGTAAATAGATTATTACTAGATATGTTTATACAGGGTGACAATACAATGAAGTATCCGTAATCACCCCATATTTTGTAATTATGGAAACAAAAGCTCAGAGAGTTTTCTCAGGATATCACGCTGACAACAAAAGTACATTTTCTTATTGACATACTAACATATTTAATTATTTAAAGGAAACTGCCATTGCTGGCCATGATTTGGGTTTATTTCAAGCTGTTCTCCATTTACCAGTCATGCTGGCCTCCCCCAGTGAACCACGGAGAATCTCTAGATCAAATCAATAAAAAGAGACAAAGTTTCCTGCAGAAGGAGGTAATCAAACTGTTTTTTTCAAAGGCTGAAATTCATCTGAAAGAAAGTGGTATTCTTAGATCATTGCAAGCAGCGGGAGAGAAGAATCCATTTTATAATTATGGATGTCAAATGGATTTTGTTTGTTAAGTAGGCTGTGAAATGCAGGCAGATACTTCCTATCACTGGCAACAACTTCCTTTAGAACAACAGTCCTTGCACATAAAACTTATTCTGGGAAAGGCCATCATTATTTTCTTTCTGTAGCTCTATATGTAGCTTTCATTCTTAGTGAAATCATTTGAAGCATTGGTATAATAGACAGACACTGATCCATGCAGTTTTTGCACAAGGAAGTGGGATGTAAGGTAACAAGTGATTTGAACATGAAAAATATGTGCATGACATGAAAATGTAGCGCTTCTCCTTACAATCTTTCTCATTAGATCTCTAGCAAGATTAGTTTACACTGTGTCAGACAAAAATTACTTTCATTTTGTTTGAAATACAGTATCCACCAATCACATGCTAGTTTCTACAGTACTGAATAGCTTTCCCACTCAATGAATGAAATTGTCCTTTACATCACACAGGTATACGATCCATACAAAAACTCACACCTTTGCAATTTTTTGTTCAGCTCGTGTGTGTATAAAGAGACATGGCTGGTATGCTTTCCCTCCTTTATTGTGCATGAGACGCACTTGCGGCCGTACCCCCGTCCCTTGTGCAGGAGACGCACACGCTACCAATCCCCTAACCCTGTCGGCAGGGTTGTCGTACTCTGCCACAATACTTACTGAGACGCTCAAGCGTCTGAGACATTCCTGCATCTCATACAAATGGAACAAATGGAGAGGGGATCATGCACTATGTGAGAGGCGCTCACTAGGCTTGCCAGGGATGCCGGGGACAGAGCTGCAGCTCCTAGGGAGAGTAGGGTGACTACGCTAACTAAGCAGGGCTTCCGCGGAGACACTTCGCTTACAACGCTAGGCAGCCATTGGGCTACACTGACAACGTAGCTTAGGCTGCCACCTCGAAACTGCACAAGTAAGGCAGTCATTTGGCTATGCTGATAACGTAGCTTCAAACGTAGCGTAGGCTGCTGCCTTGAAACTACCTCTATATCTATATAAGAGAGTGACTTTTCAATAAATTTTAGTATCAAAGATGTGATATCCGATGTTTTGGGGTCATAAAACCCCTTTATCAAGGTGTACTGTACATCAAGGGGTTTTATGACCCTGAAACGTGGGGGTCATAAAACCACCTGCTTTTTTGAAAGCTAAATTTTTAAGCTGATTAATTCTGATGGAGGCAATCAGAAAATTTGTGACTGGGAAGTGACTGAGGGGAGGTCAAAACTGTTAGGATTAAATAAGGTTTTATGAATATTTAGATATATAAATTTAGATTGTGTGATTACATAATGTTTTTGGGTTGAGTATCTTTCTTTTTCCGAGGTAGCCTTTTTATTATTATGTATATTCAACAAGTGAATCAATTAATAATGCAAATACCCAACTAAGGGTTCTTGGTATAAATATCAGTGCCTTGACAACAGTGAGACACTTTGAAAAAGCTGCCAATTTGTCAACTAAATGCATTTTTGCAACTCTGGACCTGTGCTATATATAATGGATGTTCACCTGCTTATTCATCTGACCGCCATGTCTCACAATACGAAAGTCCTTTGCCAACTTTTCCCTGGAGCTACAGCCATATCACTTGTGAGGTTATCTACTGGATCCATTTAACATAAGCTATCAGGATCTTCTCCTCCAGCGGCAGCCAGGATATTAATTTGCTATTGCGGACTATTGCAGACTCCGTCAACTTGGGACTACTACCTTGGTTCAATGCAGGTTAAACTTTCCCAATTGGATACAATGGATTTTTTACAGTCCTTAATGATGGCAAAAAATGCTGCCAAAGAAATATATATCCCAAAGTGTCACCTACACTTTGAACAGACAATGGAAAAAAGGGAGGAAAATGCTTCTTAAAGGCGCATGGGTCTAAAGTTGGGCCCATATTTTGTTGCACATGGTTCTGATATCTTTTTCGTATATATGCTTGTTAATTGTTATTAAAAATGCCTTTTTGTTGATTCACTTGGTGTGCCACATTTTTTTTAGTGAGTGCTGCTTTGTTCTTTGTTGTTTTTTATTATCGTAGGGAAGTTACTATTCCCTTATTAGCAGCTGCTAACACGTGATAAGAGCTTAATATTAACTATTAATAATCTCTTTTTACTGTATAATAATACTACAGTACCTGAATTAGACTCTCCCCAATACCCTTTTGTTTATAATCTCCATCCTCCATCCCGCACTCCATTCCACCCCATAACTTACCTTAATTTCTGGCGAATCTGAATCCTTCCGAGCTAGGCTAGATTTGTCCTGTCTCACTAGCAGTGGGAGATTTTGGACAGATGGCGTAGCCCTGGATCACACATTCCATGCATGATTCTGATGGGATAGCTATTTTTTAGGTCAAGAAACTGCCCCCTTGTATTAAAATTTAGAGAAGAATTTATATGAGTATTGGACAATAGATCAAAGCATTTGATGTTCCATATCAATCCTATGGTTATTAAATTTATACTTTAGCAATTCTATGTGGATAAAGTGGCATGATTACTGCTGAATAGAAAGATAATTGTCAAATGTCTCAATATTCTTAATCCCTATTTTGTAGTACGTCCATAAACAATTTAACATCCGGTTATATTAACTTTAAAAACACAAGAACAAGTAATCAATTTAAAAACTAGAACATCTCTTAATATAATTTAAAAAATCCAGATTCCACTGTTCAAAAGATTTAGAAACCCCCCACCCCCACTCGTTTTTATTGAAATGTACACAGTTTAATGTCTTAATGTACTCTACTATGAAGTGGATGCTAAAAAAAAAACTAAGGATAGAATCATTTTGTTTAACTAAACTTAACCTACATTTTTTGATTTATGAAAGTAGCATCTTTTGTGGTTTCTAAACTTTTTTGAATCACAGCACCCTAAAGTACATGAATTTTGCCAAAAGTTTCTCAATGAGAAAGTCAGAAAACAATTTTACTCTAAGTGAAGTAAATTGTGTTTCTGTGGAATTGGACAGAATTAATTTCTGTTTATCTACAATTTGCTGGTTAGATTGTCTTTCAATAATCTGAATTGGTCATGGACCATTAATCCACGGCACTTCTGCAAGTCCTCCTCGTCACCCCAGAGTGCCACAGCACACAGTTTGGGAACCACTACTAAAACCATCAAATACACTAATGACATTCTTTTTACAATGAGATCAAATATTTTATGATAAGCTCTTATAAAATATTGTTGCTGAAGTTTCCACAAGTGTTTTGGACATTTAGGTTGCTTTAATGTGTTTAGAAACTGACCATTCACCTTATTGAATGGACAATCTAGAAAATGATCAAATGAAATTATTCAGATGATAGCAGGATTTCACCTCATACATGAGATCAAGCTATATCAATATAAGAAATAATCAATTTTTTTAAACAAAATGAAGAAAACTGCACTCCTGTCTTTAAATTATACATGTTTTGATATAAGTTTAAAACTGTAATTAGCACAAAATGAAATGCTTATTAATATATTGCAATTGATACAGTTGACAACTTTTTTATCTAGACATTCTAGAATGCATTCCAAAACCAAACACTCCTCCACTTTAACTGATTGAGAAAATTACTGTTTTATTGATCCAACATGCTCTGTGTCAGTTGCCTGTGTTTTCTGATAAAGAACTGCCTGGAGGTAGTGAACCTGATGCTGATAAGATGGTTTATACAGCACACTGATGACATATAATTTAACTGAGCATGCATCTCTTGAGGGTGGCCTTGTCTACTGACAGCATAGGACAAATAACAATATGTATGAGACAGAATGAAGCTGAATTATGTATAGTTCTCTGTGTAGCCAAAACTTGTTTGCACAGTAACAAAATATAACAATTGGAATTCTAATATTAAAACATATTTATAGAATTCATTTCTAGCACAGTTATTCTATTTTTTAGTAAATACTTTGTTACATCATATCTTGTTAATGTTTGTTTCCAATTTGTTGTTTATTTTTATGCAAAACATTCTTCATTATTGCCTCTAATTTTCTCTAAAAAGAATTTCTGTATTGTATTTCTTCTTAACTTTTTAATTAAAGTTATATTATGATTATTTTATTTCTTTTTTAAACACTAATGAATTTTAAATTGTATAATAATTAAATTTACTCTTTGTTGTCTAAATGCAAAACTCACCAATATTTTCATTTTCGAGGTACAAATCAATGTTAATTGATACAATACAGTCACATAAAAAAAGTTTTTTTTTTGCATTTTGGTTATATGCAATTATTTCCTAACAAGTATATTTACCATCTGTGCAAAATAGGATCCCTTTTTGTATAATTTTGAAAAAATTCTTTAACAAGTGACATTTTATTATGTTTTATATGTACCAGCATTTGGTCAGCTCAAAATGTATATTATATCTCAGAAGGGATTATTATGAGGTTCAGAATTGCTTTCTACATGACCACATTTTTCATATCGTATGTGCAACTCAACATAAAATGATAGCAGCTCTTGGTGTACAGCCTTTGAACAAATTTCATTTGGTCCCCTGAGAGCACAGATTAATGTTTCTTCATAAAGGATTTTTTTTAAAGCAACAAATATAGACATTATCAAATAATCTATATAAATTGTACTGCAAGTGCCTTTCCAATTATATCTGCATATTAATGTAGTTAATTGTTAGTATGGAGTACTCCATAATTTTGTTTTTATCGACGGCTGCTTATATGTCTTTTGTGGGTGCATGTGCCATATTGCCACTACTATTGCCAATACATGGCTTCATAGTAATCAGCTACTACTCATGAGCAGGACGGCACTGTCATTAGGCAGCTTTAGGCATTTGCCTAGTGCGCCGGCCACTGGAGGGCGGTACTGAGCTGCCGAGGAGAGGTACCATAGAAAGCAGGGAGCGGGGAGCAGGTGAGTCAGTGAGCATCCCTCCCCCCTCCCGCCCAGATCCTGCCCGTGAATCAACGCTGCCCCCCCTGGACACCCGCCGCAGTTTCGCCCACACACCCCCCTCGCTGGTCATCAGCGAGAACCAAGTACCCAATACCCATCCCGTGCCACAGTATCGTCCGCAACCCCCCCAAAGTGCGTTTAGTGCCCGCTGGGCAGGCAGAGGGGGGGATTGCCTGGAGCGCAGACAGGGTTTGCACCGGCCCTGCACATGAGACCATCGGTAACTCAGGAGATCCACTACCTATTACTGCTACAGTGAGTACTGTATACAAATCTGCACACCATTGATATGTGTGGTCAGGATATGAAGAGGAGGCAGAACCTCAACTATCATACAGTAGAATATCTTTTTGGATAAAAAAATTATTACAATAATACAAAGATGATATTTAGATAGAACATATATATATATATATATATATATATATATATATATATATATATATATATATATGCAAAAAAACAGAGAAGAGACGCACCAGATGAGCATTATAATTAAAGACACATTTACTGAACAATAAAGCTCATGTACATTGCAGTTTAAAGTAGTATGCTTGTCAGCCTAGTAGGTCAAAGTCACCGTGGACTCTTCCGACATATGCATCCGGAGCACCGCCGCTCATCCGCAGACCACAATATCCTGGACCAAGACGCCGGAGCCTCACCACACAACGAACGAGAACTAGCGGGACTTCAGGTGGAAGAAAGACGTCACTCCGCCAGCCAGAATAAGCCACAACCAACGCATTTTCACTACGGTCTTCGTCACCCCCCATGACAAAGACCTTAGTCGAAATGCATCTTCCCTTGGAAAAGGACGCTCATGCATCTAAATACGGTAGCACGCCAGCCACCAGAAATGTATTGCTCGCACACTGGTGCAGCCAATAAAAACAGCTGCATCTGTAAATGTCCAGTTCATAAAACTAAAGTATGCACTATTTTCCTTATTAGTCAATAAGCTATATATGATGATGATGATGACGACAATTCCAGGTACAGTTGTTGCAGTAGTACATCAAATGATTTTCTGTATATTTACGGTGTTCATTACCTTCTGATATCAAGTACTGTAGTTCCAGATTCTAAAAAATATTTTGAGGACTTTTTGGGACTACTATATTTTAATATGCTATTGTTTTAATATATCACATATCCCCAATTGAAACCAATGAGCAGGAGAATAAAAACATTCTTAACCAATTGTAAACAAAACTTATCAGAAAGAGGAACATTGGTTAGCTGAACTGTTTTAAGATAAATCAAACTGTGTGTAGTTATCTCATTAGCAGGATCACATATTTCATAGTGTGGACAGCTGGAGTCATCTCTATGATTGGCATCTTTTTCTTCTTAGCATAATCTTTTCTGAAACCTGTTAAGCTAACTGCAGTGTGGAGATTGCATTCCCTAGCAGTGTGTTCTCCATCATAATGCCAGTTATACTGATACTAACTGGCATTATAACAATGGAAGTTATTCAGACCTGATCACATGGCTGTAAATTTGAGGACAGGTAATTATCAATAGATCATAGGGCAAGTGCAGGGCCATAAATCCTGCCACCTATTTTAACACTGGCTATAAGCAAGTTGATTGACAGGAAGTCGGCAATTGGGGGTGGTAACTGGTTGTTTTCTGGGAGAGTCAGGGAAAATGCAGGCATACCTAAATGTTTTAGGGCAGGCTTTTCCAACCACGGTCCTCAAGGCGGACCAACAGTACAGGTTTTAGTGATATCTAGGCTGGAGCACAGGTGACTTAATTAGTACCTGAGTGATTCTGATGACTCCATCTGTGCTGAAGCCTGGATATCACTAAAACCTGCACTGTTGGTGTGCCTTGAGGATTGTGGTTGGGAATGCCTGTTTTAGGGGAAGACATGTGATGTCAGCACATAACTCCCAACATGACCCTCTCCAGGAGGGACAAAATGCTCTGCTTCTGGACTTTCTTCTTAATGCATGATTACCTTGATCTGTGTTGAACAGGTTAATTAATAAGAAAGGTGTTTCACCACAGGTGATGTCAATCATAAATTAAGACAGAACTTAGAGGGTCATGTTGGGAGGTATGTCAGCTCCGGGCCCTACACACTGACTGCACACACTAAAAAAAAATCATTAGATGGTGAGCTGCTTGCGCATGGCTTTGCCGCTAATTGCTGATCCAGATAATTTTCACAAGCCATGCTAAGCAATTCAAAGGCTTGTAAAGGGCGGGTTTTTAATCTGGTGGGGCAGTGTATATAGCAGAGCAACAATCAGGTCTGAATAACCCTTAATGTGCAATGGCATTTCCAGGCAGCTGTAGTAGGAATAAGCAGATGCCAATGCAAAGTGGCTATGACTGACACAATATATGAATTTATAATGATCCCAATGATATACTCAAGCATTAAAATATAACATTTAGAATTTAACAATAATCAAAGTAAAAACTATATAGTAATAATAACAAATATTAACCACAGATAAATACATTTAAATAAACCAGATGAAATTAGTATGTTTCCTCAAGGTATGTGCTGCAAAAACCAAAGTGTGCACCCCAAGCCTCACACTGCATGGGAGACAGTTTAGATCTAGGAGAGGTGCACTAGCCACTAGCCACTGATAATGATGCAAAAATGGGAGCAGGGGGAGGGTGGAGTAGATGGTAGGGTTGCCATATTGGGGATGGGAGCGTTAGAGAAAAGGGATGTTAAGGCCAAGCACTTGCATCCAAAAAGGATAAAATTCAATTAGTAATTTAACCAGCACATAGCAAAACGTTAAAATGTGTCAGGCCAAGATGTTACACGGTTACCCACTCAGGAAGAAGATAATGATAATATACAGATGGAGCCCCTGCCATCCTTGGCCAGGGCTCACCAGACCCTTCCCACTGGTGTGCACCGGCGGCATGGGCTTCACTGAACTGGAACGCGCGTGAGTCTCACACACCCACACGCGTCACAGTCTCTCGGTGGGGACGCTGCGTGTCCCTGCCCGTCTCCTCTGCAGGGAGATGGGCAGGGTTAGGGGTGCATTCCAGACGGTGAGGGCGACGGTAAGTGACGGTGGGGGAGGCAGCAGGGACCAGAGGAAGGCTTCATTTCACGCGCGCCCCCTGGCGGGGCTGGCGTGATGTATTTATTTATTTATATCTCAAAGCAAATTATATTAGCAACAAAATGTTACAACTAGTATTAAAAATATATATCAGGGTTGCCTACCTGACCCTCTCCTTCTGGGAGAAAATTCTCTGTTCATGGCCTTCCCTGGTAATGTATGATTGCCATCACCTGTGGTGAAACACCTTTCTTATCAATTACCTAGCTCACCACAGGTGATGGCAATCATGCATTACCAGGGAAGCCCAAGCAGAGCATTTTCTCCCTAAAGGCAACCATGATATATATATATATATATATATATATATATATATATATATATATATATATATATATATATATATATATATATATATGGAAAGTGGGGGGTTATTGGGGTGCGCTACCTAGTATAGAAACTGTACTTCCCAATATAACATTACAATTTCAAAACAGAATACACATTTCTGAAATAGTGTTCTTGTATTTGAGGATGTTCCCAATGAATAAGCTCAGTCCATCTCTGGGTAAAATAGTTCTTTTATTGGTGAAGAAACCCGACGCGTTTCGTCTCTAAGACTTCATCAGGGGTAAGAACCAATGGGTGAGTGGATTTTGTGTGGCTGGTCCTATTTGAAGCCTCATTCTCATTTTGAATGCAGAGCGAGGAGGTTACTGCAGAGAGAGCGTCCTGATATTGTTCTTAGTAAGAACCTACACTAGACTCTCAACTCAGAAACTTCCATTTAATTGAGCCCCATCAAGAAGGACTTGGTGATATTTATTTTATTTGCATCAGCTGTGAACAGCAGAAACTTCAAATAGGACCAGCCACACAAAATCCACTCACCCATTGGTTCTTACCCCTGATGAAGTCTTAGAGACGAAACGCGTCGGGTTTCTTCACCAATAAAAGAACTATTTTACCCAGAGATGGACTGAGCTTATTCATTGGGAACATCCTCAAATACAAGAACACTATTTCAGAAATGTGTATTCTGTTTTGAAATTGTAATGTTATATTGGGAGGTACAGTTTCTATACTAGGTAGCGCACCCCAATCACCCCCCACTTTCCTGATTACTACACCATTCCTCATTAACAGGAGGAATTTTGGTGGTGCTGCACACACAACCCAGCACGACTCAGAGTCAAAAACCCTTTCTTCTATCTATCTATCTATCTATCTATCTATCTATATATATATATATATATATATATATATATATATATATAGGTAGGTGAAGAGACAACAGCGGCACTCTGGGAATTTTTGAAAAGGTATATTTCAGCAAAAAATAGCTTCCAACGTTTTGGGGTATATGACACCCCTTTGTCAAGGTTAATGTGCAGTTAACCTTGAGAAAGGGGTGTCATATACCCCAAAACGTTGGAAGCTATTTTTTGCTGAAATATACCTTTTCAAAAATTCCCAGAGTGCCGCTGTTGTCTCTTAACCTACCTGCATTTACCTGTTCCGGAAGGCACCTGGGTTACCTGCATTGCTGGAGGAGTGCCAGGCCTACACCTCTACCTTTATATATATATATATATATATATATATATATCCAGTGGGCTGTTGGAGGCACTCGCAACACTTTTCAAATGTTCAAAAAGAAATGTAATAAAACATAGCTCACACAAGGGGCTGCTGTGACTACGTTTCGGGCTTGTACACCCTTTATCAAGACACAAATAAGACAAGATACAGTACTTACATTTATAGACATGATCAGTGCGAAAACCCGTGCTGTACAATTCCACTGACACCGTGGCCAGGAGCCGGGTGACGCCATGTGTGCGCCGAGGCGCCGACGGGTCCGGACTCCCAGGGGGGGGGGTGTGTTAGACGCATCCGTTATTTTAAATGCACATTTTCTTGGTACCATATCACCTAGGTGAGGGTGAACACTGCATCTAACACGCCCCCCCCTGGGAGTCCGGACCCGCCCGGCGCACACATGACGTCACTCGGCTCCCGGCCACGGCGTCAGTGGAATTGTAAAGCACGGGTTTTTGCACTGATCAGGTCTATAAATGAAAGTACTGTATCTTGTCTTATTTGTGTCTTGATAAAGGGTGTATAAGCCCGAAACGTTGTCACAGCAGCCCCTTGTGTGAGCTATGCTTTATTTAATTTCTTTTTGAACATTTGTAAAGTGTTGCGAGTGCCTCCAACAGCCCACTGGATATATCTCCCAATTTTTGGGATCGAGAGCACCGCACCCGGATGATACAACTAGGAGAGTGCCAGGCAATTTGTCTACATTATATATATATATATATATATATATATATATATATATATATATATATATATATATATATTATAAATAAAACTGAATAAAAAACTTATTTTATAGCAATCAACGACTACCATTTGTTTACCTGTACTTAACTGTTCCCATTACTTAAATGCAGGATAATTTATCAGTTTCAGGTTTTCAAAAGATATGAATGTACCATTTCAAAGTATCAGTGGAGATGCATCTGATCTGTCTTCCCAAAGTTAACAATTCAGATTTTAAATCCGAATATCTTTGTTTTGGATTGCAAATATGTGTTTTTTTTCTATGTTTATCCATTTTCAATAGATCTCAAACCCAAGGATTCAGATTTAAAATCTAAATTCTGGACCAGAACATTTGAGGATGGTTTTGTAAAACCAAACCATGAAAAATAATTTAGAATAAAAGCAAAACACAAGACTGTGCACATCTCTAATAGCAGATGTTGTTCAATAGATAAATGCAGAAATAACAGGTGACAGATCAAATGGCATAAATGGCATGCAGGAATTAATAGGAAAGATAAGCAACACAATTTGGCAAGAGAGCAGCATAATAGTTGTTGATAATGCAACAGGTAAAAGTTGAGAGTGAGAGCAACAACAACAGGGAAAAGCAAAGTAATATTCAGGTCACAGTCCATTGAAGGACAATCACTGGATTTTGTGGACTAGATGGTGAAGCATGGGGGTATAAAGTTACAAGCAAAAGATCAGTTCATGAAGGTGCAAGATCATAGTACAAAGCCAGCACAAGCCACATTCATTTGAAAATCAAGCTAACAAGCACAGGTCAGACCAGGCAGCATACGCAGAAGAATCAGGATTACAAAAGAAAAGATAACATCAGGAGGTATACAGATAAGAGTTGGGATTACAAACCAAAAAAAGGAATTCACTGCAGCTATTTAGTAGTCAGCTTCAGTAGCGCACGCAGGGGGGGGGTTTCTGAGTACCCAGAAACCCCCCAGGAGTCTAAGGGCCCTCAGCTGAAAACTGAGGGTCCCCTCTTTCCATGGGTATAAGAATTGTAAAAATCGGCCCTTGGGAACCGGAGATATCTGACTTCAAAGCAGTGGTCCCCATCCAAGCCTGTTAATTGTTATTCCCAGTCAGATATTTCGGGTTCTGTCTGACTTAGAGTTTTTCTGAGGCTATATTCCAAAAGCTGAGACTCTCCCCCTTTAAATGACACTAGAAGCTTGTCTCTACTATTCCCAGAACCAGAGATATCAGCCTGCCAGCAGCTTGTTACTGCTCCAGCTCCACACACCTGGTATGTAATATTATATACTCGTGGGCAGATTGCTCTGCCTCCTGAACTCTGATCCCCTAGTCCCCAATACCATTTGGTAGGTGTGATTCTCTAGTTTTTAATTCCATTAAAATCTAATAAATCTATTTCCGGGAACTGGAGATATCTGCAGTCAAGCAAGCTGTCCTCCCACCAGAAAATTATGAATAATAGGCCCACTCCACTATACACCCCTCCTCTGTGTATTAAACATCCTCTACCACCCTGGAAGTTATGTATCAGGGCCCCTTCATTCAGCCCAATGCCCCCTTCTCCCACCATCTGTGGAGTAAAGGGGTAATTAGTGGAGATTACTGACCCAGGCCCTACATGCTGAGCGGTTGATATAATACCACCCACAGGACATCAAAGCTTCCCCCACCCCTACCGCTGGAGGATCGGTAGGGGCCCCAATACATTGCTATGCCCAGGGGCCTACACTGCTGTTGATGCCCCTGTATGTATGTATGTATATATTTCATATTATTATTATTATTATTATTATTATTAATATTTATATACATTTGGTCTATCTATAATACTTTAACTGACCCGGCATATACTGGGTCACCTAAGTGTCCATCCGTGCTTTGCTCCGCCCCTCTGGAAACCCCCTTCTGAAAATCCTGCGTTTGCCACTGAGCTTTAACCACTTGAGTGGTGTGCAGCAGTGGGCTGTCCCGGAAAATTTCTGGGTATACCACTAAGATGAAGGTGTGCACCAGTGGTGCCTGCAGCTGTGTAACACTGGCACATCACCTGTCCAGGCACCACTCAGTGGCCGCTCTCCTCTCACCTCCCCTCACATTGCACCCCCTCACCTCTCCACTCTGGTGATCGTACACTGGAGATCCCCTGCCCCGCTGCCATTAGTTGTAGTAAGCAGACGGCAGGCTCTGGGATGTGCAGCGTGGCTCGGGGGGACTCGGGAATTCAGGTGCCTGAAACCTCCTGAGCCGCCACCTGTTGTGAATGGTGGCTGGGGCAGCGGCAGGGTCCAGGAGCACTGGTGTACGATCTCTGGGCAGAGATGAGGGGGGGCGACAGGAGGGGGGAGCGATGGGGGGTGGGGGTGGACCACTGCTCTGTGTTGGGTTTCGCTGGGGCAGGACAAACCTGCCCTGTTAGGTTTGTCCTGCCCCAGCAAAACCCACCACTCAAGGGGTTAATGAAACTAGTTTGAGACCAGTCCCTAGATGATATACAGATGCAGCCATGCTCATCTATCCTGTTGGCTCACCATCCTGGCTTTGTTGTTAGGCCATGAGAAATGTCCCTTATGGCACACTAAGGCATACTATAGAAAAGCATGCAGAAGCATGTAATGACACTGCTTCGAAGCTGGGTGGCGACTGCTCCAATAATGTGCACAAGTAAAGTGAAAGCAAAGCCTAAATACAGTATAGACACATTTTAATGTATAAATATAAAAGAACAAAACTGTGACATTAAAAAGAATTTAGTTGTTGCTACCCAGGAGCATTACCCCAGGCGCTGTGCCTGGCAAGCTGTGGGCTTAACCCCTAGGAAATTAGGGATACTGTGCAACAAGCCTGTCATGTCATTCACACCTGTGGCAGGAACCCGGAAGCCTTTTGTAATTAGGTGCGACTGTTAAATGTCAATGTTACTCAGGACTAGGCTTGGGGGTTTTGTCACAATGTATGCAAAAGTATTTTATTTAAAAAGTCTCGGCCCATCACCATGCTACATATACGCTCATTCAGCCCCAAGACTTAGTGGGCAAATGTATGCCGAACTTAGGCCACTCGTACAGAGCTAAACTCAACATACATTTCATGTCTACATAGCATAATTAATGTACAACATGGTGGCATGCCAAGAATGACTGACTACGTAGCATACAGATGGAGCAGCTCTCAATGGAGCTGTTCCTGTCGATTCTATCGCCAAACACCACCGGTTGCCAGCTGCCACCAGCCGACAGAAGGCTTTTGCTCCCCTGTTCTGTCAGAGCCCCCCGCCACCCTCTGCTGATTTCCCTGCAGCCCCAGCAGCTCCCCTAGCCCGTTCCGACTCCCTGCCTATCTCCCTGAAGCAGAGACGGGCAGGGAAGCCGCTCCCCCTGCCGCATCCCTGTCAGATGGAGCTTCTGTCCATCTGGCTGACAGGCGCTACATCTGTACTGTATTTACAAAATGGTAAAGTAGTTCTTGGACTATTGTACTGTACTGTATTTAATTGGAGACCTCATGCATGTGCATTGCTGATTTTCAAAATTGACATCTGGTGGATGAACATAAGCATTACACTCCGTTGCAACTCCATATGCGACACTAGTCTCATCTGTCGGGCCAGCCGCCACAAGTAAATTAGGACAGATGAGCATGGCTACATCTGTATGAGGTGTTTTCCCACAACAATCTGGGATTCGTAAGCTTTAAACAGAAATGCTATCAACTGAAATAGGAATAAATATTGTAATTACAGTAGTTTCAAAATGAACTAGACTGGCTCCTTCTTTTAGACCTAAATGAACTGTGAACCTGCAGTTGCATTTATGTTCCTGTGCTCTAAAAATATATGTAACTCAATTGGTGCTTATATTGTATTGCATGTTTGTGATTGACCTGTATTTTCAAAAATACAGCAATTTGTAGTCAGACAATTTTGTCAGCAACTATAAAACAAGAGAATCGAAAAATACATTAAAAACTATGTGAAAAAGTGCTGCTGGAGAACATTAATGATAATTTTGATATGTGTAATGTCTGATTTCCATGGCTCTTTCATACCGGCTACAGCTTAAATATTCCTTATCCACATATCTGTTATTTAAATTATTCCAAAAACCATTGTCTCCAAAAAGTAATTTTTTGCAAAAAACTTATTGGGTACATCTGTAACTGGCACTACTGTATACATGATATGGTACTGGCACTACCTGGGATATCTGTAACTGGCACTACTGTGGATATGATATGTAACTGGCACTACTGAGTACATCTGTAACTGCCACTAGTGGGGACATGTAACTGGCACTACTGGGTATATCTGTAACTGGCACAACTAGGGACATGATATGTAACTGGCACTACTGGGGACATGATATGTAACCGGATCTACTGGGGACACTTGTAACTGGCACTACTGAAGACATCTGTAACTGGCACTACTGATGACATCTGTAACTGGCACTACTGGGGACATGATATGTAACTGGCACTACTGGGTACATCTGTAACTGGCATTAATGGAGACATGATATGTAACTGGCACTACTGGGGAAATGATATGTAACTGTCACTAAATATGTGCAAGAAAATAATTGCTTGGCATTCAATGTCAGTGCAAGAGATAGTACACAAAGTTTTTTTCATGTTTTAAAACATTGTTTCATGCACAAATAAAATATATGTGTGTGTGTTTCACGTGTCTGATTTGCTTATACAAAATAAATGAAATATACCTCATGATACCTCATTAACATATTCCAAAATACAGAATAATCCGTTATCCAACTTTTGGTCCGAGCATTTTGGATAAGGTACACTGTACTAATATGGACCAGTTATGCAGCTACTAGGGATTTATGTTGGCTAGCCACAGGGACCCAAAAAGACTGCAATGTACTGTCATGGAGAATCCATTGAACACTTTAAGGCTTAATACACCAACTAGTTAAAAGCATATCCAAATTAGGGCTCCAGCAATATACTTTCACTTTGAGCTGTGACAGTTTTTAGCCCACAAACTCTCCGTCCCACCCCCAGTCCCTATCTGGTCCTACCTCCGATCTCTGTCTTCACAGATCTCTCCCTCCATATCCAGTAAGTTTGCAACAGACCAGTGTCCCTGCTTTCACTTTCTGTCAGGACATCACAATGGAGTCTTTTGGTTCATTGAGTGGCCTCTAGTTGTCACTGCCGGTACTTCACCTCATAGAGGTGAGGAGTAGATAGGCTTATATATAGATAGACAGATAGATAAACAGATAGATAGATAGATAGATAGATAGATAGATAGATAGATAGATAGATAGAAAGAAACATTCTAAATAACACAGATTATATGGATTAACTGGATGTGACACTGCATACCTCTAAAATTCTATTAATTACTAAGTACTGAGTAAAGACAGCCTTAAGAGTAAACAATGTGTTATAAATTATTACATTTATTTATATACAAATACCAAAAAAATATGTATCAGAAAATGTAGCATAGAACGAAAAGTTCTGTATTCTTTGCTTCCAGGTCCACAAAAATTTCCAGGCCTAATCCAAAATTCCAGTACTATGTTACTTAATATCCCATTTTTTCAGGTTATGGCTGTCACACTGTCTAGCACCTACACAATTGTTTATCATTTTGTTTGCTGATAAAAAAAGGATGTAGATGTATACTGTATGTGGAGTGCATTGTTTTCTTTATATAATAAAGGAAGCATTGGTTACAGTAACTATACTACCATATCTGTTGCATATTGCAATAATTGCCCTTTTCATCCTGGCATATCCTTATAACAGTGCCTTTATAATAATAAAAATGATTTTGCTATATAAAATAACATATTTACATCATTAATAGACATCACTATATAGACTTTATAACCTACCATCTTGCAACCACCTGGAAAATACTTATCCTCCTTTGCTCTATTTGGTCATAAACAGAATATGGTATGTACATGTTATGGGGTATGTGACCAGTCTAATAAAAACTCTGTCAAATTGTTATATAAAAGTAGATGAGCAACACCAACTGTCAGTGAGTCCATACAAAATAGGAGTTGGTGGCCCCCCTATTTGAATTTTATACATCTTACTTATGCAGTCTCCTTGTGACTGGGATCTAGTGAATTGAACATGTGTCTCATTTTCAAACTGCAATGAAAATGTCCCTTGACCAAATCTACCCTTTACTACTCTAAGTAGAACATCCTACTTTTTGCCAAAGCTCTCAATCATTAGACCTTTTATCTAATTACTCATATATACTCATAGACCACCCTCTAATCCTACCCTCTAATCCTACCTACTATTGAGCCCTGAGACTACTGCGTTGCCTCCTAGTTTTGAACTAGAAAAAGGACCTCCTAAAAAAACGGCTTTCCTTCTTTTACGTACCAACTGTGGTTTTTAACATCTGAATCCATCTTGTATTTTTTATACCTGTATTTTTTATACCTACATTTTTTACGTATATACCACGATTACCTGTCATTCCCCATACCCCATCTGTTCCCTCTCGCCCCCCCATCAATTGTCAGTTTCATGTACACCTGCTTTTATGTGAAAAATTCTGTTATATGTATTTTGTGATTATATACTTTTATCTTCATTTTGATTAAATCACCTTTTTTATATTGAACACTTTGTTATATGTATAAATTCTTTATATAAGGTATATGGCATTACCTGAGGCACCTAGATTCTCCCCATACTCTCCACTCATAGATACATATTAACAAAAATATCTCCACAACACAGTTTTCCACCTACTGTAGTTACATGTGGTTCTGTTGAAATGTGTGCTGACTACATGTGTTCCGACTGCATGTTAGCTGTAAATTACATGAGACCTTTAATTCATATACTGTAGGTCTGGGGTAGCCAACCCTAGTGCTCGAGAGCTACCAACAGTGCATGTTTTGCAGGTCTCCTCACAGAATCACAAGTGAGCTAATTTTAGTATTTTAAAATGTGTCAGTGATTAATGAGTGCAGCTGTGCAGCAGCTAGGTTGTCTTGAAAATGTGAACTGTTGGTAGCTCTCGAGGGCTAGGGTTGGCTACCACTTCTGTAGGTGCTATCTCTTCTCATTCCCATCATAATGCATCTGAAGATTCAATATGCCAAAATGTTACAAATATGAATATATCTTGATGATCTTTTTTCTACATTGTGTCTATGAAATGAATCTATAACTTTTAATTAGCTTTCAAAAACAGACATTATTTCCATTTATGTACATTTGACATGCACATACATCAAATGAGAAAGATATCTTTCCAGAACATTCAATCATTAACACCTCTGTGTAGAGAGAGGAACGTGAACCATGACTATTAGTTAGTTCATCGCGTAATGCAGCAGTGATTCTCTTGTTCCAGATATTCATTGTTTCATAACTGTAGATTAATAGATATACTGAGACTGACAGGACATAATTTACTATGTATATAGCAATTTAATTTCTTCTGGTAGTAATCTATTTTCTAGGTGATACATAATTTTTATACGGCTTTTTGCTGAACTGCAGTTTTGATGAAAAGCATTTTGTGTAAAAACAATTATATTGTTAGTTAGAGATGAGTGGAGTGTTAAAATGCCATACAGTAAATGTTACACAAATATTCACCTTATATTCTGCAAATGGACAGACATCTTGTATGTTTTGCTAGTGAAATTTGGCATCCATTTTTTTCCTAGACCTACTTAAGAATCAATTGTTCGCAGTCACCTCAGCTCTATGCTTAGAGCATATATTCAACAAATTCTAATTTATTAATGACATGTGAACTTCCACTACATGGATAGCCTTTACAAATAATGGTACTTATGAGTTATCTGGGCGCCCGATTTTTTGATTGTATGCCTTAAGTTAAGGCATACAATCAGATGCGATGCGATGCGATATCGCATCGCATCGCATGCGACCATCGGATGCGATGACCCGATTTTTCCATAGGAATCAATGTTAAAATTGACGGAGTCCATTTTAACATGGAATTCAATGGGAAAAAGGGGTCCTCTTCATACCCCTACTATCCAAGTGGGCATGGAGTTGGATATAAACCTGTGGCGAGCGTAGCGAGCCACCGAGCCCGAAGCGTGGCGAGCGAAGCGAGCCCCGCGAGGGGACGGTATTCTATGTCCCCTCGCGGGGCTCGCTACGCTCGCCACGCTTCGGGCTCGGTGGCTCGCTACGCTCGCCACAGGTTTATATACAACTCCATGCCCACTTGGATAGTAGGGGTATGAAAAGGACCCCTTTTTCCCATTGAATTCCATGTTAAAATGGACTCAGTCCATTTTAACATTGATTCCTATGGAAAAATCGGGTCATCGCATCGCATCGCATCCGATGGTCGCATGCGATGCGATGCGATGTGCCCGATCCGACCCGATTTAGAAATCGGGCGCCCGGATAACTCATAAGTACCCAAATAATTATTAATATTTAGGGCCAGATCTACCCTTTGGCAGCTTTAGGCAGCCCCCTATTGCACTCGTATATACTGATATCCACTTAGTTTACCTATTGCAGAATTAATGCAGGTTTTGTTTGCAGTGGTGCCGAGAGAGGTTGAAAGTGAGTACTTTTTACATGGGCCATGGCCTGTTGGAGGGGTGCAGCTGGGACCCCCACTCATGTAACAGGCAGCTACATGGTACTTTGTACAGGGAGAAAGAAGAGTCTGCTGATGCTACAGCTTCCTCTCTGCCAAGATTAGTGCACGCTGGCTAACATTTTTCCACAGAGGGGGTCTGGCAACACCTCACAAAGTTGGTCACACACCCACATCATAGTGGGGCCTGGCAGAGCTGTTGGCAAACCAGGGCAGTTGTGGAACTTCTAAGATGGCACCTCCACACTTTAACTTGAGGGTGGAAATTAGGTATTGGTGGCAGTGTGGGGTGGAGGGAGGGAAGGCAGTAGGTTGAAGTTTTGCCTAGGGTGATTAGAAGCCTTAAACCGGCCTTATTTAAATTTTTGCAAATTGATACCTTAATAGGGTTAAGGACTGAAATCACATTTTCAAGTTGGTCAGAATTGAAATAAATTACGGTATTAATGAATTATTTCAATAGCTATTCTAAAACTTAAAATACTTAGGGAAAGATACTTTCCAGAAAACCCTTTATAAGAGACTTTCATAAAAACAAAGTAAAAAACAAAACAGAAAAGCCCTTCACAAAAAGTCACATTAGATGATATATCTGTGAGGACACAATTAAGAAAATGGCACATACTGTAATGCTGAAGCATTTTAGTAATTATTTATATATTATGGGCGAAATTTACTAACATGTGTATTCTACTTCACATGCGATGTTGCTATGGGCAACCAATCCGGTCTACTATCTTCTAGAGGGTGCTAAACAAATAAGAAGTAGATTCTGATTGGTTGACAATAGCAACGTCACATGTGAAGTAGAATACGTATCTTAGTAAATTTCCCCCTAAATGTACCTCTATTCCTGAGAAGCCAAGGATTATTAGGTGCAAGAACTAAAACTCTGAAAGATATGCCAGCCTCTAGCTGTCTAAGGTCCAAGCAGAGACAAGGATCTGGTTGGTTACCGAAGAAGAAACTGATGAGTTGGTTTAAATATATAGTAATCAATGCAACATCTGTTAATTTGGCAGTGGGATGTAGAGAACCTTTATTAGAAATATTGAAATTTTCATCAATAAGACATCTTTGAAATGCACAGTACAAGCACATTACAATATCTGTTAGAGTTTATGTGAGGATTGAAGTGTGTAAGCAAAACCAAGAGTCAGCTTAAATGTAGAAATCCAGAACATGTTAGGAGTACTAAGAATTGGATGGCTAATCATTATGTGCCAAAACACTTTCTTTATCACTGCCAAGCAGACCCGGGACATTTATCATTTAGGGCTATTGAACATTTAAAATTGAGAGAGAAAAGGGGCTGACCTACAGGAAAAGCTGGCACAATGAGAAATGTATTGAATTTTCAAACTACAAACATTTTATCCTCAGGGTTTAAAAGAAAGATAGGAAATAGCTATTTTATTTAAAATATTTAATATATTAGTATAGGGTACATCAGTTGAATTCTTAATCATTTTATTGAGATTTTATTCTGAAAGGAGAGTGAGTATTCTACTGGAAGGATACCTGCCTTTGTTACCAATAAGGTGAAGTTTCGTTAATGCAGACCTTCAATGAGATCTATTTAAGAATCTAATGCTTAGTTGTTTATAGAAGGAAAGCACGAGGCAATGGTAGCAATATGTATGAACATTGTATCTGCCAGAGTGGGAGAGAGATCACCCTCTTCCATTGTTCTCAGCAAGCCATGTAGTGCTTTTCCTCATGCTGGTGCATTATGTTATGCCTCAGGACTGGCCTCAGGGGGTTATTCTAGTTCACTCGCAAAGGCACAATCACTCTCTAATAGAAAAAAACATGTGCACCGCAGGTGGGGCTGATGTAACATGTGCAGAGAGAGTTACATTTGGGTGTTTTAATGTTTCTATACAGGGTAACTACTGGCTGCTTTATTTTTACACTGCAATATAGATATCAGTTTGAGGTACAAACCCCACCCAAATGTAACTCTCTCTGCACGTTACATCACACCTGCAGTGCACATGGTTTTGTCCATTAGAGAGTGATTGTGCCTTTGCAAGTGAACTAGAATAACCCCCTCAGTGTGCATGCACAAGATCTGATAAGTAACAAATATTGCCATCCTAAGACAAACAATGGAGAGCTAAACTTGTCATTGTTTAGTAAATACCCATGATGCAGCTACTGTATGGATGCAGCATTACATGAGTCCAAAGTTCTGCTTGCTAAATCTCTAATAATTTCTTCACAGTCAACCTTTTAATACATTTAAGAGAGGCAGTTATAACCGCCTTATTGGCAAAAATACCAAAAAAAGGAGTAGTCATTGCTTAATACATGTATTCCCATATCCCAGTCAATTGGATGAATCAAGAAGGGTGGAACCCTAAATAATTGTAATACAGTACATGAATATTTTTAAATGGAAGTAGTACCAGATATCAACAGCAATGTACATTTTTATATTTCTATAATTATTAATTTTCCAGGTAGCAACCTGATTTACCACGTTTTGCTAATGTGAGTTTCTGTCGGGTATTGTGAGAATCTGTATGGCTTCTAGGATATGGCTGAACCACCCAATGTTTTTTCATTGTCCTATTTAGTGTCAGCACTTGACCCACGGTGATTGCAAGAGAAGAGGTTTCTCTTTTCTGTATTCATGTCTCAATATAGCAATAAAGTATAGCTACAAGTGCACACTCTATTGCATGGTCAGCCCACATGCCATCCAGAAATGCCCACTTTGCGCAATGAGTGATCCAGCCAGGATTTACATACCTCCCAACTTTGAAGGAGTGGGGACACAGGGGACACAGTTGATGCACGCCGTAGGCGTGCCGAAATTGTTGCGGGTGTGGTCTAATTCTGGGGGCGTGGCCTATACCCGAAGCTCTTCCGTGAGGTCACGCCCCCATTTTATCGCTATGAGGGCATGACCCAGAGGCTCTGTGAGCCTCTAGCCATGCCCCCAGCCCCCTAGCTGCGGGAATAGACGCTGTGCGCATGCGCACAGCGTTTATTCCCCGCTGCTTAGCAGCCGACAGAGTACCCAGAACCCCCCCAGGAATCTATGGGCCCTAGTCTGAAAGCTGAGGGTCCCCTCTTTCCATGGGTACAAGAATTAAAAAAATCGGCCCTGGGGAACTGGATATATCTGACTTCAAAGGAGTGGTCCCCATCCAAGCCTGTTATTTGCTCTTCCCAGTCAGATATTTCAGGTTCTGTCTGACTTAGAGTTTTTATGAGGGTTTATTCCAAAAGCTATGACTCTCCCCCTTTAATGGACACTAGTAGCTTGTCTCTACTGTGCCTAGAACCAGAGAGATCAGCCTTCCAGCAGCTGGTTACTGCTCCAGCTCCACACACCTGGTATGAAGTTTTATATGCCCCCAGTACCATTTGGCAGGTGGGATTCTCTAGTTTTTAATTCCATTAAAAGCTAAGAAACACCCCTCCTCTGCATATTAAACATCCTCTACCACTCTGGAAGTTATGCATCAGGACCCCTTCATTCAGCCCAATGCCCCCTTCTCCCACCCATCTCCCACCATCTATGCAGTAAAGGGGTAATTAGTGGAAATTACTGATCCAGGCCCTACATGCTGAGCGGTTGATATAATACCCCCTACCAACCGCGGGACATCAAAGCTTCCCCCACCCCTACCGCTGGAGGGACGGTAGGGGCCCCATTACATTGCTAAGCCCAGGGGTCTACACTGCTGTTGGTGCCCCTGTATGTATATATATATATATGTATGTATATATGTCTATATATTGTATTATTATTATTTATATACATTTGGTCTATCTATAATATATAATACTTTAACTGAACCGGCATATACTGGGTTACCTAAGTGTCCATCTCCGTGCTTTGCTCCGCCCCTCTGGAAACCCCCTTCTGAAAATTCCGCGTTTGCCCCTGTAAGGCGCTGTTTGCCATGACTGCAGCAATAGTGTATAGAGCAGGCATGTCAAAACTATGGCCTTCAAGCTGTTGTGTAACTAACTACAAGTCCCATCATGCCTTACCACAGTTTTTCTATTAAGGAATGTTAAAACTAAGGCATGCTGGGATGTGTATTTTCACACATCTTTATAAGCAGGATTGCTAGTTTCTGTTTTCCCTACTCAACTAAGCTATTTCTGTGTATGTTTACAGTGATCTAAATGTTTTGGGATACTTGAGTAATCCCTCATTGTATTCAGTGCAGCTGTTTCTAAACTCACTTTACTAGGGGGTTTATTCTGAGATGGAAATAATGGAAAATACAAATATGTACCTTGGCAAAACTATGTTGCACTGCAGATGAAGCAGATATAATGGGGGCATATGTAATAAGATATGAGTTTGCTGGAGGTGTGGTATGCCAGACAATTGCTGACTTATTTTTAAAGGGACAAATCATTTACAAGGCATGGTTTTGCCTTGTAAATGTTTGCCACTTTAATAAAATGCCCATGAATGTCTGACATCTTGCACCTACAATATACTCAGACCCTATTACATTTAACACCTTTATATCTACCTCATCTGCAGTGCAACATGGTTTGGCCAAGGTACATATTTGCATTTTTCTGTTATTCCCAACTGGACATGCCCACGCTCTCATCCTTGTGTACCCTGTGGTGGCAGTTGTAATTCGGGAGTAGTTCGAGCTTTTAGCAGAGAAGGGGTGAGACTGTGGGTTGGGCATGCCATCCCACTAAGCATTTTGATCTCAGCACATGCCATAGTTTAATGTATGTGTGTTGGTGTGTATGTTTGTTCAATATGCCTTATGTACTTGACTACAATTTTAGTGATACAGAACAGTACATTATGAAAATTATTCCTTTCTTTACTTTAATTATCTGTCTTGCCCTGAAATCATATTGTGCTGCCCATTTGTAAATGTCCACTACACTTACTGATAATTGACCAATAGCTTTCTAGTTTCTCATTTACAGTAAATAATGCATAAACAGTCACTCATTTAAGGCATAGCAATTGTTTTATAGTAATGCTGCTGCATTTGCATAGAATTATATTTATTGCCTAATATAAATGTGGCAAATATTTAGGCATAGTAGACACCAGAGAATTACACCATACTTGATATATTCAGAAAGAATGATTATATCTGTTTGGTCTAATTAATGATGGCTATAGAACTGGTATTTGGTAAAGTTGCTTCTTCTATCCAGTACATTGAGCATTGATTTTATGCACACAGACCATTACACATTCACATTGAAATATAATTGTTGTTCTGAATGATGATGTTAAACCATTTCTTTGTCCTATCTACTGCATTCATAATACAGGATGCTTCTATCTGCTTCAAACTGTTCAACTATACAATGTAAATTATTGCCATTAAGTATAAAATGATCATAAAGTGTTCAGTTTGCATGAGAAAATGAAAGTGTTTCTTCTTTTTGTACTTTGCCTGAAAATATCCTTTGCTCTATAGCAATAAATATTTTCCTAATAAAAAAAAAAAAAATTAGATTACAAACTGTGTGCATTTATTCAGTAAGTATGAATTGTACTCGTGTGAGGATTGCCTTAAAACACTCTTGGTTTTTCTAATGTCATGAAATGCTTAGTTTAAACATGACATCACTTATAGCACAGGTCTTCAACCTATGGCACTCCAGATGTTGTAGAACTACATGTCCCAGCATGCCCTGACAGTTTTGGCTTGCTCTTATATGGAAAAAATGTGGCAATGCATGTTGGAACATGTAGTTTCACAACATCTGGAGGGCCACAGGTTGAAGACCCATGACTTATAGCATGCCTCCCAGGCTGTTAACACTGTCTAATGATCACATTTTGTCTTCCTTTAACCCATTTTTTGAAAAGGAAGAGATTACCTACAGGGCTGATGATGAAACTCAATCATATTTTGCAGCAACAGGCAACTGGTGGGGACTCTCTCCAGTCACCGACTCCAATATCGTTAGTGCCACCATGCATACCACTTTTTTTTAAAATGAAAATGGTGAGGCGAGGGACTTTAAATCCACCACAATATGTACAAAGAAGAGGCCAGTCAAATTACAGCTAATATCTGCTGATCACCAGGCATTAAAGGCAGCACTGGCCAGGACCAGTCAGTGGCAGAGGGTTGAAGCTAATAGCCAGAGAAGCTTGCAGTGGTGGAAAGTGAAACAAAGTAATGAACCTTCACCTAAAAATACCCTATGCCACTAGGCTTGTGGGCACACACAGGACTCAGGTCAGTGGCACAGATAGGTGGTCAGAAGGTCCATGTCCAACATTGGTGAAAGAGATCACTCCCTTGGTTACCCTTATTGATTAACCTGGGCATTATGTCCAGGTCACTCAATGCCCTTTCCATTAAAAACCAAGGCATTAGGCAAAGTTATTTGGCAAATGCCACAATGAATTGCTTTTTCTTCAGGCACAAATTGTTTAGCAAGTGTTTCCCTCTAGATATGGCCCATTAAGTTGTGTCACTCATTTTTGGAATTAGGCTCATGGCTATTGAAGCACTTTTAGGGCGTAGAAGGCTTTCAGGCCCTCACTTGTTTTCCAGTTAAAAATAGAGCCCTTTGATGTTAAAAAAACAATAGTAACCTCAATTAGAAACTATGGGGGTTAATCTGATTCACTTGGAAAGGCACAATAACTCTCTAATGGACAAAACCATATGCACTGCAGGTGGGGCTGATGTAACATGTGCAGTGAGAGTTAGATTTGGTGGTTTTATTGTTTCGGTGCAGGGTAAATACTGGCTGCTTTATTCTTAAACTGCAATATAGATACCAGTTTGTAGTACACTCCCCCACCCAAATCTAACTCTCTCTGCACATGTTACATCAGCCTCACCTGCAGTGCATATGGTTTTGTCCATTAGAGAGTGATTGTGCCTTTCTGAGTTAATGATAGTGGGTGCAAGGTTGATCGAGATTTCGACTTAATCCTGAAATACCTATTTTCTGACTGCTATGTATATCCTTGACTGGAATAGAGGGGAACCACCTGTGCAACCCCTGGCCACTATTTTTGTTGATTGACTATGATCACTTGACAAAATCACACAGTGCTACATAGATGGGGGAGTGCAAAATGTGTCCTGCACACATGGATGTACAATTGTTAGAAAGAGCGGAGTATCCTCTTTAAAATGATGAGCTCTCTTAGGAGGGGGGGGGGGGTATTAAAGCCCATATCTCACAACATGTGCAATATAAAATGTAGTCCCTTAATTATATACAGTAGAATGTCTATTTTTTTTTTAAGCGGGATAGGTCTTACACATAGTAAGCATTTAAATAAAACAGCAAAATTTAAAGATTTTTTTGTTCATACTTAAACATACAGTAGAATTATGCTTTTGTTATTTTTAAAACTGGATTATTGGTGAAACATTCACATTTATTTTTACCTCTGGATCAGGACCATTATTGTGCTGGTTTGGGTCCCTAAATCCCAATAATAAAGTCTACAAACCAATCTTTGGTATCAGACCAGAACATTTTTATTACTAATTCCATTTAGTGACAAAGTTAAAGAGGGCACCTGGTGTTAGTCTATAAATAAGCATGTTGTGGTTAGGGTGACCAATCCTGGGATCAGGATCAGCGGGATCCCGGGATTTGGCCAATCCCGGGATTTCAGGATTAGACTGTGCACAGTCTAATGCCCAGCAGGATCAGGGCACTTGCTCAGACACTGCCTGGCTGTTCCCAACCCCTGCGCGTGGCCTGCGCAGCTTGATTAGGCCATAGGTCACGCTGCGCAGGCCGCACTGCTGTACCGCTAAAGCGCCGGAATCCTCTTGGAGCCCATTCCCGGCTCCACTTCATAAACTCAGCTACCTGGAAACTCTTCAGCAGCTCCACTGCCCAGCGCAACACTCAACCACTGCCTTCACCTGACCCACCCACTGCCTCCACCCGCTCCCCCAAATTAAGTCAATGTGGGGGACGGGCGGGTTTTTTTTAGGGATGCCAATGCCAGGAATGCTGGAATCCCGGGAATGAGCATTTTTCAATCCCGATTCCCGGGATTGAAAAAATACCCTGGGATTGGCATCCCTAGTTGTGGAAAATTAGTTGAGGCTAAACTCCCTTTTAACATTTTTTTTATAATGAGTTGCTCCTTATAAAGAGACATTTACTAAAGACAGCAGTGACTCTTTCAATTACATCTGAATAGACACCTTAACAGTACACAGTACACAGCCCATTGACTTGTGGCTAGTATAAAATTCAAAATCCATCACCGGGAAATAAGTGTACATTTAATGGCTTTTGCCTGGTAACTAGAGAATAAAACAGATTCAATTCCACCATAGCCAATGCATTTCTATTTTCTTGTTGGCCCAGTAAATAAGAGAACTGTTATCTGCCATTTCTCATGTAGCCAGAGCACTAGTGAAAGGAACAGTTTGATGAGCTCTACTGCCAGAGTGCAGGGGATAAAATGGAGCTACTTGTTACATACAACATAATTAATAGCAGTTCTGATATAAACAGTGATTATTCATGTCCTGTCTTAGTTCAGTTACTGCACTTTATATTGCACAGATTGACAGGTCTCAACCTGAGAAGCAAGCATACAGTATATTGAGATTTATTATCTGCCCTCCTATTGAATCAATGTTGATATTAAGACTTTGCTCCTATGTACATGAGAAATATTTCCCCATATATTTGAACCATAATTTTATTTTATCTTAGATATGTGTTCCTCGGCATACTCTCCAATAAATAGAAATACTGTATATAAAATGAGATAAAAAATAAATCAAGGCGCAGCCTGTCACCCATGCAAGTCTGCTGCCCTAGGCACTGTGACCTTTCTACATAACTAAGCCTTGCAAATATTTTCTGATTATTTGGGTATTTTTTCTTATACTTCAGAGTTTGTTCTTAGATGGAAAGTTTTCTTGTCAAATTTAGTTACCAAGACATGATAAGCTGTATTGTTTATTTATTGTCCTTCACTTGCAGCCCTGTGCATTTCATTAAAAGAAGGTTATGATAGCAGAGAGTAAGGAATCTGCATAAAATTATCTTTCCTTGCCTATTATAAAAACATAACTTTTCTAGTGTCTTTATTTTTCTAATACCTTGTAGTAAAGGTTTTAAATACAATATAAAAATATATTCATACTTTAAATAATAACAATGTTAAATAACATCTAGAACATCATATTTTGTCTTCCTTTAACCCATTTTCTGAAAAGGAAGAGATTACCTTCACGGCTGATGATGAAACTCAATAATATTTTGCAACAACTGGCAACTGGTGGGGACTCTCTCCAGTCACCGACTCCAATATCGTTAGTGCCACCATGCATACCACTTTTTTTTTTTATGAAAATGGTGAGGCGAGGGACTTTAAATCCACCACAATATGTACAAAGAAGAGGCCAGTCAAATTACAGTTAATATCTTCTGATCACCAGGCATTAAAGGCAGCACTGGCCAGGACCAGTCAGTGGCAGAGGGTTGAAGCTAATAGAAGCTTGCAGTGGTGGAAAGTGAAACAAAGTAATGAACCTTCACCTAAAAATACCCTATGCCACTAGGCTTGTGGGCACACACAGGACTCAGGCCAGTGGCACAGATAGGTGGCCAGAAGGTCCATGTCCAACATTGATGAAATAGATCACTCCCTTGGTTACCCTTATTGATTAACCTGGGCATTAGGTCCAGGTCACTCAATGCCCTTTCCATTAAAAACCCAGGCATTAGGCAAAGTTATTTGGCAAATGCCCCAATGAATTGCCTTTTCTTCGGGCACAAATTGTTTAGCAAGTGTTTCCCTCTAGACATGGCCCATTAGGTTGTGCCGCTCATTTTTGGAATTAGGCTCATGGCTATTGACAGGGCCGGTGACAGGGGGGTTCAAGGGGGACAACTGTGATGGGCCCCAGCAATCTGAAGGGCCCCAGAGCTTCCATTCCCCGATGCGGCCGCCACCTGTACTAGCTGGCCTGTCAGTGACCTTTGTAGCCCATCCATCTACTGTGCACCATCTGTGTGTGGCTGAGTCTGACTGACTCTCTGTGTGCCACTGCCAACTACTGTGGCGTGGAGTTGAGAATAGAATAGTGTGGCGAGCGCAGCGAGCCCCGCGAGGGGACTTGGATACCTGTGAAGCCCGCGAAGGGACGCGTTTACCTGTGAAGGGACTTTAGGGTGACTATTTGGGCTCTGTGGCCCATTTAACATTGTTTCCTATGGAAAAATCGCAGGCATTGAGGCATTGAACACTAAAATCGCGTCCAATCTCACTTTTAACATTGATCCCTATGGGAAATCGCGGGCATCGCATCGCACCCGTTTGTGCATACGATGGTCGCGATGGTCACGATGGGCGCCGTTCTAGGTAAAGAGTACCAGATTGTCATGATTAAGCACCATTCTGATGCCGGAATGGGCCTAACTGTACATACAATGTTATTGATAAGTGACCTGCATGTATCCTGTATTTTTATGAAGAAATGGTGGGTAAAAAGGTTATTCCAACAACCCCTGCCCATCTGTTTGAAAACTCAACAGGAAAGCAGAGGTTATCTCCTTCCCCCCTGCATCTATAATACTAAGGCAGAGATCTGGCAAGTGTCTTCCCAGACCAGAAGAGATGTCAGGAAAGCAATTCTCTTAGAACTCTAGAATGACACCTTATTTGAGATAAGAATTAAGAGGCCCCAGGGGGGTGATTGAATGCCTAAATTGCTCATCTTCAAAAGGGAAGTCAATTAGCCAGCCCCTGGGTATATCCTAAGGAAACCCCTTGACAGGGAGATTCCTGAGGTGGGGGCTGTGATTGTGTGTGTTTTGCAAATCTTAAAAGTGTGTGTCTCTCAAGACATGTTGTTAATTTTCTTGGGAATGGGATGGGTCCGATACCTGTCTCTGAAATGATCCAGTATCCGGAGAGATTTCCACTCCAAACCCCCCTTCATGCTGTGTGTCCTGGAAGCGGTTTGTTTCTTTATTCCCATTTTGTTTTATTTTGAAATAGTTTTTTACGTTTGACTTACCTATTAATCATATATCTTGTAACTTATGTTTTCTGTAATATACTGTAAGCCTTGTAGTGTTTTCACTTCATTAAAAGTCATAATTAGTTCTGGTGTCTGCTGTTTTCCAGCCCAAGCCTCTGACGAATTCGCCAGAGCGCTACCTTGTAATTCATAATTTGGTGTGTCAGCAGAATCAAAGTCCAAAAAGCTTACTTTGATTGGTGGTAAGCGGAATCGTGGTGAATACGCACACGCTTGGGGTACCCAGGAGAAGTGTCACAGGGCTGGGATTCTCAGATTGCCGTATCTGGGGAATCTGGGGAATCGCCGACTAGGGTCGTGACAAACTGGTGGCCAGCGGTGTTTTTTATTTGGATAACTTAAGTGAATACATTTCACCAGATACCAAAACTAAAGGCTTATGTAGTAGTGTAAGTCACCGTAAAAGCATTTCCTGTTCCCCATCCCTGTTTTATTATTTTGGAGGAGTAACTGCAGCAGAATGGCATCTACTTATAAGGAGGCACAGATTAAGTGGAGATTGACCTGTGACTCTATGGAGTAAGATACAGAGCATCACGATGGCGGACTTGTGCGTGAGAGTTCACCAGCCAGGGCTACTGAGGTAGCAAGAGGTGGACTTTGTACTGAACTTTTACTTTCTGTGGAAATTAATAGTGTGAAGTTGGATCGTGATGTGGTCTCTGGTATCAACCGAGTGGAGCCTGCCAAGGGGGAGACCAGGGAACAGATGATCCAAGTCCTCAGAGATGCGGACCAGCAGGTAGCTGGGGGGAATCAAGCGAATTCCAGGTCTGAGGTTGGGAATCATTCTGGTTCCAGATCAGAGGAAGAGGAGAAGCAGACAATGAAGATTGCAGGCCCCACACACCGTGGATTGGATGCCTCCAATTACTGCTCTGCCTTGGATCTGTATATGCAAGAGGCTCTGAGGTATGTGAAAGAGCCAGATAATGCATTGGTGCTGAAACTGATAATGCAGTTCAATATAAGGAGGGCTACTGCTGCAAAGGAAGCAGCAGATCGCAAGCTCCAGCTGGAAATAGCTACCCTCAGCTGGCAGCCTGTGACAGTGGATGCAAATTTCAATGGACTGCATCACAACGATTTCCCTGTTTTTGAAACACACAGGGAGAGCAAAGTAAATGCCGGCTTGGTTGTGGATAACCAGCTGGACCTGGACTTTACTCAGGGGTCTGGCATTTCTGCTAGTACCAGGGAGACTGTTGGGTGCATGGCAGTCATGGAGGCTGCAGAGTACCAATCCACTACGGTACCAGAGAAGTCCAGTGGGTATATGGACCCAGTGGAGGATGATGATGTGTTTACCCTAATGAGCACAGAGGAACTAACGGAAGAATGCCAGCTGCAAGGTATCTCCTGCCACAACCATACTCATGGGAAGATGATTACGCAGCTCACCCAGGCAAGGGACGATGAGTGCAATGCCTTCAGCCAGTATCGTGCAGCATTTCGTGTCTGGGGTCCATCTGCGTCTCCTGGGGTGCTGCTGAGAGAACTGGGAGAATGTTACCAATTCATTCAGCAGGAGGTCGATGCTTGGAGAAAGCTGGATACCCCATTTTGGAGAGATCAGTGCCGCCGGGTAGATGCGGAGTGGCATCGCCTAGAACAGCTGCTGTTACCAGCTCTGGAAGCAAAGTCCCAGTTTAAACTGCTGGGAGAAGCAGAAGCTGAGGATGTCAGCAGGTTGCTCTCACCAGGGGTGCCCCACCAGGACAAGGTACCTCTGCCTACTACAGCCATCATGGAACCTGCTCATGAGACCTCACATCACAAGGCCCAGTTTAAACTGCTGGAAGATGTGAGCAGCATGTTCCCACCCGTTGTTTCAGATTTGTTGCCAGCAGAGGCTAACTGCATAGTGAAAGTAAGCAGGGAAGAGACTATGTTGGAAAGAGGAATGGGACTTTCTGACTGTATGCACACAAATGTGTGTGGGACTACTGATGTGGGACTTTTATTAACTCCACACATATCTGTCAATGTTGTCCCCACTGTCGCTAACCATTCTGAACCATATGATGCATATCAGGTAGTATGTAACCATGCTGAACATTGCAATGTTGTGATTTTTTGTGAAGCTCCTGGGATGATCTGTGATAGTGCCGTACCTGCTGTGGAGATGGAGGTAGGGGAGGGTGAGTTAGAGACAGGTATAGTGGGTAATCCTTGCCAGTTTGTGGGGTTAAATGAATGCCCTAATCTAGTTGGGAATGAGACACCCTCACTCACCAGTGGTAGGAGTGCTGCTGGTGATGATATTCATGTTGCTGTGCTAGACGTTAACCCTGTTCTTCCAGTGATGTCTGGGTGTGACATGGGGCCAGGGGACGCTAACTGCACAAATGGGACAGATCTGAGTTGGTCGCAGGCAGAGCATGTACCTGCCAATAAGTTAATGGTGACAACATGCTCAGATAACCCCCTTCCTGCTCAGAGACAATGGGATCCAGATATAGAGGTTTTGCCACAGTCCAGTTGTAAGCCAGCAAGATTGGTCCCATGTGTGGTGGAAGATGCACAGGCTAATTTGCAGGTAGTGCAGGATGCCTCCCCAGGTTATGATATTGATGTTAATGTTGATAATTTGATGTCTTGCACTACTGTGGGAAATGTTGTACCAGGTATAATAAGTGACCCGGTGGGTCCTGTGTGCACTGCAGACCTGTCAGATAGGGAGAGAGTGTCCCTTACTGCAGCATCCCCCACAGACCACCCTTCTTCATGTCAGGACACAGACACACAGCAGGAGGTCCTTACACACCCTGAGGGCTCAATAGAAAGTGGATCTTTCAAAGCTGGATTGATAACGGATCCCTCTCTGGCGAGTCTCAGGGCTGCAGCAGCAGCTCAGGAGTCAGATGGCTCCCAGGGTACTCCCAGGCTGTACTGGGAGAATGGTTGTTTGTATTGAGAGGATGGAGTCCACAACACCCCACCAGGGCAAGTTACGGAACGTCAGCTGGTCATACCCCAAAGGTATAGGGAGAGTCTGCTTAAGGTAGCTCATGAAATTCCCCTATCTGGACACCTTAGGGTTAAAAAGACCGGGGCTCGTCTGCATAAATTCCACTGGCCAGGTATGATAAAAGAGGTGGACCGGTACTGTCGGACCTGCCATACCTTTCAGATAGTGGGGAAGCCTGGGGATGTGGGCAAGGCCCCCCATTATTTCCTTCCCCGTGGTATCAGAACCCTTTGAGCGGGTGGCTGTAGATATTGTAGGGCCCCTTGCAGTGCCCAGTAGCTCCAGAACAGAGTACATTTCAATAGGGGTAGATTACACCACCCGTTACCCAGAAGCTGTGGCCGATGCCCTTGTCCCCATCGACAAAGTGGCCGATGCCCTTGTCCCCATTGACAAAGTGGCCGATGCCCTTGTCCCCATATACTCCCGGGTATGGTATCCCAAGGAGATATTGATGAACACAGGAACCCAGCAGGGATCCCCTCCAAATACGGAGAGATTCCGTGACCAAACCGTCACGGAGGCTGCAAGCCTGCAGATGCCAGGTGAGCCGCCTCCCACTGCGGCTGCCCCATACCTGGGAAGTGTGAAAGATACCCATGGGTATAGTGAGAGGGTTGCTTTAGTAATAGAGCCAGCGGCAAGTAGTGAAGCTGCTGTGTGTAACCAGAAGGGTCTGAGGGCCCACGGAGCACAGATAAACCCAGTGAAAGGGAGAGTGGATCAATCAGCTCAGGCAAGAGAGCAGGACAAGAGGTTCTGGGAAGGTGACAGGATTACCTGTCCCATGGTATGTAGTGCTGAGGTAAACACAGAAAAGGCCATAGCCAATATGATTTGTATCATATTTATTGTTGTTCACCTCATGTCATGTAAAGGTACTTTACAACACCTGATAGCATTGTCCCACAGTCCTCTTAAGGCTGCCCAAGCCAAGCAGAGGCTCTGGAATGCTTACACCTCAGGGAAATGCCCGTGTGGGGTGTGGCAGAAGAGGTTGGTTCTGACCCCAGGATGGCAAACGGAACTGCCGGTGGCAAGTCAGAATCTATGCCCAGGAGTCCAATGCACAGCTGGGGTGGGCTGTGTCCTTGCCAGCAAGGATGGCACAAGGGGGCACACCTTCCACTGTATCAGTGTGCCCACAGATGACTTGGGCAGGGACAGCTGTTTACCCACAGCTTGCTGTCTCCTGGAGGAGGAGCCGGAATCAGGCCCCTTGCCTGCCCTAGCCATGGCTGAGGTGTCAAGTGGAATCCTGACAGATGCCAATTATCGGAATGTGTTAGTAGGAATGCAACAGTCTGTCGGACAGGGCACTGACAAGTGTCAAGGCTCAGCATGGGAGATTGTGGCTGGTTTGGCCACTGCTCCCATGCTGATCTTTAAAGGGGGAGGTATCACGATTAAGCGCCATTCTGATGCCGGAATGGGCCTAACTGTACATACAATGTTATTGATAAGTGACCTGCATGTATCCTGTATTTTTATGAAGAAATGGTGGGTAAAAAGGTTATTCCAACAACCCCTGCCCATCTGTTTGAAAACTCAACAGGAAAGCAGAGGTTATCTCCTTCCCCCCTGCATCTATAAAACTAAGGCAGAGATCTGGCAAGTGTCTTCCCAGACCAGAAGAGATGTCAGGAAAGCAATTCTCTTAGAACTCTAGAATGACACCTTATTTGAGATAAGAATTAAGAGGCCCCAGGGGGGTGATTGAATGTCTAAATTGCTCATCTTCAAAAGGGAAGTCAATTAGCCAGTCCCTGGGTATATCCTAAGGAAACCCCTTGACAGGGAGATTCCTGAGGTGGGGGCTGTGATTGTGTGTGTTTTGCAAATCTTAAAAGTGTGTGTCTCTCAAGACATGTTGTTAATTTTCTTGGGAATGGGATGGGTCCGATACCTGTCTCTGAAATGATCCAGTATCCGGAGAGATTTCCACTCCAAACCCCCCTTCATGCTGTGTGTCCTGGAAGCGGTTTGTTTCTTTATTCCCATTTTGTTTTATTTTGAAATAGTTTTTTACGTTTGACTTACCTATTAATCATATATCTTGTAACTTATGTTTTCTGTAATATACTGTAAGCCTTGTAGTGTTTTCACTTCATTAAAAGTCATAATTAGTTCTGGTGTCTGCTGTTTTCCAGCCCAAGCCTCTGACGAATTCGACAGAGCGCTACCGTGTAACTCATAATTTGGTGTGTCGGCAGAATCAAAGATGTCGCGGACTAAGTCCAAAAAGCTTACTTTGATTGGTGGCAAGCGGAATCGTGGTGAAATACGCACACGCTTGGGGTACCCAGGAGAAGTGTCACGGGGCCGGGATTCTCAGATTGCCGTATCTGGGGAATCGCCGACTAGGGTTGTGACAGAGATGAGTGGAGTTGACTTCTTTGCCCCACACCCTACTACCTACTGTATAAAGTGCAACAGCTGCCTAACAACGCATGTCAAACACAATCAATATTTTGTCACTAGCAATGGTGTTTTTAGAAAATATTTTAAAAAGTTCAATAGATGTAAACATATCATACAGTAAGAACATAAAGGGAATAGTGAGTTTTGCAATAATTGTTCCAAGTACATCATAATATGCTTGGGTCTTCTCTATTTGTATGCATATACAATGCATGTGTACTTACACCTCAAGATTTAAGCAAAGTCTAATGACATTGAGATTAAAAATAAATATCTTTAATTGAAGCTTAGTGTAGAGGCTTTATTTTCATATCAAATGTAAATAAGGCAATTAGAATTACAGTCAACTCCCTTTTGTAATGTTAAATGGTGTATTGAAAAATTCAAATGTCATTCTTTATCTTAGCATTCAATAACATAATGGAATAATGGTGTTAAGACTTCCAGTATAATTTTGACCAACAAAACAACTTCTATCACTTCAAGATTATCATCAAAAATATAATTAAGAAGATTGAGTATAAAAATCCAGTGCCTCTTTTATATGCATAAATCACACACATTTACAAATCCTAATGATTCATATTTCACAAACATGTGTCCATTATGTGCGAGAACTCTCTAAATACAGCACTATTGCCTTTATCTTAGCTAAATTTGCATGCCGGGTTCAGCTAATTTTAACCATCCTTATAAGCAAAATAAAATCTAATCATTTTTTTTATTAAAAGTAAAATAAAATGCAGTGTACATAGAATATTAATAAAAAACGATGACCTGAAATAAAGAAAATAACAAGTATAGGGCCTGATTCAAGTTTCATCAGTCGGGGCCAAATTCAGCCCCGTTTCTGATGGTGTGGGTCTGAGCATGCGCATTGACGAATATGCGCATGTGCAGACCTCTTGTGCAAACGCCATAGGCAAGTATCACACTTGCCAAAGTATTTGCATGGGCTGGGGCAGGGGAACATCGAGTGTTTTCTGGATGTGCCCATGAAAATTCTGGGCATTCCCCTGGGAACATAGGTGGGTCAAAGGATGATAACGCAATGCCTCTGATGTCACTGAAAATGAAAGCATTTTGATGGTCGGCGACAGCGTACACATCCCATTGCATGCAAATGTGGGGTTTCATGCGGCAGGAGGTGACCGTTCAGTTGGGCAGCATTTACCTGTTTGCTAGGCTGCGAACATATGCAGCCTAGCGAACAGGTCTGAATCAGGCCCATAGTATCAATAGAAGTAGCTTAAACAAAACATCAAAGTCAAGTGGGAAAACAGGAATGACAGAAGGAGTTGGGTTACTTAAATGCTGCAATATGGTAAAGGTGATATATCCAAACAGCAACAAGAAGTCAAAGATCTCCCAAGACAGACATGGATAATACTGATCTATAAACACAAATACCAATAGTAATAAATAGAAGAGACAAAGAAAATATTCCAAGATTAAAGAGGGGGAGGGGGCACTTATTAGGGAAAGCTGAGGAGAGGGAGGGGTGATAGAGCAGAATACAACATCTTTAAGTAGCTGTTAGAGACTAGGGTGATTGTAAGACTAAGGTAATGTAATAGAGGGATACAATACATAATCATAAACAATGAGCAAGAAACTTAAGGCCAAGGTATCATTCTGTTTTTCAACAATTTTGTGTGTTCCTTTGTGGTTGATCCACATTCTCTATATAAACCCCCATTTTTTTGCAAAAAGCTAAGAATACCCTTTCTGATATTAGGTAAGGTAGATTTTCCTTTGAAGTACAAGAGTTGAAGCATCATTTGCTTTACTTCATTCAAGGAGAAGCAGTGGCAAACGCAGGATTTTCAGAAGGGGGTTTACAGAGGGGTGGAGCAAAGCACGGAGATGGACACTTAGGTGACCCAGTATATGCCGGGTCAGTTAAAGTATTATAGATAGATCAAATATATATAAATAATAATAATAATAAAAAAATTATATATATATATATATATATATATATATATATATACATACATACATACATACATACATACATACACATACATACATGCATACAGGGGCGTCAACAGCAGTGTAGACCCCTGGGCATAGCAATGTATTGGGGCCCCTACTGATCCTCCAGCGGTAGGGGAAGCTTTGATGTCCTGCGGGTGGTAGGGGGTATTATATCAACCACTCTGCATGTAGGGCCTGGATCCGTAATTTCCACTAATTACCCCTTTACTGCACAGATGGTGGGAGATGGAGTGGGAGAAGGGGGCATTGGGCTGAATGATGGGGCCCTGATACATAACTTCCAGGGTGGTAGAGGATGTTTAATATAGTGGAGTGGGCTCATTATTCATAATTTTCTGGTGGGAGGACAGCTTGCTTGACTGCAGATATCTCCAGTTCCCGGAAATAGATTTCTTAGATTTTAATGGAAAAACTAGAGAATCCCACCTACCAAATTATATTGGTGATTAGGGGATCAGAGTTCAGGAGACAGAGCAATCTGCCCAAAAGTATATAATATTACATACAAGGTGTGTGGAGCTGGAGCAGTAACCAGTGCTGGTTCTGGGAAAAGTATAGACAAGCTACTAGTGTCCTTCAAAGAGGAAGTGTCACAGCTTTTGGAATATATCCTCAAAAAAAACTCTGTCAGACAGAACCTGAAATATCTGACTGGGAATAACAATTAACAGGCTTGGATGGGGACCACTGCTTTGAAGTCAGATATCTCCGGTTCCCAGTAGCCGATTTTTACAATTCTTATACCCATGGAAAGAGGGGACCTTCAGCTTTCAATAAGATAATCATTTTTTAAACACTGACCAGATCACTGAGAATACGGATTGTGTTATTGTTGAGGGGACCCATATCACAATTGGCATAAAGACAGGCTAAGGAGTCAGGAGTAAACTTGAGTGAAAGATAAGTAATAAACATCAAAACTTTATTCCAAAATTGTTTGTCTTTTACCACATTTCCAAAAATAGTGACAAAAGCATTTGTGATGGCAGACAATGCACTGCATGGAGTCAGAGGAGACAACTTGTTTACAACTATGCTTTCTGCAATGTCTGTATGTGTACTGTATAGTCCTCTTGAATATACAGTAAACATAATTATAATGGTTCAACAGTACTTTGTAAGAAGTCATAGCAGCTAAGTCTTATTGCCTCTGTGATACTAGTTTATCCCAATGTGGTTTGGCAGAAGATATGGTGAGTTTAGAATTTTCTCTAAACCTTAAAACTGTGAGAAGCAGATAAAGCACCAGGGATGGGGGTGTGAAGGAGTGAATATATAAAATGCCGAGCTTAAAGCAACATCTAAAAAAGTGATTGCTGTAGAAGAGCACATTTATCAAGAAAGGCTGACAAATATAATATACTGTAGTGCTGTTTGGGTCACAGGCATTGAATGTGATGCAAAGTCCTTTGTCAGGGGAACATAGGGAGTTGATAGAGGACTTCTATGGGATTTATTGGGCAAAATTCAGGAATGTTAATTATCGTGGAACATGAGTTTTTTTTCACATGAGGATACATATGAAAGTTTAGAATAAAGCAATTCACTCCGAACCCTCCAGATTTGTGAGTTGCCTACAGTTTAGCTAGAGCATGTTTCAGTTTTTTTTTTTTTTATTTGCCATAAAAAAAGTATACTGTAATATTGTTGGAAATGTGACATCATGATCATGATCGTGATTGGACTCACTGAAAAAAATAATATACAGGTTGAGTATCCGCTATCCGGACATCCCTTATCCGAATTATTCCAAAAACCGTGGTTTTTGGAATCATTTAATAATTTTTTTTTTAACCCCATAACCCTCTTTTCATACTTACCAAGTCCCCGGGCGTCCACAGCAGGCCTCCGGCATCTTCTCCAGGGTCTCCAGCGGTCCCAGGAATGCATTGCGCGAGTGTGCGCGTGCGCCGGTGACGTCACCGGTGCGCGCGCACACTCGCGCAATGCATTCCTGGGACCGCTGGAGACCAGGAGAAGATGCCGGAGGCCTGCTGTGGACGCCCGGGGACTGCGCGGATGCCGAGGGACCACCGGACACCATCAGGGGACAGGTAAGTATGGCTACAAAAATATATTCCAAAAACCGGAAAATTCCCCTATCCGGAATGCTCATGGTCCCGAGCATTTCGGATAGGGGATACTCAACCTGTAATAAAATACACTACAGTCTTCATATGTTGTGTGTTACATGGTTTGTTATTTAATTATGTTATATGTCCCTCACCCCTTCAACGTTGTCACTTGGCTGATGCAATTTAACTGGAAAATTTTCCTAGTATATGCAAGTATAACTGGCCAATAAAGCTGATTCTGATTCTGGTCATTTTTGGATAAGCATTTATATTATATTAAAAAAATAATCAGAATTATGTTTTTGAGCACTCCTACTCTTTCTAATAAAGAGGAGTTTCCATTTTTCCAGCATGGTCGCAACTCTAGTAAATTATATTTGGGAGAAAAGTCTGCTTCATATAATTTTAAAAGGTTTAGAAAAGGCTTTGCGGATGGAAGATGAGGCAGAGAAAGCAACAATCCAGTTTTGGAAATGTTAATCTTATACCCAGAAATGGATCTAAAAAAATATATTATATGATCCTCTTAATTTTGGGCAGTGGCAGTTGCAGAGATGAGGCTACAGTGCAGTCCAAAATTCATATAGGGTGACACTATCTACTGTACCAGTGTGTCACGAATGGTGATGTTTGGCAGCAATGTTCTGGCAGTTACTGTGGCTCCCCTATTTTAATTTTGGACTGTGCTGCACCCACTCCTCGAACTGCCACTGATTACAGGTATAGAAGAGACTGGGTCTGTGAAAAGGTATTCTTAACTGGAAATGCTACCCTTTTCAGTATATAAATTACTACCAATTACATTTATCATACAAAGATGTACTAATCATTACATAAGCCTTAAATCATATTGTTTGCAGTGGAACTGATTTTACTACAAATTTAAGTTCCTTTCTGGGTAAATTACTAGCAAAAACATTTTTTAGATGAATATGTCACTTGTGGTTGAGATATGTTTTAATTATCTTTGCAATCTCTGCAATATGCAGTGCCTTTATTATATGTTTTTTATGTGTATTGTTTTTATCATATATTGTTTATATTTTTATTTCAAATAATATTTTATGGAATATATAAGATGGGTGAAATGTTCATACCCGTAATACCTTTATTACTGCAAAACAGTATAACTATAATTGGTATTTTATTGCTAAAAACAATAGTTTCTACTTTAAAAGTTTATATAGAACTTATTTAAAAACAACACCAGCGGGTATAAGCTTAATTGCATATTTCAGTAAAATTTAATTCTGTAATCAGTCTCATATTGGTCTCTTTGTTTTATGAAGCGAAAATCTCATTTTGTTAGTGAAATCCTTACATGGTACAACCACCAGAAAACAAAATATGCAGGTATAGTTGTTGTATGATATTATGTATAAACACTAAGGAGGTATCCAATTAACTGTGATAAACCATTTTTGCAACACTGCTTTTTTTACACAATGCACTTTATTGCAGCTATACAACTGCTTGCTTGTTTATTTATCAAAATGAATGCTAAACTACATAGATTGGGCAAAATCAATATTGCACATGGTGGCATCTTTATAATGGTTGCAGTGTGTGTGGTGCACAATGGCCCCTTAGGTCCATGGGGACGCACACTGGAATATGTTGTACCCATTTTTTGTTCAGTACTGCAGCAGCTCTCCCAAGTCGCTGGGAAATTGGTGCAGTAGCTGAAGTTTTGTGCATGCTCAATTGTGAAATCACAGGTAAAAAGATGTCTGCAATGCCATTTTGCTGAAGTCTTGTGCAATAGACTTTAGCACCACTCCAAAGTCTACTAGAGCCAGGCACTGTCACTAATACCTCTTTCACACTACACCATGGACATGGGTTATTGCCGGGTTGATGACATATCAATGTGCAGCGTGAAAGCTTATAACCTGGGTCAACCAACCCAGCAGTTCAACTCAGGTTAAAAGAAGGGTTTAACATGGGTCGCCCTCTGTATAATGGGTGACTTGCATTTAATGTGAAAGGGTCGGACCTGGGATCAAGATTTCAGGTCTGACCCAGCTTTGTAACGTGTACCGGGTATAAGTGACACCGACTATGCTGCCTGACAGTAAGCAAGAGAGAGAGATGGGTGCCTGGTTGGACACTGCAAGCGGGCTTCCTCCTTTCTTAACATTACCTTGATTGTATATTTTCTATGCAGATATTATCTGCAACCCTAATTAAATACATTTAAAAAAATGAAGCTTGAAACACAAATTACCTTAATGCCATTTTTGGCTTATGCAGCGACCTTTTGAAATTCTAAACAAATACTGTAGTCAAAGGTTTTCCTTCTTGTTCCTAGTTTGCCATGTATCTCATGTACATTGGCATCATGGTCTTAGTGCTGTAGCCCATGGGGATGTCACTCACTGTGATGCTGATGACATCAGGCACTGAACCTTATCCATCACTTTCAGATCTAAACTGTGTTATGCTTAAGGCCCCACTAAGCACTGCATGGGCCTAAAATTCTCTCCTTACTTTCTATTTCCTAAAGTATATTTCTTGTATATCTGTTAGGATTTATTTCTTTGTCACTGTTTTTGACTTCTGTAACTCTAGATTGCATTATTGTGTTGGCAGTATGCCCGCAGTCCTTAAAAGCATAGTACTGTGATGGGGCCACATGTATCTTAAGAGCAGTGAAAATGTTTGTGAGTGCTGCCCAAAATTATTTTATTACAAAAAAGTGGCTAAGTGTTTTAGAATAGTGCTAGCACTTAATAACAATTTGATGTCACTCCAACTAAAAGAGCATAGGAAATTCTTCTGCCTTGACCTTTAATGTTACTTCACATAAGACAGTATCCAAGCTAAATACATCTGTGATCTGAAATCCCCCTTTTCATAGTAATAAGCTTAATAATGTTCCTATTTATTTTACTGTGATCATGCATTGCCTCCGGAGATTTTTAAACACATTAAGAGTGAACTGTACTGTACTGAAAAAAGTGATAATGGATTCAATTTTATTTGAACATATTTACCAGTAATTACCCTTGCATTAACGTGACTAGACTTCAAATCTGAAAATCTGACATTGTATTGATACAGAAAATGAATCCATGATTTTTAGGTCTGTGTGAGGGTTTTAGAAAGTATGGAACTGTATTTAACCACCTCCTAATTTATGGTTACTGGGCAATAGTTTGAATATTGATAAAACCATTGCATAAAATGTTGCTGACTTTGCACATTTTAATAAATATGCTTCTGGAATAAATTCATAGTTCTAATTTTAAAAGCATTAAAAAGCAATGGCTGTGCCTAAGGAAGCCTGTACAATTCATTGTCTGTTATATAGCTGCAGGCTGCTAGGCTAAAAAAAAAATCTATCTATCTATCTATCTACAAGTAAGCCCGCTCAAAGCAAATGCTTAGAAAACGAGTCTTCTACCTTGTGATTGCCTCTGTGTTTGTGCATGTGGGAGAGAGACAGATGTCAGTGTTTCGGAGACACACAAAAGGACATTAGAAATATATACATATATATATATATATATATATATATATATATATATATATATATATATATATATATATATGATCTATCTATCTATCGAATTCAATGACAATGGCCTCTCAAGTGTGTGGGCAACAGCTGGAGGCCCGAAGTTTCTCCATCCCTGCTCTACAGTATAGTAAGAGTTGTCCCTATACAAAACTGACTGAGATGGTTTCTACTATAACAAGGATGAGCATGGAGTGTACAGTACTACCTTGGTGAAGACAAGTCTAGCATGTCAGTACAGAAATAATATATCTGTTAAGGTGAGCTGCAAAAAACAACATATACCAAGCATTTAATACCAGCGCTATATTGAAAAGTGCAATTTGGAAGGTACTGAGATCAAACAGTTATGGTATATCATGTCAACGGTGTCTAGGTTGACAGTAAATAGGTCGGCACAAAATGGTTGACATACACAAGGTCGCCATAGACAAAACGTCAACACAAGCAAAATGCAGACATGGAATTGTTCAACATATGAAAAGTTTGACATGAGACTTTCATGTTTTTTTGTGTCAATTTAGACTCCAAATCAGTGTACGGTGTCCCCTCGCATGGCCTGCTTCACTCATCATCTTCACTCGGCACACTTTATCATTACCTATTGAAGTCTACGTGCTAAATACGTACTTCCTATTAGCTTTTAGTAAAATACAATATAATTTATAAAAAGCAACAATGAAAACAGAAAAGCAACAGTATCAATGATACAGGGCTAGATTCTCTAAGCTTCAAAAGTGATAAAATGGAGAGTGATAAACAGCCAGCCAATCAGCTCCTACCTTCCTTGTCACAGTCTGTGTTTGAAAAATGTCAGGCAAGAGCTGATTGGCTGGCTGTTTATCACTCTCCATTTTATCACTTTTGAAGCTTAATCTGTCCCACTGTCACAATCCACCAAACAAAAGTTGTTTATTGATGCTGATTATAGTCATCATCATTATACTGTATTTGCCTCTACCCCGAAGCACCTGCAAATAATATAGTTTGGACAGGAATGTATGCATCTCTGTTCTAGTCTGCATCTCTGTTCTAGTCTGCATCTCTGTTCCAGTCTGCATCTGTTCTCCATTTCACAAACACACACTTACTTTTCTCTGCATTAGCCCTACCTGTACTAGAAGATGGTTTTGTTCAGTTGTGTGCTTTTATGCTAACAATGCTAAATCAGGCCCAATGTACTACAGTAAACTGACTCCATGCAATTGGTGTATAAGGGTCTTGTTAGTAAGTGTCTTTAGTGTTTATTACATTACTTAAATGCCCTGTCATGCAGATTACTTAGCAATATGAAGTACAGCATTATTCTATCTTAACAATAAGGAAAGCAAATGCTGACAAACTTCCAATATTCCAAGCAGAAAGTAAAAGAGTAGAATAGGAAATCTTAAATGATAATACTGTGGGAGGCAAGGACCAGTTAATAGGGTTCACCCAGGTCCAGATTGAACCTTAGGGGGCCTAGGGCACTTAAGACAGTTGTATGTACTCCCAATCCTCTACCCCTGCCCCAACAGGACCTTGGACTCAGCAGTCCATACTGCAGCAGTGATGACATTGCAAGGACAGCGGTTACTGATGGGAGTCATCTGAGATCCCCGCACATGTGGTTTTGGGTCCCCTAGAATGTGGCTACTGACACTGACTGCAGTAACGGCAGGTGCACCTCCGCTGTGCTGCAGTAAGAGACCAGCAGTTGCAATATAAATCCTAAACAGCTGATCTGGTAACTTGTGGCTAGTGAATAGTGGTCCTATTGCGCAGGGCAGTAACTGCTTCTCTAAAACTGCACAGTACAGCAGTGTGCTGCTCCAGTTGGGCGGGGGGGCTCAGAGATGGTGTCCTTGGGCACTCCAACCATGGATCTCAATCCAGCTCTGGGTCCATCATTTTGGCCACACATAAACCTCCTTATAGAAACAATTTATATATCCTATATAGGTTACACTGTATTGGAATAACCACAAGTATTTGTATCCGGATAAGCACACTAGCAGAAATATACAGTATGTTTATATTTCTACAAATCCCATTACCAATATTAGAAATGGATAGACTTACATTGAGATTATATCAATGTTTAATTGATTAGCATTTATTATTGAAGTCTTACCTTGCGAGCACTCCTGCCAAGTTCTTCACCATAGTTTGTTCCCAGAATTTCAAAGTAAATATTTGGATTTTCACCAGTTTCATCAAATTCTAAAATACCCGTTAGTCCATTTATTGAACCCTAAAAAAGAAAGGGTCACTTATTTACTGAATACATCTCTGAAACAATACTTTCTCTAGGCATCTTAAACTTACATAGAAACATAGAAACATAGAATTTGACGGCAGATAAGAACCACTTGGCCCATCTAGTCTGCCCCTTTTTTAAACATGTTACCTCAAACCATATTTGATCCTTATTTTTTTGTAAGGATATCAATATGCCTATCCCAAGCATGTTTAAATTGTACTACTGTATTTGCCTCTACCACCTCTGATGGGAGGCTATTCCACCTATCTACTACTCTTTCTGTGAAGTAATTCTTCCTCAAATTTCCCCTGAATCTTCCTCCCTCTAGTTTCAGTGCATGTCCTCGTGTTCTGCTGCTCCTCTTCCTGTGAAGAATGTCTCCCACCTGTACCTTGTTAAAACCCTTGATATATTTGAAAGTTTCTATCATGTCCCCCCTTTCCCTTCTCAGCTCTAAAGTATACATATTAAGATCTTTTAGTCTTTCCTGGTACGTTTTGTGATGTAGGCCATGCACCATTTTAGTTGCCCTTCTTTGTACAGTCTCTAATGTATTTATATCCTTCTGGAGATATGGCCTCCAGAACTGAACACAATACTCTAGATGAGGTCGTACCAATGACCTATACAGTGGCATTATTACTTCTTTCTTTCTACTGCTGATACCTCTCCCTATGCAACCAAGCATCTGACTTGCCTTCTTCATTGCTTTGTTACATTGCCTACCTGCCTTTAAGTCCCCTGAAATAGTGACACCTAGATCCCTCTCTTCCTCAGTAGTTTCCATTATAGTGCCATTTATACTATATTTAGTCTTTGGATTTTTGCAACCCAAGTGCATGATTTTTCATTTTTTGGCATTAAACTGTAGTTGCCATGCTCTTGACCATTCCTCTAATCTACCTAGATCATCAATCATTTGTTTTACCCCTCCTGGTGTGTCTACCCTGTTGCATACCTTTGTGTCATCTGCAAAAAGGCACATTTTACCCTCAATTCCATTTGCAATATCACCAATAAAGATATTAAAAAGCACTGGTCCAAGTACAGATCCCTGGGGTACTCCACTTGTAACCTTTCCCTCCTTTGACTGTACTCCGTTTACTACAACTCTCTGTTTTCTGTCCTGCAACCATGCTCTTATCCATTTAACTATCTTAGAATCCAATCCCAAGCTTTCAAGTTTATTTAACAGTCTGGGATGTGGGACAGTGTCAAAAGCCTTATTAAAGTCTAGATAAGCTACATCTACAGCCCCACCTTGATCTATTACTTTAGTCACCCAGTCAAAAAAGTCAATAAGATTTGTTTGACATGATCTTCCCCCAGTAAACCCATGCTGTTTTGGATCCTGTAAATTGCTGGTTTTGAGATATTCTACAACTCTTTCTTTTAAGAGTGTTTCCATCAAATTCCCTACTACTGATGTAAGGCTCACTGGTCGATAGTTGCTTACCTCTTCTTTGCTTCCACTTTTGTGCAGTGGGACTACATTCGCTGTTTTCCAGTCCTCTGGGATTACTCCAGTAGCTAGTGACTGGTTGAATAATTCTGTTATTGGTTTTACCAGCTCCCCTTTGAGCTCTTTTAGTATCCTTGGATGTATCCCATCTGGCCCCATTGATTTATCCACTTTCAGTTTTGAGAGTTCTGTGAGGACTTTCTCCTCTGTAAATGTACTTGTTTCTCCCTCAGTTTTCTGACTATACTTGCAACTTAATTGTGGCCCCTTCCCCTCTCTTTCAGCAGTGAATACTGAGCAGAAATAATTATTAATATTATCTGCTATTACATTGTCCCCCTCAAGAAAACTTCCACTCTCTGTCTTTAGTCTTATTATTCCACTTTTTGTTTTTCTCCTTTCACTTATATACCTAAAAAAAGTTTTCCCCCCTTTACCCACTGATTGGGCCATTTTCTCTTCAGCCTGTGCTTTTGCACATCTGATTACCTTCTTAACCTCCTTCTGTCTAATTGTGAGGTACAGAATGTATAGGTTATACACAGTCAACAGTTTTCCATCTGCAACCAGTGTTCTGCAGATTATAACTATACCTACTATGCTTTGATCTCTCCAAGTCATAACCACTGAACGTTTTTGAAATCACTCTACCTCAGATCTACATCTGAATTTCTTTTTTACATTCCCTGATTGAAAATAACATTTGCCAGGACAAGGGTATAATAACTAAAAATATTCATTAGAGAACCTGTAAAGTTAAAGAATATTGGAAATGTCTGGAAGCAGCAGTCATCAAGAAGCGGTCTATAGAGTGTCAATGGTCTGTTGAAGGATCGGTGTTCCCCCTCATAGGGCCTGATTCTGAGTTGGACCCAGTTTCCGCCACCCTTGTGTCTTTTGATAGATTTGTCTGTGACTTTATGCTAATTTCACTACAATGCCATTACCACATTGCAAGGCTGCAACCTTCTACTCCCTAATACACCCACATCACCAGTCTGTCACCCTCTCTCCACTCCCTAATACAGACGGCCCTTGGATACAACAGCCCACCGGGGAACTTCCCTTATGATTTGTGTTGCCAAATGGTCACTGGGTACACTGACCATATACTGTAAGGCTGGAATCAATTAGCACATATAAACATACATGTTCAGATATATGTAATATATGTGCCAGGTGATTTCCCTGAAGATTGATAAACCTGTACATCAGGTGAAGTGTGGAATCCCATCAGCTTAAGGCATCACTTACTTTTAGACCCACTCATAGACTGCTGTGAAACTAGCCAATGGGAGTATGGGTACGGGCTTAAAAGGACTGCCATTAATGGGTGCCAAATAGCTTTTGATAAACACAGCTCTGCTGATCCCTGAGGGAACCAAACAACACATAAATATAATAGATCAGCATAACATGTATGTTTATATGTTCTAAGCCATGTAATCCTGCATTATATGGCCTATACTGCAGCCCAGTGGCTGCAGCTGCCACTTGTCTTTGGGATAGATAAATACAAATATATATATATTTGTAGTGTGACAGTGTGACGAAACGCGTTGGGCGTGGCTTCCTTCTGGTCTGACGCTGAGACGTCCTGCTTCCACTTGCGATCCAGCCGGCGATCCTCCTGACTCTGTGTGTACTGGTCCCTGGTCTGTGGCTTGACGGCGGCAGCTGAGTGACGGCGGTGCTTCCACATATTGATGTCTGGGCTGTGACGGTGAAAAATTATATCTGGCTGGCAAGCATAAGATTTTTAACCCCAATGTATGTGAGCTTTATTACATAAGTAAAGTGTTGTTACTATCTGCTCATTGGTGCGTCTTCTCTATTCTTTTTTGCAAGTTTTCCCCGTTGGATCATTGGCACGATCCTAGAGAGAGACTGCACACATTTGGGATTCTGATGTGGACTTTTACCTGAAAAGACACTGAGACTTTGCGCTGGGTATCTCTGTTTTTATATATATATATATATATATATATATATATATATATATATATAGAAATCCAAATCGACCGGCCCACCGGCTGTATGTACATGACGAAGGGGGTCACACCCCGAAAGCTTGTTGCTCCAATACAGATTTACATTTTTTGAAACTGCCTCCTGAGTGCTGCTTCCCTTTGGATTTATATATATATATATATATATATATATATATATATATATATATATATATATATATTTATATGTATGTTCTTATAACATGATACACATTTATACTGGGGTTCTTAAATAGTAATATACATATGTATGAACTAAGGTTAATTCAAGTTTAAAAACATATTGAATAAAATGTCAAGGTGGATAATATACTGTAGTTTTTAATGAAGTTAAATATAGTTGAACACCTAAAAGAAGGTATGTGACATACTGTATAACAAACAAGAAAATATAACATTTTTAAATTTTGGATTTTTTTTTGTAGAGGGTACACATGTTGAGATGTCCAATATTTTTCTATCCGATTTTGCTTATAGAACCAAAATGGATTTGAAATTTAGCAGCATTCGATGCAGATTCGATCCTGATGCACGTTCACATTTAGTGGAAATCGAAAAAAAAAATTGTCTTGCCAGGCAAGACCATATACAGATGGAGCCCCTCTTTCATTGCCGGCGCGAGCGTCTCACAGGCACGTGCGTCCCAGTCAGTCGGCGGCTGGGCGGTGGGACCCTGCTCGTCTGCACTAGGGAGACTGGCAAAGTTAGGGGGGGGGGGAGGTGGGGACAAGTGTGGCGGACCGGCGGCAAGGTGGCGGGGACCCGTGGGGTGCTCTGTTGGAATGGGGCACGAGCGTCTTGTGCGCGCATGCCCCCTTTCCAACGTATGGCAGGGCCTGCAAGCATGAGCCGTGCTCCATCTGTAGTGAATATATACCTGTATATTGAATCAAAATCAAATTGAATTCCACATCTAACTGTGTGTACGCACTATTAGAGTCCCTGATTCTGACCGGCAAGTGAAGTAAAAAGTAAGTAACTGGGCCAAGCTGCAATGTATACAATTAGATGGGAGGGGGTGTTTCGACCGAAATCTAATTTGCAGTGTAAACTAAAGCTGTATTGTATTTGTGGGCTACTTGCAAAAGCAGCAATATTACCCTATACAGAAAATATTTTGTATATTGTAAATGTATTAGTCCCCTTGCATTGAAACATGGTTTGCTCCAGACACAAAGTTAGTTGATTTTTATATTTTACTTACAAACATGTGCCATGCCAAACTTATGTAACAGAATGCAGTTGCATGTACAGTGATACTGATGTTGATACTGTACATCCTGTGTATGAAGATGCCTGAACAATAATACAAATATTCAGTAATCAGATTATTATAGATGTTGGGGACCAATTGATCCATTTCATAGCTGTAGTCAGTAAGTTAATATGTTATGGTAATAAAATGGCATTTTTATTTAATTGTTATATCAATAAATAAAATACTTACAGACTGACATAGTCAAGTAGAAACAACAGATATATTTGAATTAATAGCTGCCATATTTTATGGAGGCCTGATAATGTTACACCTATTTTCAGTATGTGCTGCACATTATACATTTATAAAAGTGTATTTGATCTTATTCGGCATAAATGAGATAGTAAGTTCTACTTCAGTGTTCGTTTGACCAATAATGTAATATATTCAGTTTACAGTTTTGTTAAAATGTTCTTGGCAATTGTTCCTGTTTGCCTTTCCAGTTTCTGCCTAAATAATACATATTTAATCTATAGTGCTCAATCAATGAGAACATTGTCTGTGTGTAATTATGATTACTGAAATGAGCATCACTACAAGCAACTACAGGAAATTTAGATTATAGGATAGAAGAGTTGCCTCTTTTAAAACATGCGTAACTGAGTACTGTTAGTAAATATACATGAACATTGGATAAGTTCATTGAAACACACGAACACCAAGGGATAAAGGGGGTGATTCATGCTGACTCACTAAGCAGCGTAAATTTGCTGCTAAGCGAGCCATCTTATACCAGGTAAGAGATTACCCGCCCCCGATTGCCACTCAAACATCCCTGCCACAATGTCAATGTATGTTTAGCAGAAACATCCATTTGCATGGGAGCGTACAGGGCAAAAGTCTTTCGATGGTCATTGACCATTCAAATTATTTTTCCCCTGCTCGCAAATATAAGTCAGTCTTGATTGACCTGTAATTGCAGCGTGCAACTCCAATTACCCCTGGCAGGCATTGGCCCGCCTGTGAATCCATGGGAATAGACAGTATTTTTATGAGGATGCCCACTTCATATTACCCCCCCAATTCGATCACCTCGGCGACTGTGCAAGTCGCCGATGGCATCCACACAGTAGCTCTGCAATTGCGCATATTAGCATATACGCATATGCAGAGCCAAAATATCAGTCCCTGGTGCGAATACACCGGGGACCCAATGGACCTGAATCAGGCCCAAAGTGGCAATCATTTACAAGGCAAAACCAGGTTGATTTTGCCTTCTAAATGATTGAGGTTTTAAAAATACAGCCATTCTCCGACAAATTCCCTCACCTCCGCTTTCTTACACTTTATATAATTTACCACAAACTATCTACATAACTCTCACTGTACTCTGAGTCTATGATATTTTGTTTTATTTGTAACAATCATTTATTTGTACACATAGGCCCTTATTCAGATCTGATTGTAGTACAAATGTGTTCTCAAAATGGGCAAAACATGAGCACTGCAGGTGGGGCTGATGTAACATGTATAGAGAGAGTTAGATTTGTGTGAGTTATTTTGCTTCTGTGCAGGGTAAATACTGGCTGCATTATTTTTACACTGCAATTTAGTTTTAAGTTTCAACACACCCCACCCAAATCTAACTCTCTTTGCACATGTTACATCTGCCCCACCTGCAGTGCACATGATTTTGCCTAATTTTGAGAACAAATTTGTACTGCAATCAGATCTGAATAAGGGCCATAATTGTGACCTCATAGAATACATACTGAACATTTAATCTTGTAATACATTTTGCTGATGTAGGCTTTTGGCAACACAAATCTACCTCTGTTATAATTCCCAGCTCGTGTGAGAAATATTATCATATTTATAATAACTCTATCAAAACACTCCATCCCTTCAGTCCAATAACCCAAGGCTGAAAGCAGTACCATGTACCAATGTTCTTTTGTAATCTTGTTGGCTGTTCAGTCTGGCTGGCTGAGTAAATCAGCAAAGTTGAAGAATGACCAGACTTACTTCACTTTTTATCTATGAGTGAATTAAACCAAGTAAACTACTGTAATCACCAGAGCAGTACTGACTCACTCCAAATGTATTGAATAATCTTTATTATTCCCAACCCTTTCCAAGCTTGTATTAGACTGCACAGTGGCGGATTCAGGGGGGGGCACCCGGGCACGTGCCCCCCCTGTCATTTATTTTGTATCTGAGGACCAGGGCTTTCCAACGAGCCCAGCCCAGTGTCTCTAGCCCCCCGGGAACCGGAGATATCACCTGGCAAACCTGTCACGTTTTTCCCCCATAGGAAAATATGGGACCCGTCAATTCCGACCCCCACCCGGTTCCGACGGCTGCCAGTTCCTGCCCTAGCATCACAGAAGCTTGAGGTTGATTTCATTCAATTCCAAATCGCTGGGCCTTCAATATGATACCAGGAAGGTCTAAATCGATCAATCAGTTCCAGAGATATTGTGTGTAAACCGATTTTTTTATTTTTGAAATGTAATTTCATGGCTGTTCATGTTCTTTGAGGGCAGATTACTCTGGAACCAAACGTTCCAGTTTCACTGGACCAAAATCATTCAAAGCCCACTCAAAAGTTCTTCAATATAATACTTGTCTCATGTAAATGGGTCAGTTGGTTCCGAAGATATAGCCAGTTAAATGAGATAACTGGTTAAAGGGGGGAGGGGGGGGGGGGGGTTCTCTACACCTCACACCAGAAAATCCAGGGACTAGGCTGGTGTAAAAGGGGCCAACCTGGGAATGCATTTTCTGGTGTGAAAGGGGTATTATTTCAAATAGCCGGGACCTGCAGTGCTCTGAATACAGCCAGGCTCTGCCACTGTCAGTGGCTATCACTTCTGCCTGGCGGCGGCTGTCCCCCATTTACCACGAGCATGTATTCCCCCATGGCAACGAGCATGGAACCTCTGGCAATGAGCATAGAACCCTTGGCAAATAGCATGTAGAGAAGCAGCACTTATGTAGCATAATTTTTAATAGGCATTATGGTGTTTGGCATAACACATAATGGACATAATGGCGTGTAACTTAACGTGTAATGGACATTATGGTGTAAATGTTTAATGCGAGCCTTTGGTGGACAATGTCCCTGTTTATGAAGTGTATTGTGAATTTTGGCTTAATCTGTGTGGCATTATGTGAATTCTGGATCAATCCATGTGGCATTATGTGAATTTTGTCTCAATCCGTGTGGCATTATGTGAATTTTGTCTCAATCCGTGTGGCATTATGTGAATTTTGACACAATCCATTTGGCATTATGTGAATTTTGGCTCAATTCTGTGTGTGTTATTATGTAAATTTTGGCTCAATCCATGTGGCATTATGTGAATTTTGACACAATCCATGTGGCATTATTTGAATTTTGGCTCATTCCATTTGGCATCATGTGTAAGGGGCAAGTATAATGGGGTCTAGTATTTTGTTGCATAATGTGTAGAAGTTGTATATGGTGTTGACACGCACCCTGTTGAGTGGCCACACACCCTTTTTCCGGAGCGCGCCTTTGGCGCGCGCACAACTACATCCTTCACTTTTGTCGCCATGGTGGGCCTGCGTACTTTAAATGCCAGGGCTTATTTTTAATTCCATTCCCACCCTCTCCTGACGCTCTCTTAGCATGTACACTGGCACCACTAACACCGCCCCTCCCCCACCCAAACCCTTTTTTATCATGGTGCCCCCCCTGTCATTTTATCCTGGATCCGCCCCTGAGACTGCAGAACATTTGTCCCAGGTTTCACTGCTGCTATCAGTTATTAGACAGGCAGTTACAGTATGTGGTGGTTAAGATGCTAAATAAAATGGCATTGTACTTTTCATGATGATAAAATATTATGTTCTTTCTAAAAATTGTTAGATAATGCAATACTCAGTTTCTCAAAAGGATCCTTTAACTGTTGAGTTAAATTAACATGTAGTACATAATGCCCTATAAATGTGTGTGTTAAAAACAAAACAAATAAAAACCAGGGGCCAAATGTAATAGGGTGTGAGAAACAGAAAGTGAGAGATTTTGGGTTTTACCTTTTATTTTTTTATTTATTTTTAAAAGCAGCAATCATTTACACTAAAAAAAAAAAAACAAGTGTACTTTGGCATGTAATTGATTGCCGCTTTAAAAAATGGTAAAACTCTCCCAAAATCTCTCACCTTCTGATTCTAAAGGTGCGTACACACGGGGGCGATTTTGTCCAAAATCGCGGGAAATATGGTCGCTCAGCGACCATATTGCCCGCAATGGGAGTGTGCACCGGCGATATATCGCCGGGTGCGCGCTCCCGTTTTTGCCCCTGTGGTGATCGCTGGTCGCAGGAACATGCTCCTGCGACCAGCTGATTACCACTGCCGGGCTCCCCCCGGCAGTTTCTTTTTCATCAGCGACCATCTCTGGTCGCTGATGTAAAGTAGAAACTGAGCAATATATGGCTCAGCCATATATTGCTCAGCAATATATGGCTGAGCAATATATCTCCCCCGTGTGTACACAGCATAACACATTCTAATTACATTTGGCCCCTGTTCTTACTGGAAAACAAATGCCCTGCCATGGCCTGAGCGTTAAGAATTTTGCAGGTATTTGCCATTTACCCATTGCATTTTAAAGGTAAATTGCATGTGAAAATGCATATACTGTAAATGTTACAAGGTTGTGCATGTGATCACGCCATGTATAACCAAGTTTGAGTTTGCAAAAATGTCACAAACTGAAGCACTTTGGAACTATTTGCAAAAGACAGTTTATATCAATGGTGTTTTCAGCATTTGCATTTTTGAATGAATAGGAGACTTTCTGTACATTAAGTAAATACATGGAAGCATTACTCTTCTACCAAATTTCTTAATCCCAGAGCAAAATAGGTTCCTACTACATAGGAGGCCAATGAGCAAGAGCTCCATTATAGTAAACCTATCCCCAGACCAGAAAGCGCCAGCTGTTTTAATGTATAAACATGGAATATGGCAGTGCAAGAATGTGATTGAAAGGTAGTAGGATGACCCAATAGAGACTAACTTGACTTTCTATTGATGTGGGGGCAAGAAAACTACCATTCATATTAGTTGCCCATTTATTTTTAATTCATTTATACATGGTCAACCTTATTGAAGTAAATGTTCCAGTTGTAAAATGCAGCAAAATACTCTTTGTGTCCTTACGTTAGTGGATTTTTTACACAATGTAAATTTTTACAATACAATTTTTACAATAACAATTGTTGCTATTTTTTGAATGCACTGATTTGGAGTAAGCAGTGTCTACAAAGTGAGGCACACAGACATCAGTATGGTTAGGCACACAGACATCCGTATGGTTAGGCACACAGACATCAGTATGGTTAGGCACACAGACATCAGTATGGTTAGGCACACAGACATCCGTATGGTTAGGCACACAGACATCAGTATGGTTAGGCACACAGACATCAGTATGGTTAGGCACACAGACATCAGTTTGGTTAGGCACACAGACATCAGTTTGGTTAGGCACACAGACATCGGTATGGTTAGGCACATAGACATCGGTATGGTTAGGCACACAGACATCGGTATGGTTAGGCACACAGACATCAGTATGGTTAGGCACACAGACATCAGTATGGTTAGGCACACAGACATCAGTATGGTTAGGCACACAGACATCAGTATGGTTAGGCACACAGACATCAGTATGGTTAGGCACACAGACATCAGTATGGTTAGGCACACATACATCAGTATGGTTAGGCACACAGACATCAGTTTGGTTAGGCACACATACATCAGTATGGTTAGGCACACAGACATCAGTTTGGTTAGGCACACAGACATCAGTATGGTATGGCACACAGAAAATATTCCCTAGGAAATATACAGGCGCTGTTGCTTCAATGTAAGCTGCTGCTCAAAATGTGGGGGTAGTCACTCCCCACTAAAAAGACAAGAAAGGGAGACAAGCACAAGGCGAGTCGAGCAGCGCTATAAATGATTGTACCAGATGATTGGAAATATATGAAATGTTTTACTCACCTAAAAATCACAATAAAATACACAATATTACAGTACAATAAAACAATGTAGGGGGGAAATAAAAGTAAATTGGAATGAAGGTATAAATGAATAACCAAGCCTCAATGGATTCATGCAATAATCGGTGGAAATAACAACTGGTTGTAGTAGCTGGGTGTATATTACCACACGTGAAACCAGGTCCCAGGTGATTGGAGAATGAACTGAAGTCCTCACGATGTACGCGGTGTGGCTGTCTTTGCCGCTGGAGGGTATGTCAGTCGCTGGAACTCACTGGTGTAGTATTACCCAAATAGGGAAACGAAGGAGATCGTGAAATTCACCACAGGAGTCCTTTTCAGCAAACCACCACCTGGGGTATCACTGGCTGGGATGAAGAAAACGGCTTCCGTGCACAGTCAGGGGCGGATCCAGGATAAAATGACAGGGGGGGCACCATGATAAAAAAGGGTTTGGGTGGGGGAGGGGCGGTGTTAGTGGTGCCAGTGTACATGCTAAGAGAGCGTCAGGAGAGGGTGGGAATGGAATTAAAAATAAGCCCTGGCATTTAAAGTACGCAGGCCCACCATGGCGACAAAAGTGAAGGATGTAGTTGTGCGCGCGCCAAAGGCGCGCTCCGGAAAAAGGGTGTGTGGCCACTCAACAGGGTGCGTGTCAACACCATATACAACTTCTACACATTATGCAACAAAATACTAGACCCCATTATACTTGCCCCTTACACATGATGCCAAATGGAATGAGCCAAAATTCAAATAATGCCACATGGATTGTGTCAAAATTCACATAATGCCACATGGATTGAGCCAAAATTTACATAATAACACACACAGAATTGAGCCAAAATTCACATAATGCCAAATGGATTGTGTCAAAATTCACATAATGCCACACGGATTGAGACAAAATTCACATAATGCCACACGGATTGAGACAAAATTCACATAATGCCACATGGATTGATCCAGAATTCACATAATGCCACACAGATTAAGCCAAAATTCACAATACACTTCATAAACAGGGACATTGTCCACCAAAGGCTCGCATTAAACATTTACACCATAATGTCCATTACACGTTAAGTTACACGCCATTATGTCCATTATGTGTTATGCCAAACACCATAATGCCTATTAAAAATTATGCTACATAAGTGCTGCTTCTCTACATGCTATTTGCCAAGGGTTCTATGCTCATTGCCAGAGGTTCCATGCTCGTTGCCATGGGGGAATACATGCTCGTGGTAAATGGGGGACAGCCGCCGCCAGGCAGAAGTGATAGCCACTGACAGTGGCAGAGCCTGGCTGTATTCAGAGCACTGCAGGTCCCGGCTATTTGAAATAATACCCCTTTCACACCAGAAAATGCATTCCCAGGTTGGCCCCTTTTACACCAGCCTAGTCCCTGGATTTTCTGGTGTGAGGTGTAGAGAAACCCCCCCCCCCCTCCCCCCTTTAACCAGTTATCTCATTTAACTGGCTATATCTTCGGAACCAACTGACCCATTTACATGAGACAAGTATTATATTGAAGAACTTTTGAGTGGGCTTTGAATGATTTTGGTCCAGTGAAACTGGAACGTTTGGTTCCAGAGTAATCTGCCCTCAAAGAACATGAACAGCCATGAAATTACATTTCAAAAATAAAAAAATCGGTTTACACACAATATCTCTGGAACTGATTGATCGATTTAGACCTTCCTGGTATCATATTGAAGGCCCAGCGATTTGGAATTGAATGAAATCAACCTCAAGCTTCTGTGATGCTAGGGCAGGAACTGGCAGCCGTCGGAACCGGGTGGGGGTCGGAATTGACGGGTCCCATATTTTCCTATGGGGGAAAAACGTGACAGGTTTGCCAGGTGATATCTCCGGTTCCCGGGGGGCTAGAGACACTGGGCTGGGCTCGTTGGAAAGCCCTGGTCCTCAGATACAAAATAAATGACAGGGGGGGCACGTGCCCGGGTGCCCCCCCCCTGAATCCGCCACTGTGCACAGTAGATGATGAGCACATGTGTGCAAGAGATGATATTTGCAAATGTCCTGGGCAGGACTGTGCACGGTGTCCGCCGCTGTATGGGGGGTTTCAAGTGCAAAATCAGATGGTCCACGATTTAGAAGCAATATTTTTGTAAGATCCAGAGGCTGGTATAAAGCACCTTACGCGTTTCACTGCGTCCTGCAGCTTTATCAAAGGTGTTTTGTCTGTGTACCTGGCTCAGGTATTTATACCTTACTTAATGAAGGAGTGAGTAACACCTGTTGGGTCCAATCATCAGTATAGGAGCAGTTTCATTAACCGTTTCTGGTAATTTTCAATAAATAGAAATGGAGGCAGACATATATCTGGTGTATGTCATGGAAGATAACCACTCCTTGATATATTAATTCAATGTGTTTCCGTCCACTTGGGACCTTCGTCAGGAGGTAAGCAACAGGTACAGCAATCCAACAGAGGGCACAGCTCAGACCACACAGCAGGTTCCTACAGCCTACATGGTATGGCACACAGACATCAGTATGGTTAGGCACACAGACATCAGTATGGTTAGGCACACAGACATCCGTATGGTTAGGCACACAGACATCCGTATGGTTAGGCACACAGACATCAGTATGGTTAGGCACACAGACATCAGTATGGTTAGGCACACAGACATCAGTATGGTTAGGCACACAGACATCAGTATGGTTGGGCACACAGACATCAGTATGGTTAGGCACACAGACATCAGTTTGGTTAGGCACACAGACATCGGTTTGGGTAGGCACACAGACATCGGTATGGTTAGGCACACAGACATCGGTATGGTTAGGCACACAGACATCAGTATGGTTAGGCACACAGACATCAGTATGGTTAGGCACACAGACATCAGTATGGTTAGGCACACAGACATCAGTATGGTTAGGCACACAGACATCAGTATGGTTAGGCACACAGACATCAGTATGGTTAGGCACACATACATCAGTATGGTTAGGCACACAGACATCAGTTTGGTTAGGCACACAGACATCAGTATGGTATGGCACACAGACATCAGTTTGGTTAGGCACACAGACATCAGTATGGTTAGGCACACAGACATCAGTATGGTTAGGCACACAGACATCAGTATGGTAAGGCACACAGACATCAGTATGGTTAGGCACACAGACATCAGTATGGTTAGGCACACAGACATCAGTATGGTTAGGCACACAGAATAAATTAGATTGAGTAATGTCATAATTTGAACAAATGGTAATGTGGTATACATTGATTATCAGAGAGCCATATGAAAAGAAGCTGGTAGTTGGGTGTTGAACGGGGCATGTGAGGGGAAATCTGGAGGGCAAAAAGGTGAGTTTAGGGGAAAGTTGGCATACAGAGGGGTATGTTAAGGTGGGAGATGTTTAACAGAAAGTCAGGGAAAAACTGGTAGGAACCTAGGGGTATATTACAGTATAGAGAACCAAAAGAGAGCCATGGGAGTAAAAGCATTGGAGGAATATCTGATGCGCATAGGGACATGTATGTGAAAAGTGATTGGCAAAGGGACATGTGAGCAAAATATAGTGTGAAAACCTTGGGGCACTGGCGTAACTTGTGTAAGGCAGCCCCCGCCACTGCTTGGGGGAGCGGGGGCTGCGTGGGCGCAGTGTCATTCACAAATGTATGCTCATTGCTGAAGCTTTGTGTCAGTGACAGTGTGGCTGCTGGCGTGTCACCTGCCGCTGTGCACAGGCGAGTCGACCGCGCCATGACAGTCTGACTCACTGCTGTCAGTCTGTCACACTGCCATTACATGATTGGCGGGCGGCTGTCCAATAGGAGGGTTGGCGGCGGCTGTCCAATGGGAGGGCGACAGGGGCGTGGCCTGACACGGAGTCTACGGCGGGTGCTGCAGAGTGCACTGTGAAAGCGTTCCACCCACTCCAACTACTGTCTTCTCTCTAACCCTACTGTCACAGCCGCCGGCGCTTAGAATCATGCTGGGCTGCTGCGGGGTGCTGAATCTGCCTGTGAGAGTGTTTCACTCCCTCGTCTGCCCGCCCCATTGCCCGTCGGTGCCTGCCGCCCACTGCATCTCCCACCTGCTGCAGGTCAGAAAATATCAGCAGCAAAAACATTTTATGATATTTTTCTATGATTTGTGTCATTTTTTGTGTGTATGAAACAGTGGAGTAGGGGGACATATAATTGCAGTATGGACAGGGGGATGGGGAAGGAGAGGTGCAGAGGAGAACAGAGAGGTGCAGGGATGGAGGAAGTGAGAGGTGAAGGGGGAAAGGGGGACGTAAAGGTGAAGGTGGGAAGTAAAGGTGAGGGGATGGAGGAAATGAGAGGTGCAGGGGGGATGGGGGGCAACGGGGTTGGAGAAGTGGAGATTAGGATGGAGTGAGAGGTGACATGGATAGAGAAGTGCAGCAGAGACAGATGGGCATGGAGGTGTAGGGGTGACAGGAACGGAGAGGTGCAGGGAAGGAGGAAGTGAGAGGTGCAGGGGTAGCGGGATGGAAAGGTGGAGGCAGTGGCGTAACTATAAAAAAGGTTTGGTGGTCTGCGCACTGCCCTCGGTTGTGCTAGCTGCTGCACTTTCCGGATGACCTATCCGGATATGTTACAGAATTCTAAATGGGGATTGGCGCAGCGCTCTGCTCCTTGGTGTATGTGGAATACCACTCAATTTATTTACACACACACCAAGGAGCAGAGCACTGCTCCAATCTCCATTTAGAGTGGCGTAACTATGCTGCTGCAGTTCCCGTGGTGGTTTTGGGAATCCAGCACCAGCAGGGTTTGCAGCGGGTGCACTGCAAATACAGAGGATGCGGCAGGGCTCATCATGGCATGGCGCTGCTGCTGACTCCATTTGTAAAGGTATACAGTCTATTGGCTGCAGCCACATAGACAACTTGCCTGTGTGCCTTCCTCAAGGAGATGGAATCCCCACAATGCAGACTGTGAATAAAGGTAACTTTTTTCCCCCGTACTCAAATAAAATATATATATATATATATATATATATATTTTTTTTCCCCTTGTCTTAACAAAAATGGCATGGGGGGGGGGGGGGGGGCGCCACAAACATTTTTGGCAGGGGGGAGCTGAATTTATAGTTACGCCACTGCCTTGGGGGCAATAAGGACACGTGAGCGAAAAGATGATGGAGATTTTCATGCTTAGAATTTTTCTCTTATTTAAATTAGATACTTTGAAGCTGATGTAGTGTGAGTAATATGCCCACTGGTGTAGCATATCTCCCATGTGCTTGCACTGTACATATTGGAAAAAGCAACACACACTAATAATCACTTGCAGACATACACTCATATTTAGTGCATATAACTCCAGACAGAAGGAACAGCGGTGAGTAGAATCATAGTGACATGGGTTGAGTACAGTAGCTCATGCTAATAAGAAAACATGTAAACCAGGGAAAAGATGCATGTATTTCTGAGAGCCCTATTATTTGCACGTAGTTAGGGCAGGTGTAACATCTAGTGATGATAATGATGGTGGGTACCAAGCCCTATGGATTACTATGGAAGAAGGTGACCAATTAGCACACATTACTACAGGCACCAGTGGGCCCTTTCTCTCCATGCATGTTGGCACTTATGGTTCTTCATGTCAAGAGATGCTGGGCCAGCTTGCTGGGTCCTATAGTCCCACTTTAACAATATTAATTCTACAGTCCCTGTGCATTACAGATATATTTGGTCAATGTCCCGAACCTTTGTTTGGAGAATTTGAAACATTAAACATGTTTAAAAATACAGATTCTCAGATCAGTAAATTGGGCATTTTAACATGTTTGATTTCCCAAATAGATTGCTGAGCAACACTGGTTAGTCAGCAGATAGGTGGTGCAGGCAGGTTAGGGAATTAGACCATCTGATATATGAGGACAGAAATTTATGCACGGGATAGCCTTTGGCTTCAGACCAGGCCTGTATTATACTGCAATTATTGGGGAGGGTCCCACTTCCTGAGGAATCACTGTCCTGAGCTGTTCAGTTGGGAAAGGGTGCATTCAACCATGAAGCATGCCCCTCCGCTATGGAATTATCACCCCCCCCTCCCCCAGAACTCACTTCTGAGGGGTAACCCACATATATTTTTAATGCTGATCTGTGCATGCTTCTGCTCATAGGCAAAACTTCTAGATTTTTCTGTTTTGGTCCCACTTTGCTGTGTGTATAGAAACACAATTCTTAGTAAATCTGCATATTATATTGCTGTGTATGGAAGCTGTTTCAATGATGTATTGACTTCTTTTAGCTTTTTTTCCAGATTGTGTTTTATACAAGTGTTTGAGTGTAGTAAATTTGAGAGTTTCAGAAACAGGGTAAACTCACATGAGAATGCATTCTTGGTTAAACAAGATTCTTCGTTAATTTACCCATTTATGTGTTGTGGAGGTATTCAGAAAATTTACAGCGCCTTTACATATTGTATAATGCACAAACTAATCATACAAATTAGTGTCTGATCTGTGTCTATTGTGACATTTTATTGTGATTTGTTTCTAATACAGATAGATATTTTACATTTGGAACCCCCGCACATTGATCCTTTCCAAATTTCATATTTCCCCATGGCAATTATAAAACCTGAATAGTGTTCTACCAGCAAACCAGGCAGACATACAGTAAGAGTTTATACTTTATATAGTGAAGTATTGGCCCGATTCAGACATGTTCACAAAGCTCGCAATTTACACGCAAATTAGCAAACAGGCCAGCATCGCCCCGCCAAATGCCCCCCCCCCCATTGCCCATGCTGCCCACATCCCCTCACTAGCATACAAGGGGATGTGTATGAGAAATCATCCCCTCGCATACAGATGGAGGAGAGAGAAATCATTCGATGGTCACTGACCTTTATTTCCACCGCTGATCAGGGATAAGGGGGCAAGTGCTGATGTCATGTGAGGTCAGCAGCCCACCCCGAGCAGGCATCGGCCCACCTGTGTTCCCAGGGAACTCCCAGCATTTTTAAGCAGACTCCCATAAAACCCTGTTCCCCTGATGCCAGCCCCTGCCAGCTCCCATCCCCTGCCCATGCAAAAACCTCAGAGAGAGTGATAATCGCAGAAGGCCTTTGCACAGTAGGTCTGCACATGTGCATATTCGCGCAAGCGGAGGTCCCCACTATCGAAAACTGGTCCGAATTCATACAAACAGGTCTGAATCTGCCCAAATGTGACTGACTGGGAAAATGGAAGGGTGCCTAAGGCACAGAGAATGCTAGCCCTGGGTCTAGCATGCTGTTGTTATGATCCAGAAAGGGAATACCTGAGTTAACAGTGCAAAGCAAGCTAAAAGGACCAGCTGTTCCAGAATGGTGATACCTGGCATCCATCTTGTGGACTGTTGCCCTGGTATACCCAGATGTAAGACTCACAGAGGCCATCAACAGGTATTATTGCCTATAATAGCCACGTTGCCATAAGCATTTATATGCCTACCGGTACTTGGATGACATCAGGACTTATGCTACCGATGCCAGTGTAAGCTTACCCCCTAGTGACCAGGAAAACTGTCAGTATTTAAATAAGAGCACACAGAAAGAGAAATACTACACTGCACTAACAGAGTACTACAAGCTGTGTATAGAGGTAAATGAAGAGGCCTATAAATGAGAACAATTACTAATAGGAACAAAACAGGACATTTACTTCAGGTGTGTGGTAACAATTCCTAAAACAGCCAGATAGCGGCATATAATAAAATGTAGGTAAGAATATATTGCTGCTAAACTGATTATATATATATATATATATATAGCAGCATGTACCCCGGCACTCAGATAAGTTTCAGCATGTAATGTGCTCCGGTGCCTTCCATGGAATAGTACCTTCATAGATTGGAAATAAGGCGGCACTCGTCAGACTTCGTTTGCGGTGAATTCAAAAGTAGTTTATTCCGACATATATTCCAACTTTTAAGATAATGAGCCGGTATTATTTATGTCATACTAGTCTGTTGACTATATGTTAGTAGTATTACCAAATTTAGTAACGTTTTCAAATAAATAATTGTTGTTAATACTGTAATTAACACATTTAGTTAATTAAACCCTAAATAATGTTACTTCTTTACGGTTTTGCAAACATGTTTTGGCAATAGAAAAGACATTTCCAAAAATGTTCATGCTGTTTCCTTGTGTTCCAAATAGTTATAAATTTTAATGTGTAAAATGAACTTTAATTGGTTTTACATTACTTCATCGTATTCACATGTATCCAGCACAGATGTTAGCACTGCTTTAATACCTAAAAACTTGAAAAAAATATATATGTATTCTTAATGTATGTTAAAATTACTAACAAAATCATTGTCCGTACTGGCAACACAGAGTGTAGTTCCTGACCTAGCTCTTCCTTACCTAGCTGTAATATATTGTGTTGACATCCTAATTGTTAAGTAAGCATTTGTGAAAGGGTTGTTTTCTACATTCATTAGTGCAGATACAATTTATGTTTTTGAAGAGTAATTAACTACCACTGTAGTAAGCGATTAATTAAGGGCTTTTGGAAGCATCTAATTAGGGAAGACGATGCAATTTATTGGGGATAGTTAGGAGCAATGAAAAGTTTTAGACATCACTTAATTAAGGCTTACAATGCAATTGATTATATATATATTAGTAACAGTCACATTGGGATTTTGTAAGCAATTATTAAGATTAGAGCACCTATATAAATCAGTCTATCTATCTATCTATCTATCTATCTATCTATCTATCCACCCACCCACACAAACAACCCCCCAACACACACACACACACATATTACATATATAATCTGTGAATTTGTAGAAATATGTAAACAAACTGTTATGAGCCGCAGCCATTGCTAGGCAACAGGGACTGTTTTTTGCTTCATGTCACCAAGGATGGGAGGCCTATCCTTACTCTCTTTCCTGATTGGCTTTTTGATCTTTTAAAAGACAGTCAGTCCTGATATACTCTACCCATCTGCCAGATACCCTGGCTGTCAGCCTTTCCTACAGTACCCTGCCTATATTTCTGTCTTGTTCCTCTACAGTTATTATGTTGCCTGCCTCCCTTGTGTTCCTTCACAGGAAATGTAATTTACCACCTCACAGCGTCCCCTCTGTGCTGCCTCGTTCAAGACAAACCCTTGTTCTTAGCAGTGTATTCCAGTAAACTACTCTATTCTCCAGTCAAACTGTGGTCTCTAGGCAATTGTGTGAGTCCCTACTGCTGGAGGCATAACTTCTGGTGGCCGCCTAAGAACCAGTGTGTATGTCTAGCTCTGAGGGAATGCAGGTTGCAGTTATAGGCAGAAGACCCTCCTCAGGCATCTAGGGGTCTTACACGATTGTACAAGGTTCCATGAACCATTAGCATAAATGATTATATATATATATTGGAATGGAATAAAATCCTTTTTATCTGCAACTAAGCCTGTCGAGTGCCGCCTCATCTGTACCCTGTTTTGCTGGATTATCTAATCCTGAAGGAAGGCACCCCAGCAAGGATTCCAATTGCTTATTCTTGGAGTGCCGGATTCATTTGGATTCTATATATATATATATATATATATATATATATATATATATATATATATATATATATATATATACTGTATATATAAAATCATTTATTTATTAGTAATAGACAATAAATATACATGTAAATAAAATGAGTATTTTTTATACTTGAAACCACCAAAGTAAAATTCATTCTTTTGCAGTAAATCCATATCCATTTTCAGACCACATATCAGGGATTTTTTGGAGAACAGTATAAAACATGCTAAATGCCGGCATCAGGCTTAATTTGGGGCTAATTGGATCACGGCTGTGTGGAATACGTGGTAGGGTTGTGGTGGGGATCCCTGTGGAATTCGGTGGACTAATCTGCTATCACCGCTGTGTGGATAAGCAATAGTTTTGCTCTGTGGAATTGGTTTGGAACTATGACGCTACAAGGCCTGCCTGTTTGGACTGCTACGTGGATATTGTTTCTATGCTACATTTGCCTCTTGTTCCTGTTTATTATCTATTTGTGTGTGCTGTGGAAAATAAACAGTTATTTTGGTTTCATCTGCTCGGTGTCTGAATGATTGAGGAACCCGTATCCTCACACTTACTTCAAGAAATAAGCTATCACAAGATTTATAGCACCTTCCATGCTCTTGATACGTATGTAAATACTTTTATAACTTCTGAAGTGATTTACCTGAATTATTCTTGTTTCTAAAACTACAGAACAGTGGTGATATGAATTAAAAATGTGTTTTAAAAATACAAAAGGTCTACAGTAGTAATTTGTACACCTGAGTACCACCACAAAAAATAGTTATAAAAAAAAAGTATAATTGTTGTCCTTTCACTTTACAGTATATAGAACATGACCACAATGTAGTTACTTTAAAGTAGAAATAAACAGTGTACTCTAATTGAAATATTTTCGAAGGAAAAAAAAAAAAACTTTGTGTTAAATTGTCAAACTTTACCGGAGACATGTAAGTTAGCAAATTTATCATTCAAGCGTAATGTTATGGCCCTTCTGACAGGCTCTGCTATTAGTAAGAGTAATGTGCATTTAAAATTAGGCACCTCAGCCAACATCATTTCTCCCTCTCATTGGGAAATAATGATGATAAAAGATGGAGTAATAGTTACCTTCTTGACAGTTTCCAGCATAGATCGACCTCCTTGCCAAGGCTTCGAGTTCTTCTTGATGCAGGTGAGGCTCGCCATGCTGTGCCACTTTCTATCTTCCAGCTTTTTGTGAAAGGCATTAGCTAGTAAGAGCACTGTGTCATAGATATACAGGTTGGTGATCTGTAAAGGATTAGATATTGATCATTAGCCTCTGAATTTGAAGAGAGCTGACAGACCTAAGTAAAAATCATAACACAGTTGCTTCAGCTGCTTATGAGCCCATTGTCTTGCAATTACAGCTTTCACCTGGCTGAATGTACAGTCTTTTATCTTTGAGAATTAGTCACATGAAGCTATGTCATTTATGATGGAGAGTTCTTTCAAAATGTCATGCTAACTGCTTCATTTTCCATTGACCTTTGTCATTGTTATAAAAAAGACAGGTGTAGCATTGTGAATAAAAACAAAGCAAATGTATTCTCTGGACAGGCACAGCAGGCAAGTACTGGTATTCCTACAGAGAAAGATTGTACCCGCTGCAAACATATCACAGTGAATATCACTAATAATCCTTGCATCACTAATATTAATATACTACATTAAACTTCATAATATTTACAGCATACGGGTGCAACACTAAACATTACAAGTGTAACATACAGTATTGCAATATGCCATGTATACTTTATCAGTATATGTAACATTATATTATGTTTAACAAATAGGGCCATAGAAACAATGGGGAGGATGAAACTACACCTCTAGGGCACATAAAAATAGGCCCATCATCATGGCAGCTTGAAGATGACAAGCCAACAGGCCACTAAGTCAGTCATAAATAACTACTTTATTGTACCTCTATTTTCCGCACAAAAAAATGTAATTACATGTCTATTAGGGATAATAGTGTAGTGAAAGTACATGGCCCCATGCCAGTGACCACAGTCCCGTGCTTTTCACAATAGGCAATGGAATATTTTTAGCCCTAGGCCTATACAGTCCATAATCTGGCCCTGTAAGTAATCGGTAATGGGAAAGAAGGGCTTGAACAAAAGACAATGTCAATTCATATCTGCTTTAAGCTGTTAATACCCAAAGAATTAGGTACTGTATCCCGGATCACATGCGTACAGGGCCGGCGCCACCACTAGGCAAATCTAGGCATTTGCCTAGGGCGCCGGCCACTGGAGGTCGGTATTTTGCCCCCCCCCCTTGCCGCCCAGGTACCTGTCCTGCGGCGTATATGTGCGTAAAAGCTGGCGGCAGCAGCGGGGGGTCCCTGCAGTCAATAAGAAATAACAAGCGCTATCCGCCGGGCTATGCGGAAGCGCTTCTGTTTTGGAAACACTGGCCGCACGCTGATTGGCTGAGATTCAGCCAATCAGCGTGCGCCGTGCGGCCAGTGTTTCCAAAACAGAAGCGCTTCCGCATAGCCCGGCGGATATCGCTCGTTATTTCTTATTGACTGCAGGGACCCCCTGCTGCCGCCGCCGCTGCCAGCTTTACAGCACCGCAGGACAGGTACCCGGGCGGCAGACACCGGGGCGCCCCCACCCGACTTGCCTGGGGCGCTCTGGTGCCTTGCACCGGCCCTGCATGCGTATTTCTCCGAAATATTAAATTTTTTAAACAAAGAAAAGAACATTAAAAGGATAGCCCTAAGATTAAAGTGTCTAATAAGATATGGCCCTATTTGCTTGAAGATTGATGATCAGTAGCAGTATCCAAAAGTCACTGCAAATTTATTTCAATTATGGCCATGCAAAATATGTAACAAACATTATAACAAATAAGTATGCCTAACATATATATATATATATATATATATATATATATATATATATATATATATATATATATAGAAAACCAGCAGATTCCGGCACTCACTTCAGCTCCCTTAGTTTGTGCTCCGGTGCCCTCCTGTGACAGATTGTCACTTTATGTAAAAAGTACAGGATCGAGGCGGCACTCCAAAGGCTTGTTATGAAGTCAAATATTCTTTATTGAAAAAAGAGTGTCACATCCGACACGTGTTTCGGGCAACGCAGGCCCGTCGTCAGGGATAAAACACAACCACAAATGCATACCCTTATATACGTAAAAACCCCACCCCCAAACATTAACACACAGTGCTTTCACCTGTGTCCGTTCCCGGTTTCTCTTACTCTCAGCGCGTATACCAATAGGGAGTGTGCGCCCAGTGATGCACTCATCACTCAAATCCTGGAACGCACTCTTTCTGTTACCAAGGTAACTATGCGTCTCAAATGGACGCTGTTGTAACTATGCGCTTTTACCGGAGAGTGTTGATTTTCGGGTACAGGCACTGTGAAGAAAAACAGTCTGTTTAAAACCAGATACTTGTAGTGTAAGAAGTGCTGTTATTGCACTATATATATCCACGTGATAATACAACCATATAAAATGTATCTCTACATATATTGTACCGAAATATGTGAATCAAGTGAAAAAATACAAAATACAAAAATCAATGAAATTGAAAAACGTGTATAAAAGGTACATGTATATATAGAGAAATATATGCATGAAAAATATGTATAATTACCAACACAAAAACATACAAATAAAAATAAAAATAAAAATAAAAACAGGCATGAAAGAAAAAACACATATACTTTCAAGTACACAATCATAAACCTATCATGTCGGGTTAACCAGTTGCTGTAACCCTATGACAACATGGTATATATCTCTTACTGACAAAAAATGTATCAATGAGAGATGTTAGGTTATTATATTTATTCAGTTTATAATGTATCTACAGGAAACAATGGAGACCTAAGTTCTCATTCAATCCCCGAGGGGCAATTGTGTCTAAGCGGAATATCCATTTACTTTCCAACTGCAATAACTTCTTCCCTCTGTTACCACCTCTGCTGGACTGGGGTATGTGGTCGACAATTTTCGACCTGATGCTGGCAATGCTATGGCGGGCATTTGCGCAGTGCCTCGCCATAGGTTGATCACTTGTACCAGTTTTTATTGCTGCACGGATAGCAGACCGATGGTTTGCCATCCTCTCTTTGAATTGGCATTCTGTCTTGCCCACGTAGTATAACCCACATGGGCAAGACAGAACATAGACCACCCACCTGGAGGTACACGTCAAAGGAAACCTGATGGGTAATTTTTTCCCAGTGTGTGGATGATTAATGGTGCTGCCCACCAGCATCGATCCACAAGTGGTGCAGCCGATACACCGATAACAGCCATTTGCACGTGTGAGAAAATGATCAGTTGTTGCCACCTTGTTCAAGGGGGTGACATCTAGTTTTACTAACAGATCTTTTAGATTTTTTCCTCTTGAATACGCTGGCATAATGTTAGTGTTAGCTAATGTTTTCAATTCACTATCAGTCTGTATTACAGGCCACAGTTTTTTGGCCTTTCTGGTAAGATGCTGGCTTGCAGTGGTATAACGTGTTACCCATGGTATACGATCCATGGTTGCCCGTTTGTTTTTATTAACCTCTAAAGTATCACTCCTGGGTATGCTCAACACTTTTTGTTTTGCTTTCAACAAGTCATCGATTTTATAGCCCCTTTGGCAAAATTTTGTCACCATCTCATCTAAGGTTTTTTCAGTCACTGCTCTGTCACTGGTGATCCTATGTACCCTTAACATTTGAGAAAAGGGCAATCCCTGACGTACTGGAGCAGGGTGAAAGCTATCATGTCTGAGAATCGTATTTCTATCTGTTGCTTTCACATAGAGAGATGTTTTGATGGCATTATCAACTATTTTGATTTGAACGTCCAGGAAGTTGATGCTAGTGGTACTCAATGTGTAGGTAAGTTTAACCGGGCTCTCAGATCTATTCTGTGCTTCCAATAAATCAACCAAGGCCTGTTCTGTCCCTGTCCACAGAATCAATAAATCATCGATGTATCTTCGATATAGCAACACACTTTGGGATCTGAGTTGGACAGGCAGCAAGTCCTCCTCCACTCGGCTCATATATGCATTGGCGTACGATGGGGCCACATTGGACCCCATCGCACAGCCTAGCCTTTGTAGATACACGTGACCATCGAAAAGAAAAAAATTTCTGGTTAAGACCAGAGTTAACAATTTTACAAAAACATCGATTGGCGGACCGCTGTAATTAGGGTTGTCATTAAGTAGCCATTTGACCGCCTCTATGCCTTCCTTGTGTGGGATGCATGTATAGAGGCTGGAGACATCTGCACTGCACAAGATGGTATTTGCAGGCAGAGTCCCCAGTCCCTCCAATGTATTTATAAGGTCAGTTGTATCCCGCAAATATGAGAAAACTTTTTGAACACATGGATTTAATAAGCTATCGAGGTATGTTGATATTGGTTGGTAGAGTGACCCCCTGGCAGATATAATGGGTCTGCCAGGGGGGCATTGCAGACTTTTTTGAACTTTGGGGAGTGTATAAAAAATGGGCATAATGGGATAATTGCTAGTTAATGCTTTTTGCAAATCAGGTGTAATATATGTGTCAACCACTGCTTTTTTCAGCACATTATCCAATTCTTCTTTAAACACATTTGATGGATCATATGTCAAACATTCATATACCGATGTATCGGATAGTTGTCTCAGGCACTCCTCCATATATTGGGTGAGGTCCTGGACAACCACCGCTCCCCCCTTGTCTGCACTGCGTATAACAATATCATTCCGTTTACCTAGTTGTCTAAGAGCCAACTGCTCATGATGCGTCAGGTTTTCATAGTTACGTGTATTCTTCAAATGCGTGGTACCTGATAGATCCATTACTCTTGAGAATGTTCTTATCGATGCATTATTGCTATTAGGATCAAACTTCGATCTAGGTTGCATCTTTTTCAACTGGTCAGGTATCTCTGTCTTTGCAGCATCGATGGTAGGTATAGTAGTTTTAGAAAAATGTTCTTTTAATCTCAAAGTCCTGATGAACTTGAAATTATCGACCTTCCACTGAAAAGGATCGTGTCTGACAGTGGGAATAAAAGAAAGTCCTTTTGATAATAATCCCATTTCAACATCACTGAGGGGTTTGGAAGATAAGTTGAACACAAGGCTGACTTCACTTTGGTTTTTCTTTTGTTGCTGGTTTTCCCTTTTGTTTTGGCCTCCCCTCCTTGTGCGCCTAAAGGGGGTTTTAGGGCCGCCCTGGTGCGGACTCCTAAAGGGCCAACTGAACCAGTTGAAGTAGAAGGTAGCTCCATGTCGCTTGCAGATGTACTTGACCCTTCATAGTCAGTGAATCTTCCTCGTCCTCTGTTTTGTCTGTAAGGCATGCGTCGTTCACCAGAAGGTCTTGTACTGCTTAGCCAAGGATACACTCTATTTTGTTCATAGTCTTGTTGGACTTTGCGTTTTTTATCATGTTTAAACTTGATCAGTTCTTTAGTGTATTGTTCGATTTTTTTGTCCAATTTATCGCTCCAATCTGTGGTGGTGTCTTTAGTAAGTTTTTCTTTGTGTGCATTTTCAAACGTTGTCAATTTAACTCTTGCTGCTGTTAACTCTTTCGTAGACTCCTCGATTACAAGCAAGAGTAAGTCCATTGCACATTTATTAAGGACTCCTACCCAGCGTTTACAGAACGGTACGCTGTTGCGGCCGATTGTTGGTGCATTATGCACGCGAAAACCCCTTGGGATGTGTTTCTCCTTATAATACTCAGCAAGAGTAGATGCATGGTATATATAGTCCACTTCTCTTTTTTTGAGAAAGAACCAGTCTTTAAATAGATCATCACAATCCAATGATATAGGGTTAACTTCTGAGTTACATGCTCGCAAGATGTGCTCAGCCTCGATGTCCGATATACTATAGAAATCACCAGTATCAATTTGGGCAATATTCACCCCCGGCTCACTGGAATCCATTATATTACACACAACCACACGAAGCGATGTAAGGACAAACGACACAGTCTATTACTGGCTATCAGCGTCACGCCAATACAAATGTAGCAGCAGGATGTCAGACAATCACGGATGCATGAAAGTGCAGTATATACATGCCTGTATTGTAATCCTGAGAAAGGTAGTCTTCCTCCACAACGAACAAGGTGTTAATAGAAGCTGGATAATTGTAGTTAATTGGAGAAGGTGCCTTGAAGAAAAACGTCTATGGCAGGACGTTTCCACAATAGAAAACCAGCAGATTCCGGCACTCACTTCAGCTCCCTTAGTTTGTGCTCCGGTGCCCTCCTGTGACAGATTGTCACTTTATGTAAAAAGTACAGGATCGAGGCGGCACTCCAAAGGCTTGTTATGAAGTCAAATATTCTTTATTGAAAAAAGAGTGTCACATCCGACACGTGTTTCGGGCAACGCAGGCCCGTCGTCAGGGATAAAACACAACCACAAATGCATACCCTTATATACGTAAAAACCCCACCCCCAAACATTAACACACAGTGCTTTCACCTGTGTCCGTTCCCGGTTTCTCTTACTCTCAGCGCGTATACCAATAGGGAGTGTGCGCCCAGTGATGCACTCATCACTCAAATCCTGGAACGCACTCTTTCTGTTACCATTTTAAACATGATAAAAAACGCAAAGTCCAACAAGACTATGAACAAAATAGAGTGTATCCTTGGCTAAGCAGTACAAGACCTTCTGGTGAACGACGCATGCCTTACAGACAAAACAGAGGACGAGGAAGATTCACTGACTATGAAGGGTCAAGTACATCTGCAAGCGACATGGAGCTACCTTCTACTTCAACTGGTTCAGTTGGCCCTTTAGGAGTCCGCACCAGGGCGGCCCTAAAACCCCCTTTAGGCGCACAAGGAGGGGAGGCCAAAACAAAAGGGAAAACCAGCAACAAAAGAAAAACCAAAGTGAAGTAAGCCTTGTGTTCAACTTATCTTCCAAACCCCTCAGTGATGTTGAAATGGGATTATTATCAAAAGGACTTTCTTTTATTCCCACTGTCAGACACGATCCTTTTCAGTGGAAGGTCGATAATTTCAAGTTCAACAGGACTTTGAGATTAAAAGAACATTTTTCTAAAACTACTATACCTACCATCGATGCTGCAAAGACAGAGATACCTGACCAGTTGAAAAAGATGCAACCTAGATCGAAGTTTGATCCTAATAGCAATAATGCATCGATAAGAACATTCTCAAGAGTAATGGATCTATCAGGTACCACGCATTTGAAGAATACACGTAACTATGAAAACCTGACGCATCATGAGCAGTTGGCTCTTAGACAACTAGGTAAACGGAATGATATTGTTATACGCAGTGCAGACAAGGGGGGAGCGGTGGTTGTCCAGGACCTCACCCAATATATGGAGGAGTGCCTGAGACAACTATCCGATACATCGGTATATGAATGTTTGACATATGATCCATCAAATGTGTTTAAAGAAGAATTGGATAATGTGCTGAAAAAAGCAGTGGTTGACACATATATTACACCTGATTTGCAAAAAGCATTAACTAGCAATTATCCCATTATGCCCATTTTTTATACACTCCCCAAAGTTCACAAAAGTCTGCAATGCCCCCCTGGCAGACCCATTATATCTGCCAGGGGGTCACTCTACCAACCAATATCAACATACCTCGATAGCTTATTAAATCCATGTGTTCAAAAAGTTTTCTCATATTTGCGGGATACAACTGACCTTATAAATACATTGGAGGGACTGTGGACTCTGCCTGCAAATACCATCTTGTGCAGTGCAGATGTCTCCAGCCTCTATACATGCATCCCACACAAGGAAGGCATAGAGGCGGTCAAATGGCTACTTAATGACAACCCTAATTACAGCGGTCCGCCAATCGATGTTTTTGTAAAATTGTTAACTCTGGTCTTAACCAGAAATTTTTTTCTTTTCGATGGTCACGTGTATCTACAAAGGCTAGGCTGTGCGATGGGGTCCAATGTGGCCCCATCGTACGCCAATGCATATATGAGCCGAGTGGAGGAGGACTTGCTGCCTGCCCAACTCAGATCCCAAAGTGTGTTGCTATATCGAAGATACATCGATGATTTATTGATTCTGTGGACAGGGACAGAACAGGCCTTGGTTGATTTATTGGAAGCACAGAATAGATCTGAGAGCCCGGTTAAACTTACCTACACATTGAGTACCACTAGCATCAACTTCCTGGACGTTCAAATCAAAATAGTTGATAATGCCATCAAAACATCTCTCTATGTGAAAGCAACAGATAGAAATACGATTCTCAGACATGATAGCTTTCACCCTGCTCCAGTACGTCAGGGATTGCCCTTTTCTCAAATGTTAAGGGTACATAGGATCACCAGTGACAGAGCAGTGACTGAAAAAACCTTAGATGAGATGGTGACAAAATTTTGCCAAAGGGGCTATAAAATCGATGACTTGTTGAAAGCAAAACAAAAAGTGTTGAGCATACCCAGGAGTGATACTTTAGAGGTTAATAAAAACAAACGGGCAACCATGGATCGTATACCATGGGTAACACGTTATACCACTGCAAGCCAGCATCTTACCAGAAAGGCCAAAAAACTGTGGCCTGTAATACAGACTGATAGTGAATTGAAAACATTAGCTAACACTAACATTATGCCAGCGTATTCAAGAGGAAAAAATCTAAAAGATCTGTTAGTAAAACTAGATGTCACCCCCTTGAACAAGGTGGCAACAACTGATCATTTTCTCACACGTGCAAATGGCTGTTATCGGTGTATCGGCTGCACCACTTGTGGATCGATGCTGGTGGGCAGCACCATTAATCATCCACACACTGGGAAAAAATTACCCATCAGGTTTCCTTTGACGTGTACCTCCAGGTGGGTGGTCTATGTTCTGTCTTGCCCATGTGGGTTATACTACGTGGGCAAGACAGAATGCCAATTCAAAGAGAGGATGGCAAACCATCGGTCTGCTATCCGTGCAGCAATAAAAACTGGTACAAGTGATCAACCTATGGCGAGGCACTGCGCAAATGCCCGCCATAGCATTGCCAGCATCAGGTCGAAAATTGTCGACCACATACCCCAGTCCAGCAGAGGTGGTAACAGAGGGAAGAAGTTATTGCAGTTGGAAAGTAAATGGATATTCCGCTTAGACACAATTGCCCCTCGGGGATTGAATGAGAACTTAGGTCTCCATTGTTTCCTGTAGATACATTATAAACTGAATAAATATAATAACCTAACATCTCTCATTGATACATTTTTTGTCAGTAAGAGATATATACCATGTTGTCATAGGGTTACAGCAACTGGTTAACCCGACATGATAGGTTTATGATTGTGTACTTGAAAGTATATGTGTTTTTTCTTTCATGCCTGTTTTTATTTTTATTTTTATTTGTATGTTTTTGTGTTGGTAATTATACATATTTTTCATGCATATATTTCTCTATATATACATGTACCTTTTATACACGTTTTTCAATTTCATTGATTTTTGTATTTTGTATTTTTTCACTTGATTCACATATTTCGGTACAATATATGTAGAGATACATTTTATATGGTTGTATTATCACGTGGATATATATAGTGCAATAACAGCACTTCTTACACTACAAGTATCTGGTTTTAAACAGACTGTTTTTCTTCACAGTGCCTGTACCCGAAAATCAACACTCTCCGGTAAAAGCGCATAGTTACAACAGCGTCCATTTGAGACGCATAGTTACCTTGGTAACAGAAAGAGTGCGTTCCAGGATTTGAGTGATGAGTGCATCACTGGGCGCACACTCCCTATTGGTATACGCGCTGAGAGTAAGAGAAACCGGGAACGGACACAGGTGAAAGCACTGTGTGTTAATGTTTGGGGGTGGGGTTTTTACGTATATAAGGGTATGCATTTGTGGTTGTGTTTTATCCCTGACGACGGGCCTGCGTTGCCCGAAACACGTGTCGGATGTGACACTCTTTTTTCAATAAAGAATATTTGACTTCATAAAAAGCCTTTGGAGTGCCGCCTCGATCCTGTACTTTTTACATATATATATATATATATATATATATATATATATATATATATATATATATATATATATATATATATATATATATATATATAATATGCAGCATGGACCGGCACTCCCAGCTTAATGAGCAGATTACTGGCGCAGGTGCCCTCACAGCTTCAGGATAAGCAGGTTACAGGAACAGAGGTGCGGCACTCAGGACTTTCAAGAAGAATAACGACAATACAGTGTCATAAAGTCGGACTTTATGACACTGTATTGTCGTTATTCTTCTTGAAAGTCCTGAGTGCCGCACCTCTGTTCCTATATATATATATATATATATATATATATATATATATATATATATATATACCAAAAAAAAACCCCTAATGATGACATTTAGACACTAGCTTCTCCTAATCTTACAGAAAATGTAGTTACAAATCAGACATTCCCCTGCTAGAATGAAAGCTAGCCTCAAGTTGGTTAGAGCAGAGATGACATATTTATGGAGAAAAGTCAAGAATTTTCTGTTACTGTTTATGCTAGAGCTCTTCCTAGCCAATTGCACTGTTCTAGCTGTAGTAAAGAACAATATTGGATACCAGGAGTGGTAATATATAACTTTCAGTGGTCTCAATGAAAAAAGACCCTTTCATATTAGACTAAAAAGGTAAAAGAAAACAAAATTGCACAAGCTTGATATTTTTTTTTTACCGTTTTGTAATTCCTCATCCAAACTTATTTTTTAAATCCTTTTTAACTCTTTCTTGGTCCAAACAAAAAAAATAAAAAAATATGTGGCATATTCATCATGTTCAGAGTTACATTTGCCCATCATGTACATTATTGAGGGACAAATGTAACTCTGCTCTGGCACAGACACTTAATATGAAAATCAGCTGTGTACATGAATCCTTTCACTGAAAGTACACAATATAGAGTCTGAACTGGCAGTGCTAGTGTACCTGCATTAACTAGGGTTCATGATAGTGCAAGAAGCACTGACCTCCAGCAGAAGGAACTGGATGGGGATGGAGGAATCCTTCTGGATCCCTCTTCACAAGCTTGAACTGCTTCACTGGGAGCAGGAGCAAACACCAACTGAAGATGGAAAATACAACTGACCTGCTGAAAAACTACTGTCTCCATGAATCTTTCTACTCTGACTTTGTAGCAGTGAAAGTTAGTACTGTCAATCTGACTGAGCAGTGTTGGTGCATCTGCCTAACTAGGGTTCATGCTGGTACACAAAGCCCTGAAATCCAGTGGAAGGAGCCAGGTAGATGTATCCAGGAGGAACGCTCTTGCAATCTGGGACTATTTCTCATATTATTATTATTATTTATTTATAAAGTGCCACAAGGTATCCGCAGCACTCTGTTACAGAGTTTATAAAAAGTAAACAAAACAGTGCTTTACAGTTCAAGAAAGTATAGGGCAAGTACAGGGTACAGTATATAACCATTTCTGCATCAGCAAACAATACTAGTATTAGGGTGGCATAAACTGCAGGATTAGATGCCATCAAAGGAAGTATGGAGATGGTAAAAGAAGGAAGGGCATATGAGTGAAGAGGCCCTGCTCATAATATTGTAGGTAAGCAGTTTGGTGAATACTTCCGCAGTCAAGCTCCAAAAATATTATATTTTTTGGAGCTTGATGAATAGACCAAGAAAGGCCAGATTGGTATTGAAAGGTAAATAGGATATACAGTATCTTCAATATATCCTGTGTTACCTCCGTTAAAGCCAATTCACTGACCAGACAATGGAAGTATTTTGAGGTGTATGCAGGTGAAAAGGAGTCTTGAAAACTCTTAAAATCCATTATTTAGCACTTATTAACACTAGTTTCGAGGATAGAAAGTTATAATATCATTTTTTTTGTCTATTTTAACTATATTATATGAAGAAAAAGCTAAGAAAATATAATGAGTGTGCACTCTTTTCTTCAAATACAATTTATTCTGACATTGTGCCAATTTGTTTTTGTTTTGTTTTTATTTAGTTTTTGGACTACTAGACAGTGTTGTCTCAATTCTGATAGTTTATTCAGGGACTTCCTGATTTTTTACTACTTTAAATGTTTCAACCGGTTCATTTTTCCAGACTTCCCAAATTTCAGGATTAGGGGAAAAATCTATAATTGTTTTATTACTATAAAGACAAAAACAAAAGACAAACATGTTTTTACAAAATGGCAAGTGGCACATGCTTTTTTTTTGCCATCTCCTAAAAAATGGGAGATTTAGTTATGAGATAATATAAAAAAAGGGTACTTGTTTTCTAGCACGGTGCTCAGATTTCCTAGGTACGGCACTGTAGGGAAATCGCATCACATTGCATGGGCCATTATAGTGGCATGCGATGCGATGCAATTTTTGAATGTTTTTTTCTCTCATTGTACCCCACTATATCGCATCGCATCACATGTCCCGCAAAATCGCATGCGATTTTATAGGGTGTGCGATGCCATGACATTAGGTATACAATAATATGATTGTATGTCCCCAAAATAGGTTGAACGCACCCCCCACTATCCACGCCATCCCAAAGCATGGCAAGCACAGCGAGCTCCCCGAGGGGCGGTGGAACGCGTCCTCTGACTTTTTCATTACCCCACTATCCACGTCGGCGTGGAGTTGATTTATATACTGTGGCGAGTGCAGCGAGCCCAAAGCGTGGCGAGGGGACGTGGATTACTTTACATGTATTCCGCGTCCGCTTGCCACGCTTCCGGCTCGGTGGCTCACTGCGCTCGCCACACTATATAAAATCAACTCCATGCCGACGTGGATAGTGGGGTAATGAAAAAGTCGGAGGACGCGTTCCACCACCACTCGCCATGCTTCGGGGTGGCGTCGATAGTGGGCGGGGGTGTGTTAAACCTATTTTGGGGGACATACAATCATATTATTGTATACCTAATGTCATGGCATCGCACACCCTATAAAATCGCATGCGATCGCATGCGATTTTGCGGCAGATGCAATGGCCCGGGGCTGAGAGAGCAGTGAATAAAATACATAGGAAAATCGCATCACACATCGCATGTCCCTAAAGTGGCCCATGCGATGTGATGCGATTTCCCTACGCAGAATAGCCCAATAAACAAATTGCTTAGTGGGCGCCATTCTAGGAAACAAGTACCAAAAAAAGTTAAATTATAGTGATGCTATGTGGTCATTGGTATCAAGAAATTGAAATGCATTCATCTGACTTTTTTGGCTTTATCTATGTAAATGAAAGCACCATGTGACCTTTACTCTTTCAATGACATTTATAGTAATACAACTTTTTTTTTCCAAAGAATATGTCTAGCTGATTTATAACTTTTACTACTCTCAACAGGAATGAGCTAGCCTATTTATTGTGCTATAAGAAGAAGTGGGTTCACTAAACCTTTCATTGCTTAAGAGATAGACTATTAATTATGAACTGTTCTGCTCCATATCCTTCTTTATTTGCAGTACATCTGGGAATAATTGACTCTTGTATAGTTATGCAAGCTTTCTCAAACATGAAAGCATTCACCAAATACGTGAAAATTCTGCTGACTACAGTTGTAGAGGTGAAATACTTTTGCTTATTTATTTATGCAATTGAAGATTTACTGATTTTTACGTAAACATTAACAAAGAAATACAAATAACTGCTGATTACATTTTGCATTTATTTTACAGTATAACAATGCAATCTACATATAAATGAGTGTATAAAGATTACAATTCAGCTGTTAATCTCCAGAAAAAATAATATTGTCTTTCCTGTATTAACTTTATGTAAATAGATGCATGTTGTTTAGCTTCGCGACTGGCCAAATAACACCAGCAATGCTAATGCTGTGTACACACGGTGAGATTTGACATTAGATTTTGACTACATAGTCAAGATTGCATGCAGATCGCACAGGTTTTTACCTTGCAATCCCGATGCACGGTCCAGAGACAGCATAAATATACTTTAGCCTAACTATACACTATTATACCTAATTATATCTGCCAATAGAATAGTCCTGTGCTGCTTTTAATCTTAAACTTAATATTGTTTGGTCTTAAAAATACCTACCATATGTTTTAGACCAAAACATGCACACAATATCACCAACTGCTTAGAGATCGTTTTATCTCTAAAAATATATAATTACTATTTTTACAAAATATGAAATATAAATATATATGATGTATTGGAATGTGGTGTTCCCTGTTATGTTATTTATTCCAATAAAGGTTAACATTTCTAACGGAACACTACCTACAGTTCATCACAGTACCTTGCATTTTATCAAAACTGGCTAAGAATGATCCTAATATTATCCCAAACACAGGTTCAATCAGTATGGGCCGTATTTGGGCCAGTGACGGATGCTATGTGTCTGCGCATGCGTATCTGCAAAACACGCACGAGTAGACCCGCTGTTTGTTTTACACTTGATGCGCATTTGCACAGGAAGGGGCGGAGAGTGGGCTGGGGCAGGGAATGCCCCAGCCCACTCTCCGCCTCCTTCCATTCCCTTGGAATGCAGACTGGCCAATGCCTGCTTGGGACGAGCAGCAGATGTCACATGACTTCAGTGCCCACCTGTTTCCTGCACACAATTATTCCAAATATTGTATAAAATGACGTAATATAAATGCATTCTATGTTTAAATTGAGTCCCATCCCCAACTTATTAAATTATGTTATGCAAATAGTCCAAAATACAGAAATATTCAAAATACAAACTATTTTTGGTCTCATGCATTTCAGATATGGGTGAACCTGTAATTCACAATTTGTAATATTGCTAATATAGTGTAGGTGATCATCTTCCTGAAGGTTAAAGTTTATTTGTCTTGCATGAATCACTACAACATGCATGGAATGTTTACTAGGGTGAGCGTCGGGCCAGCTGGTAAAACAACGAGGGTGGCTTGTTTTCAGCAATCTTCACCATTTAACCCCCTCGCCGGCCGCATTGAATGCGGCCCAAAGAGTTCATGCAAGTCTGGTAATGTTTTTCCCATGGAGTAAATCTCACGCATATGTGTGCAGAAGTGTACACCTGCACAACCCTTAGGCAGTGAAGAGCCAAACCTACAGTGTCTGTTACTGGCATCTCACCCTGCTCACATGGAAGAGACCATATTATTAAATTCATCTGAATAGAGCGGGTAACTATAATATGAGCAGACATGGGTTGGTGGATAGTCTATGTCCATAGGGGTGGATTAAATATGCCCAGGTGGGTAGTGCTGTTGCACACCCTTTACCCCAAGCAGGTGCATATGTATGCAATAAACTATGGTTACATTCAATCAATTTCCACCTACAGTTCTACAACATTTTTTTGTCATTATGTTTTATAAAGCAGAAACATAACAGTTAAACCCATCTTTCAACCACACAAGACTATAATTGATAAACCACATTATGCATTGCCTTTGTCTACATTCTCCACAGTAACCAAACTTCAGACACACTTCATTCCCCAGCCAGAAAAATCCCTGTGCCACCTGTTTTGAGCTCCTTTGGCTAAAGCATGTTTTTCATGGGAATTACAGCACTTGATTAGAATGGAGTCATGGGAATAGGAAGAGATTTTACACGTAAAGTGCTTGGAAGAGAGATAGAGTCGATTAGGAGAACAAATTGGGAATGTACTGTAAGTTCTGGATGTGTAGATGTAGCTAGACTTATAGATGTAGTTAGCCTTCTCAGCCAACTAAACTTGAAAATCCTGTTATCTATCTCAACCCCTACTGACATCTGTGCTGACTTTCCGAGGGCAGCCTGCCAAATGTGTGGCATCTCTATAACTTTATACCACAGAAGAAAATTGTTCATTTGAAAGAATAACAGGGTTTATGTAGTTGGTTCATGGATTGAATTGGATTTTTTAGAGAGGGAGCTAAACAGACAACACTCATATAGGAGTATATCAATGTCTCTACATTTTGTAAACTGAACTGCAGGTGAATTCATTCATTTGTTCTTGTTACTGTGAACCTTTCTGGTGGTTACATTGCATGGTACTTGTTTCCTATCTGGGCGCCCAGGTTTTCTACGTACGGCACCGTACTGAAATCTGATCGCATCGCATCGTACACATACACGATATTGAACGATGCGATGCGATGCGATCCGATTCGATTTCCCATAGGAAACAATGTTAAATGGCTCAATTTAGCCAAATTATCATAGGAACAATAGTAAATGGGCCAAAAACACCCCTGAACATTGAAATGTCCCCCCAAAAGTAGTTGACGCCACCCCGCCATCAACGTGAACCCGAAGCGTGGCGAGCGCAGCGAGCCCGCGAGGGGCGGCGGTACGCGTCCTCCGACCTTTTCATGCCCTACTATCCACTAGGGCGTGGAGTGAGAATAGAATAGTGTGGCGAGCGCAGCGAGCCACCGAGCCCGAAGCGTGGCGAGCGCAGCGAGCCCCGCGAGGGGACGCGGATACCTTCACAGGTAAACGCGTCCCTTTGCGGGCTTCCCAGGTGTCCATGGCGACGCGGACACCTGGGAAGCCCGCAAAGGGACGCGTTTACCTGTGAAGGTATCCGCGTCCCCTCGCGGGGCTCGCTGCGCTCGCCACGCTTCGGGCTCGGTGGCTCGCTGCGCTCGCCACACTATTCTATTCTCACTCCACGCCCTAGTGGATAGTAGGGCATGAAAAGGTCGGAGGACGCGTACCGCCGCCCCTCGCGGGCTCGCTGCGCTCGCCACGCTTCGGGTTCACGTTGATGGCGGGGTGGCGTCAACTACTTTTGGGGGGACATTTCAATGTTCAGGGGTGTTTTTGGCCCATTTACTATTGTTCCTATGATAATTTGGCTAAATTGAGCCATTTAACATTGTTTCCTATGGGAAATTGAATCGGATCGCATCGCATCGCATCGCATCGTTCAATATCGTGTATGTGTACGATGCGATGCGATCAGATTTCACTACGGAGAATAGCATGGTGCTCAATTTACTTAGTGGGCGCCCAGATAGGAAACAAGTACCCATTGCATATATATATATATATATATATATATATATATACTTGGGTGTTTGGCCGGCACTCCCAAAAGCAGGTCCAAATGTCTGCTGACCCGGTGCCTTCCAGTATGGACCCGTGGGTCCCAATGCAGGGGATCAAATGATCAGGCGGCACTCTCGGATTTGTTGAAAAAAACTTCAGTGAAAATTTATTGCTCCGACATGTTTCGGGCAGTGTATGCCCGTCCTCAGGGATCTGATCCCTGAGGACGGGCATACACTGCCCGAAACATGTCGGAGCAATACATTTTCACTGAAGTTTTTTTCAACAAATCCGAGAGTGCCGCCTGATCATTTGATCCCCTATATATATATATATATATATATATATATATATATATATATATATATATATATATATATATATATATATATATATACACACACACACACACATGCAGTTAGATATTAGTATTGGAATCCTCTGGTGGAACTCAATCCTTCCTAATACAACCCACACTAATCAAGTTAGCTTCATGTCTGGTTACTAAAGATTGGTTAACTCTAGATGTACTGTAGTAAAGATGTATGGTCTTGGCCCTTGATGATTACAATGAATTTGACTGTAGGATGCGATCATATTAGCTGAGGTAAATTACCATGACTGATTACCTCTCAGGGGCTATCCAATTAGCCCTGATATCAGCACTAATGTGGGAAGCCTTCTGCGATAAGGATCCTTTTTTCCAAAAGCAGCTATGAAAACACATAGGTCTGCATCTTTTTCATGGATCTTATGTGTTTTTGCATGGAATTATTTGGGCCCAAATAAAATTGTTGCAAAACTACAATTTTCATGTATAAAATTGTATTGCAGCTAACTGGAACCCCCCCATAATGTTTTGGTATTGTTTTTACCTTTAGGGAATGCCCCTTGGTAGGGATGTTTAAATAAGCAGCGCCAGCAAACAGGTAGTTGTCACCGTGCTATAGTGAAACCAATCTTGTGGATTAATCACAGGGCCCGTACCCTGCAGAAGGAATCTGATGGTGCCAGTTAGAATCGCACCCCCCCAGCTCCAAAGTTTGGGTTTATATTACCAAATAGCAACCAATCAGATTATACTTAGCATTTATCTAGCACCTTGTAGAAGATAATAACAAGAATTTGATTGATTTCTATGTACAATATCTCCACTTCTATAGACCCACACATTAGTACATGTAGGAATTGGTAAAAAGTCACAGATTATGCACAACAATACATGGTGCAATGGCGTTCTGATATTGGTCCTCTGTCTTTTTCCATTTTACAAAGGTTAGTGTCAGATTCATTGTACATTTGTTGCATTAATAAGTGAATTAGACACCTATATTGTAGTCAGTGGCACACCAAACATGGGCTATTTGCTGCAATTTAAGGACAGACGCATAGGGACACATCTGTATTTCTTCTTAGCCTTGGCAAACCATTTAATCAGTAGCATCAGAAGAACATTGAGGCTGGCATGATTTAAAAGCTTTACCAATCAGGGGTTAAAGTGAGGGGGAACGAAGTGGAACTGAGTTCCACCACCTTTAATGGTAAGGGGAACTGAGTTCCACCTCTACACAGTCCTGAACAGTAATTGCAACAGAAAAGCCTGTCCCAGTGGCTTCTTCTTCTGGCATGGTGTATGTAATGTATAGTAAAGATGAACAACTGTGGACGTTATGTGTATAAGGGGCATTACTGTGTGATTTTATATAAATCAAGGGCACTACATGCGGTGTAACGTGTATACAATTGTGCTACCATGTGTTGTGAGACCATTATCCCCTTTTCTGGTGGTAGGGCACAAATTCCATGGCACTGGTCTAATGGGGGGGGGGTGTTAGTGTTAGGGGAACAGAGTTCCCCCACCTCTCCAGGACCACTTTAAGCCCTGATACTAATCTTAAAAAGTTAAATAATTAGCTTTTAGATGTGTGTGTGTGTTTAAGGTTTGTCAGCTTTTTTGAAGCATCACATTGATATGTAAATTATTCAAAGGTCAACATTTCAAAAAAGATTGAGTGCTCATTGTCTTTGAAAAAAAGCTATCCTGACTGAACATATGTGCAGCATATATGATCAGTGGAGCGACCTCTCCACCCACAGGACATCGCATTGTCATCGTATAAAAATACCTCATGATGTGCACACAATTGTTCGCACGATTCGTTGAAATCATGCATTGAGGCCTATAATCCTTCTAAAGTATGGCCATTTTAAGATTTCTCGACACTTAGGCAAAACTTCAAACTACTGCCCCCCCCCCAACCCCACATTGCCCAACCACCAATACCCAGTGTTGGGGTAGAAAATCCACAGTCTCCACTTGCATTAAGTATAACAACTATGACTTAGTGTTGCTTGGCAGATCCTGGCACCAGATCCTGGCACCATAGGCAGCAGCCTAAAACTGCCTTAGCCAGCTCTAATTGTTGTTAGAATTCAAGTTTCCTCCTTTAAGTGCAAAAGTTTCACACCTTACAGCTGTTGTTTAATATTTCTATAAGTTTTAGCTGCAGTGATTATACAGCAGTAATACTATTTAGTCGAAAGCTTAAAGTCATGTCTCTTTGTACTGACAACAGTACATTATATTGCTAACATCTCAGACACACTCACCAGGCAATAGTATAATTAAACATATCTTATAACAACATATATTTATCACATACAACATGGCAGAAGGAAAAGAAAACAGATTTGTTTAGACTTACTAATTATACTATTTCACCAGTTATTAAAGATTACATAGTTTGTCTGAAATATCAATTTATAATTGTAATAACAGCAGGCAGTTCTTTCAAGAGACTTTACAAAATACTTAAGAATAGGGTAAGACATGAAATCAAAAGAAAACATGCTGGGGACCTATCATTATAATATCATTAAGATGTTCATTGTAAACAAAAACTCTATGATTAATTAAAAGATCATGATCAAAGTTTCAAACACAGTTTTGAAAATATGGAACCATAGTCGATGATTGTGTGAGATTGTGATTACGGTAGTGGAGTTGCACTGCCAAAGGCAAATGCTTTCTCTGCCAAATCAGCATTGGGTTAACTGACATGTGCTTGGCAACCATGAGAAATGTCAAAAATATCTCTTGTCTGGAACAGAATGCCTTGTATACAGTGACACAGCGCAAAAATACAGCTACTAATTTCTGCTAAACAATCGAAGTAAATTTCCTACTGAATTTAAATAGTTAAAAAAAAATTTATAAGCATAATAAATGCTATTTGTCGTAAGGAACTATGTGCCTAAATCAGAATGGATCACTGATCAGCAAAAATCGCTATTAGGTGATTTTGCTAATCTGTGCATGTGTAAAAGTGGTAGCATGCCTGCGCTAGCCTTGAAACTGCCAGCCCCTAGACTGCAGTTGCATTAACCCGCAAGTGACCGAAGTGGAGCAGGAGGGTGGCGATAGGGTGGTGAGGCAACGTTGTGGGTGATGCATGCATGTCCAGACTGTTTATGGTGCAGTCCACAGCAGTTACGTTAAGTCACACGCATACGCTTGACTCAAAATATGGTGACTTGGCATTTGCCTTCTTAGTCAAGCTGCACTTCGCTGTCTAGTGAAATGTTTGCATCAGTGCAATGCAATTGCACGTTTTGCAATCGCAACGCAGGGAGGGACCCAACATGCAGGCCGGACTTGCTCTGTGCTGGGCTTCCCCCCGTATGCTAATGAAATAAGTTATTACTTGCAAAACTACCATTTACAGTATGCTGAATTAGACCCTATGATTACAATGAGCTTCAAAAGTTGTAAAATTAAAACAGTAATAGAAGCTTTCCATAGATTTGCTTTTATACGTGTTACCAGAGGCAAAACTCTGGGAGGCAATGGAGGCATCTGCCGACTGGCTCCTGCTCTCAAGGGGGCACCTCTCCACCACTGCCAGTTTAAATCCATTAATTGAAAGCCATCAAAATCACTTCTGTGGCTGAGTTCTGAAATATATATCTGTTCTCTCTCTCTCTGTATATGTTTATACAGTATATAATATATATTTCATAACAAACTATATATATTTTGAATAACGGTGTGTGTGTGTGGGCGTGGCACCAATATTCATCTTGCCTCCGGGCAACTGGGACAAACTTACGCCACTGCATGTTACTGATTGGTTATTAGTTAGTGAGTTGTAATCTAACATCATTTTCTTTTCATATGACATTTACATTGAAATGCACCTGGTTTCCAAAAACACATAATAGATTATTTACATTTTGAGGGCCTAAATATCACTTGTAACATTGGTTCATTTACATTAACACAGCTGTGGTTAAATGTTGGGCAGGAGGAAGATTATTCCTGGTTGTAATTAAAATTCTAGCAAAAAAAAATATATTTAATTTAAATAACACTTAGTTGCAGATACATGGTTAGACAAAAAATATTTGAGAATGTAGATGCTTGTTTACTTCAAGAACACACTGTATAGTACATGAGCTACTGAGAACTTTTTTGGGCCAGTTGTATCCTTGTACACCTAGAGGTAAACTTACTAATATTGGCGATCCATGTACAAACAGGTAAGAACGGGATCGGAAGTATATGACCCAAAAATACAAATGGAGAATACGACAAATTTACAAAGCTGTCATATTCTTCTCATTCATGCAGTATTTTCCGATGTTGTAGCCATTCGTACCCGTTCCTACGTGTATCGGTTTTTATACATATTTGTACGGCAGCCGAATATGTATGAGGCAGCAGCATCACATGAATCAATCTGATAAAAAATGATCCTATTATCAATTTTGGGTCCGTTTTTGCCCTTGCCGATACCCCCCCCCCCCTCCAAAAAAAGTGAAAAGGCATGGGTAAAAAGTACTAAAAAAAATCCAAAAATGCTTGCAATTGAATATTATGGGGCAAATTAGTGCTGGCTTTTTTCAGATAGGTGAAAAAAACAGAACTTCATTGTATACCCCCTTACTCTCAAACAGATATACAAATGTTGCACATAAAATTATTCAGTGTAATCTCACAAAGTACTTTTGTCACTTCCAGTTGTATGTATGCAAAATAGTACAGTCCCTGCCAAGTTGAAAACATTGGGCCTCCACATGCCAGCTGTCAGAAATGAACATAGAAAGTAGAGAAAACCACTTGCAGATCAAAAAAGAAGTTAGGGTTAGGCACTAATTGGATTATGTTTAGCCTATGGAGGCACTGCTGAAGAGATTATAGCTGCAGGGTGCCATTCAAGGCACCCTGCCAGCCAAATGGGCGGATGGGGCAGCAACAGTGCAACTTTCAGGGCCCTGAGGAACGGCCACACTGCTCACACACCCATAGTTCAATCTGCATACAAAGTCACATTGCAACCACCGTCATAAGACCACCTTGAAGAGCGCATAGAGTGACTGAGATGCACATACAGTACAACAGTAATTGCTATGCAGACATCCACAGGATTGCAAACCCTTTGTGTCCACCTCTTAATCAGTCCTTTTATATTGTTCATGCGTGTACTGCTCAGGCAGAAAAAATCTCATGCACTCATAATTAAATCACAGTTTGGTATAAACTTTGCGTTGATTTCAATTCCCCAGTTTGTGCACAGCTAATTAAAGGATATTCAACAACACACTAAAACAGCTGCTGTTAATTTTTTTTCCAGCAAAATACAAATTTTACATAATGTTATTCAGCGTTATAATTACTGCATTGTTTCCATTCACTTTACTGTTTAGAAAATACAGTTGTTTTCTTACATTTACAAATGAATCATGAAAAAAAGATTAGTTTGTTTCCTAATTTAAACATTGTGTTTGCCTAATCTTTTAGAGAAATGATTTTATTGCCATAGAATAAATGTTTGCTTCATTAATGACAATGCATGGAATATTTATCCTACTGAGTATTGATTTTCTTTGTGGGTCATGATTTTTGCCATCCAGTCAAAGTAGACTGTACATACTGTACATGGAATTTCTGTATATTAGAGGGATGTTTTAATAAACATGTAAAAAGCAGATTGTGCTAAATGCTATACCTCCATGCTCTGGGAATATGGGTCCTTTGGGTCACAGAGCGAAGTAGATATTCGGTGGTTGCCAGGGAAACAGCGTTGACTTGAATTGTGGGGCATTGGAAAGGACTGACGAATAATTGTTAACCTTCCAATCGACCTTCTGACCAGGTCCTGTACATCCAAATCATTTATCTCCTGTGAAATAGAAAAAAAATATAGAAAACTCAGAATTTATATTTCAATACAAACAAAGTTTGTCATCCATAACAACATCTTCTTTGATTAAATGATATTGTATACATGTAATATGCATGGCTAATCTTGTTTGCTGTCTCTTAGAAAGTACTATTGGCATAAAGATTTAAAGCATATTTTAGGATTAACTATAATCAGACATTTTCTTCTTTGCTTTATCAAATGTAAAGTACATATATACAAATAATATTATGAAATATACCGAATTATTAACATATTAAAGAAAATTATTATAGAAATAATGCTACAAATGACACCCTGAGAGTTCCTTAATATACAAAGCAGCATATAAAATGGAACAAAGACTATCTGTTTACATATATCACAAATTATGTCCTCATTATGTCCTGAAACAAAATGAAAAGCGTATTATAGTAACAAATTACATCCAAGGACTTACAAGGTAAAACAATTACCCAGAACAATGTGTTAACTATTGATATGGAGAAGGATGAATTAATCATAAGAAAATCTTTAATGGACATTTTCTGAATTAATTTTGTTCCACTTGCAGTCTGTTAGAAGTATTTATATATATATATATAAACTAAGAAATTATTAGAAGAATAATTATACTCTAATATTACTCAAGAGAAATGCATTTTTTTTCTTTTATTGTTGCTTTTAGAGAAAGACAGATGGCAGCACTGGCACACAAAGCTCAATAACCAGTGTGTGTGTGTGTGCGTGTCAGTCAATATATATATATATATATATATATATATATATATATATATATATATATATATATATATATATATATATATATATATAGTCCAGGCATAAGTGGCACAGCACATATATCAGTCCACTTTTATGCTGGGGTGTCAATCTCAGAAAGATATGTCAATCAGACCACTTCCAAATATATTTCCATTTTTGCAGAGAGCACTCACCAGGCTGTTATCATATCCAAAGAAGTTTTAATCACACATAGGGCGGTATTCAATGAGGCTGATTCGCCAGGTTTTTATGGCGATTTTGTGCTGTAAGGCGAATTTCTGACTAAAACGGTGAATCACCCTATTCAATGACCAGATGGCGAATACATTTCAAGGTTTTTTCGCCATGATTCACCGAGTAGCAATCGCTATCTTTTTATGGTGAAGTGGAAGGTGAACTTTTAAAATAAAGTGTTTTGTTTTTTACAATTGGTGTCATAAAATCTGGAATTTTATTCTGAGGAGGGGCATGCTATTTTTATTCATGTGCTGTAAGCACATGAATATATATTTAATTTAAAAAAATATATATTTTTTATTTTTTTATTTTTTACACAGACCAGCCAGCAGGGGGCCGGAGTCGAGCTGCTCATTAGATATTCATATATTCACTCCACCCGATCATTACATATGCATGATCGGGTGTAGTGAATATACCCGGTCCCCTGCTGGCACCCCCGGGGGGCAGCCTGTGCTGCCTGGCACCCGGGGAGCCCACCTCCCCCTCACAAATGTTCTGGGGCAGACAGGGAGACTTCGATCTCCCTGCCTGCCACCGTCCTCAGGCTCCCTGCGGCGTCCGCCGCAGGAGCTCAAATTCGCCAGTCAGGGGCAGTGAGCCCCTGACTCGTTGAACACCGGAGCCTCGCCGCGAGCAGTGGCGAATGTGCAGCGAATCCTAAACAGGATTCGCTGCACGTCACCGGTATTCACATTAAATACCGCCCATAGTGTACGTGTCGACGTTTCGGTCCACGCAGGGACCTTATTCAATCAACAAATGGATTCAGAGTGCGCTAAACCTTAGAGCATAAAATATATTCAAGTAATATTTAATAAAACAGTGTGCATACAGGTTTTTACAGTACAGTTCAGTAAATAAAAAAATAAAAAATATATATTATTAAATACACATACTGTAATAGTCAATCCTCTCAACAAATTGATGTACCATTTGCCCCTGATGAAGTTAACACCATGACGAAATGCGTTTGTATAACCATATTGTCTGATTGACTATTATGAGTATTTGATAAGAGGATCGTTTTTTATCTTTTTTGATTCACTGAACTGTGTTGTAAAAACCTGTATGCACACTGTTACGCCCTGAGGGCATTTTTATTAAATATTACTTGAATATTTAATAAAAAAATGTTTTCAACAAAATACAAATTTTGATGATGAGAATTCTCCCAAAGGAACCACAATGTAGTATATAGCAGCCTTCTCATCCACAGCCAGAAAGCAACTAGGTATGTCTTTTTTTATATTTAATAAAACAGTGTGCATACAGGTTTTTACAGTACAGTTCAGTAAATAAAAAAATTAAAAATATATATTATTATTAAATACACATACTGTAATAGTCAATCCTCTCAACAAATTGATGTACCATTTGCCCCTGATGAAGTCAACACCATAACGAAATGCGTTTGTATAACCATATTGTCTGATTGACTATTATGAGTATTTGATAAGAGGATCATTTTTTATCTTTTTTGATTCACTGAACTGTATTGTAAAAACCTGTATGCACCCTGTTACGCCCTGAGGGCATTTTTATTAAATATTACTTGAATATTTAATAAAAAAATGTTTTCAACAAAATACAAATTTTGATGATGAGAATTCTCCCAAAGGAACCACAATGTAGTATATAGCAACCTTCTCATCCACAGCCAGAAAGCAACTAGGTATGTCTTTTTTTATGCCCCCTGTTCTAAGTAAATTACACCACTAATTGAGTAAACCTTATTTTACAATTGGCTGATGGTTCCTCAAATGTATTTCCAATATGGTGAAATTTGTGCTGTTTTTCTCCTTCTCCTCCCTCTCTGACCTGTTTGTGCTCATGTTTTATGCTCTTTTTTAATAAAAAAATGTTCTGATGTATTAACTCCCTGAATATTTTACTTACAATAATGTATCATAATTTACAGTCAATCCAATCGGTTTATCATTGCCCCTGATGAAGTCATGGTAATGACAAAACGCGTTGGGTATCTGCATTGCCTGAATGATGTTTGCTGTCAATTTGCTAAAATCTTGTTATACTGACATATTACAAATATGTATATTTCAATTGTACATGCATTTATTTGCCCAAAGGGCAACTTCGATGTTATTTTATACAAATTTTATGTATTAAATACCTCTTGAATACAGTTGCTCAATAATCTCTTAGCGTCCTCTGAAACTTTATTTTTCCTTTTCATATATATGAACATAATCTATCAAATCTAGAAAATTGTACAAAGAACTGGTCAGCATTATCCAGGGACATGCAGTCAGGGAAGGCAGTGCCTCACCAGTCATAAATAAAAAAAAATACAAAAGTATATTTCTAACACAATGTAATAAATATCTTATTAGTATTTTTTTTATATATAATTTATTGTGTGAGACACTACCTGGGAGCTTTAAGAGGCAGTGGGAGCTGTGCCTCCAGCTGACAATTGAAAACTGTCAGCACCCTGGGGCAGGGCTGATTGGGAGCACAAAAAAAGAGGCTGAAAAGCCTATTAAAAAGAATTGGGGAAGCGACACCTACACATCTGCCTTGGTGACAGAGACTTGCCGTCAGCCAAAATATCAAAGCACACCCCTGTCAAAAAGAAAGATGTGATAGGACAGCGGATCATTCTGTCACACATTGACAACCTGATCCGCTGTCATGCTCATTTTAGAGTGGCTGTCTCCCCCCAGACCCCGTCGCAGGGAGAACCGGTTCCCTTCCCTCCTCCTGCTGCCACTGGAGACCACGCATGGGCATATCAGGATGGTCCAGTGGTTCCCCTCCCTCCTCCCACTACTGCTGGAGCTTGGCCGACTCACCAGGAGCTCCAGTTCTCCTCCTGCTGCTGCAAGAGCCCGGCCATGGGCATGCCAGGGTGGCCCGGCTCACCATCCTGCTCCTCCAGCTTCCGGGGCCCCCCACCGCCATGAGAACCGGCTCCCCTCCCACCCCTGCTGCTGGAGCTCGGGCATGGGCATGCAAGTGTGGCCCGGCTGATTCACCTCCCTGTTCCTCCCACCGCCTAAATGACTTTTTAAAATAAATAACCTTTATATTAAAATAAACAAGGGGAGATTGCTTTTATAAAGCAAATTGGGGTACAGTAGTTGCCAAAAGAAACCAATCAGATTATTTTATTTTATAAACTATGCAAGATAAATTAAATTTAGAAGCTGATTGGTTGCTATGGAAAACTTCTTCAGTTGCTGTTTCTCAATGCTTTTATTCTCTTTCCTAGACTGTTCATGTTGAACAGATGATTCAATTTTTATGTAGGGTATTTTTTCTACTCTAGTATAATAGATGAAGATGAAAAGTTAAATGTAAGGTAAAATGAGGCACGTAAGTCACAGTAGGATCGTGCACTGTCTTAGATCAATATTGTCAGATGGAAAGTTAAGACCATATCAAAAATTGCTGATAAATCAAACAGGTTAAGAACTGAGGAGAGGTCTTGGGAATTAGTAGTATGAAGGTCATTAGCTACTTTATCAAGTTTTGTTCTAGCTGATTCTAACTGGAAAATAACCAAGAGGTTATTGATGTTAGGAAAGTAGAAAACCATCCTTTTATTAAGCAACAACATTTTTAAGAGTATTTGCTAACTGCAGCACCAGCATATTGACACTTAATAGGTTTTGTTGTACCTGAATAATGCCATTGGGGCTATTTATAAACACATTTAGCTCTGCAACATGAAAAATGTCCTTTGCACTGTACAGTCTTAATAGAGCCCTTCATTTAAATGAACCATCTTTTAGAACTGGAGTACTTAATTCCCCCTATACATGTCACTGACTGTTTGAAGCAGCAGGAATAAAGAGCATATTGCACTAGATAATTTATTTGTAAGACTAGAAATTCTACTGTTTACTATAGCATTTTAACACAGTTGTTGCCAGAGGTGGAACTATCATTGTTGCAGCAAATGCATTGCACCAGGGCCCCTAAGGACTGCTATGTTCCAATTTGGCTGGTTGAAATAATAATCTGGTAATGTCTGGAAATAAATTACAATCAACCATTTACTCCCAAAATTTGGGAAATGGACAAAAACTGTCATTTGCATAATTGTTTTTTTTTTTAAATAAAAAGGTTTTAACCAGTTTGTCTGAATGACCGTTTGTCTGTTTTCATGTTTGGGAGCAACCAGACAGATTGGAAATACAATTTTATAGTGTTTATCCAGTTTAAGGGGACCAATTCTGCCCAAACCAGCAATAGGTTATCCCCTGGGCCCTTGAAGGCCATTTTGAGCAATGTCAAATTAATGGCCCAGTGCAAGGAGCAGGGTAGGCCCCACTGCCTAAGGGGCCTACCCCTTACCTTAAAGCTGCAGGGCTTCTTTGTGCCAGTTGAGTCCTGCCACCTATCAGCACTATTGATCACAGTCATATACTGCCTCTAGTTAATAGGCCTCTGTACATTTTTTTCCCATTCACTGTGAACAGCTGGAAATCACAAAGGGCAGGTGCTCCTGTCACAGAGTAGAGACCACTCTGTTCCTTACTCCCATCAAGCTACATGCATCCTGTGTATAACACCGGTATAAAGATTCCAGTAGGATGTCATTGCAGTCTTCCAGTGTTCACCTTATTGAGAAAGCCATGGTCAATAAGGAGCTTTTTAAAACATCTATGGAAACTCATTGTCCAATTGTACAGTAGAGTGGTATAAAATAATTTTATTCCATTTACCGTGAAACACAGTGAAGACATATCAATCAGTGGAGAAAATTTGGCACAACAGGAACAATTCAAATAACAAGAACAAGATGTACCTCCAAAGTAGTTGACAAGACTAGGAGAAAAACTCATCATAGAGCAAACTAGAAACATTCAGCAACATCAGAGGAGTTGCAGGGAAAAATATCATTCAAGTCTGTTTAAATATTGTAAAATAATTGCAATCACCCAAAATAAGTTATATTCTGATGAGACAAAGGTTGAATATTTTGCCCTTAATTCTAAAAAGATATGTAAATACAGCTCATCATCATATAGGGGGTTATTCTAGTTTACTCACAAAGGCACATATGCTCTCTAATGGACAAAACCATGTGCACTGCAGGTGGGGCTGATGTAACATGTGCAGAGAAAGTTACATTTGGGTTTTTCATTGTTTCTGTGCAGGGTAAATACTGGCTCCTTTATTTTTACACTGCAATGTAGATCTCACTTTGAAGTACAACCTCACCCAAATGTAATTCTCCACCTGCAATGCATATAGTTTTGTCCATTAGAGAGTGATTGTGCCTTTGTGAGTGAATTAGAATAACCCCCATGCTGTGTGTATCAGCAAAATACAACAGTTCTAGTCAGAATTGATGGCAGAAGAGATAGCTCCAAATATAAATTTGGAACAAAACCTGTTTCTCTTTGTCAGAGAGCTGAAGATGAAGAGGAATTTCTTAAGAAGGACAAAGACTTGGAATGGTCATAAAAAAAAACCTGTGAAAAGAACTAGAAGATATTGCAATCTGGATATTGCAATCTGATGGACCTTGTACTTTTTTTGCATGGAATAATGGAGAAAAATTGCAGTTGAGTGCAGTTGATTGAATTAAGGGGTTGATTCAGGATCACTCGCAGTAATCCATCTTCTACCCCTGCTCCAATGGTCAGGTTTGCAAATGCACATCTCTGTGCATGTGCAAACCGTAACAGCGAATGGCTGTGGCAAGTAACACTCTCGCCGGGCCGTTCACAGCAAGGAGGGCCCGGGTTGGACAGGGGTGGTGACAATGCTGGACCATTGGAACACCCAGCATTTTATAGGTGGCCCAATGAAAACAATGGGCATTTCCATGGTGCTCGCAAATAAAACTCAGTTGAAACTGACTTTTATTTCTGAAGGCAGGACAAATCATTTGATTGTCGGCAACTATCGAATGATTTCTACTGCTAGTGGTTCATGCGAGGGGATGTGTTCTCATACACATCCCTTGTATGTTTCCAAGGAGATCCAGCAGTGGGGGAGGGGCATATATTCGACATCTCAGGAACTCTGTAAGCTGCAATGTTCTCAGCTTACTGAGCCAATCGGAATCGTACCCAAAATTTCAATGTGCACATATTTATGCAGTTAGGGTTTTGTTATTTTATTTGTTCCTCAAAATATATTATTTCAAAGAACATGTGTTACGCCTGAAGACATTATTATTTTATATTGTTGTATTAAAGTATAGTAACAATAGATGAAATAAAAAGGCAAAGCATAGTTATTTCTTCAGTTTAATTCACATAGATTGTCCCATAAAATAAATATTTGATATTTCCCTGCTATTTATCTTTTAAGACTTTTCACCTATAACACTTAATCATCAGGGACACATTGAGCATAGCACTGGCATACAAATGGGTCCAGACATTATGAGAGCAATCTAATGAAAGAACCTTATACAGTAGGCTTTTCAAATGTATTTGTTATAGATTTACTTTTTAAATTGCCAAATCTATTAAATGGAAATAGTCCTAAAATAGTTTAAAGAAAAACACTGTCATTGTGTTCAATTAGTTGAATAAAAGAGAAGAAAATAGGTTTTTCAACACCAATGCTGGAAATCATATTGAAATGCATGAGATTTTTTTTAAAGACTGAAAAAAACCCTGAAATAAATAGTAATAGGGAAACACCATTTTTTATAAACCAGTTTCCAGTGATAAATATAAGCCCCTATGGGGCTTGATTCAGAGGTGGATGCTATTGCACTCACTAGTTTGTCTGTTGACAAAGTCGCAACTGTGATAATATCGAAATGTTAGTTTCATCCTTTCCCTAGTCTGGATGCCTGCATCTGAATGTGCAAGTGTAAGGAACAGTAAGTTGGGTGGTGCACTAATGTCCCTTACAAAGAGAGTTAAGATGGCCTACAGATTAATTGTAAGATCTAGCTGTTTGGAACAAAACCTGGTAATAGATGAGAGCAAATGGCAGTTGACCATTTGCTTTGAAATGCTGGAAAACTGACAAAAACTGTCACTCAGATACAGATGGAGCAGGGCTTATTATTGCTGGCGGAGCGCCAGGACCGTGTCCCTGGCGATCCGCCAGCAATCTGGCGCTCTGGCTGAATGAGACGCTCGTGCGTCTCCCACGCACGAGCGTCTCAATAGCCGGGCGGCGAGGCGGCGCGGCGGGTGCAGTCCTGCCCGTCTCCAGCTTCAGGGAGACGGGCAGGGCTGCGGGGGGCTGCGGGGGGGCGGTGTGGACCGGCGGGGACCCGGGGAAGCCGGCGGGGACCCGGGCAAAAGCTCCGTCGGAACGGGACGCGCGTGCACCTCGTGCACGCGCGTCCCCTTCCGACATACAGATGGCGCGGGGCGGGGGATGGCGGGTGGCGAGTCCTCCGCCATCCCCAGCAAAGACAAGCCCTGCGCTATCTGTATTACCAGGTTTTTGTTCCAACCAGCCCAATCTGACAATCCATCTGTAGATGTGTGGCCAGCTTTAACTAATATAGAAGAGGTATCTAAGGCAAAACATTTGTATATGCGTATGATTGGTATATAGCAACCAATAATACATATAACAAAAAATATTATAGTTATAAGAAGAAGAATAAACAAGCATAATCTAGAAAACACTATTGGTTGGGGCACTGTTAATTTTTAATCCCATATTAAAATATGACACAAACTAAAGGGAACACACATATCATTTAGACAGGAGGGGTGTGATCTATTAGCACCCATATTAACTGGGGTTCTCAACTAATTGAACATTGGTATTACATTCAAATTGTGAGCACCTCTGAATTTGGCCAATGAAGTCATTATACCATGTGATTCCAGTATAATATATTTTGTTATCTAAGACTCCTGCCCATTTTACCAATATCAAGTGAAACACGCAGATACATTTTTCAAATGAACATAGTAGTTTAGGTTGAAGATAGAGTTATGTCCATCAAGTTCAACATTTTACAGGTCTAGATGTTAAATCCCCTTTAAATTTTTTTTATTTGATTTCACTTTGGGCTAAATTATGCTTATCGGTTGTACATCTGGATGATTCTATCCAATAAATGCTTGTCCAACTTTAATTACATGTATTTATTGAGTCTGCCAACACTACTTCTGGAAGAGAGTTCCATACTGTTACTGCCCTGACCATCAAAAAGCCTTTCCTTTCCTGAGCGCATGCCCATGTGTCCTAGTCTCCAACCTCAAAATAAATAGGGTGTCTGACACTATACCAGTACAGTATATCAAAGCTGCATACTGATTGACAAGCTGCGCCATTCGGGGGTGGGAAGGGGTTAGCGATAGACAGTGTTGCACCATTTTCTTGGAGTGCTGAGGCCAGTGTATGAGTCGGATGATGGATCTGAGATAGCCATTTGAATAGCCTGGGTGTAACACAGACAGCTGATGTTTTCAAAGACGATTCAATGCAGCGAATCTCATTGTCTTGCAGTGGTATCAAATTACACAAGATGATTAGGGCTGGGTTAACAATGGGGCAAATGGAGCTCCATCTTCAGGCCCCTAATGAAAAATAGGCACACATCATCTTCTGCACTTTGCCTCCCATGCAGCGTGACAACCTAACTATTACATCATGAATGAACTGACGGGATGTCAGGCAGTGCGCTGTCAAGTCCTCCTTGCTGCTTAACTCCTGCCTGTCCTGCTGTCTGCCTCCATTGAGTCCAACTTTTTTGGATGCTGTGGCTAGCTTGTCCCTCCTGAGGAGACGTATCTGGGGTGGGGCAAGCAGGGAGCATGCACTCGGCCAGAGCAGCTTATAGGTGCCACTGCTTCTTCAATGTGCTCCCAGCATAGAGGAGCCAGATGCTGCCAGGTATCTCTCTCTCAAAAACCTCTGTTCTACTCTGTTTGCACTTAAGCAAAAGCATGAATTAAGTACTGATACAGCTGCTGTATGATGGTGCATCCCTTGCATATGGCACAGGCACCACATTACTGGGATTAATGGACTGCAGTAGGCAGCATCATTTACTCTAAAAAAAAATTCATAGAAGAAGCCAGCAGCATTGTGCATTGCAGGGTTAATCACCTTCTAAAGGCTGCCTGTCCCATGTACTGTATGTTTTAACAGAGCCAGGTGGTCTCTCTTTTATTGTGCAGCTCTGCATAGTTGTACTTCCCCACCAGGCTTCTCCTGCACGCAGTAGCTCCTGCTAGAGATGGGTCGTTCACGAACGAAGATGTTCTTTTGAACGGATCCCATAAAAGACTGAGGGAGCCGCCGATCCCAAAAAGGTGATCCGTCGTTCTTTTACTTTCAGTTTCATTTTTCATTACAATGCATTTGTCTGATCTCAGCACTGGCACCTGTGGCAGCTGAGATGTACGAACTCTGGAGACTGAGTTCAGTGCTGCTACTGCAAGTAAAAGAAAGAATAACAAGGCTGCTGCTATGGATGGCCTTCGGTTCAGACGCCATCGATGGTTGCCATCGATGGCGATTCCGCACCCAGCCATCGATCAGTGTTTTACTCGGTCATGTATGTTCTTATTTAAATAATTTTAAAAAATGGCAATAAATGATTGTAAAACAAATTATGCTTCATTATTATCAATTACCGCTTCTTTCAAAGTGAACCGTTGATCCGCCTAAAATATACAGATCTTTTCACTGACTGATCTGCTGGATGCCAGCTCTCGTTAGTGACCCGTTTTGCCCATCACTAGCTACTGCACACCTCTACAGCTGCAGGATTCCTGTACATTATGTTACTGGCTCCTAGAGCTGCAGTTGGAAAGGTTTGTGTGCATTATTGTTTTTAAAGGATTAAGAAAAAAAAATACCTACTGTAGATGTTAATAAAAGCAGGTACTAGCCATATGGGTGTAAAATAATGAAGTTAGTGATAATTTTGTTTCAACTCCTTAAGGAAATATTTAAGCAAATATTATATATAGTTTTACACTTACTAGGTATAACTGGAATAACTAGTAAAATGCCTATTCTAGTGCCAACCATGACCTCACCCTGGGTGCATGTCATTTTACCCCTTCACTTCACTTTTACCCTCACTCCTGTGAGGCCCACTTACCCTTAACCTGTGTGCCTGACTCATTACCATTATCCTGCCCCCTTGCCCTCACCCTGTGTGGCAAGTGTGAGGAGCAAGCATAGCTATGCAGTGTGCAGACCTACTGCAGTAATACTCACAGAATTTCACTCACCACGCGCGCACACACACACACACACACACACACCACAGGAGAATTAATCTATGGAACTCCTCACACTACCTGCAGTGGCAAATAATAGGCCCTATCTAAATTTCCGTTCCAGGCCCATGCTCACCTTAATCTGACACTGAGGACACCTCCTGCAGCATTACCATATAGTCCAGTATTTACACAAGTACATTGGGCCATATTATGTTTCTTAAAGGTGTGCTCTTGGGAATCTCTGCATATTTTTACATCTGTTGCTTGAGCAAGGGTTAAAGTGAGGGGGAATGGGGTGGAACGGAGTAGGGGGAACTGACTTCCACCTCTACCACAGGCCTGAACAGTAATTCAAACAGAAAAGCCTGTTCTAGCACCTTCTTCTACTGGCATGGAATATGTGATGTAATGCCATCACTGCTGCTGGAGTGAAGAAGAACCACAAAGAGGAGAAGGTTCTGTGCATGCTGAAGACAAGGCGAGAGGGGGCTGTAGGGATTCAGAGATGGAGAAGCAGCTGGAGGGATATAGGGCATTGAGCTGCTAAAGGACATGGACATTGAGCTGCTGGAGTGACAGAGACAGATGTGTATAAGCAGCACATCTGTGGACATTATGTGTAGAAGGGACACTACTGTGTGATTTAATATGAATCTATGGCACTATGGCCTTTATTCTGATTGAGTTGGAGGGCTCGGACGGCTAATGTTTGGTATTTGCGCATGTGCAGAGGCGTATCTGCGCATGTGCGAACGCATCGCACGTCCGAACACGGAGTGAGATCCGTAAAGAAAATGATCGTACGGAACCATCTGAGCAGGGGGTGGAGAGGAGCTTGAAAGGCTGTTTGGGCTCATTACCATATGTGTACGCCCCGTGTTTCATGGGCGTTCCCATGAAAAAGATGGGCTTACGTATGGTAATGTGGCCGTGACGCACATGTGGGGGGCGGACAACTGACGTAGCCGGGCAGACAACTGACGTAGCCGGATGTCAGCTGCCCGCCCATATCCCTGCTTTCATATGGAAAAATGTCAGAGTGGTCTGGAGCACTTGGTGCTGTCTGACCACTCGGTCCATCATTCGATGGCCGGCGACCATCGGAGGATGGGGGAGGTTCCCACAGATGAAGGAGGTGTTCACATGTAACAGCCCCTCACGGTCCGTACGCTCGGCATTTTACCGCATTCGCACGGTGTGAGTGATCCATACGGTAGGGGAGGCTATGAAATACAGGTTCCTGTCCGAAATACACATCCATCCGAATCAACTAGAATAAGGGCCTATATGCGGTGTAATGTGTATATGAATGTGCTGTGTTGTAATTTCAATTGGATTCACTATTGTGTGACCACACCCTTTCCTTGTGGGACCATTGTCCCTTTATACGAGATAGGGCACAAATTCCCTGGCACTGGGGAATGTGTGTGTGTGTGTGTGTGTGGGGGGGGGGGGGGGGGGGCAGTGTTAGGGGAAAGGAGTTCCACCACCTCTACAGGACCACTTTACAAATGGTACAAATAACAATCAACTGTACTTTTTTAAGGTTTTGTATTTCACATACATTTGACATTAGATTCCACTTTGTGAAATGTAATCTGTTCAAAACAGAAGCTACAGAAGATATTCTTTATTTCTCTCACATAGTACTACCAAGAAACACATCAGCCCTAGTTTTAACTGAAACTTTATCATCACCTCACAGCAAAATACTTGGCTGGGTATTTACAGTAAGTGTCTCTCAGTTGCACAGAATAAAGAGAGTGATGTTTAAACTTTATAATAACTGTTTTTGAATGAACTAAACCTGTTTTATTTTCTCCCTAGACACGATGATGGGTTATTTCATTCATTTGTCATTTATGCTCAGTATTAAATATAGATTTTCTGAAACAAACTAACACCTCACATCTGCTGTGTCAAGTGTAATATTCTGTATCTGTGGTTGATTAATCCTTAATGTACCATAGATAATGATTTTCTCGGTATAAGATGCATTTTTTTTAGCGTGTATCATTTCAACATAATTTGACAAAAAAAGAGAAAACATAGCCACGCATAAGTTAATTACTTGATAAAAGATGGGTCTCCTTTCTTTCAAACACCTATAACAAACAAACTTAAGATCACTTAGAAATAGAAATAGGAAAGAAAAACAGTTTGTATCCCTATTGCACACTGAATGAGAAATATACATATAATGATCAGATAATACAGATAATACTGTATCATTATATGTATATTTCTCATTCAGTGTGCAATAGGGATACAAACTGTTTTTCTTTCCTAACCAGATTTACCCCTCCCTGTTGGCACCTGAATGACAGACCTCTGATTGAGCAGCTTACCAATAAAAGTGTTGTAGAAATAGAAATAGTTCTAGATTGCAGCTCACTTTATATAATCTGAATATAAAATATGATCAACAAACTACTTCATTAGGCAAGCAGTGGTGGCTCAAAGCTCTAATGAAAGATTTTGATCTCAGAGGGCCAAGAGACTTTTCTAGTTTCATTACAGAATATTTCTTCTTTTTGGTGGTGTACTTTCAAATATTACAAATTGACATGAGCAGTTTTCAGGCATTTGGATAATATGCTTGTAATACAAAGATGTAAAGTTGTTAAGGGAATGGGGCCATGGTAAATATACTTTAAGAAATTAAAATGTAAATTATTAATTTGTAAAGAAAAATAATAATAATATTAATAGTAGTATTTACTAATTCAATACACTGTTTAATTACATTGCATTAACCCCTTCCCGACATTTGACGTACATTTACGTCATGGCCGGGATGTACTTCCCGACACATGGCGTAAATGTACGTCATGGCTTTAAACTGTTTTAAACAGTTTAAACATGTCTGCTGTCCCTGACAGCAGACATGTCCCTGCATGCCCAGGTGGGGCGGTGATCGCTGTGATTGGCTGTTCAGTGTGAACAGCCAATTACAGCGTTTTCTGTGTCACCGGCGAATAACGTTCGCCGGTGACACAGGGATCGGTGGTGATTGGTGCTGTAAAGTACAGCACCAATCACCACGGGGTGTAAGGGTGACACTGGTGTCACCCCACCTCACCCAACCCGCCCCCAAAGGCCGTGATTGGTTCGTCGGACCGACGAACCAATCACAGCCATGGAGGGTGATTTAAACTAACGGTGACTGCACTGCAGACGCCATTCCGGTCTGGAATTGCGTGCAGTGCGGTCACCGTGCCTATCTGCCGCGATATACTGACCTGATCCTTGCAAACACTTACCTGATCACTGCTTGTAGCGTTCCTGGATCTTGTTACTTCTTGTGACTTCCTGTGTTGTGCTGTGCTGTGTTGTGCTGCTGTGCTGCTGCAGTGTGTTCGAGTTATAGATAGAGAGAGATAGAGAGAGAGAGATAGAGAGAGATAGAGAGGGCTAGTGACAGAGAGTGCTATATTTTGTGCTGCTGCAGTGTGATAGAGTTATAGATAGAGAGATAGAGAAAGATAGAGAGAGATAGAGAGATAGTGACAGATTGTGCTATATATTTTTTATATATATACAGCTGTACTGCGTGTGCAACTGACTGCTGCCCCCCCCCCCCCCCTTTTGTGCTGATCAGTATAAATTAACTGATCAGCAACTTTTTGGGGGCGCAGGTTTTTTTTTTTATATATATACCTGTCAGTGCTGCTGCTGCAGTGTCATAGAGTGATAGATAGTGAGAGATAGAGAGATAGAGAGAGATAGTGATAGAAAGTGCTATATTTTGTGTCTGCTGCCCCCCTTTTGTGCACCCCCAGCAACTTTTTGGGGGTGCAGGGGTTATTTTTTATATATATATATAACTGTCAGTGCTGCTGCTGCAGTGTCATAGAGTGATAGATAGAGAGAGATAGTGATAGAGAGTGCTATATTTTGTGTTGGCTGCCCCCCTTTTGTGCACCCCCAGCAACTTTTTGGGGGTGCAGGGGTTATTTTTTATATATATAACTGTCAGTGCTGCTGCTGCAGTGTCATAGAGTGATAGATAGTGAGAGATAGAGAGAGATAGAGAGAGATAGAGAGAGATAGTGACAGAGAGTGATAGAGAGTGCTATATTTTGTGTCTGCTGCCCCCCCCTTTTGTGCTGATCACTATATCTGAGGTGATCAGCAACTTTTTGGGGGTGCAGAGGTTTTTTTTTATATATACCTGCCAGTTGCACTGTCAGTTGTACCAAAGGTTGTGCACCTGCTGCCCCTCACTGGTAATCAGTGTCGCATCACTGATCACCTTTTTTTTTTTTTTTTGAGGGTGCTGTGGGGACTTTTTTTAATTTTTTTTGATCAAATTTTTTTGATCAAATTCCTGTTGCCTTTGAGCGCTGTTCAGTGACGGACGTTACTGACCAACATCTGTGCTCAATTTTTGGCGCAGGACCTTTTTTTTTTTTTTGCACTACATACACACTACACACTACATACTACATTGAAATAAAGTTTGTACCCCCCCTACACTATACACGTGTTGAAACATTTCACTACCAGAAGCACAAAAATAAAAATGGCATCCCAAATGTCATCCCAAATGTCATCCCAGTCATCCAGAAGAATGTATTCAGCGGAGGAGGCATATGCCATGCTTGCCTCTGACTCTGACACAGCCAGTGAGGCAAGCGGGGAATTTGAAGGATTCATCTTAAGCTCCTCTTCCTCCTCTAGTGATGAGGGACCCCCTCAAAGACGCCCCCGTAGAGCAGCTGAGACCCCCCCCCAATAATTGATCTCGTATGGACCCCACCACCAGACAATTTTGAGCCCCAGGTTCCTGAGTTTTTGGCCATCCCAGGAATCCAATTTGATTCCACAGGTCTCAGAGAAATTGACTTTTTTCAAATTATTTTTCTCTGATGATTTTATAAATTTAATTGTGGACCAAACTAATTTATATGCCCAGCAGTTTATTGCTCAAAACCCCACGTCATCATTTGCTAGGTGAACCCCTGTAGATGCAGTAGAGATGATGACATTTTGGGGTCTGGTGTTTCATATGGGCATAGTAAAAAAGCCAGAAATTAGGCAATATTGGAGTACAGATGTTCTGTACAGCACCCCACTTTACCGTATGGCCATGACCCGGACTCGTTTTGAGTTAATCCTTAAATTTTTGCATTACAACGATAATGCACAGTGCCCACCCAGAGATGATCCCACCTTTGACCTGCTATTCAAAGTCAGGCCGGTCATTGATCACTTCAGTGCCAAATTTGAAGAGATGTACATCCCAGATAAATTCATTTGCATAGACGAGTCCCTTATACATTTTAAAGGAAGGGTTAAATTCCGCCAGTACCTTCCCAGTAAGAGGGCAAGGTATGGCATAAAAATGTATAAGCTGTGTGAAAGCACCTCAGGGTACACCCACAGGTTTAGGGTATATGAAGGGAAGGATTCAAGAATTGAACCGCCAGAATGCCCCCCCTCCCTCGTAGGTGTTAGTGGAAAAATTGTCTGGGATTTAGTGCACCCCTTCCTGGATAAAGGTTATCACCTCTATGTGGATAACTTTTACACCAGCATCCCCCTGTTTAAGGCCCTTGGTTCAAGAGGTACAGCAGCTTGCGGTACTGTGCGCAAGAACCAAAGAGGCCTCCCAAAAACGCACATTGCCCAAGTAATGAGAAGGGGTGAAAGCAGGGGAATATGCACCGAAAATATGTTGTTGGTCAAATATAAGGACAAGAGGGATGTCCTTATACTGACAACAATTCACGGAGACAGTACCACCTCCGTCCCTGTACGAGGTACCAGTACCCACACCTCAAAACCTAATTGTATCCTGGATTACAATAGGTACATGGGCGGAGTGGATCTTTCAGATCAGGTACTGAAGCCGTACAGTGCCCTGCGGAAAACAAAAATCTGGTACAAGAAGCTGGCCGTGTATATCATCCAGATGGCACTGTATAACGCTTACGTGCTATTCCGTTCTACCAGCCAGAGGGGGACATTTATGCACTTTCAAGAGGAAGTCATAAAGGGCCTAATATTTGGGAACCAGCAGGCAGAGGGCCCCAGTACTTCTAGTACTGGCCCCCGTTTTGTACCAGGGCAGCATTTTCCTGATGAAATCCCCTCCACTGGAAAAAAGGGCAGGACACAAAAAAGGTGCAAAGTTTGCTATAAAAAGGGAATAAGAAAGCAAACTATTTTCCAGTGTGACACTTGCCCCGACAAACCCGGCCTATGTATAAAGGAGTGTTTTAAAATATACCACACATCTATGGATTATTAGGTTCATAATTTCACTGTGCTTCAGGGGTCTTGATAATGCCACATAGCACCCACCATTCATTCCACCAGAATCTGAGCCGCAAAATCCAAAAATCACTCCTTCCCTTCTGAGTCCTGCCATGCACCCAACTGGTATTTTTTGGTCACATGTGAGGCATTGCCGTACTCGGGAGAAATTGGGGCACAGATTTTGGGGTGCTTTTTCTCCTTCATACCTTCTGAAAATAAAAAATTTTGAGCCAGAACTGCATTTTTATGTAAAAAAAATGTAATTTTTCATTTTCACTGCCCAGTTGTATCAAAATTGGTGAAACCCCTGGGGGTTTGAAATGTACACTATACCCATAGATGAATTCCCTGAGGGGTGTAGTTTGCAAAATGGGGTCACTTGTGGGGGGTTCCACTGTATTGGTGCTTCGGGGGGCTTGCTAATGCGACATAGCACCCACCAAAATTCCACCAGAATCTGAGCTGCAAAATCCAAAAATCACTCCTTCCCTTCTGAGTCCTGCCATGCACCCAACTGGTATTTTTTGGTCACATGTGAGGCATTGCCATACTCAGGAGAAATTGGGGCACAGATTTTGGGGTGCTTTGTCTCCTTCATTCCTTGTGAAAATGAAAAATTTTGAGCCAGAACTGCATTTTTGTGTAAAAAATTGTAATTTTTCATTTTCACTGCCCAGTTGTACCACAATTGGTGAAACCCCTGGGGGTTTGAAATGTACATTATACCCCTAGATGAATTCCCAGAGGGGTGTAGTTTGCAAAATGGGGTCACTTGTGGGGTGCTTCCACTGTATTGGTGCTTCGGGGGGCTTGCTAATGCGACATAGCACCCACCAAAATTCCACCAGAATCTGAGCTGCAAAATCCAAAAATCACTCCTTCCCTTCTGAGTCCTGCCATGCACCCAACTGGTATTTTTTGGTCACATGTGAGGCATTGCCATACTCGGGAGAAATTGGGGCACAGATTTTGGGGTGCTTTGTCTCCTTCATTCCTTGTGAAAATGAAAAATTTTGAGCCAGAACTGCATTTTTGTGTAAAAAATTTAATTTTTCATTTGCACAGCCCAGTTGTATCAAAATTGGTGAAACCCCTGGGGGTTTGAAATGTACACTATACCCCTAGATGAATTCCCTGAGGGGTGTAGTTTGCAAAATGGGGTCACTTGTGGGGGGGGTTCCACTGTATTGGTGCTTCGGGGGTCTTGCTAATGCAACATAGCACCCACCAACATTCCACCAGAATCTGAGCTGCAAAATCCAAAAATCACTCCTTCCCTTCTGAGTCCTGCCATGCACCCAAATGGTATTTTTTGGTCACATGTGAGGCATTGCCGTACTCGGGAGAAATTGGGGCACAGATTTTGGGGTGTAGTTTGCAAAATGGGGTCACTTGTGGGGGGGTTCCTAACTTTTAGCATCTTATGGTGCCTAGAAACCTACATGGTGCCTAAAAAATAATCTCATAAAAAGGAGGCTCCAAAATCAAGTAGGTGCTCCTTCTATTATGAAGCCTGTGGTTTGGTCAACGTGCACACTAGGGCCACATATAGGATATTTATGAAAACAAAAGAATTGGGGGAATCAATTTTTAGTCACATTTCTCTAGTAAAATCTACTGTGTTCCTTAGAAAAATGTATTAAAATTGCAAATCTGCAAAAAAAATGAAATTTTACCTACACTTTGTTTTAATTCCTGTGAAACACCTAAAGGGTTAACAAACTTCCAAAATGCTGTTTTGAATACTGTGAGGGGTGCAGTTTTTTAAATGGCATCATTTATGGGGGTGTCTCACATACAAGTCCCTCAAAGTCACATCAGAACTGAACTGGTCCCTAAAAAAATCAGTGTTTGAAATTTTCTTGAAAATTTGAAAATTTGCTATTCATATTGTAAGCCTCCTAGTGTCCAAAAAAAATTAAAAGGAAGTTGAAATAATGATGGAAACATAAAGTAGACATATGGTCTATGTTAGTTATTAACTATTTTGAGTGGTATGATTATTTGTCTCACAAGCAGAAAATTTAACATTTTGCAAATTGCTAAATTTTCCATTTTTTTACGACATTTTGGTATTTTTCACAAAAAAACACAGACTGTATCGACCCAAATTTACCACTAATTTGAAGTACAATGTGTCACGAGAAAACAATCTCAAAATCACTGGGATAAGTAAAAGCAAAAAAAAGTTATCCCCACTTAAGTGATACATGTCAGATTTGAAAAAAAAAGGGCTCTGTCAGGAAGGCCAAAACATGCTGTGTCAGGAAGGGGTTAAATACAGTTCAAAATACTGTAGTATTTTTTAGGTTTCCATTAAATCAACATGACATTCTTGTTAGTAGCCCCCCCCACCCCCCAACAGACCTGAGCCCGGGTAAAAAGCACCCACTCCTCCCCCTCTCTCGACAGCACTGTCACTGGCCCCTGTACGGTAGTGCAGCAGCAAATCAGGCAGGAAGGTGAAGGTCTCTAAGCTACTGAAAGGGCTACAGTGTCTAGGTAGATAGTCCATAGGTCAACACCAAAAGGTCCGCATTCAATAGGTCAAAGACAGATTAAAGGTCAACATGCAGTAGGTCAACATTAACAAAAGGTCAACATGACAATGGTTGACACATGAAATTGGAAACTGTAAAGGTTCAACCATAAAAACATAAAAAAATAATTTCAACCTTTTTGATCCTGTTGACCTGCTGCATGCCTACCTTTGGTCTATGCTATCCTATTGCATGTCAAACTTTTCTCTATGTCGACCTATTCCACTTTGACCTTTTGTTGATTACCGATTGTCTAACTAGACACCATAGACCTTCTAATCCACACCAGCAGGAAGTAATCAGAGACTTCTGTAGCTTGGTGGCTAAAAAAGGAGGCTGTGGCCACTGAGCAATGCAGATAAAAGAAGAGAACAGAGCCAGGCATAAAACCACCACATGGGTCTACACTCAGAGCCAATCCCCGTAAGTCACGACATTGCAATAGACAGCTCTTTATGGGAAAGCAGCTTTTTTTTACGACCTGTACTTGCGCTAATTAAATAATATTTGGCAAAAAAGCCAGGTGATACTAGCAGAGTTGCATGGGACCTGGTAGCTCACTCATACTAGGCATATTGAGGATAGATGTACCGTACTGATTAGATATAAACTTGCATTCCATGACCTCCTGAATAAATTATATTCAAATCATCAAATGATGAACCCCCAAAACACATTTTGCTTTGTTTTGGCTCTTCCATAACTCTGTTGTTCCAAGTTTTATGTAAGATTGTACCCCAATACTGTACCTTTAAATACCTTTATAAATACCCCCTTTAAACATAAGGAAATATACTATCAGTTGTTCTCAGACTCAACCCAACATGCACAGCAGGACAAGACAATGTTGCATGCTCAATGGATCTGTGCTGTGGATATCAGTATTCAGCTGGAGGGAATGAATTCATTTTCTTAAACCTCATTCTTCATAGTGAAAACATTTGAATCAAATCGGGATAGTTTATAATTATTGGTTTACAATGCCAAATCCAACGCTGCCACCCACTTCATCTCCTTTACTGCTCTGCTTTCATTCTGTTTCTTCCCATTACTCTTCTCTACATAGGCCATCTTCCTCCAAACAGACATTGGACCAAATTCAGCATGGATCACTAATCAGAGAATTTGTAGTGAACTGTGAGCAGAAATCCACCACTCAGACCCATTGCAAATTTGTGAATACATCGCAAATAGCATACTCTCCAACATCTCAAGTATAAAAATCAGTACAAAGGGGAGGGGGCATGGCCACAGATATAGGGCGTGTGGTCAGAGTTGCTCCTACAGTGAAGGCAGCATCCAGTGATGATACACAAATCCTGTATGCAGTAGCTGCTGTGAGCGCTGCTGTCAGAAGGAGAAATTAGCTGGGAAACGAGCGGTGACTGAGCTGCATGAAAACCAGTACAGAATGGTGAAATGGTTTTAGCCCAGTGGTCAGGGAACTCGATCCTCATTACCCCACACAGTGCATGTTTTGCTGGTAACCCAGCAGGTGCACAGGTTTACTAATTACTCACAGACACATTTTATAAGGTCCGCAGGTGGAGTTAATTATTTCACTTGTGATTCTGTGAGGAGACCTGCAAAACATGCACTGCGTGGGGTAATGAGGACCGAGTTCCCTGACCACTGTTTTAGCCTGTACCAACCATAAGAAAATGGTACTGTACTGGCTAAATTTGCAGTTGAAGGTTGTGAAATTGCTATCCATCCACAGATCCATTCCAGTTTTTTCCATCTGTGTTTTTTCCATCTGCGCCAGTCTAGAACTTCTACTAATCTGCTCACCAACCAGGGTGGAAGGGGTCCATTCTGACATCACAGACACCAAAAAACACCTGGGCATACCGGCCTTTTCACAAACACTCAATGAAAAGACCATGGGTGAAATGTAATAGGGTGAGAGCAGAGCCGACCCTAGGCATAGGCAGACTAGGCAAATACCTAGGGCATCTGGCATGCCTAGGGGCATACATGCCTAGCCTAGACTCAGCTTGATATGGGCAGTAACAGTTGTGTGCTGATTCATCTGCCGCCTGCCAGGTCCCACGCATCCCCTGTCCCCAGCCAGATGGCTTGATTTGTGTGTGCGCTGGAGGTTTTTCTAAAAGGAGGCGTGGCCATGGGGGTCCATGATTAGGCCACACTCCCACTTTGCCTGGGCCCGGTGCTATATGTGCAGCTCTGCTGCTCCCCTATTTCTGGCTGGTGGAGGTATATCTGCAGTCATCACATGGAGTCAGGATAGAGGTAGTCAGCAAGATGAAGGAGAAAATAGCCAGTAAGTGGATGGTAAGGTGTATCAGTGTATGTGTATGTTTGTGTGTCATGGTAGTTGTCCGTGTGTGTGCAGTATTTGTCAGTGTGTGTGTATATGTGCCAGTGCCTGCAGCTCCCCTGCACCCAGGGTCACAATTAGGGTATTACAGACCACAACATGCCACTGATCCAAACTGTGAAATGCTTCTTTGTCAGGATCACTGCACCATGGCAGCGCCTGCACCACAGGAAGAAATGAGCAGTTGATGGGAGCGCCACCCTAGTACAGCACTTCCCTCCAGCCACCAACATCGGTCCCTCCCCATATCATCATTACTTTGCTCATGGTGTTGGGACATCACAGACCACCTGGCCTGTCTGAGCACAGAAACAGAAGGGATGCAGAGAGTGATGTCTGGCTGTGAGGGAACGTCTGTCTCTCTATCCCCTCCCTATCGCCCTGTTTTTCACTATCCCCTCCCTACCTCTCAGCTTCTCACTATAGGTGATGGGTGCTGTGTTTGGTCACATGTAGCCACTCTTATTTATCCCCATGGATGGCACAACTAATGTGCCCATGTCTATGATGCACAAGTGCATACACATGTGTTTGTCATAGACTTCTGTGGAGTGAAAGCTGACTATGACTAGTTGTAGCACTGTGTTCACAGCAGCTTGCTGCTCTGCCTATGCCCGTGTGTATGCATCATGGCATTGATAAGACTGGCTTCATCTTTAGCGGCGGTGCTAGGGGTCACTAGCCAAAATTTTGCCTAGGGCATCAAATTAGTTAGTGCCGGCTCTGGGTGAGAGAATCAGAAAGTGAGAAATTTGGTAAGAAATCTCGATTTTTTTAAAGCGGCAATCATTTACACTGCAAAATCAAACTGGTTTTGATTTCTTACCAAATCTCTCACTTTCTGATTCTCTCATCCTATTACATTTCACCCCATGTTTCTACCCCTATACACTGGCTTCCTGTCATCAAAACTGTGACTGCTCTGCGACTTCTCTGATTATGGATATTTAGATTCTAATTGCAGCCATGTAAGCACAATTTGAACGATGCGCTTGATGAACGGTTTGCAGTTTCTCCAATAAGCGATCCATGCATATTTAGGCCAATGTTTCTGTATATAGCATGTGACCAGTTATGGGGAAATATTACTATAATCTGCATATTAGGGTTTTAAGTGTGTCTTTGTGTGAGTGTGTGTGGTGGTGGTGGGGAATAATGTGCACATATAGGGGAATATGTACAGAACTTCACTTACACACATGCACACTATATTATGTGGGGGAAAAAGCAAGTTGCTGTACAAGTAAATCACTTTGCTAGTGAGAACAATAATAAAACTATTATATATAACATAGCATATTCTTCTTAAGGATTATACAGTAGGTTCTTTATGCAAATATTGCATTTTCTAGGGCAGGCCAAGTCACACACTGTGCTGCAGCTTGCAGCCCTGCAACTGTAACATTGCAAACATGCCACATTGGCCTCTACTGTCCTTGATCAGATACAGTATTAAGTTCCAAGAAGAGACACAGTCACCTTTACTGTCACTTAAGAAATGTCATTTGAACAGTATTTGGCTCTCTGTCTCTTAATCATTCCAGATTATTCTATATTCATTTTCAGTCAATCAAGCTACAGTACAGCCAAAATTATAACAAAACACTTCCCTCTGGCATGACAGCCAATGTGTTCTCAAATACCCTCTAAATATTTTATAGAACACTTGAATTTAAAAATATATCCAAAGAGTAATATTGATATTATTTTAAAGGGGAAGTGTTGTTCATGAATGCAAAAAATATTGGATTTGTTACATGATGTTGGGACTGTTAACAGACACAAGACTGTGTATGTCAGACCAAGGACATAGGACATAGCACTATAGAGAGTGCAGCGGGTGCCATTGTTATGGGGCCCAAGTCTCAGGGGTCTGCAATTAAAGCCCACCTCCTATGCACCCATCTCACACTGACATTGGTGCAGAAATAAGCACAAAAAGGTACATGCTAGCAGAGCTGTAACTGGCCATTTTAGTGCTCTGGGTGAGGGAAAACAATTTGCATATTGTAAACCACATGTGGCTCTTTTCTTAATGAGATGTGGCTCCAGCACCCACAGCACTGTTGCATGCCTCCTCCAACTGTGCGCTACTCTGCTGTGTGCTGGCTCCCACAGCACTGCTGCTTGCCTTCTCTGACTGTGCACTACTTTGCTGTGTATTTGATGTGATGTCATGATGTCACATCCTGGTAAGAGCATGCTTTACCCAGCATCAGGAAGTGGCAACAGAGACCTCGAGGGGGTGAGAGGCTGGATGGGTACTTGTGTATTATAGCGGCGCCCATCGCATCGCATACCATAAGGCATACGATGGTATGCGATGCGACGCGATATCGCACGATGCTGTACAATGTCATACAATTTTAAAATTGTATGACATTGTACATGTCATACAATGCCATACAATGCGATGCGATGCGATTAAACATTGTATAAGCACCCTAATGTGTGCTTACAATGTGAAATGCACCCCCACGGCCCCCCCACTATAAATGTGAACCCGAAGTGTGGCGAGCGCAGCGAGCCCGCGAGGGGCGGCGGTACTCGTCCTCCGACCTTTTCATACCCCCACTATCCACGTCGGCGTGGAGTTGAGAATAGAAAGTGTGGCGACGCGTACCACCGCCCCTCACGGGCTCACTGTGCTCACATTTATAGTGGGGGGGGGTAGCGTGGGGGTGCATTTCACATTGTAAGCACCCATTAGGGTGCTTAAAAGCACCCTTTATGGTGCTTATACGATCTTTCATCATATAGGGGGCAAAAATCACGTCTTATCGCATGCCATGCGACGAAAACATCGCGCGATGCACATCGGGGGCGCCGCTATAATACACAAGTACCGCTGGATGCAAGTAGGACAGCAAAGCGATTGTGGTGGCCAGATGGCAGAGCAGGTTTGCAGCTGCATAACAGAGCAGGTGTGGGGGCTGTCTGAAACAAGTGGAATCAACACATCAATCTCTTTATACATTGCTGAGAGTAGCTTTGCATACAAGCCAAAAATGAAAAATGTTATTGAAATGAAGGATGGGTAAAAGTCCCAGTATTAAAAAAAAATTACACCAAAGTGAAAAGGTAATATTGTATTGGAAAGATTACATAAATTGTGCATTTTTAATGTGCTAGTCTTACCCCCAGCCTAACTCAAAACTGAGGTTCGAAACAAGGTCATACTCCTAGAAATGTCATTCCAAAGGCATGAACACAAAAGTGTGGCATGGCCTTGTGCCAGCTTGGCCACAACCCATTTAAAAATGGGGAGTGGCCTTGTGGGCCATGTCCATTTTCTGCATGGTATCAGCTCTTTGTCTTACAATAACATATTAACATATATTTTGGCTCATTGCCTCTGATTGGTTGGCCATCTCTGCAGCATAAATTATATTCTGATATACCTCCTGCATCAAAGATGACAAATCCAGATTACTCATTGGCTGAAAACATTACTGCAGGACCAGCATTTGGCCATGTATGTAGTGTATAGTCCATTGTATAGTCCATTGTACTGTATAGACTAGAGTCACTTCATGTTTTCTGTTTATTTCACTGGCAATTAGATTTAATTTTTTAATTCTCCCATGTGTTAGTACACACAATTCGCAGCAATATGCAGTGCGACGGAGGTGGGGCCTTGATGCGTTGCAAAGTTTAGGATGCCTCCTGCTACCGAACTTTCACAGTCCTCACTGCACCATAGCAAAGTGAGCACCTCCAGTGAGCTGTGACAAGGAGCACCAGAGATGAGGCACATCCACCACCTGGAGGAGCCCCGGAGTACGTTATGAAGACAAGTAGTGCACACTCGCACCTGCTGGCTGATTGTGCCAGTGGATCTTCAGGTGCAGCAGGAAGTCAGGTACTGTCTAGGTCAGGCATGTCCAATGTTGGCCCTCCAGGTGTTGTGGAACTACACATCCCAGCATGCTTTGCCACAGTTTTGCTATTAGAGAATGCTAAAACTATTGCAAAGCATGCTGGGATGTGTAGTTTCACAACATCTGGAGAGCCAACGTTGGACATGCCTGGCCTAGGTAGTGAAAGATTCAGTGTTGAGAGAAGGAGGAATTGAGAGGTACATAGGGTGAGTGTGGGAGGGAAGGAGAGGTGTAGGGTGGTCAGAGGGAAGGAGGGAGTGGGGAGAGGTGCAATGCCTGATAGATTAATGGAAAATAAAGGCTATGAAAGGTTGAAGAAGTAGGAATAGGAGTGACATGAGACATTTAAAAGAGGTGGATGGATACAGGAGAAACATTGAACTGGAACAGGTTGCTTAACTGTTTATCATATAATATGGTCTATTTTTACCTGCCTGGGCAGTGGCTATCTACTCACAGGCCACTATGAACTCTGAATTAGGCCCTACGTGTGGTAACATTATGACAATCCCCTTTCCTAGCCTCTGAGGATCTGGTTATCTCTTGACCATCTCCAGCATTAAAATTCCATGCCCTCCATGCATTGTAGTTCTGGGCCCAGGAAAGTAAAAGTAAATTATAATAGTTTTTTTTCACCCTCTCGTTGGCTAACGAGGTTATGCATAGAAGCATAACCTCTGCTGGGGGCAGGGCGGGAGGAAGCCGTCAAACCCCAAAAACTGCTGGAGAAGTCAAATGCCCAGGCCCAGCAGTTGGAGTCGCAGTCATCAGTCATGGCTCCTGCTCCCCCAAGGCCTGCTCGACTCACAGCAGCAGAACTGCTGCAGAAGACTACTACCACCGCCAGTCCAGTGGCATCAACTCATTGATAAGTGAGGCCACTTCCAGAAATTTTCCAGGGCCACTTTTAGTGCCCAATACGCCCCTGACGACATCTTTACAAAGAAATAAGGATCAAATAGGGTTTAAGGGTAACAATATGATTTAAAAAGGGGTAGACGAGATAGTTGACTGGTTTTTATCTGCAGTCAAATTCTATGTTTCTTAAGCTGTCTACACACGGGGCGATAGGGGCTGAAATCGCTGGAAATATGGTCGCTGGTAACCATATTGCCAGTGATGGGAGTGTGCCCCGGCGATAAATCGCCGGGTGTGCGCTCCCGTTTTCAGCCCCGTTCTAATCGTTGGTCGCAGGAGCTTGCTCCTGTGACCAGCTGATTACCTCTGCGGCACCGCAGGCAGAGGTTCCCTTTCATCAGCGACCATCTCTTTATTGCTCAGTTTCTCCTTTTCATCAGCGACCAGAGATGGTCGCTGATGAAAGGGAACCTCTGCTGGTGGTGCCGAAGAGGTAATCAGTTGGTCGCAGGAGCAAGCTCCTGCGACCAGCGATTAGTAAGGGGCTGAAAACGGGAGCGTGCACCCGGCGATTTATCGCCGGTGCACACTCCCATCACTGGCAATATGGTCGCCTGCGACCATATTTCCAGCGATTTCAGCCCCTATCGCCCCGGTGTGTACACAGCTTTAGATATGTTTCAGATTGCTTTAGAAGCACATTCAGTCTAGTTATAAGCAGCAGTTGACTTGTTTTAATGAATTGTTCCCCTTAGCTCCCATTTCATCATCTAAATATACCCAGCTGGGAAAGGTTTCTCTGTTGATTACATTGAAGAATCACTTCTTAATTCACCGGTCTACAGATCTGTCACTGTTTTGAAAACCAGCATCACCATATGCCTTGCAAAGTCATACTCAATTTAAGAATGACCTATCTTTGTACAAATAGTATTAACACTTTACAATAACATTAGTGCACCATTTACCTCATTTATAATGATCCAGTGACAGTCAAAGGCAACCAAATTAGTCTCAACGACCTGCAAAAAGGAAAACAATGAGTGTGAGTCAGCATACATTGTAAGTAGGGTGCATTCAATCATGGGCAGAATAGAATGCTCTAACAGAGCTTTGTTACTCAGATGGAAATGATAACCTTTACAATATACGCTTACACTTTTATTTTTCTCCATAATTAGACAATTAAAAAGTATACATAAAATATGACAAGTCAATTTAAAGAAATAAATAATAAATTATTAGTGTTCATTCTAGCACCCGCTATCTTTGAAAACCCATGCAGTTCCTCTTCCCTGCCTGGGGTGTCGCTATCTGCTGTAGTGCTTCTAGCAGTGTGGTCTGTATATCAGCACTGATATGCAAACCAGACCTGTGCTAGGAACACCACAGCAGACAGCTACACCCCAGGCATGGAACAGGAACTGCATGGGTTTTCAAAGATAGCGGGTGCTAGAATGAACACTAGATTATTGTAGAATGTAATGATCAAATCAAACATTTCAATAAGTATGGAGTAAAATGCTGAAGGGCACACAAGATGTAATATTTATATTTTTATATAACCAACATTTTGACAATAGCACCTATGTAAAATGTGTGTATTTTTTTTGCCAATTCTAGACTTTGTGACTCAGGAATTCCTTAGGTCTAATAAGGTTTCAACTCCATGACCCTGGTCGAGAGCAAAGTCTTGGACCCTGGACTGATTTATTTTACAAATGTAGAATTTCCAGGTTGATTTGCATTCATTTTTGCAATATTTCATTAAACTACTGATTTTTCAAATGATAAAAATGAAAAAAGTATTCTAAAAGTCAACTTTTTCAAAGTTAAACATAGATTATAGAGATTAAAGATAACTGAAAGTTTAAATTTAACTTAAAATCTGCAGATGCCATCTGCATCTGTACTTGCTAATTGAAAGTATGAAAAAAAAAACAAGATAATATGATGTGTAATAGTTTGTACATCATTTTAGCAGATATCTTTATAATTTGGTATTATGATAGCTATTCTCAAAGACCATAGGTGTCTCTAAGCAGATGAAATAAACATATTGACCCATTATAAACACTAGAAGAATCTAAAATTATGTAAAATCTATATTCGTGACATATTTTATTACAGGCAAATTAGGGCAGAATTACTATATAGACGGATCAAAGTAGTATGAAAATAAACATTAGTTGTAACTAGAGATGAGCACCGGGGCCGAAGATTTGGATTCGTCACCAGGATTTGGATTTGGCTTTGTCCAACAGCTGTGAAAGGCTTTGGATTTTTTTCAAAAATGGTCAAAATTTTTTCGTAATTTCTTGCATTTTTTTGTCCCTAGAGTAATATTAACCTCAATAACATTAATTTCCAGCCCTTTCCAGACAATTTTGACCACTTTACAGCTCACAATGTTGTTTTCATTCAATTTAGGCCAAGGTCTGCAGCAAGCTGGCTGGTTATTAACACACGGAACTTCTCACAGTATCAGTATGGTGTATTGGGGTGAAGTACACACAAACAATAAAGAAGAGGAAAAATGTTTTAATTTTTTTTTAATGTGCATCTTGTATAATGCTGCGTGAAGGCTCAACAATCACACAAGGAACTTCTGACAGTATACTATGGGTGCAGTACACACAAAGAGTAAAGAAGAGAAAAATTGATTTAGATTTTTTTTAGTTTAATATCTTCATTTATTCTCAATGTGCAGCTTGTATAATGCTGTGTGGAGGCCGAATAATCACAAACGTAACTTCTGACATTATACTATGGGTGCAGTACACACAAACAATGAATAAAGATGAGAAAAATTGATTTTGATTTTTTACTTTTTTTTTTTTAATTGAGTTTTTATTTATCATATGCAACACATATACAGAATGTCAAAGATAAAAATACACAAAACATAGACAAACAAACAAGGGCCGGCCAGGCCATTAACATGCTGATTACAGGCACACCCTAACCTTCTCGTCTTAAGAAAACCTTCTGTCGAGCAAACCCCCATCCCAAGATAAAATCCAAAGTTAAACGAGGGCCCGTCTCTTGGAGGATAGAACAATTGTCTCATGTAGGGAGACTAAGCTTCCCCAGTGGCTTACATGTACCGGGCTAATGGGCTATACCCATGACCCACCAACATTCCCGAAGTTATACACACCCTAAACTGTCTACTGGTTTATACAAACTTCATTATCGTGCAAGTGTTCAAAATAAGACTATTACAGTCCTCCTATCTTCAAGAGTATAATGTATAATACTCTCGAGGTAGATAGACAAATATTATATACTTATTATGATTGTGAACATTAATCTTCAAAATATCTGTGAGACAATCATTTAATTAAACAGTTATACATTATCAGTGATTCAGTGATTTATCAGAAGAAGTCAATAAAAATGACTCTGCAAACGAGAGAAAAAAAAAAATTAAAACATTGAGTGACTAAATATATAAGCATTCAAGAGTTTCCCTAAAGTGATCTGTCGATCCTAAACCACTCTATAATATTTAGAATCAACCCATTTGTACCAAATCCTGTGAAATTTAGATAGAACGCCCCTAGCGGCGTATTCAAACTTTTCATGAGAACATGTGCCATTTACCGTGACCAACCAGTAGGATGTATCGGGAGCAGAGGGAGCCATCCATTTTCGGGCTATTATGACCAGAGCTATCGCAGATAGATTTCTAGCCAATTGCAACCATTGGTCGTGTCGTTGGATATCTGCCCATGCACCCAGTACCAGATTGATTGGTGTTAACCTCTCTTCAGGTATGCCCACTTCCGACATAATTCTAATTATTTCAGACCAAAACCGCTGCACCCTAGGGCACTCCCACAGTAGGTGCCAGAAATTGGCCCGTTCATTCCCACATTTCGGGCACCTATCGGGATATGTCTTACCCATTTCTCTTAAACGGGCCGGGGTGATGTAAATTCGGTGCATAACATTGAAATGTATCTGTTGTACCCGCATAGATAATGAGGATCTATACGGGGCCGCTAAAACCTCCCTCCATATTTCTGCATCTACCTGAGGAATTACCTTTGCCCACTGGGTTCTTAGTACATTCAGCTCGTCATTTTGGGACATAGAATGGATGAATTTATATATTTTGGAAAGGCATTTCTTGGACCCCAATTTCTTAATAAAATTCTTGCATGGTGAGTCATTCACATTTATGGAATTGCCCCTTAGTGAATGTGTCAAAGCACTCCTTATCTGGAGGAAATGAATAAACAAACTGTCTGGGATATCATTCGTTGTTTTTAAGTCCCCAAAAGAACAGATCCTACCCTCTTTAACAAATTGACCCACCGAAGTCAGTCCATACTTTGCCCATATTCTCCCCACTATTGATTTTAAACTCTTAACCTCTGGAAGAGAAAAAATAGAAGCTTGCGGATCTATATCTCCAAATTGAATTAACTTCTGTACTTGATTCCAGATTTTTAGAGATTGCGAGATTATAAGGGGTAAGCCCCGGCCTGTCTCGCCTGAGAGTAACAATTGCAATGGAGTCAAGCCGTGATTCCCACACGAGGCCAGAGTTCTGGACTCATGTGGAATATCACCTTCCTGAATCCAAGCACATAAATGGGTTAACTGGGCTGAAAAATAATATAGTTTAAAATTGGGTAATGCCAGGCCCCCCTCCAGTCTCTGCCGACATAGAGTAGGTAACTTAATCCTCGCTCTTTTATTCCTCCAGACAAAGGAGGATATAATGCTATTTAACTCCTGAAAAAATGTTGCTTTTATATAAACTGGAGATTGTAATAATAAGTATAATACCTTTGGCTGAATAAACATCTTAATTAAGTTCACCCTGGCGATTTGGGAAATCGGGAGACCCACCCATCTTCTACATTTGGCCTTAATATCCCTTAACAGGGGCTCTAAATTGTCTGAGTAATAATCCCGGGGCAAACTGGACACTTTAATACCCAAATAACTAATCTTGGTGGAAGTTTTTAAAGGGGAGGCAAGTCGGACGTCAGGTACATTAGGGCCCACAAACATCAAGTTGGACTTATCCCAATTCATTTTTATCCCGGATTTGCCCCCGAACTCCTTAAGGCCATCCAATATATCAGGCAGATCAACTTCCGGGTTGGCAACGCCTACCAGTACGTCGTCCGCATAAAGGGATACCATGTTCCCCTCCCGCTCCCTGACATCTCAACCGCTGCCTAAGCATGATGGCTAGGGGCTCCACTGCCACCGCGAATAACAATGGCGACAGGGGACACCCCTGCCTAGTGCCTCTTGTTAACGGGAAGGGGGGGGAGGCGTAGCCGTTTATGGAGATCCTGGCCTCTGGACTCTGATATAAAATTTTGACCCATTTAATAAAGACTTCACCCAGGCCGAAAGCTTCCAGGGTGCACCATAAATAGTCCCATTCGACGACATCAAATGCCTTGCTGGCGTCGAAAGACGCCAACGCGGCAGACCCGCCGCCCAGATTTGAGAACTGAATAAAGGAAAAGGCCCTTCTCAGATTGATCGCAGTTGATTTGCCTGGTCTGAATCCCGTCTGGTCAGGGTGTACGATTTCGTCCAGCACCTTCCCTAGGCAGTTAGCCAATATTTTTGCCAAAATCTTAGCATCCGAGGTCATTATAGATATGGGACGGTATGAATCAATCTGAGAAGGGTCCTTCCCCGCCTTGGGAATCACAGTTATAGCCGCACTTGACATAGAGGGGGGTAACCTCTCATCATTAAATATACTCCCAATTAAATCCCATAGCGGGGCTACTAACACTCTGGCATATTTCTGATAGAACTCACCCGGGAGCCCATCTAGGCCTGGGGCCTTGTTCCTAGGTAAAGACTGGATTACAGCAGCCACTTCTTCCATACTGATTGGGGCGTTAAGGGATACTTTTGACTCAGAAGAAATTTGAGGCAAATTCAAGGCACTCAAGTAACTGGCCAAACCCTCCCGATTGTTCTCTGATTGCGACTGGTAAACCTTTTTATAATAGGAGACAAAATTAGCAACTATCGAGGGAGTATCATACACTGTATTGCCTGATTCGTTCTTAATGTTAGAAATAATTCTGGCTGATTTTTCTTGTTTGGCCAATAGAGCCAGCCATTTTCCCGCACGGTCCGCATTCACGAACCGCCGATGGTCCCCCACTGACAACCTATGGCTCTCTGCATCTTGAATGTGCTTACGCCATTCATTCTGCATCTGGAGCCAAGCTTCCCGATCTTCCTCCAATCCACTACTCAGGAATTTAGTTTCCAGATCTATAGTTTTTTCTTCTAGGCCCTGCGCCACCATTCTATACTTCTTTTTAGCGTATGCGATTTTCTTAATTAGAACACCCCTCATATAAGCCTTAAATGAGTCCCAAACCATGATGTTAGATGCTGAGCCCTGGTTCCACTTAAAAAACTCCTCTATCCGGGATTCGATTTCCTGCACATCCCCAATCTGTGATAACCAAAAGGGTCGCAGTTTCCAATACCGGTAGCCGGCTTGCCTCCCCAAATCCAACTCGACCACCATTGGAGAGTGGTCCGAAATCCCACGGGCCTTATACTCTATCTTATTTACCCTATTTAACAAATCCCCCGACACAAACACCAAATCGATCCGCGAAAAGACCTTGTATGACTCAGAATAACACGAAAATTGTTTTCGTTGATTTTTTACTTTAATTTATTTTTAATGCGCAGCTTGTATAATGCTGCATGGATGCAGTACAATCACACACAGAACTTATCGTATATACAGATGGAGCCAGAGTTGTCTTTGCAGGGAATGGCAGCAGATTCGCCAGCTGCCATCGCCCACCAGCCGCCATCTGCTCTGCGAAAGGGGACACGCGCGCATCGCGTCCCCTTCCGACGGCGCTTCCACCAGGTTCTCGTTGGCTTGCCGGCGGTCACCCGTGGTCCCCACCGCCTCCCCGCTCCCCCCGATTCGCCAGCAAGAGGGAGCCCAGCTCCATCTGTACTATTGGGGTGCAGTACACACCAAAAAAAAAAAAAAGAAAAGCAAAATTTATTTTTATATTGTATTTTCTTTTATGGACAGGGCTTGTATAACACTGTGTGGCTGTGGAGGCAGAACAATCACACACGGAACTTGTTCTGACAGTAGTATATGGTGCATTGGATTGCAGTACAGCACACCATACATCACAATGAAAAAATAAATAAAAAATTAAAAGCCGACTGACAGCTTGCCTGTGTACTGTACCCCATTACACGGAATGACAGCCTGCCTAACACATGATCAGTACAAGATATAAGTGTATATAACCCAGCACAAACCCCTCTGCACTGCACAACACCCCTCTGCGCTGTACAACACCCCTCTGCACAAAGCAAGTTACCCCTCTGCACTGCACAAACCCCTCTGCACTATACAACACCCCGCTGCACTGCACAACACCTCTCTGCACAACACAAACCCCTCTGCACTGCACAAAACCCCTCTGCACAAAGAAAGTAACCCCTCTGCACTGCACAAACCCCTCTGCACAGCACAAACCCCTCTTCACAGCACAAATCTCTCTGCACTGCACAACACCCCTCTGCACTGCACAACATCCCTCTGCACAAAGCAAGTAACCCCTCTGCACTGCACAAACCCCTCTGCACAGCACAAACCCCTCTTCACAGCACAACACCCCTCTGCACAGTACAAACCCCTCTGCACTGCACAAGCACAACACCACTCTGCACTGAACAGCACCCCTCTGCAAGCACAACACAAATTTAGAAAATATCACTTCAAAATAGTTGTCTTGTAATGGCATATTTTTATATAAAAAGGCACAATAGCCAATAAAATAAATGCTGGAAGACCCCCTTGTTAGGTAAAATAATACAATAAATAACTGCTTAGGGAATGCAGGTGCTGTGCTACCCATGAAAGGACACTATCATGGCACTACTTTACTTTTACTATGTGAAACAGGACAAATCTTAGGTACTGCTGTATCTATCTGTAGGTTGTTTTTAGCTCTAATGATGGATTTTCCCTAAAAAAAAATCTAAAGTACTGCTGGCTTTTATGTTCTTCCTCATACCCAGTGGCAGAAGTAACTTCATTACAGTGGGTGCAGCCACCATGGGACCACAGAGTGAGAGATGCCTGAGAATACTGGTCCACCTTAACTGGTCACAGTGACTACGCACAGAGGGTTTAATTGAGCATGTAACTGGACATATTAACTGAAATGATCATATTGGGGACCAAGGATGATGGACAGTTTTGCTTTTGCTTCCCATAAAGTTACTGTGAAACCTAATGATACCATGTCTGATATCTGTCATATATTGTCTTATTCTAAGGCAAGTTAAAGCTTAAGGGGGTGATTCTGAGCCAGACAATATCTTTGTATGTACGCACATCTCATGTTGTACATGCATAGGAGCCACTTTAGGAATGTTTGCACACTGTATATTTGCCTAATTTGTAGCCAGCCAGATCTGTCTTTGTGTGAAATGATTTTCATAGAAGGAATTGGGCAGCAAAAATGTGATCACATGGATCAGTTGTCTTGTAGGAGTGTCATGGGAGTGTCATGGGGATGCACATTGAGTTCCATATTAGTCTGAGTGTTTTGTATATAGAAGGCTAGAGGTGAATTTCTTCAATCTAGCATTGGGCTGGTGTAAGTCCCATTAATGATGACAGTTATAACTGAGGATGGGAAACCAGAGGGTTGAGTTTAGTGTTTTCTGCTTGAAGCTGCATGTATATATGAAATTCAAGTACTGTAAATACATGTATTTGTCTAAATTCAGTATAATAGCATGAACACAGAAGATTTTAGCATAGTAAATGGTGTCAACTGTTAAATATTGGTCATTCTAGATACAGTACTTGTGCAGAATATGATAAGAAAGCATGTTGGTTATACCAAATGTCCAGGTTTATTGGAAATACCAAAATAAATGGTTAAAAGGAGTATGGGAATTTGTATTCCTTTCTGTACAATGGTAGAGTGCTGCCCGGTAAGCGGCCATAGGTTTGGGTTGAGTCTCTACCGATTTCTGTGCTCCTCATATCATTGTGAATTATCTCTGTTCACATTTTATAATACAGTATGCTTAAGACTTGCTCTGCAGGCTGCAAGCTTGCTGTAAGGCAGCAGTTTGGTTGTAGTATTTATTTCACAGATACATTCTTGTTTGGTGCTCAAATGCATATTTTATTTTGCAATCTAGCACCCACTTGAAAATGAGATAATCCTTTCAGCACTGAGATTCTTTCTAAATGAAATAGATTTAAATAGAATTAAGCGTAATAACATAACAGCATGTCAGCTCATTATAAATTCAAAGTGCTGAATGACAAAAGGCTGGGAAACATCTGTAGACATTCCACGGGAAACTTTAGCTCACTGTAATATCTTTCCAGTACGTCTCCGCTCAATAGGAACTGACAGCTAATCACATCTGCTGTTTTCTGTTTAAGATATCCTGATGATCAGTATTGATTAGTAGTAATTATGATAAATGAATTGTTGTGCATATCCATTCCTATTACTAGTGCAAACAAACATACAGCCTCCTAGACAGTTTCCCGCAGATGCTTCCAGTGATTAGTCTTCCAATCTCAAGCACTTGTAATCCTTCTTAATAAAATATTTGTCACATATTGGCACATTGGAGTGCATCAGTAAGGGTAGTGCCTGTAGATAACTTTCAACTGTTTAAATCTTTTTCAGAACAATAATTAAGAGTTGCATCATTAGGGAATTTAATAAAAATCATTAGACCGAAAGTAGACTTTAAATTAGGTTTTGTATGCAGTGTTGTTTCATTATCACCGCAATGATGATCAAATACAACAGTAGCTGTAGCTATTTCCTTAGCTTTCCTCTTTTTTTTTTTTTATAAATCCGGACTAAAATTATTTTTTTCCAGTGTAAAAAGTTTTACAATGTTAGGAACTGTAAGTAACAGAGTAAACAATGTGCCTCAATCAGGTTCCTGCAGTTGGGTGCACAGTTGCGATTTCAGCCGCAATGGATTTGTGCGTAAGTCAATGGGCCTTATTCTGGTTCACTTCTTCTGGCAAACAGAAGGGTTGTAATGAGACAGAGAGGGCAGGTGTATTCAAATACTGGTTATGCAGAGCTGCACATACAGTAAGTGAGTATAAACCTGTTTGGTGGCATATGGCAAGAGCAATAACTAACTGGTTATGGGCAGAACAGAAAGTGTAATGCACTAACAACTTACTGCAATGGCGATACCGGGGTTGGAGAACCTGTTGCGGCCTTTGTGAGTATCTTGTCTTTATCTTTGTCTCCTTTTACACAAAATGTCGCTTTGTGTAAAGGGAGGCTGCTCACTCAAGAGCCCAACTGACATCACTTAAGAGGGGTGTCTTTGTGGAGGAAGCCACTGATCACCTTACTATCATGGTGTGCTGCTGGCTATGTAGATTCTTCCAGCTCTGCCATTCTGCATGATAGGAGTCAATTGTTGCAGGTTATTGTCACACTGTAGCTCCTGTCACTGCAGAGGAGTCAACATTTTGGTGTTACCCCATGAGTGACAACCAGAGTCTGCATGTACTCCTTTTGTGACGCCACTGCCTACTATATGATTATCAAGCTAAAACAAGTATAAACATTTTCTGATACAATGGGTGGAATGTAATAGGGTGTGAGAATCAGAAAGAGAGAATTTGTGAAATTTTTCCCATTTTTTAAAGCAGCAATCAAGTACCCTGCAAACCCAGATTGATTTTGCCAAGTAATTGATTGCCGCTTTAAAAAAAGGAAACTTTCACAAAATCTCTGACTTCCTGATTCTCACGCTATTACATTCCACCGAGATGTTCTAAGCCTTGAAAAGTGATAAAATACAGAGTGATAAACCACCAACCAATCAGCTTCTACCTGTCATTTTTCAAACACAGTCTGTGACCTTACAGGTAAGAACTGATTGGCTGTTACTCCTTTTTCATCATTTTTCAGGCTTAGTACATCTGGCCCAGTATGTGAACAGGTAGTTTACTAACGAAAAAGGTTAATTTTAGATTAAAAATATCTCCCCCTTTAATAATTTGCCATACAATTATTCTGATCTGCAAATTTCACTGTATATGTAAAACAAAAGCTATCCAATTTAAAACAAGTATTGGTTAACATTGTAATGAAGCAAAATAATAACAATGAGCAATTCAATTCCATACAAGGTCCTATAGGCAAAGCATAACTAGTGGTGTGCTTAAATTACCACCACCCAGGGTGCAGCACAATTGCTGCCCTATCACAAATGCATTAGGCTAGCAGGGTGTCTGTAAGGGTACACTGCAGCCTATACAGCCATGCATAATATCCTTAGAACTCCTCTTCTTCCTGTTCCCAACAGCCTCAACCTCTCAATGGGGTTTATTCTAGTTCATTCTTTCTGACAAAATCCTTCTTAGATGGACAAAACCATGTGCACTGCAGGGGGGGCAGATGTAACATGTGCAGAGAGAATTAGATTTGGGTGAGTTATTTTGTTTCTGTGCAGGGGAAAATACTGACTGCATGATTTTACACTTCAATATAGATCTCACTTTGAAGAAAAACCCCACCCAAATCTAAGTCTCTCTGCACAAGTTACATCTGCCCCACCCTCAGTGCACATGGTTTTGTCCATCTAAGAAGGATTTTGTCAGAAAGAATGGACTAGAATAACCCCCAATGTGACATCATGCTGTCACTTGTATAGGGGGTGTGGTCAACATAGGGTACATACTATAACATCTCTGCTATGGCCTTATACTATGGGTTACTACAGGTAAGCAACTATGCTTATTTTTTTGAATATGAGATATAAGCAAAATGAGAAAAGCTTACTTTTATAGCAGAATACCATGAGATGCACATCCTGTGTGGCTCCAGCACCTTATGCTGTAATTAATCTGCCCCAATGAGTCATATTTAAACCACAATGAGTGCTGTCCTGTCATGCTTTTTTAATGATCCTTGCAGGGCTGCCATTAGAAATTTTGGGGCCCGGGACTCATTTCCAGCGTGGGCCCTGGCCACCCTCACTTGACTGACTGTAAACCGACTCATGCTCCCCCATCTCCTCTTCCGCTGAGCCCGGAGGTCCCGGAGCACAGGCTTCTTGAACTCAGGATGCCGGCAGCCAAGTAAAATACAGAACCGGCTAGTGAGACAATCAGAGCTTGCGTACCGGCAGCCACTCTGATTGGTTGCCGGTACACATGCTCTGATTAGCTCAAAAGCCAGTGCAGCATTTTAATTGGCCACCAGCGTCCTTGGTTGAATAAGTCTGCGCTCCGGGACCTGCTTTGTTCAGCGCATTGAGTGCAGTGCAGCAGAGGCAGTCAGGGGGGTTTGGTGGGCAAAATAAGCTGCCCGGGTCCTTCCATAGGCCGAGGCCCGGGACAGCTGTACCCATAGCACCCCCCTATTGGTGGCCCTGGAACCTTATCATGGGACCAGGAAATCAATCTACACCATTAAGGAAATTAATCTGCCAGACTGCATACTCATATGAGCATTTATATGATGATTAGAGTAAAATATCACTTCAAACTAACAATCTAATACTTTAGGGTCCTGATTTATAGTTGTACGCTATGCCAAGGATTTTGCAATTGAGCGATTATCTGTAAACAGTGCAAGCATAACTACCACAATGCACATGTGCAGAGATTGACTACGCTCGCAGTGAGGATTTATTTTCTAGTGAGTAACAGGACCATTTGGGGTCCTGGATCAACCACAGACTGCAATCCTGTATTTGGGCAACACGTCTCTGGCCCCTCAGTTGCAGGGACCATTCTGAGTGATCAAATCCTTATTTCCGGAGTCAATGTTTTCAGGAACTGCATCAGTACTGCAATGTGTACGCAGTTGTGGGCAGCTGCAAAGGCTCCTGTGGGTGGCTCTATACAATTCCCAGTGGCTGTTACAGTATCATAATTTTGCACATCCTTAAAAATTGCATATGCCGCAGCATTAGTATAATACTGTAAATGAGGCCCTAAAACCTATTATTAAACAATTTTATCATAGAACACTGTTTAGTTTGTCCTCATTTACATTTCATTTTCCAACTGTAAACTTATTACACGTGTTTCTATTTTTGTATATTAAATATTCAGCCATTCTACACACAACATATACATATATATATTTTCCTGATTATAGGACCATATGAGATTATAATTTCTTAGACTGGAACTATAGAATAAGCCTAATAATACATCAAATATGTTGTACAACAATAAGGTTATACAGTATTTGCAGGATAATGGAAATATACAGTATTAAATATACCCAAAGGCAATTTCTGTGCAGCTGTAATTGCATTATGTGGAAGATAAGCTAAGAAGATCTTACAGTATTTACATGCAGATTCTTTTTAAATAGCATTAAGCTTGGCCAACGGCTTGTGCTGCTAGCCTGCGACACTGCTGCATGACTCATTATGCCGTAGTGATGAATGGGTACATATCACATCACCTGTTACCTTTGCCTGCGGTGAATGTGAAATGGTCAACACTCTCCTTCTGTAGTCAGCTGTCATTAAACATATGAGCAATTACTGTTGATACAATTGAAAACTCTCACAAGTAAAATTCTCTCTTGTACTGTACAAGCAGGTATATTTCAGTTTTATTATTCCCTCTACAATTTCCCCTATGTTGTACAGCCTTAAGAAATATGTTGCCGTTAGATAAATATTTTAAAGTTTCAAAAGAAAATGTCAAATATTCAATGTTTAAATGAAAACAGTACTATAACATTGCTTATTTCTGAAGGGGCCCTATGTTATTTTCTACACAAATCAGTACAGAAGCACTTTTAAATAATTTTCAGAGCCGCATAGCTGAGGATGGGAGATACAAGGCAGCATCTGAGCAAGTGCTCAGATGCTGCCAGGCATTAGACTGCACATGCGATCAAGATTGACTGATTTCAGGTAAAAATCGGTGAAATCGGTCAGAAATCGGACAATCGGCAAAAAAATCATTCTAGTGTGCTTGGTAAACACCTAAAGATTTATCTGTCCAATATCTCTGGTGGGAACACAAGTCTGGTAATGTATGGAAGCAAAGGACAATCAGCCAGTTGCTCTCAAATGCTGGGAAGCAGACAATAGACATTCAGACAAATTGGTTAAAGCTGTTTGATTTAACAAATTGATCTAAAAAATTGTTTTTATCCATTTATAAGCATTTGGGAGAAAACAGTTCACTTTCATTTGGACCCTTATATTACAAATTGAAGAGATAAATCTTTTTGTGTGTGCCCAGTTTATAATTCATGGTTTTCGTGCTATTCAGGCTTCAGCACAAGTGACATAATTAGTAGCTCAGTTATTTGTATTTAATCATCTGTGCTGAAGAGTAATAATCACTAAAACCTACAGTATTAGTGTGGCTTGAGGAAAAAGTTGGGAATGCCTACCACACAGTAGAATGTCAGGCTTGGATTTTGGTAGAGCCTTATTTATGAAGAGGCTAGTACCGTGATACCCAAATGCTTCATATATTAACCTCTCAAACAATATTCCACACACACAGATAATCACAGGCAATTTTGTTTTTTCTTCTGATTGTAGATACCAACAGATCCAATAGTGATGAGATTCATTTAAATAACTAACTTGAGGTGGTCACTACCAACAACGCTGTCCACATAATATTCTGGTGACTCTGTTTATACTTATATGTGTAAATACACCCAGCATTGTGAATCTGATGAATAAACTATAGTGCCCCATTTCTCTTTATGCCACAGTGAACACCACACTGGTGATGTACAGTAGTTGTATGTGGAGAAACCCATGTGGTGGGCATAGGGTGAATGCCCCAGCTGCTCTTTTGTTTATTCACTACTATTAACAACTAAATTATGTTTTGTTGCTTTGTTTACAAACATCAACATTTATTATGCTTAAACATGAAAACTTTCTACTTTGCTTTCATATATTTAATACAATGTAATAAAATTGCTTCCAAAAAACTAAGATCTCAATTATGTGTAAATAATTATAATACATTTTCGAAAATTATATATATATATATATATATATATATATATATATATATATATATATATATATATATATATATATATATGAAACAATCAGATTTAATTTACTTTCTAATTCGCTGCATCCTTCTAGGGATTGAACACATTTTGAAATAAGCTTCATTAAACTATTCTCTGATTATTTTTTTCTTATTGCTCATAATTGTGAAATTTGATTATACAGCCTTATTTGTATATTTATTTTTAGGCGAGCAGTTTAAAATGAAATAGAATAAAAAAAAAAACAGTTAACCGCACAAACCGGAAATTTGCCAAAGTAGCCGTACAGTAGCAATATATCAATCAGGTAAATTGTGCTGTTTTTATCTGCAGTATAGCTGATGTTGCTAGGACTAAAAATTACCATTTAGTGATTGAAAAATACATTTTAATTAAGCTTGAAAATTGTATGGTAATAAACAGAGCAATTGTTAGTTATATATTCTGTCTTCATACAGTATGCTGTTTACTCTCTACACCTGAATCCTTTAATGAGTTTTTATAGTCTCAACATGTTATTGCAGTATAGAAGATTGTGATCAGATGCAAGTTTTCCTCCCCCAGCTTGTGATTGGATCTGTAGGGAAATGGTAAAAAACTAATAAGGAAAAAAAGAAAACTAGAAAAACGTAAAACAAAATTAACATAAAGCTGTGTCTCTGCTGCCTGGAAATTACTGCCCTATGCATGTGTCTATAGGAACAAATACTAGTAAATCGCTTGTAATTTAAAACAGTGAAGCTCAGCTTCTATTAGTTTAAACATTATGCTAAGTGTAAGTGTGTCATTGTATAAGGACCCCAAGTGTCAATGTACCATGACCTCATGTAATAAGATGCATTGTTTTGTCATGCCATAACATAATCACCTACACTCCTGCAATGAAAGACAGACTACCAGATTTTCTAGGAGTATTATGGAGTCTCAAAAGAGTAGAAAGCTTTCTGATATCTTGCTTTGGAAGTGGAACATAATGCTATGAATCAGTGGTCCATGAGTAGAGGATGGGAACAATATGGCATGATTCTTGGAGAATGGAATTATTTTGACACCACCCCCTCAGCAAAGATCTGCAATTTGGGTAATTATGCAATGAGTTGTTGGAGTCTATAGAAAATAAGCCCCCTTCTGTGATCAACAGCATTTCCTCTCTATGGGTCTTATTCTAGTTCACTCTTTCTGACAAAATCCTTCTTAGATGGACAAAACCATGTGCACTGCAGGGGGGCAGCTGTAAAATGTGCAGAGAGAATTAGATTTGGTGAGTTATTTTGTTTCTGTGCAGGGTAAATACTGGCTGCTTTATTTTTACACTGCAATATAGATCTCACTTTGAAGTAAAACCCCACCCAAATCGAATTCTCTCTGCACAAGTTACATCTGCCCCACCTGCAGTGCACATAGTTTTGTCCATCTAAGAAGGATTTTGTAAGAAAGAGTGAACTAGAATAAGGCCCCATGTACTTTATGTGCTGCTGGAAGAGAGAGAGCTCAGTCTCATTCATTGTTACTATTACCTTTAGTGTCAGAATGTGACATGTGACCAGGGCCTGTTCTACTTCTGGCCAGGGCTGCCACAGCTGCTGACATGTTTGAGTGAGCACCCCACCTGCCTCCCTGCTCTTGTTATTTTTAATTAAAATGCAGCATCAGATGATGGGCACTGGGGGCTCCATCCATCTGTAGTAGGGAAAATAAGTACTGTGTTCATTATCTGTGTAAGGATCACAACTATTGTGAGCATTATCTGTATAACTGGCACAACTACTGTGGACTTTAATTGTGTAAGGGGCAAAACTACTGTGAGCATTAAGTGTAAGGGAAACAACTACTGTGGTTCATTATCTGTGCATGAGGCACATCTTTTGTGGTTATTAAGTGTAAGGTCCACAACTACTGTTGATATTAAGTGTAAAATGTGCAACTACTGTGGGCGTTAGGTTTATAAAGGACACAACTATGTTGTGTAATATGAATCAGGTCACCACATGCAATGTAATTTGAATATAATTGTGCTATTGTGTGGAGTAATTTTTAACTCGACATTCTATTGTGTGGCCTGAGCCTTTTCTTGTGGGTCAACAATCCTTTTTGCAACAAAGTTGCATGCTGTTGCTTTATAAAGTAAGAGAGGGTCACAAAATCAGTACTCTCTTACCATATTATTAATAAAGCTTGAGTCAGCCCTGCTTCTGACCCCAATGAACTACAGTGCTGTGCATGCATGGCATGTCCAAGTGTTAGCAGCTCCATACTTCATAGAGGAATAGGTGCCCCTGAATGTCTCAGGATGGGGAGACTGTGTGACCCTGCTAAATACCTCTGAGTGACCACTGCTACTGTAGTTACACAATGTATTTCACTGCCTCCAATATATATACAGATGTGTCCATTTTTATCTTGAAGCCTATTCACAGCAAACAAATGGTGTGCCAGTGACTGTGCGTGGACACTTACATATGCACCGGCTTATGTTGGAATACAGTACATGGTGCATACACATGCTGTGATCAGTTATGACAGAGTGTAATAAGTTTCTCCTGTGATGTGTACACACGTAGCAAGCAATTTTCTGCAAGATGGAAGTGGACATATCTGTCTGTACTGTGTGCAGGTGTGTGACTCTCCAATTACCTTTAAACCTTACACAGTCCTGGCTGGATCTCTAGAATCTATTTAATATCTACAGTACTGTATTAAATGTGCATTACCTGCCAACTCATCGCGATGGTTAATAAGCTAAATCTGGTTAAATGATTATCATGTGGATTGATTTCCAGTGTAAACATCTGGCACCCACATACTATATATCAACAACTACCAACAGTGTCCTCAAATCAAATTATGCAATACATTGCCACTAGTAACACTTATGTGTCCTCGGTTCATAATGCCATAGTGTATTGACTCCTTATTATCCCAGTGGCCCCAGTTCATTTTATGCCACATTGTTTTACCCACTTTACACACAGTTCAATATTTCAATAATCCAATTTATATTATAAACCATCACAGTGTCCCCAGTTTATATTATGCCATACTATAGTGCATGGGTCTTTTAAGAAAAGAGTGGGCCTATGTGCAGGCTATGTGTAAGCCCCCTCCTCTTTGGTGGTACAGTCACTATGGCTTAATGCCTTCCTACTGCAAATGAACAGGTTTCCAGAAATATGGCATCTGCACCTTGTCCTAGGGACATTTCTAATGTACATTCACAAATCACTGCCATCGGCCATTTTCCCAGTGATTTATATGTGGAGTCTCAGGTGATGTGGGACTCCAGAGTGATATAATTACATCGCATACAAATCTGGTAAATTGGTAGACAACTACAGTTTGCATGGAGTATCTAAACTTTTGGATCCCAAGCATTGGGCGCTATTGTATGGCAAATTATTGTTATTATTATGTCCTTGCTTTACTGCTTACAGTAAGTGTACATTTGTTTGTTGAAATTAGAATAGTGACAATTTTATCTCTTAAGGTGCCCATACACGTTACAATTATTGTATACAATATTGTATACAATATCGCATCTCATCCGATCTCGATTTTGCGATGACATCAGATGAGATGAGATCTAGTACAAAAAGTATGTTCAGCACATACTTTTTGTACTAGATCTCATCTCATCTGATGTCATCGCAAAACCGAGATCGGATGAGATGCGATATTGTATACAATATTGTATACAATAATTGTAATGTGTATGGGCACCTTTATGCCGTAAACCACTGTCCATTTCACAGTGACTTTTATTATGCAGAATTAATAAACAAACATGTTATTACTTGGGAATGTTAAGTTTTGTCCTTTGGTTTATTGTGAATTTAAAACTATTAATATACAGTATCTGTGGCATCGAGTAAAAAGGTCGAAATTAATATTTGTAATAAGTGTGCACAATTTGTATTTAGTTCGATAAAATGAGTATTGCTAGAGTATGTCTAATGCAAATATTTCACAGCCCAGGATAGTAAAAGTAATAACCATTTCTTTTTCAATTTGTCCAAAATGTTTGTGTAGATATTTGAAGTCCAATTAGTTTAAAACAAACTTCTGAAAAGAAGATCTAGTGTAAATCTTTCACCTTATAAGTGTCAGGAACACTGAAAATGTGTTCTTCACTTTTTATAACATATATTGTAGTTTCTCTGAACTGCTAGACATTTTGTACTAGGTTTATGAATATGTTTGTTGTCTCTGTACCACATTCTATACTGCAATATATCTTGCTTTCATTTTCTTTCTTTTTTCTCTTTCTTTGGAGTCTAATTCAGTTTATATTATTCCCTTGCTCTCTGGACTGAATTTTATATTTTGATATTTAAAATGTCATTTTTGTGCGGCAATGAAATTGCCTTCGAGAAGCAGGAAGTGCAAGAATTTTTGTGATGTCATCTAGCTCTTTTAAAGTGTGAATCATTTACACTTCAAAACCAACCTGCTTTTACCATGTAAATGTTTGCCCCTTTAAAACAATGAAAGAAGTCATACCGAGGAGCTTAACATCGATTCAAGATCAATTTTTTAATTGATCTGAAATCATTAAACAGTGACTTTAAATGGACCAACATTGGCCAAAATGAACCTCTAGTATATTTACCCCAAAGTCTGGCACTTATGCTTCTGGCAGGCTATTAAATGTCCCCCTTTGGATTTTTAAAATTCCTGTACTGTTCAGTAAAAGGTTCTGACACTACAACGTATTGTTATTGTTTTGACATTTTCTGGAAAAGTAAAGTGAAAAAATAGATATTGTAATAATATATTTATTATATTATAAACTATACCCTATAATTTATTTATCATATTATCACATTTGATATTCTCATTAGAACTGCTGCTCCCTAACAAACAACTCTGAATTCCCCCATGGGGGGAAGCACCGGAGCTCTGGTGCTGTCTGTCTGTGTCTCTGTTGTTGTGATTTTAGCTGTGGGGCTGCAGTCCTGCAACCCTATAGCTGGAGCTACCACTGGTTAAACCCCTTTCATATTGCATGTTGTAAACGGTATATTGCAGTTTCAATACCGTTTTTGTACCTTTCAGATTCAACCTGTTTCACCCATAGAAAGCCATACAATGTAATTTTAAATGTTTATTTCCTGCTTGTGGGCGGGGATCATGCAGGGAGATAACCAGGGAGATTGTGTGGTTTTCATTTGTGGCAAATACCGTTTCTGAGCTGTTCAGACTGCAGGGAAAACGGCTCAGAAGCGTGTAGGATCCTGCTTTTAAGACGTTTCAAAATAACGGTATTCTGTAACCGGTAAATTGACAATGGAGCTTTCACACTGCAGCTGTTCCCATTTTAAAACGGTAAAAAAGGGCAATATACCGTGTTAAAGCTACAATGTGAAAGGGGTTTTAGTGTACAATATTAATGAATCTGAAGTTCCACTCTAATTTAATAAGATTGTTTAGTGCTGCATAACCCATGTGTGCAAGTCTGTTGATTATTGCTAGATGATGCTGGCTGGACTTTGTTGTCTGGATTCTCTAAAATGACTGTCGAGTGACTTCTTCACTATCTTTGGCAATTTGGCCTATGTTTTAGTTGGTATCCAGATGATAGGTCGACAGTGTATAGTTTGCCACCAAAAGGTCAACATGTTCTAGGTCGACATTGGCAAAAAGGTTGATATGCACTAGATCAACACTGATAAAAGCTCAACTCAAGCAAAAGGTTGAGATTTCAATAGTCAACACATGCAAAGGCTGACATGAGTTATCGGAAAAAAATCTATTATGGGATTTTTTCTTCTTTCTTTGCGATGTACATGGACTGCACTTGGGAATGGAAAAGAGTGCCGGGTGCAGCAGTAGCGGAGCAAGCACCATGCCCGAAGCATGGCAAGCTACACTCTAGCCCAGGCTTTCCCAATCACGGTCCTCAAGGCACACCAACAGTGCAGGTTTTAGTGATATCCAGGCTTCAGCACAGATGGTTTAATCAGAATCACTCAGGTACTAATTAAGTCACCTGTTCTCAAGACTGGATATCACTAAAACCTGCACTGTTGGTGTGCCTTGAGGACCATGGTTGGGAATGCTTGCTCTAGCCCATGGAATGTGCTACACTAAATGTGGGTCCATGTTGGCAGATGTCAACATTGACACAAAACCATATAAAAACTCATGTAGACCTTTTCATGTATCAACCTTTTCCCTTTAAACTTTTTGCTTGTTTTGACCTTTTGTCAATATCGACATATTCCATGTTGAACTTTTGCCAATCTCAAACTTGTGTCAGTCAACCTTTAAGTGTTGACCCATTGAATGATGACCTAGAGTCGGACACTGTTGAACCTTTGATACAGTACATACCCATTTTTATTTTTTATTTTTTTGCTGCTATACCCTGTGGCATTTATACTTGCATTGCATTCTGTTGTCTTTGGAAAGCATTTCATATTGTAAGTTCCACAATAATCTCTAAAATTAAGGTAAAATCATAATGGAGCACAAATGTCTACGTTTTTGCTCTGTGATTTGAAAGTAATGTTTATTAGTATTCATTTTTCAATTGTGACAATTGATCCTAGTGTGACATACATTTTCTGAGCTATTCCTGAAATATTTGTCTTTTGCATTTGTTCACAAAGTTTTGCAAATGTCAACAGCAAACTTTGGTCTTACATGTTTGTAGTTCTACACCAATCTACACAGCAATGTGAATGGACTACCGATGTTCTGGTTTGTTTAGCAAAAAAACTCACACACATTTACCAACACAGTGTAATGTAAATAGAAAACAGAACCCGCAGAATGTATTGCTAGAAGCCTTAACCTTAGTTTGGCTCTAGAGCTCAATTGAGTGAAATATTGCAACAGTTTTGTGCATTTTTACTTAAGATCATGAATGAAATCAGTAACATAATGACCTATGTCTGGGTTTTCTAGCTAGCAAAAAGATATCACAATTCATTGACTTTATATAGAGCTATAATATAAATGCACAACATAATCACAAGGAAGAGCATTACATTACCCTTTTGAGAGCTGAACAATACTCATGTCTGGTGTAAATAGTATTGCTGTATCATGCCATTATGCAGATGGGATGCAGTCTGCATTTCTAAAGGAATGATCAAATTTGACTATGTAGACACCTGAAAGCTGGAGCCAGGATCCTGATATGGTTAAAATGTTACTCATTTCAGATCGCACCTATTTACTGTGTTAATGCCAGTCCAGCATACCGTCAGCAAGCCAGCATTAGAAACAGGTAAAAAAGTCGGGTTCTTACTGGTTCATTGCCGGGTTGCTGTGCAGTGTGAATGGGTTAATCAGGTGGAGTGACCAAGTTCCCATTTACACTGATGGAGGAGGCAGTGCTTGGAGCAGTGTCAGCTCCAAGTGCTGCCTCCTCCCCCACCCCCAATGACACTCCGCTGCTCTGCACCGCCCTGCCCCCACATGATGACAGTGAACCAGCAATATTGTTGGGTCACTTGAGGGCTCATACAAGAAAAATGGGTGACTATCAACTATGTGCTTGTGGGTCAAATATTATTAAATATATCATTAAACATTAGACGCTATGAAGGTTATCAAGGAAGTTGAAGGCCTTAAAAAAGGTCTTCAAGCTGTTGTAGTTCCTACATCCTTAAAAGCAGAGACATGTAACAAAAAAATTACTCATTATCAATATTAAGATGGCAAATTAAAACAAGCTATTTAAATATGCAAAAATTAAAAGAACTTTTAATCTTAGAATGTGTTTTGAAAAGAGGTTGCATGTAAACACCACTTAGCAGCAGTCAGAAAAAGTACTCTGTATCTGGCAGATCATAAAATACAGCTCATTGAAAGAAACCACATTTTATTTGTGGTTACTATTTAAACTTTATTCTGTACTTTTGATATAACAAGTGTGTTCTGGGAGTTCAAATCTGTGTGTACAAAAGAGCAAAAAGTCCTTGCATTGTGCTAACAAATTTCACAGCAATTATCTACTCCCTGACAGTAAAATAGAGGATAATGGCAATATATGTATGTGGGTACTGTAGGTGGACTATAGGAAACATGTTATTAATAAGGAACAGAAGGCTTACAATGCAGGCTTTTTCTGCACTGATTTCACAGGAATTAATGCTGGACAAATTTCCTACTTAGAATTGGTCTGTTTGGCTTCTTGCTACTTTAGAACTTCAGCACAGTTAACATATGTCTCACGGGACTATTGAGCGTATGTTCAGCAGTTGTGGATTACCACAGTGTCGACCTGCAGAATACAATATTTGTTTTAACTACTGGCATGCCAGAAACAACGCTGCATTATATAGTGCGGTGTGCTGAAACGTAGAGAGTGTTCAATTTAATGTGACACAAGAGTGTAATAAAATCAACCCTAGCATATACAAAGTTTGTTTAGACCATTTAATACATTCCAGTAAAGGGCATGTTGAAGCAGAGAGTTTTATTGTCCAAAAAAGCTAAGTAGATTTGGAACACAGATGCCTACATTGCTGGCTTGGTGGTAGCTGCACTATACTGAGCACATAAAGAAGAGGCCAGATTGGAAATTTACATAACAGACAGAAAGCAGGTAATAATGTTTATGTAACACGCATCTTAGGCTAATATGAAGCCAGACCACTGTGCATTTATATTGATTGGAAGGAGAGTCAGTGAAGTGGTTTGAAATAAATCAGAATATGACTTAAACATTATGCAGAAAAGAACAGACTTAGTATACACAAGAGGGAAGGCAAACATTTCTGCTTCTATGCTTTTCCAATTTGAACTTAACAAATATTACTTCAAAATAAAAGCTTATAGTAATTAAGGGATTATTATGATGCTTTTTAATAAAGCACTACAGTGGGTCAGCAATGCCTTACAAAGTGCATAAACAAATAAATGTTAAAAAATATCATGATAGACGTGCAGAAACAAGGCAGAACATATGACAATACAAACTAATATAAATATTAATCCATTATATCTTAATCCTAGAATGTCTGTGTGTGTGTGAGTGTGCATGTAATAGGGAATATAGATTGTAAGCTCCACTGGGGCAGGGACTGATGTGAATGTTCAACTATACTCTGTAAAACACTGCGGAAATATGTATCCATTAGATAAGAAACTGTTAATAAATAAATAATAAATTAATTATATTAGAACTACAAATGTAGCACAAGTTGAACCGGTGCCAGTGTTGTGTATCAGGGAGGAGATACTGGTAAGGAGGAACACATTAAAGAAGAGGGCCCTGCTTGTGAGAGAAAATAGAGGAGGGTTAAATATATACAAAAGCACTGAGGGGTGAGATAGGGGGTTATTCTGGTTGATTCTCTTACATGCGAATTTGCATCCTTGGGAGTCAACCAGATCCTACCTTGTGAATGGGGGTACACCGGCCCACCATTCATACATTTGCATGGCATACGAATGGATGTTTTACATAAACATCCATTCCCAGCCTGTGGGGGAACACCCACATCATGTATGTATGATGTGGAACATGCACGCATATCTAAGGTTGCTCAGAGGGAAGAGAGTGGGCAGCTGGCACCCACGTCATCGGCCCATTAGCATGGGAACGCCCATGAAACGCTTGGCATTCCAATATGCTAATAGTCGGCACCCCACCCCATGCCCCCACCCTCCGCCCACAAGGATGGGTGCGTGCACCCACCGAATGGTTTGTTCGCCATGGCTGCACGTACCCAACACATGCACATGAGCAGAACTGTGCACATGCAAACAATAAACATAAATATCAGCCCCGTGCGAATGGAAGCGGGCCTGCAAATGGACCTGAATAAGGTCCATAGTATGCATGGACACAGAGAGGTGGGTTAGGATGAAACATGGCAGTCTTTAGTATTAAAAATTGGTTTTGAGAGTCTGTTTGAAGGTTTGGACAGTGATGGAAAGTGTCTTATGGGGTGAGAGAGGGTTAAAAGTACATTAATTGTTGGGAAAGGTGCAGCAGTCATTAACAAAGTAAAGCAGATAGGCAATAGCAGGTAAGGAGATGAGGTTACAGATGTATGGTAAGCAGAAATTATTATAGAGAGGTAGGAGTTGGGAAGGCCAGATAAAAGTGGAGTAACATGCCATCTGATCTGCAGAAAGGATCTTCTCTTGCTCCCCAGAACCCCTGCAGTAATGCGGCTGTTTGTGACATCACTGCTCAAATCTTAACCAAAATTGCAGTGCAACCAGCAATCTGGAGTGCATGCGGAAGGGATTAAAGTTCTGGGGGTTGGGGCAGGGGCAGCGCATTTTGTTCCTCCCAAACTTGTCCAAAATGTAGAGACACACCCTTAATATGGCAACAATTTAAATTGCTTCTTGAGAACTTTAAATTGTCAAAAATTTTCATAAACTTCTAAACTTTCCTCAAATACCCTTTCCACTGGGTGCCAGAGAGGTGCCCTGCCTTGTACCTGGGTCTGTGCAGAAGGTGCATTCTACTTACCGGCCATTACAAGTTACATGCGCAGCCCCTCCGAAGTCTGGCAGCATCATCGTGATGACGCCGCCAGCATGATGATGCTGCAACCAGTGGCGTAGCTTTGTTTGGGCGCCCCCCGCCGTTAATGGGGGGGCGCCCCCCCCTGGCTGCGCCCCCTCTCTCTCCCCGGCTGCCCGTGCCCCCCATGCCCCCTCCCCCCATTGCCGCAGGCTTACCTGTCCGCCGCGCGTCTCGGCTCCCCTTCTGGATTCAATTAATTCTATGCAGACGGACCACGATAAAATGGCCGCCCCCATACTGCAGACAGTTTCAGAGAACAGTCTGCTTTATGGGGCGGCCATTTTATCGTGGTCCGTCTCCATAGCATTGATTGAAGCCAGGAGGGGAGCCGGGACGCGCGGACACTGGACAGGTAAGCCTGCGGGGGATGGGGGGCAGGGGGATTACTATAGCACCGCAGCCCCCCCCCCCCCGGCGCCCCCATATGCACAGCGCCCCTCCGCGACCGCGGGGGCTGCGGTGCTATAGCTACGCCACTGGCTGCAACGCATAGCCGGTATCTAGCGCACGCGTAGCCCACATCGCGGAAGCGAAGCGGCTGCTGTGGGAGAAAGGGGTCCTCTTCCGGGAGTCCGTGAGATGTCCCAGGATTCCGGGACTCTCACAGACATTCCGGGAGAGACGGCAACCCTGGCTTAGCACATCTCGCCCAATGACACACAAACTTGCCCATGTTTTTTTTTTTTATTTATTAGATCTGTGTTTGCTGGGCTGTGTAGTACTTTTAACTTTTATTTTACAGTACCAGATTCATGGTACCTCCTCCATTTGGCCTCCTTCCTCCCTTCCAGCAGCTGTGATGTGCAGCGCATTAGAGTCTGGGCTTTAGAGGGCTCAGACTTTACTGTGCGTGCACAGATCTGTGGAAAAAAGGCAGTTTTAACAATGCTGCTGCCTTCAGCGTGGGACTCTGGAGGGGTGAGTATTCAATTAATTGGTGCAACATGTGTGGTGTGTAGCCCCCTGAGACTTAGGGGCCTGTGTGCACCACACACACTGCAACCAATATAAATATGCCCCTGCTCCCCACTTTTTATCAACCATTTGCATAGCTGTCACCACAAGTGTCTGCAATTACACCTAACCCATGCAGGGGTTTCGCCTAAACATGCACGCAACTCAGATCTAACCACATGCCCACACACTCCGATATCACTTCCATGAGATGATTACTTTCTATGCGCATGCCGAGATGACACCCAGAAATGCTACATTGATGAGAGCTGTCCGCTCATTATTTCAGAGTTTGATAACAGGTCGAGACCTATTTTGTAGAGAATTATATATCTCCTTGTAAGACAGAGACATACGGTATCCAGCCTTGGAAAGAGATAAACTGGAGGAGTTGCTCAAAGCAACCAATTTGCTTCTAACTTTAATTTATTACACTGTGCTACAGTAGATATATAACAGAAGATGATCTGTTGCTTTGGAAAAATTATCCACTTTATCTCTCTCCAATGCTTGATTCATCTCACCTCCAGTGTCTCCAGTTGCTCTACTCATGTCCTGGCACCCTAACCTACAGCCTGACCAGCCTATTAGTTGAGCAGGCACTGAAAGACTCTATGGAAGGCACTGCTGCCCTTGTCACCGTCGTCCTGTCACCCAGTTTTTCCCTATCTCACTCTGCCTCCCCCGCCTCTCCTTGGCACCCACCACTACTGTAAGTTGCATATTGTGAACTTGGGTTAGGGTGGAGGAGGGGGTCCAAATTATATTTTGCACCTGGGCCCACCACCCACACGTTCTGCAACTGATGTATACAATATAGACCTAACAGAGACAGGAATTTATAATTTGCAATTAGAGATGAGTGAAACTTTTCTGAACTGTTTTGCAGAATATCCACGTGTTTGTTTACTATAGAAATTTGGCTTTAAGTGTTCCCAGTCCTATTCTAACCATATCCCACAGCAGAAGTAAATGACAGCTGCTGTCCCAGCTCTATTCATACACTGTAAATTGCTAATTGTGAATTTACAAATACAGTGCATGATGCCATTGAGGGGAATTGAGGAACATTTCCTAAGGGCAGGAAGGGTTGGAAGGTTTGGATGCTTCCACTAACTTCTGTACTATTGTGAATGGAGCATTGTAATACAAACTGAAATACAGTTATTTACTTGCTGTTTACATAAAAATATATAATACATTTCTTGCATTCAAAGTAGTATATTATATTTTGAAGCATTATATTTGAGTCCTGTTGGAGAAAGAGCGCTATATAAATAACATTATTATTATTATTGTTATTATTATTACTATATTATTATTAACGACAAAGTATTTAATAGTGGCTTATAAAACAGAGATTCAGCACAAAGATTTTATCAAGAGGAGCAATTTAGGAAAACAAAAAAGCAAGTCATTTTGTGTCTGGAACAATCCATGTTGTTAAGTAACATTTATATTGTTTCTGTGCAGGGTAAATACTGGCTGCTTTTGCTTGCAACTCACAGCTTTAGTTTTATACTGCAATTTAGATTTTAGTGCGAACAAATCCCACCCAAATCTAACACTCTCTGCACCTGCAGTGCAACATGGTTTGCCCATTTTTGTGCTTTTTGCTTTGCTAACAAAGCTGCATTAGACCCTATGTATGTAGGTCTAGGACAAACAATACTTCAGTTTTCTCTGCTTCTCAGATTATATGTGCAGTGGATCAAGGAACAAATACATTATTTAAAGGTGATATTATTGTTTGCATTACTGAATGAGATGGGTTAGGTATTATCTGTTGTATGCATTATGCACAAATTCATTTTAAACTGAGTACATCACTTACGATAAAAGTGCAAAACAAACCCAACATCTGTGGAAAATTCAGTGAACAGAAGCTATGGAAAATCCTTCAGCTTTATCTCTCTGTAACATAACAGATTGCAGCAATATTTTCAACTGCTGCTGCAAGCTGTGGCTGCCATGTACAAATCTGTCTATTTAAGCCTCTCAACAGTCCCGTCAGGCATCGTCCTGCAAAATACCAGTGTTGTTATCCAAGTATCCGCTAGCCACCATGATGTACTGGCATCCCCTGCTTTAGTTCTCCAGCTGGAAAACCTAGCAAGTGGCACATTCCAAAAACTGTCTGCCAACATTCAGCTTAGTGGGACTGGAGTTTGCATTGCCACAAGCTAAACTTTCACTCCAAGGCTTAGCTAACATTTCTTTTTAGTGCGTCTATGGGAAAAGTGTCTATTATTGGAAACACAATGTAATAAATGTGATTTACACATACACAGCTACAAATGTACACCATGAGCACGTAAAAGATATTTGTACTGCTTGATTTTTTATACAGTGATCAGCACAAATAATACAAATGCGATATAAGAAAGCAGTGCCTATAAGCTTTTACACACAGGAAATATAATTTAATATGACAAAAAAAGACACATATAAACATAACATATAAACATAACATTACATCCTGCAAGTAGCAATACTATATCTATTCTTACACTACAAAGTGCCCCTTGAGGTAAAAGCCATTACTTCGGTACATATTTAAGATTGACATTTAAATGACAATTATATTGAAAGCAAAATACAGTGCGTTTTGCTTTTTCAAATGTCATTGTTGTTTAGAACTTTGTCCTGCAACACACCCAGACGTGCAAGCTTGTGAAAGCCACCGCTTATTAAATTTGCCCTCTTAAGTAGAATTCATTTTTTCGACAGTTACATTAAATCCATGTGCTAGCAAACATTCGGAAGCATCCTGTTCTGATGAAGCTTACAATCTAGTTTAATCATGAAAAACAAGGAATTACACAAAAATACTGATCTGTGAGATATGTGAGCCTAATACTGCTTTCAGATCACAAATGCAGGGTTGCACCGGGACTTTGAAATGGTTCAGTCCCGGTGCCACCCTGCATGTGCAGTCGCATCAATGAACCAGCGAGGCGGAGCATCATCAGGGTAGGAGGCAGCGCTTAGAGCTAATGCTGCTCCAAGCAATGCCTCCTCCATAGTGTGTACGGGAAACGGTCGCTCGACTCGATTAACCCATTCACACTGCACAGCAACATGGCAATGAACCGGTAAGAACCCTTCTTTTTCCCCGGTTCGTATTGACGTGTTGCGACCGGTTAAATGTAACTGGAAACGCATTTTCACATCACACCAATTACCAGGTCGAACCTGCAAGAAACCGGCATGAACCCGGTAATTAGGTGCGATGTGAAAGGGTTATAAAATGGAACTTAGCAAGTAGAGTTACCTTCCTAATAACTGAAAACGAACCTGTAATAATAACTCATAGACCTTACTATATATAATTATGTGAAAGGTATGACTATGCGGTGTACAATATAAAACAAAGAGAGAATATAAAGTTTGTAATGATCCTGATCACAATTGGTGGTCCATATATTCTGGGCACCTTAATTTTGCTCTATTCTAGATTCCAGAGTCTTTTTCGTCATTGGTATGGCTAAGTGTTTAGGACTATAGCGTGTGCATCTGCAATATCATTTTTTCTATGTTAAACTATGTGGTAAATTTACTAAGATGGGAGTTCTATTGAAGATGGGGGTGAGATGTAATAGGGTGCAAATTTTAGACAGCTACAAAAATCACACCATATCTCACATGTCCCATTTGTGATTTTTCATCCGAAAATGTTCTTTTATGTGTTAAAATAAAAATAGAAACAGAGTGCCCCCTAACCCCCCGAGCATACGTACGGAGTCCATGAAACGAAGCTCATTGGGAATCCCTTTGACTACCATAAAGGAGAGGAGCCGCTCTGTCGGCAGTGCCGGATTTCCAACTAGGCAGGTGAGGTACATGCCTAGGGGCTGCATGGCAGCTTCTTTCCCTGCATGATACAGGGAGAAGCATAACTGGAATGTGTCAATGCATGGGATCTAAAGGCAGTGGGAGGTTACAATTCTCACTAATGGAGAAAGAGGTGCATTATTGTATACTACGTGGAGGCACATTATACTCTACAATATGGGGGGGGGGGGGCAGCTAAAATTGTTGTGCCTAGGGGTCATAGGCAAACGCAGGGGGGGGGGGGGTTCTGGTTGCCTGGAAACCCCCCTCTTCTTGGCAAGTGCCTTTAATTGTGACAACAATAGCTGGGATATAATATGATCAACAGAGCTGTCACCACATCTTAAAGTTTAGTGGACAGATCAGATCTGCAGCACATGCCCAGTGTACTAGCTTCTTCTACCACATTTGCTGTATGTGTGGATCTGAGCCCTCAAACATTGCCATGGACCAGACAGTAGCTGCCAAGAGGAAGAGACAGGAGCCTTACCATGAATTGGGAGATTGTGAGCTTAGAAAGTGTAGTACTGTTTTTATTATGTTTGTGTATTTATTTATTTCTTTATTATGTTTAATCTGTTCCTGACCCCTTATCTTATTTAAATATAAGAAATATCCTGTACTATAGACCGTTCCATACCGTATCCAGTGTATAAAAATACCAATTTTCAGAGCTGTTACCGCTCCCCCAGACTCACATACTTACTCCAGTGGGAGATATTGGATTACATTTGGAAACCCCCCTCTAAAAATCCTGCGCTTGCCACTGGGGGTGGCCAAAATCTTTAATCCACCTATGTCCATCGGGGGAATGTGGATAGGGTAAGTATGTGCATATATGTGTTAGTGTGTGTATTAAAGTTATACTTTTCTGTCTCTGTCTCTCTTTCTTATATTGTTTTCACAGTAGAACTACAAGTTTAAGCATTTCCATGAATGCCTCACATGTTGGGCTTGTGGTTCTTCAAATCCCAGCATGCAGGGGAGGTCTTCTGGTTCTTGTTGTTCTACTGTAAAAACCAGTATATTTTTTTAATCTTGTTTTTACACCAAAAAATCAGGCCGCCAACCACCGCCCATGGGTGGCGGCGACAGTCCAGATCTTCTGCCCTGGTAACCCCTTCAGGGCTGACCAGCCTTGGTAGTCATGTTTTGGCTGGAGGACCATGTTTAAAAAGTATCCCCTGGCTGTTTTGTCCCCCGTATTTTGATAACCAGGACCGGTCCAGGATCTAGGTGCTAGTTTCTTAAATGCGGGTGATCTCCACAATTTATTCCCACTGTATTTTTGGAACCAGGACTGGCTCAATAAGCCCGGAGCTGGTTATGCTTGGGGAAGAGGAATCCACGCCATTTCTTAAAAATTTTAACACACTTTTTTTTTTACAAAACATACGCAGATCTCACTGATCTGTGCATGGTGCTGTCAAACTCACCAGACTGGACCTGGTCTATTTATTTTGAAATTTCTGGTCATGTTTAGGGTGTGATTTGAAAAATCGCACCCTATTACATTTGAAAATATCTGGATGTGATATTGAATGTGCATTTTTTCGACAGGTTAAAACATGCAAATTTTACTGCAGTTTGCACCCGCTACATGTACGATTTATGGAAAACTAGCAAATTTGCCCATTTTTATCTAAAATCGCATATGTACAAAATTGCAACCTATTACATCTTACACGCGATGTTGCCCATAGCAATCAATCATATTCAAGAAACACCTCTTCTTATGCTTGGAATTAGTGTGCGTAGTCCAGGGTCCCCTCAATATATGATAGAAATGTTATAGTTAAACATTTCCAATCATAGACATATTCTTCTATTTTCTATTCGATTGCTGTATATTCTTTCATTAAATTTTTCACCTATATGTGAGGAATGCAAGAGTTTTGTACAGAAGAGACCACTAGAAGGTGCCCTGCAGAGCAATTCAAGTGCTGACACTAACATTAATGTTACGATGTTATGTAATTTTGATGGGCTGGTAACTAGTATTTGATCATTTTATAATTGTAACATGCACTGCTTAATGACATTTCTTTTCTTTCTGAGTTTAAATAAATCTAATATAAAATGCACAAGACCACTGTTGTAGAAAGACACCAGGACATCCAGAGCAAACTAATGAGAGCACAAGGAGCACAAACATGCCAAATGAAGGAAGCACACCTAAAAAGTGTAGAAGTGGACAAGTAAAGAAGTTGCCTATAGCAACCAATTAGCTAATATCAGTATCTCACTATTGAGGATCTATCATACTGCCAGTATTATAAGAAGTCATAGCCAGACATGAGGGCTATGATCTGTAGCCTTTACTGGTAGAAGATGTGAGCATTAATAAATAGTAATTGCCATTTCTGCTACATGTTAAGCTCCATCTGTTGATGCCGGGGCTCTGGGATGCAAAGAACACTCAGTAAAGGGCCACCTTTAGCCTTGAGGTGTTTCTCTGGCTCAGAGAGGAACTGGCAAATTAAATGGTATTCCCAGCAATACCAGGCGCTCTGTCGGATGTATAGGAACTAAATAAATAGATTTTCTGCCACATTTAGAGAAAAAATGTCCGTACTGTAAGATAGTGTGTACAAATCAGATATTTGTAACTGTCTGATCAGCAAATAGGAAATCAATGTAAATAACAATTTATAGAAGAGTATCTATTATTTACATACAATTGCACATTAAACATATCAACGTGGACAACATGTAACTAAATATACAGATTTGTTCTCATATACTAAGTGTCTGTAGTAAGATGCCCTTCGCCACTTACAGTAGGTGTTCTGAAAAGGGTAATAGCCAGTCATAGCATAGCTGCATATTTTACATAAACACAATGGTTCTTATAAAACTCTGATGGTTAGAGGACTACTCATGCACAGCACCAATGCTGCAGAATGGGTTCTGTGTTGTTGCATACAGTGCCCCCTAAGCAACAGCCTAACTGATAGGCTGTTTTGTAGGCATGCTGAGGCCAGGCTTCTTCTGATACTGATTCGGAGGCCCCGGCAGAGGAGTTCCATACTCAGATGGCTGATGGCCAGGGCCGGTGCTAGGGTGTCCGGCGCCCTCCTGCAAACCATACATTTTGCGCCCTTTCACATTGCTATTGCAACAAGCTGCAGCCCGATTGTTGGAGTGTATGCAACATGCGATCCTATTGAGGATCTCGGGTGCATGTACATGTATGCATACACCATCTCAGTGCTGTGTCCGAAAAATGTTGCAGGCACTAAAGGAGCCCATACATGCCATGCATGCAATGTGTGTCCGATGTGATCCGAAAGCAGTACAAATAGTAAGTGCAGCAAATACTTTTTGTACTGTGCGATGCGATGCCCGACTACAGCGTGTATGGCCACCTTTAGGCACATAACTCAGCCCATTAATTAAAAAGTGTCTAAATTAATATAAAAAATCTACAATTATTTAAAAATTTGTTATAAACATGTATAATAAAAGACTCACTGTTCTTTTGCTGTTTAACTCTTGTGCAGTCCCTCCTCTTCTATCTGTGTAGGCAGGACGCTGAGGACGCCATTACACCCCTCTTGTGACTGAGGGGGAAAGGATGGGGAGAGAAGGAGGAGATGGAAGAAGAGGGGAGGAGATAGAGGGGGCGGAGTGTTGAGGACTGGCAGTGGCACTGGCACAGCACTCTGAGAAGAGGGAAGGAAGGGGAGGCGGCGCTGCTGCCTGTTCGTCATTTGATTGACAGCTGACAGGCGCAGGGAGCAATGGGTAGGGGGCAGATCTGGACATGATATGTCATCCAGGCATTCACAGACAGCGCTACATGCCTCAGCACAAGTGTCCGTGAGGAAGAGGGGGCAGGTCGCAGGAGGAGGACAGTGTGTGTGCGGTGCAGGGAGCTGCTCAGCCTCTCCATACTGCCACCCACTGTCAGACAAGCGCTGTGGGCGGCATGCAGGAGGCAGTGAAAGTGAGGGCTGAGGCAGCTTTAGCAGAGCAGGGAGGGAGACAGCGCCTTTTCATCATGGCGCCTCCCTGCTTTGCAGGAGCTGCTGAGTGGGTAGCGCCGGCCCTGCTGATGGCAGAAGAAGCAGCACTCGGATATGAGATACCGGCATGAGGCACCTTGTTTCTCGAAGCATCTACTGTAGCATTAATATATTTTTGCAGTTCTGCTTAAACCCAAGAGGTAGTAGTGATGCAAATAGTGCCCACCTATGCCCATAGTAGTTTGCAGCGTGCAGGAGATTTTTTTCTACTTTTATTTAACCGATGCATTAGTACAATCGATGTACAAAATCTCATATTCCGCATATCAGAAGGTGAAGGGAGAAATAGCCACTGTCACTCATATTGGAACATATTTGCAAATTTGATACTTTTCCTTATACTGTATATCACATCAATATATAGCTTTGTTAAGTACTGTAGCAGTTTATGCATACTCTCCTACTAAGCGATCCAAAAACGAGGACCCGGGTTTCTTATTCATTGCCAGTGGATTTTTTCATGTTACCAGTGGGTTACATGATTGCTGCCAGGGAGATACATGCCCATTGCCAGGGGATTAAATGCTTGCTGCCAGGCATTTCCTGCTCATTGCCAGAAGGGATATATATATATCGCTATCTGGAATCCGGAGTAGGGCCTCTAGCATCTGTCTCCTCCACGAAGGCAGCCAAATTTGGAGGAAAATTTTAAGCAGATTTCATATGGATGGCCAGACCCACTGGAATCTGCAGAAACCATGTTCCCCCACAGCGCCAGCTCCGCCAACTACTGTATCGGGAAGCAATATCTACATTAATAGGTGCACTGCTTAAGGTATCTGAGATTTCTCCATGGTAACCCCTTCAGTGAATAGGAGGAAAGAGTGGAAAGCCCTGTTATCAATGCTAAAGAGCTTTTTACTGCTGCATGAATAGACCCCTACAAACCTTACAACATTTACAGCATTCATACCCAGGGGCATAACTAGACTGTTGTAGGCCCCATAACAAACTTTTGAAAGGGCCCTGTGTCCCATTGGCTCAGAGGAATGTAAATAAAAATGCATTGCCCCCTATATGAAAAAAATGACATGACAGTTGTGACAGGTTCATGATAGAAGTGACAGGGACAGGACAGAACAGAACAAATAGGACAGGAGAGAGGGGTGACATGAACAGGACAGATGTGACAGAACCAGGACAGATAGTACAGGTAAAGACAGTGGAAACAACTAGCTACACATTTTTTTACATAAGCTTTTGGGCTTCTGCAATGCAGAAATATCAGTTGAGGTAACTCTATATCTGAAATAGCATACATTTTAAAGCTGATGCAGACATATTTTACTTTAAATATTAAAGAAGTCTATCCAACATGTGTTTAAATATTTTATTTGTGTTTTGCAGTGTGTAAATAGACATATTTTTAGGGGTTTATTTCTATTGAGTAACAGGGCAACTATTTAATGTGAATATTTAAATGCATATGGGGATATTAATCAAAGCTTGAAGAGAGATAAAATTTTTGAGATATAAATTACCAATTAGACCTGATCACATGGCTGCGAGTTCGCACTGAGGAAGATTACAGATGAACCGCATATGCGGATGGGCAGCAATTAGCATGCATGGTGCTGGCCAGTGATGAAGTCCTGCTACTTTTTCTTTTTACAAGCCATTTTCGAGCCTTGTAGGCATCTCGGGGTGTAACTAGCCATTTCATGGGATTGCCAAGAAAATCGTGCCAGAAAAAAAAAAACGCTGCAAGCATCAGGGAAAATACAGGGATGACCAAGCATTTTAAGAAAGGGTTTGTGATGTCAGCAACAGGCCATATATGGCTGTCTTTGTTGCAGCCGTGGAGTAAGTCTCTGGCTACTCCTAGCTTGCAATTATTGGTGGATAGAAAAATCAATGAATGGTTAGCCAATATCAAAGGATTTTGGTTATTTTTGCTCAGCTGGGAAGTCTACCTATTCATTGATATGGGTGTGGTATGGTGGTCCGACAGAGGGGATCCTGATGGTCAGTATCCCAACATCAGAATGCCGACTCCTGGTGCTCCAACAGGGGAGTAAGCACAAAAAAACCCTTGCATGCTCGCTGCGCTCACCCAACTGTGGGCTTGGTGGCTCACTTCGCTCGCCAAAGGTTCTATTCTGCCACTATGGGGGTCGTAGACCCTCATAAGGGAGATTAGACCCTGTCAATCAGGATTCTGATGTCGGGATACTAACCGTTGGGTTCCCCCACTATCGGGCAGTCATCTGGCACCCATTCACACAGCATACACATTAATTTGTAAGGCGGGATTTCTCTATAGCGGGGCAGTGTCTACCTGATCGCTGGCCATTGCACACACAGTTGTGTGATCAAATCTGAATTACCCCCTTAGTATCTATTAATTACTTTGTTTTTTTATAGGCATTGTTTTTTTAAAACATTTTATTATTAAACATTTGAGACACAATATTTCATTTTAGTATTACTTATTACTGTTTTAGGTTTCAGTGTATTAAAAGTAAATTTTGATAAATGTTACTTTTGAAACTTTTCATTTTTCAAAATGACTATTGAGTTCAGAATTCCAAAATGTTTTTTTTTTTAGTGTAACCTTTGCAAGCTGATTTGAAAGTCTAATAATTTTGTAGAATATATTATTTAGCCATTATTTTAATGATTATCCACTTGTGATTTTATCTTTTGCATGGATATGTCATCAGTTATTAAATTATGGAAATGTATTTTTATAACACTTCAAAACGAAATCCAAATTTAACTTTTGTCACTGCAATGTACAGTATTATTGCTGAAACTATTGCACTCTTCATGCATTTCCTTGTGGCCTTCCTTTAGAACAGTATATATCATATCCCACTGGGATACAATTTTAAGAACGATGGTGGGGAATGTTGTGAAAATCAGATAAACCAATGGCACAAACTATCTATCTCTACATTACTGCAAATACTGTACGGTACTTTGATTGTCATCACGGCAAGCTACAGCCATTGCAATGATAGGCAGGGCTGAGGCAATGTATTAGAAAATAAATAGTGATGTATAACATGACTAGACATGCAATTCAGAAATCCATTTTCTGTGAAATAGTCTGACAGTCTAAAGGAAAAAGATTTCTCAGCAATCCACGCTATGTTTTAGGACAGATTTCAGAGGCCTGTGAACCATACTAATAAAAGACCTGTCAAAAACCTTTTTTTTTTTAAATAAAACAAAATAAAAAAAATCGGTTTTGGCACTTAAGGTATAATTTTTACATCAAACAATATTCACCATTGCAATATGCACATCAAAACTCAATAATGCTGGCTGTATATTACACTCATTCTGATTTCTAAACAAAATTAACTATATCTGATATACGATAATGCAATATATCTAGTGGCCCATGGTAATGAATGGGTAAGAGAATGAAAAGTAAAATTAAATAGCAGGGCTAGCTGTAGACAGCATGCATCTTTTCAGGTCTTAGAACCAGCCATCTGTATTAGCTATTTTGGAATGCTAATCATAGAGAAAATGGAACAAGTTTATAAGCGAGTGCTGAAAATTGACACGGTGCCTTCCATTACTTATCTGTAATTTATATTTTGGTTTTCCGTGCAGACAGAGTATTTTCCAGCCCACTCATCATGTCTCAAATAACTGAATCACTGGAATGAGAGGAGTTTTATATATATATATATATATATATATATATATATATATATATAGCTCATCCATCTCTATGGGGAACTTTATTGACTAGAATAATAAAAAGATAGGTTGTAATGGATCAGTTTATTCATTGGGTACCGTCGAGAACAGTAAACTAAAATTAATAACAGTTATAACATTGAACACTGAGTTTTGAAATTATTTTAAGAATGATTTTCTCCTGTTAGGCTATAGATACAGCACACTGCGCTGTCCTGCTCCCCATATATATGGACATGTGGCAAGACTTTGGGTATTCCTGCTGATAGTGTACGGTGCATATCTCACACAGTAGAATTACCATTAGATTCCCACTGCTTTCACAGCATTAACGTGTTTTAAGCACCAGTATTTCCAACCAAGGTAATCATCGATGCTTCATAAATTATGTTTGCAGCTCATTCTTTCACCCGAGGGGGTAAATCCTTTACAGTCTTTCACAACTGTAAGACACTAAAAGAAAAGAGTACTTTTTCCAGATAATATGTAAGAAATGGTTTTGAGATAGTTTTTATACTTTTGTTCAAAATTAACAGAACCTTATGATCTTTTTAAAACTTGCTGGATATGGAGAGAGGGAGCAGTGAAACAAGAAATTGGAGGTAGAAGTGGGGGTGGAGTGGACAGTTTTGTAGGCTAAAAACTGTCACAGCTCAAAGTGAAAGTAAAAGCGGTCACAGCTCAAAGTGAAAGTAATGTACAGTTCATTGGAGAAGCCGTCATTTAGATGGGCTTTTAACTAGTCAAGTTATAATGGATTACCCCATAGAGAACAAAAATCCATGTTTTCCTAAATAACTTTCTGTCACTTCTGATTAATATCATGCCAATGTCATGGAAATTTGAGATCATAAAATAACATTTTGGTCTAAAAAAAGTTATCTAGCTAATCTGAAATAATGCAATTATGCAATAATGCTTCACTCGTCACCCATCATGTTGACTATAAGGCCAGTATCCAATGCTCCCGATTCACAGTTTTTTTTTTTTTTGGGGGGGGGGGGGGGGGGGCGAATCGGGCTGTTTTCAGTCCTTGCAGTGAATCTTTTTCACTGAAAATGTGATGCATCCTATTCAATATTCACTGATCGCCGAAAGCGAACAGTGAATACCGGCCAGTTCTCCGTTTCGTGCTCGCTGCAATTCGCTAGTGTATTTCAATGGGGTTTTCGCCAAGAGTGTATTCATTGCTAGGATGGCAAATTGCTTTCTCCCTGATTTTTGCCATGATTCACCATTTTGCATTCAACATTTTTTTAAGGTGAACTGGAAAGTGATCTTTTTAAAATAAAGGGTTTTTTTTTTTTTTGGGTGGCAAAAAAATCTGATTTTTTTCTGTGAAGGGGCATGCTAGTTTAATTCATGTGCTTGAAGCACATTAATATATATTTAATTTAAATTTAAAAAATTTTAACATTTTTTTTAACTTTTTTACACTGAATGATTTTAGTAAGATTCTTAAAAGTGGGAATCTAATGGTAAGAGAATGGATCTAAGAACAGAAAAGAAAATCTATGCTGTTTCTGCTGTTATCCAACATGTCCTCCTTGTGTAGCCACACATTTGTATAGTCTCCCTGCTACACTATGTAAAATAAATAAATGTATATAAACATTAATTCAATAATTACTGTATATAATGTTTCACCTGGAAGACTTACATGAGCATAAAATGTAGCAAAATACTAAAATCAGGGGACTTCACTTACAGTTCAACAGCCCAAGGCATATGTGTCCTTTCTGGAAAACTGTGCCTAGGTCCAACTGCTGAGTTTCTCCTCTAAACAGTTTTATAAGTACTACCAACAAGTTTATAGAGAGTAATTGTGATCCCAGCTGAGAAAAATAGGCAATTCAATAAGGATGAAATTTACGGGAATTGTTGCCTCTAATTGTAAATGAAACGCCAATCTATCTAATCCTATAGCTGGTATTGGATCTATGCCTATTTCTATACTGTAAGACAATCAAATGATCTGAATAGTATATTGCAATCCAAATAACATTCTTATTTTGTACCATTCATATAAACTTAGAATATAATATTGCAGATACAATGCCATGTTGTGATTGGCCGGAGCAGCTACATTGCAAACTCAATTTTGTAACTTCTGAAAATAGAAACAGGATGTAGGTTGAGAAGGACAGCTGTGAGATTAGTAGAAATGAGAGGATTTGCTGATGGAGAAGAAACAGAACAATGGCCCTTATTCTGATCGGTGCGGCCGGATCCGAATATGTGGCCGGGACCGTGCATGCGAAACCCCGCCTTCCATACGGATCGCCAACTCCGTCCGTACGCGGTAAGAAGCTGGCCGAACGGACCGCACGTGTATTTTTCATGGAATACGCCTCCTCCATCTCAGGGAACCTCCCCCATCATTCGATGGTCGCAGACCATCGAATGCAGGACCGAGTGGTCCACCAGCTCCCGCAACCTCAGACCACACGGACATTTTTCAGTGCAAAAGAGGGATCTGGGCGGGCAGCTGACATCCGGCGATGTCATATGTCCGCCCCCTACAAGTCACGGCCGCATTACCATACGTACGCCCAGCGTTTGCATGGGAACGCCCAGCATTTGCATGGGAACGCCCATGAAACGCGGGGCGTATGCATATGGTAATGAGCCCAAATAGCCCTCCACGCCCCTCTCCACCCCCTGTTCGGAGTGTTCACATTTCATGCGGGATTTGGCCGTACGCCCCGCTCGCACATGCGCAGAGACGCCTCTGCACATGCGCAGACACAAAACATTGGCGGCATGAACGCACGCGGATATTACCGCACCAACCAGAATAAGGGCCAATATGTGGGCAATTGGGATGAGCTGGGAGAGAATAAACAGTTAAGGAAGGAACAGTACAGGAAAAAGACCTAAAGGATGGAAGACAGAGCACATGATGCAGTTGGGAGCTGGGAGAATGGGGGCCTTGGAGTGAATCCCTGTTGGAGAAATTGGTACTGATTATATCTGCTGATGCAGAGAATACAGGAATTATAGAGAAATTGGATCAGTTGAAAGCACTGAAATACAGAAGCCAACAGACTTTAGGTAAGTGTGTGTTTGTGTAAATGTGCACATCTCTATAAGTTGTAATACAAAAATAAAATAAAGTGTGTTGTTATTTTATTGTTAATTTAAAAAATGTAAAAGTTCTTATACTATTTCAATAAGTAGCATGTTCTGAGAAGCAAAAGTAGTTGAATTTTTTGTATAGTAGTAGTATTTTCAAGAGTTCACCAGGGTAGGATATACAGTAAAAGGTCCATAATGAAATGGTGGGTATACTGTAAACTGCTCAGTTATGTAGTGTAAGGAATAGAGGAGTCAGTGATGTAGGTTAGGGCATAGATAGGTTACAGATGTAGTGTAGGGTATAGAGGGGTTATTAATGTAGTGTAGGGTATAGAGAGGTCAGTGATGTAGTGTAGGGTATACAGGGGTCAATGATATAGTAAAGGGTATATACAGGGGGCAGTGATGTAGTGTAAGTCAGTGATGTAGTGTAGGGTATACATGGGTCAATGATATATTAAAGGGTATATACAGGGGGCAGTGATGTAGTGTAAGTCAGTGATGTAGTGTAGGGTATAGAGGGGTCAGTAATGTAGTGTAGGGTATAGAGGGGTCAGTGATTTAGCATAGCCAGGTTACTACTATTCTACCTATTGCTCTGTCCAAGTTTGTTCCAGTTGCCCGGAGGCAAGATAAATATTGATGCCCCCCCCCACACACACACACACACACACACAGCACCTCTTATAAATATATCTATGCATGTGTGTAAATTTGTATAAATTTTATGTATATTATGTTTAAAATAAAGAGACTGTTCCTGCTAGGAGGGGTAGACAGCCACAGAAGCAATATTGAGGGCTTTGAATAAACTGATTCAAACTTACAGGGGCAGGAGAAGTGCCCCCTTGGGAGAAGGATCCCAGTGGTAGATGACTCCATTGCCTCCCAGAGTTACGACTCCGGCTCTGTCCTGCCACCTCCCTTTAAATAGCTGTATACTTACCCCATTACCAGCATATTCTCTATCATCATTGGGTGTGATATGTTTAATGGCTTGCTGCAGTGGAAACAGTTCGGAGGGCAGTGCGTGAACTGCTCCCAATGTGCATGCATGTTGGAGATGGTAAAGCAGGACCAACTGTCCATGAGGGCTATATATATGGGAGACAGGGGAGGTATAGATAGTATGGGGAGACTAGTAGCAGTCAGAGTAATGGGGGGGGCAGAGAGGTGGAAACAGGTGGTGGGGCTGGACAGAATCTGGGGATGGTAGGGACTAATATGATCTGGAATATGTTGGGTCCCTTTATTAACATTAAGTATAGACTGCTTATAGGACTGACACTCACCACAATCAGGCAATAGGCTGGGTGCCTCTGTAGTAATGGTATAGAAGTCACTGATCCCCAAATCCCCACGGGTAGGGAATCAACATGGCACTGCAAACATTCAGTATATATCCAAAAAATTAGGCAACATTGTAAAAAAAATTGTGACATCTTACTGAGCTTTATATGTTTTGTGACATTCTGCTGATTTAATAAAATTATTTGAAACGGTCAGGCCTGAGAGCTTTTTAGCTAAAGCCACATGTTAATTATACTAATCTTCATATTTTTCACTTACATATTAAATTAAAATATAGTTTTGGCTTGAAGTCATTCAACTCCATCATTGCTTCACATTAAGGTACTAATTACCATGACTTGTGTTTCTTGATCTCTCTTGAAATAAAAAGTCTCTATTTAGATATAATAGCTTCCTAACCTAGCCAAGATTAGCTATCTTTTTGTTTTCTTATGCATTGCAGTGGTCTCTTTAGAGAAGCCATCTATTCTATGCCATGGCATAGTGTTCGTATTACTGCTTCACATAATCGGGGCCATGGATTCTGTTTAGATTCTATGTTCTCTGTAGATATGTGTGTGTATATGTATGTATATATGTATATATGTATATACACAGCAGGGTCCCCAGGAGATCCAGGAACAAACACGGCACTGCAGCTTCTTGATGTGCAAAAACTTTGTTTTATTTGCCTCGACGGGCCATTTCGGGGAATTCACCCCTTTCTCAGGAGAATGCAAACAGTACTGTTTGCATTCTCCTGAGAAAGGGGTGTATTCCCCGAAACGGCCCGTCGAGGCAAATAAAACAAAGTTTTTGCACATCAAGAAGCTGCAGTGCCATGTTTGTTCCTGGATCTCCTGGGGACCCTGCTGTGTATGTATTTCAACAAGGGCACGCAGCCACATTGAATTATTGCTGATAGTGCCAGTCCAATTGGACATATATATGTATATATATATATAATCATGTAAACAAATGCAGAAAACCAAAAGTCCAAAGCACCTGAACAGACCAGCACATCCAATATTTCAAACGATGAAACAAGAAAAGAATTTAATGAAGGGTCATGATACTCATCACATGAGCGGACAGCAGCTCTCTTATATCCACATATCCAAAGTGGTAGCAGCACAGAAATGTCCACGAGTAGCTCCCTGACGGGCCGTTTCGGCGATCCAACGCCTTTTTCAAAGGGTAACCACTGAATGTGAGTTAACCAAACCCTTATAACACAGTGGAATGTACCACTACTTACCTAGGCATAGGGCGATCACACCGCATTCTCCCGCCGCGTTCCCGCCATGTCAGCGCCGTATCTCACAGCCGCGTCATTGCCCCTCATTCCGGAACCAAAAAACCGGAAGTGGAACAAAAGACGCTGGCCGCAGATCCGGGGAGCTGCATTAGCGGGCGTACAGCCAGGAAACATGCAGGACGCTTCCCCGTTGCCATGGCAGCGCGGCACTTCCATACTAATTCAGATAGTTAACCTATGAAAAATGCTAACAGCCATATATAAACATGAAAAGTATGTACATATTCGCAAAAATGCTGTGTAGGCCAGATGATAAACATCAAAGCCTATACAGAGTAAAGCATATAAATGAAAATATAATATTATAATTTACAAAAAATATAACGAGTATGAATGAGGGGGGGCATGGGAGCGGCCGATCAGCAAATTTAATGAATAAAGAGTAATATTACTAATAGCCTCGCACCACCATTAAAAATGGTGTGCAAGATGCTAATTCATAAAGAACGTAATTTACATACATTATCAGCCAACTCACAAGCCTCACATCATATCAAAGGAGGTTATAATCAAGAAAAAACATGGAAAAAATATGAAAAAATACATAAGCACATCTAAGAAAATAGTAAATAGCAAGCTAAAGAGATAATGAATCAAAAAGGTCCATGGTCAAATATTGACCATGCATGTCCGATCAGGGACATCCCACACAGCCATACTAAATGAAAATTGACATATTGATCTCCTCATTAAGTCCCTGCGGAGCCAATGATTGAAGATTGTAAATCCACTGGCTCTCACGCAGGAGTAGGCGTTTGTGTCTGTCTCCCCCTCTTCTTAATGGGGGTATATGGTCGATAGGCATGAACTTAAAATCGTTAATCTTATGACCACAGTAGGCAAAATGTCTGGCGACTGGCGGGGTGGTATTGTCCACCTTAAGCAATGCTTTTTTGACAGATGAGCGGTGGGCTGCTATTCTCTCTTTAAGAGAGCGGACTGTTTTGCCCACGTATATCTTGTGGCATGGACAGGTCACCATATACACCACGAATTTGGTGTCACAGTCCATACGGTGCCTTATTTCAAATTTCTGGCCCGTCTGTGCATGCTGCCAGCTGCTGCCCGTGATGATGTGTCCACAATTAACACAGCCTGAGCATCTGAACGAGCCCTTTCTCGTACTCAGCCATGTGCTTGGTCTGTCTACTCTCGGGCTAATATCTGAGTAGATTATGCGTTGTCTGATGCTCTGACTCCTCTTATAGCAAAACATAGGAGGTAATTTGCACATCCCTCCTATCAGAGGATCCGTCTGTAGGATATGCCAGTGTTTCATCATCACTGCTTTAAGTTTACCAGACATAATGGAGTAGGTGTTTGAAAACATCATCCTCTCTTCCTTAGAACTATTCTGTGCGGTCATACTCAAAAGATCATCACGGTTAAGTGCTCGACATCTCTGTTTTGCGCTTTCAATCTCCTTGGCATCATATCCCCTTTGTGTAAAGCACATACCCATCTCTTTGAGGGTTTTCTCAAGATCTTCTGGTTTAGATGTAATCCTCACCGCCCTCAAAAGTTGAGCATACGGCAATCCCGCTTTGAGGGGCTGAGGATGAAAACTGGATGCCAATAGCAAACTGTTTCTATCCGTGGGCTTTTTAAAAAGCTTGGTAACAAATCTCCCTTCGACTATTGACACAGCAACGTCTAGGAAATCAATTGAATCATGGCTGGCTACGTGGGTGAACCTGATCGAACCAGGGAGGTTGTTGAGCTGCATGACAAACCTCTCTAAAAGTTCCACTCCACCGGTCCAAACAAAAAATAAATCATCGATATATCGAACATACATCGAAATAAATTTGGAAAAATTAACATCAGACATAATAAATTTTTGCTCGAAATCATACATAAAAAGGTTCGCATACGATGGGGCCATGTTGGACCCCATCGCAGTCCCCTTAAGCTGCAAATAAAAACTATTATCAAAAAGAAAATAATTTTTATGCAAAATAACCTCGATTAACAAAATCAGAAATTCCATAGCAGGACCGGTGTAGTGGACACTAGAGGAGATAGTTTGTCTAATGGCAGCCACTCCCTCCTCATGACCTATATTCGTGTAAAGGCTGGTGACATCCATGGTCACCAGCATGCTGTTGGGTGGTGGCCCGTCAAGCTCCATAAGTTTTTTAAGAAAATGAGTGGTGTCACGCAACCAATATGGGGTATTTTGAACCACCGACTGGAGATGGTAGTCCACGTACTGCGAGATGGGCTGGCATAAGGACCCTATGGAGGAGATGATGGGTCTCCCGGGTGGCGAAATCATAGATTTATGAATCTTGGGTAGTATATAGATGAGGGGAATCCGTGGATATTCCTGTATTAGGAACTCGGAAATCCCCTCATCTATCCACCCATTGGTAAGTCCCATGCCAATAATGGAATCAATTTCCATCTTATATTTAGAGGTTGGGTCAAAACACAGCTTTTTATAACATGTAGCATCCATGAGCTGCCTTTGGACCTCTTCGATATATTTATCGCGGTCCAACACCACTATCCCCCCGCCTTTGTCGGCGGGGCGGATAATGATGGCCTTGTTATCACGTAGTGATCCCAAGGCCAGCATTTGTTCACGTGAGAGGTTGGATCTCTGGATCCTAGCTTTCTTGAACTCAGGCAGTGCTTCGTTGTGTACAAGGCGCATAAATGTGTCTATGGACGCATTGTTACAGGGGGGATCGAAAGTGGAACGTACTCTAAAGGGACTAACAATGTTGTCAGACATGTTGGACTTATGTCTGGCAAAATGGTCCTTCAACCTGAGTTGACGGTGAAAGCGATATAGCTCAGTCTCACAATCAAAGATTTTCTGTCTGTATGTAGGGACGAAGGTGAGGCCTTTATTCAATACCTCCATCTCCGGTCCCGTAAGCTGATAAGTGGACAGGTTAAAGACCATTATTTCCCCCTCCCCTTTCTGCTTTTGTTTTTTTCTGTGTTTTGAGCCACCCCTTCTGCAACGTTTTTCCTCTTGGCCTGGTACGTGTCGATGTGCCCTCTCCTAAAAAAGATGCCTTAGCACCCTTAGGTGCTTGTTCTGTTTCACTTTGGGAAGAATCAACATCTGTGAACTCAGCATCATCTCTCCTTCTATTACCAAACCCACCTCTCCAGTTTCTACGAATTGGCTGACCTGAGAGCCAGGGATAAACCTTGGCATCCCTATAATCTTCTTTAACCTTCCTATATTTGCTTTTTTTGAAGATAAGCAGTTCTGATTTAAATTTAGATACTGCATCTTCCAGCTTGACAAGCCACTCACCCCCAGCATCATCATTTAAACAGGTGATTCCAGTACTCTCACATTGGTCAATCTCCTGTTGTACCGAAATGATATCTTTATTAACTTGTTGTATGACAAGTATCATTAAATCCTTACTGCACTGATTAAGAATCTGACACCATTGGGTGCAGAATTCTTTATTGGACCGGCCTAATGTTGGCTGATTCCTCACCCGGAACCCACGGGGTATCAGATTGTCCTTGTGATACTGGGACAACGTAAGTCCATGTAGTTCCAGTTCAATCAACCTTTTTCGTAATTTAAGAAGATCAGCATATATTTCTCCAGGGGTATCCTGATCAAAGGCTAGTGCAGCAGTATCATTAAACAGGATTTTAGAAATGTCCTTGTCTGTAAATCTCTTAGTGCCCGTAATATCTTCCATATTGTAGCCACTGTGTGTGGTGGTGTTAAACAGTGGAACAATAGAAACTTGTAAAAAACAAAAAAGAACCAAACAAAAGTATATACAATGGGCAGGCAGGTGCATATCCAGGTATCCAAATGGAAATATGTACATAGGTTGCTTGTAGGGAACGCACACCATTCCTTAGTCAAATCTGAGTGCCAGGTCAGAATTATGTATAATCATGTAAACAAATGCAGAAAACCAAAAGTCCAAAGCACCTGAACAGACCAGCACATCCAATATTTCAAACGATGAAACAAGAAAAGAATTTAATGAAGGGTCATGATACTCATCACATGAGCGGACAGCAGCTCTCTTATATCCACATATCCAAAGTGGTAGCAGCACAGAAATGTCCACGAGTAGCTCCCTGACGGGCCGTTTCGGCGATCCAACGCCTTTTTCAAAGGGTAACCACTGAATGTGAGTTAACCAAACCCTTATAACACAGTGGAATGTACCACTACTTACCTAGGCATAGGGCGATCACACCGCATTCTCCCGCCGCGTTCCCGCCATGTCAGCGCCGTATCTCACAGCCGCGTCATTGCCCCTCATTCCGGAACCAAAAAAACAGAAGTGGAACAAAAGACGCTGGCCGCAGATCCGGGGAGCTGCATTAGCGGGCGTACAGCCAGGAAACATGCAGGACGCTTCCCCGTTGCCATGGCAGCGCGGCACTTCCATACTAATTCAGATAGTTAACCTATGAAAAATGCTAACAGCCATATATAAACATGAAAAGTATGTACACACAGTGGCTACAATATGGAAGATATTACGGGCACTAAGAGATTTACAGACAAGGACATTTCTAAAATCCTATTTAATGATACTGCTGCACTAGCCTTTGATCAGGATACCCCTGGAGAAATATATGCTGATCTTCTTAAATTACGAAAAAGGTTGATTGAACTGGAACTACATGGACTTACGTTGTCCCAGTATCACAAGGACAATCTGATACCCCGTGGGTTCCGGGTGAGGAATCAGCCAACATTAGGCCGGTCCAATAAAGAATTCTGCACCCAATGGTGTCAGATTCTTAATCAGTGCAGTAAGGATTTAATGATACTTGTCATACAACAAGTTAATAAAGATATCATTTCGGTACAACAGGAGATTGACCAATGTGAGAGCACTGGCATCACCTGTTTAAATGATGATGCTGGGGGTGAGTGGCTTGTCAAGCTGGAAGATGCAGTATCTAAATTTAAATCAGAACTGCTTATCTTCAAAAAAAGCAAATATAGGAAGGTTAAAGAAGATTATAGGGATGCCAAGGTTTATCCCTGGCTCTCAGGTCAGCCAATTCGTAGAAACTGGAGAGGTGGGTTTGGTAATAGAAGGAGAGATGATGCTGAGTTCACAGATGTTGATTCTTCCCAAAGTGAAACAGAACAAGCACCTAAGGGTGCTAAGGCATCTTTTTTAGGAGAGGGCACATCGACACGTACCAGGCCAAGAGGAAAAAACGTTGCAGAAGGGGTGGCTCAAAACACAGAAAAAAACAAAAGCAGAAAGGGGAGGGGGAAATAATGGTCTTTAACCTGTCCACTTATCAGCTTACGGGACCGGAGATGGAGGTATTGAATAAAGGCCTCACCTTCGTCCCTACATACAGACAGAAAATCTTTGATTGTGAGACTGAGCTATATCGCTTTCACCGTCAACTCAGGTTGAAGGACCATTTTGCCAGACATAAGTCCAACATGTCTGACAACATTGTTAGTCCCTTTAGAGTACGTTCCACTTTCGATCCCCCCTGTAACAATGCGTCCATAGACACATTTATGCGCCTTGTACGCAACGAAGCACTGCCTGAGTTCAAGAAAGCTAGGATCCAGAGATCCAACCTCTCACGTGAACAAATGCTGGCCTTGGGATCACTACGTGATAACAAGGCCATCATTATCCGCCCCGCCGACAAAGGCGGGGGGATAGTGGTGTTGGACCGCGATAAATATATCGAAGAGGTCCAAAGGCAGCTCATGGATGCTACATGTTATAAAAAGCTGTGTTTTGACCCAACCTCTAAATATAAGATGGAAATTGATTCCATTATTGGCATGGGACTTACCAATGGGTGGATAGATGAGGGGATTTCCGAGTTCCTAATACAGGAATATCCACGGATTCCCCTCATCTATATACTACCCAAGATTCATAAATCTATGATTTCGCCACCCAGGAGACCCATCATCTCCTCCATAGGGTCCTTATGCCAGCCCATCTCGCAGTACGTGGACTACCATCTCCAGTCGGTGGTTCAAAATACCCCATATTGGTTGCGTGACACCACTCATTTTCTTAAAAAACTTATGGAGCTTGACGGGCCACCACCCAACAGCATGCTGGTGACCATGGATGTCACCAGCCTTTACACGAATATAGGTCATGAGGAGGGAGTGGCTGCCATTAGACGAACTATCTCCTCTAGTGTCCACTACACCGGTCCTGCTACGGAATTTCTGATTTTGTTAATCGAGGTTATTTTGCATAAAAATTATTTTCTTTTTGATAATAGTTTTTATTTGCAGCTTAAGGGGACTGCGATGGGGTCCAACATGGCCCCATCGTATGCGAACCTTTTTATGTATGATTTCGAGCAAAAATTTATTATGTCTGATGTTAATTTTTCCAAATTTATTTCGATGTATGTTCGATATATCGATGATTTATTTTTTGTTTGGACCGGTGGAGTGGAACTTTTAGAGAGGTTTGTCATGCAGCTCAACAACCTCCCTGGTTCGATCAGGTTCACCCACGTAGCCAGCCATGATTCAATTGATTTCCTAGACGTTGCTGTGTCAATAGTCGAAGGGAGATTTGTTACCAAGCTTTTTAAAAAGCCCACGGATAGAAACAGTTTGCTATTGGCATCCAGTTTTCATCCTCAGCCCCTCAAAGCGGGATTGCCGTATGCTCAACTTTTGAGGGCGGTGAGGATTACATCTAAACCAGAAGATCTTGAGAAAACCCTCAAAGAGATGGGTATGTGCTTTACACAAAGGGGATATGATGCCAAGGAGATTGAAAGCGCAAAACAGAGATGTCGAGCACTTAACCGTGATGATCTTTTGAGTATGACCGCACAGAATAGTTCTAAGGAAGAGAGGATGATGTTTTCAAACACCTACTCCATTATGTCTGGTAAACTTAAAGCAGTGATGATGAAACACTGGCATATCCTACAGACGGATCCTCTGATAGGAGGGATGTGCAAATTACCTCCTATGTTTTGCTATAAGAGGAGTCAGAGCATCAGACAACGCATAATCTACTCAGATATTAGCCCGAGAGTAGACAGACCAAGCACATGGCTGAGTACGAGAAAGGGCTCGTTCAGATGCTCAGGCTGTGTTAATTGTGGACACATCATCACGGGCAGCAGCTGGCAGCATGCACAGACGGGCCAGAAATTTGAAATAAAGCACCGTATGGACTGTGACACCAAATTCGTGGTGTATATGGTGACCTGTCCATGCCACAAGATATACGTGGGCAAAACAGTCCGCTCTCTTAAAGAGAGAATAGCAGCCCACCGCTCATCTGTCAAAAAAGCATTGCTTAAGGTGGACAATACCACCCCGCCAGTCGCCAGACATTTTGCCTACTGTGGTCATGAGATTAACGATTTTAAGTTCATGCCTATCGACCATATACCCCCATTAAGAAGAGGGGGAGACAGACACAAACGCCTACTCCAGTGTGAGAGCCAGTGGATTTACAATCTTCAATCATTGGCTCCGCAGGGACTTAATGAGGAGATCAATATGTCAATTTTCATTTAGTATGGCTGTGTGGGATGTCCCTGATCGGACATGCATGGTCAATATTTGACCATGGACCTTTTTGATTCATTATCTCTTTAGCTTGCTATTTACTATTTTCTTAGATGTGCTTATGTATTTTTTCATATTTTTTCCATGTTTTTTCTTGATTATAACCTCCTTTGATATGATGTGAGGCTTGTGAGTTGGCTGATAATGTATGTAAATTACGTTCTTTATGAATTAGCATCTTGCACACCATTTTTAATGGTGGTGCGAGGCTATTAGTAATATTACTCTTTATTCATTAAATTTGCTGATCGGCCACTCCCATGCCCCCCCTCATTCATACTCGTTATATTTTTTGTAAATTATAATATTATATTTTCATTTATATGCTTTACTCTGTATAGGCTTTGATGTTTATCATCTGGCCTACACAGCATTTTTGCGAATATGTACATACTTTTCATGTTTATATATGGCTGTTAGCATTTTTCATAGGTTAACTATCTGAATTAGTATGGAAGTGCCGCGCTGCCATGGCAACGGGGAAGCGTCCTGCATGTTTCCTGGCTGTACGCCCGCTAATGCAGCTCCCCGGATCTGCGGCCAGCGTCTTTTGTTCCACTTCCGGTTTTTTGGTTCCGGAATGAGGGGCAATGACGCGGCTGTGAGATACGGCGCTGACATGGCGGGAACGCGGCGGGAGAATGCGGTGTGATCGCCCTATGCCTAGGTAAGTAGTGGTACATTCCACTGTGTTATAAGGGTTTGGTTAACTCACATTCAGTGGTTACCCTTTGAAAAAGGCGTTGGATCGCCGAAACGGCCCGTCAGGGAGCTACTCGTGGACATTTCTGTGCTGCTACCACTTTGGATATGTGGATATAAGAGAGCTGCTGTCCGCTCATGTGATGAGTATCATGACCCTTCATTAAATTCTTTTCTTGTTTCATCGTTTGAAATATTGGATGTGCTGGTCTGTTCAGGTGCTTTGGACTTTTGGTTTTCTGCATTTGTTTACATGATTATACATAATTCTGACCTGGCACTCAGATTTGACTAAGGAATGGTGTGCGTTCCCTACAAGCAACCTATATATATATATATATATATATATAGGCAGGGTCCGGTGCGCCTAACAGCTGAGCGGTACTGTGTCCAGTGCCTTCACAAAGAGGATAAATAGACCAGGGATGAAGGTGCGGCACTTTGTACCATAAGTAAAGAATTTCAGGTAACAACCATCTTTGACAACATTTCAGTTGTATTAAGCAACTGTTTTCTAGTCATACATACAAAGCAAACAGATAAAATGTACCTTTATAGGACAATGTGCCTGTCGGCCGCGGCTAGTGATGATGTCATGGCGCACACAGCGTCCATGTGTTCCTGTGAAAACGTAAACCATCACCATGGAAACTGTATACAATCTGAGGATCAATGATACAATATATGAATATTAGTAGTACATAATCAAAGTAAGCAAATGTGAATGTATATAAACTACACAAATATATACTGGTATGCTGAAATAGAACCAATATTACCAGTGCAAGAACTCAGCGAAAGCAAGCATGGGAAATGCATTCATTTAAACCTTTAGGGGCAATAACAATCAATCGATGGATCCACACTGATCACTATGTAATAATTGTAAAGCAGGATTGCCACCTCGAGCAGAGGAGGGAATGCAATCGATGATCCTGTATTTAAGTGAATTGAGCTGGTGGGCAGCCTCGGCAAAATGCCGGGCTACCGGCTGATCACTGGTACCAGTACATAGGTCTTTGCCGATTGCAGAACGATGGGCTGCCATGCGTTCTTTAAAATTACATCCAGTTTTACCGATATAGCTTAGCCCACAAGGGCATAAGATCTGATAAATTACAAAATTAGTGTCGCAAGTGATGTCACAATGTCTAATCGGGATATCTTTGCCTGTATGCGGATGGCAAAAACTCTTGCCAGCAAGCATAAACTGACAGGTCGAATAGCCACAGTGGGTACAACCCACAGGTTTGGAACTAAGAAATGAGGTGGTAATGTGTTATTTTTGAAATTTTGATAAATCAGTTTTAACCAGCCAGTGGTTTAAAATCTTACCACGTGAATAACACGGCATAATACATGTTGTAGTAAAAGGCAAACTAGAATCAGAAGAGATGACTGCCCCTAAAGGTTTAAATTAATGCATTTCCTATGCTTGCTTTCACTGAGTTCTTGCATTGGTAATATTGCTTCTATTTCAGCATCTATTCATGTAGTTTGTATACATTCACATTTGCCTACTTTGATTATGTACTACTGATATTCATATATTGTATCATTGTTCCTCAGATTATATACACTTTCCATGGTGATGGTTTACTTTTTCACAAGGATGCATGGACGCCGTGTGCGCCATGACGTCATCACTAGCCACGGCGTGTGTTCCGCCCCCACTGCCATTGTTGCACTTCACTACACATTGGGTGTTTGTCCTATAACGGTATGTTTTATCTGTGGCAAACCCAGAATTTTTAAAGGGAGGTTTCCAAATAACACCTCCTCACACCTAGTATGGTTGCCTTGTGGGAAATCCGCCTCTGCTACGGTGCTTACAGTTTCATTTTATTGAGAACAATACTTCATTGATTATATTAAAGAATATTAATTCATATTTAACATATATTTATGATGGGAACAACATTTTTTTTTTTTTTATTCGATAATATTTATTGAAGATTTTATCAATAGGAAGCATAGCAACCGGATGTAATGATTATGGCAGCGTGTACATATTTAGGGTAGCATTATGACATAGTTTAACAGTTTCATATATAAGAGCAAATAATGGCCAAGAGTGTACATTTTAACAGGGTTAGCAATATTTCATGGTGTATTACATTCAGGATAGAGATAAAGCCAATAACCGAAGGCACCATTCGGGCAGATAATCTCAAAGAGGATAGAGTTTAGTGACAGAATACTATGTAGCATTGTTGGCGTATCCAAGCATTTTGTAACCAGTTATAATTAAAATACATTTGAACATATCGCAATAGCCCCAAAATAGGGGAGAAGAGAATATTTGATGTGGTGCATAGTTTTAGTCTGGCCATTTTTCAAAACCAGGAAAGGAAAGGGATACAGGATCAGGATCTTCTTCAACAGCCAAGGGAAAAGCAGGATAAGTTCCACAATAAGAGTACAAACAATTCCAACTTGATATGAAGTACAAAGTATGAAAGTGGGGCAGTTCTGAGCAGACATTAGCAAATATGGAACAGTAGAGCAGAGTTTTAGGCAGATTTTCAATTATTGAAACAGGATCTTCTGAGTGTTTGTCACGGATATCTAGAGATGCAGAAGCCATGAAGGTTGCAGTGTTACAGCATGAAGTAGAAACAGTATCCTGCTGCAGAATAGTAAGTTTGGTTATAAGCCTGTCTGCAGAGGAGGCAATAGCCTGCAGGATATGGCACAGTGAGATTTCCATCTTAAGCTTAGTATATGAAGGAGGCAGAAGTGCAGTATCAGTCCCACAGACACAATGCGTGAGATTTAATAGGATGAGAGATTCAGGAAGTGAGAGATTTGGTGAGAAATCTCCAGTTTTTTTAAAGCAGCAATCATTTACACTGCAAAATCAAACTGGTTTTGCAGTGTAAATTATTGCTGCTTTAAAAAAACTGGAGATTTCTTACCAAATCTCTCACTTTCTGAATCTCTCATCCTATTAAATCTCACCCAATATATCTCCATAGAAGGATGGGGGCGGCTAGCACGTCCCAATAGTATGATCAGAAAGGCAACCGCAGGTCGCCCTACACCCTCACCCCTCTCAATAAGGATATTCCAGGGGGTACAATATTTAAGAGTTAAAGTCAGGTGTACTGGCCAGGTATTTAGTTGAAGGATATGGAGCCTGTGCCCAGTACTGCCTCCCACTACATCTCCAGGAGTCACCAGAAAGCCGCGGCACATAACTAGAAGTATTTTGTAGGGGATCCTGAATGCCGATATCAGGCAGGAACAAGCAGCCTCAGCTGGACCCAGGAGAGTTACAATAGGTGAGTGTAGCCGCCGCCACCCAATAGGCACACGGACAAGATGGCACCAACCTTCCCTGCGTGGTCCGTGGCAGCGTGCCCCGGATGGGAGTGCTTACCGCTCACTGCGCTCACTAACACAGAGCAGCCGACACCTGTCTCTCCCGCCCGCTGCGCCACCCGGGGAAGAAGCGGCAAAGCCTCGGCGGTACAGCAGAAGGTCAGCAGTGCCCGGGGCTCAGCTTGGATGCAGACCACCGACTCCTTCAGTCAGCAGCCAGATGGTCCCGGGGATGCACCAGCAGGAAAGCAGGGCAGTAAGTAAGTTGTCCCATGCCCAGTGTAAAGGTCCACGGTGGCAGCAGATCAGAATAGATCTCAGGTTTTGTGGAGGGAGCTCGGAGGATCTGCTGCCTACCACAGTTCTTATTCTGATGCTCCCACACCCATGCCATTCACAGTGCACAATAAGCACAATGCTCACTGTGATCTGTGAGGAGACTCTGGAGGTTTCAGTTCACATGGTAGGTGCATGGAACATGATGCTGTGAATCATGATCTACAGTATGTGCCAGCTCCTGGCACCACTGATGTGCTCCTCCTCTCTCTCCTCAGGCTGTAACCATGTGACATCAGCCTGAGAGGAACTGCTCCCCTTGGTTACCAGCAGCTACAACTTCACGTCACAGAGACTGCAGCCACAGCAGGAAGAAAGCCAGCACTTCCCCTCAGAAAACCCCCATCTAAACCACAAATGATACATCAAGGTTTCTAGGTACACACATATATATATATATATATATATATATATATATAAATATATATGTGTGTGTGCGCACGCGCGCATGTGTATATATATATATATATATATATATATATATATGTTGAGCAGTGGCCATTGTTCAAATATTCATTATCCAAATTATTCTGAGAACCATGGTGTCCAATTTTTTATTTTTTTGGGGGGGTGGGGGGTGGGGGTGGGGTTTAAAACCTACTTGGGACATATGTAACTGGCATTACTGGGGAAATTATATGTAAGTAGCACTAAATATGTGCAAGAAAATTATTGCTTGCCATTCAATTTCAGTATCTGAGATAATATGCAAACTTTGTTTCATGTTTTAAAAACTTGTTTCATGCACAAATAAAATATATTTGTGTGTGTCTCATGTGTTTGATGTGTTTATACAATATAATTAAGACACCTCATTCAAATATAAAAATATTTTCAAATACGGAATAATCCATTGTCCAAAATTCTTCTGGTCCCAAGCATTTTGGATAAGGAATACTCAACCTGTATATGTATATTTGCATTTTGAAAACATATATTAAACCCAAACCAAATGAACCCACAATGATTATTTAGTAGGGAATATACTGTAGATTGTAAGCAGTGCAGTGTCAGGAACTGATCTGAATGAAAAGATATTCTCTGTGTATAGCTGTGTAAATACAGTAAGTGATATATGAGTAAAGGTTAAAAAATAAATAATGTATGTTATAGTTGTTATATGTATTTATTTTCTATTTTTATTGCACCTTTGCCATTGGAAAATTATTAAGTGGATAATAAATGAATTACATTGGTGAAAGATAAGAGGCTTCTCACTGTATTCTTTGTTTAACTGTAATGTGATTCTACTTCTTTTCAATTCTGAGTATGGCCAATTTCTACTATATATATATATATATATATATATATATATATATATATATATATATATATATATAACTTAAAGTATTTTCAATACATTTTTAATGAAGAAAATGTCAGCACCTATCAAGTAAAACATCAATCATGGTTACAAAGTATAGTTAACTGTTTGTAGTGTAAATCGGGGTAAGGATAAAAAAAAAAAAAAAAAAACAAAGGGAAAGGGGGGGTTAGCAATAAAAAGAATAATCAGCTCTGCAATAGGGGAAAAATAATACACACCATACAGGAACAAAAAAAAAATCCAAATGGAATCAGGTACACCCATGCAATAAGATTAATAGAGACAGAAATTCAGAGACAGTAGCAGTTGGAGTAAGATGGTTAGCATAATATATACCATAAACACCATTTTACTAAGTGGGATGAGATGGACAGGGAATATTTAAAGCAAAGAGTTTCCATTCCATAGCTAGATTAAATAGAAGATATCAGTGTGGACGGAATTGGAGGATCAGTGCTCTTTTAATACTGTGGAATGAGAATATGCCCCATCAGATATTGGATGTCAGATTGGACTGATGTGGGGTTGCAAAAGAGCTATTTCAGGGATATGTGGCAGTGACTCCATAGTCACCAGAATTATGGAATAAAAAATCTTGACCCATGGCGGTTTAATTATAGGACACAGCCGAAAATATTGATCATGTTGCCCTCCATAACACAGTTCCTCCAGCAAAATGTATACGATTCAGGAGAGATTTTATGTACTGTACTACACTGTACTCTAGTTTAGCCAAAATATATCAACCAAGCATAAGCTTAAAAAGCATTTCAGAAGGGTTAATGGTTAAATAGGTTTGTAAACAATGAATCCCAATCTTCATCAGTTATGTAAATCTGAAGGTCAGTTTCCAACTTAGTCAAATAAGCCAAATAAACTTTATTATAGAAGCCATTGCATTCATATTAAATTGTAACTGGCTCAATGAGATTTTTCTGACAGGTTTGCCTTAACAAAATGGGGTCCAAATTTGCTGAGTTATATGAACCTGTTTGTGTAGCAATGGAAAAATTGCAGACTTGGAATAAAAGACAATATCTGAGCCATATCAAGCTATAGAAAAGATTTATTGATTATATAGACTGGGAGTATGGACAATTTGGAAAAATCTACGCAATCTTCACTTCACCTCTAATGCAAACAAGAAAGAAGTAATCTTCTTAGATTTAGAGATCTATGTGGAAAAGCATCAGTTGGATACTCATGCTCATATTAACCCTTTGAGCGCCAAGATCTCAGAGATGTTCAAAATATTCACTAAAAAGGCCAGCGTCGCTCACATTTGTTATATAAATTAAAATAAAATATATGGTGGAAAAAAATATATTTCCTATATCAAGGTAAACATTACAGGTCAAAATGATGATGTTTTCTTGTCAATTTTCATACCTATTGTATTTTGACAAATTCACTTGACACTCAAAGGGTTAAAATGGTGTTCTGTAATTATTTAATTGAAAGAAAAAGCAAGAAAAATTATTCAAAAACAGTAACCTTCATGAAACAAGCTTCAAAATGGAAAGATAAATTAATGGAAAGGGAATTTCAAAGATACAGAATTAAACAAAGATTACAAGCTACACAAGTTCATGCGTGGAGCAACGGTTGAAACGGCCAGACCCCTTTCCACATCTTCCCTTGTTAAGGTGTACTGAGCAGTCTTTGCCGATTACTGTCCTTTCTACACTGAGACACAACCTGGTTCCCAGGGTCCCTTCTGCATCACCTTCCTGCTCTGTATTTGAAAAGATTATAATAATTATATATTATTGTCCTTTATTTATATGGCACTACAATGGATCTGCAGCACCCCAATACAATGTACATAAATAAATAGGCAAAACAAGAACACAGTAAGTTACAGTAACAGTGTAGGAGAAATGCTTTTCAGAAGCCGGTCAGGATTACCTTTTATTGTGCTACACACGGTGACCATCTGTGCTACCTGCAACCATTCATGGATCTTGCATGTCTTGACACTCTGCCCAGCACCAGGGCTGGATTAAGGGAGGGCTCAGGGGATCAGTACCCCTGGGCCCCCCTCTAGCTATGGACCACCTGTATTTGGCATGTCTTTTAAAAAGATTATTTTTAGTTAAAGGTTTTGTGCATGGAAGTGGGGTAGTCCTGCAGCTTCACCTATCTGCAAATGTGACAATGATTAATGGTGCTGAGCATTGGGAGCCAAGGCACACTGACTGCAAGTGTGCAGTGCATTACTGGGAGTTGACTAAGTCCCATGAGACTTTGCACAAGTGGTCAGAGGCTGAGAGGCTTGTGCTGAGCTCTGATTGGTGAAGCTCATCACATGCTTCTCAGGCCCATGGAGGACAGCAGCAGCCTCATCATGGGATGGTTTTTAATCAGAGGCAGCGCTGAGTCTGTGAGGTCTCCTACAGTCCTACAGAGCAAGGTATGGAGGGACAAACAAAGGCTTTTCATGTGGTATATATATATATATATATATATATATATATAAACATACATACAGTATATATAATATTAAACCCCCATGCAGTTACCCATTGACCAAGTTCATACTGCCTTTACTCTGTGTTTTGACAGTGTAATATTCTCCCATGCAGTTTGCAGCCAGTAATGACAAGTGGGAGGGGGCCCCCATGTCTAATGTGACAAGGGCCCCCGGAAGGCTTAATCCGGCCCTGCCTTATCATTGGCTTCATCCATGAGAGACAGCGTGCGGGATATCACACCTCAGTTACCGCTAGACCCCTGCAGCAGTTCAACCATCAGCTACACGCGCTGCCTATGGCATCACCAGTTCAGATCTGTCTGTCCACTGCTGGTTACACCGGGCAGAGCCCCTGCAGCGGCTCACACACTGGCTGCACGTGTTGCCAACAGTAACATCAGTTGTACCTGCATGCCCGGTTGACAACCAAGCAGGTTAGAGACCTCCTGTGCTCACCACAAGCTGACAAGCCACCTATCTACCCATCAGCTTGAGAACACCTGGCACCAGCAGGAAAATCTGCAACATCTGTCCCACAGACGGTGAACTGTCCATTGGAACCCATCCGGGCCAGCCTGCAGTCTATCCACCCCTGAGACCGGCAGCGATTTTGGAGAGGACGGTGGCCCTCCAACAATCGGAGTCTAGGGACGCAGACCACAACCTGTGTTACACGGCAAAGTGTCACGCACTATCTAGGATTTTCCATTTATCCACGAGCAACAGCACAATACAGAGATAACAAGGACACTCAAATTCAGGTGAGATCACCTTCAAACATCGTTGTTTATATTTTTTCATTCTCCTGCTAGACGGGGATGCCCAGTGAACCAGAGGATTGACCTCAGAAAATATTAGGTGAACAAGTTACTTTTTTCCTTTTTTATAAGAAACAGGACTTTTTATACCAGGTCTAATTTCAATGAACTTTTAAAGTATATGTTTATAGTATATTTTATACCTCTTTGAACACTGATTCTCATGCAGCATGTCTGTTTAGAACTTAATAAATAAGGTTTCCTTTTATAAACTAATTCTTGGTTATTTCATTCAATATTCACCACATATATTGTGCACTTCTGTGCAGTCTTATCCCCTCTTTTTAGGACAAAAAGATAAATTTATCTACATTAGCAAATGACTCTGAAAGAAGTATCATGGTGGCAGGAAACTGAGAGTACAGTATGGAGTAGAAGATAATTTAGATAAAAGTAGGAAAAGCATGTGAGGGAAACAGACCCTGCACGTGGGAGCTCTTGACAGCAATGTGGGCAGCAAGAGTAACAATTTGAAAGTACCAGGGCCGGTGCTAGGGTGTTGGGCGCCCCCCTGCAAACTATAAATTTGTGCCCTTCCTTTCATACCTTATAAAGAAACAGCACAAGCGAGAGGCATGCTGCACAAAAAAGACGTGTATTCTCACAAGGAGTGTGTTCTCACACACAGTAGCATAATTTGGCACTTTAACATAATGCCCAGAGTAGTGCCCAGGTGCATAACTTTGTGGGCATCCTCCCACCATTGTCATTACATTGACCATTAGGGGAAAGCAAGAAAAAAAGATAGAGTGAGAGAAGGAGAGGGGTAGTCAGGGACAGAGAATTCTTCATGGAAAAAGAGGGAATTAGAGAAAGAGTAGCCAGAGAAAGTCAGGGAGGGAGAGACAGAGAAAGGATAGCGAGAAGGCATTGTGACAATTTAATGTGATAATGTGCACTTGGCATAAAGTGAATTGGTGGCACTTTGTGACATAAATTGTATGGCACACTATAATATGTCATATTGTTAACTAATGCGATAAAGGGCATACAGTAAACTATGGAATTAGTTTGTAGGGCTGTGAAGAGAGGCCATGGACCAGTATTAAGCTAGGAGATGGCATTGGCGCTTAATAATAATTATTTTTAAATGAATAAAATAGCATATATGCTGCCACTCTGATGAAGAACAGCAGAGTTTTGAACAAACAGGGATGGGGGTGCACTGGTGGCCTCCGCAATTGCTGCAACCTGCACACACTGGTCTGCATGGAGGATGAGACATAAGGTAGGGAGATGTCTCTCCCCATAGGTGCAGGCTGCTCTGGGTACAGCTATGTAATCTGCCTCCAACAGCCACAAACACAGAAGCCAGCACCTATGGGGAGAGACTTCATGTGTGCACATTGTCACTTGCCCTCATGTCCACTCCTCACAAGGATTACCAGTGGCCGGGAAGGGGAGCAAAGTTAGCAGCTGACCTGGGTCCGTCATGTGCCTCTATAATCCGTGTATGGGTAATTAGTACCTGTTCAACTCACCGGCACTGACAGCTCAGCCTGAATAGGTGGCGGCAAGTCTCAACGCAGATCTGTGTTTTCCGCTCACAGGCGGAGGAAGCAGGGGCATGAGATCATGGTAGCGCCACTGGCCGGGAGCATAGGAAATCAGCGGCGTCACTGTCTGCATGTGAAGAGAGATAGTTGATGCCGCCTATTCAGCGCTGCCGCTGTGCTGAGCCCGCTGCCTGTCATATATTTTGACAGGAGCAGATGGCGGCAACAGGCAGCAGTGATGTCAGGGATGGAAAGAGGGTAGCGCCTCACAGGTCCGGCGCCTACCTGCTTTTCAGGCTGTGCGGAGCGGGTAGCGCCGGCCCTGGCAAGTACCAGGGTGCATCAGCAAGGTTAATGCCACCCTGTATTAGGAAGGATTGTGAGCTTTGGGCTGGATTGCACGCAGTTTAAGTACCAGTGGGTAGATTACCAGTGTGTGCCAGTAAGGTTTATTCTTCCCTGTATTAGGAAATCTTTTGAGCTCTAGGTTGCACTACAGGCTCTTAGAGTACCAGTGTGCACCAGTAAGTTTATTGCTGCCCAGTTATTTATTAGGATAAGGTTTAGGAACTGAGCACCGTGCTGTACTGCTGCCACTCACTGTACTTTCAAGCAATTCTGCAAAAAATGTCAACAAATTCACTGTAGGACATCCAACGGGATCAGTATGAAATCCCGGTGATCGGAATCCCGACGGCCAAATCCTGACGCCGGAATCCAGACCGCCGAAATACAAGGGGGGCCGTGGAACTCCCTCCCCCCCTTGCGGGCCCGGTGCCTCGCTATGCTCGGCACACTATTTTGTTCTCCCTCTTGGGTGTCATGGATAGCCATAGAGGGACAAAGTGCCGGCATTGCGGCGGTCGGGATACCTGCATCGGTATTTCGACTGCCAGGATTCCGACCGCCGGGATTTTGACCGCATTCCCATCCAACACTGTGAAATGTGATGTTTTGTTTTGGAATCCAAGCCTGGTAGGAAAACCTGGACCATGGTTTAGATTCCTATGTAATTGTGAAGATCGGACATGCTCAGTTTTCCGAAAACTGGGTCCGTACATCTCTAATTTTCATACATACATATATACATATATGTTTCCCTAATCATACCAACAGATCAGCTAACAGTTTTCAACAGATTTGTTCGTAACTGAATGTGGATGAGAACGTAACAGAGCACTTGTTTTCTACCAATTGTTTTTCAGACAGGGGATATTAACTATTTAATAACATGTAATAACAGCACCAACATATTCAAATGTGTTTACATATGGCAGATACACTTTTGGGCCTGATTCAGCAAGGCTTGCAAATCAGCGGTCGTTCGCAGCTTAGCGAGCCCATAAATGCCACTTGGCTGAACGCTTGCCCCCATTCCCCTCAGTACCACGTGAGGGGATGTATGCGAGCACTTCCCCTTGCATGCAACCGAAGGCAAGAGAAATCATTAATTGGTCACCCACTATTGAATGATTTCTCTCCCCTTCCGAAATAAAAGTCAGTCTGAACTTATTTACTTCCATCGGAGTCCGCTGAAGATGGGGCGGGCGCTAACATCATGTGATGTCAGCCACCCACCCCAAGCAGGGAATGCCATGCCTGCGTTTCCAGCTAAAAGCACAACATTTTCATGGGTATGCCCATAAAACACCCCCTGCCCACCCCCAGACCTCCCTCTCTGCAGATAATGGCCGTTCCAGTATGTAACGTGTCTGGGTTTGCACACGCACAGAAATGCGCATGTGCAAATCCCGACTATCTGGGCTGTGCCCAATCCGGATTGCACAGATCACTCCTGAATCTGCCCCTTTATGTATTTTGTAATAAAGAGGAAAAATGAATTGGCCAAACACATTCTGTGCACAATTGTCAGTGTTCTGTCCACTGGAAACAAAATATGGTAGCCGAGTCTCAGAAGCTTTCAAATTGTCTTGTCAGCTTAGAGTGTAATCAAATTGTCCCATAGGTGCTTAAATGCCATCTGATCACTCAACACTGCTTGCAATGAGTTTATAGAGCTGGATTGTAACAAAAGATTGATGTTTCAATATCACGCTTGAAAACAGCTGAATTAGAACAAAACCTTTCCTGTTTTCACAAAATAAAATACTTTTCATCTTGCCCCTTGTGAGTTTATCTTCAGGACATCCGGAGTCACTCAGAAACATCATCTATTTTGTTGCTGGTAAGTTTGACATAAAGCATTGCTCACTTTCTGCTATAATGATCTTGATGAATCCGAGACAACTGACAAGCTGCTCAAGTGCTCTCGGTTGTGGGATTCTGAATTGTTCTGAATATTACACTGGATATTTTTAATGTGTCTGAGTATGTATTACTGAGTGTGATTCATATATACTGTATCATGTGTTCTGCTAGTTGTTACTGAAAGAGGCAAAATAGAGAGAAATAGAAAGATAAAAATATAAAGGGAAAGTGAGATAAAAATATATACTTACAGAAATTAAGGAAAGAGAACATTATAATGTGAATTTGGGGTACTCTGTGGCATAACGTTTGCTAGCAGCTCTACAGGGTGACATAATGTGAACAAGGTACAACTATGAATATTGGAAGTCCGACCGCGAACAGTCACCAAGATTCACGTGCTTCTGTGTAGATGAGGGTATGTTTGCAGCCTTTATTCCTTAAGAGCCCGACCACGGCTCAGGTGTCCCCCAGGGATATACAAGGAAAAGGAAATAGCGCACCAAATGAGCATTAAAATGAAAGTACCTTTACTATAACATCAAGCTCACATACATGTAAGTTAACAGCAAACAGCTTGTCAAACATATGAAATCCGCGACCGCAGTAGGCAGGAGACCGGTACTCATCACCACCGTCAATGCATCTAGGCGGACCAGGAACGTTCTGCACAACGATGTTTGAAGGAGACCACACCCAACAAGTTTTGTCAAAGACTTTGTCAGGAGTACAACGATAGTTCATAAAATAAACTAGAGTACTACAATGGAGCATAACATTAAGACACTACTATGGTTCATAAATTCAACTATGGCACTACTACAGGGCATACCATTAACAATGGCACTAATATGGTTCATAAAATAAACAATGGCACTATTAATGGTCATAATATTAACTGGCACTACTATGGTTTATAAAATAGTGGCACTACTATGGTCATAACAATAACTATGGCACTACTATGGTTCATAAAAGGAACCATGAGGTATACTGTACAATTAAAAACTGCTGCAAAGCGGTGTCTGAAGAAGACACCCATTTGGGGCCCCTTCAAAATGTCACAAAGTTTTGTCTATGCCCCTGGATTATTGATTTTGCAAAACTGCACAAAAATAGCCACGCTAAACATTTTCATGTAAGAGACAGGATTTACACTATGCCTGATGTAGAACTGAGACTCCATTGCAATAATTTTTGCTTTTGAGCAAAAAGGTTATGCTAAAAATGTAGTGCTGCTTGAAATTATAATTCAGAATTGCCCATTGACTATAAGTATAGTTCTGCATATTTTCCAGTTCAGTGTGATACCTAGGCCAATCAGTACTGCCTTTCATGTTGTGGAGTGATATACTTCAGATCAGTTTCAGAGATTAAGGATTCTATTTAACTAATTCTGTCATTATAACATGCAGCAATAGCGGTTTTCGCATGTTTACTTAAGAATTAAGTATTACAGCTATTTATTAAAGCACTTCAGGCAGCAGTCTCCTTATGTGCATGACATTAATGCAGTTATTTAGCAAATTCCAAAAAGGCGATATAGAACTGGAAAGAGAACTAGATATTGAGGAAGAGTACAGTGCACGCATAAGAAATGTGTGTGTGTTGTTGTTCTGCTTAAGAGTATACAGTGAACCAAATATATATGCATGTGTGTGCGTGCGCATATTACACATCATTTTGTATATTGCAGTCCTCATGACAATGATAATACAATTTACATTTAGCCTTTTCCGTTCTCAAGCATTTACTATATCTCACAGGTTTCTTGTTCAAATCCACGGGACCAGATCCAAAGGTGAAGATGATTCAGCCCACCTCTAGTTTTTCATATTATCTGGTCTCTATAGGTTTATTAAGGAAGACTTTATTCTATCTAAACCATTTGTTCTATTAAGATCTTGACCTGAAATGAGCTACATATCATGCCAAGGGAGAGTTATTGATCCACACTGCGACTAGCAGAAAAGATTACATTGGTGTTGAGCTGAAACTACTGATTAGACTTTAACAAACCAGTTATCAGATAAAGCTTATGTCATGACATTTTATTTCTGAGTCCAAATATACACACTGCATTTTCTGACATCCTAATCAGAGAATGCATAGAAAATAAATGGTTGTATATAATGAGGTGCTTACTCATGGAACACACACACAGAGGGACTGATGAAAAAGTGGGTTCCATGCATAGTGTGACATGCAGCATTATGGGAGATTTTTACTTAAACGCTTCTGACATGGAGTCTCCAAAAACTTGGCTGTCATTGCTGACTGTCTGGAAAATTACCCTTGTCCCTTCCGTGCAGCTGTTGGCACCTCCCTGCAGCTGTCCACTAAAGTAAGTCATCACAGGGAGGGGGCCTGACCCAATTAGGTTCATCGTAGCACTGCCTGGTAATCTGAGCATTGTTTAGCAGAGCTATGATGATCCTATCACAGATGGTTTGATCACAATGATTGAGGTACTAATAAAGTCACTGGTGCTCAAACAAGCATGTGCTTAAAATCTAAACCATTAGTGTACTTTGAGGACTGAGTTTGGGAACCACTGTCATATGTTTGCTAAAGTTATAACACAGGTGGCGATGCAGTCCCACTAGGTGTGGGACGAATTTGCTACCCCTTCCAATGTCTGGGGTTATCTTGCATGAATATGCGCATATGCAACCCCCCGGAGTGAACGACTTTGACGAGTTTCAGACTCACCTGGGTATTTTCTTCAGGATGGGTTGGTAGGGTACTGCCCACTGTTTCATGGGTGTGCCTACAAAAATAGTGGGCATGCCCATAGAGACAGTGGGCATACCCCTGTGATCTCAGGTGTGTCGATGCCTGCCTGGGGTGGGGAGCTTAAATCACATGATGCTCCAAATTCGGCCATCTCCGGACAGAATTAGAGTCAGTCTAGACTGACTTTTATTAGGGAAGGGGAGAAAAAAATCGATGGTAAGCGACCATCAAATGATTTTTCTTCCATGCGGTCGCATGTGAGCGGATGTGTAAGCAAATGCATCTGCTCACATGCTACTGAGCAGATTCAGGTGGTGGGGGGGACGGGCGTTGGGCGCGAAGGCATTTACCTGCTCGCTAGGCTGTGAATATATGTAGCCTAGTGAGCAGGCCTGAATAAGACCCCCAGTTTCATGTAACCTAAACTTTGCTTTTGCTTTGTCATTGTGCATTGTGTTTGTCACATTTTACAGAATTTGCAGGAAATCATTTATGGGGTTTATAGTTACTCAATTCTTCCTCCTGCATTCAGAGCACAATACAAATTACAAGGGAAATTCATTGCAGAGCCTTAAGAGCAAATCCTGTTGTAGAAACAGAAATCCAGAGCTAAATCCAAAATGAGCCTCTTATCTAATATGGATTCTATTACAAACAGCAATAGCAAATATATTAGAACAAAACAAATAAAATAAAAATACTCTATCCTTTACAATATGTTTCTGATTGTAATATACAGATGGAGCCCCTCATTATTGTCCGGCGGAGAGGGACGGTCCATCAGACTGGGACGTGCGTGCGTCTCAGTCTCTCAGTGGCTGGGCAGTGGCTTCAGGGAGATGGGCAGGGTTGGAGGGGAGGTCGGAACGATGAGGGGGACCGTTTGTGCCAGCAGGGGAGGTGGCGGATGGAGGAGGGGAGCTCCGTTTCCACTGGGCGCACGAGCGTCTTATGAGCATGCGCCCCCTGGCAGGAGCTGGCGGCTGGCGGGGCTAGCGATAGAATCGTCAGCCCCAGCCAAGATGAATCATTCTCCATGTATATAAAACAACTCATACATATTTTAGCACATTTATTTGCATACATTGTAGCTTGAATAGATGCTATTAGATAGCAGGAAACTGATATAAAACTAAAGTACTGAAAAAATAAAGAAGCGATACAACAACAACAAGGACATATACACAGCTTGTAGTCAGAATCCATTAATTCAAAATGAGTTCCTTTGGAACATGCAGGAACTGATGAATTTATCCAGACATCATAGGAATCAATACAATTCAACACAGATGGAGACCAATTAACTTGTTGGATTCTGAAGGTGATTGGATACACCTGAACTAATTCATAATGGCATTTATGAAAAAGTGAATTATAATAACTTTTCTTTTTCATTTAAGTTTACAACAACAAATGATACATCTAAAATGATGAGTTATATGGTATATGCTTTCTACAAGCATTTGAACCAGTTGGAGCGCTATAGTTTTGTCAAATAATAGCATTTGCTCCTGCTGCAATATGGCATTTCATTCATTTATTTCAATGCAGCTATGCAGTTTGTATTATATATTTCCCCTTTCTGTGACTGACCTGGAAAATGTACCTACTAGACTACAACAAATTGGAGCAGCTCGGATGGATTCAGAAAATGAAAAAAAAAAAAAAACATCTCAGCCGCAGCTTCAGGGCACAATTATCATGAATTACTTATGCAGTGCTCAGTCAGGGGTCCCTCTACCTCCCAACTCCTTAAAACATTCCGCTGGATTAAAAAAAAAAAAAAACATTTTACTCAGCGATTAACAAATTCAGCACAGGCTCCTACAATGAAAAAACCTGTGTGAAGATCGTGAGCAAAAGTGTAACCCTTTGAGTGCCAACATCTCTGTGAGAGATGTGCAAAATATGAGTGCCAACAGCTCTGTGAGAGATGTGCAAAATATCGGCTAAAAATTCTGGTGTCCCTCACATTTGTTATAGGAGTTCAAATATAAAAATGTTGTGTAGAAAAAACATTATATTTCCTATAAAAGGTAAACATTACAGGTCATCATGATGAATAAAAATGTTTGCTTGACAATATTCACACCAATTTTGGCAAATTCACTTGGCACTCAAAGAATAACCCCCTATGTGAAGTTGCACGCACTCTGAGACTGTGGATCCAAGCTGTGTGTGCACTAGCACTGACATCAGCTGTGACTGGCTGCACATAAAAAGGGACGGACGGACTACCACTGCACTACAGCAAGTTGGACGCTGCTTCCTGTGGAAAACTTTTTGGGACACTCTTTACTATTATTGGCATTCTGCTGCCTTATAAGAATGGCACATGTATCCCCTGTACATTTAGCACCATCCCCACAAATTCCATTAACCTAGAGTGAACATAGTTCCCAGATGAGGGTCCTATCGTATCTAGGGGTCCCTCAAAGACACCCTAATGCCCTATAAGGTCACCTAGGGTGAAACTGCGCAGGTCTTTCCTGTGAGATTTTCCAGGTTTTTAGTTAGTATAATTAGATAAAAAAAACTAAAAAAACACTTTTTATCACAACTAACTGTCATTTGATTCATTAAGTTAACCATTCGCAGCACATAACATCAGAAAGGTGAGCGCTCAGCTGCTCTCTCTTAAGGGTCTTTGGAAAACCCTATACTCAGCAGCCTCTTTTAAAACTTAGTTGCAGATACAACATTCTTATAACTAAAACATTTGAACGCTGTTCCTATTTTCTTATACCCACACTGTATCATGTTGCAGTTTGACGTGATGTATAGGTTGCAGGTCAATAGGTTGACACTAAAAGGTCAACATGAACAAGATTGACATTGATAAAAGGTCAACATGCACTCATTGAATTTGACAAAAGGTTGAAACAAGCAAAATGCAGACATGGCAATGGTCGACGCATGAAAAGGTTGACACAAGTTTTTCACACTTATTTTGGACTTTTTCATATTTTAACATCCACCTTTACTCATATTGGTAATGGCAAAGTGTGAGAATAAAAAAAAATGAAAATCACATAGACTTTTTTTTGTGTTGACCTTTTGCCCGTGTCGACCCGGTCATTGTTGACCTTTTGTCAATGTCAATTTTATGCATGTCGACCTGTTGATGTTGACCTATTGACTGCCACCATCGACTTTTTTCTTGTGTCAACCGTTTGCTTATGGTGACCTTTTGCCTGTGTTGACCTTGTCATTGTTGACCTTTTGTCAATGTTAACCTTAGGCATGTTGACGTTTTGATGTTAACCTATTGACTGTCAACGTAGACACTGTCTTTCCCATGATCCATACCCGAGGGCACCATATTGTCTATACTGATATGGAGGTAATATAGTGCATACAGTTATGCCCAAGTACATCGTGGCTGCGTTGCGCATAAAGTGCGCCATGCAAATCGCGCCTGGATCGCGCCTGCTCCTTGCGCTATAGTCCCGTTATAGATCGCGTTATAACGTAACGTAATCTTGTAAATGTAACCTGCACTTACACTCATTGACCACCAGATGTCACTTTTCCCAAACAGTACAGCGCATGCGTAAAAATCTCTTCTACAAAACAGTGGCCGCCACGACTTTTCACTACGGATTTTGTCCTTACTTTACAGACAGAGTGTTTGTATTTACTCGCAGAAGCAGCTACGTACGGTCATTTATGTAATAACACTGGGCAACAGTTTTTCAGAAACTGCAACAAGTGTCATAATAGTAACATTTAGCTTTAACCTTGACCATGATCCATGTATACACAACTTTAATAATAATAATATTTTAGAACAAGTATTGTTAAGTCTCAGCTTTATTTTACTGCTGTCTATAGACAATATAATAGAAAATCATTGTAGAATCAGAAAACATTACCTTTACCTTGAAATACCATTCTAACTAAACTATGTTTCACCAGATGGGCAAGAAAAGTTTTATATTCCAGTAAAATTAGTTTTTGTTAGTCATCATGACCCAACTTCTTTTTTGTGTTATGCTTTTGTCTAGTGTCTTGTGTAATTTTCTTTAGAACCTGCTCACATTTACTGTGTCAGAAATCCATTCTCCAACTTATAAGTCTTTATTGTAGAAGTTGCTGTCACACTGCCCTAGGTCTTGAAAAGCTCATTGGAATCATGGAGAGAATTATTCTTCCAGCTTTTCTACATTTTCCAAGTCTCAAAGGTAGCAGGGTACAATAATTAAAACTATTTTTACCTATTACTTATTGCATATCTTGCCAATACCAGAGCATTGAAACTAATCAATTTATTTCCTGTGCAAGATTGCATTTCAAATTAACTTGTGGATAACCACTTCTGATTGGCTAGAAAATATAAATGTGGAAATCACCTTGAAATATTGCAGGTGACTGAAGATAACTTTGTAATAGGTCATTGCCACACTGTCTAAGGTCTGTTGGGTTTCTTTATTATATTAGAAGTCTGCTTTCTGATACTGCATCCCTTGTGCTTTTTCCTTAGCCATTTGACAGCTTCTAAGCCTTAAAACTTTTTCATTTCTAAATTATATTCATCTTTTTTAATATTCTACGGTATCACAGCAAAGTTTGTGTCATTGCAAGCAATCTTTCATTTATCTTTCTAGCTAATAAAAAATGATGGAATTTTTTTATATATCTATAATGCAGTGCTTCCATTCCAATGTTTAACTTTATTCAGAACAAACTCTATATCAGAAAAAACAAAACAAATAGGAATATAAAAGATATGGGGGTTCAAGGCATGGAATATTTTATAAATAGCATGATATGCCAAAGGTGGAAAGTAATAGGTAGCGAATTAATGTGTTAGAACAAACTTGCATTATTTTGCTGCGAGTACGGTGCAATTTTGTTCCACAACTCATATTATGTAAGACTGCAAGATTTCTGGATCCTAAGTAAATGGATAGATTGCTCACTGAAAGGAAGTTATATTGTGAGAATTGCTCAGTGTACTGTATGTACAAGAAAGAGATCTATCGGCACTCAAACATTGCCTGAGTTTTACTCAGGTTTGTCCTTCAGACTGGGCGTTAGGGATCAAGAGAATGAGAAGGAGGAGGTGTTTGTCACCCATTCAAATGTTCAGGAAGTACCTAGAAATAGGAGATAAAGAATGAGGATGAAGAGTCTGCTGTATCTCTCCTAAAGAACATGTATGCTGGTAGGTATGTGTACTTTAACTATGAGGAAAATTGTGCACAGGTGTACACATTGGTGTGGGTGTTTCATCTCACAAGAAGGCAATGTGGAAGGCCATCACTTATACCATTAATGATACCATCAAGCATGTTCTGAAAGCAAAGATGGCAGAGGATCTCCATAAGGCAAGGAAGAAAGCGGGCAGGCTTGCAGCTCCTGTCCATTACACATTTTATGAGGAGCAGCTCAAAACAGTGATCCCACCTGAAATCCTCCCAGGATCACATATCACGAATACAGACCATCATCCATCCCAAAGCCAACATGGTAAGTAATCAAATATTGTTTCCCTTTTAACTGTAACAACCTGTTTTATTGTGAACTTAGTGTTAGGATTTTTATTTTAATTCATAAATTATTTTAAGGAAAAATAGCTCTTAATGTTATGGTAAAACCAGATAAGTGTTAGCATCCCAAGTAGTAGCAAATGCCATTTACAAACAATTTTTAATGGTAGCCACAGAGGAAGACTTTTTGTCAAGCAGCAGAGAGGCAACACAAACAAAGAATTGTTAGTGAACGGTGAAAACTAAATCCATTAGCGTAATTACAATGCAAGGGGAACAAATGCTATGAATCCCAGAGTCTTGGTGGGGCCTGGTCCCAGGTTATTTAGTTACAATAAAATGTCCTGTTTTGCCTGCCAAGTGTTTGCCTGTGTTCTATTCGGCAGCCATAATTGTGTAAATTATTTATTCTTTGTGTAAAGTGTGTGTAGTGTATTAGTAAAGGTGCACTGTAATGGGCTATAGTTATGGTCGGCTCTATTATTAGACATCAGCCTAGGGTGCCAGGATCTGGAGGGGGGTACCACGCATCCTACCTATCACAAAAATAAAGATGTCAATGAGGAAGATATTTTTGTGTATTCAATTCAAATGTCAGCTGTGGAACTAAGATGCCACCTCCACATTTTTATATCAGGCTGAAAAGTGAGTATTGCTGTCTGTGTGGAGTTGAGGAGGAGGCAATAAATTCAATATTAGCCTATGAGCCTAACACCAGCACTGGTTACAATCTTATTTGTTCGGCATTATGTAGAGGAGTTTTCAATGTTACATAATAAGCTCTAGGGTACTTTAATGGGTATAATGTTGAAAATAAGTATAACTTAAGTAGGCAAATACTAACTGCTACAGATGGTTTCAAGCATGATTTTACAAGAATGTTTTAACTTAATTTTTTATGGGAAGTTTACAACTTGACAGACACTTCTCTGTTATAGTTAACATTTGCCTACACCATACATTTGTCATTCTTATTTTCAAATTATACCCATTAAAGTAATTTGCATAATTCTGATGTATTCAATCTAATACATATATTTTTTTATATAGTTGTATCTCCAGATACTTCTTTAGCCCTTTTCCATTGGTACCCTCATACTGTTCCATTATCCCAACACTGGAAATCTTCCTCCTCCTGCATTACAAAATTTATCTCCAATTGCATTATGAGATTAAGACCAGTGACATATCTTACTCTACTATGTCCTATTCCTCTGCTATTGTGAAATGAGATAAAGTAGATTTATATAAAATACCAGCTACCAGCTCCAAACTTATATTTTTCAAACACAGCCTGTAACAGAAGTTATGAGCTAGTTGGCTGGTTCTTGATCTACATTCACTTTATCTCTATCCAAGGCTTAGAAAATAGATTCCTATATCTCTCTCTCCTCTTTATCAGCCTTCAATGTTTAGTACATATACTCTGGGTAGAGGTGCAGGATGCTGGAAAAGTGCATAAACCAGCTGGTAATCACAGGGGTCAATGGAGCTAAGTGACACATGGACTTTCATAGAGTTCAAGATGGGTCCGCACATGACCATGTGACCATCTTGGTACAGGGAGTGAAGCTTTCCTGGAGGATTAGCAACATGGAGTCTGCATTGTAGTGCACAGCACATTCAAGATTAATTAGACTCGTTATACCAATATGGCAAATTATTTTTTATTATGTACAAGTTGTATCGATATTTGTGTGGTTTCACAGTGACAGTGACGTAGTCAGCATAGTGTCCCTGTCAGTATCAGCATCATGTTCCCGCAGCCAGCATAGTTAGCATAGTCAGTGTCCCTGTTAGTATCAGCGTTGTGTTCCCACAGCCAGCGTTGTCAGCCTAGTTTGCGGCTAGCTGGAGGTAACGTAGTTAGCGTAGTCAGTCAGCATTACAGTTAGCGTAGTCAGTCATTATTGTTTCAGAGGCATAACATGACAGGTGTGAATGTGTTCCTGAAAGACCCCCACTATCCACGCTGTACGCGTCCTTCCGACCTGTTCATACCCCCACTATCCACGTCGGCGTGGATTTGATTTTATAAAGAGTGGTGAGCGCAGTGATCCACTGATCCCAAATTGGACATGTAAAACAAGCCCAAAGCGTGGCGAACGCAGCGAGCCCTGCAAGGAGACGCAGATTACTTGACGTGTATTCCGCATCCGCTTGCCACGCATTGGGCTAGGTGGCTCGCTGCACTTGCCTCACTTTATAAATCAACTCAACGCCGACATGGATAGTGGGGGTATGAACAGGTCGGGAGGACACATACCACGTGCACTCGCCAAGCTTTGGGCTGGCATGGATAGTGGGGGTTTGAAATGCAGGCATTTGTCAGCATGTAACATGGAGCACTGGCAAATGCGTCCTTTTTTGTGCATGAGACGCACTTGCGTATTTTTTTCCAAAAAGAAACATACAGCAGATATGTTAATTTCTTACATATCTGCACATTAAGACATTTAACATACCATATAATGACAAATAGACATCGTTATCTCTAACATAACACATAAAACACAAAACATATTTCATCTCACATTCACCTTTTATACCTAAATAAAGTTATCTCTCACCTAACTATTATCTAGCATTCTCCCTCCATTCATACATATTTTATTTAATTGTACAAGACATTGACAATGTGTGTATTTATCTCTAGATTTTTAAAATTCACATTTCTCTTTAGTTTATACATTCTATACTTACACAGGTTATATGTGTGAGGGCAGACGCTTCAGCCTTGGACTATGTTCTTGTTTCCATTTTCTCTTTCTTTGGTGTGTTATTCTAATATTATTTTTAATATTTGATATTTTCTTTTTCTTATTTTATATTTACTCTCAATTGTCTGATTGTTTTCTAGTTTGTCATAATCCTTGGTCGATCTAGTCCCCTTTTTACATTTCACATATCTATGTGGTATCCCTTCTTTTAGGCCTTGTTGATATTTTGTCTATACCCCCTTCGTGCACGAGACGCACATGCTACGGAACCCCTAACCCTATTCGTCTCCCTGAAGTGGACACGGGCAGGGTTGCTGTACCCTGCCGCAAGAATTGCTGAGACGCACAAGCGTATAAGACGCTTGTGCGTCTCAGACAGATGGAGCGCCTCTCCGCCACCGCCCACATGATCGCCTCTCCGCTGGCATACACCAGCGCATGGGATCTGATGGTTACCGACGCTGTGTGAGATGTGCTCAATAGGCTTGCCAGGGACGCTGTAGACAGAACTGCAGCTCGCCGGGACAGTACGGTGACTACGCTGCCTGACGGGGACAATACGCTGACTATGCAGGGCTGCCGCGGGGACACTACACTGACTAGGCTAGGCAGCTGTTGGTCTAAGCTGACAATGTGGCTTAGCCTACGCTGAAAACCTAGCGTAGCCTACCACCATGAAAATACACAAGTACCGTAGTATCTTTCTAGCAATACTGGTCATTTATCCATAATAATTTGTAAAACTGTAGGACAATATAAAGTCACCTAAAACGTCTGCTTCCTCAAACTGTACAGTTTAAATAAAATCTTAATTCATTAATTAATTTGAAAGATATCAACAAATATACAATTGTAGCTATGTCCTTTGAAGAATTAAATAATTGTTTGCTTAAAGCATTAACATAAGTTTGCTGTTTGAGGATATCAAACGTAAAAACTATTTATTTGTATTTTACCCACCCCTTGATATAATTGTAAGTTATTACCATAATTATTCATCCTCACAAACAATTTCACCAGAGAGCTGCCATAGCAACCTAGCTAATTACTTGCATGTTGCAGCTAGTGTTATCTTCGGGTGTGCTATTTACGGTGCCATAAATTATTTCAAAACCAAACTTTAGTGAATTGCGATTGGCTGTTGAAGTACAGCTTATTAGAAAGCAACATCCAAAGACAAGTGGGATGTGATATTTTATAATAATCTGATGACAGATAGGGGATATAAATGTTTAGTAGAGCATGTTGTTTTTAGAAGGACTCATAAGTTTTTTTTTCATCCCAAAGTATTTGTTTTCTAATTTAGAGAAAGTATTTTCTTATGTAAGCCATTTTTTACTTTTTATCTGTAGTACAAAATGTCTAATAGGTCACTTTTCATTTCTCTAAATTACTGAATATTATAGCTTTTTCCAGATCTCTGTTTTGATCAGGACGGAAGCTGTCACAGTGCAGTTTGAGTAATGTAGAGAAGCATAGCAAAGAAAAATTGTACTTTTTAATTCACAGAGTCATAAGAAACTCTGAATACACGCATGTAATGTAATGTTTTTACTGTCATATTCCAGTGTCTTTTTCTGTATTTTAAAGTCCTCCTGCATAGGAAAGATTCCAAACAATGGTCTCAGATGATGCAATGATGGTGTTGAATACAGTTTATGAAATGCTCACATAGGATGATTTTCTAAAGATTTCCGCATTCAATCTGTCAGGAGCGAGTTCCGGCCATTACCTTGTAACTAGGACGCCGTGCCTCCAGCTCCCCGTCCGGTGTCTGGAAGTCGCCGGCCACACGTGTTCCTGCTCCCCACCTGGCACCTAGCAATAGGCTGACGCAGGGTGCTCAGAGCTGCCGGTAGCCTGGAAAAGGGAATGCCAGGTCCAGACGGCATCTCCTGTTGTCCAGGAATGTTTAGGTTAATGCAGCTGCACTCAGTTTGTAATCAGTTGCTCATTAGCTGCACAGCCTTCCACTCAGTCTGTTCCTAACCTTGTCATTAATTGTCTTTCCATTTTATACATTGTTGCATTAATCTCACTGCAAAGTTTTACATAAGTTACTTATAAAATCTTATGCATTGTTGCACCTGTCTTTACAAACAGACTGTTGTTTAATTGCTTATAACACCCACTGCATTGTTGCGCCCAGCCCTGTTATTATCTTTATTAGCACACCCTGTGCACAGCTGTGTTTCCACGCTGTGGGTTTCTGAGTACACCTCACTGTGTACAATTTCCCCTGCCCAGCCTCCAATAGTCACTTTATCTTTCGGAAGACCTGGGGCATCTGAGTAGGGGGCGGACCTAGTTCGCCCTGGAAATGCGGCTGCTATAGGTGAAGACTTTGGCTGCAGGAGGCTGGAGGATTGCTGAACAGGCTGGAAATTGCGGTAGCATGGTCAGGGGCCTCTCAGTTATGACAGTGTACCGGCATGACATAATCTTGACAAATTCATTATAATGGAAAAATAATAATGCATAACATGTTATAGTTCACGTGAAGACTTATAAGATCACACACGTTTAGAATATCTTGACTTGCACATACACACACAAACACACACACAATTTACAACCAAAATACACACATCTGTTGACATACAACACACACACTCACTCTTATCTTATCAGATTCACTGGCTACTCTTGCTTCCTCGCTCTGCAGACTAGGAGTGTGCCATCAGGTGCTCCCACCGTGCAGCTGCCCTGTGGACAAGGCACCACTGGCACACAACTAGTTATGGCCCACAGAGAAAGGAATGGTTCACTAATAGAAAAAAAAATATGGCAGGTGTAGGAGCATGATATAAATGCCTATGGATTTATGCTATGAAAAAGATGTTAAAGGTAGCTAAAGAATGAAATACAGGAGGATGTAGGCAGAGAGTGATAATGGTGTCTAGGAATAAATAGAGATTGGACATATGGGGAGAACATGAGAACAAAAATTACTTTTATAATATGTAAGAGAGAAAGTATAGTGTGAGAGGCCAAAGAATGAAAAGAGCGAGAGAAATGTTATGATGCCACAGTTGGTGGGGCTACCAATATGAATTATGAAATCACTCAGGGTGAGTGAGAGTAGATCATGGGAAAAAGTTTGAGTCAAGCATAAAAGTTGCCAAGGATTTGGAAGAGAGATGATGTCTACAAAAAAGTGGATTGGAAGACTAGACAAAAAAAGCAAATACAGTGAGTAATTGATATACAGTACTACATTCTTCCACTATATACACATTACATTGTATTTATTTTTCTCCTTTAACATTGTCAGTATTTAAAAATTCCAAAGGAAACTTTGCTGATATTTTAAGAGCCTGTGGGGTAAATGTAATGGTTGGTTTTACCTTGTTTCCTAGAACGGCGCCCAGATTTCCTACGTACGCTAACGTAGGGAAATCGCATTGCATGGGCCATTATAGCGGCAGGCGATGCGATTTTTTAATGTAATTTTTTCAATAATCTGTGTGCCCCACTGTATTACCTATACAATGATATCATTTTATGTCCTAAAAAGAGGTTTTACGCACCCCCCACTATCCACGCCACCCCAAAGTGTGGCGAGTGCAGCGGAACGCATCCTCCGACCTTTTCATACCCCCACTATCCATGTCAGCGTGGAGTTGATTTTATATAGTGTGGTGAGCGCAGCAAGCCACGGAGCCCAAAGCGTGGCGAGTGCAGCGAGCCCCGCAAGGGGACGCAGATTACTTTACTTTATGTATTCCGCATCCGCTCTCCACGCTTCGGGCTCGGTGGCTCGCTGCGCTCACCACATTTTCAAGAAAGGTATTAGAATATACATTTTCAGGGATTTCCAAACATCATTCTTTATCAATATAATTATGTGTCTGTTTTTTACCTATACTCAAACTTTACTTTAATTAAGCTGAAACATTCACTTATGACAGTTCAGAAACTATACTCACTATTTTCCAACTCTTGAACTTAAAGACATTAGAACACTGCCTGAATGTCTCTATGGTAAAAGGGCAGCAAGTAATAAAATTCAGCAACTACAGTTCATGGCCATCATACTAATTGGGCCCTTGTGTATTTTTTTTTTTGACCTAAGCTCAAAAAGGCAAATGGCAGATTTTGTCTTTAAAGATTTTCATCAATATGAAGCCGTCTTTATATGTGTTAATTCACCCAATTAGGTACATTTATAATTAAGCTAAAAGATGGATTCCATGGCAAATGGCAAATTATGCTGTACAAATCTTAGAGATTTCAAAGTGCCATTGTGTTATATTATTTTAATGAGATAATTTCTAAACAAAATAAATGTAATAGAAATACCGTATATATAGATCTCGCTTGCATGTTGCTGTGTCATACGCCATGCTCTGCACGATGTCTTTAGGGAAGATGTGCAATCCACATTTATACTATAATTAACTGTACAACCAGTAGTCAAGAGTGCAAGCACAGCATTCTGGGACTCTAATTTGAGCAATCTCAAGCCGTGTACACACTGCAGCGATATGGGCTGAAATCGCTGGCAATATGGTCGCTGGCAACCATATTGCAAGTGATGGAGTGTGCTCCGGCGATAAATCGTCAGGTGCACGCTCCCGTTTTATGCAATGTTGTAATCACCGCCGGCAGAGGTTTCTTTTCATCAGCGACCATCTCTGGTCGCCGATGAAAAAGAGACATTGAGCAATATGTCACTCGGCGATATACTGTCGGAGCTGGGATCCAGGAGATTAGCCTAGTTTCATAGGAGTTTAGAGCTCCATACACATGGGGCAATTTCAGCTGAAATGGGGATATGGTCACCCTGTAGAGTAATAATAGCCCTGCAGTGGTTTGCTGGTCACAGGAGCATGCTCCTGCGAGTCTGCAACCAGTGGCATCCCCCTTCCCCCTCATTTTCATCAGCAACCATCGCTGGTCACTGATGAAAATGGGACACTCAGCAATTTGATCATTAAGGGACCAATAGCTCCATGTGTACGGAGCTTAGGAAACTCTCAATAGTCTTAGACACTACTGGGCATTCTAAGAGAGTAGACAAGTGAATTTGTTTTATGCATGTGAAGATTATTCCTATCACTACAGAATATGATTTATAAACATACTTTACTACAACAAATCTAGTAAAATAAGATACAGATTGTATAGATGTCTAGTTATATACTGCCAAGTGTACATTGTTTTTGTGTTATTATGCTTGTAGAGTACATTGCTATGCAATTTTTATATTCCAATAAATTGTACTGTAGTTACTGTAAGTACTGTTAGCACTTTTTACAGTAGTATGGATTTCATGTGGGTCAATTTTCATTTCTACAGACCATTAAGGTCAATGTGTTTTTTCAGTATTGCAGTGTCTCCATCTTTTCTTTTTGCAATTAGTAATGTTGAAATATATTATTCATTTAAATAAATGTGTTTACAGCCTTTTCTGCCCATATGCAGGCTCCTATAAGATAAGAAAACATGTATCATCATGTGCTCATGCATATCTGTATATTTCATCTGAAAATGTATAAGTATTGTAATGAAGATTATAATAAGCCTACATATATATGTGTATATAATATATTGCGTGAATGTACAGTGTTATTAATAATAACATATAAATTCCAATTAAATATAGGCATAAATACAAAAATAAAAGTAATGTAATATAGCAGCTGCAATTATAATCAGTGGGAGGGGGTCCAGATGCAATCCGCTAATCAGTGGTGTCTAACAATGGCCATCATCATTGCATCATTTGAACAGGGTGAAGCTCCTGCAATAGATGCTCCCTTTGGCAGTTTAATATGTTTTTATATCCATGTTTTACTTGGTTGCATTGATGTAAACATTACTGTACTTGGTTTATGTCTGTCTGTCTCCCCTGGTCTATGCGCTGAATACATACTGATCGCTGGTAGTTGGGATGCTGGTGTCAGAAGACCAACAGCGGTACCCTGAAGATTAGAATCCCGACAGGGACTTGGAAAGTGTACTTACTCTGCACCTCCCCACTAACCCTTCCTACATGCAGCCGAACTCTAACCATTTTTCCCCACAGCCTAAAGGTACCCCTCACCATTAGTGCCTAAACCTAACCCACACCAGCGCAGCTCTAAATTAACCTGCAACACAAACCTCACCATTATTGCCTAAACTGACGCCCCCTCACACACACACACACACACACACATGAAGTAATGCTGAGTCCCTGACATATTTATGATCAGGAAGTGGATTGTCAGGATTCTAACAATGACATATGTTGTGATGTTAGTATTCTGGCACCAGTGTTGTGGCCTCCGGTCAAGATTCCAGTGCTGGGATTTTGACTGTCATTCTGACTAATGCCAAGCTATCCCTGTAGGGTCAGTTATGTCGGAGTGTACCATTGTTCATCTGATTGGTCACATGTCTTATGGCACTAGTTTTTCCTATCACTTTGACCAAAAATAATTTGGTCCTTCATTACTAACCTGAGGCACCCCTGTAAGAGCCTCAATGCACCCCAAGGTGCCTAGGCACAGAGGACCTTATTCTGGTTCACTCTTAGATGCAAATTCCATCTCAGATAGACCATGTGCACTGCAGGTGGGGCAGATGTAACGTGTATAGAGATTTAGATTTGGGTGAATTATTTTGTTTCTGTGCAGGGAAAATACTGACTGCTTTATTTCTACACTATTACTGCACTGAAATGTAGATCTAACTTTGAAGAAAAACCCCACCCAAATCTAATTCTATCTGCTTATGTTACATCTGCCCCACCTGCACTGCACATGGTTTTGTACATTTGAGAAGGAATTTGTCTCTAAGAGTGAACCAGAATAAGGCCCAGAGTTTGGGAACCAACTTCTTTTTTGCATGCATTTATTTATTTTATTTATTTATTAACAGTTTCTTATAAAGTGCAGCAAATTCCACTGCACATTATAATTAGAAACAGTGAATAAACAACCTGGATAGTCACATTCTGTCATAGTGGTAGGAAGGTCCTGCTCCCAGTTTAGTTCTCAATCTATAGGGAAATAAGCCTTGATGCACAATGATGAATGTAATCTGTTGAATAATGGTCCACCAAATTCCAAATGCTCTTGGTGGGCTGAATGATAAGGCAAAACAGTAATATTGGCCTGGGGTTAGGTGGAGGGAAAGTGATGACAGAGTAAATATGTGAAGATATGTTTGGACTGTACAGTGAAGATGCAATTTGATAGGAAAAGTGTATAATGGTTATGTGGGCTGTTCTGGAATTTGGTAAGCTTGCCTGAATACAGTAGGTGAGATCTCAGGGAATTCTTGAAGGTTTTGAAATGAGTAGAGAGTCTTATGTGTGGGAAGGCATTCAACGGAGTGGGTGCAGCTAGGGTTGCCCCCTCTCCTGGATTTCCGTGATTCTCCCGTTTTGGGTGTGTCAGAGTCCGAACCAGACCGGTCGAGTGCGCCGGCGTGCAGTGCGAGTCAAATTCAGTCCCTGTCTGACTGTGACCTCCGCGTCCGAACATCCCACTGCATGTCCACTCTCCGGGACAGTCCTCCCACTGCCAGCCTGACCCTGGCCACCAATGTATGTGCACATTTATTGATATCTGTGTATAAATATATGTGTATATGTATATACATTATATATATATATATATATATATATATATATGTATATATATATATATATTTATGTGTGTATATATATATATATATCCATAGGCAGCTTTAGAAGTTGAAATAGATTTTATTCAGACATAGCTGTGGTCGACGTTTCGGTCCTCGAAAGGGACCTTTGTCAAGACAGAAGTATCCAAAGGACTGGAGGCACCAGGCAGTGTAACCATGCAGTGTCACTGCTGGCCATTTATAGCAACCCTATGCTTAATTAGCAAACACCCACTTCCTGTCAAAGACTCAAGCAGGAAGTAGGCTAAACTAGCCTTACTGAGGACAGAAACAACTCACAATAAGCCTTAACAGGCTTATTTTGCAAGGGCACCCAGGTCCCTACTCCAGTATACAGGGGGTCGAAGTCTGGAGATAAATAAATATATCTATTTATCTATATGTGTGTGTGTATAAATGCTTTGAAAAAATCTGCGTCATTCCAAGGGACTTGGTATGGTTGGTTTTTATTCCATAAAAGCAAATGAAAGCACCCACTTTTCTAAATAGGCCATGCCCACTTTACAGAGACACGCCCGCTTGGCGCGCATTAGGGTGAGGGGGGGAATCTCCAGGAATCGATGAAGAGTGAGGTGGCAACCCTAGGTGCAGCCCACAGAAAGTCCTGCATCAGGGACATGCCCTGTCATTAATGATTACTATAATAAAATAATACAAAGAAAATACTTACTGTATGACATATATTATGTATCATATGTATATGCTTTGTATTATTATGATACTTTTTTCTCCATTTTCCTTAATTTTTTATAGTTTAGGAGGCACCAAGTGCGGTGCCTCCCGCTGCCTATAGTATAGTATTAGAAACAGGGGGGCGGACAGTGGGAGGGCACGAGCACTGGGCTGCAAAAACCCATTTTAAAAAGGTGCATATACGGCACCTATAGCAGTGCCTCAGTGACAGGGACATGCTTTCTGCCTACATGAAAGCACGCCCCTGTCACTGAGGCAGATGTGATTGGGGAAAGTGGCGCCTCCTCAGTTACAGGGGCGTGCTTCATATAGGCAAAAAGCACGTCCCTTACTGTCACAGAAGGGCTCTATCTATACAGTAAGTGCCGCTTATATAGGCGGACGAGCCGCACAGGGTGCCATTGCATGGCTTGTCCGCCGACTTGTATTGCCGTGATTGGGGGGAAGGGGCGCACGAGCCAGGCTGATAGTTTCCGCTGTTATCTGGGCACCGGCACCACTTATATAGGCGGAGGAGCCGCACGGGTTGTCGTTGCATGGCTTGTCTGCCGACTTGTATTGCCATGATTGGGTGGGGGAGGGGTGCGTGGAGCCAGGCTGATCGCTCCCGCTATTATCTGGGCACTGGCACACACTGTGCTACACTCGGCCTCTCACCCCACACCATCTCCTGTCCGGGGTCTCTCTCTTCTGTATCTGATTCTGTCTCACTGCTACCAGTCTGTGCTGTGCTGCTTAGGTAAGCAGTATCTGTGAAAAATGGTGCTGTGTGTGTGGCAATTGTGGAGGGTGGGGGCTGTTTATATGTTGAGTGACAGAGGGGTGTGTTTGTGTAAAGTAATAGAGGTGTGTGTTTGTGTAAAGTAATAGAGGTGTGTATATGTGTAAAGTAATAGCGGTGTGTGTTTTTGTAAAGTAATAGAGGTGTGTGTATGTATAAAGTAATAGAGGTGTGTGTTTGTGTAAAGTAATAGAGGTGTGTATGTGTAAAGTAATAGAGGTGTGTATGTGTAAAGTAATAGAGGTGTGTGTGTGTAAAGTAATAGACGTGTGTATGTGTAAAGTAATAGAGGTGTGTGTGTGTGTGTGTGTGTGTAAAGTAATAGACGTGTGTATGTGTAAAGTAATAGGGGTGTGTATGTGTAAAGTAATAGAGGTGTGTATGTGTAAAGTAATAGAGGTGTGTGTGTGTGTGTGTGTGTGTAAAGTAATAGACGTGTGTATGTGTAAAGTAATAGAGGTGTGTGTTTGTGTTTAGTAATAGAGCTGTGTGTATGTGTAAAGTAATAGAGGTGTGTGTATGTGTAAAGTTAAAGAGTTGTGCAATGTAGCTATGTGTTTCTGTAAAATAAGTGTGTGTTTTAAATGAAAGAAGTATATGGGCCAAATGTAATAGCCTATGCGTTCAGTGGTTGTGCAGGATGCCGGCTGAACTCAGAGTACAGCCGGCATCCTGCACAACCACTGAACACAGGCTAGTACATTTGGCCACAAGTGTTTTTTTTATTATGTAGAACAGGTATGTGGGCAGACCAATGGGCAGACCCAGTGACAGCTTGGTGGAGCCAGCGAAGAGGGGGTCTGTGGCAAGTGCTGGGTCCGGGGTGGCTTCTGCGCTGTCAGGCAGGAGCTGCTCAGCCGGTCTCTCTGCTGCTTATGCAGACGGCAGCTCCCACACCTGCCTGTCAGCGCAGAAGCAACCCGGACCCAGCTCTCCCCACAGACCCCCTCGTCGCTGACTCCACAAAGCCAGTTCCTCACCAACCACTAACCTCACCGCACGTCACTGTCCTGCATTCATGAACGGGAGCAGATTATGACTGTGGCTGAGAGATGTAGATCATTTTAAAAGTGAAGTATTGAGCTTGGGAGATATTTTGAAGTAAGAAAGAGAGATTTACATTGGTGTAGTTTGGATTATGGCCTTGTGTGTAAGTGAAAGTATTTTAGATTAAATACAGTAGAATACATGTAACCAGTGGAGGGAATGACAGAGGTATGCAAACAATGAACATCTAGCAAGGAAGATTAGCTACGCAGCGGCATAGAAATGCTTTTTTTTTACAACAAAATGAACCCTTTGTGTGCCGTCACCTCTGTGAGAGATTCAAAATATCCACACAAAATGCAAGCGTTGCTCACATTTGTTATATAAATTCAAATAAAAAAAATGTAAAAAAAGATTATATTTCCTTTATAAAGGTAAACATTACAGGTCATTGGGGCAGATGTATTAAGCTTTAACAAGAGATAAATGCAAGGGTGATAAGGAGAGATAAACATCCAGCCAATCAGCTCCTTACTGACTTTTTTCCAAACACAGGCTGTAACATGGCAGTTAGTAGGTGATAGGCTGGACGTTTATCTCTCGTTAAAGCTTAATACATCTGCCCCATTATGCTGAATAAATATGTTTGCTTGGCAATTTTCACACCTATTTTGACAAATTCACTTGGCACTGAAAGGGTAGGGAAGCCTACATCCAGCTCTACATGAGGTTCAGAATATTTTGGGCACTGCATTTAACCCTGTCTACGTGACAATGGGGTCTACGTACTAAGACTTGGAAAGAGTTAAAGTGGACAGAGATAAAGTACAAACCAATTAGCCCCTTTCTGTAACATGCAAGTTAGAAGCCGATTGTTTGGTACAGTATACAACGGTTATCAGGGTTATATCTTTCTAAGGCTTAGTACATTTGTCCATCATAACAAATAAATGACATTCCAAAAGATAAATAGTATAGTTCTACACCTTCATTACCCTATTTTACTCATGTATATATTCACTGAATGGCACAGTATGGTCTATTTAAAAGGATTATGGTAGAAGTCTATTGGTTTGGAAATTTATATCAGTTGACAATCAGTATAAAATACCCAAATAACATTTTCATGTATACCAATCAATGTCTCGACATGCAGAGTTTTAAAATGTTAGCACCACACGCCTAGTAATGTATGTAGGTATGTGTCCACAAATATAAACATTGTTATATGCTGTAGGAACTGTTAATTAAATTATAGATATAACCATTTCTAATCAGGTAAATTATACAAGAATAAAATGTAATATACAAGACAAATAGCACAGCAGTTGCTCTGCCTCTAATAATATAGATGCTAATGAAGGTCTTCATTAATAGGAAACCAGTATTCATCACAAAGTAGCTGAGTATATTTTCTAGGTCTTTTGCTGAAAACTTAGTAACTATATTTTAAAGGTGTTTGTTGCTTGAATCTTAGTTTTTTGCTAATAGTATTGTACTTGATTACGCTAAAAAACAAAGCAAACTGTGAGCTACGCTACTATGAATATAAGCTGGGTTTAGATATTTCATGGGAGGTAAGTAATGCATTGCTGAGACCTAAAAGAGTATTTGGGAAGGGACTGTCAATGCTGCTCCAAACTACCTGAGAAATGTTCTTAGCCTCAGTGGGCACATGTGCAGTAAGCACCTCTAGTCCCTGCAATAGTGCTAGTTCTGCACCTGAAAAGAATCAGAGGAGCATGGTGATATGGGCCATACAGATGTAGCGGGATTCATCTTTGCAGGGGATGGCAATGGCGACGCCAGCCGCCATCCCCTGCCCCACGCCATCTATATGCCGTAAGGGGACGCGCGCGCACGAGGTGCGCGCGCGTCCCCTTCCGACGGTGCTGCCCTCGGTCGCCCGGTGCCCACACCAGGCAACGGCACCCCCCCCGCAGTGCCCTCGGGTCCCCCCCAGCCCCCTCGAGTGGGAGGCGGACAGTATTGCGTCCGCCTCGCCGCCGGGATACTGAAACGCGTGTGCGTGGGGGACGCACGCGCGTCTCAGTCAGATGGAGCGCTGTGTTGCTGGCGGATCGCCAGCAGCATGCTGCAGGTGATTCACCAGCAACACTAAGGCAGGCTCCATCTGTATGTATCAAGCTTCAAAAAGTGATAAAGTGGAGAGTGATAAACAACCAGCCAATCAGCTCCTATCTGTTATTTTTCAAACCCAGCCTGTGACATGACAGCTGGGAGCTGATTGGCTGTTTGTTTATCACTCTCCATTTTATCACTTTTGAAGCTTGATACATCTGGCCAATAGACTGAAAATAATTTTGTAAATGAGTGCTCATAATGAAAAAAATATATAAACTTATACAGTAGTTATTAGTAACACAACTACTGTAAACTTCTGTGCTCTACACTTTCAGTAGCTAAGGCTGCCTGCTTTATCTTTTTTCCTTATTTTGTGCAAACTGTATTCTCTACACACTGAGACTGATGCTGTGTTGGGCATAAAAAGCATCCAGTAAAAAAGTCACATCTGTGGGAATATGGCAGGAACACAAGATGCATGCAGTCTATTAGGCATACCTCACATATGCTTACTCTCAATGTATTAACCCTATGTTTAGACTGCAAAATACAAACACAAAGCATAATATCTGAATAAGCAATGAAAAATTCCACCTACAGTATCAGCGTCACAATGGTACACCACTGTACCGTCTCACATTTACAGGTTCAAGTGTGATCTTGTTCTTATTCTCCTGGCATATGTATGATGACCTTACAGTATGTATTTTATGTTATGCAAGCTGTCATAGGTTCTACTTATGTACCACTCATCAAATTAACATCCTCTTTATTATTATGACATGGGAAAAATGAAAATGAGAAATTCTGTTCATCTGAAAAACACAAAAAACACTAAATATCTATTCCGCTAAAATTTTAATTGCAGCAACTTTAGAAAATAATAGTTTTATCTGAATACAGATAAATTAATTTGCTGGCTTCAATTGTGGCTAAATACTGGCTGCTTTATTTGTACACTGAAATTTAGTCTCAGTTTTAACCCCCCCCCCCCACCCACCCAAAGCTAACTCTCTCTGCACATGTTGCATCTGCCCCACCTGCAGTGAAAAATTTGCCCTGCGATCAAGTCTGAATTAGGCCTTTAGAGTAAAATTTGATGTATATTGGTCAAGTGTGGCACAGAAAAAGATGCATATTCAAAAATGTGCAGCTTCTGCCTTGTATGTGAATGGTTGCAAGATTAAAGGGGGGGTGCACAGGGGGTCAGTACCCCTGGGTCCCACGTTGGCTAGGGGCCCCCTGTGGTCAGCATGTATTTAAATATATATATATATTTTCTTGGCTAAAAGTTTTGTGCATGGCAGTGGGGTAGTGCTGCAGCTTCACCTATCTGCCAATGTGACAATGATTAATGGTGCTAACCATCAGGAGCCAAGGCACACTGACTGCACAAGTGTGCAGTGCATTACTGGGAGTTGACTAAGTCCCATGACACTTTGCTCAAGAGAGCAGAGGCTGAGAAGTTTGGGCTGAGCTGTGATTGGTGGAGATAATTACAGACTTACATACAGATAGTGGTAGATGCTCAATTAGTTCAGTAATATTACTCAGGTGCATGAGGGAGGGGTTAATACTGAGTAAGTAAAACAATAAATCCTCCCCCCAGCTCAATAGTATTAGTAACCAATCTTGAACACTACATGATAATAGAATTCAGAGATATTGGTTTCTTATACCAGACTTCTCAGGCCCCTGGAGGACAGCAGCAGCAGCAGCCTAGTCATAGGAGGGTTTTTAATCAGAGGCAGCACTGAGCCTGTGAGTTCTCCTACAGTCCTAAATACTAAGATACAGGGGGGACAAACAAAGGCTATTTATGTGGTATATATATATATATATATATATATATATATATAATATTACCCCCCCCCCTTTGCAGGTACCCATTGACCAAGTTTATACTGCCTTTACTGTATGTTTTGACAATGTAATATTCTCCCGTGTGGCCAGTAATGACAAGTGCAAGGGGGCCCCCTGTCTATAGCGCCCTGGCCCCCCCGAAGGCTGAATCCTGCACTGAATGGTTGGTTTGTTAATAGGTCAGTGGCAGTTTTTACATAGGAGCTACATCAGTCATGTATCTGTGTCACATGTACTTAAAGACAATAATTGCTGGAGCGTGTACAATGTGAAACAATTCAAGATACACTTGGTAAATAAGTGTACAGTCATCTCAGTATCAGGCCTAATGACTGTAGGAATTCTGCTCAATGTACAGTAAAAATACTTTTTTGCTGAATTCAGCACACATCCTGTGACCTCCACATTTTAAAATCTATTCTGTTTTTGACTTTGTTCACAAGTTTAAGGAGAATGTAATGACAGTCATTAAAAAGATTTTAGTCAAAAGAACCTTGTGAAGAGAAATAGCTTAACTAGGGAAAAAAAACCCATTAAAGTCCATTGACATAATCACAATTAATTTATATTTTTCAGCGAGCAAGTCACTTCATCTTTAAAGAACAGTACAAACACATACTATATTGAATGTCACATTAAAAGTAATTATGGCCATTTACCACACACTGAAGAAAAACCTGAATAATTTAATGTAAAGAGGTAATTTGTCATTAAAGGAATGAAAGGAGAACACCACAGCTTAATCTATGGCAGGTAAAATGTGAAAATACTGTATATGACTATTAATAGAAATACAGTACATATGTAACCTTAACAATCCTCGTGATTCCCATGAAGTTTAATTAATTTTGCCTATAAATAAGTTGAAATGGAATTGCAAAAGTAGAAATTAAAAATAATTAATATAATTTATAAACAAGACTTCTCTATATATTTAACATATGCCCATTTTAAACCATATAAAATGGGTATATGTTACTTTGGAGAACAGTATTAATTTGCTTATTTTATGTATATCCATAGTGAAAGCACAGCTAAAATAAATGTTACGGTATAGATGCTTTTCAATAGTTTACCCACATGCACATACATATTATATCTGAAATACACACAAAAATTGGTTTATACGATTTCTGCTCTACTATGACTAGGCAAACTTCAGTTGACATGCTGGTCATACAGGGTGCAACATTTTTTTATGGCTGTCCCCAAATGTTGGATTTTATTTATAAGTGGTTAAGCATAGCAATAGGATTATTTGTTCTCAAATGGCATTTTTATGATGTAACAAATAACAGCCAATTTAGGTTGTGTCCATTACATATTTTGTCATCTGATACATTGAGATAAATCTTTTATCTAACATACTTGGGACTTTTTTAGGATTCATACAGTAATTAAGTGAACCTTGCTAAATTGTATTTAAATTAAAAAGTCATGTAATTTCCCACAATGCCATGGTTTTCGACTTTTTATCATATGTTAAATTGAGGTCTTCATTTTATTTAATGGTGCACTCTTTGGGATTATGTTTAAGTATGAAATTACAACAATTTAGTTTATTATGTTTTTCCTTCTTGATTTCTGGATAACGGCTTTCCATCTAAGGATTCCCATACTTACAAAGGACAGTTGCATATTATGAACCAAATAATGTAGGAGACACATTTACCATATTATAAATAAATAGAAAAATAAACCAAAGCAATACTGCCACAAATAAAATTGGAATTTTCATTCCTGCAGCATTACACATGGCAGTGACATGTAATACAAATGGTTGACCATGTTCATGACTTGATACAGTACAATGCCAATATTTTCATTGCTATCAGCACAACAGGTCTGTCTGTAACAAGTTAATCAGAATCAGTATTGCTGATAGTCATCATCATCATCATCACCACCACACATTCTTACTGTATTCTGACTGTATGCAGCCAACGGTTACCCACTGCTTCTCTGCTCTGTACTGATTATTCTGATTCTTTGATAGAAATAAATGCTTTGGTGCATGCGTGAAGTCAATAGTGTGTATTTTCCATATCTGTCCAATCTGTCTGGTGGGAACAAAAATCTGGAAATGTATGGGAGAAAATGACATCAATCAATTGCTCCCACACACTCTAAAATTTATACAAATGATTGTTTGGTTTAATTTGATATATCAAATGACTTTAACCAATTTATCTGACTTACTATTGTTTGTTTTACAGCATTTGGGATCAAATGGTTGAGTCTCATATGCTGCCATACATTGCCATATTTTTGTTAACACCAGATAGATTGAACAGATAAATCTGTAGATGTGTACCCATCATTAGTCTTACTTTCAACTCTAAATATTCCAAATGTGCAATAAATAAACAAACAAACAAACATAAAAAAGCACAGGTTTTTTATATATTTAGAGATTACTATTACATATGTTTTGCTATTATTATTATTATTAGTATTATTATTATTCCTATAAAAGCATTTTAACCAGAATTTATGGGACATCCTATTATGTTTTCAAGATAAGTGTGAAATCATGTAATTAAAAGACATATTTTCATTGTTTACAGAATTACAAGATCATTATCACCCAATAGACCACTTAACACATGTGACATGCTGCATAAGTACAGCATCTAATATAAACAATGTTATCAAACGATGACATATAGCTAAAGTTATAAGCTATATATAGTTAATAGGAAAAATACAGACAACTGCTTGCCTGCTGTGTCAATGAAGACATATGTCATGGCAAACACATTAATAAGAGCTACTTTGGCCAGAATACATAGATTATTTTTTAGTCTCTAAGCAATAAAGGAGCATTTTGACAACCTCTATTTGTTTTCCACAGTCAGTGTGACCTTTAGGAGCTGTATCCTTTTCCTTCTGTGCTATATAATGACGATATAAATGAGGTTATTAGCTCTACCACCACCTTACAAGAAGATATAAAAAAGATAAGTACATTTCTCCAGTTTATTGGAAGTGCTGTATCCAGGACCTCAGTGAGATATAAAAATAAGATGGACCTTAAGGTTGAAAATGCTTGTTAAAAATATTCTAAACCTCAAATGTTTTTATAGTGCTGCCATAAAAAGTTACATTCTCACCTAGAAACTCAAGAATTTATTTGACTTTTAATTTGTTCATCTTTGGTAGTCAAAGTACTGTAGAGTCATATATTTAAAGTAACACAATGGAACAAATGTAATAGATTATGATTTGGCAAAATTGAATTTAATAAAGAAAAGAGCATTCGAAATCAAGTAAAATGTTAAATCAAAGAGTTTATAACAATTGTACAGAAAAAGACTACAGGGGAAGGAGGGAAAGAGAAAAAGCAATACTAAAAGGGCAAGAAAAATGCTAAAAGAGAAGGAAAAATGCACAGGAAAGAACAGAAGTATTACATAATCAAGAAAAAATTATACACAAGGTATATCGGGCACAAAAAATATATAGGTAAATAAATAATTAATAAGTAATTAATAAATAACCCCAGCTCCAATTGATTATTGTGCTGCTCCCACAGGAATGATCAAAATTCAACAAGAAGCAAAAGGTAATTTAAGAGAGCGCACTGAGTTGATCCAACAAATATTTAATCAATTTTAAAAAAAATTACATATAAAACTATACACATAAATACCAAATTAACAATTGATGTGTCCAGCATCCAGCATAATTTACCCTATTCAATTCATCAACTTTTTATTTAGCTCTGACCTACAATATCTAATATCACAGTCTCCTTTATGGTGGGGAGCTTTTTAAATACGAATTAGTGTCCAAATATCTACAGATGTTTAGAACAAGACCCAAAAAAAAAAATTGGGGCAAACGCCTTAGCAGCAGTATTTCTGATAGTGAACTCATGCGTTTTTGAGCAGTTAAAGATTCCCAAATGACAGGGACCGTTCCTTTGAGTATAGTTACCAGCTTCCACTTTAAGGGTAAGATGATGTTGGCGAGGTACAGTATGCTGTAATGTGGGGGTAGTAGATGTTGGTCCACTTCAACTGGCACAGCTCTGTTGGAATAAGAGCCTATGCCGGGAGCAGACTGTCTCACCCGCACTTCTCACCGCCCTCTCAGATATGGGGATGGAAGTCGCACTCACCCAGTCAGTTGTAAGCACCATAGAGATCGCCGCAGGTTACTCGTAAGTGCGGGCAGAAGCAGCAGAGTTCCGTGAATCAAATTTGGGGTCCAAATGTACAGGAGCAACTTGATGGCAAGGTACACAATTCTGAATGCTTGACGTGTTTCTCAGTCCAATTAACCTAACTTGATTACATAATCAAGTTAATATATAGTGCAACATGAAGAAACTGTAAGCACTATATTACAAATACGGATGTGTCTTACTACAGCTTTGCTACTTTTACCCATGTGTTGTAGCTGGACTAATATGAGAATGCAGTGCACATGAGGTTGCATACATACACCAGCACCTATTTATGTCTATGGTGTATTGGGAGCATGCAATCGCAACCCCCCCCCCATGCCACACTATCCTTGCACAATATGATTGGACACATCTGTATTTAGGGCACAAAACGTTGAAGAGGTACAGAACTAGTAGAAGAGCATGGACAATAGTATAGTAATTGTACCAATGGCTTCATTTTAGAAAAGGGTGAGAGGCTTGTAAGAAATATTTATAACTTAAGGTTTCTATGTCATAGTTAAATTGAATAGTATAGACAACGTTATGATGGTTAGGTGGGCCAGATCTCTTCCAGTATTAGGTTATTGCCGCCCTTGTGGCAATAAGAATGTGTCAAATAAAATATTTGGTGTGGGGTGAGACATAGGGAAATAAATTATATAGAGGACTACAGTATCTCAGGAAGGTGGGGCAGGTACTCCACAGAAACCATTGACATTAAGTCAAACATTTCTAGCTACAGTCGTTGTACTACTAGACATGACCAAAATATATGAATCAAGACAAAAGAGAAGGGGATCACGCAAAAGATTGCTGCTGGTAGAATCTTTTTGGATCCATTTTCTTAATACTATAAGCCCACTTGGCCTCAATGAGACTAATTACTTTACATGTTTTTTTGTAGCTTTATTTACACCACCTTACTTGCTTGTACATGTGCACCACAGCACTGGAAGATTGGGGGGTGCACTGTATTATGTTGTTATGATTTCTTTATGGTATTTTTCACATTATAGTCATATCAGGGAGGTGGGGTGACATGCTTAAAATTTCATCATTGGAGTGGGGAGCTTGGTCACATCATTCATTATGTAGAAGTTCAAGCACTGTATCGGCCACTCCCATCTCCATAGCCCACTGCCCCTGACCTGGGTCCTGGTCGCGTAACCTGTGACATCATCACAATTTGCATCAGTATGTCACGGTGCACATCTGGTGACATCACCCAAATTGTCATGTGGGGATATGAGGAACACTTTCTTACATATGTATTTAAGGAATGCACTTTGTATTATGCGGTATGTTCTTGATAAATGTGAAACGTCAGACTAAGAACTGACTTAATATTTTTTTTGCATGTGTGAAGCCTCATTGCTCATTGCTTCCCAAGTAAGGCACCAGGACATAACTGTAAGTAGTAGCACAACTGGAGTGTTGGCCTCTGTTCTTTTATATGTACAGTGTATATATATATATATATATATATATATATATATATATCAGGGGAAAATATAAACTGTAAAATGAATATTTGAGAAGCAGGAGGTTGATATTTAGATGCCTAGAAAAGACAAAAACAGATATATTGTATACAAATGTACAGCATGTGTGTGTGTGTGTGTGTGTGTGTGTGTGTGTGTGTGTGTGTGTATGTGTTTGCTTTATTCTTTACATTAACTGAGATCCAATTATTTGATATACTGTAAAAAGAATTCTAAGACAATGATGTTAGTTACTGCGCTGTGATCATATAATGTCATGGGTTCCCTGATGTTTTTAGAAGAAGTATTACATTGTCATCTCCGTGCACCCATAGGACCTTGGTCAGCATCCTTGATTTTCAGCTTACATGTGTGTTGGCAAATATCAACTGTCTTAATTCTTATAAAAGTTATTAAGATAAAGTTTACTCTGTCAGCAAAATTTATTTCCTACAATTTATGTATAGGCTTGTATAACTTTTGAGTCCATGCAGATAATTATTGATATTGCTTGTATTGATGCATATATCTATTCATATGAGACTGAACCATGCACTGAGCAACCAAATCTTTGTGGAATTTTCTAGAATAGTAAATAAAATGGCAGCTACAGTGTGCTATAGATAGGGAAATAGGGACTTCTAAGACTGTAAATACAAAGTTAGTGCTGATGGTAGTACTGTTAGTGCAGGAGTAGTACTTTGTGAGTAAATAGGTGGATGGCACGAAGCCATATAAAAGTGCACATTGAATTTACAATGTAGAAGAAATAATTGAGAAGCAAGTGGACCTACAGTATTAGCTGGAGGTTGCAGTTGAGATGTCTAGATACCCCATTGTTTGACATCAGGAACAAACAGGCTACTCAGAGCTGAGAATTGCAGGAAGCCTATTATCCAAGTAAGCAAGACAGGGAACAGGCAACAGGCCGCTTTGCGAGCTAATCATACACCTTGTGGACCTAAAAGGATGATACAATAATTCCAGTCCCTCGTACACAGTATGGGGTTAATTTACTAAGATGGGAGTTCTATTTCACATGGAATGTTGCTATTGGCAACCGATTAGATTCTCTCTGTATCTAGAAGATACTAAATAAGTAAATAAGAAGTTGATTCTGATTGGTTGCCCATTGCAACACCCCATCTGAAATAGAACTTGCAACTTAGTAAATTAACTCCTATGTATTAGTTGCTGTGGTTTCGGTCTTACAGAGGGAACCAATGGTGTTTATTTGTGTAATATACTATAATAAAATGTATGTGTGTTTTTATATAATAAAGTATATAGTGCAAATAGTTGCTTGCCTAGGTGTTTTTCGCACGCAAAGAGGTACCAGGTGTGCCAAGCTGGTACATAAGGCTCTATCCCGTAAAAAAGACAGATGATGCCGAAAAGGAGTAGAACATTAACCCAGTATCATGACAGTTCCTTCTAGATGTTGTTAAAGTGTTCCACATGCTCTGCTTTATTTACTTGGGATTCACCACTATATCTGTAATTGCTTTTTCTCTATTTCTGTCTTTGATAGGAACTACATGAAGCACATGCTCCCGTGCTGTCCAGCTCAATCTCCCTTGTCAGGAGAGTATAAGCACCTTAACACCTTGGTCAGGGGCTTTATAAAGTATATTAAATCCTTTCAATGTAAATTTGGATAATAATTGAGATTTCAAAATAGTAATTAAATTGCACAAGCTGCACCCTGGCCTTTTGCTGACATTAGGCAGCTTTCTAGGGTCCTGGGCTGCAAAGTGCACTAGTGAGAAAAGAAAAAAAAATATTGTAATTATATTATCTACTGCATGCTCTTGGATTGCAGCAGCTACAGAACATACAGACACATTTCCAGTGGCCAAATTCTGAATACTCAAATTATGTGAGATTTATTAAATTGTATTGAAAAAAAAAATGCCACTCATTTGTGTGGATCACTAACATATATATGGAATGCCATTTATTTATTTTTACATTTACAGTAGTATTTAGCCTTCTGCATCCTCATGCTGTAAATGGTGACAGTATTATCTCTCTTCTAAACGCCTAAATACCATATTTCCTATCTAAGGGGGCATACATATGGGGTGATTTTAGCCCTATTTCTAAATGATCTAGATTGCTTTGAAATGAAGCACATGTTGCTCCATGTGTACGCCCATAGTGATCCTGCACATCATCATCACATGACTAGATCTCCACTCTAATGAGAGAACCCTGGTTAGCACAGATCACTCTTACACACATCGCTACATGTGCATTGGTGATCTAACTGCTGGGAAGCACACGGGTGATTTCCCTAGCCTGCATTTTTCAGCAATGATCAGAGATCACCCCATGTGTATGAACCTTAACACAATTAAAGGCTCATACAGTACACACAGTTTGTTGAAGTGGGAAATTTGATTATTTCAATGACTTCCCTATACTTACAATGGCATTCAGTGTCCATATTTCCTTTTATTGTTGGACTTCAATGTAATAATAATAATAATAATAATAATAATTATCATCATCATCATCCTTTATGACCTCTATTGTAAATGAAGAGTCAGCACAAAGTGAGTCATTCAATTAAAGCAGTTCTTAAGTTCCCTCATTTTCATAATTTAGAACATAAATAACTTAAAACTGAGCAATAATTTTGGAGAAAATGGCATTGAATTAAGTGAGGGTAAGATCTTTAATTAGCAGGCAGTAAGTTGGTCTTCATAAAAGATGCCTATCAATTTGTTACTAATAAAATTTGTAATACTTATTATGGAGCTCACTATGCTAAATGACCTTAGATACCTCAGCAGTAAAACTTAGCAATTTTTAACTTTTTAGTATCAAACTTCTAAGTAACTCTAAAATGACCTCCATTGACAGAAAACATATCGATCCTTGGCTAGGCACCTGACTGATTTACATACACTCAAAGGGGCAATGATGATGAGACATGAGATTCAGGGCTTTATTCTGTCACAGGATATGCATATTCTATTAGCCTAGCCTAAATCACAAAGGGGCAGATGACAAATATATAACACAAAAATAAAAAAGAGCGACAAACAGCATGCATGCTTAATTATTTCCCAGTCTGTCCAGTTCTGCATCAGTAGCATATGCTCCAAGCTTTTACACGTTTATTTTAACACTTGTTTTTAGGGAAGATGCAAGATATAATGCATTTGCTATCAACATTGAGTAAACTAATATTTATATATGTATATATCTATACATCTATATATAGATATATATCTATATATAGATATACTGTATATCTATATATCTATACAGTATATATATATATATATATATATATATATATACATATATATATATATAAAATAGAAGATGTAAAGTGCGCTACCACCACCTCAATAAACAGTTGTTTCTATATAGATACAATTTAGTGTAAAATAATTTTTTGATTAAAACAATTCGGAATCAATATTCATCAGACATGATAGATTTCATGCAATGCCGTCAAAATGGGAACATACCCAACGCGTTTCGTCAAAATAACTTCATCAGGGGTACTGGTTCTAAAAAATTTAAGCCTTTTTCAGCATATAATTATGTATCTGTGGTGGTGTTTTTTTAAAAAAAATCTAAAAATACTATACATACCCAACACCTTTAAATCGCAGGGTTTGGGAATCGGCCTTTATTAGCGTATCAGCATTACAAATTACATCTGTGAAATGTTAAATTGTAAGAGGTCTTTTAGAGTGGGAGGAGAGCATGTTTTTCCAAAGGTCATATGTAAAACATGTATACATACCATATGCAGAAAAGTTTTTGTAAACCGTCAGTATTGTATGATGTTTCAAAGTGCACCTACATGGTAACAGTACCTAATTAGTTTATATGCATTTCACAATAGTGATGGTGTTTTATCAAGTTTTCAGACATAGCAATATTACAAAGAGGTCTAAAAACCTCAAACATTATGAGAGTATCATTCAAAGTGCAACCTACCCGAATTGGAAGAGTAGAACAGTCTGCAGTGTCTGAGTGCAGACTGAATGAATCATGGCGCAGATATATATATAGGACAGAGCATCTGACGTCACTTCCTATGGGCTTATTACAGCCAAATAAGATATTTTAGCTATTGACCCAATTAAATAAGTGTGCCTTTGGGTACAATATAAAGCGTTAATAGCATTATATAAATTATGTGTAGAATGAGTATATGGTATATCCCGCTGTGTGGACCGGCATGCTTTCCAGCATGCATTCCACTGCAGGGTTTTATCCGCTTCCATTCAGGGTGTTCATCTTCTACATGTAGACGCTGGCTTGTGTTCCAATAGTACGGTGCTGCATGCGTGTTACAGTATATGACTCAGAATCAGGGCTGCTCAAGCAGTTTAGCTTGTTGTGAGTGGATAATCAGAGACTGTCTCCCAGTCTGCTAATCCTCTCAAAAGCTGCAAGAGGATTAGCAGACTGGGAGACCGTCTCTGATTTATCAACTCACAACAAGCTAAACTGCTTGAGCAGCCCTGATTCTGAGTCATATTCTGTTGGGACTAATATGTGATATGAGTGAATATTTACAAGTCATTTAAGAAATTCAAGCAAACAGATATTCACTGATCTAATATTTCTGATCATATGCATGAAATTGATTCGTAACCCCTGATGAAGTCTAGATGATGAAACGCATTGGGTTTCTGTCTGATGTTCATTCTACGAATTTATAAATTTTGAATCACTGGACCAATGTATGTTGTAAATGGAATCTGTATAATTAAAAAAAAAATTGTTCACTTTTGTATCCAGCGAATTGTTGTATTATCCCTTACGATTATTGTTTTTTGCTGGTGGTGGCATATCTATAGGGGCACTCTATATACTTCCTTTTGTGTTTATCTCCTTTCCCCCCACTAACAGGGGGGACATATAGAGGTGCAGCCCGATCCTATACATAGCGCAGGGAAAGGGTTATATATATATATATATATATATATATATATAAAAAATATATAAATATATATATATATTAAGCAGTAAGCACAGCATGGCCTTTGTATTTGTTACACTTATTAATTGAGATGTCTTAAAGAAAATTTTAAGTTTGCATCATTTTTTAAATGCAAATATCAACTTTAAGTGGGAAAATAATCAGTAGAACATTTTAGGTTAGGTATGTTTAGACATTTTTTTTTAGCAGAAAAAAGTATCCAAGGATATAACCATTAATTAACTTATAATATTGAAATAAGAACTATTCTGGGTATTGGGAATTGTAAATTAAACATACAGATAGTGCCTTCATTTGGGTCTGTTTTAAAATTATTTTTCAATATTACAATCTGTGCCCCCCAAGATTTCAAAAACAGGTTGAATTGATGGACTAACATATTTTTTCAAACTCACAACTATGGTACTATGGCCTTATTCTGGTTCACTCACAAAGGCAAATTCCTTCTCAAATGGACAAGCAGGTGGGGCAGATGTAACTTCTGCAGAGAGAATTAGATTTGGATGAGGTCTTACTTCAAAGTGAGATCTAAATTGCAGTGTACAAATAAAGCAGTCAGTATTTTCCCTGCACAGAAACAAAATAACTCACCAAAATCTAACTCTCTCTGCACATGTTACATCTGCCCCCTGCAGTGCAGATGGTTTTGTCCTTTTGAGAAGGAATTTGCCTTTGCGAGTGACCCAGAATAAGGGCATATGTACTGTATGTAAATCTGTATGAGCACATAGACGTACAGTCTTTATTTATAGCAATGAACATGATAAAAAGATATATATTGTACCAAACAAACAGAACATACAACATTAGCCCCAAATTTATATACAGTAATTCTCTTATCTTGCTATCCTAATTGTGCAGATGACTGTTTTTTTTGTGTGTTTTAAATGTTAATATATTAGGGAAATTAGGTATGGCATTGAGAATTATGATGAGTGTTTCCTTTTTGTTATAAAAAAAAAAATACAAAATAGCTTATTATTATCTTATTATGCGGAATAATGCATTTTTATTTTTATTCATTGCAGCTGTTAAAAGAGTTTTATTTCATATCATGCACAAAATAAGTCCTTGGTTCATGGGCAGAATAAGAAGATCCTTTACTAGGGCAAAGAGCTTCACATGTCCAGTGTTAATTGAGTCCACTAGTAACATCTCATCCCAATTGAAAAATGTAAGCATTAATTAGTGCGGTAAGCACAGCATGGCCTTGTTTTTGCCACATTTATTAAACGAGGTGTCTTAAAGGATATTTTATGTTTATATGACTTTTTTAAACGCAAATATCAACATTAATTGGGATAAAAAATGTGCAATTTACTTTAATTATAATTAATTAGTGTATTTTTATACGGGTGGTGAAGCAACTTAAGAGTATAGTAGCCAGCTTATACTGTATGTCCTGTTCTAGAACTGTAACACATTTTAAGAAACTCATGGTCAGTAAAATGAATGGACCCCAGTCTTGCCCATGGGGATCATCGTAACAAGAAAAAGGACTTCTTTGAATTTAATATGTTCTTGGCATAGTCATGCAACTGCAATCCATGCAGTCCAGCACTGTAGTATATATACTCCTGTTATGAGACATGTATTTTGCACCATGTATAGGGCAAGTGCAGGTAAAGTACATCCTGACGATAGCCAGGTGCATATATGCTGCCACATCAGCGGAATATTCATCTGGAGTTGTGCTGAGTTCACAATATGTCCAAATGCAGTATACACTTTTGTGCCATTTTACCTCCAAATCTGCATCTTTTTTGCCATCACCTTTATAGGCTTTAAGGTTACTAATTTTACTAATATGGGAGTTCTTTTGAAGATAAGATTTTGCCCTTAGCAACCAACCAGATTCTATTAATTATCTTCTAGAAGGTGCTAAATTAAGAAGAAGCAGAATCTTGGGCAACAACCCATCTTCAATAGAACTCCTATCTTAGTAAATTTACCCCTTTGAATCTAGCTGCATGGCCTCTATAACAGCTCTTTATTCACTGCTGAATATTTTTTACCCACCTACTGAGCCAACTTGGGCCTCTTTTTGGGACACCAACCTTTATCAATTCTAGTGGATTTTCTATGCAATAAGCACACAAACCATACCAATCATACTTTCCTTATTTTTAAAAAAGTCTAACTAGAATTTATTTCTTTATAATCCAATATGGAAATACTGAGTAGTTTGGAAAATGGTTACAAAAATGAGCTGCCATTAGTTCCTGAAGGTCTGAAGGTCTTTAAAAAACTGAGCAACGTTTTGTTTTCTTTTCTCCTTAAGTTTTTTGTACATTTTTTGTACATTTTCATGCATTTCTTCCAATAGCAGGGGTAAAAAGAAATACTAACTGCTTCTATAAATGTATGTAGACTAGTAGGACATTAGAAAGATAAGTCCTGTTTCTATTAGTAATGAAGGGCTTAAGAAGCATTATATCATTACTGTTGCAAAGTATCATAAGCAATATGTTTAATGAATACATTTATATCTGTGAAATTAATCCACAGCTCACAAGTACATAGGTTATAAATATTTTAAATATATGTTTCGGAAAAGAAAACTAAACATTTATTATTGATTGCAGCATGTTCTTAAAACATATGGCTCATTTTCTTATATAACAATATATATATTCTTACCACACAAGGGTATCGCATACACATTTAGCCAGTACTGGTAGATTTACAAGCTAATTTGAATTCAGTGACAGAATTATTGTTGAGATATTAGAAGAAACCTCAAAGTGGAAAATGATGTCCTTAGTTAGAAAGCAGATACTAAGGAAAATACTATTATATACCTGCCAAACAATACACACATTAATACAGATGTTAATAAATCAGCCACAAAACACCTAGAAAGAGGTAAAGTGCTTTTATAAACTTCACCGAAAGGCAAAAGTGATATCTAATGTGCGTGATAAATTTACTGTGTATGCACAGTGTATTATGTGACTATTTACTCAATTCATTCCTTGTTTATTCCTTTCAGCAAGAACATGCTCACCAATCATAAAAATGTGCAGTGAACTTCAAGGGCTCAATTTAGTAAGAATTTATGTGGAGAATAACCTTGTGTAATTCATGTACAGGGACAGCAAAATAATAGTAGCTTGCAAAACTGCAGCTACAGAATTCCAAAAGAAGACCAGTACATTTGCTTGTCTGCTTGTGTCACTGTCTCACATATAGCAAAACATAACTTCAGAAGGGGTTGGCTCACTTGCAGTCAAAACTTCCTGTTTGGATCTGTTGTCAGTTTGGAAATATTTAAAAACCAAACTTGTGTGTTGGATTATATGTAAACAGGTCCACATAACATGATTTTTAGCTGTTTTTATATATTTTTATAATTTTTCTTCCCAAATACATATTTATTGATTTTTAAAGTAAACATAAACTTAAATACGAAAAAGTGCTATCATGCCCTTGATTGTGTGTGCCCACATTCCCATCATGCTGCAGCCATGCCAACCATGATTTGACCATGAACCTATCCTGATTTTTGGTATTCCACATTTGCATGCTATAAGGAACCATTATGATAAACATAAGCATTATATGTACATGACACATGCAGCAATTGGTTTATCTACAAAAAAAAATGACAAAAATATCTGGCACTTATATTCAAACTTATTAATGAATTTTAATACAAAACCTACTGCCTATACAGGAATGTCCATAATTGTAAACTGGTTCCAATAATCTTGTTTTTCTCATGTTTCTAAATGCAAATTGCAATAGTAGTATGTAATAATGGATCTAATATTTAGATTTATGAATAAAGCAAGAAGGAGCAAGTAATTTTATAGGTGAACAAACAATGCTGCAATGCAAGGGGAACAACTTAGAGATGTGCGGTTTGATTCTCCAGAAATTCAATTCCACCTCATTTTTGTGGATCTGAACCATACCAAAACCTGGTCTGGATCTGCCAAGAATCCAATCAAGACCGATTTAAAATTTGGATTTTAAGTCCATCTTTCCAGTTTTCAATAACAAAAATAAGTACTTGTTTAGTTTCACGGCGGCAGCGTCTCAGTCCCAGCAGCGTCTGTGTCCCCTTGCGGTGAACGCTTCGCTCACCCACACTACGGGCTTTGTGGCTTGCTACGCTCGTCACGCTATCTAAAATCAACTCCATGCCAACGTGGATAGTGGGGGTATGAACTATTTACATTGGCATGGACTTTGTTTTAGAAAGCTTGCCGAGCACCGAACCTGGAAGTAGTGGGCGGCCATGTTGCCGCCGTGAAACTAAACAAGAACCCAAAAGTAACATGATTTTATCGGTTCTCATCGATTTTTAACAATTTTAATACATGATTATTGATATTTAATGGATTTTTAACTGTCAAATATTGAATCTGAACCAAAACATTTGAGTGTGATTTAATCCAAAACCAAAACATATTAATGAATTAAAACAAAAAACAAAACACTGGGTTGCCCAAACATCTCTAGTGCAAATACATTAACTGTTTTGCATGCAAGATAAATACTGGCTGGTTATGCTTATAGCCCATAAAGATTGACATATTTTATTCACTGAAATTATCATTTGAGTTTCCAAATCTACATTTCTCTGCACTTTTTGGCCCCTTCATTTATCAATGAGTTTAATCTATTTTAAGTTTGTTGCAAATATTAATCAACACTGCAGGTATTTATGATTGTTGTTAGCACTGTTGTAATGCAACGCTAATGTTTTCCATATGTCCATTAGAATTATCTGGGTGCTGTTATTTAACAACAAACAGTATTTGTCACCACTTGTGTATTTTTTTTTCCACCATGGTCATTCGTCTATTAATTAGTGTTCCAGGTCTGTCCTCCAGCTCCAGCATCTGGGTTACTACCCACATAGTGTATGTGCTGCTAGACATCAGATTAAATGTGGAGCACAGCTGCTCTCTGTGATCATTGATCAGTCCAGCTCTGACAGAAACGGGTTGGGGATGGAGAGGGGTTGCAAAAGTGGGGAGTACACTCCATGCGGGAGAAAAGGTGGAAAAGCAGATAACTTTTAAAGAAGCACCTCACCAACAGCAAGTGGAGAGTAGCAGTATGAGCACAACCTTTTAGTGTACTCGGAGAGCCCTGTGCCTGTAAATGCTGCCATGTCTCACTTGCTGTTCCCAAGTAGTGAATGGTGCTGCACAAAGACCTTTACTAGCTGGAGCCATGGCTGTCCATCTCCTCGTGCATTCTTTTTCTGGAGTATGTGCTGAATCAAGGCATCCACAAAGAGACTGTGCATGTGTCAGGATAGGATCAAATAAATCAATGAACGAAAACAAAAATGAACGCTAAACTAAAAAATTATAAATGGAGTATCTGTTCCAACTGTAGTGCAATATGGCTTTACCAAGGTGACCAGTTATTTGTTCTTTCCTACCCCATAACTCTGACTCAGGCCTAACATCTCTGTTGCTTAGAAAGTATACTTTAAAGATGAATTAGCAAAAAAAACAGCACAACACTTTTTTTTTTAAAGTTAGCATTGGATTCTAAATTAATCAATGCAATAGTAGTTATTTGCATGTACATCATAAAGTATCGTCTGGCTAGTCTAGATCAGGGAGCTTATTGCACTCCCCTGGACTAGAAGCACAATTAGCGGCATTTTTATTATTGTATGCATGTTTCTTCTAATACAGCCTCGTTAGCTGCAGCACTATAAGTGCAAATTAAAACAATGAAGAAATAAACAAGTAGCCATAAAACAGGATATTCTTACCTCAGTAATGAAGGATTTGGCAGTGGTCGGACTCATAACGAGAATGGCTCTTCTCAGTGTGTCCCTGTAGCGATTTAGCTCTTCAATGCGCATTGTGGCGAAGAGTCCCGTGATCATCTTATTAATGTTGTTTTCTACCTTCTGCAAAGCTACATCCATTCCCTGCTGAGATACTCTATCCAAAAACTCCTGTATTCCACGGATATCTAGGAACATCAAAAGTCCATCAAAATGCTAATCAGTTTACTGAAACACATCCATTAAATGCCTAGCCTGGTTTGGAAGTGGTTTTGCTCACTATCATGAAATGGAAGGTTAAGCTGCACATATGTTAAACTGCATTGCATTGCCATTACAGACTGGACACAGATTGCATCTGTTATAAAGTCTACAGTTGTTTTCTCCGGGTGACATTAACCACACAGATAATAAAAGGAAAATCTTTTATTTTATTTTACCTGTTTATGTTCATTTAATGCAATATATGCTTTTGTCAACTGTCTAATTACTGAAATGTCTGTTGTACTAGGAGTACAGTTGACAGTATAACAGGAAACTTGCAGTACATCCCAGTAATGTTATAATGGTGCTTTTGCTGTCTGCGGATAAGATAAACAATAAAATAAAATTGGCACAGGTTAAATACTGTACTAATTTAATTAACATTAATTTGCCCAGGTCCTATGCATACTTCTATGGGGCTGATGTAACGCTGGAAGTAAAATGGGTGTAAACAATTGAAAATACAAATCCATAGAAAAAATAGCATATTTTAGCCAATATGTAGATGTGTATACAGTAGGAGCATCTCCATTTGGTTTGCTAATACTCCTCACTAGTTTTATACTTATACCTTCCTTATACTAAGTACAAACAATAAGCCTATAAGCAGGATGATATTTGCATACGCGCTTGTTTGCATGATACACTTTTGCATGAATATGACCTCACTGAACTATGCTTATGTGGCCCTTCCCAAACCAGATCTGTTATACTTTAGAACTGATGTGCCCAAATATGCTCTACATAGTCACATTTGCGTAACCTCATTTTCTGATCAGGTGAAGGACAATGTCATGCAGAAAACTGTAGCAAAATGGTATGTTCAGCTCTGCATCAGACCCTACAGAAGTAAAGTTTGAGCTGGATACACACTACAAGATTATCTGTCCAATCTGGCTTGCTGGAACAAAAATCTGGTAGTCTGAGGGCAAATGACGATTAACCATTTGCTCCTAATGTATGGCAAACAGACATTTTATATCAAATTGATTTAACCAGTGACAATTTTTCTCTGTTTCTCAGTGTTTAGGAGCAAATGGTTAATGTTATTTTGTTAGTGTTAATCAGCACAGGTACAGTATCAAACAATTTGTCTAACCAGAATTAGAAGGCGAGATATTAATATGACGCTATGGTAACCTCATCCATGCTTAACATAGGTTGGGATGTAATATTTAATCTGGTGGCACTCCCTCAGTTTGGACTGTGAGCTGAAAAAGGGGAAATCGGGTACTTCTTAGGCATCAACAAAATTTATATTAAATTCATGTATTACAACTTATTAGAATTGACAAACACAACATATTACACATGTAATATACATGAACAGTATATACCTTTTCTATCACACACCCACTCTGTAATAGTTAGGTAGATATAACGCAGAAAAAAGCTACAATAGACTAATTGTTACTTGTGTATTATCACGGCGCCCACGATATTAAGTCGTACGACATATAATCGCATATTGTATAAGCCCCCTATACGATTTTTAATTGTATAAGCACCCAAATGGGGGGTTACAATGTTAAATGCACCCCCAGGCCACCCCCACTATGAACGCCAACCCGAATCGTGGCGAGCGCAGCGAGCCTGTGAGGGGCGGTGGTACGCGTCCTCCGACCTTTTCATTCCCCCACTATCCACGTCGGTGTGGAGTTGATTCTATATAGTTTGGCGAGCGCAGCGAGCCACCGAGCCCAAAGCGTGGCGAGCGCACGCGTATTACTTTACATGTATTCCGCATGCGCTCGCCACGCTTCGGGCTCGGTGGCTCACTGCACTTGCCACACTACATAAAATCAACTCCACACCCACGTGGATTGTGGGGGTATGAAAAGGTCAGAGGACGCGTACCGCAGCCCCTCGCGGGCTCGCTGCACTCGCCATGCTTCGGGTTGGCGTTGATAGTGGGGGTGCCGTTGGGGGTGCTTTTAACATACTAGGCACCCATCATGTTTAATTATGTTTTAGGGGGCACTTTTAACATTGGAAAACCCATTAGGGTGCTTATACAATTTTAAATCGCAAACCATTGTTTATGCGATACAATGGCATACAATGAGATGGTATACAATTAAAAATTGTATAACATCGCCTGCGTAACATCGCATCACATACCATCGTATGCCTTATGGTATGCAATGGGCGCCGTGCTAGTACACAAGTCCCGACTAATTATTCCATGACCATGCAATAGTGCGAAAAATATTGATTTATGATATATATCAGACTGTGTAATAATTTACTGAGTTTTTGATAACTGTTAGGTCAGGATCCTTTTATATGGTCTCTAGATATTCTGCATCATATCTACTTACCTATTACAGAGTGGGAATGTGCTTAAGTTGTTCCACCTACCCTCCACAACCACAGAAAGGCAAAAGCGGCTGCAGCAGCCAGAGCAAGTCTCCAACTATTCACCTTCCCTTCCCAACCACAGCAGGGCAGAAGCTGCTGCAGCAGCCAGAGCAAGTCTCCAGCTATTCACCTTCCCTTCCCAACTACAGCAGGGCAGATGCTTCTGCAGCATCCAGAGCAGGTCTCCAACTATCGACCTTCCCTTACCAACCACAGCAAGGCAGAAGCTGCTGCAGCAGCCAGAGCAGGTCTTTAACTATCCACCTTTCCTTCCCAACCACAGCAGGGCAGAAGCTGCTGCAGCAGGTGCAGAAGATCCCAAAAACCCTCAATGAATAAGCAAACAATCAAAAGAAAAATAACTGAATGGGGATCAATCTCACATTGATTTCACAATGATATCTACAGTGTTTGATCCACAGACCACTATGCCGATTAGTCGCTTATCAATTTTTAGTTTGTCATAATTTTTGTAAAGTGAAAATCTTTTTCAATTAATTGACCCTTATAGGCCTTTAAGGGCCCACTTAAGGGAGTCTGTTAATTGTGTTGTATTCAGAAAGTCATAAGATTTCCAACAACATATCACAATGCATGAAAACAACAGAAATAGCATGGACCTGTTGCACGCAGCGGGCATGCGGCGGGTAGAACGGGGCTGCGCTCCCATCCTGCCGCATGTCCTTCCGGATCTGGCATCAGGTTGCCAGGCAACCAGAGACGCCGGAGAACAAAGCGGCCGGACACAGCTCCCGTCCTCCGCCCTCTCATCTCCCGGCAACCAGGGACACCGGAAGGTGGCCGGGTAACTGCCTGCTTACGGCGGCACCGTTGCTTAGCAACGGCTGATGCCGCCGGGCAGGATAATAGCACGGCCTCTATAAGGCCAAATAGCAGGCGGACCACAGGTGTCTGAGGGGCTGTTAATTAAGGCGGGGCAGGGGCTTCAGCTGGGATTGGCCACAGCATCCCATTTAAGGGAGCCAGCCCAGCATTCCCTGCCGGTGATAGCTTCTGTCCAGGTTCTATCCACCTGCCCCTGCTCGCTTCTTTGCCTATGCTCCTTGTGGCACTTTCCCGTGGAATTTGAGTTTGCGTCTTGCTTCCGGTCCCGTGAGTTGCCCCGTTTGGGGCTTGTTCTGATTATTTCATTTACCTTTATCATTACTGATTTTTCTTCTTGTTATACCTCTTTAGCCGGTCAGGCTTGTGTTATTACTTTGGGTGATTTGTGGTGTGCCCGTCAGGCAGGTCCTTCCCCTTTCCCAGAGATACTGGGAATTCGGTCCTTAGTTCCGTTTTACTGCGTTGTGCTTTTCTGGTGTGTTCTTTTTTGTGTATTGTGCGACTGGTGTTGCTGGTCTTGGTGACTAGGTCGCTGGCGCATAGTGGCGTTAGCCAGGGTTCGGCAAATCGCCGTTTGGTTAAATTTTAATTAGGACCCTCAATCAGAGTTTCCTTTTGGCCATACCCTGGGGGGGGGGGTCCCCGGCTCCTTTTCCACACGTACCACCTGGCTGCACCGGAGTTAGTGCGGGCTTAACTCGCCCTTCCAAACGTGGTGGCTACAGGAGAAGCCTAGATTTTCTGCAGGAGTCGGTCACCCAGCCTGGGGGGTACAACAGAGTCCTGTACAGCAGTACCGGCTGCGGGGTCACACCCGATACCTAACAGGACCCTTATGACAGCACCCTTAAACCCATCTGATTAAACCCATCTTCGAACTTAGATTTCCCCTTAAGATGAAAAGGCAGTGTGCAAAGTTTGAAGATGATTAGTTAAAGTGTTCGAGAGTTATCATGGAATATCCCTACAATTCTGGAAACAAAATAACTTCTTGATTACAACTGGGTCTAAACTCTTTTTGTTAATGGGAAATTGGTATTTGAATACATGATCAGAGCAGCAAAAGTTCCTGTTATTGCATTACAAATCACAGAACAAAACAAAAATCAAACCACAAATGTGAATGTGCAAATTATTTGTCTGTACATAACTGTATATGTCTGAGTGATGTAATTGTGGTCTTTGAAGATTTTGAATAGAATGATGGACATCCCTGGATATGTTAAGCAGGATGTGGTGATGATAATGGTGGATAGGATGCTATAGTCAATACATAGAAACCAGCATCCCATCTAGCCACCTGAAGACTGGTGCAAGAATGCAGACATTGATGAGGATGCCAACACCATATAGTAAGTATGCGGGGTGGGATAGCGTAACTCAAGAGGGGGGTTATTGTTAGGTTAAAGCACTAGTGGAGGACTTAGGGTTACTCTACAGGGTGGAAAGGTTATCTTTACACTGTGGGGATTAAGTGTTATGCACTAAGAAGGTGGGGTTAAGGTTAGGCTGCGGGGCAGGAAGGTTAGATTTAGGCAGAGGGTACAAAGGTTAGGGTTTGGCATGAGCATGGAGGGTTAGGTTGCAGGGGAAGGGTTAGGGTTTTGGATGCAGAAAGCGCAGTGCAGGTGGAAGGTACGTATTCATAAGTGACTCATCAGGATTCTCTGCCTCCAAGTGCTAGCAGTCAGAATAGCAATGCTGGCACCCTAACCTGGAGCATTAGGGTCACTTGAGCACAGAGTTTGGGAACCATTGCCATATATCCTATATGTTTATGAAACTTCTTTTTTTTACATAGACAAGTGACAGCCTATAGGATGTTCCATTGTCTGTGAATGTTTTTAAGAGATTCAATACATTTCTCCATTGGTAAGTGATGCAAGTCTCATGGAATAGCTAAGGATTTGCTGGCTTGGTCTCTTTTCAATGTTCTGCTGTTGTGGCTTCCGAATGTTAATCCATAATTCCCAGTTGCAATCCTTCTTGGGCACTGCTGGGATCTTGTGTTTCAGTTGTAAACTGAATAAATCTTGTGAGCTATGCATTCTGCTATGTGATAATGCCCTAAGAGAATGATGCTGTGGAAGATTCTGCACTCAAAAACTGATTAATGGGCAGAGAGAGATTTTTTTTCTTCCGTATGCATTCATTTTCTATTTGGACTGCCAGTAAGGCTTTTTAGGCATATTGAAGTCATTCTTTATAAGCATTTTATTGTTATCATTTTGAATTGCAGTGTTTCTTTTTAGTTTAACACCCATTATAAAGTGCTCTGTTGTGATATTGTTTTGTTCTGCGCCTGTTTTATTTTGTTTTTCCACCAACCCCTCCATACAAACACATACACACATGAACCCTTTCCTATCTAGAGCTCCTCATCTTGCTGATTTTGGTGGGAATTTTGGGAGTCTTTTAATATTTCCATGACAAGTTTTTTTTTTAAATCTACAGTTTCTCTCACTTAGGGGGTTATTCTAGTTCATTCTTTCTGACAAAATCCTTCTTAGATGGACAAAACCATGTGCACTGCGGGTGGGGCAGATGTAACTTGTGCAGAGAGAATTAGATTTGGGTGGGGTTTTTCTTTAAAGTGAGATCTATATTGCAGTGTAAAATCATGCAGTCAGTATTTTCCCTGCACAGAAACAAAAAAACTCACCCAAATCTAATTCTCTCTGCACATGTTACATCTGCCCCCCTGCAGTGCGCATGGTTTTGTCCATCTAAGAAGGATTTTGTCAGAAAGAATGAACTAGAATAAACCCTTAGTTCATCTTTGTTTTATCTTGTCCTCATACCAATTTCCTCAATTTTACCCCCCCCCCCCTTTTTTTGCATTTAACTTTCATAGACCTTTCTATATTATGCCTTCTGATGGTAATTTTTTGGTTTTGTATACACTCTCTTCCTATTTGGTTTATGTTTTGCTCCCAATGGAATTGATGTTTGGTTATTGCCCAATCATATATGTTTTGGGCAGATCAGCCCGACATAGTTAAGTGTTCTGGTCTGTTTACTAGTTCAGGCAGAGTACAAGTCGATTATTGGGAGCTGTAGAATAACATCATGTTAACACACACTTAGGATGTCTATTTTGCATTTGTTGTATGCTTGTGACTGTCCAAAGTGTGGGCTTATTTATAAGGTCACACATGGTTCCTAGACTGGTGTTTCAAGATGTTTGGGTTTTAATTCTATAGATGAGGCACATAGGAATGTGGGGTTTAGCTGTTACATGTCCTTCAATCTATTTCCACTTTAAATATTTCTATCAGCTGGAAGGTATACAATTAGTAAATACGGATTAATGATTTTCTTAGGTGTTTTATGGTTTAGGTTAATATGGGTATGGTTATGGTGTAGCTGGTTTAAAGGTAAAGTGCAGTGGAACTGCAGACCAAGTGCAAACTTATAGTTAGAAGTCCTGGACAGAGGGAAGGTCCGTTCCGATTATCTTCTCCGCAGTTCTGACTACCTTTTGGAGTCTGCATTTGTCTCTCTCATTGGCGGAGCTGTACCAGACCAGTATTGAGGAGCACAGTACAGACTCCACAACTGGGAGTAGAAGAGAAGCAGAAGCTTTTGTGGGATGTTGAACTTCCTCAGTTGCCAAAGGAAGAATAGCCTCTGCTGCGCTTTTCTAACAATAGTATCAGTGTTGAGCCCCCAGAAGACTGTGGTTCCTAGGAACTTGAAGGAGTCCACTAGCGATCCACACTTCAGCAATTGTTACCGGAGGAATACCAACAGCCTTCTTCCTGAAGTCCATTACCATCTCAATGGTTTTGAGTGGGTTGAGCTCTAGATGGTTGGTGCTGCACCACTGGGCCAATAGGTCCACTTCTTGTCTGTAGGTCGATTCGTCTCCATCCTTGATAAGGCCAAAGACATCAGCAAATTTGATTATATTTACTGATTGCGCCTCTGAGGTGCAGTCATTGGTATACAGTGAGAAGACCAGGGGTGAGAGCACACAGCCCTGGGGGGCTCCTGTGCTGATGGATCGCACTTGGGAGGTGAATTTCCCTGCTTTCATAACTTGTTTTCTATCAGTCCGAAAGTCCACAATCCAAGAACACGTAGCTTCAAGGACTCCTAGGCAGAGTAGTTTGTGTTGGAGGATGTTGTGGATGATTGTGTTGAAAGCCGAGCTGAAGTCGACAAACAGGACCCTTGTATAGGTACCAGGCATATCCAGGTGCTGCAGAATGTAGTGCAGGCCCAGGTTGACTGCGTCCTCAATGCATCAATTTGATCGGTAGGCGAACTGGAGGGGGTCTAGCTGGTGGCCAGTCAAGCTTTCAGGTGGTTCAGTACAGGACGCTCAAATGTTTTCATGATCACAGACATCAGAGCTATCGGCCAGAAGTCATTCAGATTTGTAATAGTGGATTTCTTGTGGCCTGGAACAATAGAGGAACTTTTGTTGAAAGCCGAGCTGAAGTCGACAAACAGGACCCTTGTATAGGTACCAGGCATATCCAGGTGCTGCAGAATGTAGTGCAGGCCCAGGTTGACTGCGTCCTCAATGCATCAATTTGATCGGTAGGCGAACTGGAGGGGGTCTAGCTGGTGGCCAGTCAAGCTTTCAGGTGGTTCAGTACAGGACGCTCAAATGTTTTCATGATCACAGACATCAGAGCTATCGGCCAGAAGTCATTCAGATTTGTAATAGTGGATTTCTTGTGGCCTGGAACAATAGAGGAACTTTTGTGGCAGGAGGGAACCTTGCTTAGCTCCAGTGATTTGTTGAAGAGCCTGGTGAATATGGGGTGAAGTTGATCTGCGCATAATCTCAGGACAGATGGTGACACCCCATCAGGACCTGCTGCTTTCCTTGGTTTGGCCCTCTTGAACATCTCCTCCCCCTCTACTTCGGTGACCTGGAGTGACTGTAGTTGGCTGTCGACATTTGAGGCAGCTCAGAGGGTATGGTTTGGTTCACAGTGGACTACTTTTTCAAACCTGCAATAGAAGTTTTTCAGCTCATCAGCTAATTCTTGGTATATGGCGCTGGGTTTGGGTGTTTTCTTGTAGCTGGTTATAGATTGCATTCCTTTCAACACAGATACAGGGTCATTAGTGGACAGGTCATTTGTCAGCTTGTCAGAGAACCACTTTTTTGCTAGCTTGATTTCTTTTGTTAGGGAGTTCCTGGCTCGGTGGTATTGTGTTCTGTCACCACTGCTGTAAGCCTCCTTTTTGAGTTGTCTGAGCTGGGTGTCGAACCAAGACTTGTTGTTGCTGAAGATGCGGTAGGTCTTGGTGGGTATACACATGTCCTCACAGTAGCTTATGCAGGATGTGACGGTGTCAATCAGGTCATTCAGGTCATTTGCAGAGGCTTGAAAGACCCCCCAGTCCATGCAGTTGAGGCAGGACTGGAGTTTCAGCTTAGCCTTGTTAGTCCATTTCTTAACTGTCTTGACGACAGGCTTAGCTGCTCTCAACTTTTGCATATAGGTAGGGAGTAGATGGATGAGGCAGTGGTCAGATAGTCCAAGTGCGGCATGGGGGATTGACTGGAAGGCAGACTTAAGGATGGTGTAGCAGTGGTCAAGGGTGCGCCCTTCCCTGGTGGGGCACCTGACTTGTTGTTTGAACTTTGGTAGCTCCTGGCTCAGGTTAGTTCTGTTGAAATCACCCAGCACGACAGAGAGTCTAGGTGTTTTTGCTCCATGTCAGATATGATGGTGGCCAGGTGGTGCAGGGCTTCCTTTACACAGGCAAGGGGTGGGATGTACACTCCAATTAGGACAATCGAGGCAAATTTCCGGGTTCAATAGAAGGGTTTGCAGTTGATACCTGTACATAGCAATCTTTTTATGGTGTGGTGGGAGGCCACCTCCGTATGGTGTGGCCACCCATTTGGCGCCAGTCTGGTATTGTGGCACAGTTACATTGATGACATCTTGTTTGTTTGGCAGGGTGGGGAGTCTGGTTTGAATGAGTTTTGTGAACATCTGAATAATATTGGTTTACAAATCCGTTTAACATTTGTAATTAGCACACTTCAAGTTAATTTTTTAGACTTAAATATTTATGTAGAAGGGGGTCTTATTAAGACTAAAAACTACACAAAGAGAATGGATTGTAACTCCTATATCCCATACGAGAGTAATCATCACAAGAATTGGATAAAAAGTGTTCCCAAAAGTCAATTTTTTCGTACAAGACGCACTTGTACTGATTTAGAAGTGTATAATACACAAGCTGACACTATGACCAGTCAATTTCTAGCTAAAGGTTTTGATCCATGCATTTAGAAGAAGCATGTAGAGAAGGAGCCAATCTGGATAGAGATATACAGTAGCTATAGATAAAAAGGCCCACTAAACAACAATGGGTCCCATTCATTACAAAATTTAATAGTCAGCATAAGCAAATTGAGGATGTTATCAAGAGATATTGGAGTGTGTTGGGGAATGACCCCCTCCTAAAAAAACTATGTAGGAGCTACCCCAAACTTCATATATAGGAAGGCTGACAATATAAACAATATGGTCATCAGAAGTGCTATTAATACACCAAAACCTAGTCATGTGATTAATACGAAAGGTTTTTTTCATTGTGGCACGTGTAATATGTGCAAAGTTTGTAAATCTAAACAGACTAAGTTCACACAATTGAAGTCACAACAAACGAGTAAAACTTTTGATATAAAGGAATTTATCACGTGTAACACAAAATACTGTATATATTTGCTAAACTGCTCATGCAATAAGCAGTATGTTGGCAGGACCTCCAGAGCACTAAAAACACGTTTAGCCGAACATGTAAGAAATATTAGAAAAGGTGTAGAAACACATAATGTCTGTTTACATTTTAAGATGGTTCATGGTAGCGATCCTAGCCATATTACTGCTTTTTTGTGGTATCAAAGCTATTCATTCAGATTGGAGGAGGGATGATAGGGATATCAAATTGTCGCAAACTGAAATGAGATTTATATATAGTCTCAAAACTTTGTCACAGAGAGGACTTAATGCAAACTTTGCGTTTAATTGCTTTTTATAGAAATTGCTTTTTATAGAAAAAAGATTGTCTATATACGATGTAAAGTTCTCTTTGAATTTTTAACATTATACTTTTATCTGTCTTTCATATCACACAAATGACTAAATGGTAATTCCTACGTCCCCAATGGGACTGCATATTGAGCCCATGGAACTGTATGAAGTGGGGATATTTTTCTTGCGGATTAAATGGAACATAATCCTGACCGGAAGCGGGATATGCGCCTCAGATGCGTGCCAAATACCGGAAATACAAACACTTCCGGGACGGAGCTGCTGGATGTGGTCATCAACACAGGCATTTAGTATCCTTTCCAGACATTTGCGGTGGACCGTACGGCTTGTTTAAAGAACTGGCATGGATCTGTTATGAGGCGCTTTGGGAAAAATACTTAAATGTATAAATCAAAGGTTAATATATGTAGTGTATGTATATGTGTTTTGTTTTTTATTAATGTGTGCAATATGGTTTTAATTTATACATATTGAATATGGGCAAGTGTTCCATATCTGCACCTTCCGGGTTTTACTAAAGACCAACTAGGTGTAGGTATATAAACCTCCATGGACAGACAAACATTTACTTTAACCTGAGGAAGAACTACAAGTTTGAAATGCTTTGGTGCTTTTATTGGACTTTCTGACATTTTGGGACCCTCCACTATCCTGGTAACATCTTCAGGAGAAACCTTCCTTATAGCTCTACATTTCGGGTGTGGAGTTGGAGGGGGTGATATGGTGTTGTGTCCCGTTTTGGATGAATTCTTTTAGGGAATTTTATGAATAAATTTGTTATCTTTTCTGGATGAACTGTCCTGTTGTTTGGAGTTCTGGAGTTGCAGAATAAAGATACCTTTGTATGAATATAGGGACCACCTTCTAGGTGAGTTTGTTTTTCTATGGGAGTTGATACTGTGAAAACCATAAAAGATACCTTTATAGGAACATCATCAAATATTTTTAGATGAGCCCTGAATGGTTGTTAAACCTAGAAAACTGAAAAGAAATCTGTCTCCTAACATGAGAATTTCTTCCTTTGAATTTGGAGATTAGGAACACCAGTTCTCCTCATTAGAAAGGATCTCAAAATAATGCTGGGAACAGTGCAGTGGAATTGCTTTTCTTTTGTGTCCACATAGCATCTCCAGGTGAGGGCTGCATGATTTGCCTAGGATCAAGACATTTGTGCACCATCTTTCATTGATGTACAGATGGAGCTGGCCTCTTCATTGCAGGGGCTGGTGCCCTGTGGCAACGAAGCTTGCCCCGGGTCACCGCTGACCCCCCTGCCACTACTGTTGGTCCCCCTAGCCACTCCGACCCCCCCTAACCCTGCCCATCTCCCTGAAGCAGAGTTGGGCTGGGACCTGCAGCACCACCAGCGAGAGACTGGGATGCACATGCGTGTGAGACGCACGTGCGTCCCAGTTCAGTGTAGCCCCTGTCTGCCGGTGCTCACCAGAGGGGAGGGTCTGGTGAGCCCCGGCAAAGGATGACAGGGGCTACATCTGTAGAAGCAGATGCCGCCACCCTTTGTTTTCCCTGAGAGAACCTTGGAGTGATTAGCTCTGTAGAGACCAAATCCTGGCAGGGACACTGGGGATCAGCAATGTGGTCATCCAGCCATGTCTCTGTAAAGGATAGGACAGATTATCCTGCAATGCTGGACCTTGTGCTTCCTATGAGGAGGGACAGCTCATCAAACTTGTTGCCAGGGAGCGCACATTTGAGATCAGGATCGCGGGGAGTGCAGACCAATGCCCCCTCCACTTTCACCTCACTAAGGCACCAGCACAACAGCCTCTCCTCCATGACCAGGGCAGGCACACACTGCAGCTTAATTCAGGTTGGCCTCTGCTGGCAGTGCTGGGGAGCTGATGGGCTGTGGCTCAGTCTGGGACCACCGCACTCGAGGGGGTGATGAACGAGGACAAGGACAGGGGGAGAGAAGGGGAGGCATATTGTTTGGTTGAGCTGCACAGCTCCGAGGCAGCCTTCTGCGGTGCCATATATGTGGTATCCAGTGTGATGAAAACACTTTTCCTCAAGTCTGTGAGTGATCCAGGTTATTGCTGTGTTTGGTTGCTTCTTTCTTGTACAAAGATGTATTTTGAACAGGTATTCATTAAATAAACTACAATAACTTTCCTTTTCAGTTGCTAATTTAGTGATTTAGTCAAACAAGTTATTTGGGAACACAGCAGGCTTCTGGAGAGGTGTTAGAAGCCATTCCCCATGTAGGTGTGAAATCCCAGTGTGAGGCTTTTGAAGTCTATATTCTTTGTAGAGATTAAATATGCTTACAAAATCATTATGTACCCACATGTTGGCCAATCAGAAAACTTATCAATGATTTTGTCCTCATGCATAGGCCTCTTGTTACAATAAAAACAGTAAAGAGTAGAATATTTATTGTTTGGCCTAGAAAAGCTACATAAAGATTTCAAGATTGCCTTGATACTACTGATTGTGAATCATTTGTTTTGTAACTCATGTGTTACTACTGTTACAGTATGTTTATATTAACTGGTACATTGAGAATGTCACAGTAATGAAATGTTTCAAGCAGTTCTCTAATGAGTGTATGAATAGTGAGGCTTCCTCACTGATTCAAGTCCCTGAACAGACATTTATATTGAAGGATCATGAAACATATAAATTGACTAGCTTCAATTTAAAATAAGTATAAGTAAGGATTGTAGTAAGTAATTGATTATACAGCAAATGAAAGGCAATTCATAGTTTAACAGAATAAAAACTTTTTTAATCTTATTGTAGGTCACATAGATTTCTCCTTAGTGGAAGATTTACATATGGATCCTACGTTTGTGCTTTTGGAACTTGTGGATTGGAATAGTTTATCAAGGGTTAATATTAGGAATGCATAAGGCTCAGTTGGGTTTCTGAAGATACTGCCAAACAGAATATTATGGTGAGCTATCAGGGATCTTAACTTATATATTTTAAATATCTCTGGCACAATTCGGAATTCTTAAATTCTACCCTTGCTTGCTTAGTCCTGGAAAAAAAAATCATGGGTCTTCATGACTTACGATCAATTGCACTTACCCTATTCATAACTAAATGTTTTGAGAGAATTACATTGGCACATACTAAAGTACTGTATATACTGTAGCCTGTTAATTGAAAATCATAAATTTGCCTATAGACCAAATAGGTTGACTGAGTATCCTTTGCTTATAGTAGTTCATTCAATTAGAATTATCTTATAGTTATGTAAAATTATTCTTCAACTATAGCTCAGCATTTATCACCATTTCTCCAGCTACATTTTTGGTTAAATTATATAATTTAGGATTTACTGTTACTTTGTGTAATTGAATTTTGCCATATTTAATCTAGACATCAACAAGTTAAATTGGGGACTATGATGTCTTCTGTATCTAAGATTAGCACCGGTACTCAGAGTATATTTAAACTCTAATTTTATTTTCTCATTTTACTTATGACTGTCTTACCCTGTTTTAATAATAGAATTATATTGTGAAGTTCACTGATAATGCAACCTTAGTGGGTTTCATTCACGATGTTGATGAGAGCATGTATTGTGATTAAGTTAACCATTTCATGAAAGATAATTATTTGGTTTAAGTATTGATTTAGAAGCTCAGTTGTGTCAAAGTTGCAGACCTTAAATATAAACAATTCAGAAATTAGAAAGGGTAAAGGATTTTAAATTGTTAGGCACAACAATATCTGACTTGTCATGGAATATTAATATTGTTACTATTGTTAAAAAGAAAATGAATAATAGAGCCCGTATTTCTTAGGAAACTGCAGACAGTGAATCTATCAATTTGATGAATTTTTATTGCAGTGTTATTAAAGCTGTGTACACACGGGGACAATTTCAGCACATATCCCTGGCAATATGGTCGCTGAGCGACCATATTGCCAGTGATTTCATGTGTTGTGGGAGATAAATTGCTAGGAGCGCGCTTCTGCTGCCAGCCCTTGATGGTCGCTTGTCGCAGGAGCATGCTCCTTCGATTATGGCTAACAATTGGTGGTCGCTGGTGCACAATGCATTGTGCACCAGCGACCTGCGATTTCTAGTCAAAATGAGGTAGAGACAGAATAGCTTGCAATTTTCAGCCGAAATCGCTGGTTGCTGATGAAAACAGTACACTGAGCAATATATTGTTGTGCAATTTTAAGTCAAAATCGCTCAGCGACTAAATCGCACCAGGTGTACACAGCTTTAGAGTGTATTAACTAAAGCTGTGTACACACGGCTGCGATAGGGGCTGATATCGCTGGGAATATGGTTGCTGACAACCATATTGCCAGTGATGGGAGTGTGCCCCGGCGATAAATCGCCGGGTGCGCTCTCCCGTTTTCAGCCCTGTTCTAATCGCTGGTCGCAGGAGCTTGCTCCTGTGACCAGCTGATTACCTCTTCGGCACTGCCAGCAGAGGTTCCCTTTCATCAGCGACCATCTCTGGTTACATAGAAACATAGAAACATAGAATTTGACGGCAGATAAGAACCACTTGGCCCATCTAGTCTGCCCCTTTTTTTAAACATGTTACCTCAAACCATATTTGATCCTTATTTTTTTGTAAAGATATCAATATGCCTATCCCAAGCATGTTTAAATTGTACTACTGTATTTGCGTCTACCACCTCTGTTGGGAGGCTATTCCACTTATCTACTACTCTTTCTGTGAAAAAATTCTTCCTCGCATTTCCCCTGAATCTTCCTCCCTCTAGTTTCAGTGCATGTCCTCGTGTTCTGTTGCTCCTCTTCCTGTGAAGAATGTCTCCCACCTGTACCTTGTTAAAGCCCTTGATATATTTGAAAGTTTCTATCATGTCCCCCCTTTCCCTTCTCTGCTCTAAAGTATACATATTAAGATGTTTTAGTCTTTCCTGGTACGTTTTGTGATGTAGGCCATGCACCATTTTAGTTGCTCTTCTTTGTACAGTCTCTAATGTATTTATATCCTTCTGGAGATATGGCCTCCAGAACTGAACACAATACTCTAGGTGAGGTCGTACCAATGACCTATACAGTGGCATTATTACTTCTTTCTTTCTACTGCTGATACCTCTCCCTATGCAACCAAGCATCTGACTTGCTTTCTTCATTGCTTTGTTACATTGCCTACCTGCTTTTAAGTCCCCTGAAATAGTGACACCTAGATCCCTCTCTTCCTCAGTAGTTTCCATTATAGTGCCATTTATACTATATTGAGTCTTTGGATTTCTGAGACCCAAGTGCATGATTTTGCATTTTTTGGCATTAAACTGTAGTTGCCATTCTCTTGACCATTTCTCTAATCTGCCTAGATCCTCAATCATTTGTTTTACCCATCCTGGTGTGTCTACCCTGTTGCATACCTTTGTGTCATCTGCAAAAAGGCACATTTTACCCTCAATTCCATTTGCAATATCACCAATAAAGATATTAAAAAGCACCGGTCCAAGTACAGATTCCTGGGGTACTCCACTTGTAACCTTTCCCTCCTTTGACTGTACTCCGTTTACTACAACTCTCTGTTTTCTGTCCTGCAACCACGCTCTTATCCATTCAACTATCTTAGAATCCAATCCCAAGCTTTCAAGTTTATTTAACAGTCTGCGATGTGGGACAGTGTCAAAAGCTTTACTAAAGTCTAGATAAGCTACATCTACAGCCCTACCTTGATCTATTACTTTAGTCACCCAGTCAAAAAAGTCAATAAGATTTGTTTGACATGATCTTCCCCCAGTAAACCCATGCTGTTTTGGATCCTGTAAATTGCTGGTTTTAAGATATTCTACAACTCTTTGTTTTAAGAGTGTTTCCATCAATTTCCCTACTACTGATGTAAGGCTCACTGGTCGATAGTTGCTTACCTCTTCCTTGCTTCCACTTTTGTGCAGTGGGACTACATTCGCTGTTTTCCAGTCCTCTGGGATTACTCCAGTAGCTAGTGACTGGTTGAATAATTCTGTTATTGGTTTTACCAGCTCCCCTTTAAGTTCTTTTAGTATCCTTGGATGTATCCCATCTGGCCCCATTGATTTATCCACTTTCAGTTTTGAGAGTTCTGTGAGGACTTTCTCCTCTGTAAATGTACTTGTCTCTCCCTCAGTTTTCTGACTATACTTGCAACTTAACTGTGGCCCCTTCCCCTCTCTTTCAGCAGTGAATACTGAGCAGAAATAATTATTAATATTATCTGCTATTACATTGTCCCCCTCAAGAAAACTTCCACTCTCTGTCTTCAGTCTAATTATTCCACTTTTTGTTTTTCTCCTTTCACTTATATACCTAAAAAAAGTTTTCCCCCCTTTACCCACTGACTGGGCCATTTTCTCTTCAGCCTGTGCTTTTGCACATCTGATTACCTTCTTAGCCTCCTTCTGTCTAACAAGATACACCTCTTTGTCCTCATTCTTCTGCGTCTGCTTAAATTTCTTAAAGGCCAACTTTTTTGCTTTCACAATACTTGCTACTTCTTTTGCAAACCACAATGGCTTTCTTTTTCTTGTGTTTTTCCTAACTCTTTTGACACAAAGTTCTGTTGCTTTTAGAATTGCACTTTTTAATTTTTCCCACTTATCCTGCACTCCTTCCAAGTTCTTCCACTCTGCCAAAGAATCCCTTACAGAGTTTCCCATCTCTACAAAATCAGCCTTCCTAAAATCTAACACCTTTGTTTTTGTGTGCGATGAGTCAGTCTCTGTCTTTATTTTTCTCAACAATTTTGGTTGCTGATGAAAAGGAGACACTGAGCAATATATTGCTCAGCAATATCTTGCTAGCAAGATATTGCTGAGCAACATATCTCCCCCGTGTACACGCACCTTTAGTGTATACCAGTTTGGTTTGGGAACGGTAGCACAGTAAATCACTGGCTTTGGAGCAGGTTATGAAAACTACAGAATATGCTATTGATACTAATATAGGAAAACTATGTGAAAAGCTGCCTGTATAAACAAATACCAAAGTAAAAGATTGATAACATCCTAGCCACTGTTTTTAATTTTTGCCAACAAAAAACTGTTAATTTCTATTAAATCAAGAACATGAAGGTCTAATAATAGATCAGATATTGTCTGAATAAATATGAATGGTGGTTCCTAATTTTATTGATAAGCTTGTATTTGGCTATTTGAGTATGTGTTGTTATTATATTTAGAAAATATTTATTGTATTCAGTTATTGTTGTATTTGTGTTAGTTGGTTAGGTTTCTAGTGCATTATTGTGTTCTTGTTCATCATTTTTTAGCCAGCATACAAACACTATAGTATTGTGGGCTGGGATCATTTCGTCTAGAGCATGTTGGTCGATAAGCATTAGGTCAACACCACTAGGTCAACATGGGGAAAGGTCGACATGGTTCTAGGTCGACATGGGTCCAGGTCGACATGAGTTTAGGTCGACAGGCCATTGGGTCGACACAAGCATTAGGTCGACAGTCAAAAGTTTGATATGGGGTTTTTCACATTTTTGTTACCTGAATGGCAACATGGACACAGATTCAAGGGCACCGCTTCGCTCGCAATGCTTCAGGCATGGTGCCTCGCTGCATTCAGCACACCATTTTATTCTCCCACCACACCCAAAACATAAAAAACCAGTGATGCTTGTGTTGACCTAATGACCTGTCGATCGTAACCCATGTTGACATTGACCCATGTCAACCTAATGGTGTCAACCATCATGCTGTAGACCAAATGAACGTGTCCAAGAATTTTATGTGTATTTGTTTATTTATTTATCTTCAGCCCCTCATTGGATAAAAGTTAGGGAGTACTGCATTGCTGGTGTAGAGTACTGCATTGCTGGTGGAGAATACTGCATTGCTGGTGGAGAGTACTGCACTGCTGGTGGAGAATACTGCATTGCTGGTGGAGAGTACTGCATTGCTGGTGGAGAGTACTGCATTGCTGGTGGAATTCTTTGTTTAGCTGTAAAAGGATTGTCATATGCATAATCTACATTACAGAAAGTACCATGCTCTGTATATGTTTTTTTTTTTATTCAACAGACTCTTTCAGCTCCATAATTGTTTACAATATGATTATTACTTAATTTTATTTCAGTCATAGCCATTTTCATCAAGGGTGATTAATCCCCACCAAAGCATTAAAGCCACATTAGCCCATCATCGAGCTAAATGAAACATCACTACAACTTTCCATTCTAAAAAGAACACCAGCTGAAAAGTCAATTTGATAGTGGAAATTAATTAATTTGCTTTAGCGTTAAATGAAACACCACAGCAGTTTAACGAGTATCTACACAATATATTCTTATAGTAATGCTAAAAGTTAGTGATTTATATCCCTTTGCATCTTGTTGTCCTTTCACGTTATACACATGAAGCCTGTCACTTGACAGCTTACTCGTAAATGTTGTAATGCAAATAAAATAGCTGAAGTAATAACCCAAATTAATAGTATGCTTATTGTGGCACATGGAAGCAAAGGAAATTTTGAAGCTGGCATGAGTCCAAATGAGTTATTAATGGCTTTAGTACTGTCAGGAGACATACTTGAGGATATTGCAGTCATCAGGCGGTTGAAATAGCCTCAGGGTAATAATGAGCATTTGAAATCGATTAAGAAAAATGTGATTATTTATATTGTACGCCTTCTCCAAAATTAAATTATTCTGTTTACCCTATCCAGTTGTACAGGCAGAAAGACTTGGGAGCACCGTGAAGACAGTGTCAAAAGAAAAAGGTTCTCTTGATGTCCTCTGTCATGTAAAACTAACAACATCATGTCCCTTTATGTTACTTAATTAATTTATAAAAATGCCAGGTCAGCATTGGGAATAACATCCGTTATAAAAGATTAGTGAGTCTAACATATTGGCATTACGTTTTGCTACCTGGAACAGAAAAATAAATGTTAGATAGCTATCGGAACTGTTACTGCTATTTAGTAATGTGCCTAAATGTCTAGTTTTTGTGATACAGTAATTACCACAGCAAACTATAAAGGATGGATGCTGTGATGATAATGTAATGTAATGCAGGGATCCTGTATTTTAGATATAATAAGTAGAGAAGTCAGATTACAAATTCTTTATATAAATCTCAGATGTGGATGGAGTTGCTGTTTTCCTTGCAAAGTACAAATTATTTGTACTTTGTGCATATTCAGGACACATTCAGTGTCAGTGATAGACAGTCTGATGTTGTTTGGAGTTTTTCTGGTCTTTTATGAGGCTCTGTACTGGGTGGCTGCAGCCCAATAGTGTCACAGTAATCCAATGCTGCATCCTAGGTTGCACGTCAGATTAGTACTGCAGCAGGAGGCAATTACTTTTAAGAAACACCTCCTGCTACATTTATATAAAGAGCTATCACCATATCACCATATCACTGTAGCTGTTCCATCCAGATCCCAATATGTGTATGCTTGTAATTCTGTTTTGTTTTAAAATGTTTATTTTTTTTTTCAACCTCATCTTAATTTAATCCTTCCCAATGCTCTCACCACAATCTGGTATTTGGGCTAACTTTTCATGCCTTTGTTCATTAAAGGGATACTGGAGGTTATTGACCCCCACTTCACCAATATAATTCTATTAGTAAGCCCACTCAAAGCGAATGCTTTAAAAGCTAGTCTGCTACCTTGTGATTGCCTCTGTGTTTGTGCATGTGTGAGAGAAAGAGATGTAGTTTCAACAGGTGGCAACAGGTGGCAGTGTTTTGGAGACACACAAACGGACACATATGTATATGGATGTACTTATATTCTGCCTTGATATAGGAGGTATTTAATTAGAGCACTCACAGGGAAGTCGCAAGAAATTATGAACCCATAGGGTTTTTCGCGCACATTTTAGTGTATATTACCAGCACTCCATTAACAGTACCAGCTCTCAAAGTTAATAAAGGAGATCGGAGCCCATATTAACCCATATTAACCCATATTAGGGTTTCTTGGTGTAAGTGTCTCCACATTAACTATTTCTAATTTCAAAGACACAAAAAATCTGTTCCCCTGATGAAGTCTGTCTAGACGAAACGCGTTGGGAGTTTCTGTACACTGCTGTTTCTACCTGGTACAACTTGATGAAGGAGAGAAGAAAAGTATTTAAAGACTACCTTTGACTGCTTCACTGAATATTGGACTACCATATTTATGGACATTATTATTTCTTAATCATAGGCGCCATTCCACAACTGGGTGTCATATATACATATATATACACACGGGTTGAGTATCCAGTATCCGGATATCCGTTATCCGAATTATTCCAAAAAACGTATTTTTTTTATTTCTCCTAGACTAACTAGTGCCGGCAATATATATTTTCTGCATTTTTTTTAAGACTGCATTTACAAACAGAAAATCTTTAATTAAAAAAGCTAAGTGAAGGAGAATATTCCCTCTCTAAACTGTAAGTTCACATTGGCCCTTATTCTAGTTGATTCGGATGGATGCGTATTTCGGACAGGAACCGAGTGTTCTTATCCCCGCCTACCGTATGGTAAATGCAGTAAGATGCCAAGTGGATGTTTCATGTGAACACCTTCTCCATCTGTGGGAATCTCCCCCATCCTACGATGGTCGCCGACCATCGAATGATGGACCGAGCGGTCAGGCAGCATAGAGGGCTCCAGACCACTCGGACATTTTTCCTTATGAAAGCAGGGATATGGGCGGGTAGCTGCCATCCGGTTATGTCAGTTGTCCACCCCCCCACATGTGCATCAAGACCGCATTACCATAGGTACGCCCAACGTTTTCATGGGAACACCCATGAAACGCGGGGCTTACGCATATGGTAATGAGCCCAAACCGCCCTTCACGCCCTCTCCACCCCCTGCTCAGATGGTTCCTACTATCGTTTTCTGCACGGACCTCACTCCGTTTTCGGACATGCGAGGCATTCGCACATGCGCAGATACGACTCTGCACATGCGCAAATACCAAACATAGGCTGTCCGACCGCACACGGAGCCGTCCTACTCAATCAGAATAAGGGCCATTGTTAGGTCTTTAAAATTTTTATGTACAGTAGAGACTGCATTATAAATAAATGATGATGACATCCAAATCCTTTTTGTTTCAGACTGAACTCAATATTATTGTGCATGGGATTCATTGTTTCAAAGTACATGAATTTCTTCTACCCCCATAATTTTCATATTTTAACATTTCTGCTTGGTACTTGTATTATCAGACTCCTCTGTTCCAGCTACATTGTAGACCAGGGAGGAACTTTCTGGGTCGCAATACCTTCAACAAGCCAGTGGTGAAGTTAGGTGAGGCTCATGCATCGATGAGGTCACAGTAAATTGCAGCTAATGTTGCTTCTGTGAACTCCCTAGATGCCCACCAGAGCCGTCACAAACTCATTCACTAATGTGTACACATACGCAGCCTATACACAATGTAGAGGAACTTTGACTACTAAGGCAGTGCTAGCAGACTACTGAATCTGGAGCAGAAGCAATACAGGAGCTTTATTTCCCTACATATATGTTTAAATGCCCTAAATATGGCCATGACACACAAGCATTTTTGCTGCCACTCCCCATTTGGGTACCAAATAAATCCCATATAATTAGAGTCACACAACTCTGGCATATTTACTTGTGGATATGCAATCTCCGCTTATGATAAAAACCACTTTTCTAATTTGAGGACAGTAGCTACCTTTACTTTCAACAAAAGGAATAGCATTACCCAGGGGGATACATATAATAAACTTGCACTCAACGTATAATGCACAAAAGAATGGGATTATATATCATGCTGACTAAGATATAAACTCGGTCCCCAGGCGAATACAGTACCAATTAATAAAAGGATACTAAACAAATCTGTACAAATCTGGACTGATACAATTTTAACACAGCGTCTAAATGTATGTAAAGTTATAGGATCGTGTCTAAATGCTGTCAGCAAATGAAAGCTGTAATTGGAAATAAACACATTTGGATGCAAGTCTCTTATTGGTGGCAATAATTGATATCATGTGTACAAGTAATAAAACTATGCTCAATGTCTCCTGAAACACATACAACACCTTTCTAGTAAATGAATGTTGTAACCAGAAATAAATAGGTTTGGATGCAAGCCTCTTATTCCAACAATAAAACTGTGCTATCATTACAATAGAAACAAAGCAAAATAGGAACAAACTGCTGTTCCTTAATAGGTGTTCTGTGTACACAGCAACATTTCTTATTGTAACTAAAGAATCTGGAACTCAATATACAACTTTCTATGAGTATCAATATGACTCAGGAATAATACTGTCAATACAATACCCTTTGAGCTACACAGCTGCCGTATTCTAGCAGTTTGCCTGCAAATAGAGCAGCATAATCTTCCTGGGCCAAAAAGCTGCCATAATCAAGCAGGGTATCTGCAAATAGAGCAGCATATTCCAGTAAGCCTAAGGAATTTACACCTTTTAGGCCACATAGCTACCACATCGGCAGTTTACCTGCAAATAGAGCAGCATCAATTAGTGTGCCTATGGAAACCCTTATTTGACGCACTATTCACCACTATAGATAGCAACATATTCCAGTGAGTCTAAAAAATAAATATCGAACGAGACACCCATTGTCATTGATACTTTTTGAGCCGTACAGCTGCCACAGCAGTTTACCTGCAAATAGAGCAGCACATCTTTATCTCACCTAAGAAAAGCCGCACAGTCGCTGTAAGATAACAGCTCATAAACAAAGCAGCATCACCCATTGGAGCTTAATAAACCTCTCCTAAACCAATACTAATATTAAGCCTCTCTAAAGGCCGCAGATATTCAGAGAGAGCAGAGCCTCGTAGCATTAGTGCACCGACACACCAATAAGTAGACTTACCATCATAAGTACCTAAAGCAGTGACAGCATTGACACATTGCCATCAGCACTGGGGTACCACTCATCATTCAGATTAATCCCAAAATAACTAACATCTAGAATTACTCACACAACGCGTGCATCTCATTTTATTGTTCAATGTTTGTCTAATGTGTTTATGTGGTAATATTTTCACCTAACAGTTTTTAACTAATACAATATTAAAAGGTATATTTTACTTGTTATTTAATATTTCTTATACTTCTCTTAGTGCGCCAGCAAAAAAGACAATCTTTCTCTTTTCTACATTGACCCATTGTCTTTGGCAGCACCCCCATTTTCTGGTCACATCGTAATTTAAACCAGCAATAAAAATTTGGGGATCCCTACAATTGACCTTTATTTATCTAGTGCAGAAGCATCCCCAATTCCCCCTTTCCCTTTGAACATACTTGTATTATCAGACTCCTCTGTTCCAGCTACATTGTAGACCAGGGGGGAACTTTCTAGGTCGCAATGCCTTCAGCAAGCCAGTGGTGAAGTTAGGTGAGGATCATGCATCGATAAGGTCACAGTAAATTGCAGCTAATGTTGCTTCTGTGAACTCCCTAGATGCCCACCAGAGCCGGCAAAAACTCATTCACTAATGTGTACACATACGCAGCCTATACACAATGTAGAGGAACTTTGACTGCTAGGGCAGTGTTAGCAGACTACTGAATCTGGAGCAGAAGCAATAAAGGAGGTTTATTTCCCTACATATACCATATATACTGTACTCGAGTATAAGCCTACTTTTTCAGAACATTTTTTATGCTGAAAAAAAAACCCTCGGCTTATACTCGAGTGAGGGTCCCACTTGAGTCAATAAGTTTTACCAGTTTTTTTGTTGTAAAATTAGGTGCCTCGGCTTATATTCGGGTCGACTTATACTCGAGTATATACTGTATGTTTAAATGCCCTAAATATGGCCATGACACACCAGCATTTTTGCTGCCAATCCCAATTACTTGCCCAAAAGGTTCCTTCCTGTGAGTCAGTCTATAACAAAAGTCAAAGTACGAGCATGATCGCAATGGCAGCTTTACACATTTTCAGTGTCTTCTGCATTAAAACACTTATGTGAACATTGGCCATTGGCCCTTATTCAGATCTCATTGCAGTACAAATTTGTTCTCAAAATGGGCAAAACAATGTGCAATGCAGGTGGGGCAGATGTAACACGTGTAGAGAGAGTTAAATTCTCCCAGTGAACAAGTGATACAGAGGATATACATTTTAAGGTTAAGTTGTCTTTGTTGCTTTGCAAGAAAACTTTATAAAATAATCTCTCAATTATTTGGAGTTCTAAACATTACCCAGGTATTATCAAACCATTACTTTAAATTTAATGTACATCATTGATTTCAATTTAATATACATAAAAAATAAGCATCCCCTCACCCTCAGAGCACACTGCTGCACTTTCACTGTGCAGCCGCATTGTAGGGGTGGGCAGGATGACAAGTGGGGGTGATGCTCAAAAGATTTTGAGGGCCAGGGTAGTGGAGGTGGGCCTCCAAGGCTTAATCTAGATCTGATCTCTAAGGGGGTTATTCTGGTTGACCCACAAATCTGCGAAATCCACAGGTCCTCTAAATGCTGCCCAGAACCTGCAAGAATGGCCGACTCCCCCTCTCACACCGATTTTCCAGGGTGCATACAAAAGAATGTTTAGCATAAATATCCATTCAAAGCCTTGCATGAGGGGGCAATATCATTCAATGGTCGCCGACCAACAAATGATTTTGTCACAGGCACTTGTCACTTCTCGCAGGCGAGCTCAATTTTCTGAAATGCGCATTTCTGCACATTTGCATGAAAAATGGGTGGTTAGGTCAACAGGCTAGGCGCAAATATTTCGGAGTGGATATGTAAATGATCTGGACCCACAGGGGGGAATTTTTACCAGAACAAAGATTTATTACACATACAAATCACAGTTAAAAGTGCAAATGCAAAACAGAGTACACAAAGTGCAAGTGCAGCAGCAGTACAATATTTACAGTTCCAAAGTGACAATGCATTAATATTTCAAAGTGCATGTACAATGGACACGACGGGGTAATCTGATGCTTTTATCTCACCATTCCAGGGGAGTGCGGTGGGCTGGGTGCTATAGATGGTGGGTCCCGGGTAGCAGGAATGAAAGCACCACCGCACAGGCTTTGGATGGGGATACAATGGTAATACAGCAGAGTCCTCCCGTCAGAGCGTTGGCATCCTCATAACATGTTTCGGAATCTGGTTCCTTCTTCAGATGTGGATGCCAACACACTGAAGGAAAGGGTTTTTATACCCTAAATGATTAGGTGATCAAAATAACCTGAGTTCCCCACCTCCGTTTTACCGGAAGTGACGTTTTTATGGTGCACTTGAGATTTTACTCCTGTGTGCGCATTTAGGGTATAAAAACCCTTTCCTTCAGTGTGTTGGCATCCACATCTGAAGAAGGAACCAGATTCCGAAACATGTTATGAGTATGCCAACGCTCTGACGGGAGGACTCTGCTGTATTACCATTGTATCCCCATCCAAAGCCTGTGCGGTGGTGCTTTCATTCCTGCTACCCGGGACCCACCATCTATAGCACCCAGCCCACCGCACTCCCCTGGAATGGTGAGATAAAAGCATCAGATTACCCCGTCGTGTCCATTGTACATGCACTTTGAAATATTTATGCATTGTCACTTTGGAACTGTAAATATTGTACTGCTGCTGCACTTGCACTTTGTGTACTCTGTTTTGCATTTGCACTTTTAACTGTGATTTGTATGTGTAATAAATCTTTGTTCTGGTAAAAATTCCCCCCTGTGGGTCCAGATCATTTACATATCCACTCCGAAATATTTGCGCCTAGCCTGTTGACCTAACCACCCATTTTTCTGTCCATTTAAGAGTTGGTGTTACTCTTTATTTTGGCAACAGAGGGCTGCAGATATTTTCGCAGTAAAATAGTGCGCACGGACACCACCCTACCCTTCCATATCTTGCACATTTGCATGAGCCAGGTGCATGCATCCACAGTGAACAGATTTTTTTCCGTGTGCATGCCCAACATTGTGTTCGGTGGACAGTAGAGGCCATGGGGCGGCAGGCTGGGGGACTCGCCCATGAGAACGCCCAGCATTTCATGGGCATTCCCATGAAAATTGCCTGGTGATGTGGGTGCCAGGGGTGGGTAGCTGACATCACCATATGTCAGCTGCATGCCCACTTCCTTCAGAATGAGCACGCACATCTAAGGTTGCTCTGAGCAACTTTTGATGTGTGTGTGTGCCTTCCACATCATTTGATGGTTGTTGACCATTGAATGATGTGGGTGTTCCCCCCAGGCTGCAAATTGATGTTTGTGTAAAAAATCCGTTTGCAGCCAGTGCATGAGAACACATGCTGCAAATGGGTGGCGACCAGGCCACCATTCGTAAGGTGGGGTTTGGTGGACTCCCAAGACTGCGAATTTGCAGCCTTGTGAATCATCCAGAATAACCTCCTGTCTGTTTCAAAGAGCCTGCACAATTGTCATAGAGTGTTTTGGATCTGGTTGTGGTAGTAAAAAAACACATGGTATAACAAGCAAAGACATAGAATTTTCAGTGCGAGCATTATATTCAGCCCTGCAAACAATGCATAAGCACTTGGGGATTTGTACAATTGCATCCTCTGACACAATAGTGTGATACAATGAAGTTGAAACAAATTATTACCTGTTCAGACATCAGGGATATCTGCTGGGGTCCATGACAATAAATATAATAATGATTTAAGAGGCCACAGAGATAACTGTTTAGAGCATTAGGAAAAAATCTATTCAAGCAAGTTAATGTTCAATGATAAATTGAATTCACGTTAAGGTCCATGGCTTACATATGCAGATCTGTGTAATTAAAAATGAACATCCTCTGATAAAAATCCTAATTGTGATAGTGAGATTTATTTTAAATACTGGTTTTGGTAGAATTTAAATGCCACTTGGAATAACAAAGCGAAGACAATGATGAGCCAGATCTGTCGCCGAGGACTTTGCCTGTCTAATTATTACTGAAGACCTTTGTTGTTGACCCCTTTTTATTCCTACCTATCACTGTCATTTTCTTTAGGAAAAGTTGGCAGCTTTGACATTAATGATTAATATTTTTGCAAAGTTAAATGATGCAAAAGAAAGTAATTTTCCTGTTTTGAAATAATATCATATTTATCAAGTCGGAGTCAGGATTACTTTAGCTGAGTGCACTGTCAGAATAGGTATTGAAATGAAAGCATTAAAGAAATGCAATTGATCTTTATTCTATACTGGATATTTAAATTCAGTGATTTACATAGTATATATTCTGTATGAAGATGTTTGGAAAAAAATAAGTTTCATTAACTTATACATGTAGATGACCCATGTTGCCTTAGATAAACGCTGCCTGAAACTAGCTATACTTCCTGAGGCAAATAGGATATATACGGATCTTCATGGAATTAAGTTGACATAAACTGTATTTTAAGCATATTATGCCACTGACTATATATAAACATTATAAAATAATGATGCTATGCAACCACTTTAATTACAGAGATTAGGGCATCAAGCCATATAGCAAAAAAATGGGGGCAAAAGGAAAGTATGGGGAAACCAGCTATTGTACCCCCTGCTCTGCTCTAATCAGCCTAGCATCCACAGTTGTCATAATATACAGTGAAGCCAGATTGCAGGTTCTTGTTCTAAAGCAGTTGCATAGACTGTTTCAGACGTAGTTCCAGTTACATAACTAATTATGGGGCTAAATAGGTATAGGGAGATTAATGTGAATTCTATTTAAAAGGTATAATGGATAGAAAATTATTTGGGGCACCAAGGTATCTGTGTCTACCGAATGTTGGTTATATACAGTAGTCTTGAATAAAACCCACCTACACATTGGCAATAGCATTATAGAAGAAAAGTTACAGTTTACAACTTCTGTTATAAGATGTGGTCCCCACACAGCTTAGAATTCCCCTTCAAATGTATGTGTAGTCCTCAGGTGCTATGTTCAAGGAAAGTTCTGTATGCATGACGAAATGGTGTCCTAGTTACAGTAACATGCCTTTTATTTGTTTTATTTATTTTAATTTTTTTTTTGCTCTATGGCTATTGTATTCTATGCAATTATGTTTTTTATTTATTGTACAGTACATTGCAATTGCCTGTACCTTATAGTAAAAAAGTCATTTTACATGCTAAGTAGCCAGAATAATTTGGATCACAGCAGTAAAATATGTATCAAAACTGCTTATCTAGAAGAATTCTTGTAAATTTACATTTTATGTAGGCATGTATCTGGAAGACTAAAATATAACATGCAAATATTTTGCTTCTTCAAGAAAACTTATTTTACACCTATTCTTAAAACACAGATGTTCGTGGAAATGCAGAAACATTTCTATATTTTATGCAAAATGTAGAAAAATTACCATAGTTGTTGTCATAAAAGATAATAAATTTCTGCCAGCCATATTCAGAGATGACTCTTAAGATAACATCATTCAGATAGACTGGAGGGCGGACAGACAATGTATAATCATCAATCCTGCTTTTCCTGTTGAGCCCACAACTACTTCTTGGCGTCCTCGCTGTGGATCGTTGCATGAAAAGATGAGGAATATGCATAGCATCTGCCAGAGATTGCAAGGACCCCGCTGATGCACATCCGATAGAACTGACAAGGGCCAATATGCCTTGGTTCATAAGGTCACAAGCTGAAAGAGACAAAATGATATTTAAGATGACATTGACACATGTTAAATGTTATAGTGTATACAGTTTCCAAAATTGAAAAATGGATGTTTTCAAGTTGGTTTACAATGTTCACATATTTTGATTGTAGGTTTTTCAATAGTTAAGTACATCTTTAAATGTATTCATCATTTTCACTTAAATGTTAGTAGTTTGGTTTTATTTTTGTAAAAGAAAAATGTAACATTATTCTCTACAGCAGACAAATTGCAAGATTGTCTTATTGTGTCTGTTAGTTGTACAGTTACATTTACCACCTCCACAATTCTGAACACCTTGTACAGTTATCGATCTTTCATGTTTTTTTTTCTATTGCAATATGGTTTTATTGAATTTCATATAAGAAACGTCTATAACAAGATGTCTAACAATTTAGAAATGCAATTGTATATTAGACATGTGAAAAAGACATTTCTGGAAAAATGGTCAAAAGCATACATTTTTAGAAGTCAACTTACAAAACTTTTGAAAGAAAATCGAAGCATTACTGTATGTACAGATCAATGCACAAGGAGAAGGAATTCTCTCATTTTTTAAGGTTAAGGAATGTAGAAGTTAATTCTGTTTTTTTTTTTCTGAAACAGAAGCTGGGAGTGGGAGTAGGGGTGAAGGTATGCTTGGGAATGAATATAGGCCCTTATTCTGGTTCACTTGCAAAGGCATATTCCTTCTGAAATGGACAAAACCATGTGCACTGCATGGGGGGGCAGATTTAACTTGTGCAAAGAGAATTACATTTGGATAGAGTTTTACGTCAAAGTAAGATCTATATTGCAGTGTAAAAATAAAGCAGGCAGTATTTACCCTGCACATAACCAAAAAAACTCACCCAAATCTAATGCTCTCTGCACATTTTACATCTCCCCCCCCCCATGCAGTGCACATGGTTTTGTCCATTTGAGAAGGAATTTGCCTTTGCGAGTGAACCAGAATAAAGGCCATAATCCAATCTCCATGGTTGGACAAAAGTATTTTGCAAGTATAAGTATATATTAGTCCAATTTATGATTCCAACACATCTTGTTGATCTTAGTCATCTATATAAATAGCTATAAGTTCCACAATCAAAACAACCTTTGAAGACACCAGCAGAATAAATAAAGCTTCTAAAAGTGAAAATATGTGTTGTTGCACAACAAATCAGATTCTAGTTTTAATTTTTCTATTGAATTCTAAAAAATTATATACAGAATATGATTAGTTGCTATAGGCAATACCATCACTTTTATTTTTTAGAAGCTTTAGGAAATCTACCCAAAGGTACCAGTATAATGAAAATAGGAAAAGTATTTTAAAAAGTTTTAGGAAATGATCAAATTCTGTTTTAAAAGGTCTACTTATATTTGTTAGACATCGTATTGCAGCATCCCATTAGAGTAGGAAAATGAAGTGTAAATAATATATGTTAACTTATTGTTCATGTAATGCAGTAATTCAGCAGAAAATATTGTGGTTCTCTCACAAAAGAAATATATTCATCCTTTGGATTAAAATGCTGATCGTTGAATCTTGATAATGCACAACACTGAACAAGAAGCAGATTTTCTTGCTGAAAATGTCATGATTTAAACAGTGTGAAAGTGCATGCATTTATTTCAGCCAGTTTTGCATTAACAAATTCATTTTGGCTAGATACCTTTCATTGAAGTTAGATCGGTTGTCTCCATGCATCAATGATTTCAGATATTTTGCTACAATATTTGCTAAATGCGTGCCAAGTCTCTCTTTTATGAATATAAAAAGGAATTGCTAACCATTACAATACTCTATATCTAAATCTCAGAGGAAAGTGAGCATTGCTTCATTCTCTGAAAGTAATTTTCCATTTCCTTTGTGCTGAAATAATTTGATGTATGTGTGAGAATGTCTAAATAGAGGCAGCAAACTTTACCATGTAAAATAATAGGAATCTTACATTATTTATGATTTATTGATGTATCCATTAAAATCTGATAACATTAATGAGTTTCTTGATCAGATTAGATTTAATTATGAGATAATACATACAAACATTGCATTATCATGAAGCTTATATTACTAAGTGTAAATATGGAGTGTGACTAGTAGGAAGATACTACTAGATAAAATAATAAACAGTAAACATACAAGTCTTTGGGAGAGTAATCCAGAGAACATAATCTACTGTATATAATAAAATCATCTGATGACAGGAATTATGTTATCACCTTGCTATTATCCCCCCCCCCTCCCACCAGTGACAGTGATGAAGATGAGAGTGAGGGGGCAGTGATAGAGATAGACAATGTGGTGGGGAGAAGATGTTGGGATGGGGATGCAAAAAAGGGAGGCAGAGATGTAGACAAAAATATAGGGATGAGATGAAGAGAAAATTAGTAATAAAATAAAATAATAGCCTATGCAACACCCGGCAATATAGCTAATATTCTCTATATTCAACATCTATAGCATTGCCTCTGTCTAACTCATAGAATTACAAAGCAAGTAATATAGAAAAAAATGGTACTAATTACCTTGACCTCTGCTTGTTTAAGAGTCAATGCAGTGGCCTCACTGTCTGGAGAGAAGAAAGTTTCTCTCCTCAGCATTCACTGCCTCTATATTAAGCCACACACATTAGTTTTCATTCACTTCAAATGGGATGGGTATGGCCATGGCACTATGATTTGGTCATGTCTCACATCACTTGTCTAAACCTCCCCCATCACCCAAATCCATTGTTGCACTCCATGGTCCTGTGTACACCATGGAGAAAATTTAGAAATAAGACCTTGCAGTAAATAATAAAATAAATAAAGTAAGTAAATTAAACTCTTTCTTTACTTTGGTTTTAGTTTGACACTCCCAAAATCAGATGTAACTTTCAGCTGTTGTCTTCACAGTAGATAGATACAGTAGACTTGAGGTGCGGCACTCAATGACCAAAAATAATGTTCAAATAATCACAAAGAGACTGTGATATACATCAATGTTTCAAATGTTATTTGGTATCCTGAAGACAAATGTTACAATTTTGAAATGTTGATGCATATCATAGTCTCTGTGTGATTCTTTGAATGTTAATAATGGTCATTGAGTGCCACACTTAATCTGAGTCTGATGTGGGAGGATGCTGTCTTGCCACACTCCTCTCCCCTTAGCCTCAACCACCCTGGTGAAGCTACACCATTTTCAGGCAAGCTCTCCGCCTCGCCTACTTGTGCAAACCGCCCAGGCACATAATATATATATATATATATATATATATATATATATATATATATATATATATATATATATATACTGTATATATATTTTTTTTTTCTTTTTCTAAATCATTATCAACACATACTGTACTTAAAAAAAAACATATCTGTCTATTTAGGATTCTAACCTTTCCACTCCTCATATTGTTTTTGGACAAATGTAGCTATTTATACTATCTGATTAAATTGTGAATCCTGTAATAATTGTGTGTATTCTATTTTAATTGTACCGCACCACCAATCAAAAAAATGCAAAGGTGGAGTATGATTTAATTTGTTAAAGTTTAACTAATGACCTGCAAAAAGTTACTTTTGAGCCCCAAGTTAGTATCAAATAGTAGACAATTAATCAGGGATAATGCTCAATATGCTTCATAAAGTTCATTCATATAATTCTATTTTACAAAATTTGCATTTTTTCCACCAGTTATTACAACACTTTTGCAATACATAAGTTTATAACACAGACACAGACCTACTGTAACTTCATTTTCAACATAATTACCCAAATGTAATATGGTGTGAGTATCAGAAAGTGAAAGATTTTGGGAGAGTTTTCCCATTTTTTTAAAAAGCGGCAATCAATTACATAACAAAAGCAACCTACTTTTGCAGTGTAAATGATTTATGCTTTAACAAAATGGGAAAACTCTCCCAAAATATCTTACTTTCTGATTCTCACACCCTATTACATTTGGCCCAATGTGTTTAGAAGCCAGGGGTCAAAAAAATGTCATGGCTTCTCAACCATCACCCGTTGAAATGAAAAACTATTTTCATAACTTTAAGGCCCAAGTTGATAAAATTGATACTTTTATTTAGAATGGTTATTTATTCTTCTTGTTAAGCAAATTATTATACAGCAGCAAAAAAGCTAATAAGCAATTATATTTTAATATATATATATATATATATATATTAAAAAAGAAAAACTTATAAAAAAGGAACAATAAACCATTTTATATTAATTTATTTTCATAAATGTTATAATATTTGTTCTTTTCAAAGATTAGACTTAATCCAGGATAGTTTTCTGGCAACAAAAAGTTATTATTTTGGCACATTATTTAGAGTGCATGTCCTTGACTCCTAACAGCTGTCCATGCTATGTTTTCAAATTCATGGAATGGCAATACTCACAATACTAGCTCTCTCTTTGGCACACAAAGATATGTACAACATATTACAAATAAATCTCACATTTTCAGAATACAAGACAAATGACACTATACCAGGCATGTCCAAACTGTGTCCCTCCAGCTGTTGTGAAACTACACATCCCAGCATGCCTTGCCATTACTTTAGCATTCCCTAGAAGTAAAACTGTGGCAAGGCATGATGGGAGTTGTAGTTTCACAACAGCTGGAGGGCCATAGTTTGGACATGCCTGCTCTATACCAAATGACATTCATAGGTTTGGACATATAATCCCTACTTGATTATAAAATATATGAATATATAAAAATATTGTCATATTCAAAAAAAGGTTGGTGTACTTTTCATTTCTATGAATATGAGTGTGAAAAGTCTCTTGCTGAGGAACTGAGATGTCCCCAATTAAACCTAGTGTAAAAATGAATATTTACAATGTATAAGGCAACTGCTGCATCCTTTAAACAATCTGTTACATTTTGCCATATATCTATATGGAAGGTTTACAGGGTTTGGTCAAAATGTCAACATAAAACCATCAAAAGTATTTAATATATATATATAAAAAGTATATTCAGTTGTTTGTTTCTTCAATCTGCAGTCTATACTGTTGAGTTTCAGAGAAAATCCCCTAGGTTGTTAGATACAAGTATTGCTAGTTAAGACCAATAAGGGTAGTCCAATACCATTAAGTGAACATGATGATGCACTATCTGGAATGGGGTTGCTGGCATGAATAAGTACTGTAGATTTATTTAAAATTTAGTATGGATGTAAAATGAATATACTGTACATATGGCAAAGCCATGAAATCCTTGCAGAAAAGCATAGGGTTAAGATTTAATATCAATGCAACATGGCCATACCTTATAGAATCAGATCTCTTAAGAATACTTTAAAAGAAAGGGAGAGTGAAATTGGGGTGGAAGGGCAGTGATAACTACTAGATAAGCAGGGCGGCTTGTTGCATTACTTCATTGGAAGGCCATTTATCTTAGCCAGAGTATGGAGACACATACTGTAGTAATCAGCTATATAAATAATGAGCACTTTAAGTTTCACTGAGTATAATGTATTAATTATGCTTTAAAGTAGATTTGAAAAATAGCAATATAGGATTTTTTTAAAGTACTATTTTTATATAGGTTTTTTTTACACTTGTTCACATTATGGAAAATGTTTTTTTTTTAATGGTCTTCTTTTAGAAAATGTTCTCCCTTAATCTGTCATACTTCTAGACCTGTCCTCTACACAACCTAGAAAAATAATAATTTTTTTATCTTGACAAATGATAATGTTTTTAGTTGAAAATAAATACATAAGGGAAATCATTATAAATGTTCCCAATGGTGAGGATTGCTTGTTATTTTATTGTAGTATAGCATCTTGCATCAGTTTAAGTACCCCAGCACTTTTTAGAAAGACATACAGTAAGTGTAGCATATATGAACACATTTATTCATTGAATCCCATTTAAAAAAAGAATCATATAAAAGGTGGCTTCCATGTTTTGGTACTGTATATTTAACATATACAGAACTATATATGTAAATATATTTAATTATGCTGCTTACCAAATGTGGATAGAACCTGTATCTAAGGTAAAACTGGATGGAAATGGTTACAAAGGTGTCTATAAATAAACACATGTAACTTTCAAGAAGGTTTTTCAGACCTGATTACAAAGTTACTTTTTTAGCAAATGGACAAAAGCAGGTTGAATGGCAGGTGGGGCAAATGCAACATGTGGAGTGAGAGTAAGATTTGAAAGTCTGTAACTAGTTTGTGTAAAATGAATGGACCCGTCCAATGGGTACGCTGGCCACAGACACCTGATATTGCAATGTGTGTGGTCTTAAGGTGGGTACACACCAAGGTGATGGGCAATAGGGCCGATAGTTGGGCTGACTTACCTTCAGCTGAACCATGTCCATGAACCAGGAAGATTTAATAAACATTTGAAACTATCAATGTTCCATTCTTCATTAATATGCATAAGATCACTTACAGTATCCAGTTGGCCATGCAGAAGGGCCGACAGGAAGCTGTCACGTGCAACCCATGGGAGCATGTGACAATATGCAAGATTTTGCACACTAGACAATATGCAAGATTTGTCTTTCTGAAACAGCAACAGCATGCTGATATCGCTATGGTGTGGACCCACCCTTAAACAACTCTGATGTTTGATCATCATCCTATTGTAGTAACAATCTTTAACAGGAGTAGAGAATGACTATACTCCATCCAATAGTGCTATAAACATACTTTTCATTTCATATTGTTCCCTTGTCTTTATATTAACTTTTAAAACAATCATAGCAAAAATGTGCATTATCATACAATATTCTGTTTCCTCATTATATATAGCACAGTAGCCAACATTTCTATTTCTGAGGCTGTAATTATTATTATTAACTCATCATGTATCTCATTTTTTTATGTATAATTAAATGGCACATATATGTTTTGCTTTTTTGAAGTTTCTTGATTGAGATGCATGAAGAAATAGGTTTTGCAGGTGGGTGATAGATAGGTGCTTCAAAGGGTTCTTGACTGCACACTTTTGGATAGTTTCCCAGTTTAGTCGGTGGCTGCAGTGACATTTTCTAATAGCAAAATTAATTGATTGTTACTTTCCCTTGGAGTTGGCAATGATACTTGTAAAGGTACACCTGCCAGATATGCTTTGTATATTAAAGTGGATGTACTGTATATGTGCAATTCAGCAGTTGTACTGTAAAACCAATTCAGCATGCAAATTATTAATGCTATTTTGTGCATCTCTTTGGTTTATAAGTGACACAATTAAAGCAATATATTATATTTCTACCAAGCAAGTGATAGAAAATTATGGTGAGTATTTATATTTATGGATGTAAGCCTCTATTATTTTTAGCAGTTAAAGGCCGCTATAGATCCAATTTTTTAAAATTAGTGAGTGTACAGTAAGTCTAGCTGCTACAGTTACACCAGTTATTGCTTGAAGCTTACAAAACTTATATCTGTCTAATCATTCTCCCAGATAAGTGTGTGAAAGGTTTCCTATAAATCATCACAATCTGAAGTTCTTTTTGACAAGCATGTTTCCTAACTGGGAACAGACACATAACTGATTTTAGAGGTAATCTGGGCTTTTTGCGATTCTAATCCTGTTGCTAAATGTAAAATTGGAAAACAGTTAAAATTGACTAACATATCAGCCACACACTCATCATATCCGTATGTGTTTGGAAAATGTATATGGTAGAACAATTTTACTCTAATGGCTATGCTCCCACACCGTATTTGTGCACATCAAATTACAAATAACAAGGAACATTAAAAAAATATGCAAGTATATAGTACAATACTCACATAATAATCTGTAAATAGGTTTATTGCTACATTATTTTGTTACATCATTGAGTTAAACTAAAGGACAACTTGCATAAAATATTGGAAAATATCTTACATTTAGGGGGAAATTTACTAAAGGAAATTTGTAAAAAATAGGTGTATTTGTATCCAGAAATACACTTATTTTTGACATTTACTATCCCGAAAATACGGCAATTCGTATTCGTATTGATAGCACATCAATACGAATTTCCTTTAGTAAATTTCCCCCTTATTATCACAGTTCAGATCATATAATCTATAGGCAATCATAAACATAAACAAGTATTAGTGTATTAAAGGACACTGAAAAATAATTAAATGTCCAATAAACATTCTACTGTAGCTATTTGATATATCATGGGGAACACCAGCACCATTACCTTTGAGATCATTGTTTCATTTCCTTTAGTTACACGAATAGACACTATCCATACATAAAATATAGTTGTATAGTCTTATGTTAGATATACAGTATAGTAGTTATTATTAATCATGACCACTAGACCCTTTTTACTTCAGCTATGTTAAGGATATCTGAAAAAGTATAAATAAATATTTATAATATAAACAATCAATACTGTTTGACTTTATTACAATAATACATTTATGTAAGAAAAAAAGTTTACTATTATTGTGGGAGGAAATACGTTTCAATTTCACAAATGTTTTAGAGAATTTACAGAGGTATAGCAAAATGTCTTTTTTCAGCTTTTTTTGTCTTTGTTGAGGTCAGGTGAAAATGCTTAAAAGCTAAATGCTTCTAGCTACCTATCTGATTGCTATCGGCCATTTAAACTTCCACTTGTCAAGAATGTGGTCTTTGTTGTATGTTTCAACAGTGGCTTCAGGTGAAAAGAAAGTAAGTATTGAGTGCATACCCATGGGTCCATAACCGAGACTTTCCAAACCAAGCTACAGTGTTCTAGATACTGAGCACTTCAGTTACCAGTTTGATTGACATTGTCATCTGGCTGGTCTTTCCATGTAGAAATTATAGGTTTTTTTTGTGACAGATTGTGTTGTAGAAACAAGATTTTAAAACTTGTAAAATATAGAAGAAACGATGAATCATAGTGGATACAAAATAAAATTAATAAAAAAATGTATATACATCAAAATGAATACATGTTATTATATATTTGAAACAAATAGTAATTTTTTCAACCCTTTTTCATAAAAAAAGTAAAAAAAAATATGAATATGTAGAACAAAACCTATAAAAAATAAAGGTGCAGATTTATTAGCAAATAATATTCTTGTTACCCTGCAGTGACAGGAGTCACATGGGGGTCTGGCAGTCAGGGGAAGGAAACACATCTGTATACATGGGCTTGTTTCAGTCCGTTTGGATTTGGTTATTTTGCTATTTTTATTTTAACTCATGGATGCCCACAGGGAAAGAAGAGGATACGATCTAAACCGGATGGAGGGTGAGTATAATTTTTTTTACATGCCTTTTATAAGGCTTCATTTTTTTTCAATTTTAACACAGAGAAGCATCACACCGATATGAATTATCCATATTATAATTAACTGTATTCTCCATTCATATTTTTGTCCAATTACAGCAGATCCTGGTAGTACCCGCTCATACATGGGATTGGCCATAATAGTCCGTTTTACTAAATTTACCCCATAGTGTTTCTGCCCACTTTAAAGCACAACATCAGTCTAAAGAATGTTTTATGGTCAATTTTTGGGGAATCCAAATGATTGTACCAAAGTTGCAACCAGGAGAAAAGGAAAAGCACTTCGCACAAACAGAAATGCCCTGGATCCACAGTTTAAATGCCCTCATTCCCAAGGGGTTAAAGGGTGTGTTTGAGCTGAAGAATTTAACCTAACCTGTCTATTCCATCTTCCTTAATGGGACCCAGCTACTGTAGTTAATGTATTCAGCCTACATACAGTATAGGACTATAGTATAATTTTATTATGATCATCCATTTCTTTATGATCCACCATCTTTTAACTGATGTAATTTTTTTATTAATTACAACTGTTTGTATTTAACTTTTTATATAAATTAAGCGATATTAGATCATTTGTTTTGCTGGAGTTCTATTTTTAAAATGTGTATTTTTGTGTCTATTATATATTTGTACTCCCCTTATGTAACTTGTGAAAAGGTGCAGAAGAACTACTGTAACTTGTAACACAGACTGGGAGACAGATATAACATTTCCGCATCTTTAAAAAGCACCATTTCTGCCCTGTTTGAAAGCTCAGCAATATTATTTCCGGTTTTATTTAGTGAATGCCAGAAAAAGAATGCTGATTAGCATTGGATGAGATTCTAGTGTTTGCAATTAGTTACAGTGTATTTAAAGGATGTTATCCATGTAGCAACCCAAAGGATGATGTCATCTGAAACCTGATAAGCATGCCTTATTGTTTGGATCATATCCCGTGTGCTGATTTGCACTTTGTGGCTGCTGGGAGCAGCCACCAGGTCCAGACCTGAGGCTGTCATTCCATATGGACCCAGGACAAACAATGCCTAGTGCTTTGCCTTTGGAATTTTTGATCCAATGCTGATTGTTTTAGCTTATGATTGTAAGTGCATATCTTTATTAAAATCCTTATTGTTTTAAATTGTTTTGCACTATCTTCTCTTTCTGCATTTCCCTCACATGTACTGTACATGATCATGGTTGCATGAGGACGGAGACTGACATTCACACCTTTAATTACAGAGATCAACTATCCAATTAAGATTCTATAGATAAATTGAGAGTGTCTTATATGAACTAACTCAAAAAAAGTACTTGTATGGTGACCATTTTAGTTATATGTCTAACACATGGTGTTTATGTTTGGGAGTTCCATAAGCGCTGGACAGTGATAATAATTATTTTACTGTTTATGAATTTGTTCTAAGTGCTTGTCGGATGTCACTCTATCACATCGCTTGTTAAAATGCCCTTGGCGATTTGTTCGCACTATTACTGAGAATCAATTGCATCATCTGTGAATAGTTACATCCACAATCACATTAAGCATTCTCTGTGGATCACAGGTGAGACTATTCGCAGTTGCCCATCAAAGCCAGATTTAAGCCCCGTACACACAGGGGAGATATATTGCTCAGCCATATATTGCTGCAGAGGTAATCAGCTGCGACCAGAACGGGGCTGAAAACGGGAGCGCGCACCCGGCGATTTATCCGCCGGGGCACACTTCCATCACTGGCAATATGGTCGCCTGCGACCATATTTCCAGCTATTTCAGCCCCTATAGCCCCCATGTGTACACAGCTTTAGACCTCATGTGGCTTTAGATAAGATACTGGTTTGGGGCCCTCCTCCCTCCAATAATACATATCACTATATCTTTGCTGCTAACTGCAGGCAGTATCACTAGAGTATCTTGGCGCATGCATGGTCTACCAATAAATGCTCAGCTGTGTGAACATCGCCATTGCATACAAATCTGAATCAGGCTCTAGGTCTTTTGTAACCTTAATACCTGTGTCAAATTTAAAGTAAATTGACTGCCCACACACAGTGGATGAAATAATTTTTTGTATCCAAGATTTTTTATCCTATCAAACAACATCAAAGGGACATCACGCGGGTCATGACATCACGCGGTAGTTATGTAATGCTCTTCTGGCAATGTTTTGGATTAGGCCCAGGATATCTTTATGGGGCCTCTTGGGAGCTGCTTGGTCTTAGGTAGGCACTTAGGTTGTCTTGTGGAAAATCCACCTCTGGTCCCCATGAAGAGATGCACTAATTGCAGAATAAAGATTGTGGTTGTGAATAGTCACACATGTGACGAGGCTAAACGTATTTGTATAACATGGTATATTGAGCTGATATTGGATACCCAATGCTATTACACTGTAGGGTCATTTTGGGCACTGGACATGTGATGTGCACTGCACACCTAATACCCATTATAGCTACATCACTGACCCTGTATTCTACCTACACAACCCTGTGAATAATCAAGGTACAGCAGAGCAAGATACAGGTTAAACTACAATTTGTTGTCATAGTTAAATGTACACTTTTCATGACTTTAAATCCTTACTTCTAATGCAGAGATGCAGAGATGTATTGCAGCTTAACTGCCATTTCAGGAAGCAGACATTCATTTATTTTTATTATTTATTACTTTCTAAATTTATTTTTGTGTTGGTAAACTATTGGAATATTTAAATGTTCTTTGAACCATAAAGAAAATAATAAATGTTACCCTAAATGTGATAAATGGTCCAAAATCACAAATTGGCTCAACTACCATATTTGATTATTTAAATTTGCCAAATTAAATGGCCTTGTGTTTACTAAATTCCAGTATGCACCTTTCCAATCAAAGCATAAGTTCATCCCAGATGCCCAGAGGCAAATGGAGTTTGGTGCACCATTACTTGCTGCAGCATAGACTAAGCAGTACCAGACAGGAGCTGTTTTGTCCTCTATTGCAGGTGTTAGTGGGGCTCCTGAGAAAGAGCCTTTTAACTCTGTGGCAGCAGTGTATAAGCAAAAAAGCTCTAATGGAAGAGCAGTGGTCACACATGGATTCCATTTTGAACCACACTGGTGCTGCTATACAGGCAGCTGCCCATTTAAGGCTGGAAGCCCTATAACAGTCATCTCTATTGCCTCTGGGAGTTACACCCCTTTAACCATATTTGCTCATTCTATCTGTCAATTTGCCTTTACCAGATTAAGGAAATACAGCTTTATCCTAAAAGTTGTATAAGGAGAGAGCCATATAGTAACCCATGCTTCATCTAGGCATAGGCCGATTGTGCAGAGTGGCCAATACATAAGACAATAATCTGCTCCCCTTTTCTATATGAAATAACTCATAACATCATTCACTGTATTTCCCTTCCATTTTATTTTGTGTGGGGCACCTCACATTACAGTTCAACTTGAGCTTTATAGAGCTCTTCATAGAAAATAATAGGGAATGAAAGTCAGAGAGAGATAGGAAAATCGATTACCTTTTTTCAGGCCTGTAGAACATTACCATTAATGCAATAAGTATTATTTATTGTTACTGTAGGTAATTTCAGTAGGACAGGACAATGTTTTACAATAAAATGACTCATATGAAAGCTACATTGTAATGTTTGATAATAAGCAATGAAGTTTACTCATTTATTCTGGCAGCCTTAGTAGAGTGTATTATAGTAAGAAAGAAAACTACAAAACATTATTTGTCACATAATTCTAACTAACAAGCACAAGCTCACCACAGGGACTTTTCTTCTGACAGAAACCATTGTATGCATTGGAAGATAAAAGTCAACAGATTTTGGCCTCGTTGACCCTTTATAAGCCATGTTTGTGCATATTTAACATTGAGATATTTGGAAACGTAATGGAGGAAAGTAATGTGAAGAGGCCCAATTGCAGAGGAACATTAAAAAATAAGAATTAAATCTATTGTGTGCTTTTTTTTCTGTATTAATTTTAATGTTATTAAACAATAAAGTGTACACTCACATTTTTTTCATTTAAATACCATATAGAGCACACATTATAAAATGGTCAGAAAAACCATGTACTACTTACAGTATTACTGTCTTATATCTACCATAAGCCTTTATATGATGCTCATAAAATTGTTATTATAAAAATGTAAATTGAAAATTAGAAAGTGAAAAAAAACATACTGTATTTATAATTTAATGGATCAGGCTATATTATGTTTTTGGAAAGGCCAAGAGAAAAGAAAAATTAACATTTTGGCAGATAACTGAACATAATTGGCCATACAGTGGCATTTTGCTGTTAAATAAAATGTTTATGTCCAAGTCACAGATGTGGAATTATGCGTTTTGCAACAACAGTTGGGACCTCCCAACATGAACATGGATTAATCAAAAGATTACCTATTAAATGATTCATCATGGGTATACTGTATTTGGGCTACTCTTTGCTATATAGTGGTCTCATAAATGGCTGAAATTAACACAAGAGCATAAAATTATGTTCAACAATTGTAAAATAGGTTATACTGTAGCATTTAAACAGTTGTAAACCAAATAGCTTGTCAGCAGCGCTGACAAACGTGCTGCTGCGGCATCACCGCAGCAGCGTCCCGGCGCCCTTAGAAGGGCGGCTCGGGCACTTCCGCCCGGCGAGCTCCGGGCAGAGGACATGACGTCCGCCCGGCTGCGGCGCGTCACTTCCGCCCAGCCGGGGGACAGCGTACGAGCCTGGCCGCGTCACCCGGGGGTTGCCAGGCAACCAGGGGACGCCGGGCGGCGCGTCACTTCCGCCCAGCCGGGGGACAGCGTAATAAGTCTGGCCGCGTCGCCCGGGGGTTGCCAGGCAACCAGGGGACGCCGGGCGGCGCGCGCCTGGCCAGCTGTTAAGCATTAGTTTATATTGGGGGCCTGGTCTTACGGCGGAGGCTGATTGGCCAGCACTACCCTTTTAAGGGAGCTGGCCTAACACAGCCCCGCCGGTGATATTGTTTCCCACAGAGGACCTGCTGTTCTCTGTTGTCCCGGTCCCTGCAGTTTTTACTGCCGTGCACCGTGCCCGTGCCGTATCTTTCCACCATGCACCGTCTCTGTGCCGACACCTTCCAGCGAGGGTCAGCTGTGTTTCAGCTGCCATATTGCTGCAGTCGTCGCTTATCCGGAATTCCCTTGGTCAGTGATTCTTCCATCTGGTCCTGCCAAGACACTCCAGACATCCTCTGCACCTTCTGTTGCCGCTGGAGGTTCCGTTCCGGTTACGTAAGTGCTCCAGTGGAGCCTGGTCCTTATTCGTTATTTTCTGGGCAAGCTGTCCTGTATCTTTAGTTGTTCCGTTCCTGTATTGTCTGGCTCTCCGGGGTCCGGAGAGACTCACGCTAGGGGATTTTCGCCTGTTTTGGGGTACCGTATTGTACCATTTTGTGTTGGCGTATTTTGCGTTTGGTGGCACCCCGTTACTATAGTACTGGTGCTTGTGACTCGGTCACATTTCCCGTCCTTGGCCAGGTGCCGTTAGACAGGGTGATCTTTTCAGTTAGGCCCTTGTAGTCAGATTCCCCTTTTGGTCCGGTCCCTGACAGTCGCCGTGGGCTTGTCCCAACATAAAACCTGGTTGCATCGGGGTTGGAGCGGGCTTAACCTGCTCCTTCGAACGCGGCGACTACAGGAGAAGCCTAGCACCTAGCAGCCTGCGGTCACTTGCCCGGGACGGCCATGGCTTTGCCATGGCCGTTCTAAACAGCGGTCCCGGCTGAGGGCTCAGCCCACCACCAGTCACTGCATACACCCACGCACGTTACATAGCTAATAATAAATATAGGAAATTAAAAGAAAATTGATGGAGAATTACATGCCAAATATGTTTCTATAGTTAAGCTATAAAAACTAAATGGAATACAAATATTATGCAGCATAAAATACCAGGTCAATGTAAAGTGAGTATTTAATCTGGACAGGGTAACCACCATTAGACTTCCTATCAACATGCTTCATAAGCAAAACAGACTTAATTTTGCTTCATAAGCAAAATGCTACTACCTATACACTTTCAAGTCACATGAAATGGCTTATCTCCAATATAACCTAATTCTAATTAATAACCCTAGCCCAAACAATATCCTAAATGGAAATGCAAAATTTGTTACATTTAGTAGGAAAACATTTACTCCTAGTGAAATGAATGTGTTAGATCAATCAACAGAAAAAAAATCACATTCACATAGAGTAAAATAATAACCCGATTTTGTAACCCAAAGCTATCAGTCAGTGCTTCTTGTAAGTCAGCTGATCTGTAAATGATAATATAAAAAACATACTATCACCCCCCCCCCCCCGGGAAAAAATTGGCGCAGTTAAAACACAATACAGAGTTATTTGTATAGTATAAATACAGAATATGAAATGCACATGCTTGGATATACAGTAAGTAATTATTTTTTTCTCTTGTGCTCGCCTCTTCTCCATATTGTAATACATATACAGTACCATGCAAATGTCGGCAAAAACTTTTACCAATTTCATAACTTTATTTCCATTATTTGTAAAAAATAAAGATGTTTCTAGCTGTAAACAGACGAATGAGGATCAGCCATGACTCTTCTTGAAAAGCATGTAAGCGATTAATGAGCTTTGCCAGGATCTGTCCAGAATCCAGATGTCTTTACAGAACCAACTGTTCCTTATTAATGAGTGAGTAAAATAAACACCTGCTGAAGATTTGTTCTTTACAATATTGACTATATTGCATTGTGCTATACAATTGGACAAAAATTGCAATTAGCACAGGACATGTACAGTATTTCAAATATTAGATAACAATTAAAGGGTTCCCATTTGGTCAGACTCTACTATACAGTATGTAGTATTTGTTACTGTACTTTCACTATTTTACCACTATTAACTATTAGTCACTATTAAATAATATACGGTATATACTGCAGACTAATACACTGCCAATGATGAATAGAATCATTAATATTATATTCAAATAATATAATATGTAAATTAATGAGTTTAGGTAGGTGTCCAGTTTACAGCCATGTTCAATATGCAATCAAATATTTGCAAAAAATAAAAAAAAAACAAGGAGAAATCACATGAATCATTTTGTGGAATAAAAAGTATTGGAAAAATTGTATTTTCAATTGTCTTCTTGTTCTTTGGTACATGAAAATTGTTCTTTTTTATCATCACAATTCATAATATGCCAATATTGATAGATAACAAAGGTAAATGTTTTACAAAAAAAATGATGGGGCTAGAAGTCCATCTAATAAGCACAAAATAAAATACAAAAATTAATAAATGGCCATTACCCATTTACTGTTAAACACAAATTCCTACACAATTCATAAAAAAAGCAAATATGTATAAGTGACTTATCTCATACATATGTTACAAATATTGGGGGTTATTCTGGTCTGTTCGCACGGACCGTTCATTCGCACAAGACTGCAGGCAGGGGATTGTGGGCTGGCGGCACATAGTCACGCCCATAAGAACCCCAGCATTTCATGGGTGTTCCCATGAAAACTCTGGGCATTCACATGGAAATCAGCTGCAGGGGGCGGGCAGCTGTCATCACCGGATGTCAGCTGCCCGCTCACTTCCTGCCGAATTTCCACACAGATCTAAGGTTACATGAGATTAACGTTAGATATGTGCATGCCTTCCAGACCATCGAATGATGTGGGTGTTTCTTCACAGCCTGTGAATGGGTGTTTATGTCAAACATCCATTTGCAGCCCGTGAAATAGTACATGTCGTGTGTGTGTGTTGGGGGGGGGGGGGCATACCGGCATTCGCAGGGTGGCTTAAAAATAGATAATCTATGATAAAAGAAACTAAGGAAGCAAATAATACTTTCCTGGGCATGTATACATTTTTTTAACTGGTTTTCTTATTTCAGGTGATGTAAAGGCACTTAAGCAATGTAACAAAGTAATGAGGAAGGGAAGTCAGATGCTTGGTTACATAGTGAGAGGAATCAGCATAGGTCGTTGGGACAACCTCATCTAGAATAAACCTCATCCAGTTCTGGAGTCCATATATTCAGAAGGATATAAATAGACTAGAGATGCTACAAAGAAGGCAACTAAAATGGTGCATTGCCTACATCACAAAACTTACCGAGAATGTCTAAAAAAATTAAATATGTATAGTTTGGAGCAGAGAAGGAAAGGGGGGGCATGATAGAAACATGGAAATATATCAATGGCTTTAACAAAGTTAATTCTTCAAATTAAGACAAAAGGTCAAATGTAATATGGTGTGAGAATCAGCAATTGAGAGATTTCCTATTCTCTTAGAGTGGCAATCAATTACATGGCAAAATCAACCTGGTATTTCTGTGTAAGTGATTGCCTATTTAAAAAAGTGGGAAAACTCACCCAAAATCTCTCACTTTCTGATTCTCACATATTACATTTGGCCCAAAGTATGAGAACATGAGGACATGCACTTAAACTGGAGGGAGGTAGGCTCAGGGAAAACGTGAGGAAAAGGGTAGTGGACAAGTGGAATAGCCTCCAATCAAAGTTGGTAGAGGCTAAGACAGTAGATAATTTTAAACCCGCATGGGATAGACATACGGGTATCCTTACAAAGGAAAATGGATCAAATAGGTTTTGAAGAACAATATGGTTAAAAAAGTGGCAGACTAGATTGGCCGAATGGTTCTTGTCTGCCATTAAATTCTATGTATAGAGGTGTGACCATCTTCTATGGGGTTGTAGCAAGCCTACAATAGAGGCTTAAATAACCATTGCTAGTGCACACAGATTAATTACAGCAATGCACTGTACAAAATACATCATATTGATGTGTAGTATGATGTAGCATATGAACTGTATAATATATAATTCAAGTGAACAGTCTGGAACCTGATCCCTAGAGAATGCCCACAAACCTTTAATTAAGGTGCAAGAAGGCAAATGTGGCAGAATCATATCAGTATGCATGTGAAAATATGTGTGTAAACACTGTTCAAGATGAATTCCCACAAGAGACACCATGCCAACTGACTGGCATAGTACTCACTCAGCCACTCTGTAGTTACATTCTGTATGTCTATATTTTAAAGTAAACTGCAAAAATCATTGCTTGAGTACAATGCAATCACTTTGCCTATGAGATGTAAATATCATATGACAAATTAGTTGAGCTAGTCAGTGAAATATAATACAGAGCAAGCTCATGGCTTGGAGTATAATATTTAAGACAGCATGGTAATTTGTAAACATGCATTTTGCATACTTTCATGTATTTTTAATTTTGGTGCTTGACTGAAGCTTGTTAAAGTACATAATGAGTTGATATATGTGTACAACTGTTTTTTTTTTTTTTTTTCATTTGCTTCTGAGCATGAGACAACTTTAGAGACATCCTCCATTTATTATGTTTTTAATCTACTGTCGGGTATGGTAAAAATTCATCAGAGAGATGGGGGCCTTGTGTAATTTACCCCCTGAGCTTTCCGCCTTAATCCACACTCTCCTCACCCTTCATTTACTTCAGTAAAAACTAGGTGAAGCATATAGTCACACAATGTCCTCGTTCTGCTCTCACCTTAATAAACTTCAGTAGCACATGGACACATTATCCTTCCTCTATTAATTGCAAACACCACAGCACACAAACACTGATCAGGTTTCTATTCTGCTCTCCCAACAAAGGCAGCGGATCCTGCATATGCAAACAAAGGGGGAGGAGCCATACACTCCAATCTGTACAGTGCCCATTTTATGTACACTGATGTGGATTGCATGCTGGAGATACATCCATTGGCTAGGGACAGACTCTATTGGGTAAATTTACTAAGATAGGAGTACTATTGAAGTTGGGATGTTGCCCATAACAACCAATCAGATTCTACTTCTTATTTATTTAGCATTTTCGAGAAGATAATAGATAGAATCTGATTGGTTACTATGGGCAACATTCCATCTTCAACAGAACTCCCATCTTAGTAAATTGACCCATGGGATGGGGGACCTGCGAGAGGGAGGTTCACAAATCATGTTCAAACCATGCTCTGGAATACAGGCAGAACTACTAATGTTGCAGCAGGTGAAGTGCAATGGGGCCCCTGAGGCCCAAGGGGCCCACTGCTGCCACCCACTGCTGTGTGGCATATTGTGAGCTTGAGTTGGAATGGAGGGGGTCCCAAATTATATGTTTTCACCTAGGCCAGACCCTCACAAGTTCCGCCACTTCTCTGGAGTTCAAGAATCATAATCTAGAACGATGGAAAAATTCAGGGTACCCACTTCAAAGCTGGTTCTACAATTTTCTGTAGTTATGTCCAGAAATAAACTACATTGAGTTCTAATGCTGTTTACTAACTGCCTGCTATGGGTGTATCCAGCTACAGTTATACTACAGTATAGCAGCCATCTGGGTACTTATGTAGTATCTGGGTGTCCGATTTTGTGATTGTGTACCTTACCTTAAGGCATACAATCAGATGCGATGCGATTTTGCATAGGATTCAATGTTAAGAAGGTCCTGTTCATTTCCCCACTATCCAAGTGGGCATAGAGTTGATTTTATATAGCGTGGCGAGCGCAGCGAGCCACCGAGCCCGAAGCGTGGCGAGCGAAGCGAGCCCCGCGAGGGGACGCATATTTCTTAAAAAGTATTCTGTGTCCCCTCGCGGGGCTCGCTACGCTCGCCACGCTTCGGGCTCGGTGGCTCGCTACGCTCGCCACAGGTTTATATCCAACTCCATGCCCACTTGGATAGTGGGGAAAGGAAAAGGACCCCTTTTTCCCATTGAATTCTATGTTAAAATGGACTCAGACCATTTTAACATTGAATCCTATGGAAAAATCTTGACCATCGCATCGCATACGATTTGGTCGCATGCGATGCGATGCGATGCGATCCGATTTCTAAATCGGACGCCCAGATACTACATAAGTACCGCCATCTGTAGTGTTACTATGATGCCCCCATGCATACACATTGCCTGCCAGCTCCATTGAAGTGAAATCCCAGTGGGAGGATGTCTATGCTGTGACCTGTGTGTTGCTATACATATGCATGTACGGTGTAACTGAAGCGTTCTGTGTGTGTAGTATCTCTGAACAACTCACTGTCAAAGGGATTGATACTATTCACTCACGACATATAGGAGTTTAAAATGACTGCAATTTTTTCATTATAGAATCACATTACTGAACAATGATAAAGAAAACATGCATAGGTCTTTTGTTAAAATGTTTTTCAAATAACAAAGAGGCTGAAAAAAGATGGACTGGAGCTGTAATCACAGACAACTGAAATGACGGCAAACATTTCCATTTATAAGTAAGCAGACAATTATCTACACATCAAAAATCCAAATGAGTTCATTATCTAAATATCATGAAAAGAGCAATTGTTTTCTTTGAAGATTTTTCATTTTTTCGTAGAAAATGTCTGCAAATGAAACTTTGTACATTTTTTTATTGAATCAATCAGTATACAAATTAAGCCCTGAAGATGTTAGTATAGATTCATTTCAGCTTGTTATGCCAAATAATCAACCAGCAATGCAGTTCCTAAATTCTTGTCAGAGTTCTCAAACAACTTCACGGAAGGCTTCAATAAATGAAAGAAAACTGAGAACGCTGCTGTGTGAGTAAATGACTGCCGAAGAGTTTTCATGACTCACTCTACTAAGTCCACCTGCTGTGTGATTTTCTGAATATAATAAACATACCAAAAGTGCCAGTAATATGAGGGATAGAGTAAATATTCCAATATGGTCATCTGGCATGATTGCAGCATGAGTAAATCTGTGTGTAAATTGGATTGACATGTCTCTGCAAACTGCACAGATGTGGGATGTTCACGTGCCACATGGAATTGAATTTAGCACATCCATGTGACTCACAGCAACAAAGGTCATTGGTTACACCATTGTTTATTTTAATCTTTAGATAGGGTTTTCATCATTTAGAATTTAAATCATACTTTAAGTAGAATCATATTAATTTGGTCAAAAATGTGTATGGACATCTCAAATTCAAAGTTGTTTAAGATTGCCATATGCAGACAGTTGTATGCATTTTATATGTTGCACTGTAGGAATATCTTTTTGTTTGCTGCAATTATTTTATGTTTTGTTGAATTGAGTAACAGTGGAGATGGTAACAAGTACTGTACTTCATTTGTCTGGCTAACTTTATCATACTTTGGGAACTATTTATTATATTAATTATCCACACAGCCCTCAATAATTAAGAATCTAGATCTCTGTGAGCGCTGAAGCAATTTATCATTGCTCTGATGCAGAGACAATGATCTGTCTCCATGAATTATTTGATCGCTATTTTAGTAGTGGCGAGAATTATCACTGCTGTTGTGCATTAGGTTCAAACATTAAGGGCTTCCAGTGGAAGGAGCCAAGCAGTAGACAAGGGAGATTGAATCCCTGTTTGCATCTAAAAGTGGCAAAAGTTTCCATTGTCAACTTTTGAAAATGTTGTATTTTTGGGTCTTGGGGCCTAATTCATACCCGGTGGCTCATCTGCAAATTTGGTTAGCCCGAGGGAAAATTGGCCCTGTGTAAATCTGCCAGAGAATAGTAAACATTTCACAATCCGGTATCCCGTTGCACATCCATACGCAATTCACTCACCAACAAATGATTTTCCTAGTCTGTGAATATGTGAGTAAATTATATAACTGCCCGATTAACAAGACGGTTGATTAAAAATATAAAATTTTTAATAACTAAGTATAAAACACATTAGACATACACATTATATAAAAAATGCCACAGTGTGCATATAGAAATATCACAAGATTGAGAGATGTGCAATCTTGCGTTATATAAACTTATCCCTTGTATCCTCATATATTGTATAATAATTACCAGGAAATGCTGGAATACTTATAAAGCAGTAACTCCATGCACTGGATATTTAGGAGCAAAAGCAATTGTCCCACATGCGGTGTCCAGTTGGAGTTAACAGTTCTCAACAGCGACAACAAGTGGATGGTAATGCCAGTTGAAGAATAATATTTGAATAGGCTCAACGCGTTTCCCCCGATAGCACTCTGCTTCCTCAAGAGTAGTATTTGCTCCTGAGGAAGCCGGAGTACTATCCAGGAAAATGCGTTGAGCCAATTCAAATATCACCCACAACTGGCACTACCATCCACCTGTTGTTGCTGGTGAGAACTGCCAACTCCACCTGGACACCGCATGTGGGACAATTGCTTTTTTTAAGGATCCCAGCATTTCCTGGTAATTAAACAATATACTGTATGAGGATACAAGGGACACTTTTATATAATGCAAGATTGCACATCTCCCATCTCCTCCATCAGCGGCGTAACTATAGCACCGCAGCCACCGCGGGGGGGCGCTGTGCATGTGGGGGCGCCGGGGGCTGCAGTGCTATAGTTAACCCCCCCAATCCCCCGCAGACTTACCTATCTTGCTGGTCCCGGCGGCTCCATTCTTCTGCTGAGGACCACCACAAAATGGCCACCCCCATATAGCACACTGTTCTCTGAAACTGTCTGCTGTATGGGGGAGGCCATTTTGTGGTGGTCCTCAGCAGAAGAACGGAGCCGCGCGATAGGTAAGGCTGTGGGGGATTGAGGGGGGGTTTGTATGGTTGGCGGCGCGGCGGGGCGGGGGGGGTATGGGTGCTTGGCGGGGCGGCGGGGGCACCCCCCCTAACGGCGGGGGGCACCCAAAACGTAGCTACGCCACTGTCCTCCATTATCATCTTTTCACCAACATCTAAAAACTCCAGCAACACACACTTCATCTGTGGATTGGTAACATTTATTAGTCATCCAGTTGGAATTGTGTGATTCATCACATACTGTATTAACGACTAATTAACCTCAGTTGAGGTCATATATGGTGTGATATTTCTATATGCACACTGTGGCAGTTTCTAAATAATGTGTATGTCTAATGTGTTTTATGCTTAGTTATTCAAATTATATCTTTTTAATCAACCGTCTTGTAAATCATTCAGCCAGCACTGGCACTTATATAAATTCTTCTTTAGTAGCTTTATCTCTTGAGGAGTGACTACCCCGTGCCAGCTGCTGATAATTGCGCAGCAGACAATTTTCTCTTTGAAAATGTAAGTCTGACCCTTCCATAACTCTGTGAAAGATACAGGTTAAATTGAGACTGTTGATGATGTCACATACCCTCGCTTTAAACACATTCACACGACTGCATTTTTCAGACACTCCCAGAAAACGGCAATTACCAACCCCAAATGCCTGCTTTCTGTCTGTTAATTGCAAATATATTGTGATTAGATATTTTCTCTATTTTTTATGCAATTTGGCCTTAGGCAAATACCTTACATTCAATATGTATGCTATTTATTCAATAATTTATAGCATTGAGAAATCGCACAATAGCGATACACTCTGAATAACCCCGTTCATGAATTTAGGTCTTCAAGTTAGTTTATGGGGACAGTGGTATGTGAAAGATAGTGGAAGGTAGATTGGAAGTAAAAAGGTATGTATAGCCCTGACTCTTATGGTGTATACACACGGTGAGATTCCCTTTCTATTCATCTTAAGGGCCTTATTCTAGTTCACGCTTTCTGACAAAATCCTTCTTAAGCCCCGTACACACGGGGGGATATATTGCTGTGCTATATATTGCTCGTGATGAGCGATATATCGCTCAGTGTCCTGTTTGCATCAGCAACCAGAGATGGTCGCTGATGAAAAATAAACTGCCGGGGGAGTCCGGCAGTGGAAATCAGCTGGTCACAGGAGCATGTTTCTGCGACCAGCGATCACTATGGGGGAGAAAATGGGAGCGCGCACCCAGTGATATTAGACATAATCGCCCCCGTGTGTACACAGCCTTAGATGGACAAAACCATGTGCACTGCAGGGGGGGCAGATGTAAAATGTGCAGAGAAAATTAGATTTGGGTGAGTTATTTTGTTTCTGTGCAGGGTAAATACTGGCTGCTTTATATTTACACTGCAATATAGATCTCACTTTGAAGTAAAACCCCACCCAAATCTAATTCTCTCTGCACAAGTTACATCTGCCCCACCTGCAGTGCACATAAGTTGTCCATCTAAGAAGAATTTTGTCAGAAAGAGTGAACTAGAATAAGGCCCTAAGATTCGATTGCTACAGTATGCAATCATTGCTAACTCTGTACTATTTACATACAATTCATACAATCTACATTCGATTTGCACTATATAGTCATTGCTGCCCTGTCTATCTGGGTTTCAATTTGTGCTGTTATAGGAGCGCGCATTGCGATTGCAAGGTAAAAAAAACCTGTGTGATCTGCTTGCAATTTTGACTATATAGTAAAGAGTAAATAGTAAAGAGAATTTTTTTTACAAGCTTTTCTATAAAAGAAGCGATGTGTAGACCACTGTGTATAGAAAATATACTGTTGTATCATTCAATATAATGCTAAAAGGTTTAAAAAAAAATGCAAAAAGAAACACAATGCAATTGAATATAATGTATATATAATATGACTAATGCATTGAAGCAAATCCACAAGTATACCTCCAGTAAAAAAAAATTAAGCACACATCATTTTTATGTTATAGATTTTAAAATATTTTGATGATATTTTAAAATGCTTTGTTAATTGCCACTTTTCACTTGGCATTTGTGATTAGAGTTTAAGGTCAGTCAAGCCTGCAGCAAACACTGCTCTTGAATTAATTTAGAGTGTAGCACATTTTTCCTGTCAGGATTTAATATATTCTCAAATAAATTAATCTCAAGAAAAATTAATGAATTAGCAACTTCAACAAATTGAAAGGTAACTTAAATGGGAGTGGTTAAACATAATCCAAACAACTTTATAATGGTTGCTACAACAAAGCAAGAGAAAGCGCTTGGATTCAGGGGATACAATAAAGCCAATCTATAATGAAATTAATTATTTTAAGAACGTTCAAAGATACAGAAACAATAATAATGACAGTAATAAAATGTAATATTCAATTGCATAGGTACCGGCTGATATCAGACATAAACAATTATAAATAACAATATGAATGCAAACAGTACAAAATAAAGAATCAGGATTATCCTGAATGATAATTAAAATATGCTAAAATAGCCCATATATTGCAGAGGAGGAGATCAACGTCCACTTTTAATATAAGATGGGACAAATCCACTTTCTCCAACCTCAAGCCCAAAGTAGGTTTAGTGATGATGGTAAACAGGCAATCCAATATTGTTAGTATGGAGGACAGTCACATATAATCAATCCAATGTTAGTATTATTAATTAGACACTTGGTAAATTTACCACACCCCCCTTTAAGATCGAAAAAGTGCTGTTAGCATCAAAAAAGTCTCACAAAGAAAGCATTTTTGTGTAGGTCCCAAATTCTTAAGCCCCGTACACATGGGGGAGATATATTGCTCAGCCATATATAGCTGAGCAATATATGGTTGAGCAATATATTGCTCAGCCATATATAGCTGAGCAATATATGGTTAAGCAATATATTGCTCAGTTTCTCCTTTTCATCTGCGACCAGAGATGGTCGTTGATGAAAAAGAAACTGCCGGGGGGGAGCCCGGCAGTGGTAATCAGCTGGTCGCAGGAGCATGTTCCTGCGACCAGTGATCACTACAGGGGTAAAAATGGGAGCGCGCACCCGGCGATATATCGCCGGTGCACACTCCCATCGTGGGCAATATGGTAGTTTAGCAACCATATTTCCCGCGATATTGTACAAAATCGCCCCCGTGTGTAGGCACCTTTAGAGACACAGCAGAGTTAGAGGTGGTGCTCCAATAAGCCGGCCGGCAGTACCTTTCAGTTGGCAGTAGGATTTGTGACCTGACTCGTTTCCCCGCTTACTTGTGTCAGCGGCTTTTTCAAAGATCAATGGTTGCTATTTGCTTGTATATGTAAATTCACTATCTGCATTTTATTAATATATTAGAATCTATCTGCTAAACTTTGCTTGCAATTTACCACCTTCACTCATAAGAGTAAGGGGGAAATGTACTATGCTTTGGAGAATGATAAAGTGGAGAGAGTCAAAGTGCAAGCCAATTAGCTCCTAAATGCCATGTTACAGTTTAGAATTAAATTTACTGTAGGAGCTGATTGGTTGGTAGTTTATCACTCTACAGTCTGTTGCTCTCCAAAGTTCAGTACAGATGGAACGCCTCTCACATAGCCAGGTCCTGGTGATTCAATCACCAATCGCCAGGACCTGCAATCTGACAGAAGGGGTCATGTGCACCCCAGATGCTCACACGCCCTGTTTGGTCGGAGCCCAATGCCATCTCCTTAGCAGCTCACAGGGTTTTGGGGTGCAAAAAAAAATACATACAGTATCACAAATGATTAAATATGAATATATTACAAAGTATCAGATCAATGATTATTTTCTTTATCCACTATAGTTGGAAATAGCTAAGCCAGTTTGATCATAACGTAAATGCACAATGATTATCACAGCGGCCATCATAGCCTCAGTAATAGGAGGTAAAATAGTCTTATCCAAACTCCTAGAAGCAAAATTACCTCTAGAATACTGCAAATGATGAATTGATTGAAAGTTTCCTGTTTCAAACAGTGGTGTTTCTTAGTATATATATATAGAGAGAGAGAGAGAGTACGTGGTAGGACAGCACACCAGTCGTCGGCAGTAACTTTCCTCCGGTGCCCGCCAGAAGACCAATACGGTCCCCCAATCCAACAGCGAGTTTAGGCGGCACCAGGAGTTTGCAAAAAATGTAGTCAGGAAACGGTAATAGTGATCAAACGTTTTCGATGTTTATTGAAACATCTTCATCAGGATCCTATATATACACACCACCTAAAACAAATAGAGGGGGCGCTTCATGGTGTATTAACGTTTATTAGAAAACGTGGAAATCGCTTTAAAATTTTCTCGCACAGAGAAGATAGTACCCGTACCGAATATTTCATCCGGTGTGGGCTAAAATACCACAAGGTTTTTGTCACAAAATCCACTTGGCTCAACAGCATGCTCAACAGTGTGCAGTGTACAACTCACGATACCAGAGGGGAATCACCAGCAGGCATGATCGTTCCACAGCACACCGGCACCTCAGCGTCTTAGCAGCGGGCTAGAGTCCAGCAGGTACAAGGATGCGTCACACAGACCACGCCCCTACGCGTTTCGTCAATGGACTTCGTCAGTGGGGTGGTCTGTGTGACGCCGCATCACTCATTTATAGCAATATACAGGTGTAAGTCATTAGAGCTTCTCGAATTTGAAAACTTTATGAGTGCCATAAATACTAACCAATACAATTTGAGCTTCACCCACACGATCAGCGAGTCAGAGATAGAGTTTCTTGACTTGGTTATTAGTACAAAAAATTTCCATGCAAGTGGGAAAATTGAAACCCATACCCACTTCAAGAAAGTGGATAGCAACAGCTACCTCGACTTTTATAGCTGCCATCTGCCGAGGTGGAAACAAAATATACCCTTCTCCCAATTCACAAGGCTGCGGAGAAATTGTACCACCTTAGAGACTTATGATGAGCAAGCTGAGGTATATATGGAGAGGTTTGGTGAAAAGGGATATCCACATGGAATAATAGAAGAGGCCAATATAAAAGCAAGGAACAAGAATAGAACTGAGCTCCATACATATAAACATAGAAATAGAGAAACGGATAAAATATTCTGTCCTTTCATCACGAAGTATAACAGCAATGAAAAAGACATAAACAAATTCCTGAGGAAGCATTGGCATGTTTTAAAACTAGACACCGTACTCTCTGAACATCTACCGGATCATCCGGATATTATATATAGAAGGGCTAATAATATCAAAACAATGGTGTCAAAAAGCCAACTTGAGAAAATCCCTGCAAATGCTCCTCGAGCTATGTTTGGGGGCATCCTGGGATCTTTTCCTTGTGGAAGTTGTAAAATATGCCCATTAATGGAACGAGGGGCAAAAGTCTTTTATAATTCTGATAAAACCGAACATCATAAAATCAAGAGTTTGATCAATTGCAATGCTTCATTCGTTGTATATATGCTGGAATGTCCGTGTGGGCTCCAGTATATCGGAAAAACTAAAAGAACTTTGAAAGTCCGAATACTGGAGCACACACGGAACATAAAAAACAAGGTCCAGAATCATAGCATCCCGCGACATTTTGCCCAGTGCCATAATGGAGATGCCTCTCTTCTGAAGTTCAAGGCGATTGAACACATCCAAATTGATAAAAGGGGAGGGGACAGAGAAAATAGGTTGTCCAGGAGGGAAACCTACTGGATAATAACTCTTAATACGGTTATGCCCGAGGTCTCAATGAGAACTATGAGATAACACCCTTTATTCAGTAAGAGTCAACCCCTAAAGTTTTTTGAAATACCATCGATGAATTTTCTACCATCAACTTGCTTCATGTGTCATTGAAATTTTTTTTTGTGTCATCTAATAATGTTTTGTGTCATTTGAAAATGTTTGTAGCACCTCATAATTATTCCTGTAATTTTTTGCCTGAGTTACCACTATTGCTGAGATTGAAAATAATCAATGTATATCTGAAAAGCTCAGCTCAACTAGCTTGAATGATAGTGGCTAAATATCTTGTGATTGATGTTCACTCAGCGCACTATCGCTGAGATATATTGCCAAATACAATGTTGGTCACAATTATTAGATTTATACAGAGTTTTAGATTGCATCGAATGTAACTTTGTTGAGAGTCACACCAGCTATGGTTGTGAAAAGGTTAAAACACCTTTAAACTGTATCTGAATAATTATCACTTCCTATATATATTGTTGTTATATTCAATATTAATTACTGGTAAGAGCTTTAGTCCCGGTAAACGCATTTACTGTCATTGTATGTTTTCTTGTATGTTTGTTATATGTAAAGAGAATTCCAGTTTCTCACTGTACGGGAAAATATACCCACATCCATGTCCGATAGCCAGGAATCTGTGCCCGTACAATTATATACATTCATTTAAATATCGTTATAATTGTCCCAATAAATTCTCACAATCCCGTTTATAATACGTAAATGATATATCATACAGTCTGCCGTAAATCTATCTTTGGCAGAGACGGGAGGTCACTAATAAATATAAAATTATTCTTAGATTAATTTCAGGCGAACTAGCATTCTAAAATACTCACTCCTATTCCACCTAATTTTAAAGAATTAATTATAAAGAATTTTCTGCGAACTTTCTGTTTGTTTTAAAAATGATAAAAAAAAATTTTTAACATGTGTCCGTTAATTAATTACCGCTAGTGATCACTGCGAAAACCGCTCTTAGTGACGGAATATTTGCAGGTGTAAATTCCCCATACAAGAGAAACAGGGAAGCTCTAATGACTTACACCTGTATATTGCTATAAATGAGTGATGCGGCGTCACACAGACCACCCCACTGACGAAGTCCATTGACGAAACGCGTAGGGCCGTGGTCTGTGTGACGCATCCTTGTACCTGCTGGACTCTAGCCCGCTGCTAAGACGCTGAGGCGCCGGTGTGCTGTGGAACGATCGTGCCTGCTGGTGATTCCCCTCTGGTATCGTGAGTTGTACACTGCACACTGTTGAGCATGCTGTTGAGCCAGTGGATTTTGTGACAAAAACCTTGTGGTATTTTAGCCCACACCGGATGAAATATTCGGTACGGGTACTATCTTCTCTGTGCGAGAAAATTTTAAAGCGATTTCCACGTTTTCTAATAAACGTTAATACACCATGAAGCGCCCCCTCTATTTGTTTTAGGTGGTGTGTACATTGAAGGTCCCGTGGGAATCGGGTCAATTGGAGGGGAGCTGCATCCATTACATTCGGCTTGGTGTGGATTTTCAAAAGAACTTTTTTAGTTCCTTGAAGGGAACGGACTTGATCAGTGTCAGCGCACCTATATATTTGCATATATATATATATATATATATATATATATATATATATATATTTATATATATATTTATTTATTTATATTATTTTTTTTGGGGGGGGGGGGAGTATCAAACATTGCAAAGATTATAATGATTGAAATTGCCCAATAAGCTGTAGCAATGCATTACTGTAGCAATCATTTATCGAGAACATTCAAGAAATTGATAGCTGGAAGATGTCTGGTCAATATGGGCAACTTCTCTTGAAGGTTTGATACATTTCCATATTGGGTGTTGAATAATATAGTCAACAAGTAATATAGCCAATACACTACACTAAATATGTTAAACCAAAAGCACCAAAAAAATTGATAGCATTTGTGAAAAGTCCAGGTAGAGTAATATTCTGTAAAGATTTTCCAAATGTTTATTGTGTAGATATATGAAATGCTTTTTTTTTTGCCACCGTCTTGAAACAATTGTAATTCTAGCCCTAGCTTATAAATAAGCAGATATATTTGTAAAATACAACCTGATATGAAAACAATAAACTATCATTAATATGAGAACTATACAGATCAGATCAGAACTATACAGATCAATGATTGGGGATGATGTTAAGATGGGACCATCAAAAAGCTGTCAAGATTGGCATATCATGGGTTGAAAAAAAAGCCTTGGCTAATAAGGGGGTTTAAATACATGAATATATGTTATTAACAAGGGCCCTGTTTTTTGGCTACATCTATGTGCATCTTATTAGTGAGAGCATTTTGAAAGAATAAGACTCTGGGTATTTTCCTATAATACTGAATTTATGAGCCTTTACAATATGACCTGACACAGTGGGGGAAATTTACTAAAGCAAATTTGTAAAAAAATTGGTGTATTTGTATTTAGAAATACACTTATTTTTGACATTTACGATCCCGAATATACGGCAATTCGTATTCATATTGATGTGCTATCAATACGAATACGAATTGCCGTATTTTCGGGATAGTAAATGTCAAAAAAGTGTATTTATAAATACATACACCTATTTTTTTACAAATTTCCTTTAGTAAATTTCCCCCAGAGTGACCATGTTTAAACCGTTAATGAAAAGCTTTTAAATACCTGATTACATAAAACAAGACACATTCTCTAACAATCAGAAAACTCAGCTAAAGTGATCTGCATTTAATCCAGGGTTGCCTACCTGACCCTCTCCTTCAGGGAGAAAATGCTCTGTTCCTGGGCTTCCCTGGTAATGTATGATTGCCATCACCTGTGGGGAGCTAGGTAATTGATAAGAAAGGTGTTTCAGCACAGGTGCTGGCAATCATACATTACCATGGAAGTCCAGGAACAGATCATTTTCTCCCTGAAGGAGAGGGGCAGGTCGGCAACCCTGATTTAATATATGTTGCACTGCATGCATTATTATATACATGAAAAACATTCGGTGGGAATGTTACTGACTGAGGTGGAAATTGCATGCAAATATTCCTTTAGGTGCTTCTCATGGGAAGCCCCATAACAAACCACAAGTTTGCCTTTCTGAATATACAAACAATTTAATTACTTTGATTGGTGAATTGTGCTCTCCAGGGCAAAGAAATACATCTGGCTCCTCAGCTGTCTCATGATGACTGATGCTTTGCAATTCAACTGCTCAGGGTTCACATTATGCTATTTTATACAGATATCCCTACTCCTGACTATCCTACCATTCATATATGCAATTTGCTGGAGTTGATCGACCAATTTTACTCCTTTAGGTATAGAGCTACAGCTGGCCTTTAAACATCAACTAATGACTGCTTTCAGAAACACTACTTTGAAATCTGTCTTCAATTATTGATTTGCACTTTGATTTTACATATGCTCTAATACAGAAAATCTATATTACTTCCAAGACTAATAAAACAACATATGTTTCTAAATGTGGAAAAGGTAAACTGTATTTCCATAACTATTGCCCAGCATATTGCATTGACAGATGGTCATGACTAATGCAGTGTACACACGGGGCCGATAGGGGGTATAATTGCTGGGAGTATGGTCGCAGGCGACCATATTGCCAGTGATTGGAGTGCGCACCAGCGATGAGCAATATATCTCCCCCCGTGTGTACGGGGCTGAAGTGTATCTTTGCTATTGGATATATAACCCTGTAACCGATACTATAAAGATACTTTTAGCATGATGTAGGGCAGAATATTATTGACTGAATACAAATTGAATATATATATATATATATACACAAGAAATATAGATACACAGCACTATTAGAACAAACTCAGTCCAGCAAAAAAAGCCTATTTCTAGGCAACAATACCACTAAAGTCCCAAGTTATTCGTACTGCAGTGCATAAAACACCTAGAACGGCGCCCATCTTGGGCATCGCATGTACATCGCATGCGATGCGACCGGTGCGATGCCCGCGATTTTACATAGAAATGCATGTTAAAATGTAAATCGCGTCGGTCGCATCGTATGCGACCAAAAAATCGCATGCGATGCGACCGACGTGATTACCGCGATTTTACATAGGAAACAATGTTTAATGGCCCAATTGACCCGATTTTACATAGGGAACAATGTTAAATGGCCCACAGACCCCAAATAGCCACCCTGAAGTGTGAAATGGCCCCCCAATTGTTAACCCCACCCCACGATCAACTCTATAGGACACCCATCACCATTTCAAAGCAGGATACCCGACAGCCTGTTTCGGTGGTACCCTTGAAGAAGGTGGTAGCACCACCGAAACAGGCTGTCGGGTATCCTGCTTTGAAGTAGTGATGGGTGTCCTATAGAGTATGCAGTTCACTGATGCATTGGACTGATGATAAGTAACCTTCCCACTTGTTACAAAATATTTTTTCACAGTATGTTGCCATGTGCTATTGACTTTTCATGCTTATAAAAGCTTTTTTCATCTTTGCTAAACTGGTGTGCAGACCACTTTTCTACTTTTTGTGGGAATGAAATATATATATATATATATATATATATATATATATATATATATATATATATATATTGCATGATTCTGATTGGAGGTGAAAAACCTGCACCTTGACAAAGGAGCTTGTCCCCAAAACGTTGGTAACTTTAATACACCAGTTTGAAAAACCCTGCTGAGTGCCGCTTTTTGTGTGACATCATTCATTTCACATACACACACACATATATATATATATATATATATATATAGTTTTTGTAGTTCCGCACACCCAGCCAACAATGGAAAAAAACAGCGGTGCACCTTTAAGGTGTCCCTATAGCAAGGTTGGGTAATCCAATAAGGGCACTCACCAAAGTTATGAAAGGTTTATTCAGGGTACATTACCAATCAGGAATAGTAGTCTACGTTTCGGCCACCAGGTGGCCTTTCTCAAGACAGGTCAGCATAGACGTCCTCACAGTACAAGAGTCAGGATACATGTACTGATGTCCTGACGAAAGGGGCAATTAAAGACCCCTGAAACGTTGACCTAAGACCCGCAGTTTGGTCATTTCTTTTGGGATAGCGGAGAGTGCCGGGAGCGCATGGTTACATGCACAGGAGGCTATATATATATATATATTAAGGATAATTTTATACCAAATGAGTCACAGCATATACTGAGTAAGACAAAGAAAATAAGTGATTTGATCTGTAAAGATATTGCAATTCTGGTCCTCCAAATAATTTGGAGGAAATGCTAATGGAAAAATGTGGACACATTTTATGTCCTGAACTTCATGATCCGTCTCTCTGTGTTTACCTATTATTATTCAGACAATTTACTTTCAATTAAATTCCTGCACAGCAAGGTTTAGCTGCATTTTGTTGGTAAATGTTCTAGTCTGTCAAGCAATAAAATACTTGTACATTCCATCCTGTATTCCATAAACGAAAATAGCTTGTATAAAACATTTTTAGGAATAGATTACATATGGTCTACCTATAGATAATGCAGAATACACAAAACACAATTAGAAATGTCCCAAATAGAACATTATGGAAAAGATCCTATTAACCAGACATTTTTGGGCTAATAGCATAATTTTTGACCCATAGTCATTACTGGGTTATCCAATAAAAGCCCATTTACAGTATTATGTTAGAAAAAAATCCCATATTCACGTTAAAAGACAAACTGCTCAATTCTAGACAGATGTAGCGATTTAATACAGCTACAATACAAAAAAAATACACACATTCTAATAATCATTTCAGTGTGTCTTATGATTAGATTATAAAAATGTGTTATTTGAGATCATTTTTTAACTCATTTGGTGTAGATTTGTAAAAAAAAATATATAATTAATGTTTACTTAAAACACTACTGAAATTAAATAAATAATGAAGCATAATAATATGATTTTTCTTTATTTTATAAAAATGTATAGAAAAAATATATATAAAATACTCTATAGAAAAAATAAGGAAAATAAATGTTCGCCTTCATTATACAAATTATAAGGTTTTTTTTATCAATAACTGCACTAGGTTCATGCACCAATTTTACACCTTTTTCAATTATGCTACTTCTTTAAAACTAATTATCTGGTGAGACTGAACTGTGACTGTTCTGTCTCCAACCACTTAGCTCCCAACTCACAGCAGTATGGAAATTATTTTATAGGTTTTCAAACCTTTGCTTACACATTAACATTGTGTGAATTCCTGCTGATTTACACATAGCTGTAAGTAAAACATCTTGTAATGTATAACTCTACTGTTATGAACAAGCAATGTGGAAAAGAAATGTAACCATATCTGTTTAAATGACTATAAGCAGAGGCAGAACTCTGGGAGGCAATGGAGTCATCTGCCGCCGGGTTCCGGCTCCCAAGGGGGCACCTCTCCTCCCCTGCAAGTTTAAATACATTTAATGAAAGCCATCAATATTGCTTCTGTGGCAGAGTTCTGAAATATATGTTTTCTATCTATCTATAATTCATAACAGGCATATACATAATCCATATAATGTTGTATGTGTACGTGTGTGTGTGTGTGTGTGATGGGGGGGGGGGGGCACCAATGTACATCTTGCCTCTGGGCAACTGGGACGAACTTATGCCACTGACTGTAAGCATGTTCCCTGCTGAAGAGAATAGTATACTGTATGGTGTACAGAGATTGGAGACATCAACACTACTCAACCTAATAAAGTCAAGGTTATTTGTAAAACAGAAAACCCTTGCAAAATAACAAAATAAAGCAATGATATAGGGATGAGTGCCATAAACACTTCTGTGTTCCTTAGTATTTTAAGAACTTCATTGTATGCCAATAAATGGGTATGGATCATTAGGTCACCAGCATTATGGTAGACAAGCATTAGGTCAACACCATTAGGTCAACATGCATTTAGGTCGACATGAGTTAAGATCGACATGCAGGAAGGTAGACATAACTTTAGGTCAACAGGGTCATTAGGTTGATGGGTAAGGTCAACAGGGTCATTAGGTCGACATGGGTAAAGTCGACATTGAAATAGTCGACATGGTTTTCTTTTAACCGGAATGTCAACACAGTCAACATAAACACTAAAACATAGCACTGCGTCCCCTCGCATGTCTCTGCACTCGCCATGCTTTGGGCACGGTGCTTCGCTACTCTCGCATACTATTTTATTCTCCCACCATGCACTAATGGCTGGAAGGGAATGGAATTCTGCCTGTCGGTACATGTCGTGTTTTGTTCTATATAACTTGTAACCCTGTTAAAACTCTCCTCCCATGGACCGGTGCTCTATATATGAAGTCGCACGCAATGCCCCTTGATCCGCCCGGGATCTATCACATGTGGTCCTTTAGCATTTGATATATCAAATGTGATCCTAAGCAAGCCTGCAAACTGCTTCTCCAGCAAGTGTGACTCAGAGGCTCCAGTGTCATGCCCACACGACCGTGCCTCCCATTGGACCTCCTAAATTGCAGGTTTATTGCTTAGTTTATGCTATTTCTCACCCAGATCACATTCTTTTATAGCCCAATACGTAGGGCATACGTATATACACAATTATTGTGACTAAGCATTTGGGTATATGACTAGCAGAAATCTCATTGACAAGAATCTGCACATTGTGTTACCCGCAATTGAAAACTGAAAGTTTTACTTGTTTCTGTTGATTGATACCTTGAGGGTACGCTTAATTGTTGCTGATACCTAGAGGATGGATGATATTACATGTCTGAATTTACACAGGCACTTTGTTTCTCAGGTTATTGAACCTGCAGGATAGGAGTTTGGACCCATCCGTTTTTTTAGGGGTCAGCACACACACACAAACTCACATAGCTCTATCTTTTAATTTTGATGAAAAATGTAAATGTTACATTTAGAGGCGCTCTACCACCAATTCATTTTACAGAAACCACATTAAATGTTAAGTTTTAAACATACTTCAAATACTATGCTAGCAGGGGTGCCCCTAGCAAAGCGTCTTCTTCGCCACTGATATTTATACCATATCTGACTCTAGAGAGCACCACCAACTCTTATGCTGTGTAACAAAAAATGGTACAGAATATATAAATTGTGGGCTATACTAGCAACCCTAGTACCACATCCAAAGTTATTGAAGAACCACTTCAAACAAATTTACATACAATACCATACAGAGTTTTTGACAGGTATCCAAGGCGCTTACAAACATTCAATTTTTTTTTCAAGATGATATACAGTACCCGGAAAAAGAAAAAAAAAAAGGCCATTCTTTTTCCGGGTATATCGTCTTGAAAAAAATTGAATGTTTGTAAGTGCCTGGGATACCTGCCAAAAACTCTGTATGGTATCTTATGATGTGTACACACGGTGAGATTTGACATTAGATTATGACTATATAGTCAAAATCGCATGCAGCTCGCATAGGTTTTTTACCTTGCGATCCCAATGCATGCTCCCGTGACAGCGCAAATCGAAATCCAGATAGACGGGGCAGCAATGACTATATAGTGCAAAACTAATGCAGATTGTGTTATGCTTGCCGCTAGACACTGGGGAACAGTTACGGGGAACAGGGAATTGGAGGTCAGGTGTGAGCCCGTAGCCGGGACCGCTGGTTAGGACGGCCACAGCGAACCCTATGCTGACTCTGTTGAGTATCCCGGGCAGATGACAAACCCCTGCAGGTACTAGGCTTCACCTGTGGCCGCCGCGTTCGAAGGAGCGAGTTAGGCCCGCTCCAACCCCAATGCAGCTAGGTCTATGAGGGGACAAAGGGTAAGCAATCGTCAGGGGTAACTCAAAAGGATGTTCTAACTACCGGGCCTAACTGTAACAAAACCCCTGTCTGCCGGCACCGGGCCAAATACGGGAAAGCGACCCAGTCGCAGGCACAAGCGACAAAAGACGGGGAATCTCCACATAGGAAAAAACAATAATAATAAGGCTGGTAGCAAATCCCCAAAACATGGACTGGGACAGGAGAGGGGGAGGCCCTGCCTATCCAAGAAGAAACTAAAGGCAGGCAAGGGAATAAGGGTACCAGATAAACAATGGAAATAAGAGTGTGGGCCAAGCCCACGGAGGGGCACGGTCCAAAAAACCCCACAACGATAACCAAACAAATGGCTAGACAGCCTAAAAGGCAAAAGAGCTAGGCAGCTCCAAAATAAAGAAACCAGGCTCCACAGGAGCACTTATGTGACCAAAAAGAGAGATCACCAGGGTGGCTGGGCTGGGACACTGGAGCAGGATGGTGAAACTCCGGTTCCCACCAGGAAAGACAGACAGGAGCTCAAACTACAGGACCAGGAACAAGTCCGGGAGGCTGGAGACAGAGACTGTGCCAGGGACCGGGGAGCAGCTTGGAAAGCTATAACCGGCGTCTGTGCCCAGCAGACGCCGGCTCTTTATTTGAAACTTTGCGCCGCCTAGCTGACGTCAGCTGACGTCAGCTGACGTCAGCTGGCGACGCGGGGAGCTGCCGGGCAGAAGTTCTAATGAAAAATGAATATCACAAAATGGCTGCCCCCTAATAGCATACAGTTTTTAAGGATGCTAGAGGAGGCCCGCGTCTGCTGTATGGGGGCAGTCATTTTCTCATTTCTCATTATTTTTCATTAGAACTGCAGGAGGAGACGGAGCCGTGAGGAGACGGAGCTGGGAGAAGATCTGCGCTGCCTATCGTTGAATGCGGCAGCATCATGCAGAGGGGTAAGGGGGTGTTTAACTTCACTTGGGCGGGTGGGGGGAGGGGGGCGGCGCTGCCGATACTGTATGTTCCGCACCCGGCCACACACTCCGACGCAATAATACTAGTAGTAACTATAGCCCCGCAGACCGGCGCCCACAGTCCCTCAGCGCCTCCCCGCCACAGCGGGGGCTGCGGGGCTATAGTTACACCACTGCACTGATACAACAAACTGGGTATTTACAGACAGTCAAAGGTATGAGGGCCTTGTTCACAAGCTTCCAAAACAGGGAACAACCTGATATAGTTGGTTCAGTCAATTTACGCCACACCTACCATAGCTATTGTTGTGATAGTCCTCTAGGATGTACACATCTATCTATCTATGTGCAGAACCCAAATGCTGTTTTGTTTTTTGAGCAGTACATATACAAAAGTACATACAGTATGAAAGATCATTGGCATACATTTCCCATAGCTGCAAGTGTGTACATCAATTTCCAGTTTTTAAGTTATATAACCATATATATGTAATTAGCAAAATGTAGTTATATATTTGGCATACAGTAGGTACAATGATACTTATTTATTATAATTTATTTAACAGTTTCTTATATAGCGCACACATATCCCACAGCACTTTACAGAGAATATTTTGAACATTCACATCCATCCCTGCCCCAGTGGAGCTTACATTCTATATCCCCTACCACTGTATTCCTGTGGGAGGAAACCGGAGCACCCAGAGGAAACCCACGCAAGCATGGGGAGAATATACAAATTCCGCACAGTTAGGGCCATGGCGGGAATCAAACCCATGACCTCAGTGCTGTAAGGCAGTAATGCTAACCATAACACCATTCGTACTGCTTACTTAGATAAGTTTAGAAACATTTTACAAGTTTCCAAACACAATATAGAAAAATGCAACAAGTACCTAATTTTGGCTGGCAAAAAAATCTGGCTCCCCCCCAAAAAAATGTTCTGTTACCATTGGATATTTTGTTTGTGTACTAACTTTATAAAGCTTTTTTCATGTGTACTGAAGTTGTATTATCCTTGGAAACATATATATTGTACATTTTATGACTGTGAACTAGTTCAATAGAACAATAGAACAATTTTGGTGAAGATATGAGCAATAATGCAATAAAAGATTTCATAACTTGAGTTTTAAAGTATACAGACCTCCAGCAATCTTTTTTAATATAGCTAAGACCTCAATAACTATAATCTGATGTGGTTGGGGTAAGGTAAGGATCATTTATTTATTATTAACAGTTATTTATATAGCGCATGCATATTCCGCAGCGCTTTACAGAGAATATTTGCACATTCACATCATTCACTGCCCCAGTAGAGCTTACAATCTATATTTCCTGCCAAATGCACAGACACACACATTCCCATTAGTTTTGTGGAGCCAATTAACCCACCAATATATTTTTGGATTGTGTGAGGAAACCCGGAGTACCCGGAGAAATATAAAAACTCTACACAGTTAGGGCAATGGTAGGAATCAAACCCATGAACTCAGCACTGTAAGGCAAATGTACTGTGTTTGAATTCTGCTTGCAAAATGTAGTGGCCAGATGTACAAAAATGATACTGTATGTTGCAGTTTTTAAAATTCCTCACATCTATATTTTGGGGCCTAGTATTTTATGGCAAAGCACAACGACAAAGTTTCCCTTGCCTAACAGATTCAGCAGGACAGATCTGTTTAGGTTTGAAGTCCATCTTTTTTTCATTCAACCCAAATTGTCATTCTGATAGAAATCATGTACAAATATGTGTGAGTAAATTCTTATTTGTCCTCAGATGTATTATTATTATTTTAGTTTTAGTTTTTCGTATTGTCTATTTGTTCCAAAAAGTCTGCTAAATGTATGTAGATGTCTATAAAAACACAGAAAGCTGGAATTTTTTTTGCATCACAAAATTATTTGGCACTTTTAATGTATTCCAACATGAAGTTGGCAGGACAGTTTCCTGCTTTGCGCTGCCATATAAACAGAAATACATATATTTTTGCTGCAAGGCATAACTAAGCAGATGTTTTCATGTGGAATGCGGACGCACTATGACATTTCTACCTTAGGTAGCAAAATGATTGTCCCGGTATTGGTTCAGTAACATCTGGAGAAGCAGCCATTGCTATACCCTTTTCTGTAGATAATAACATGCTTTTACAAACATTGATATCAGCAATTTTTGTTCTATTTATAAAGGGACAAAAAGAAAATAGGTCTAGGTACTCACCTAAAATGACAGGATGATTCAGTATTTATAAAAGCTTTCACATTCTCTAAAATTAGTCTGCTTATTTTATTAATTAATGACATGATTTCACTGATTTCCTATTGTTTTTTGAATAAGTTATAAGAATTAAAAATGACACACAAAGAGAGCCCAGGACTGTGAACCGCTGAGTACTCTCTCAAAAAATCCCACTGATTGTTACAGATTGTCTGTTCCCTTACTGCTTAGAACTATATATATATATATATTTCTATATCAAGATTTCTTGCAATGCTGAAAATCAACCACAGTTTTTCATTGACAGCATATTGAATTGGTTACCTATCACTAGAAATCACTGAATCACATGGGAAACGTCTTGTATCATTGCATAAAAAAGAAAAAAGTGTTCTACAACAAAACAAGTTGGAGTTGAATAAATAGTGTGCATGGCTTCCATGTTGTTATGACGATCTCTGCAGAAATACTATATAAGAATTGTTTTATTCAGAGCTAACTTTTATCACCCAGAAGGAAGATCATATGGAGATTTAGTGCATACCTGCAGAGACTGCTGCCGATACTACTCAATTGGGCAGCTGGATACTGATGTATATAACAGTGATAGATTGTAAACATATCCTGTTTATATGTATTTATTTGAACTTTATCTATATGATTTTTTTTGTCAGAATGCACCAAGTCTTGCATTAAACTCAGCATGAGTACAGTGCAACCCTTTTGAATGACAATCTGTCAACTTTTCTGCAAAGTGTCTAGTTTTCTGTATTTATTAATAATGAAATAAATGCCAACAAAGGACATTCCATTCATTTAAGAACATTAACTATCGCAATAATAATTATAAGCAGCAGCTTATTGTATTAAACATTAATAGAAGCAGTTTCTAATGGGTAAAATGTATTAGCCTTAAGTCAGCTGTGACGTCTCCAAACATCTGTCTTCAAACATTTTAGTTCAGGTGTTTGACTGACCTAGAAACATTTTTATTGCTAAAATGACAAAATTATACTGTTACATTTAATAAGCTCTCAGCCTACATCATTTTAATATAAAGTTTATGCTCTTAACAGTTATTTTAACAGTTTGTAAAATAAAAGTTATATATATATATATATATATATATATATATACACACAAACACACAGCATAGGGAGATGCGGTGGCACTCAATAAAGACACAGCAGACGGTGCTTGGTCACCAAAGTTTCAAAGCCACAAGGCTCCTTTATCAAGGTGCTTAGAGCCTTGATAAAGGAACCTTGTGAGTTTGAAACATTAGTGACTAAGCACCGTCTGCTGTGTCTTTATTGAGTGCCGCCGCATCCACCTATGCTGTATATCAGATCCTGTCTACTATATTCTAGAGGGTGCTAAATAAATAAGTAGATTCTGATTGGTTGCCCATAGCAACATCACATGTGAAGTCTTATTCCCATCTTAGTAAATTTCCCCCTAGGAGTCTGGAAAATCTGTTTTTTTTGGTCTGTTATTTCAGACTCCTCACATAATTTAGTGTCTACACAATGCTGCCATGTATTTGTTGTCTGATGACTACACATGTGATGTGATGACCTTCTGCAGTAACTTGCTGGGGTCCCATAATTATTTTTATTGTCTAATTGGGTCCCAGAGCAAAATAGTTTGAGGAACCCTGATCTATTGTATATGTATTTTTTTTCACTATTGGTTTACAATTCTAGTGTTTTGTTATGCATTACAGGCCCACATTTTTATTTGAACATTCCAAACATTCTATGGTATTCTCGTTACTAGACTAAGATGGGCACAGGAAAAAGGGCCCCTGTCTGCACCAGATGGTTTGACTGTACAGTCCTAATTAGGTGTGATCATGAGTTACATGCATAGCTAAGCTCCTTATTAATTTTCTGGTGGCCCTGCTTCTCTCTACCACAGTATTGGTGTATAATATAATACTATATTTTCTTATATTTGGCAAACTATGTAATTCACTTATTTACTGTCCATGAAATTTGTTTTATATTTACACAATGTAAAGGAGAAAAGATGCATCAATATTGTTGTTTGAATCAACATTGATGTTGGAAGCAGTAGTGGATGTATTTACAGTATGGTTTTTCAATGATAGATTAGTGTTTGAATAACAATTGAGGAAAAAAAACATTCGTGTAATTGGAATGTTAAATTCTGTGATCTAAGAGGAGTCTTCAAGTTTACACTGAATATATCCATATATATGTCCTTATTGATCATTTTCTATTTACCACCACCAATGTGGCATTTAGGGGATTATTCATTCCCTGCCGCTATTACCGATGGGGGAAATAGCAGAGGGAGCCTATTCAATGCTGCCTTTCCTGACAGCTGTGAAGAGGCAGATCGACAGATTGGGCCCGACTTTAAAAGCTGTCAGGCCCGTTTTGCCGAGAACAGCTGTGAATTGTCACTATCACGGCAGGATCTCAACAATACACTGTCATTTATGCATATATGCCCCCTTTTCGCCGATTGGCAGGCAGGATATTGAATCCCATCTGGTGATTTGCGGTAGACCAAAACAAAAATGGCCCAGGGTCATGGCTGTCCTGACGGACCGACATGCGTGACCTTGGATTGAATAGCCCCCTTAATCTGCTAAAAGGGACTTTATGAAAACTGTGGATATAGAGTCTCATTTGAATGCACAAAAATACTGTTTTTGTTATTAAGTGTAGCCCACTGATCCCTCCCTCATCTAAAGCCAAAAAAGTATTTTCCAAGTTGCACCTTCAAGCTTTAATAATTCCTAACCTTAAATGAGGCCCATACAGAATAGACAGCCATCATTCTTTTACTTGGAGAAAATGCTCTTTAGAGGAGTGCTCCCTTTAAGCCTGACCATTTTCCGTCATCGATTCCTTGTTAGAAATGAAGGTGATGCATGCTGTGAAGTCTTGTTTTCATGCTAGTAGACATTTTACTCCCATTAGTAAATAGGCCTAATAGAATAACCTACAATGCTCAATAATGATACTTTATGATCTTGTAACGACTAAATGCAATGCCACTGTAAACCTTTTAAACTTTTTTTTTTGTTCACAATTCCTTCAATATCTTTAATAAATTTACTGTATTCTGGCTGCTTGATTGTAGCAAATGAATTTTTGTCTCATGTTAAATAATTATTGCATTAAGCCAGCTACTAAAGCATGATGATAATGTAATTATTACAGCGTAATTAATTAAATATAACCGGAAAACAGACATTATCTACCTGTTAGAGTCTAAAATGACACATAATGTTGCAGTTGGCAGGCAATCCTACTGAAACTAGCTAATGCACCAAATGAGAAATGTTCAATGTTGAACATTTTATTTTTCACTTAACGCTTCTTCATAGCAATGATTGATATATCTTTTTCAGAATTCCATTTTCTGTAATTCATTATCATAGAATTATTTTATACCCTTCTTAATTGTTGATGCAAATGTGGTTCATGGTGTAATTAGAATCTGCATAAGCTTACTGTAGTTATGGGTTGGCATGGAAACAGTCAACATGGTTCTTATACTAGAAAATATAACAAGTTATGTTTCCACCTTACAAAAAATTCATGAATAGAAATACAGTAGTTGAGATATAAATAAGTTAAGCATATTTTATATTTATATAAGATATGCAGTCCTAGAATTCACACTGATAACACATTATAAATGCTATGGATAAATTTATACGAGTGACACCTGTAAAGTAAAAATTTGTTAGTAAAAAATGTTTACACTCCTTTTGGAGGATATGAGGTGAGAGAGGGAGATTATCGTGCTGCCCCTACTAACCCTAACCTTACAGAGGCAGCGGTATTCCTCAGCTCAGTTGCTGTCCGCTTCTAGATGGAATCCTCTGTTGAGGCTTCGGTCCTGGGAAGCGGCTTGCTGACGTCAGCGGCTGGCGTGTCGGTACTTCGCGCAGCAGTGAGATGGCTTCTCCTCGATGCGCACTTTGTCAAGGATAACTTTATTAAAACAACAAGCTTTATTTGTTTACCTCTGAAGTTTTCCTAATTCAACAGCTGCTCCTCCAATATGGTTCTCCTGTTAGTGAGAGCCAGGGGTGTACAACATTTTTAAAAAAGGGGGTTATTGGAGTGCGCTAATTAGGGTACCACCTAGCCAGTTTCCACATTTAGTCCATTCCACTGATGCGTTTATCAGTAATTTTAAAAACACACACAGTTCTTCTGTCCACTTTTCAAAGAAGAAGATGACTCCAAATCAGACAAATGGTCCTCTATTCATAAAACCCAACGCGTTTCGTCACAAGGGACTTCGTCAGGGGTATGGCTACAGTTGGTACAGATAAAACAAGTTACAATATAAGTGTTTTGTACATAAACACCATCAATATTGACAATTAAAAAATGGTAAGGAGTATACATACCAAAACAGTTGTTAACCTCACAACAAGATTGAGTGTGGGTGAGTGTCTTTACGCAATTGTATACAATCTAAAAGATAGCAAGTCACAATGTTCTAGAATCAGAGGGTGAGCAGGCGATACTGAGATGACAGAACATACCAATAAGTATGTGAAATTTTTTCTTACCTAAGTAGTTCAAGGAGTAGGTATTGGATTATATGGTTAGCAGTCGGTGAAGGTGATCTTTGAAGCTCTAGAAAGCCTATCGGGAGGTATGATTACTATCTTATAGTGGTATATAAATCTGGGTTGTCAGGGGTAAGAGGTCCACCTACCATGATATTAATAGTAAAGGGGTACGTTCCTCCCAATTGAACTGTCTATAAATGACCCGCTGGACTACAGATATCTTCAATTCCTGTGGTAATGGCGGGTTTTAGTCAGATACAAAAATCTATATTTTTTCTCATTATCTATTCTCCACTCATTTAAAACTTAGTAACCGTTATTAGCGGTAGGTATATTTGAGGTTTTGGCTTTTAATATTAAATTATTTTTGGTGGTTTTGACAGAGTTACAAAATAGAAAAAGAACATTACCAAATAACCATATTATTTTATTTATGTATTTTATTTTTGTATAAAATATGCATTTTTTTGTTATATGAATACAAATTATTGTCTACAAGTATATTGTCATCATTCAATATTTAAATACTATTGTGTACGATCTTACTCTTTCTTTGTTGTGTCATATGAAATAAGTATCTCATTAACCTTTAAAATCATATAACCTAAAGGTCGTTAGAAAGAGCTTTTGTAAAAATGTATTCAGTGTAGCTGCTTTCTTGTGAATCATTTAATAATACAGAGATCTTGATACAAAAATGTCGGTTTTTATAAATGACAAAAAATCCAATAATGACAAAGAAAGGATCTTTGGTGAATATAATTTTATATTTTTAGAACACATAGATTTTAATTTCTGCACCTTGAGAATTTAAGCATTCTCAATAAGAAATATAAATTGAGCTAAATGTATTTTTGTAACAATAATTTAATCAATGGTTCTTACACAGGTAAGCTAAATGATCAATTCTCTGAGTACACAGATAAGCTAAATGATCAATTCTCTGAGTATTATAATTTTAGCTAAATAATTGATAATCCAATACAAAAAATAATATGCATCTACATTATATTAATATAATAAAAATATAGATTACCTCTATGGTAGCCACTAACTGTTCACAATGTATGTTTGAATAACAAATGAACTAAGCAGTGTACCATATGTGTCAGGTCTTAGAAAGTAGGCATTGTACTGGAGAAGATTATATTTAGCTTTTTGGGGGGTTTTATTGCAAAATACAACAATATCCTGAGCTAATCACAGCTAAATTAATCATTGATCTGTCACAAGATAGTACAAATGCTCCATATAATCATTCTGCTCTATATAGTATGTTTTCCAGGGCCGTAACTTTGGTCAAAAACTGTATAATAGGGAACAGAGAGTTGTGGTAAAGGAGCATTTTAAAACTGGGCTAACGTAGTACAGTAAGTGGAGTACCTCAGTGGTCTGTGCTGGGGCTGCTTCTGTTTAATATATTGAGTAATGACCAAAGCGATGGTCTAGTGAGCAAAATGTTCTTTTTTGCAGATGACACTAAACTGTGTAAGTGTTAGGGATGCCACCAAGGTGGTGTAGGTGGTGCTGCAAAGCATCTGGCAGGCTAAGGCTTCACCTATAACAGCCACATTTGTGAGGGTGAATTAGGTCCACCCCCACTCCAGTGCTGCCAGGTCTTACATAGGGACAAGTCTGCTACAGGAGGCTGTGCAAGGCAAATACAGAACTGGAGTCAGACTGGGACACATAAGGAAGGACCAAACACACAAGACGAATAATAGACTACTGTGGCATATGGTGTACACTGGAGTCACTATATAATAGATAAGTAGAGGGTAGTGAACTTCAATGGCAAGGTGTTTAATGATGCAGTTGCTGTAGCACCTGAGTGTAATATGAGCAAAAAACAGACAGAACCAGAATGCGAAGAAATACTGGTTACAGTAATACAAATGGATGACTGGACTGGGGAGCAGTGCCAGCACAGATGTACTGATATGTAGCACAGGTATATATACACACAGAAGCTCAATAGGAGAATGTACATAAAGAACACAATAAGACAGTAATATGTACACAAGACATAAACAGAAGTGCAGTATAAGCAGGGACAAACAGGGCAATGTATAGTACACAGGACTAAAGCAGAAGCTCTATTAAAGCAGGTACAGGCTAGAATATGCAGGAGAAGAATAAAGGAATAGGCTCTTGCAGAGCAACAGCAAGTTCTGGGTAACACAGGCGAGACAGGATTAGATCAGGCTCAGGGTTTGTCAGGAAACACTGAGTATGATCTGCTGCAATAGCCAGAAACAAGCAGTATAACCAGCGCAGATCTGAGGGCAGACTGGGTAATATAGAGCAATATCAAATCATAATAGCCAGAATGGACAAGCCCCCTTAATTAATAAAGTCACTGCAGTTGAGCAGCCTGAGACACAATGCAGAGTACCAATTGCCTAATTATGTGACAGGTGAAACGGCACACAGAACAAATGCAAGAGTCAGGCTGCATTCACACAGACCCGCCAGAGGCGGCTCGTAACAGTAAGTTAATGAAATCAGATCAGGATGCAGTATCTTTACAGAACGAATGACATAAATTGGGGGGATAAATGCGGAGAAATCTGTAATGGAGAAGGATTTGAGGGTACTCATTGACAGTAGACTTAGCTGTAGCACTCAATGTCAGTGAGCAGATAAGTCCAATAAGGTATCATAAAGAGAGGAATAGAGGCAAGGGAAAAAAAGTTTAATTTTGCCACTGTTTAAATAGTTGGCATGGCTTCCTCTAGAATACAGTGTACATTTTTGGGCACAACTTCATAAAAAAAAACATCTTGAACGTGAAAAGTTTCCGAAAAAGTGCAAAAAAAAAAAAAGGAAAGACTAGTCAGTTTAGGTATGATTAATACATACAAATACATTAAGGGTCAATACTTGGAACTATAAGATGAATTTTTACCAGTAGGTCTGTACATACAGTATAGTACACAAGGTCACCCCCTAAGGTTAGTTAATACAAATTTTTACTCAGCAAAGGAAGGATTTACAGTAAAGGCAGTTAAGATTTGGAATACTCTGTCTGAGAAGGTTGTTATAGCATACTCAATTGAGTGCCAAGTGAATTTGTTAATCTATTTGTGAAAATTGGCAAGGAAACATTTTTATTTGCCCTTTTGAGTGCCAACTCAAGGGAATCTCAAGCTAACTTAAAATTTCTAATCAAACATATTTATTAACTCTTTGAGTGCCAACTTTGCGTGAGAGGTCCTCAAAATATCTGTTAAAATTGCCAAGGCCACTCATAGCGACTCTTTTTCTTTTTTGAGTGCAATATTTAACTAAACTTCAATTAATTGACTTGGCTGTATTTGTATTTATTTATACTACAATAACAGTCACTGAGAGCGATTTTGTCATTTTTAGCAGGTATTTTGAGTATCGCTCAAAGCAATGTTGGCAATCAAAAGGTTAAGAAATGGCTACACAAATTTTGCAGAAAAAAGTATCCAGAGTTATAAATATTATATATAATATATTTATACAGGTTGAGCATCCCATATCCGGATATACATTATCCGAATTATTCCAAAAACCATGTTATTTTTGGAATAGTACGAATTTTTTATTTTCATCTCCGGCGTCTCCAGCGGTCCCAGGAGTGCATTGCGCGAGTTCCCAGGTGAGCCGGTGACATCACCGGCTCGCCTGGGAACTCGCGCAATGCACTCCTGGGACCGCTTGAGACGCCGGAGATGAAGTTAAAGGCCTGCCATGGACACCGGAGGACTCCAAGGGATGCCAAGGGACCATTGGGGGACCCACCAGGGGACAGGTAAGTTTTTGTTTTTTTAATTTAAAAAAAAAGGAAAAATTCCCTTATCCGGAATGCTCATGGTCCCCAGCATTTCAGATAAGGGATACTCAACCTGTATATAGTAGTGGACCCAGAGATAAATAGGACAACCATTTCAGGGAATGTGGTTTTAAAATATTTCTGGGTCATTTCTATTTAAAAATATAAGCTGTGCACCGCAATTATATCAAATATACAGTAGGTTGAACTTGATGGACAAATGTCTTTTTTCAACCTCAGAAACTATGTTAAAATGTATTTAACCAGGAGTTGGTGAGCAGAGCTCCAATCCAGAGAGTAGAGTCTATGGAGCAGCACCATAACTTCCCCTTGGCACCTTTGCCAAATATTTGGCTTGCAGGATGCTTTGTATTACATCTCACAGCTTAAGAAACTGCCAAAGAGCAGGTAGGCTTCTTGCTCCCAGTACCACCAAGAGTTGTTGACTCTCTGAGCATTCAGCAACTTTCCTGTCCTGGTGGCCTTGCCCCCTAGGCATGATGTCCTTTTGTCACATTCAGTTTCTATATTTATTTTTTACCAAACACTGCAGTTGTTATATCTGTCAGTTTTTAGTATATATTAGATGCAATCATAGGTGTTTCTTTAATGGGTGCAATGTTGCTAATCACACATGGGCCTCTGGGACCAGGGGGCCAACACTGCATACCCTGCATGTATTTTTAATTACTTGCCTCTTCAGAGTCCCACCATGGTACTGCAGCTGTTGATGAAATGATAGAAAAAGTGGCTTGGTGGCACATACGCATTAGATATATGTCCCAAGGAACATGGCTAGCCCATTGTTTATAAAGACCAGTATACTGTAAGTGCAATTTGGTACAGTGCCAGAGTCTACTGCTTCAGAGATATGAGGAGGCTGGGCATGATATTGATTGTACACACCAGACAAAATGAACAATATAAGATATTGTTTATATAATTAATGATATTTCGTCTATTGTGTATGGGGTTTTAGGACCAGGTCGATATTGCTTACTGATAAATCCAGTTCATATCATGGAAAATATTTAAATCTTTTTTAATAAAAAATTGTAAATGTAAATTGTATGTGACTGATAGGTGGGTTCATGAAACTATACTACACGGGCTAATAGGTTTCTCATTTTGAAACACTGCTATGTTGTCAAAATAGTGTGATACTGGGCCTTATTCTAGTACCACTCTTTCTGACAAAATCCTTCTTAGATGGACAAAGCCATGTGCACTGCAGGCGGGGCAGATGTTACTTGTGAAGAGAGAATTAGATTTGGGTGGGGTTTCACTTCAAAGTGAGATCTATATTGCAGTGTAAAAATAAAGCAGCCAGTATTTACCCTGCACAGAAACTAAATACTGTAACTCACCCAAATCTAATTCTCTCTGCACATTTTACATCTGCCCCCCTGCAGTGCACATGGTTTTGTCCATCTAAGAAGGCCCACTGTGTTTAAGCTTATCTGTTTCATTACATTTTCCTACTGCGGTCCGCTAATGATAACCTTGTGTCTACTGAAACCATATGATAAGCTATATAACATGTGGGTCAGTGTTACAAAGGAAATAAAAGAAGAGCACATAAAAATAAAAATAACTTCCTTTCTGGAATGAACATACTGTAAGTGAATTGTCAAAGACTTTTTTCTGGAACAAATGCCATCAGTCATACACTGCACTGCTCTGCTTAACTGAAGCAATTGAATCAATGATCAACTACCTGTAGAAATCCATACTTGCATCTTGATGATTCCTGGGCATTAGTCCATGAACCTACTGTAGTTCAGATTGTCATAATGTAACTTACTTGTTCTGTAGTATGTTTCAACAGATGACATTTAAATGGAAATTGGTTGTCAGTTACTTTGGCAAGCATCCACACAAAATATCAATGAAAGGACAGTTGTTAAAATATCATCAAAGTAACTATTAACATGTTGCATGGGACTTAAGGGGAAGAAGGAATAAATATACAATAGCAAGTAAAGAAAATGAAAAAAGCGTAACTAAATTATATTTGAATAAAGAAGTTGCCAATGATTTATAAAAATACCTTTGAAACCATGTGGAGCATACACAAATTCACAGTGTTAGAATTGCTTTATACTGTATATGCTTGTTCCTATGGACAATGTAATTGCATCTATTTAAAAACACATTTTACCCTTAAATGGACCAAAACTGTGCTCAGATATAGCATTTAGGCAGCTACAGTTGACCTCATGTATCACTCGAGTTGCTGGCAGCAACTTTTAATGCTCAAGATTGGCAGTGAAAAAGCTGTTCAGTTTCATCTTTTTAATAAGAATAGCAAACCACGATTGGACATCTGATGTAGCAGATGTTTGAACATCTATCCTACCATATAATGTTAAGCCACTCAAGTAATCAAAATCTTCACTTTTTTATATTAAGTGATCAGAAAATAAGAAAATTATATAGTATAGTAAATTTTCCAACAGAAAGCACTATCTCGCGGTTCTGTGTGATACAGATGAAGCGGGTGTCATCTTTGCAGGGGCTGGCGGTGGATTTGCAATGCACCAGCCCCGCCAGACTTCAGAAGGGGAGGCACACACACGAGATGTGTGTGCGTCCCCTTACAATGGAGCTCCCCCTGCTGCCTCTCCGTCAGTCCCCGCCACGTTCCCCCACCTCCCCAGTCCCCCCCCCTAACCCTGCCCGTCTCCCTGAAGCAGAGATGGGCAGGTTCCCCGTCCCCCGCCAATGGGACACTGGAACGCGCGTCCCAGTCAGATGTATCAGGGGTGGTCTGGCAAGCCTCGGCGCGGGATAAGCGGCGCTACATATGTATGTATATATTTATATATATCATCTATATATATGTCTAGTGTCCAGTGTGACTGCCATCTGCTGGCAAAGAGTGAAACTAGATTTCTTTCTCACACATGCACAAACACAGAAGGTAGCAGACTAGCTTTCAAAGCTTTTGCTTCAAGCAGGGTTACATATATATATATATATATATATATATATATATATATATATGCCTCCTTTTGAGTCCGGCACTCCCCTACTTCTGCAGTACCTGTACTTACACACAGTGCTTGATGTGGGGTGGTATGCACCAATATATCATATCGCTACTTTCACACACGCCACTTGACTGATCGTGGGCATACTTATTGAGGACTGGCCGGTGGGGGATTTGTACCACAGCGGCAGTGCTACATTATGCTGCCCATGCTCACAACACAACACAACACAAAAGTGCACAGCACAGGAGCCAGGAATATGCCATTTCTGTGCCATGCCATCCACTCTCCTGCTGCCATCCTGTCTCTGCCCTCTCTCAAGCTACAGCCAGACAACCCCCTCCCCTCATCCCATTCCTCAGAGACCATCATGAGTATTAGTGATGGCCACCTCTTTCCCCCAATGAGGAACAGTGATGACCTCCCTTCCACACCCTCTGCCAGAACCCCAGAGACTGGCATGAGGATGACTGAGTGCTGCTGAACATCCGTACGACAGCCCGCAGAAGCAGTTTCATCCTGCTGCCTGTAATGTATGGGGCTGTCCTTTACTATGCTACTGGCTGCTTGTGCTACAGCCCAGGTGGTTTATCTTCTAACAGATGTTCCTAGCACTGAAGGGAGTAGGGTAAACAGTGGGCGAGATACAGGAAGAACCACAAAAATCTTGCACAGCTTTCCACCAGCCTCTGCATGCATACCGTTTCTTAATGCTATATGCATGAATAATTTTGCAAAAGGATGGCCCATGGGGTCAGAATCATCTTTATTGACGATAGGACTTTGGATGACAGACTTTCTGTGCTTGCGCTGCCGGGGATGCTGGGAGGGATCCGGTTGGATCCCTCACAACAGTAAACTGAGATAGAAGCCCATAGGCTTCTATGGGCATTGCTCATTTTAAAATTGCATTATTCACTGCATCCAAGTCCTGGAATGTACCACATTCTGGGCTTGGTGCATACAGGGCTGTAACCAAACCTCCAAAAACTTTTGTGGAGGTATGGCCACATTTTTTTTTCTTTGATGCATATCGCTATATGTAATGTAGCCAGGTACAGTGTTGAGGTAGTGAGAAGTGCAAAGGGTAAGAAAGAGATTGAGAGGTACTGTATATGAGACATAAATGGAAGAAGGTAGTGAGATATTTCAAGTATAAAGGATGGTAGAAGTGAGAGGTCCAGTCATCCAGGTGAGCATGAGAGGTGCAAAAGGTAAAAGAGGGATGGAAGGAGAGTTGTAGGGTATATAGAGGAATGGAGGGAGTAAGAGTTGCCAATGTGAGAGGTGGAATGAGGGAGTGAGAAATAGCATGCTGACAGCAGGCCAATATATGAACGGTCAGTGGTACTGACCGATCTGACACCTTCTTCTATCGATTTCAACAGTTGCAGTTATCTGTGCATTATCTCCATCACAGGGACAGTTCTGTCTCTAGCTGTGGCGGTTCTGGTCTGCACAGGAGATCTTGGAAGAGAGGTGAGATCTTGTGCATGCCCAGAGGAGTCTGTCATGTAGAGACACATAGCACATCACTACTAAGGTGATGCATTGTCGCTCTAGTGGAGAACTAGTTGAGCTCTTTTTCTGGTGTGTGCATGCCCCTGATGCACACAATAGTGCACCATGGGGTGAGCACAAAAATCACATTCAATTTTCCCTACCCCCACTTTAAATAACCACTTCAACCACTGTATACACATGCAAGTGAAAAGATAATGTGTACTGCCCCCTAAAGCTGAATAAACACTTATGGATTTTTATTTTTTTAAGGTAAGATAATAAAACAGCCTATACCAAGAATACAATGTTTATGTACAAGATCTGTGTGTGGTACAAAGGATGCAGAGTCAGTGTAGGGACCAGCAGAGGCTGCACTACTGGGATGCAGAGCCATTAAACCCCCTCTATGTCATGCAACTTTGCCATATCATGTTTCCCTGACCCAATGTGTGTAGTGGCTGGACCACTTTTTGGGGCCCTGGGACCTCCTTGGGGTCTGTTTTAGTGTTCTTAGGCAGTGAACCTAATATGGACCTAATAAAGCCACTTCACATTGGTTTCGTCCAAATCGTTCCAATAGTGCCCAAATGCATACCGGACTCATGCTCATGGCGTGCCCGGCATACACATCTCTGTGGTCTGCTCCTGGATCTCACCACATTTTTTTCTTAAACCCCATGTCCTCCACCCACTTTATGTTATGTATCCTTCCCTTGTCTTGCTTCCCATCTTACTTTGTGTAGTGGCCAGATCCCTTTTTGGGCCTCCAACACCTCCTTGGGGTTGAAATTGGGGTCTTAGTGGCTGTGAACCTAATCTGGTCCCAATCAAGGCACCTCATGTTGGTTTCATCCAAATCGGTCCAACAGTGTCCAAATGCATTGCCTTAATGTAAATTTTGGGCTTAATGTTAAGCCCCATAGTACTGCCCTACTTTGTTTTATGAACCATTGTAGTGCCCTAATTTTATCACATTGTAGGGCTGACAGTAAACATTTTGCAAAACAATACCCAAATTTATATTTAGAAATGCAGCATCCCTCATTCATTGGGCAGATCTGAAAGAAAATTATAAGAAGGGCACATTGATAGGGGAAGAGAAGGTGGTTAGTGGACACAATATCTCCATAATAGTTAGTGACCTAACTACAGGGGGTGTGATATATGGTGCATGAGCCACAAATGAAAGTTGTTAAAATGTAAAAATTTAAATAGATAGGTGGAAAGAGAAAGAGGTTAGGAAAGAGAGAGATGGCAAGAGAGTAAGAGGTTGAGGGAGAAAGAAAGGTAGATGGGAGGGAGATAGAGGGAGGGGGAGAGAGATGGGGTGAGAGAGTGGGCTAGAAAGGATGAGAGAGGAAATGAAAGTGAGAGGGAAAGGGAGGAAGATTGAGAAGGAGAGAGGGTGGGAGAGGGAAAAGAATAGAAAGAGATAGTGGGATGGAGAGGGAGAGAAAGTAATAGAGGAAAAATAGTGTTTCAAAGGGAAAGAGCAGAACAAATGGAGGGAGGTGAGGGGAAGAGTAGTAGAGATAGTTGAAGAGAGACAGGGTGAGAGAGAGGTTGAGAGAGAAGGTGAAAGAGAGATAGTAGGAAAGGAAAGAGTAGGATGGAGGAATGGAGAGAAAAGGAAGAGAGAGGAAAGGAGAGCGAGTGGGAGTTAGAGAAAGAGAAAGAGGGAAGTTGGGAGAGAGAGAGAGAGAGGGAGAATGAAAGGGAGGGAGAGAGAGATATAGGGGTGCAAGAGGAAGAAGGGAGAGATAGAGTGGAGTGAGATGGGTGATGGGTGGAGGGGGAAGAATGGATGGTGAGAGAAAAGGTGGGAGACGGGGATAGAAAGGGAGAGAGCAAAATGGAGAGAAAGAACAAGAGTGAGAGAGAAAGTGGGGAGAGAAAGAGGAAGGAATAGACATAGAGGTAAAGAAAGAGACAATTAGTGGTAGAGGGAAAGGGAGGCAAAGAGAGCACCTTTATTGCATTAGGCTCAAGTACATTGTACTGTATGCACCACTGCTACAGTGATTCTATCACGTTTTATGCTCTCAGTTTGGGGAAAAAAAGATCCAACAAGGACAGGAAAGGGGGCACATGACCACATGCCCCCACCTAAAAATCTCCACTGCCTATTCATATTCAGTTTATTTTTTACCACCTTACAATGATCAGGTCCAGGTGCATACCAAGATATTATGTATGCTCCAAGGCAAATTTAGTAAGTGCCCCATGTACCAATCAATGGAGAAATACAGTATGCAAAAAACAGTTGTAATCATAAGAAATAAGATTCAGAGTGGAGATGCATCAAAGCTCTGTAAGCTATAAAGTGGAGAGAGATAAAGTATAAACCAAACAAGTTCTGACTGTCATTTTGCAAATACAGCTTGTAAAATGACAGTTAGATGCTGCACACGTTGCCTACTCAGCGGATATAGGCACAGCCTAAGTGATATCAGTATTTTTTTTACTAAATTCCAATAAATTGTAATTAAGCAAAACTCAGTTTTCCTCTGATATGTGTATATAAATTATGCATTTAAAAGCTGCTATGTTGGGGGGTGGGCCATAATACCACACCACATGTTTATGTACTGTACCTTTTTTTCTATTTTCAAAGAAGACTCATGTATTTTTTCTGAATGTGAACCATGTTTTTGGGATGTGATGTAGATTGGATACACAGCATCATTAAAATGTAATGAATATTATAAAGTGTCTAAAATGTCTTAGTAAAAACATCTTCGCTGTCATAGCATCCAGTGACTAATGATCGAATGAGCACAGAATGTGGACTAATTAACACCATCTTCAACTCTTAGAATTACATTATTTACTTTGCGCTGGTTATTTTTTATTATTACCTATAAAGTATGTTCCAGTTTTCCTAATTTGTGCTATTATTATTTTTATTGGTGAATGCTAGAACATTCCCTTGCATTACAGAAAGTGCTAATTTAAATATAATATTACCAAGCTGTAAAATGCCAAAGTCATTTATTTGTTGATGTTGTTGTCTCAGTTGACATCTTGCTACAATGCCATGGAGCTGAACATGTTTTACCACCATGTTATTTTTTGATGAGCTGACAATTAAATCAATGTAATGTGAATTTAAGAAGAACAGTTCTCCCATCTCTATGTAGAACACATAGGGAATGTCACTCAAATCTAACCAAGTGGGTTGCCATCAGCTCTTTTCATATGAACAGTAACTTTCTCTCTGAGTGACAGAATGAGGTGGGGGTTCTCATGCCTGCTGTATAGTGCAGTGTACCTGGAATATCTATAGGGGTATTATTCTCAAGCACATTAGGCTACTAAAGTTTTTAGTTTTTTAAAGGACCAAAAATAAAAATGAAGAAACTACAAAAGATGCAACATTCAAAACATGATAATTGTCAACACTGGAAATGTTAACACAATGTTTGCATCCATAAAAAAAGATGCATATGGTAATAAATGATGCTGGGGAAATGTAATTATATGTATAACATATATGGGAATATATATATATATATATGTCTTGAGTGCTGCGGCCCGGCACTCTCCCATGTAGGTCAGCGGCCCCTGGTGCCTTCTGGAAATTGTAAGTAGTGCAGGAAGAATGGCAGCGGCACTCAGCGGGTTTTTTCAAAACATATAGTTTCAAAGTGGAAAGAACTGACGTTTCGGAACTACATGCCCCGTTATCAAAGTGGGGCATGTAGTTCCAGTTCACTTTTATAACAGGGCATGTATCTCTGAAACATCAGTTCTTTCCACTTTGAAAATATATGTTTTGAAAAGACCTGCTGAGTGCCGCTTCCATTCTTCCTGCGCTATATATATATATATATGAGGTGGGTGGGCGGCACACCAGTCTCATATATAAGCAAGTGCCAGGTCAAATTAAATTGTATAGTCCTATACCACAGGCCTTCCAGCCAATGATAAAACCAGCACTTCCAATGAATACCGATATCAGCAGAATTCAACACATTTATTGTGAAAAAATAGGCAATGAGCCATGATACTTATCCACGGGCAGCAACCGAACAACATAGCATATGGATCTTACAGCAGCATTATTCAAGCCATGGAGTTTATACCTTGACGGGCCGTTTCGGCGTCTCCGGCCTTTATCAATCATTAATATGCCCAAGTAAGTCTTAAAACATGTGACGCCCAGGTGGCTCATTGCCTATTTTTTAACAATAAATGTGTTGAATTCTGCTGATATTGGTATTCATTGGAGGGGCTGGTTTTAACATTGGCTGGAAGGCCTGTGGTATAGGACTATATATATATATATATATATATATATATACATATACAAACAAAATAGAGGAGAAGGGCGCCCAATAGTGCAATATCATCTGGTTTATTTAAATGAAGATTTTTTTAAAGGCTTTAAAGTACATCAAGCATACCACAGCATTCATCAGCAGTGGACTTCAAAACCACCTGGCTTAAAATATAATCCTTACTGGCAAGCAGCAACAACTGCGTCTGGAGAGAGACCCTCTCAGTGCACTCACGGTTCCCCGACTACACACTGGATGTGTGCAGGGACGGATCAGATTCACCACTCGGCACGGCTCTGGGGATCGTTGCTCTCTCCTCCGCTTCCACGAGCAATTGTGTCAGTCAGGCCACGCCCCTACACGTGGGAACCCCACTGACGAAGTCTCTGACGAAATGCATAGGGGCGTAGCCTGACTGCCGCAATTGCTTGTGGAAGCGGAGGAGAGAGCTACGATCCCCAGAGCCATGCCGAGTGGTGAATCCGTCCCTGCACACATCCAGTGTGTAGTCGGGGAACCATGAGTGCACTGAGAGGGTCTCTCTCCAGCCGCAGTTGTTGCTGCTAGCCAGTGAGGATTATATTTTATGCCAGGTGGTTTTGAAGTCCACCGCTGATGAATGCTGTGGTATGCCTGATGTACTTTAAAGCCTTTTAAAAAATCTTCATTTGAATAAACCAGATGATATTGCACTATTGGGCACCCTGCTCCTCTATTTTGTTTGTAGATTGGTGTTTCTCTCGTAGGAATGGAAAGTGAGGAAAGGAGCGACGGTCCATTGGAGGGACAAGTGCAGTGTAAAAGACTGAGGACTGATTGCAGATTTTATTCAGCACAGGTGCCAGCGCACCTATTCCAACCTGTCTTGTATATATATACATACATACATACATGTGTGTGTGTTGTAGTGTGGAACAGTTTTAACCTTGGCAGTTGTCTTATATAATGTTTCAGACAGAGTTTGGAGAAATTGAGGCACTTGAACTAATTAATAAATTTAAGGGCATTATGTGGTCGCTGTTTTCTGCTGGGTACCAATTGTATTGCATAAAGTTAATGCAACACAAGAGCATGATATTGTTATACAAGCACCAACAGCCAGAAAAAAAATATTTTTTAAACACTGTTCTAAAATATTTTATAAAGATCAAAATGTATCCCAATTAAGTTTGCTTTGGTTGTTGACATGATTTACAAACTTTAATTTTACTAACTTGGAGCAACCATGAAGATTTATCTCAAAGAGGGCAATGATGTGCTTTTATGAATAGAGAATACAACTAGAAGATAATTTACATATTGGGATTAAATTACAGAGTAAAGCTGGCCATGCTCTTAAACAATTTGGGCCCTTTTCACCCGATTCTGACAGATCAGGCTGAGAAATTATGTGAAAAGTACCCAACTGGTATGTGCCTAACTGATTCTGATCCGATGCGTGGTACTGTGCGCATCTGATCCAGATATCGGTGGTTAGACACATAAGATTGTCAGATCCGGCAGGAATGGGCAGAACTTGCAGGGAGTTGTATAAAATACATTGTATGCTACAGCACCCCATACAATTTATCGCATGTGGACCAACCATCCGGCAGCTTCCCGGCGTGCAGTTGCCAAGGTATCGCATGTGAAGCTGCATGCGATACCTTGAATTAGTGTATGAGGGCCTTATGGTTGTTAAACTAAACACTTTTGTTTGTTTTTTTTCTGCTCTCTGAGGAAGCCGCCGATGGATAAAGGTGGAGAAACGCGTTAGCACTCTATTTCCTGGAACCTGTTTTGCCCCTGATTAATTAGTGGTGCCCATAAAGACAGATGGATCCCACTATATTGCGGCATATTGCAAACTAAGTTGGGAACCGACATTTAAGGATCAACCACCCATGTGATGATCCCTTGAATAAACAACTCTGTATCTTGCCTGAGCTATATGGAACAGCATATCAATCTCTATTAACTGCTTTTGGAGTGGAAAGTATAGCCATATCAATTTCACAGTACTCATTTACCAACGCTGTGCTTTATTGTTCTCATTGACTGTCACTAACAAAAAGGATTGATTAACCTACTGTATGTGTTTTCTATACTACTAATGAAACTATATTCAATTACTGTACATTCATAATCATCTACTAATTGAAATTTCACTAATCATATCTGTTTCTGCACATTGCTAATGGCCATCAAATCTGGAGCATCCTTATCATTTTTTATAATTTTTCAGGACTTTTCAGTTTAAAGATCAGTGATTTCTCCACATTCAGCTCCAATATCCTGTTGTGTAGTCAATTTTGTATATTAATTGTGCATTTATCTTGTTTGTATCTGCATCTATTTTTATTTTTAAGTCTTTTTTATAAAATTTGCTATTATTTTTAGTGCAGTCTTCCTCTATCTTCTTTTGAATATGTTTATTTAAAAGTATAATGCTCTTTCTAGCTGTGTCTTGCTAGTAAAAACATTGCATAAACACACTAAGGTCAGGTTTAACCGTTTTACAAACAAACTGTTCAAGGGGAAATTTTTAAAGATGGAAGCTTTATTTCACATAGAACGTTGCTATAAGCAATCAATCAGAATTGACTTCTTATATATTTAGCACCTTCTAGAAGATAATACAGGTTGAGTATCCTGTATCCGAATATCCAAAAAACTAAATATTCCAAAACCCGTGTTTTTTCAGAATATTTCTGTTTTGTTATACTTATCATGTCCCCCAGGGTCTACGACGGGCTTCTGGATCCTCTTCTGTGGCATCTCTGTTCCTAGGGGTGCATTGCGCGAGTGCGCAGGTGCACTGGTGACGTCATCGGTGAGTCTGCAAACTTGCGCAATGCACCCCTGGTACTGCTAAAGAAGATCCTGAAGGCTGACGTGGACACAGGGGGAGGCCGTTGATGCCGTGGAACCATCGGGGGGACCAGGTAAGTATGTTAAAAGACATTATCCAAAAACCGGAAAAATCCCTTATCTGAAATGTTCCTGGTCCCGAGCATTTCAGATAAGGGATACTCAACCTGTACTAACTGATTGATTGCCCATAGCAACATCCCAAGTAGAAAATAAAAGCTTCAGACACATGGAAAAAATGTTTTTTATGGGTCCAAGGAGAACTTATTTGTGAGGCCTCTGACAACAAATGTTCCTTAACCATAATACAACTGTGGATCACAGGTTCACTTTAGTACTTTTTATAAGTAGTTGTTCAGGTTCTGGAGTTGCAGTGGAACTGATGTTCCTTGCCGCATCTTCAGAAAGTGTTTCTTGGTGACCACAGCAGTATAAAACTCATTGTGATGTATGTGTCTGCACTAACAAAGTAAAACTATATATGTCAGAATTTGACCAAAAGTATAAGCATTGAGGGACATTTAACAATGATGGGTTTTGAGCGTTTCTACTGTAAATAATGTGATCGTATTTCTCTTTGAAGTAACCAGCTTAAACATCAAGCAATAATTGTTGTATGGGGAGGAGCATTTAGAGATAAGTTAAGTAAGAGCTAAGTTACTTTAGTATAAGGAAGAATAAGTGCCTCTTTGTTCCAGTTTTCCTACCCTCTTATTACTTTTGCATGTGGTTTGTGAGCTAGTGCGTGGTGGTAAAAAAACTCTCCTTGCAGTGGGTTATATTGAAAACCAATTGTCAATTGTCCTAGATGGGCTGTGGAATGGAGAACTGAACTCCAGTGATTGGTTCGGTGTGTTTGTGTGTGGCTGTCCTGTCTGTTATTTAGTGTCGCCACCATTTTACTAAAATTTAAAAGTAGTACTTGTCAATAATAAATTTGACAAATAATAAAAATTCCAGCACTGTTATCTATGTCTTTATTAATTGTTAAGTTATGTATATGTAGTTGTTTACAAATATCATGCAAAGGGTAACCCGGAAATACCCCATTAGTGAGTTTAATAAATTAACACTCAAGCACTTTAATCAATATAAAAGTAATTCCTCCAAGAGAATGAAATCCTGCAACATAAATAATAAAGTCCCAAATACATCGGAGGTTTCTTATATATTGTAGGAGCATGATTCTAGAAATGAAACCATACAAATGCTCAATTGTATTGCATTTGAACTGCAAAGAAAGTTCCAGCTTGTAAAATCCTTCAATAAAATACTACTTCAATCCTTGATTAATTTAGATTCTTGCACTAAGGATGTGATAAACAACACAGCAGTAGCAAAGTAGCTGTTATATGAAAACATGAGACTTTGGAAAGCTATACTGATCGGATGCTAACATCTTATGAAAAGCTGTCCACCTCCTCAAGTCAAAACCATGCTACTGAAAATAAGGAGCATTATGTAGCAGCACTGGCAAATCAGGAACTAATTTCCTTTTTTTATATTCCCTGGAGCGATGTCAAAACTCAACTGTATTTTCAGAATTTGAATAATTTCTCCTACATGTGCCCCTAATTTGCATATTTTGTAATGTTGTATTTGTTTCAGTCAGGAAAAAAAATGCTATTTTCTTTATGTGAACTGTTCTCTTGTTCCTGAACAGCAGGATACATTTACATCATCTGCATATATCTACAAAACAAATGCAGATTTGGAAAGACTGTGAACTATGAACTGAAAAAAAGTGCATCATGCATATTTTCAGATACAATTGTGCAGTTTCTATCCATTGGACTTTCCCTTTCAAAATTTTTAGGGTCCATACAGACACTTTGCAGTACAGTGTGTTATGATAATATTTGGTGAGTGACTGAAAAAAACACTGCCTGTTATTTCAACACATACTGTCACATTTAATCTATACCAGTGGTTCTCAAATTTTGGGTCCTGACCCCAAAGTGGATCATGACCATCTCAGCATGGGGTTGTGACTCTATGTTGCTGTCAGGCAGAGGACTTCTCTAATCTCTCAAAAAGTGATCCAAGGAGTCTGAAAAACCAGTTGAATTGTGTTACTTAAGGCTCATCACATAATTTTGTGCCTTCACAATGCTGCCAAACATGTGCCATCTGCTGACAACACGTGTGGAGACCATTCTGTGGTAACTTTCTTGGGTCCTGAAATCATTTATATTGTCTGATGGGGTTTCAAAGCACAATAGTTTGAGAACCCCCATGAATTAAAAAATTGTTTCCGAAATTCAGTCTTCAAGGACCCCCAAAAGTGCATGTTTTGAAGGTCTTCTCACAGAATTACAAGTGAAATAAATAGCTTTACTGTACCTATGATTCTTTTCAAATGAATCCGTGAGTACACCAGTGCACCTCTCTGGTGACCTGGAGAACTTTTCCAGATTTTTCAAACCACTGAATTAATCCATAAATAAATTCAGTATTTATTTTAAAAAATATATATTTTTCTATAATGTACACCTCATTTAACTCCCATTGGTGCATTATACAACTCAGAGTGCAGACTTATATATAATTCCGATTATTAAACATTTATATTTTAAATACTTTATGTATGCCATTAATCTGCAGTCTGTATGCAATGTGCTTTGGCATGAAAGTAAGTATTGTGGCCATATTGCAAGCATACACTGGTAGTGTGGACTCCCACTAAATCTACTATAGTCAGAAATGGGCAATTTATACATATTTTTATTATAATATACAATACATTTTTTGGGGATATATATATATATATATATATATATATATATATATATATATATAATGTTCTCTCAATCTGCAAAATGAAGTCCTTGTGGCAAATGTAATAGCCTGTGACATGGGATAGATACTGAAGAATCTGGCTGATATTTATGAATTGCAATCATTTAAAGGGCAACAGCAGGCTGTTTTTGCCTTTTAAATGATTGCCACTTTGAAAACATCAGCCACACTCTCTGGAATATTGCTGATGTCTGCAAGTCAGAGGCCATTATATTTACCCTGAGGACATCAATTTGAAGATGTACAGTAAGTGCCAGTAGGTGCCAGCTATAAAGGGGTACATGATAAATGATACTGCAAAATCTGCTCTACTGTATGACAGTGTCCATCTCCCAAAAGTTGTGGTAAGGCACATTTCTGCTCCCTAATCCTACATATTATAAAAGAAAGTCCCTGGAGCACATCTGCCTGTCTCTCTAAACACAATTTTCTGCAGTATTCACTATGATGTAGTGCTGTTCTCAAGTAAGGTTTAGGTACTGTATATTAACCATCGACTTATCCCATACAGAAGAAGAGCAATAACAATTTTAGTGAATCAAGTTTATCATTGACGTGTACCACATGCACTTTCACTTTAGTATATAAAGTGGGGAAGAATGTGGCGCTCGGCCATGAACCTGTGTGAAGCAAGGCTGGGTCATTTGTACTTCTATTTAGTTTTAAAATGATCACTTGGCATATATTCTCAGATTTCTTAAATGTCCTGTAAACTTCAAGAGTCTGTAGGTATTTCAATTACTGTGACTAATTGATCCCAGGGTGCTTATTTAATTAACTCCAATAGAAGACATTATCAGGGATTTTTTCACCTGCCAGGATGCTGGCAATAAAAGAATTCCAAATAAATGCCACATTTTTATGGCCACAAATACCATGTGGTTCCGGGGACTTATTCTGCAACCTGTATAAATCGACTATAACTACTGTATTTGATAACGCCATGTGGTAATAAATAACGGTAAACTCACATGTTTTTATGAAGAAACTTGTCACAATCAATTCCCTTACCCACTCAGATCATTATTATTCTATGCATTGAGCTACTAATCATCTTTACCAATTACTCAGCATCATAGTTACTGACATTTACAAAGATATTAAAGTTCTGTAGCCAATTTCTTGAGCTTTTGTTTTGATAGCTAGCTCTTTTAAACTGTAAATTGGAGAACAGTTAATAATTGAAATGACAATACCAAAAATATACTACATTTTGTTTTTGTTTTTTAAGTATATAATATTCAGGTAAAGCAGTTATTCTAGTTTAACATTAATCTCATTAATCAAGTAGACTTAGATTTGTGTATGTTCTGGTTAGATTAATTGTAAAGCATTATGAAAGAGAATTCATACTCTAAAATGAATTTTCTATTTGATTTTAATTCTGTATATGTACAATAATTTAGAATTTACATGTCCATGTACGGAATATAGATTCTTCTAGATGTAACCCAATGTCACTAACATTTGTTAACCAAATTTTCCCTTGGGATTGAGGAGTCATCACGTAAAAACAAACAATAAAATGTATGGGTATCTTGTGTGTTGTTCTGTACTTGTATCCCATTCCATTTGGTTGGCTGTTGTACAGTCAGTATTGCTTTATTGTATTTGCAGCCATTAGCGATCTGTTGTTCTTTTTGGAGCAGCCACCCCTCTGTGTATGTTTATTGCAAAGTAAAGAGCTACTATACAGTAGGAGATTCAAACTAACTTTTATTTTTCAGATAGTTTGTTTTTACTGGAAGTTTAGTGTTTTAAAGCTGACCAATCTGGAATCCATAAGCTTTAAAGCTTTCATGGCAATTACAATACAAATAGAATACATTTTTAAATGATACAAAATCACAGTCTTACACAGTAAATAATGTTTCAATTATTTAATTTATTCTCATAATCAGAGTTTACGAGCTATTCAGTGAAATAAATCAAGTACTAAATCATCTAAACATACAGTAATAAAATAATTATATTTAGAAAGATTATTCACATACAGTATAGGCCTTTATTCAGATCTGATAGCAGTACAAATGTATTCTCAAAATGGGCAAAACCACGTGCACTGCAGGTGGGACAAATGTAACATGTATAGATAGAGTTAGATTTGTGTGAGTTATTTTGTTACTGTGCAGGGCAAATACTGGTTGCATTATTTTTCCACTGCATTTTAGATTTCCGTTTCAACACACCCCACCCAAATGTAACTCTCTTTGCACGGTACATCTGCCCCACCTGCAGTGCACATGGTTTTGCCCATTTTGAGACCAAATTTGTACTGCAATCAGATCTGAATAAGGGCCATAGTGTATATAATTATGTGAAATATTTTAGAAACTGTTTGAAGAAAACATATTACAAGTATATATATTGCTCTCTGTGTTTATTCTCATCACTGCAACACTGAAACAAAGTATATACAAAATTCACCTACACCTCTTTCTAAAGTAAAAATAAAAGCTGCTACAGTATTATATTTGTGGGCACATTTTAAATGTACTGTATACAATGTTATCAAATAGATTTTTTCATGAATTTTATATTTCACATGGGCATTATTAAGACACATTCATGAACATGAAGTCTATTCCATTTTCATTCATTGGGGGAATTTAATTACAAGAAATAACCCATTTTCACATGAAAAATTTACAGTTTTCAAGAAAAGTGGTTATAAGCCAATTCCATAGTAGGTTAAGTTAACATGTAATCATTTTTTAAAGGATTTAACTCCCCATTTTAAGGTAAAGGTGCCCATACACGTGCCAATATGTGTGCTGTGCGTTTTGTACTTCATTTGTGCCATGCGATTTTGGCACTTGTAGGGGGATACGCTGCGATCTACTGTACTGTGCGAGTGCGATGCGATGCAATGCGATTTTAGCCTCTTATTTTTTTTAGTTTATAGTTACCTAATGGACATCGCATCACATGTACTACAAAACTGATGCGATGTAACACAAATAGTACTGCCTGCAGATAATTTTTGTGCTATACAATATATTGTACATATTGTACATGTTAAAATCGCAACGTGTATGGGCACCTTAAACATTTTGGAATTGCTTCACAACCATTGATTTATTAGCCACTTCAGGTTTAATTATCTAATTTTGGCCAATAATAGCACATTCTTTTTTTGGGTAAAATATACAAAATGCAGAAAAAGAACTTTTAGTGACTGCCAAATACTCTGCAATACAATAATATCTAGTAAATTTGAGAAGTTATTGTATTGAATAATAAAACCACTGGGTGATTATGCATTTTAAATAGGATGGTCTACAGCAGTGGTTCTCAACCTCGGTCCACAAGTACCCCCAATAGTGCACGTTTTCCAGGTCACCTGATAGGAGCACAGGTCTACTCATTATTCAATGACGCATTTTAAGAGAGCACATGTGGAGCTAATTATTTCACCTGTAATTCTGCGTGAAGACCTGCAAAACTGTTGGGGGAACTTGAGGAACGAGGTTGAGAACCACTGGTCTACAGCAAGAAATCTGCAGTAAATATACATAAATCTAATATATTTTCAAACATATACTATAATATTAAGATTTAACTAATTAAATACATGGTTAAAGGTTTACAGGTGTTCCAATTATTCTTAATAGTTTATTGTATGCACAATCCAATAGAAATATTTTTGGTATGCTTGTTTTTCCACAAAGCTTAAATACCGCTTGTAAATGTCAATCAACTTTTAGTTTTAGGGAAATTGACATACTCTTCAGGGCATACAGGGGGAGATTCTCTAAGAATCTTGGCCCCCCTTCGCCGCCCATCGCATTTATAATTATCGCATATGTTCTAACATATGCAATAATTATAGCAAAGGACAGCTGTTGCGTTAAGAGCTGTCCTTTGCGGTGAGAGTCGCCGGGTCCCAGCAGGTCCCGGCGGCTCCCCCCTCCCTCACAAACCCGGTGCTGGTGCAGCTGCTGCTGCGCCGGGCTCTCCTCCTCCCTGCACCCGGAAGAGGATCAGTGCAGGGAGGAGGTCACAGGTCCGGGCAGCACAGCTCTGTGCTGCCCGGACACAGGTGAGGGGGCGATGCGGGGTGGCGGGGGTCCGTGCGGGGCGGCGGGGGGTCGATGCGAGGCGGTGGTAGGAAGCAGTAGAAGCCCATTGGCTTCTATGGGGCATCGCCAGATTTTTCTGGCGATGCCCCCTACCGCGTTAACCCGGCGCAGGATGCTTACAGCATCCCAAAATGCGGTAAAAACCCTGATAATGGGGTTTTTACCGCATTTCTTGTTTAGAGAATCTCCCCCACAGTATGTTCTAATATATACTTTTTTAAAACACATTATCATGTGAAAAAAAGGAATAGTTCTCAGGATCCATTATGGATTCCCTTTAATGAAGAAGCACCATGCTGTTTATAATCTGTGTAGGCTTTCATTATGAATTGTTCCTAATTATACTATAGGAATAGATGTTAGCACTCAACAGTAGTGCTGAAATAAGTAGAATTCAAGACTAAATTATGTTACAAGTTTTTTAATGCAGATTGCAACTTCAGCATACCAGGGAACAGATGCTAATTTTGATCCTCTCCATTATAAATGGAAAACAATTTTCATTTGAAATCAGCTATACCATTACTGTTTAAAAGGTAATAGGTGGGGTCTAGATTTGGTGACATGAAGCATTTCAATTTGAAGTGTTGTATGACAAAGTTTAACATTGCCTTTCTGACTTATTGCTGAGTACCAACTGAATGACTAAACAACAGGAATACTTTTGTGATACTTGGAGATTTTATGATGAAGAGATTATCTAATGGCAAAAATTCAGATGGGGCTTTACACTTTATTACATTTCTGTGGACATACTATAGTGGAACATTAGTATTTCCATTAGTTAAGCTTTCTTTCTGTGTTGAACATCATAACATCTTCAAAAGTAATACCACCTTTACACCTTTAATATTTCTATCAATAGAGCTAATGATTCCAATAACTTTCAATTTTCAAATATTTAATTATATCAATACCAAAAAGAGATCCCATGAAATAAAGAATACCGTACTTGTAAAGAAATAAAAACATATACTGTAGGCACCTAATAAATAATGAAGTAAATGATTAATGTATGGGTGTGCTCATGGGAATGTGGTATAGATCATTGATAGTCAAATTACAATAGCCACTATGCCAAGCCCCTTCAAGATAATCAGCACTGGCTCCCAATCATCGACAAAATCCTATTCAAATGCCTTACCTCTCACATACAAGGACCTCTCGAACTCCACTGCTCCCTACAACTCCAACTTCTTTTTCCCTACATCCGGCCCTCTTTTTTGGACAATTAACTTCACCTCTTCTCTACCCTGATCCCTGTTTCCAAGATTTTGCCTGTGCTACTCTTCTTCACTGGAATGAGCTTTCTCGCTTTATTAGACTCTGCCTGACCTACAATCAGACACTTAAAACCCACCTGTTTATCAAAGCACATAACCTAGTACTGATGCTGCTCTCCATACCCGCTGACATATGTCTTTGAGTCCCTTTGCCTGCACCTTATGTCACCTATCTGTCTCCCCTTCCTCTAGAATATAAGCTCCTTGGAGCAGGGCCCTCTTGTTCTCACAGCACTCTTCTATCACACTTCAGTTACAGCTCTATCCTACTAAGCAATCATCTAAACCTGCATCTACTCTATTCTCACTCATAATCAGTCATCTCTTTCAATGATAACCCATCCCTGGTAGTACATGGACAACTCCTTTGCTTTCATAAATCTCAGCTGTTTCGTGTACTGAGAATTGTTCTGCTAATTGTTACCTGTGGTCTGTTTTAGTTTTTTAGTTACTGTAAAACTGTAGAAGGGCACATCTGTAACTTTAGTCAAGTAGCACTTTCGCATAGAAGATATAGAAGATAATGTGAGTTGCTGGGACTAATTCAATATGAGTAGATGTACAGTATGAATAAACTTTAGATCACATAATTTCCCTAATACATATGTACTTCAGTGGAGCAGATAAAGAGCCATTAGTACGACTTACGTTCTGACTAAAGAATGAAGAATAAAAGTAATGGACTGTGCAGAGAGAAAACATTAACAACAGGGACATTTTTAGACATATAATTGTTAGGAAACATTGAAAGTTAGGCACACGTGATGCATGAAAGCACACTAATATGCACAAAGTTACGGGTGCGATTTTGCAGAGAATTTTGACTATATAGTCAATATTGTCTAGCAAGTTAGTCAAAATCATACCATGTGTATGCTGCAGGTGATAGCGACGTGCAGTGATGCTATCACTCAGCAAAATAGACTGTGCAAACACGGCAATTTTACCTAAGCCACACACTGGGCCAGATGTATGAATCTTCAAAAACTGATTGTTGAGTGATAAAGGACTAGCTCAAAACTGTCATTTCTCAAAACAAGCCTGTAAGATGACAGAGCTGATTGGCTTTTTGTTTATCACTCACCACTTTATCACTTTATGAAGCTTCATACATCTAGCCCACTGTGCGTGTATTTGGCCTATGGCCAAATCACACCTAGTCAAAATCACAAATCGCTTAGTCAAAATCGTCCATTAGGCAATCATTTAACAAGTGAAAACATCTATAGACATATAGCTGTATTAGCATAAATGCAAAGGTTTCCGTAACAGGTGCAGATTCAGGCGTGACTTATGGCCTAATTCAGACTCAGGGCTGGGAATTAACAGGATCTTCCTGCAATTAGTGAAATCCCGTCCAGTGCAAGCTTGTGAATTTCTTAGCACAACTTGCGAAAAGCAACTGGATAGGCAATTAGCTGAAAACCCATTTGCAAGAGCCTCACTAAATGATTTTTCAACTATGTGCAGTCTGTGCGTAACCCAGCATTGGTGCAGCAGGTGCATTGCACCGGGGCCCCTGAGGACTAAGGGGCCCATTGCTGTCTAGACCAGCAGCTTGTACCCATGTCACCGACGGGTGTGGGTCCTAAATTGTTCTTTTGCACCTGGGCCCACCACTCACAAGTTCCGCCCCTGTAACCCAGGACTTATACGGCAGCTGCAATAGAAAGATTCAGATTGGGGCCGGAGCCCTCAAAGCCTGGACACTCCCAGGAAATTGGCAATTACCACCTCTGAACTCCAGATTTCTGTCAATCAACTTGCATATGGCCAGTGATCAAAAAATTTGCAGGATTTTATCGCAGGACGGCCTCACACATGCATGCTACCATCTGCATGCATGCGTAGTCTATTGATTATCGTTTGCACTGCAAAAACGTAGCTGTGCATTCAGGTCAGAATTAGGCCATGTAAGCATGTCAGATTAGTCTTTTTCCGAGGACATAAAAGGAATGGAATTCCTCTCTGAGGCTTAAATAATCTACAGCCTTGTATCTAAGGCCCTTATTCTGGTTGGTGCGGCCGGAGCCGCATATGCGGCTCCGACCTTGCAGGCGAATCCCCGCCTTCCATACGGATCACCACGGCTGTCCGTACGCGGATATGTGGCGATCCGCATGAAATTGGACGGGGATACGCCTCCTCCATGGTGGGAGCAGCCCCTGCATTCGATGGTCGCCGAACATCGAATGCAGGGCCGCACGCTCCACCAGGTCCCGCAACACAAGACCACACGGACACTTGTCCGTGTGAAATCTTGTATGGGGGCGGGCAGCTGACATCCGCCGATGTCAGATGCCCGCCCCGTACCCACGCGTCACGGCCTCATTACCATGCATACGCCCCGCGTTTGCATGGGAACGCCCATGAAACGTGGGGCGTATGCATAGGGTAATGAGGATAAGTAGCCCCTCACGCCCCTCTACGCCCCCTGTGCGGCGTATAGAGAATCCTTGCGGCGAAATCGCCTGCACATGCGCAGAGTGACCTCTGCACATGCGCAGAAGATAAACATCGGCGGCCCGTACGCAAGCGGGAATATCCGCATCGATCAGAATAAGGGCCTAAATCACAGCAAGATTCTTATAATTATATATGGGGAAGAATATAAAATTACAGCTAAAATATATATATTTGCCAAATTACATTTAAAAATGATATTTTTACCATGCAGGAAGCTTCTAATCGTATTCAGAAATTGTATTTTTTTTTTTACCATCTAATGAAATTTCCACCCCCATGTTTAAAATACATGAATTTAAATGTGTGAACACATCACATTAATTGCCAACTTTCCATTCTCAAGAATGACATACAATAATTACACTACTAAACACTACTAAATACCTGAATTAGCATAATAGTAGGAGTGAGGATTATTTTTAAGGCTTTGTAGAATTTCTTTCAGCATTAGGGTGTACTTAATCATATTATATAAAACATATTATTCACTAGGTTGATTTAAACATTGATAGGTGTTTCACTTTCCTAAGTATAAGCTGTGGCAGAAGTGCTTCTAAGCAATTTTTCCTAAATCACTTACATAACTAATGAATTAATTTAATAAACTATATGGGTACCATTCAGAACAGTAACCTTCAGTGGGGTGAGGCAGAGCCTTTCCTGTCATACTAATGTACAGTATATGCTTAAGTTTTGAGTTTAAAGTATGTCAAATATACAAAGAATATACTGTATAAAAAAATCCTTATTTTTATTATTCTAATAGCCTCAACTGGCTACCTAACTGCAGTGTACAGTTTTGCAGTTTTGCCCATTTTGAGAACAAATAACTGTCCTGCAAACAGGTCTGAATTTGGCTTTATAGTCCCATTTCATTAAAAACGCATTACTGTAACAAATGAAGGGCCTTATTCAGACCACATAGGTAGGGGACGAATTTGGCCTTATTTCCAATGGTGGAGGTCTGCACATATACATGTGCAGACCCCCTGTGATCAGCGCTAAAAGGATATTGTGATAGTTCTACCTGTTATCCCCTGTGTTATGCCTTTGGCGAGTATCATACTAGCTGAGGCATTTACATGTGCAGAGGAGCAGGGGCGTAGGGAGGGCGGAGCTCAAGCTTCAAGCACCGTGAGATCAAAGGGCGCCAGAGCCACGTAGCCTGCTCCCCCCACTCCCTCCCCCTGCCAGCTCCCTGCTCTGCCCGGCTGAGCACAGCTGCCCTGTCCATCGCTATTAAGTCTCCCGCTGGACCGCTAGCCAATAGGTGCTTGTGGTCCAGCAACCAATCAGAAGCAGCATTGATGGCTGCTGGACCACAAGTGCCTATTGGCTAGCGGTCCACTGGGAGACCTAATTGAAAATAATGGCAGACAGGGCAGCTTAGCCGGGCAGAGCAGGGAGATGGCGGGGGGTGTGGGCTGCAGTCCCCCTTGGCAATGAAATTTTTAGTCCCCCTTGTGATCAAGCTATTTAGTCCCCCTTGGTAACGAGCTATTTCAGTCCCCCTTGGCAATGAGCTATTTCAGTCCCCCTTGGCAATGAGCTATTTCAGTCCCCCTTGACAACAAGCAATTTCAGTCCCCCTTGGCATCAAGCATGAAGCCCCTTGGCATCGAGCATGAAGCCCCTCGCATCAAGCATGAAGTTCCTAGCAATGAGTATGTAGGTGTAAGTGACACTTATGTGTCAGATGTGTAATGGGCATTATGGATTGTTATATACAGTAGTATATAATGGGCATTACGGTTTGTTATATAGTATGTAATGGGCATCATGTGTGGCCTTATGTGCAATTGGCATTACGGCATGTGGCTTTATGCATAATGGGTATTACAAAGGTCGCTAAAATGTGCAATGGGCATTACGGTGTGTGTGGTATAATGTTAGGCCTCGCCCCTTTTTCCATGAAAGAACCCTGCCTACTACAAATCGGTGGGGGGTGGACATCGTGGCACCTAGCTACACCACTGCAGAGGAGGGAGGGGGAGGTAAACTGCTGGGCATTCCCGTCGGAATGCATGCGGGTCGATGTCCTCATTTACTTTTGAACCAAAGTTTTATTTGCATTATTGCTCGCCATCCATATCAGTACCTGGAACATAAAAAAAATCAATATACAGTAGGAGCGCCTGTCAGCCAGCTTAGGGAATCACTAGGGGTGAGACGGAGGGAGCAGCGGGGAGCTGCGGGGAGCGGGTGGCAGCAGGCTACATCAGAATGGGGCGAGCAAGCATGCATCTACCTGCAATGGTAGCCAAACTTGCTGCAATCTTGTACCAGCCTTTTGGATTTTTGAAGGCAACTTAATTTAAATGATCCCATAGACATTATTATCTGAAGAAACAAAATTGCACTCTCCTGCCTTTCAGTGGATATTCAGGAGGTCCATCTTCTGTGGTTAAGTACTGTAGCAATCCTATTCCTTGGAGTAAATGCTTGACATGACAATCGTAATGAAGGAGCATTTTTTCCAATGTACCAGCTCCTGTATTGGAAGGGCTTGGTATTATGAAGCATGAACAATTGCTTTATCCTTGGAAAGTGGTAGTGACTTATTGTTTCTTTGTTGCTTAAAATAGCTTTAGCCTTGCATACCACCGCAGGATTGCCTGAATGTTTTTTAATGGGGGGCATCGAGATTTTTTATTTTGATGTCCTTTCATTCACGCATCCCTCTCTACCACCTATTTAAGCTGAAACTGCTGGGACATCCTGTGCCTAAGCCATGCCTTCCTCCCAGGAATGCATCTGTGAAGAGAGACAGTTGGCTAGCAAAGAAGATGGGGCTCTGCATCCTGCTCTTAAAGTATAAGCTTCCCACAGGGATCTGGAGGTAAGCACCCCCCGCACTCATGCCTCTGCTCTGTTTGGGGGGAGGCTGCCACCTGCTCATCCCCTTGTTTCGTTGCCTCTGTACCGCCAATATCTTTAGGAGTAACAATATGGTAATCCTGCCTAGTATTCTTGTTTTGATCCTATCCTGCTACTACCAGGATTTTTTCCACAGCCATTTTAAATTCCTAATCCTATTTTTCTGGCAAGATATTCATGCTGTTCATGATTTAGTTCATGTACTTTAAATTCTTTACTTGTAAACTTCTAAAATCACAAAATAAGGATATCACGTAGCATTGTACAAACACAAATTACCGGATAAGTAAACAAGGTTCCCGCTGTTCATCCACCTTTAAGTGTGATTTTAGACTTGATGAATAAGACCATTTTCATATAAAGGTAGTGTTATATGGGTCTTGAGCGTTCTAAAGTACTATATTGATCTCTTCTACACTAAACTAGCTTTCTGGTTCAGATTTACAGAATAAATATTTTGGCTCAGTTCTCCAGCTGTGCTATGTTTTCAGTGTGCAACAGGCAGCAATCTGTCTGATGGCAGCTGTTATCTCACATGTATTCTTATTTTACAGCAGTGAGAAATAGCAGCCTGCCACATGAATAAAACATGTTCTCTCTAAGCCCACTGTTAAAATTAATGGGGCTTATTCAGCTTTGCCAGTTTTTTAAGACGTTGCTTTTAATACATTATTTTGTATAGTTATATTTATCAAAATGCTTCACGTTGTTAAAAGTAACTTACTCTGTAGGGTATCCCTGCTCTTTCTTCTGTTTGACTTAAGCATATTTTGTAATACATAATTTCTTGGTTTAACTTAAATGTATTAAAATTTTTACTTACTGTTCAGTAGTATTTCAGTTTAGCGTTGAAAGTTATGTTACAAATTGGATTTATGAAGATGACTCGGTCTTCGGGCACCAAAAAATAGTCATTTTTTGCAAGGTTTAGATAACCTTGTTATAAGTAAGCTTCAAACTTCAGGATCAATTCTAGGATTTTCATAAGGAAGATTCTGCTTTTGATCTTCAACTACATTTTTATGACAGTAGTACAGTGGTCATCATAGCTGCCTCCAATGCTGGAGTAATGGATTAGGTTTAAACAGCATCCCAACAGTATCTATATAGGGGGTGATTCAGGTTGGTTTGCAAAAGCAAACTCGGTACTCTTTACTTAGAAGGGCGCCCACGATTTTGATCGTGGGCATCGTTAGTAAAAAATCTCGGGCATCTCGGGCATTGAATGCACTAAAAAATTGGGTGCGATCAACCGACGAGATGCCCGAGATTTCCCATAGGGAACAATGTTAAATGTCTCAATTGACCCAATTTTCCTGTTCAATGCCTCAATTGACCCGATTTTTCCATAGGAAACAATGTTAAATGGGCCACAGAGGCCAAATAGGCACCCTGAAGTGTATAATGGCCACCCGAATTGTTAACGCCACCCCACGATCAACGTCAACCCGATGCGTGGCGAGCGCAGCGAGCCCGCGAGGGGCGGTGGTACGCGTCCTATGACCTTTTCATACCCCCACTATCCACGTCGGCGTGGAGTTGAGAATAGAAAGTGTGGCGAGCGCAGCGAGCCACCGAGCCCGAAGCGTGGCGAGCGCAGCGAGCCCCGCGAGGGTACGCGGACAGCTGTGAAGCCCGCGAGGGGACGCGGATACCTGTGAAGGTATCCGCGTCCCCTCGCGGGGCACGCTGCGCTCGCCACGCTTTCTATTCTCAACTCCACGCCGACGTGGATAGTGGGGGTATGAAAAGGTCGTAGGACGCGTACCGCCGCCCCTCGCGGGCTCGCTGCGCTCGCCACGCTTCGGGTTGACGTTGATCGTGGGGTGGCGTTAACAATTCGGGTGGCCATTATTCACTTCAGGGTGCCTATTTGGCCTCTGTGGCCCATTTAACATTGTTTCCTATGGAAAAATTGGGTCAATTGAGGCATTGAACAGGAAAATCGGGTCAATTGAGACATTTAACATTGTTCCCTATGAGAAATCTCGGGCATCTCGTCTGTCGCATCGCACCTGATTTTTTAGTGCATTCAATGCCCGAGATGGCCGAGATGGGCGCCCTTCTAAGTAAAGAGTACCGCAAACTCCTACTTCAATGGAAATACCTTGTCCTTTTTCAAGGTGCAACGTGGTAAATAAAAAAACATTTAGGGAATATACACTTCAAACATTGATATATGCATTCCACATAGAGTCCACTTAGTAGAAATAATTTACGTTCATGTAATTCACTAAAAGAGTCTTCAAATCACATCTTTCTGTAAAATAGTGCAGGTACATTGCAATGCTAAAAATAGCAGTCCTTAATATTACCTGTAAACTCTATGAACTGTGGTTCTACAGATTACAGTGTATTGGTCTTAAGGCACATACATACAGTACAGTGCAATTCTGTCTATGGATGATTTTGACTATGTGATTTCCCATTGAAGTGAATGGAGATGATTTTGACTACATGCAATTGCAATTTTAACTATGTGCACTTGCTATTTGGACTTTGTGCTGTTTGGCCTATGACCAAATACATTAAAAGTGCACAGTATATTTGTTATTCAGATAATGACCTCACAGGGCCGCACATCAGTATCACAAGCATTGGAAACTTGTGAGACTTTGACTAACTTTTTATACAATTGACACTACTGTATATAATCAAAATTGTTATCAAAATCGAACCATGTGTACGCACCTTTAATATGAAGCTATTCTACTTGCAAACCAGTAGCATGATATACCAATCCAGTTGGATTCCCATTTACCAAAGTAAACATCACAGTATTGATTACAAAGATCCGGTTTATAAGATGGGAACACTTTACGTTCTCTACACAGTCAATTTATTTAACCCTTTGCAGTCCAAATTTTTCCTTGCAATTCAAACAGTCTGGTTTAAATGTTCAAATTGTAATTTTTTATTATTATTTATTCAAAAATGGTCTACATTGAATGTTGAACAATGTTAATGTTCTTATTTTTAAAGTGTCTCACCATTGAATCTGCCACTAGTGCTAGGGCTGTTGAGCCTGACTAGACGTTGGACCTGAAAGGGTTAAAGCAAGGGTTCTCAACTCCATCCCTCAAGTACATCCAACATATCATGTTTGCAGGGTTACTGTAATCAGGCATAGAGGGGTTTAATTTATTTTTTGGGTCAATAGATGGTAACCACAAACAGAAATATTGAAAACATGATTTACTGTGAGTACTTGACATCCAATGATTTAAAGTATACAATTATCCTTGTTCTAAGTCAGGTGGATGACCCTGCACTATTAATATCCTCCATTAATATGGCCTACAAGCAAGCTGAGATAACAACACTGCTGTCTTTTTCTAGATCTGGACAGGAGCATGCAATTAGATAAAACAAATATTATTTACAAAACATATGCTTTTCCCATATGTTTGCAAATTTTCTTTTATTTTCCTTTAATTTTGTAAACCATAGAACCATTATGGTATAAAACATACAGATAGTAAGGCATTTTATATTTATCTCTGTCTGAAAGAGCTATACAGTACTTTAGTGCCACAACATCGCCATGCTTGTAAATATAGAAAATCAGTAGAAGAAGCAGTTAGTTCAGCAAAAATGACAAATAATATCAGCCTAAAGACATGTTCTTACATGAGAAAATGAGCATCCCCCTACATGTACTGTAACTTGCTCTTTATGTTGATTCGCTGTAATAAATTGTGCATTCAGTTGGTGTTCTGTGAAACTGTCAGCTGCTGCGGCAGTGATATGGGACTAGAGACTCTAATCACAGTATCTGGGGCTGGGTTGGCTAGCTCGCCTCTGAGGTTCAGTGATAACTATGTGAGATTTCATGGTAAATTAGGTTATTTTTCTCCAGATAATTTTATCAATTTAGGTAGTCACAATGTTGTAGTGCTGTGCACATATATAAGTGAGAGAGATTTTTGCACTGTATTTTATCCATCACACTTAATATAAATGAAAAAAAAACATATTTTTATATGCCATATCAATCAGTAAAATCTTTGCTTTAATGAACAAGAGTACTGTACATTTCCATAAAATAACTAGCTGCACACCAAACCTGAGCTTTAAAGTTTCCTTCTGTAAATCCTAGGCTTCTTCTTAAATCCTTATGCCCCCATAATGCAGACAGTTTTTGAGGATGATAGAGGAGGCGGCGGCCTCCTTTAGCATCCTTGAAAAATGTCTGCATTATGGGGGCAGCCATTTTCTAAGTGTCATTTTTCATTATAGCAGCAGGAGCCAGCGCCGGGAGAGATGGGACCGTAACGGCAGGCCAGGTACCGGCAGACAGCAGCGGGTAACTATAGCCCCACAAACCCCCCGGCGAAAAATTAGTGGCGGGGGGGGGCACACATTAGGTAGTTACACCACTGTATCTATCTACAATACACATTTGTATCTATTATTTATTATCTTCCTCACTCCATTTTTATGCTGGGTTAATAGTCATATGTATTGTACTAATCAACTTTTTGTTTGTGAAGAAGGAGAGGAGATGCTGCATGGCACTTCTAGGAGGGTATGGTCAGCCTGTCATATTATCATCCGTGCCCACCAAGACAGAGAAATGCCTGTGATTTGCAGGTCTGCGAGTAGAGGGCAGGACTAAACGGCATCACTTTTTGCCCTGCATCCTTTGTGCGGTTGTACAGCTTTCCCTGCTCATAACCTCATACTGCCAAATATATGAGAGGCACCTACCCCTTCCATGGCTGCTGAGGACTTTCCTATAACTGGGAGATTCAGGGAAAGTAGGCAAATATAATTTGCATCAATGCAGGGTGTATGGTTTAACAGGTTCTCAGTTGGAGGCACAGTGCTGTAGTGTAGGCGTTTGCCTATTAGAATTAGAAAATAATTTTCAGACTTGATGGATAAACATGATGGGCCAAATGGAATAGGGTGAGAATTTCAGAAAGTAAGAGATTTTGGGAGAGTTTTCCCATGTTTTTTAAAGCAGCAATCAATTGCATGGCAAAATCAACCTGGTTTTGCAGTGTAATTGATTGCTGCTTTAAAAAACATGGGAAAACTCTCCCAAAATCTCTTACTTTCTGAAACTCTCACCCTAATACATTTGGCCCAGTGTGTTTGGATATAAGTTTGATGGTCCCTGAGATCTTCATGTAGTCCTAACAGTAAACAAGAGTGATAGCCATTGCATTAAAAACACCCTTTTTCATGTATGGGTAAGTTAAAAGACATTTGCCCCAATGACTGGGGTATTTTATGTTCAGTGACCCCTGTTTTAGTAAGTACCAGCCCATGTAGTCTAGGCTTGCCCATTTATATATATATATATATATATATAGATTCTGTCATTCCGCACTCCCAGCCAACAATGTAATAAGTCGCGGTGCTCCTTTAAGGTGACACAATGTGTCCCAATTTATAGCAGACATTTTTTGAGATGTTACAGGGTCTAAACACAGTGCCTGAGCCTATCCGATTCACGCATACCATCGACCAGCAAACCATCACATTTTTGGATGTGACCATCTTTAGAGATGGTGATACACTCGGCTCGACATTATACCGTAAAACAACGGATAGAAACACTTTACTACAAGCAAGAAGCCAACACCCAGTCCATCTTAAAGAAAGCCTACCGATATCTCAGTTCCTCAGGGTACTACGTACTAACTCCACAGAGGCATTGGCAACGAGCCAACTCGAGGAGATGAGAATGCGTTTTTTACAAAGAGGGTACTTGCCACAGGTAGTCGACAGGTGTCTCATGAAAGCAAGAGCTCGCCATCTCAATCCCAAACCTTTACAAGAGAAGGATAATCGCTTGGTGCACATCAACACATTTGACCACACAGCCCATGGGGCAAAGGCAATATACAAGAAACACTGGCCGATTCTGGAAAGCGACACCACACTAAGATTGCGTAAAATTCCACCACCCATGATGGCTTATCGCAAAAATGCGAATATACAACAAATGCTGATGCGCCCCACGCTCAGACCTACCCCTAAGGGGACCCAGTGGCTACGATCTGGTAAACCAGGTTGTGTACGCTGCAAGGGATGCACTACATGCAACGCCATGCTTGTAGGTAATACAGTGGCACACCCACACAGTGGGAAGCGGTATAAAATCAAGCATCGCTTAACCTGCACATCGGCGTTTGTAATCTATATTTTAATATGCCCATGTGGAGCCTATTATGTGGGCATGACGACACGCCCCTTTCGAGAGCGAATGGCGAACCATCGCTATACCATTCGACTGGCCCTGGATACGGGAGAAACAGACAAGCCAGTAGCCAAGCATTGCATGGAATTGGGACACCAAGTAGCTTCCATTAAATCTATGCTAATAGACCATGTCCCCGTACCCCTGAGGGGAGGTGATCGAGTGAAAACCCTGAGACAACGTGAAGCCCAATGGATCTTTGACCTTGACACGGTTGCCCCTCGGGGCCTTAATGAGAACAATCCACTAAATTGCTTTCTCTAAAAAAAATTTTCTATCGTTTTTGCTGATCGGTGGTGATGTGATGATGAGGATGGCACTGACCTGAAGTACATCTCGAGTCTTAATGCATACTAGATCTGTGCACTAGAGAACACAATATTTTGTTCTCATGATACTTCCTTTTTTTTCATATTTCTTATTCTTTGTTGACACTAAGTATCATAACCTTGCTAGATGATTACTAGTATAAGTATTACTAAATGACATTATTATAAATGATATTCATAAATTTAAATATAATATTTTGCGTATATACAATTTTTGATATATTAGAGTGTCAATAGACCTTATATAGACATATCCATGTCCATATTACTATTGTGATAATATGTCTTTTTTTCTTTCTTGTTCTTTTATATATAATACAAATTATGACTAGGAATATTGGGTTACTAGTGCTGGGACTAACATAACTGTAAATTGACACACACTGCTGCAGCTCTCCTTTAAAATTACCCACCAAGCAGTACTGATAGCTGCTGGAACGCACCTCGTTTGAGGTGACACGCACGGCCATCTTGGAAAACGGGGGCATACTTAATTTTGTTCTCTAAAACACGGAGGGGACGCGCATAGGGTGAGCCAGAGCACCTTGGGGGTCTGACTAGCCCATCTGTATATAAATCGCCGCATTATAAGGTTGCCACACTTGATTTAACAGTGGTTTTGACGGTGGAACGCACCGCATCGCCGTTTGAAACGCACGGCCATTTTAAAATTTGATAAAGCAGCGCATAGCAGCCTATTAGAAGCTATGCTGGGATCATGTGGTGTGCCGAGGTTTGAACACACAGGGCACCCGTACAGCAATACACAGCTGCACTATATGCTATCAGAGTGGAGTGCTTTATAAGGAGTGTGCTTAGTGTGTGTCAGTGTATCCTGACTCTTGTACTGTGTGGATGTCTAAGCTGACCTGTCTTGAGAAAGGCCACCTGGTGGCCGAAACGTAGACTGACTACTATGCCTGATTGGTAATGTACCCTGAATAAACTTTTCATGATTTACTGGTGAGTGCCCTTATTGGAATATCCAACCCTGCTATATATATATATATATATATATATATATATATTTCATATACATATCCCATTTAATTCATTTATTCATAAATTCCGTTTTCCTAATGTCCTGTATTACATACAGGAGGTCATTCTGATTGACCCGCAAAGCTGAGAAATTCGCACCTCTGCAGATCATATAAACGCATGAATGACCGCCCCCTCCACATGTCGATTTCTCTGCATGCATGCAAATTGATGTCTAGCATAAACATCATTCGCAGGCTTGTGGGCGTGGTGGGATCATCCGATGGTCGCTGACGGGAAGACATGCGCTGATGTACGGGAAGACATGCGTTGATGACAGACACCCGCCCCCAGCACCCCCGTCATGCATTAGCATGGCAACGCCCAGCGTTTTCACGGGGATTCCCATGAGACAATGGGCATTCCCATTGGTGTTACCCCTTCCCTCCGCCCCACACCCCCTGCTTGAACAAAGTGGCTGCACATGCACATAAAAGTTTATGTGCATATGCAGTTGCTAAACATCGCTCCCCTGTGCAAACGTGCAGTGGACCGTATGAACAAGAATCAGGGCTACTATGTGTGTGTGTTTCTGTGTGTTTTGTCTTTTTAAAATATAATTTCTTTCTTAAAGCAGAACAAAAAGGCACAGTTTTACCATTTAAAAACATAGTGTAGACATAATTTACATTTCAGCACTAAGCAGCTGCACTAGTTATTCTTCTGAAACGATCACATTGTAGGTAAAGCAAAGCACAAAATAATTTACCTTTCAGCCTTGAATGATTGCATTTTGACAACTGTTTCCTTTTTCAGTTATAAATAATCCTAGGGTGTACTTTGCCTCAGTGCAAAAATGTCTAGTCTGATCTATGAGAGTGTCTTTCTTTGCACTGATGATTTCCTGCATCTTAATTTCAAATTATAATGGAACTTTCGTTTATATCTTTTTCAGGAACGTAAATGCTATGACTGGATATAGTTTATATCCATAAATATGTTATTCTATCACCTGACTGGTAGCACTTAGCATACTAAGTATGAAGAATAGTGATTGATATGGAATGTGATTTTTCATGCTATTTAATAAAAATGTTCAAACACGTATATCCTATTTCAGGTTCTTTTCAAAAGTATTGTGTTAAATGTAAAAAAAAGCTTGTTATACTTTATGCTGTAATGTGTACTGTATAGTTAGTGGCTCCTAAACCTTTATTGCTTCTTGTATTTCAGTAGACATTCCTTACAGTATGAACTTTATTTGTGATAGGCTTTATACAGTAGAGTACATTCTCTCATCCAAATGTGAAACCTACTATAAAATGGGGTTGGGATCATTTGGTCTATTGCATTATGGTAGAAAGTCATTAGGTCGAATCCATTAGGTCGACATGCTAAAAGGTCGACATGATTCTAGGTCGACATGGGAAAAGGTCGACATGCTTCTAGGTCGAAAGGTCATTAGTTCGACAGGTCATTAGTTCGACAAGGTCATTAGTTCGACATTGTCTATGTCGACATTCACAAGGTCGACATGGGGTTTTTCACTGTTTTTTTACCTGAATGTCAACACAGTCGACATGGACACAGTTTAAAGTGCACTGCATCCCCTCGCATCGCTCGCTGCGCTCGCTATGCGTCGGGCACGGTGCCTCGCTACGCTCGGCACACTATTTTATTCTCCCACCACGCCCTAGTGGATGGTAGGGCATGAAATACCGCCTGTCGGCACATGTTGGCTCAAAAAACAGTGAAAAACTCCATGTCGACCTTGTGAATGTCGACATAGACAATTTATAGAAGAAGAGAAAAGGCTGTCATGAGTGTGGTGCACTCGGGAGAAAGAAAATTGTTTATCGTAAAAAATAACTTTTAATACTTAATTTTAAAATGGCGACATATAAAACACAACATACATGGGTAGAAATTGGGATAAGAATAAAAAGGAAAAATAAAGAAAGATTTTTCCTGCTTAGTGAACCCCGCTATCCCTTGATTCACTCTTTGAAGTGTACCGGTTGGACTGGTGCGCAGCGCGTGTCTTTTATTGTACTCACTATGGAGTTGACACGTGTGTGCACTATCCTTATTGGTTGGTGTGGGTCCCCTTGAAATTTAGATCTAGTCTTATCAGGTGGATTGTGTGCAAAATCTCCTGGTGTGTACTTGGTGCTATTGCAATAAGTGGGTTATCATACAATTCTGGTGCTGACAAATATCTGCTCTCAAACTGCAAGGAGGTCTTAATGTTAAATAACAATTGTCATATAAGAGACGCATATATTTGTAGGTCAAAATTCTCAGTTATTACGAGTATCCCTACAATGTGGGTTTCTCCAAAAACTGTCTATCTTGACCTCATGCGTCCCTTTGGTGACAGAAGCCGCTATCCCTACAAGCCTGTGGTTCTTTATTTTTCCTTTTTATTCTTATTCTTATCCCAATTTCTACCCATGTTTGTTGTGTTTTATATGTCGCCATTTTAAAATTAAGTATTAAAAGTTATTTTTTACGATAAACAATTTTCTTTCTCCCGAGTGCACCACACTCATGACAGCCTTTTCTCTTCTTCTATAAATTGTGTCTAATTTCTGTCTCAGTGGTAGCACACCCCAAGAGATAAAAACTCAGTGATTGTAAAACATATAAAGGGGTACGAAAAATATATATATTCTATTTTTGCCTGTGCGATTGGAAAAAAGCCTTGTTTTGTCGACATAGACAATGTCGAACTAATGACCTTGTCGAACTAATGACCTGTCGAACTAATGACCTTTCGAACTAGAATCATGTCGACATTTTCCCATGTCGACCTAGAGTCATGTCGACCTTTTAGCATGTCAACCTAATGGATTCGACCTAATGACTGTCGACCATAATGCAGTAGACCAAATGACCGCATCCCTATAAAATGTGTTTCACCAATTTTTTTATTATTATTTACACCTAACGGACTGACTAATTAAACTACATGAAAATACAGAAGCCAATCAGCAAGCATTTTGTCTGTCTTTGGTGGGAATTCAGTTGACTGTGAGAAATAAAGGCAGTGGCAGAAGTTATTAATAGTTGGCCCAGGTACAAAACTTTTATTTGGGCCCTCCTCCTCCACTCCCACCCAAGTTAACAATATGCAAATGGATGTGGGTGACAGGGAGAGGCAGATGGTGACAGAGAGAGACACAAGGAGGCAGATGGTGACAGGGAAAAACAGTGGGTGACAGGGCAGCAGTGGGCCCCTTTGTACTCAGGGGCCCCTGAGGGCTTATGCATTGCTGAAAATCGAACATAGTGATTTCTATAAAAATCACAGTGTCTTTTTTTCATGCACAACAGCAAATCTAATGTTTTCTAAAATTGTTCATTTTAGCAAAAAAAAAACAAAAAAACAGGACTTGCTCAATGACCCTCATGTCACCAACCTCAGCAGCAGTGAATGTGTGTCTGTGTGAGCATGTTTTAAGAGTTTGTGCATATGTTTGTGTGTGTTTGTGTGTGTGTGTGTGTTTGTGTGTGTGTGAGACCCATGATGTGTAGGACCCCTTTCCCCATGTACATTTTTTACCCTCTAGAGCAGCGTCCCTCAAACTGTGGGTCCTGACCCCAAAGTGGGTCTAGACCTTCTCATCATGTGGTCGCGACTCCCTCTCTAGGGTAAAGATGGAGGGGAGACCAGTGGTGAGTATATGTTAAATAAAAATAAATCCAGGTGCTTCTAAATATTTTTTAGGCATACACAACTGGGACTGGTATCTCGGTTAGCCAGTCTGACTCTGTTCACATGTTAGGTAAGTAGTCTGAGTTGAGAGTATATAGAACTCCATTTGATTCTGGATAGACCTTCTGCACAAGGCCTACAGCTGGTGCATAATTACTGTACACTGCTGATGTGATGATGGCTACTTCCAGGGATGATGGCTAATTCCACAACCAGGAGGATATGCACAGTGGGAACATATAGATGTGTCAACTCTGCATAAAGGCAAATATCTGCATTTATTTCCATGCACACATTGCAGCAGACTTGCATGTAATTCTGAATGCAAGTAACTTATTACATTTTGTAATAATTTGATGGTAAAATTTCAGAAATCCCTGCGTATTTCCACCAATTATCATTGCTCTACATATTAGGCAGAGGAAACGAATTGATCTCCGGAATGTGGCAGACGCCATGTTTCAGAGACCTTTGCATACGCAGTAGACACATGTCAGAACCTACTGATGGAGAATTGGGGCCCACCCCTCCTCTGTTTAATACCCTCTTGACTTTTTGTCATGAATCACTTCAAAATATAATTGAAGAAGTACAGTATACAGGAAGAGGATCAACAATGTGTTTCATGCTAGTGCAGTTGTAAAATGTTATAATATATATCTTAATACTATCAGTATTGAAAATGTATTCATTTAAACATCCTTAGTTATCATTTTTGCTGTCTTCACAATTATTGACGATTTTTTTTATGACCAAGGCTAAATACAGTGCATAAAGGCACACTCATGTGCTGGAGGGATGCAGTCAGCAGGTTGACAATAAAAAGGTTGACAGTCAATAGGTAGACATGTGCCGAGCGTATCAAGGCACCCTGCCTAAAGCATGGTGAGCGAAGAAAGCCATGTGAGAAGACACGGTATACTTATATGTTGTCCATGTCTACATATGTTTACATAGATACCAAAAACCATGGGAAAAACATGAAAAACTCATATTGACCTTTTCCATGTTGACTTGTTGGCTTGTGTCAACCTTTCAACCCTGTCAACCTAAGGCATGCCAACCAGTGTCGACTTATGGCCTATCAATCATTAGTGGTCAATCTATTGACTGTTGACCTTCTTTTTTTTTTTGCATCAATAGTTTTTATTGAGAGTTTTGTTCCGTTAACCACGGAAGGGGAAGGGTACAGAAAATAAAATTGGAGGGGGAAGGGGGTGGGGGGAGAGTCCAAGCATATTCAACAACATAATAGTATGTAATTTATACAATTTTGCCAAATATACGTATATACATCACAAGTGGGTGATCCTATCGTACCCCAATGTTATTTATATCTACGATCTGAAAAGAAAGCTAACTCCCTCTGTCCTCAATATTCTACTGTTTTAGAGCATATTGTCAAGGCCTTCGCCAGAGTTTGAGTATTGATGCCAGCTGGTCCATTTAGATGTGGGTGATCTAAGGCTGGTAGGGGGAGGTATACCTACTGCTTCCATCTGGTATGCAAAGTGGACTTTTCGGATGATCTTTGCAATGGGAGGGGGATCTGGGGATTTCCAGTTTTGCGCTATCGCTGCTCTAGTAGCTATTAGTATATGTCCAAGGACATAGTGGGCTGAGGAAGGGATGGCCACTGGATAGATGTGGAGTAGGGCTAGAGACGGCAGCATTGGAATAGATATCTGTAGGACCTTAGAGGCTAGTGCGAATACGTCGCTCCACAACTGGCGGATTTTGGGGCATGCCCAGAATATATGGAAGCTGTCCCCTACTTCTGTACAGTTTCGCCAGCAGTACTTAGAGACTGAAGGCCATATCTTATGCAGCTTTGCAGGTGTGAAGTAGAGGCCGTGTATCAATTTGAAGTGCATCTCTATATGATTGCTGCATTTAGACATAGAGTGAGACGTCATATAAATTAGTTCCCACTGCTTTTGTGTGAACGACAGGTTCAAGTCAGACTCCCATTTCATTTGTGAAGCTGACTTAGCGACCAGCTCATCTCCGTTTGTCAGCTGATACCAGAACTTGATAGAGCCCCTAGAGTTACCAGCCGAGATCTTGGCTATGATCTCAGGGGGAGGGAGAAGCACTGGACCAGATGTTCTGATTGAGCTTTTTAGCCAGTGAATAATGCGGGTATAGGAGAATAATTCTGTATGGGGTAGATTAAACTGCGTTTGCAGAGTAGCAAAAGGGGTAGTTATACTGCCGTCTATGAGGTCCGTTATATTGTCTATGCCCCTAGCAACCCATCCGCCAAGTGCTAAATCTGGGATTATAGTAGATAAGGCCTGAAGCGATAGGGAGCGAGAGGGTAAAGAAATCTTCTTTGAAGCGGCCAGGATCTCATCCCATGCTTTTAGGGAGTGTTTGAGCGTACAAGGAAAGTCGTGTGCTAAAGGTCTCTGTTGTGCCGGGATCCACAGTAAATCAAGTAAGGGGAGTCTGGGGTACATTTGTTTCTCTAAGTCTACCCAGGGTTTTGTATCTGCTGGTAATGACCAGTCGCAGATCTGGGCTACTAAGCTTGCCAATTGGTATTTTCTGAGGTCTGGTACTGCCAACCCACCCAACCTTCTACTTCTAGTTAGTCGCTGATATGCTATCCTAGGGGGCTTCTTCTTCCAAATGTATTTAAGAATAATTGTATGGATTTGTGAAATCACTTTCTGAGGGATAAGATACGGAATGGAGCGGAACAAGTACATCAGCTTCGGTAGGATCGACATTTTGAATGCAGCTAGTCTTCCCATCCATGAGACCTCCAGACTCATCCACCTTTTTAATAATAGATCTATTTGTGCTATGAGTGGCTTGTAATTAATATCTACTGTCGAGGAGAGATCACTGGGGATGTGGATGCCGAGGTAAACTATAGAGTCTATCCTCCAGTTGTATCTATACCTCTGTTTAAGCTGGGAGAGTTTACGGGCTTCAATATTGAATGGTAGCGCTTCTGTTTTAGTAGTATTGAGTTTATAAAATGATGCTGCACTGTAATCTTCAATAATCTTATGTATAACCGGTAGTGTAGTTGCTGGTTTGGTGACAAACAGTAAAACGTCGTCCGCAAATAGACTCAGTTTATGTGTGGAAGACCCCACTTGTATCCCTGGGAACCCAGGTGATTGGCGAATTGTGATTGCTAGAGGTTCTATGGCCAGAACATACATTAGGGGGGACAGTGGGCATCCCTGTCTAGTACCGTTTGAGATCCTAAAAGGGGAGGAAGAGAAGCCATTGCTAAAAACAGATGCGGTTGGTGCACTGTATAATGCGAGAATAGAGGACAGTATATTCCCTTGTAAGCCAATTTTCAACAGTATTTGCTGCAGGAAGCCCCAATGAAGCCTGTCGAATGCTTTTTCAGCATCGAGGGCGAGGAAGACAACTTCTTCACTATTTTTCGCGGCGCACTCAGCTAGGTCAAAGACTCGTCTAGTGTTGTCAGATGACTGCCTACCTCGTACGAAGCCAGCTTGGTCTGGGTGTATGATTTGGGGGATTAGGGGGGCTAATCTATTGGCTATTAATTTGGAGTAGATTTTTAGGTCCGTATTCAGTAAAGCTATTGGTCTATAATTTGAGCATAGGGAAGGATCTTTGCCCTGCTTGTGGATTGTGATTATTCGTGCATGTAACATTTCCTCAGGGAGAGTACCGCTTTCAGTTGCATGTTGGTACAGTGGAACCAGAAGGGGTATCAGTTCTGTGGTGAATTTTTTGTAAAAGGAGTTAGTATACCCATCTGGGCCAGGGGCTTTCCCGTGTGGCAAGGATTTGATTACTGATTTTATTTCTTCTTCGGTCCACTTTGAATTAAGGGACTCAATTATCGCTGAGGGCAGTCTCGGGATCTGGAGGTTCTGTAAGAAGGATTGTATTAAGGAGGGAGTGGGTTGTGGTGTATCTGTGTCCGAGTTGAGATTATACAGCTTTTTATAGTAGTCTGCAAATGCTTCCGCTATGTCATTTGGGTTGAGAATTTTTTTACCGTCAGGGGATTGAATGATTTTAATTCTATTTCTAGTGTGACGTAGTCGTAATTTATGCGCCAATAGGGCACTGGACTTGTTTCCAAGGCTGTAGTGCTTTTGTTGTAATTTATGATAGGCGTGTTTCATGCGATTTAAGAATAGTGATTGGAGTTGGTTTCGAATTGATACCAATTCCCGTTTCAGTAAGCGGGATGGTTGTGATCTATTTAAAGATTCGACCTGGAGCAAACGACACTCCAGATCTTCTTGTTTTTGTAGGTGTTGTTTTTTGAGTCTGGCCCCTGTTTGGATAATTATTCCCCGTAGGACGGCTTTTAGTGCACACCAATGTGTGGGAATGGATGTGTCTGAAGGTGAATTGGTAGCCAGATAAGATGTCAGGGCCTCAGTGATTTTTGTCAGTGCTTCAGGTGTTTTGAGAATATAATCTGGGAGCCTCCAGGGGTGGGGTGGCATCTTGGATGTATGTAACCTCCAAGACCATGTTACTGCAGCGTGGTCTGACCATACAATCGGAATAATGGATGTCTTGGAGGTATGTTGGAGGGTCCACTTATCAAGTAAAATTAAGTCTATGCGGGAATAGGAGTTATGCACGTGAGAGAAAAATGTGTAGTCTTTAGTTGAGGGAGATCTAATCCGCCATACGTCATAAAGATCGAATTCAGTAAGCAAGCGGTTCAATTGGGATTGGGACTTATGCTGGAGGGGTGACCTAACCAATGGTGTGGTTTTGTCCAGTTTCTCGTCTGGAACCAGGTTAAAATCCCCCATAATAACTACGTGGCCTTTTTTGACCTTCTGGACTGTGTCTAACAATTTACGTAAAAATGGGATTTGACCAGAGTTAGGGGCGTATAGTGAAACAATTGTAACCAATTTGTCCTCCATTTTACCTACTAGAATCAAATAGCGGCCGTCCTTGTCTGACGTTTGGGATATCAATTCGAATTGAATTTTGTTATGGAATAAAATTGCCACTCCTTGTCTCTTATAGGGGCCATTGGAGAAGTATCCTGTGGGATATCGCGAGTTATGGAAAGCCGGTGGGGCTTGTGCTGTAAAATGAGTCTCCTGGAGACCAACTACATCAGCTCTCTCTCTGTGGAACGTCTCTAGTGCTTGGCGTCTCTTATTCGGGGAGTTAAGGCCGTGAACATTCAATGAAAGAAATTTAACCATTTCTAAGTCTCGGGGCATGCGTGAACCGTTCGTGGATGGACTCTACTGTGGGGGGGGAGGGGGAGGGGGGTGCCGCAAGGGCTTGGCGGCATCCGAAACAAAATAGGTAACAGAAAACAAAAATAGAAGGACAAATATAGGGGTGAACTGAAATAGCCCTAAAACTAGGGCCAGAGTGTTTGTCACCTTTAAAGACTGGTGACAAATCAAAAAACATTGGGGGTGTGGTTTCTGACAGGTCCTGTCAGGATGGCTATGCAGCAAAGTATTTTCTGGTGTGGAGCACATTTCGTAGAACATACTAAACTAAAATTTATTGAGATAATTAGAATAAAGAGATAATTAGAACTATCCACCGAGGGTCCCAGTAACACTATGCGGTATTTGGTCGCATCTGGAACTGATAGGTGGCGCATTTGAAATTAGATTGTTATCCGAATTCACTATCTACATGAGTGGCTTCTCCTAATATCATATTTTAGGCCGACCATGGAAAAACTAACTTCTTAAATACTATATGCATATTAGAATCAAAGAGTTACGAACTTGGTAGTGGAGAAAAAACAAAGAACTACAATGTGTATACAATACTGAGTTACACTAATGGAAACAGCCTTAGTGCCTACAGTCTCATAGTCAGACCCCGGTGGACCAACTTCTTACACAATATATGTATCTTATAATTAAAGAGTTGCAAAACTGGTAGTGGAGAAACATAAGGAACAGAAATATGTATACAATACTGTGTTGTGCCAACGGGCACAGCCTTTGTACCCACAGGGTCCACTGGGAGTTCAGGTATTCGTCTCCATCAGTCCTCTGGTAAGCGGGGTTCGGTTGAAGATCTAGGAGTGGAAACCGTGATGTCCCAATCCGCCAGGAGTTTGATTCCAGCCTCCAGTGACGAGATCACATAAGAGGATGATTCGTATCTTACGATGATCTTTACCGGGAATCCCCATCTATATTGAATATCGTTGTCGCGCAGGGCAGACGTGATGGGGTGGAAGGCTCGTCTCTTGGCTAGGGTGGCTTGTGACAGATCGGAGTATATTTGTAGACCTCCCAGGGTATCAGACCCTTCCGCGAGTCTTGCGGCCTTAAGGATGTCCTCTTTGATATGAAAGAAGTGTATTCTAAGCAGGACATCTCTTGGGTAGTTAGATGCATAGTTGCCTCTGGGTTTGGGCAACCGATGCACTCGGTCTACTATCAGGTCCTGTGGTGTGGCCGTTGGCAGTAGTCTCTGAAATAACTTGGTAACATAGTCTCTAAGCTCCGCAGGGGCAACTGAGTCCGGGACTCCTCTAATTTTAAGGTTGTTCCGTCTCGACCTGTCTTCCATGTCAGCGAGTTTATCTCGCATCGAGACGACTTCCTCCTGGAGTTCCGAGTGGGAAGTGAGAAGATCGTTATGAGACGTCATCAGTTCCTGCATCTTTAACTCTAAATGATCCGTGCGGTTCGTTATGCCTCCCAGATCTGCTCTAAGCGTCTGGACTGAGGATTCTATGTTGGTGAGAATGTCCGTCCGGAACACCGTGAACAGCCGTAGCATAGATTGAGTTGTAAGTGGAGCCTGCGGATCGAGCTCCGTCTCCAGAACGGTGAAAGGGTTGGAGGCGGGAGACTTGGAGGAGGTATTAGAGGCAGCGGTTGATGTTGTGGAGGTTGAGGAATCTTGATGCCTCTGTGAAGTTGGCTCCATGAACTGTACCGGAGTCGGTTTTTTAGGGGTTTTGCTTCCCCTCTTCGGTGGCATGGTGAACTTGTTGTTAAGTGCCGGTTCACAGGTTAGCGATGGGCTACGGAGCCAGGGGACTGTGTGTTGGTTATTAGTATGTTATGAAAATTGCATGGATATATAGGATGGGGGTTTAATCCATCCTGTCCGTCAGAGTGTAGTTAAGCTGGAGGACCTATGTACGGGGAACTAGCCATCAACCATCACCAAGGAATAATTGGCATAGCGACGCTCACATCTGGGGTGTAGGGGCGCACCGCTTTGGGTTTCTGAGGATGTGAAATTCCACTCAGCCGGGCTTCTGTGGTCAGAGCCCTGTTGTGTTTCATTAATATTGTGGGTGGGGAGGCTTACGGAGCAGAAGAGTGGCCCCGCTCCCGGTCCAGCCTGAAAGCAGGTGCTCACTCGGACTCAGCGGGGTGTAGTGTAAGGGGAGGGGGGGCAGCAGCAATACCTCAGCTAGGTTAGGCCCTGGTTGACAATTAGATGGGGCCAATGGCCTCACTTCTTTACTACCAGTATGGTGGGTGTAGCAGGGGATATTTTAGTGGGGGACTTCACTTTCGGGTGTTACAGAGGCTACTGAGGACCTGCAGGTAGGTCTCCTCTGTGTAGGTATATTTGTGGCACTGTCTAGGCTCACACAGGCAGAGGGCTCTAGCTGGAGAGTGATTATGAGCTCCAGATGGGAAGCTCTCACTGTTTCTGCCCCCTGTAAGATGGCCGCCAGTCCCCCAGCTTTTATGCTGCCCTGTTTCCTCTCACCTCCAACTGCACTACTTTCTCGCCCTGCTGGCCGTCTGGCAGAGCTCAGAGAGGGTCTCCCCTACTAGGGAGGAAGAATCCTCTTTCTGGGGGTCTCCTGAGTGCCTCCGGGCACGATCGCGGGTGTCGCGGCTGGTGTGGAGCTCAGTTTCCGGCCCGGCTCATAAATTTAGCCCCCGGCTTCCGATCAGCGGTAGGCCGCAATCCGCAGGAGCCGTTATAATGGCTCCCCGACTCCGCAGCACTCTCCGCTGTGATGACGCTAGCCGGTGGAGGGGGATCAGGCTGCTGTTGGACCTCACGCTGGGGCTAGAACAGCCCAGAATCGTTCGGTCTGCGGGAGCTGCAGAGAAGACGTTCTGCTCAGGTATCCGTCAGGCCACGCCCCCACTGTTGACCTTCTTATAATCGACCCTATGACTCATACCCGTGCTGGATGCCTTCCTTTACAATTGTGTGATTCTATGAAACTTTTTATTTTTTAATAAAACAAAATGTATTGGCCAGCAGTGTATTTGGCCCATCTTCAAATATCACTATTATATGTAATAATGTATACCCATCTCCTAAATGAAAAATGAGTTGCAACATATTAGAAAAAAAATAATTACTAAAAATGTCAATGATATATAAACAGATACAGTATTTGTCTTTTTTCTTACGCCTGCTTTTTCTAACATGCACTGCTTAATTTGAAAACAAACAGAAATTAAAGACCTATGTTGCTTTCAGTCAATTTCTTGCCTCTGGAGTCAGAACCAGCCAATAAACCAATTTACAGCTGTGGGTCAACAGTAAAATCACTTCATTCTTGACAACATGTAATGTGAACCTTGTAACTAGCAAAATTCTTTGCTATCACACTCAGTGCTGTAGACTCACCAGTGTTAATTGTTTCTCTCCAACAGTTTATTGCCGCTTATTAATGACTATCGACAGTTTTGAGAATTATTAGACCCTGAAAGACAGAGACGTGCCATGAAGCTTGGTAATCTACTGTATTTTGAAAGGGAAATATTGACACTGTATTAGTCAAGTAGTTTACTGCAGAGTTGGTACAACATAACCTGTTGTGTAGAAAACAGAAATAAGAAAAGAGACTGTTCTGAGTGACTGAGCATAATGAAATCAGCTCCTTTAATTAATACATTACTGTAGTGCCAGCAAGCAAGAATTGTTTAAGTTTGCTCAGATTCATCCCAGTTACTGTCAAGGGTAAACATTTGAGTAACTTTGAAAAGTTTCACACTGATATGAACCTGAAAAGTTAGCATTTTAGCTAAGATTGGAATTTTGGCAGCATGTAGTATTAAGGAATTGTGACTTTCTCGATTTAATATATCTCTTATACAACAAAGTCACAGGTATGACCCAGGATTCAGAACACATGTTCAAATTGGGCAAGACCCAGGACCTACCTATTTCCCACTGTGGTGCCAATCCAGGTTTTTCCCAAGTTAGCACCGTTTACACTGCACATGGGTGCAGTCAGTTTAGGCTGGGGCTTGGAAATTAAATCATCTCCAATCGCTGTGAAATCGGGATGAATGGAACACCCAGGATGTGGTCACACATCATGATGGGTGCAAGCTCTTCACTCTGGTGGCTACTGAGCTGCCCCTCAACCTCACTTGTGCACCATCACAGATAATTGATTGCTGTCTGATTAGCAGCCATCTCCCCCAACCTACCAACCACCTTTTGAACACTGTAGTTTGAGAAGTACTATATAGGTTCTATGCATACTATAAATGGGTCCTGGAGTAGCTTATATAAACTGCCCCTTAAGCCAGGGCTTACCTGTGTCTAACCCCACATGCTTCTTGGGTTGGATTCCCAGCTAATGACCCATATTATAATTGTGTTACCCTTTCCACATGAACAAAAACTCAGGTTGACGTTCAAATAATTTGTGCAACTTGTATGTCATAAGAGGCTACAAAACCATTCTGTGTTTCAGTGAACATGGGGACTCATGCAAATTAAAATATCTTTGTCAAATGTCTATTCCAATTGTTTCAAATGCTTATATGCAGTGATGACCACTCCTGTGTGAGCCAAAATTATGGCTGCATTGGTGTTTTTAATATTTTTCCAACATCATCTTATTGTGAGTTGGACATGCGCCTGGTTTTATTGCATATACTGCAGGTTTCTGTACTTTATATGCTTCAGAACTAAGTGAATGGAAATAGGGGAATTGCAGAATCATAACAACAGTTACAGTAAGTATGTGGCTGTTAGGAGTCATCACTTATGACTCCTAACTGTCTTGCCTGTCATGGGTTTATTTCAGCCTGTGTTGGTATAGGCTCTCTGGTGGCCTCCAGTGGTGAGTCTGTGTCATTTCAGTCCAGTCCTCTGCGCATCAATTATGCACAAGTGTGTTCTCATCAGCCCTGCTAGCCTAAAGTTCACAGCTGCTCTAATTACCTGAGGCCTTGATAAGGCATCCTGACCTGTGCAACCCTGCCAGTCATAGCCTTTAGCTCAGAGCTCCTAGCCATAGTTCTGTGTGCAAGCTTGTGCTGTCCCAGCGTCTTGCACCCTGTCTTACCTCAGTCCCTGGTGTGTTCCTGGCTCCTGGATTATCCTTGTTGGTGTCTCCAGTTGTCTCCTGGTGTTCCAGTGCAGCTGCAGCCTGTCCTTCATCTGTGGATCTCGATCTTCTCAGATAAGTCAGGGGTCTCCCTGCAGTCTCACTACTCTCAGCATTTCTGCATTACCACCTGCATACTGCTTGTAATCCTGCTCTGATTGGTTGGTACAACCCCCTGTGGTTGTTCACCCCAGTGTTGGTTTCATTTTTGTACCAACACTGTGCATTGTTGCACCCACATGGGGTATTGTTTTACCATAGTTACCGGGGCACCTATTTATCTTTAGTGTGTCATCTCCTGAGGTTGCCCCTTGCCTTTTCCCTGCCTTGACGGAAGCGTTGTCTCCCATAAGACCTGGTGGCATCGGGGTTGGAGCCGGCTTAACCAGCTCCTTCGAACATGGCTATTATAGGTGAAGCCTAGCACCGCACGCATCCTTCAATCACAGCTAGGGGCAATGGAGCCACGGTTCTGGTTCGGGGGATACTCCCAGAGTCCTAACAGTGGCTTAAAATAAATGTACACTTTTTCCAGGTGTATCTTTTGCACCTAAAATAACAAAGTGCAAGTCATGATGATTAGTAGCAAACCAGGGGTTCACAACAACTCTGAAAATGTGAAATCTGATGTACATGGAGGAACATATGCCCAATTTACTTTGCCCTCTTCATCAGCCCCACAGATTACATGTTCACTCAAGTTTGGATTATTCAGAAATGGAAGAATGTGGAAAAATTATATTGGGGAAACACAAAAATTGACATCATGTTGCAAAGGAGCGTAGGAAGCATTTTAAATAGTGGAACAGAAATTGACATACAGTAATGTGGAAAACTGGAATAATCATTTTGCTTACATAATGTTGTAGTCACTGAAGAGCAATTATATATAATGTGGCACGGGAGACTGGAATAATACTTTTAAAAATACTAGCTGGTGACTTTGGGGCCCCAGAGAGTAGTATAATTAGGAATTTAAGCCGGATATAATCTTGCTATAATAAGCAAAACAATGGATTCTCTATTCTGTATAATGTGGTGCCAGTGAAGACATAATATAGTATATGGGACATCTAGAACTTCTCATTTATTTTTATACTTGACTAAATATTGTTTATTGGTGCAAATAAAAAAAGATTTGAGGATAACAATAGAACAAATGTATAATAAACTCTTTGGTTCAAGCACTGAAATTACGTAAGTCTCAAGTTAGACTAAAAATGTATGCACATGAAAACGAATACTTGAAGGCACCGCCAAGGCCTTCAAATTAGGGATGTTATTCACATGATTCCACTTGCATCTGGATCCTACCTACCAATGTCACTACTAATCTCCGATATCATTCTGGCTACAGACCACTCATTGCAAGATTGAATAAAGGGAATTATGACATGAGAGAATGGAAAGGGAGAGACTCTATTGCCCCCACTCTTCTCACCATATCTGTCACCAAGCATTCAACTGCCCTCTATACATGGAACTTAAATCTGCTTTTGATTATTTCAATTACACTAAATTCAACAAAAAAATAAAGTAAATTGTTTATATTAGAATCTTTTTATATACAACAGTGTTTAATATTTACTAAAATGTAAAAAAAAATGATTAATGATACAGCAGTGGAATGAACCATATAATGAGTATATATGGTTCATCTATAGATTCTTTGAAGATAGATGGCTCTGCTCAGCTAATATACTTGCTTTTACAATACTTACCATACAGCACTTTGTCTTATTTTATAAGTGTAAAGGGAAAAGGGGAATGAGAGAGTAGACTAGTGCAAAGGTTAAGGGTTTTGGCTAAGTTTGAAAAGAGTAATTTGTCTTATTTACTGGACCACATTCAGCATTTATAGTTTTCGTTCACACCATATAATTTAAAATATTCTGAAATCATGCAACAAAATAGTATTGATTACAATAAAATATTGGATATTATAATTTAGTTGCTTTCCTTTGACAGTGTATTCAGTTTGTATCGGTAGCATTTAAAAGTAGGCTGAAGCTGGCAACAGTGCCACATAAATATTCATATAACTTTGTGACTGTGAAGCATGCTGAGAATAGGAATAGCATTTATTTTACAGTCCCCTGGTAAAGTTTTAGGACTCTTTTTTTTTATTCAGATAGAGGAGTCAAGTCTTAGGAGGATTTATCATAGTTGTAAGTAAAATATCCTCTTTTATTAGCTGTGTATTGCCTTTCATATGAAATTCACCATGAGCATGCTTCTTTCCTGGAAAAAGGGCTGTTGGTATTCCTTGATCTCAGCAATGCTCTGTGAATCTCATTACGAAGGTGCATTTAGTAAGTGTTCCACAGCAACACCGTATGACCTCTGCGGAGAGATAATACAAAATCACAGAGCTTTGTACAGTCAGTAGCTATATATTGCTTATCTTTTGATTATATATATGAAATGTATATTTTTTTTATTCTCCTATCTATGACATTTAGTTTAATTAATTTTATTAAAAATACATATAAAACATGGTCAGTAAGCTCAATAACTATCCAATTAACTTTTATATTTTTAAGGGTACATATAATGAGAACCAACAACAGAAAGAAGCTTTGAAAAATGCTTTGGGGGATAATCTTATTCCTGTCAGTTTCCAAAGGAATTTAACCTCCAATCTCTTCAATTCATGTGCTAGCAAAGCCTATTAATCCAGTCTAGGACTAATTCCTCTATTCATCTATATTTTAAATACCGAAGGAGAAAGCAGTTCCACCTTATGAAGAGAATGCAAGCCAGAAAAGGATATATGTCAGTGGGATGTATTAGATAACTTGTGTGCACTCACAGAACATCTGTCTCTAAGAATATGCAATACCCAGCATCTCATAGGATTTAGTATTGTGAATGAGACTTAGCTTTAATTTGTAGTTATCAACAAAAGAGCAACGAGCTCCTTCGGAATCATGTTATTAAAGGTATATTTCACTGAAAAGTTAAATTACCAATGTGCATACCATTATTTTAATTAAACAGTTTACATATGAGACTGATTGTATTGTAGCACCCCTTCTTAACTCTGGGTCATAGAATATATTAAGCTCATACAGTAGCATTGCTTTGCTGTAGCATTCTGCTCATTCATAGGGGGCATTCAATCTTGGTCGTTACTTTCGACAGTCAGAAATATTGGCCATCGGTATTAAATCCTTGATGTTTTAATCCAGGTTTCCCCTCATGCAGATTCAAATTAAAGTGGAATCTGCATTGTCGAAACAGCAGCTGGATTGTCAAATCTGCATCCATTTCGACTATCGGCAGCTGCTTTTGTTGATCCACAGAGATTCCAACTGTAGGAATCTATTCTGACATTTACAAAAATGGACCTGCCATTGAATAGGTTGAATGTCAATTCGACTTAATCTTGTAAGAAAAGGACAATATTACAACCTGGCAGAAATATCATTCAGTATTGAATACCGCACATAGAGATAGAACTTTTTCCTTTTGGAAATATGGTGTAATCACCTTAATGCAGTACTCTGGCAATATTGTTAATATGGACCTTTGGTTGTTCATCGTGCAGGCACGCCAGAGCTTTCTGTCTTGGCATGCTGTTCCGCAGGCATCCCTTTCTCGGCAAATTACATGCAGAGACGGAAACCTCTGGCACACTGGTGGGATGAATAAACCTGGCTCCATCTGTATAGTGGGTTCAGTGTGTATACTGCAAACACTGCACCCATTTTATAGTAGTCATCTATCCATTTTTCAGTAGTCATCTGTCCAGCGGTGCTATGGCAGTGTTGTCAAATCACTGGGGAAAATGAAGTGGTGGGCTTTCTCCTGGAGACTTTAGCATGTAAATTAGGGAAAACTCACCAGGAAAATGTCCACAATGCCATTTTTCTGGAGTGCTGCATAAGCACAGTAGAGTCTAACGTCGTGCTAGAGTCTACTATTGCCCTGCACTGTGACACTGATTGTGCTGCCCAGTTGCGAGTGAGAGAGAGAGGATAAGGCCCCTGTTTGAGACTGAACACAGGTCTTCTCTCAATTCGCCAATGAATAGATTATTAGTAGTGCATATAGATGCAAAGCAAGATAAATTGTTCACTCAGCCTTTTTTCAGAGCAATTACAACCTCTATTTAAAGTATATTTATTGTACTGCACATGATGTGCATTTATATTAAAAAAATAGCTGTGTTTTTGATTACCATTGTATTTTCACTTTGAAAATATTTATTTATTTCTTATGTTTATGTATGACATTTTAAACATACCAGAAAATGTTGCCCCCCTCCCTGTAGATGCTTTTCAGAATAGTGCAGTGGTGATCACTGGCTGTCCCAACACTGATGCCCATGGGTGGGACAGTGGGACAATTAAAATTAGCAGGAGAGTCCCACTGTTATTTGGACAGTTGGGAGGTATGCACAAAGTTTGGGTGAAAAAGTATACCTTTCCTTCAACATTTCCTCAAAATGGTATTCTTTTTTTTTCTCAATTTAAAAACTATAAATAAACTTGCTATACAAACAGTGCAAAGTCATTCAGTAATTTATGTAGTTCGTAAGTTAGTGTTTCTGCATGAAGAGCAAAGTTCTTCATGCAGTTAGAGAAACACATAAGGACCTTTCCACATGACATTGAAGATTTTCATCTTACAACACTCTTTTTCTGTCCTGAAATAATCTTGTAAGACATCTTGTAAAACAATGTCACAATTAATACGATGTTGACATCGCATACTGACATACTAGCTAACCTCTCCAGGGGGTTTATTTACTAAAAGTCGATTTTAGGTCTCTTTACAATAAACCAAAATCCCAACAAAATTGACTACAGTGTTTTTATGCCAAATAGCTCATTTGCTAAGAGTCGATTTTTAGTTACATACTGCTGTCAATGGCACATTGGTTTCTATTCCAGGTTCTATATGTGTTTTTCACCCTAAATAGAACAAAAAAATCAACTCAACTGACTCAACAGGGAATAAAAGGGATTAAAAATGGACTCAAAATCAACCTATTTGATAAAAAAGTTGCATGCACTGTATTACTCACAAATACCATAATTCCTGGGCTAATTTGCATATTCTTGAGTTTTACTATACCTTTATAAGCCATGGCATATGCAGCCAGAATGCTCCAATGCTTCTCTCCCATGTTCTTTTCATCATATTGATGTTTCAGACAATTCACAATAAACATTGCCCAAAACACCAAAACAAAATGGAAAGAAGCAGAGTAGGTAAGGAGAGGGCATATTAAAGAGAATGAGACAGCTGAGAAGCTGGACAAAACACATATAGGCAAATAATAAAACACAGAAGAAATTATTAATAGGTAGAAGAGAAAGTAAAAAAGTATACTAAAGCTCAATACACACAGCAGTGGTTCCCAAACTGTGTGTCTAGGCACCTTGGGATGCCTCAGGACACTTGCAAGGGTGCCTTGGGTTGGTGGTCCAGGACTAATTCAAATAATGTATGGCCAATGTAACGGTCAAATCCAGTCGTGGTAGCCTTTAATCATAACATATGGAGATAAACATAAGCAAATCCTGTCCCTCGCCACATAATTAATTCTAAGGATGACATTTCAATACAATGTACTTAATTTAATGTTTGTATGTGATACTCTAAGGAGCTGTGATCTAAAGAAAAAGTTTGAAAACCACAGCACTAGAGGATATTTTCTAAGCTTTTGCTCAGAAAGGGCCTTCTAGGGTGTAGCATCTACTGAACATGTGGGTCAATTTTTGCTCTATATCCAATGAACCACATGTTCACCAGGTCCTGATGATGTCACTGAACGGTATAATTCAATTCGACCACCTGCGGCTGATATTGGTAACGACACTAAAAATACTATCTTGCACACGCAATACAAGGTACAGTATACTACACAATACTGTGTACCTCTCATGGAAATACTTCAGAAAAAACAGGCTTAAGCCTACAGTGAGGCACATGTATATAATATAACTATAAACACATCCCAATCCTACAACAGTTGACTACTCAACCCCAATATATGGGTTAATCCACGTTTAGTTTAAAGCAGCCTTTCGTTTATATTCTAAACATAATAAAAAATGACAATAATTATTCACGGTTATAAACCTTATTTTACTAATGATGAAGCAAAACCTTCTACATATACTATACTAAATCTACTTGTGGCACTTTAATTGTGAAATCTAATATCTCAAACCTTGAGGTTGAAATTGGCTGATTTCTTTGACTTGCATAGTTTATTAAGCCACATTGGGGCATATTTAATAACACGATCAAATATGCATCAAACCTGTGCTAATTTCAGAATGCAGCAATATGCAGATGTAATAGGAATCTACAGCTTTACATTTTTGCAGCGCCATGGCAAATGAATTGATCTCATGGTCTTGGCTGCTACAATGGAACATAATTTTCCATTCAGTGTGATGCCACAGTGAAGAAGAGATTCCGTTCTTCAAAACAACCGCACTTGGAAGATCAGAGTTTTCTTATTTTCCCTAGAGCAATTCAAAAACAACCCATTAAACCGAAGTTTGCATTAGTGAATAAAAGTTTTGTAATGTACATTTTTTTTTCTTTTGAGCAATAAAATTTTTTATTAAGAATTTTTGCTTACCCTTCATCAAATGAGAATCAATTTTCCCAGCTGACTAAACTGGATTACTGTACCGTAAAAACACTGTCAGTGCTCAACAAAAATAATTAGGATGGTAAAGTACATACAGAGGTGATGCTTGCTGAGAACTCTGCAGTATTAGTATCTGAAAGTGCCAATTCCTTGCAATAAACATTTTAGCATTTATGTTGTAAATATTGTGTTCAATCTTTATTTTAAACATTAAAATTATTTTGTGTCCTACAGTATAAAACAATTACATTAGTGCTATAATAATACTACACAGAAACAGATTAAACCTAAATCTACTTTATATTTCTTTAACAAATTACAACATTTTAACTCTAGTTCCTGGACTTAATTTGCCTAATCCTTGATTATTATTATTTTTTCATAGAAAATGAGAAACTCTAAAGAGCTACAATAAATTACCTTAAATAACTTTAATAACTTAAATCAATCAGGATATTTAAATGTCATCTTAAGCATCACTGGAGCCTCTGCTTAATATTCTGAACATTTGCATACCAAATCAAATAGTGAAAGATTTTACTTCACAAAATATTGTGAATCTGTTTGGATTTTTCTGAAAATCATTTGTGTAGTCTTTATCCTTAATATTATAATTCCTAAATGATGTATTCATTTTTAATTTTACTATTTACCTATTCATTCATAACTTTTACATTTACAGTGATCAGATACTAATGTTTGCAATTATCTTGCAATTTTAGATATTTTAGATTGTTCATGTTAAAATTGGATTTTCTTGAGTAATATCCTTTGGGGCTGTTTATTCATTTAACATTTAAATAATGCAGACATCTTTTAAAGTGTTTTCTTCAGAAAAAATGTTTTGAGTGTTTTAACAAAGAATATTACACTTAATTTTGATTAAAATACTACCAAATGATTCTGGTGATTTTGTAAACACTAGAGCAGTGTGGAGAAATGTAATGGTCAATAATGTTTAAGAAAAGTAGATCTAAACATTGGGATTGACTTTTCATGTGAGTAAATCATCCCATTTTTCTAAAGAAGTAGACCAGTGATGAAAATTTGGGGGATCTGACATGAAGGTTACTGCTTCACTATATAACTTTTCTAAAAGTGGTAGTTTGTACTGCCAGCAAGGAATGATTCATATTCAATTTAGTCATGTCTAGCCTTAGAATGGCTGTGTATATGACCATCATAACTTCTAAACCAAGCCACACCTTGTTAAGCATGTTATTGATGACAATAAGTAGTAGCAAATAAAGTTTAATTCTGGCATACATGTTACAGTACCTGTAAACATGATTCTTTACTGCGTAGGAGTTACTATTGGGCAAAATAATTGAACATATAAAAGTCATAAGGAGTCCCAGGTGGCAGATATGTATAGGTATTTGACTTATATGAATCACACATATGTGTATAGTCACTTTCTGAGCATACACAAAGCAATCTTGCACAAGCTTCTCATATTGTATAACAGCTGAATCATGATATGTGAATTTTCATTTCCCACTGCCAATATCTTCATTGCATAGATCCATTCCTAATCAAATACCACTTGGAATATTCCTGCAGTAACATTAAAGCTCTATAGTATGCCATATGTTCAGGGGCGGGCTGGGCTGGGGGGCAGGGTGCCATATGCCCCCCGGGCCAGTACATATATGCGGCACTAGGGCCACTTGTGCTGCGCATGCCTGACAGCTGGGAAGGATCTTCTGCCTGCATCCCTGGCTGTCAGTGTCAGGAGGATGCGGCTGCTGCGTGCTCAGCTCACTGCTGTGTGCAGACGCTTAGGAGGGTTCTTTGAGGGGGCGGGGCTTATCTGGGCTCCGTGAAGGGGGCGGGGCTTATTGGGCTGAGCTGGGGGAGACGCTGACGAATTGGTCACTGGCTAGCTGAGCTGACTGCTGGGTGCAGACTGCAGACAAGCTAGCAGCCTTTGTGATTGTGCAGCACACACCTTCCTCCCACAGTAGCTACAGGATTTATTCAGCTGCTGCAGCCCTGGAAAGAGGGGTCTTTTAGAGGCAAGGGGTGTATGCAGCTGTACCCCATGCAGTAAGTAAGCTACTGTTTTTTTTTTTTTTTCTTTAATGAAAAATGTTAAATCTTAAACTGCCTGCACATTACACAATGGTCCTGATTCAGACATAATCACAATGCATATGCATGACCAGGCCTAGCAAACAAAGACTGCTACATTTTCCCTTCGCTGGCCGATCGCAAGATGACAGAAAGTAGACATCTAGGGGGGTAACCAGCCATTTAGTGGGAGTGTCAAACTGGGCATGTGAGAAAAATGCTGGGTGTGCCTATGAGGATATGTGGCAACAGAAGCAGCCCGGATGTGCCTGTATTTATAGCAGTCATAGAGTAAGTCATCGCAGCCGCCGAGTAAGTCATCGCAGCCGCCGAGTAAGTCATCGCAGCCGCCGAGTAAATCATCGCAGCCGCTGAGTAAATCATCGCAGCCGCCGAGTAAATGGCTGCTGCTGTGGCTGGTGTCCAGTGTAACAATAATTTGATGGTGAGCAGTTTCTGTGCCTATGAGGATATGTGGCAATAGAAGCAGCCCGGATGTGCCTGTATTTATAGCAGTCATCTCAGCCACCGAGTAAGTCATCGCAGCCGCCGAGTAAGTCATCGCAGCCGCCGAGTAAGTCATCGCAGCCGCCGAGTAAATCATCGCAGCCGCCGAGTAAATGGCTGCTGCTGTGGCTGGTGTCCAGTGTAAAAATAATTTGATGGTGAGCAGTTTCTGACAGGATATGGACATATTCAATCAGGTGCAAATCTACAAGTTTAGGGGGGAGCAGCCTGTGGTGTCATTGCATTATTATTATACAGGAGGAGCAGTCTGTGGTGTCCTGCTCTAAACGCAAGGGAGCAGCCTGTGGTGTCTTGTTCTTTATGCAAGGGAGCAGCCTGTGGTGTCCTGTTATTTACACAAGAGAGCAGCATGTGGTGTCTTGTTCTTTACGCAAGGGAGCAGCCTGTGGTGTAATGTTCTTTACGCAATGGAGCAGCCTGTGGTATCCTGTTCTTTACGCAAGGGAGCAGCCTGTGGTGTCCTGATTTTTACGCAATGGAGCAGCCTGTGGTGTCCTGTTCTTTACGCAAGGGAGCAGCCTATGGTGTCCTGTTCTTTACGCAAGGGAGCAGTCTGTGGTGTCCTGTTCTTTACCCAAGGGAGCAGTCTGTGGTGTCCTGTTCTTTACACAAGGGAGCAGCCTGTGGTGTTCTGTTCTTTACGCAAGGGAGCAGCCTGTGGTGTCCAGTTCTTTACGCAAGGGAGCAGCCTGTGGTGTCCGGTTCTTTACGCAAGGGAGCAGCCTGTGGTGTCCTGTTCTTTACACAAGGGAGCAGCCTGTGGTGTCCTGTTCTTTACACAAGGGAGCAGCCTGTTGTGTCCTGTTCTTTACGCAAGGGAGCAGCCTGTGGTGTCCTGTTCTTTACGCAAGGGAGCAGCCTGTGATGTTCTGTTCTTTACACAAGGGAGCAGCCTGTGGTGTCCAGTTCTTTACGCAAGGGAGCAGCCTGTGGTGTCCGGTTCTTTACGCAAGGGAGTAGCCTGAGGGGTCCTGTTCTTTAAGCAAGAGAGCAGCCTGTGGTGTCCTGTTCTTTATGCAAGGGAGCAGCCTGTGGTGTCCTGTTCTTTACGCAAGGGAGCAGCCTGTGGTGTCCTGTTCTTTACGCAAGGGAGCAGCCTGTGGTGTCCTGTTCTTTACGCAAGGGAGCAGTCTGTGGTTTACTGTTCTTTACGCAAGGGAGCAGCCTGTGGTGTCCTGTTCTTTACGCAAGGGAGCAGCCTGTGGTGTCCTGTTCTTTACACAAGGGAGCAGCCTGTGGTGTAATGTTCTTTACGTAATGGAGCAGCCTGTGGTGTAATGTTCTTTACGTAATGGAGCAGCCTGTGGTATCCTGTTCTTTACGCAAGGGAGCAGCCTGTGGTGTCCGGTTCTTTACGCAAGGGAGCAGCCTGTGGTGTCCTGTTCTTTATTTATGCAGGAGAGGAGCTTGTGATGTCTGGAGTTGATATAATCAACTCCAGGCCTAATCTTTTCTTTTATTAATACATTTTTTTTAAATGAAAAACCTGCAATGCGCTGTTACTTATAGGCCAGTACTCTGGTCTTGCCCCCTAGGCTAAAATTTGCCAGCCAGCCCCTGCATATGTTGCAGTAACACCCGGTAATAAGGAAGGTAAATCATGAATCACGAATAAGATCCTTTACAGAAATATAAAAGTTGGACAAACATTTACTGGATAAAACATCAATTGGTACAAATAAGAAATAGAATCTGTCTGTAAAATATCAGAACCTACCAAATCAGCAATGGATATCTATACCAGGTTGAACTAGATGGACGCAAGCCTTTTTTCAGCCTTACCTACTATAAATACATAATATTTTACTAGATAACAGGTAACAAAAAAATAAGCCCTAAACTGTTTCCACTAAATTGTACAGTGTATATTACTTTTAAAAGCAGTATTTAATGCCCAGTATAAGGTGACAATTAGTACAGCTGTATCGGGCATACCTAAAAAAATTTTTTAGAATAATACCAAGAGTAAAGACATAAATACTCACATAACAATTGTTGTGTCAGTGTTTCTTTTTCAGAATTCACCAAGGGCACTAAATGTCTCATACTTCCAGTCACTGACAGACAGTTGTACTAATCAATAGTGTTAATATTTTGTATAACTCTATAGTGTAAACTGATGTGCTTCATATATTGCCTGGGGATTATGGTAGGACCCATGGACTAATGAGCCTAGACACTTCATGATTTCCTCTATGAAAAGAACAGCCCACACATAGTAGAAACCCTACAAAATATACTAATAAACTAAAACATATGGTTGGTTAGCTAGAAAGAATCATGCAATGACAATGACTTGAAACATTAACTGTGATATATTTTTTGTCAAGTGGAAACATTTTTTTAAATGAGAAAATTAACAATCACGACTTATACAATTCTTATTTGGGTATCTAAGCCATGACCCTATAACATTTTCTGTTTTGGTCCACTTTAGATTACTTTATAAAAAGCTTAAGTTGATGATGTTAAATGTTGTTGTTTTTTTGCACACTGTGTAACATTGTATGTTTTGGGCTTTGCAATTTTGAATATTAAAGTGCATAATAAATTATGTCTGCTGTTGTTCATAATACTTCAGAAGATTGAGTGGAAAATTTGCACTCGTGCTAAGAGTCCCTTGGTGTCTATATAAATTGTTGAGATGTAAAGTTATTCATGTTTAATGATGGATGGAATTATTATTATGCTTTAGGTTAGTTCCACAAACAAATAAATGCTATTTTGAAATAAAACAAATTAATGTAGTGGATATACAATACAGCAATATATATTTTTTAACTCCATTGACCTATTGAGAAGCAATTGTAGATTGCATGCTGATGTAAGTGAATCACTTTACTAATTATTTACTTTTGGTTTGCAAATTATTTCCAGATCCCACCGGATGTCCAAAATAACTTTATATGTTTAATATATATTTAGTCATGTATTCTGGAGTCACACAGAGTACAGTCTTTGATAGTACAACCCCAATTTTATACGGGTGGCCAGGGGTTTGGACACAGTTACATTTATATTTTGTCAGAATGAATTCATTTAATTAATTTAGTTTCAAATGTAACTCTTAAACTATGTACACACACTTCGTGTTTTGCTTTAGATTCAATGTTAGATTCGATTTACTTTTAGATCTGGCATTAGATCTTCCCATTCAATTTGGCATTAGATCTGTACTTTTGCATTAGATATCGATTTTGATATCAAATTCGAGTTACATTCATGGTACATTGTACACATTTGATTTACTGGATCGAATTCGATATTACCTTGGCTGCACAGTCTTTTTTTCTTGTTGATTTTGAGAAAACGGGAACGCGCATCGAATCAAACGCAGATCGAAAGTGTCCTAAAAACCATTCGATTTGGATTAAACTTTGCTTCTATGAGCAAAATCTAATCGAAAGCAGGGAAAAATGTGTACACGGCTTTAGAACTTGTGAAGAGATGCTAAAATTAGGTTTATTAATGATAATAAGAGAAACACTTTAGAATGAATTCAAGGTGGATATTTTAAACCTAACTGAATTGGACTGAAACTTGACTGAATTCGACAGCAATAATTTTACTGTCAATTACTTTTAACATTGTCATATATTCCAAAGAATGATTTTTCATAAAAGCCCTTTTTAACAGTACAATTTCCAGGTTTGAGTGTGAATTTTTACAGAAAATGTGACATCTTGTTAATTATATGTTTCAGAGTTTCTTTTATGTGAGACAGAAATGGAAAATAAAAACACCCATTTATCCGTTATAAAGCAACATCTAGAACAGAAGAACAGCTACAAATACAAGACCGTAAATGTCAGTCAATAAATAGCTTACAGAATATAAAGACATTATCAGTGTTGCATGCATTTTGTATGGACTCCACTTTTCTTTGCATGAATGGGGTCCGCTGCAGACGGAGCACGGAGAGAGTCATCTAAAGCCGGCGCCCGTCATCCACCCTGACGTGTCTGTGTCTGCAGCCGGCGCCTTGGTGATTCAGTGCTGGAACTTGAAACAACAGGACCCGGTAAGCTTCGGGTCTTTACCTGAGACTGAGTTACACTGTCCACTCTTGTGGAACTACAGGTACATTCATGCCCATCTAAACTATCCAATCTGCTTAAACAAACATGGCGATATTCTGTCCACTGTCCCATTGACAATATTGGAATGGACATATAGTAATATATTGTGAAGTGGATATTAATTTACTTTTGGAGAAAGAACTGAGATATTATCTGTCCTTTATGAGCCTGGACAAATAAATATAAGGACATTGCCGAGGGGTCTTAACAAAGAATATAAGCTGCTTTTCCAAGGTTGTTTGCAATTAAATGTATTTTTAATTGATTGCATTTTAGTAATAAATAAATAAATAAATAAATATAATTACTGGTATACGTGCGCTCTCTTTGGTTCTATTACATTGTATATTTCTTGACTTCCAGTGTCAATTCTGGGAGCAGCACAAATATACCAGTTTGAATTATAGAGCACTCTATAGGATTTAATTATTTGAACAATATATAGAGATTATCAATAATTTTTTGCACCTGATTTGTATATTTCTTTATGCTTCTGTATTCACCTTTTACTTATCTACATGAAGTGATAGGATGAACCGGCTTGGCAGATATGAAAATATGTGAGAATCACTCTGAATTGTGAATGTCCAATGGAACTGAACCCCAAATTGCATATAATTATAGACTAAATTCATTTTTAAAAATAGTAAGAACACAAAATTGAAAGAAAACTGTATTACAGTATAAATCTTGGAGAATCTCAATTGAACTTGTTGCACTTATTAGGACACATCTTTGTCCTACCTTATTTAACCATTTAAAACATACTAGTCTCAGTTTGGTTTCATAATAATATAGTTTATATACCACTGCAACAAGCTAAAATTATTAACACATATTACTGTATATTGCTGGTTCAGAAGTCACATGTGGTCTATTGGTTTATATTTTTTATCTATACAAATGAATAATTTATCACTCAAATATAACTTTTTATGTACTATCTTATGAAACAAACACCTGTCTTTTGAGATTTTATAGAGGTTGAATAACACACCTATATACAGTACATTAACAACTAGTTGGATGGTTGAAGGAAAGTTGATCTGCTGTAAGGGCAGGTTTATTTAAGAATATTAATATTTAAAATAAATTGAAAATTATTATTTTGGTACTCTTTACCTAGAAGGGCGCCCACGATTTTGATCGTGGGCATCGTAAGGAAAAAAAAATCGCTTCGGGTTGACGTTGATCGTGGGGTGGCGTTAACAATTGGGGGGCCATTTCACACTTCAGGGTGCCTATTTGGCCTCTGTGGGCCATTTAACATTGTTCCCTATGGAAAATCGGGTCAATTGGGACATTTAACATTGTTCCCTATGGGAAATCGCGGTCATCGCGTCGGACGCATTGCATGCGATTTTTTAGTACATGCGATGCCCGCGATGGCCGCCCTTCTAGGTAAAGAGTACCATTATTTTTTATCAGGGGTTGTTCAATAACATTTTCTTTCATAGTGGAATTTATCATTAGTATTTTTTTTCTTTAGTATTTTTTTCTTTGATATGTTGTTGTTCTTAAGAGTGATTTCTTGGCTAACAATTTGAAGGGATTAATATTTATTTGTGGGAAGAATTCATCCTTAACTATCTTCCTTACACATAGCAATATGTTCTCATTAAATAACTAGGCTTCATAAACAGTGAAACCTGATATGTAATCAAAATTTGTAAGGCAGAATCTGGAAAACATAGATAACAAGAAGGACATTATTTTGGTTAAACATTTACATGAAAATTCATAAAAGCTTGTTCACGCCTACTGAAGTGATCTCTACCGCATGGCATTTTATGAGGTTGAAAGCATGGATATCTGACATTTATTTCTAATTTGTCCTTTATATGCAAATATTTTTGAGGACACTTAACAGCATCCAGAAAATATAAAAAGAATACCTTTTTTAATTCACTTGAAACAATAATGCTATATTTCTGATACTTGAGAAACAAAGATACTCAAAAATATCATTGGCTTTGTTGAAAATGGAGGTGGCATTTGTAGAGGGAGGAGGCAACATGGAGAAAGAAATGAGGCAGCATTAGTAGAAGGAAAAGGAGACAGCATGGGAAAAGAAAAGGGGGTTGCATGGAAAGAAGAAGGAAATGGCATGAGGGGGAAAAGAAGGCAGCATGTTCAGAGGGATTAGGATGCATGGGAAAAAGAAGGAAGTGGCATGAGAAGGGGACAAAATGGAAAGAGGGAGAAGGATGAGGCATGGGAAGAAAAATGAGGTGGCTGAAGGAGAACACAGCACATGGAGGAGAATAAGTAGGCAGGCTTTACACTACCACTTGAAAGCAGGGGATTGATTAGAGTTAAAGCAATGGTAATCAATGGTTCCACTCCATTGTTCTGTACTCTATGTAATTGTAAATCCACACACCCATAGTTGCAGCTCTGTTAAGCAATGAAGGCTGGACCAGTGGTGGAGTTGCCAATAGAACCAATAAATGTCTACCTATCATTTTTAGAATTAATTTAAGGTACTTGTTTCTTAGCAGGGTGCCCAGATTTCTTACGTATGCAAACGTAGTGAAATCGCATCTCATCGCATTGCATGGTACATTTTAACCGTGCGATGTGTGCGATGCGATACGATATTTCATTGTACAAGCACCCATGCCATGAGATGCTTACAATGAGATGTGTTGGGTGCTTACAATGAGATGTGCTGCTATGTGATGTGTGCATAGTATGTGATGTGATGGGTGCTTACAATAGTAAGCACCTGCACCTATGCCATTGTTTAGCGTCAACCCCAGTATCCACGCCACCCCAAAGTGTGGCGAGCGCAGCGGAATGCGTCCTCTGACCTTTTCATACTCCCACTATCCACGTCGGCGTGGAGTTGACTTTAGATAGTGTGTCCACTGAGCTCGAAGCGCGGTGAGTGCAGCGAGCCCGTGAGGGGACGCGGATTACTTTACATGTATTCCGTGTCCCCTTGTCACGCTTCGGGCTCAGTGGCTCGCTGTGCTCGCCACACTATCTAAAATCAACTCCATGCCAACGTGGATAGTAGGGGTATGAAAAGGTCAGAGGACGCGTTCCGCCGCCGCTCGCCACACTTCGGGGTGGCGTGGATACTTGGGTTGATGCTAAACAATGGTAAGCACCCATCACATCACATACTATGCACACATCACATCACATAGCATCAGATCTCATTGTAAGCACCCATCACATCTCATTGTAAGCACCCATCTCATCTCATGGCATGGGTGCTTGTACAATGAAATATCGCATTGCATCGCATTTGGTGCCACGCGATCCTATGCGATATTTCATTGTATGAACACTCCTGTGCAGTTAACATGGACATCGCATTTTCCTACGCAGAATAGCACACTAAGCTATTTGCTTAGTGGGCGCCCTGCTAGGAAACAAGTACCTCATTTAATAAATATTACTTCTATGCTGATTGGTGACAATGGTAAACTATTTTCACTACTTGACAATATATTGTACATTAAAGACATTTTACCATAGTCCTATCAGTATGTGACCTTCATCATAGGCCAGTGGTTGCCAAACTGTGTGCCGTGGTTCCCAAACTGTGTGCCGTGGCTCCCTGTGGTGCCTCGGGACACTTGCAGGGGTGCGCCACAGGTTGGTGATCCAGGAACAATTCTAATTATTTATGATCAATTATTAATGGATAAAACCAGTGCTGGTAGCTGCCAATCATTAAATATGTGTACAATCACAAGCAAATCCTGACCTTTACCACATAACTGAACAAAAGAAGCACATATAAACTCAATCTACTTAATTTTATATATATTTTTGGGAGCCTATGGGGTGCTGTGGTAATATTCTGATACTCTAGGGTGCCGTGATTCGAAAAAGATTGGGAACCACTCTCATAGGCTTTATTTTATATAACCACTATTTGACAGTAAATGCAGTGTAGTTGAATCACCAAGATTGGGATGTACTAAAAGACAAACACTGTGAAAACCCTGAAATCGGCATTTTTCTGACTTTGTCCGCAATTCTCATATGTACTAAGCACCAGAATGTGATGTTGCTGTGATTACCCATAGAGCTTCTTTCCACAATTTCCACTAAGAGAGATCCAATCAGATCCCTCCTACATCTCCCAGCTGCCACCGAGTCATCTGTGCATGCATAGAGCAATTCCTAGTGCTGAAACCCGGAATACTCAACATTTCAAAAGACAGCTCTTACTGGGAAAGCTGTCCTTTGCATTACTATTTTCATATATAAGTACGCCATTAGTATCTATGTAGTTACAAGTGAGGCTTAGAACATCCTTCCCCATGGCTAATGTAAAAGGGTCATACAGTTTAGAATATGGCAGTAGTCATTTTTTGATGATTTTTCCAACAGTCGAAAACTTCAGCACTTTTCAAAAGATAGGTTGAATGTAAATTTGACAGAAAATTAAGTGTTGATCTTTTAATACCTATATGGATAGTTTATTGTATAAATTATAAGGGTTTAGATTGACCTACTCTACAATAATACTTTAGTGGATATTAATCATTGTATTTCAATGTGTTTGAAACCAGTATATACTGTGCAAAACCTTGCAAAGGTATTCAGAGCTTTGATGCTTTTTCTAATTTTAATGGATAACAAATTCTACACATACTTTTATTCTCTGTGATATTTTTTTTATTTCAAAGCACTGAAATCCTTTTTTTCTATTTCATGTGACATAATTTTTTTTTCCATATAAAAATAAATAATAAAAATAGAGAATTCTCTGTCTTTTAAACAATATCAGTTTTGTGTGCACATCTAAACTACAGTATACCACAGAAAGTGTATTGGTAAATTTTGAGCTAAGGTGTTAGAAACTATTAAGAAGTTGTTTCAAATACTACAGTACTTTATTAAACAGATACATTGAATGAAAAGGGTATATTTCACATTTTCTTTCTTACTTTAAAAGCTAAATGGGTTTTTATAACTGTAAATCATAATATCAAGGGAGCAAAAGAACTATTGAGCCACTCAGTTTGACAATAAAGCAATTTCAATTCCCATTTCTAATGTAGTGAAGATGCCTTGATACAAAGGTAACTGTTTCACATTGGCAACAAAATACTGTAATTTAAGATCTTCAAAAAATGCAACTCTGCAAATTGCAACGTAAGTTAAAGAAAGTGAGACTTTTACATGTGGAAAACAAATTATAGTGTATTTCTACACATACAGTATCATATAATGATTGATATAGGACGCAATACTTTGTATATAAACTGTTACTGTGCCTCTTAAGGCACAAGGTAACATCTTTGCTATACAGACTGGATTTACATTCATTTCTTAAAATATATTTCCATGTTTATTATATTTAAACAGTAGTTTGTGGTTCAGGACTACAATGTTTAAGATGATGAGTCTAGAGATTAATTAAAGTAAAGTACACGAATAGTGCCTTGAGTCCTATTGTAAAAAAAAGATCAGATTGGGAGAATATATCATAAAACAAACCAAGGATTAAGAGCAAGAGAAGGTAATCATCTGAAAGCCAAGTGCCAGGCAACAAACATGTCTGGAAACCAAGGGTAAAAGGCAAACTTGGCAGATCAGCATGACTCATAATACTTGTTTGAAAGAGAAGGCTCCCTGAACTGTCAAGGTACTGTCCACAGGAAGCTAATTTTTACTTAATGAAGATTGTTAACTGAACAAAAAGTGAGTACACCCTTATTATCCCTGGTCAAGGTGCAATGTGAATTCACCAAAACTTATAAATCGCGTCCAGCTACCTGGCATTCTGACCCACGTTAAAAGAAGGGTTAATTCTGGGTTGGGCCCAGTTTGCTATGCAGTGTGAGCATGTAACCTGGGATGAGCAACCTGTGTCCCATTCATACTTGCAGATGTCAGCTCCAAGTGCAGCCCCCTCCTCCACCTCCCGATGATGCGCCACTGCCCTACCCACATCCCAACTGATATTAATGACCTGGCTTATTGCCTGGATATTGTGGTAGCTAAAACCTTTTAAATGCCGTTTACCATATTCAGAATAACCAACTAGTAAATTAGTGTGTAAGAAAGAGAGAAAGAAAGAATAATTCTGTAGCCAATTTACTAAATTTCAGGGTGCTAGCTTGAAACTGAGTTTCACTGTTCAGAGGCTACACTGCTGCAATCCACAGTTTGTAGTTTGATCACCAGATTTCTAGGCAATGTCATGAAAAACCTAAAGTCTTTACCCGCACCTGCCGTGTAATACTTTTTCATTTTAAATGAAATTTCCATTATCAGGTTTTATATGCAAGGCCTTACTAAAGCCATACTGATATAGATCTAATATTAACAGATATACTAGCTACAGTACTATTAAAGACATTAACTCTTCAATTCATTAAAATGGTATGGTGCCCATACACGGTGCGAAAGGGCAGTGCGATGCACTCTCCCATGCACAGCACATAAAGACTGCAGCCATTGCTTTTAGTACTAGATTGCATCGTATCTAGTAGAACACATTGAATGATTTTTGTAATAGATGCTATGCAATCTAGTACTAAAAGAACGGAGTTAATCGCACCGGGTATGGGCACCTGTAGAATATTTAAAAAAAAAATAATTTAAGTGAAAAAAAAAACTTCTAATGTAACATGTCATTTTTAAAAATATTATTCCCATATCTCAGTGTATAATACAAAGCACTCACATAAACACACACAATCACACACACAATTCTGTTATGTTCGATTTTGTGGGACCTGATTCCCATCCTCTTCACTGCTTTTGAAAACATATAAGTACCTGGCAAGGCACAAGGCAAATATTACTCTGAATGCCAACGTCAATACAGTAACAATCAACCTTTAAGGGTCCTAAAAACCTTCTATAGTAGGCAATGAAATGAAAACACTCCCGAAAGATAAACATTGTGTTTGCCACTAAGATGCAAACCTTTCTACTCATGGAGCAATATACAGCACATCAAGCTTGTCAGCTATTTACTGCACAATGACAGCAGATACATGAAAACTATTCCTACAGGAAAGAAGAGATGAGTGTCAGGAACTGAAGTCTCCCAGAGTCATAATCACAATTTGTACCATCAGAAATAAAAGTAACATTTATGTATTACACATTGTAAATAGGATTCAATCACATTTGCAATCCATTCACAGATCTGACTATTATATCAGCTTCTACCAAAATGTAACTGGTATCAGAGTTTCAGAGCAAAGAAGCTTATGTGAAAATAATTTATAATGCAATTTAAGGTATTACAGCTGTAATGAAACAGGAAGTTTTTTTTAGAAGTTTTGTTAGTTATGCTACTTCTGAAATCTATAATAAGATTAATACAGCCTGGTTTAAAAAAAAAAAAAATACAGTCAAATCCCGAGCTTACAGTATATTTTTGATTAGACCCGGTTTGCTGTGCAGTGTGAACAGGTAACCCGGGTTGAGCAACCTGTGTCCCGTTCACACTATGAAGGAGGAAGCACTTGGAGACAATGTCAGCTCCAAGCACTGCCCCCTCCCTCCCCTGCCCAATGATTCGCCACCACCCTGCCCCCACCCCCAACTGACATAAGAAATAAAAGTAACATTTATGTATTACACATTGTAAATAGGATTCAATTACATTTGCAATCCACAGATCTGTCTATTGTATAAGCTTCTACCATTATTCAACTGGTATCAGAGTTTCAGAGCAAAGAAGCTTATGTGAAAATAATTTATAATGTGTTTTAAGGTATTACAGCTGAAATGAAACGTGAAGCTTTTTTTTTGTAGTTTTGTTAGTTGCAGTATGATACTTCTGACAACTATAATAAGCTTAAAAGAACCTGTTTTTTTTTAATATACAGTCAAACCCTGAGCTTATATTTTGTAGAGCAAAGTAAAAGTTCATATTAAATAAAAAATTACTAGATTGCAAAATAAAAACCCCTAAGAACATCCAAAGTGCTTGTAAAGTATGGGGTAAGACATTCAAGGTAATTTTCAATAAACCTCAGTAAAACTCAGCAAAAAAATAAATATAATTTTATATTTCAGTGTAGTCTATAATATACCAATGCATCTCAGCTATGTCTCTGAATACCATTACTATATGAAAATATGAACATATAGTGAATTCTTTAGGAGGTGCCTGGTGCCTGAAGTCTCAGATCTGAGTACTGCGTCTGAGGACAAAGCACCATGACCATTGGTTGCAGCATCGTCCATCTGTGTAAGCCAAAAGCTGCTCAGAATGACCACATCATCTCTGCTGCAGACACCAATAAATCTGCATCAGAAGCTTGGACACTGGTCTTAGCATTCCTCAAACAATGGACTAACATTCATCCTTTTATTAGAACACAGCCTGCCCCGCCCCATTCCCATCCAAAATAGCTGCAGTAAGTATATTGCTATGGCTTACAGCACACTTGACCCTCTTAGCATTAATATGCATATGGGATGATCAAGAAACATGTACTGTATGTAAACATAACATTAATAAACATCTATTAATCAGGCGCTCAAATGTGAACAGTATGTTCTTCCACCTATACCTCATTTAATACTTTATGACTTATGAGTATGGAAAATAACAATGCTAGATGTAAGCAGACTCTAATTACATTCCGTCATATATAAATGCATTTTATCTATATGCAAATAAACATATTGGAATTGTTGAAAAGCTGAACATACACTCACTTATGTGTCGTATGTTATCTGTAGTCACACTGCATTTACTCATAAAATGGGCACATACAAAAGCAGCTGTAAGGAGTTATACACAATTTGGATTGACAAGCATGGTGCGAAGACACATTCTCATGTACTGTTATAAAGTTTAGTGAGGGTTTGTTCACTCAAATCCGGATCATACAGGAGAATGCATGTTAGGAAGCTTTGCACCCAATTTTAAGTGCAGGTTTTATAAGGGATGGGGTGTTCACTTGATTATATAACAAAGGTAAAAAAAAAGTCAGTGCCCACAAAGTCTTGCCTACTGTTTTGTCAATGCAACTCAGTACATATTTGACTAATGTGTATAGCAAGATGGTGTTCAGTTAGGCGAGTTTAAACAATGCTGTGGCAACAACAATATGCTTTCTTTTGATGGAAAATGTGTTTTGAGTAATTTACACCCATTTAATTTACAACTCTGCAGTCACACCTTAGGGACTGAACCATGACTGCACATGCCATCAAATCAAAGTACTATTCAGCTCTCATTGAAAATGACTAGATCAACATGCGGCTCTCCACCTGTTGTGAACCTCCAAGTCCCAGCATGCATGGCCACAGTTTTGCTATTATGGAATGCTAGAATTGTGGCAGAGCATGCTGGTATGTGTAGTTTACCAACATCTTGAGAGCTACAGACAGTTGGCCAGGCCTGTACTAGATCATCACAGCTTTTACTTTAAACATTATAGAAGTTTAAGAATTGGAAAAATTGTTCTCCGATGCTGACTTTAATAAACACTAGGGAACCAATGTTTAAAATAGGGGGCCCTTTTAAAATCATGTGACCCCTAAGCATTTATATTCTGTTATAACCTGTAATCACTAGCCAATGTCACCCTGTATAGCAGAAAGAATGAACTCTTTACAATCCAAATTTTTTTTGCAATTCAAACAAAAGTGTCTCCCCACTGGATCTGCTACTAGAGCTAGGGCTGCTGAGCCTGACTAGGTGTTGGATCTGGAAAGATTAAGTTTTCCAGAGATCTAAGTGCTTATTTCAAATTATATGAGCTGTAGTCATTATTTTCCAGTGATCTCATGTGGTCACAAGACAATTACATCCAACATTACAAAACACAATCGTGTGAATTCAATTAGCTGCAGTAATTTACTGCAGGTTTATTGATCCCGAAGAGCTATTCGGTTAGTCCCCAAAAGTAACACATACGATGCCCTTAATGGGGATTTATATTCATGTCTAAACAGACCTGAAAGATATCTCTGATAAATAACCTGTATTTGGGTACTTCATCAGTTTTAATACATAGAATCCAGGATAAATCAATGGACCTATGTATTAATGTCCAAAAACAGATTAAACTAATGGGTAAGAAAAAGGGGCTGTATTTGAATAGCATTAATGGGGCATAAAAAAAGGGTGATGTAAGCCTTACTGATAAGCAATCTGACTAGATCATTTAGAAAAAAAGCACGGATCACTCCACATGTGTATGCCTCCCAGCAATGGCAATGCGTGTTCTTGCGCATTGCCATCGCCCGCAGAGATAGACAGCCTGCTCAGATCGCATGGTTTTGCCTATAAGCATAGAATTTGTTATAATATTGTTTTTTGAAGATTCAGTCATCTGAAAAAAAAACAAGTCATACTGTAATTTGATATTTGAATTGCCTGCTCAAAAATTCTAATATGTTCATACATAGATTAAACCCTTTTAAATATATCACTAGTGCTTGACATATACTTTAAACATTATTTTTTTCCAAAAAATACCCAGAATTTATATATTTTTAAATGAGTGAATTAGGTGAAGAACATGTATTTAAACTTAACCAAAATGATTTTAATAATAAAAAAAAAAAAACGTATTTCTATATCTGTAAATGTTTTATTTTAACAGAGGTTATGGGGTTTATGAACTAAGCCTTTGAGAGAGACAAAGTATATTGAGTTAAAGTACCTGCCAATCAGCTCCTAACTGTCATTTTTAAAACACAGCCTATAACATGCCAGGAGCTGATTATCTGGTACTTTATCTCTGTCAAATGTATCACTCTCCAGGGCTTAATACATAAACCCCAAATATCTTTACAGAGCTATAGCAAAGAACAATTCATTTACAGTTTTCATTGTTTTACTGTCTACCTGCTTTAGAGGATAAATATCAAAAATGTTATATGTAGCGCACAAAAAAATGCAAAACAAAACACTTGTGACATTTATCAGCAATTTCCTAATTTACACCTTCCCGGTAACTGCCGTAGTTAGCAAATGTCTCTTCAACTGTGTGGCAGCATGTGGTAGAAAACACATTACCATTTGACCAAGCTACAGACACATACTTGTATTTTTAAAAGAAAGGTCATAGAGTTGATCAGATACAATTCCATTAAAGCTGAGCTGTATTACTTGCAAAGTAATTAGCTATCTGTTCTAGCTTTCTTATCTCATCATACAGTATGCGAATTATCAACCAGGCTAAATGACACAGCTATAGTATGGCTTCTATTAGCCTCTGTATCAAAGATTCTGTAATATAGTATACTGTAATACAGAAGAAAAAATCCCTACAGTATGTGTGGTAAATGTTTCCCCTAAGATCACTGTCATAGTAAAACAACCCCAGCATAACGTGAACAGAATTCTGATTACCTTGGTTTATATTTTTAATTTACTTGTATTTGGAGTTTGCAAATAAAAGAACAGAACAGAAAAGTGCCCTTTGGTGCCCCATACCTACGCCAGGGTAGGTGTACTGTGATGCCAGTTTTGCCCCCCCCCCCCCCCCCCTGCTTTCCTCACACCTTATGTGTCCAGCATATTTTTCTGCTTATTTCAAAAGTGTCCTCCTGGGGCATGAGGCTTTGGCAACCTCTAATTTTAACCCAGATAAATCTTCTTAGTAACCCTGCTTATTCAGTACATAAAACATTAGCATAATATACAAACTAATCTTGTGACAGAAGAAATGAGAGACCCGTCAGGTATGGACCTACAGTAGTTTATTACAAAAGGATACAGTACACTCTATAAGACATGTGAAAAGCAAATGGGTGTGGTCTCACTTAGTTTCTACTACAGTAAGCAGATGAAAGCAGCCTTCACTGTTAACTTGTCGCCCCGTACACACGGGGAGACTTCAGTGATGTGTGCTGAGCGATCTGTGCTGACCAGTATTCTCTGGTTGGAACACTGGTGACTCGATCTTGACTACATATAGTCAAGATCTATTAAGGAGAAGATGACACACAGTACCGCGTTTAGCCACCACTCAGGGGCATACACATGGAGCGATCCATGCTTCATTTCTGTTCCATTTAGATAGATCGCTTAGAAAGAGGGCTACAATCACCCTGTGTTTATGCACCTTAGCACAGGATATAATTTATCACACTGTACTCATAGAAAAGCCTCTTTCCACCATATCTGCCCCCTGCAAAATATGGTGAGAAGCAGTACAAGTAAAGAGGGTGATGATGACATAATAGAAATTGAGGATGCCCATTTTTTATTTTAGATGCCACTATTTGGGGGATAAATTACACTCTAGTCAACATATATGCCCCTAATATATTGACATCTGAATTTTTACGGGAGGGGGATTGTGGAGTAAGTTGCGCTGCTGTTTTTAGACAAATATATATAACAATAGACACACTAGTGGGTGGCACGAGATGAATGAAGGATGGACACACTGTTTATATTTGAATTATTTTATAAGATAAAATAGGAAAAGATTTTTATAAAAAATAGCATAACATATACAGACATAAATTTAATAAAACAATTTCATAATTGGATGCAGTTATGTGTATAAACAATACATCAATTTGTGATATCCGATTAAATAAGAATGGGCAAATATCAATGGCAGCAGACACTTGATAATTTGCTGGACTATAATTATTTTATAAAATATTCACTTAATGTAAATGGGGAGGTCCAGGACTGACAGTCTTAATTAAGGACAGTAGCAGCAATGTTAATTGGAACAAAGGTATTTCACATATGCTCACCCTTGGATGTAGAGGATAAAAACTTGGAATTTCTCCAACGCTCAGTTGTTAGGCTGCGTTAGGCACTGATGATTTTGCTGATAAAACAGCTTTAGATACTCCTCTCGGCTTCTGCCGGTGTAGCCAACCAGTGGATAGGTATAGGTTATACCTCTACTTGCCACGGTGGAGAAGGAGATATTGTGTGGTATGAATATCCAAGTTCCTCTAGTGCAGAGTAGGTGTACTCGATGGAACAGCTGATGGCCGGCAGCGTGGGGGGGATCCGCTGCACTTCAGCTGGGGGATGAGGCTGGGAAGCGATGGTATGTCGACAGGTAATTACCTGTGTTGATAACGAAGTGGCTTGTCAGCGCCGCGTACCTGCAACTAAGAATAAAGCCGGCGTATAGCTGTAGATAGCCTGTGGCGTGTGCAGACTTTGCGGGTACTGTTATAGCTGCTAACACGGTCCGGAGGTGAGCGGGGACGCCGCACTGATGCCGGCCAGGTGATGAAGATGCACGGCAGTGGCGGGCTCCGGAGAAAAGTTCAAGTCAGCGTGTAGCGGCAATAGAACAGCAGCGTGTATAGCTGTAGATAGCCTGTGGCGTGTGCAGGCTTTGCGGGTACTGTTATGGCTGCTATCACGGTCCGGAGGTGAGCGGGGACGCCGCACTGATGCCTGCCAGGTGATGAAGATGCACGGCAGTAGCGGGCTCCGGAGAAAAGTTCAAGTCAGCGTGTAGCAGCAATAGAACAGCAGCATGTAGAGGGCTGCGCTTCTGTTTGTAGAGTAACAAGTGTCTGCTTGCGTGGATCAGGTAAGTATGACGTCAACGCGTTTCGTCCCCTTCAATCAAGTGGGAACTTTTTCAAGACGGATGGTGTGTCGGTCTATGGAAGCTTTATTTAAAGGGAGCTGATTGGCTTTAATTGACTAATTGCAATCACTCACAACAGGTGATATTTCACCTCAACGGATATCTGTTTTATACATAGTAGCTGATAGGACTATGCCTAAATAGCGTAGCCATTTATAATATAAAATCAATAAACAGTAGTAAACAGTGTGTCCTTTAACTTAATTCATTAATCAAATATAATGCGGCATTATACCTAATATAATAAAAATATTTGCATATATACAAAAAGTCTAATTTCTTGTCACAATGAAAAAAATTTTTTTTTATTATATATACATAATAATTGTAGGATAAACTTATAATCAGTAAATTTATTAATCAGAAGATCATTGGGTGGGCAGCGATTGATGCTCACAATATTATGAAATATAAATTCCTATACATAGTTTATATAGGGAGAATAATTATTCTATCATCTATATAGAAGAAATTTATACATAGAAGGAGGAGAGATCATTGAATATAAGGGCATGTTTTTCAAAAGAGCAATTTTAAATATATATATAGAGAAGATTTTTTTATATTATATATAACAGAAGAGAAAAAAATAAAAATAATAATAATAAATAAAAAATAATAAAATATAGAAAGTAATAATAAAAAATAAAAAATAATAAAAATTATAGAAATAAAAATATGAATATGAATAATATAGTTGGAGAGTGTAATATTAGTTCTATAATGAGTGCATATTCGCACTATAAGGTAATATTATAGAGACGAGAATTTTTTTATTATTATTATTATATAGTTCTCAAATCTAGAGAGGAGAAGTCATCTGGTTAATTCATATATATAATAGTTTGTTCGAAGCAATATTTTTGGATATAAATATTCCAGTTTAGTGTGACTATAAATTGGGGAACAACAAAAAGTAATTTTTAATAATTCACTGAAATACATGTAGTTCTTATTTATGTTTTCTTATTGTACAGTTTAGATTATACTACTAGATTATATTGATATATCGATTGAGGTTTTTACAGAAATGACTAGTGGTCTCTCAGGGGGTGGAGCAAGAGGGGTCCAGCACACCCGGCATGTCACCCAAAAGGGAGCATGTCGGGTGGATCCCTGTCACTCCATCCCATGCTAGACAGGTGTCGTGGGTAGTTGTGAAGGGGAGCTTTTATAGTTAGTCCAAACAAGTAAAATCAAGAGCCTCATTAAGTCCCTGTGGATTCAGGGTGTCGAGTTTAAAAATCCAAGCTGATTCTGCAAGGCATAATTTTCTATATCTGTCACCTCCTCTTTTTGTCATGATGATTTGTTCTACTCCGGTGACAGATATACCACTTGGGTCACCTTCATGTTTTGCTAGAAAGTGACGTGGGACACTGTGATTTTGCATTTTCTTAAGAATGTTATTTCTGTGCTCTCTGAAGCGACTTTTTAAACTCCTAGTGGTGCGTCCTACGTACTGGAGTTTGCATGAGCACTCCAGCACGTAGACGCAGTATGTGGTTTCACAGTTCAAAAATTGTTTAATAGGAAATACTTGTTTATTATGAGTCGATATAATCTCTTTTTTCTTGTTAGACATGTATTTACAAGTAATGCAGATATTTCTATTACATTTAAAATTGCCAGTAGGTTTGGGGGGGATCCAGGTAGAAGACAGATTGGGTTTCAATGAGGGTAACATACTAGGGGAGATGAAATCCTTTAAATTCTTATTCCTTCTAAAGGTAATTCTAGGGGTAATTTGAGTTTCTTGTAAAATTTTGTCATATGACAATAGTTTGAAATTTTCCAATATTATTTTCTTTATTTGCTGGGACTTGTTGTTAAATTTTGAGACAAATGTGATGGTGTTAGTTGTAATAAAATCGTTCTTATTTTGTTTAGGGGCTAGAAGGCTTGCTCTTTTTGTTATGTTAACCTGTTTAAGTGCTTCTTGGAGAATGGCTTCGGGGTAACCTCTTCTCCTAAAGTTATTAATCATTACTTCTGCTTGTGCATTATATTCCGAATCTAGTGCACAGTTACGGCGGATTCGTAACAATTGATTCTTGGGGATGTTGTTTATCCAGGGTTTGTAATGACCGTTTTGGAAATGAAGATAATTGTTTGTCCCCACCGGTTTTACATAGTTAGCAGTAATCAGGGTATTGTCCTGAATGGAGAATGCGATATCCAGGAAATTGACAGTGGTGTAACTGAAAGTGTGAGTGAATTTAAGGTTGAATGTGTTTAAATTAAGAAAGTTAACGAATTCAAGTGCCAAATCGTGTCCCCCTTGCCAAATAATAAATAAATCGTCGATGAAACGGCCATAGAGGACCAGATTCTCTCCATATGGACCGCCCCATATAAGTTGTTCTTCTAGGCGGCCCATATAGAGGTTCGCAAAGCTTGGTGCAAATCTGGTCCCCATGGCCGTTCCAAGGCGCTGTAGGAAATAATGATCTTCAAAAATAAAATAATTGTGAGTGAGAATGTGAGTGATCGAGTCTAAAATAAATTGTTTGCGGGGAAGTGGAAGGTCTTTATCCGTATCTAAATAGTGATTTATTGCTGTGACACCCTTGTCATGTGGTATATTAGTGTACAGTGCCTGTACATCAAGGGTTAAAAAAAACCACCCCTCATTCCAAGATAAATCAAGAGTTTTGTTCAAAATGTGAGTGGTGTCTTTGATATGTGATGAAAGTGATAAAACAAATTTTTGAAGGTGAAAATCTACAAAATGTGACAAATTGGAAGTGAGGGAACCAACACCTGAAATAATGGGTCTCCCGGGAGGTGAAGTGAGGTGCTTGTGTATTTTGGGTAAAAAATAAAATGTGGGGGTTATGGGGTGATATGGGAATAAAAACTGTGATTCTTCCCTGGATATCGCACCCTCCAGTACCGCTTTATCTAATAAATTTTTGAATTGTGTTTGGAAGGAGGGGGTCGGGTTGGATGGAAGTTTTAGGTAATAATTATCGTCATTAAGTTGTTTAAACGCTTCATTTAGGTATGCTTCCCTTTCCATCAAAACAACCCCCCCCCCCTTATCCGCCTGTTTGACCACAATTGCGAGGTCCTTTTTTAGAGCACGAAGTTCCGTGCGTTCTAGTTTAGTTAGATTATCTTTGGTAATATTTTTCTTTGCTGTTTTTGTACAAAGTTTTTTAAAGTCATCAAGGGTTTTGTTGTAAAAAATGGTAATGGCGGGGCTCTTATGTTCAAGAGGAAAGAAATTCGATTTTTTCTTAAAGAGTGGTTGGCTTGTAGAAGCACTCAACAGGTTAACATTAAATAATTCAATTTCTTCTGTATTATTTTCCTCTAGTAGTGATTGAAGTGTCTCAAGACCTTGTTTGTCCGAGATATCTAATACTATAGGGTTTGTCTCTCCAGCTATATTTGCTTTCTTTAGATCTTTGGAGGCAAAAAACCGTTTCCGACATAAGTCGCGTGTGAACTTATTCAGATCGGTGAATAACTCAAAAATGTTGGGGTCTTTTTGTGGAGCAAAGTTTAGTCCTTTACACAGAAGGGTTTTCTGGGAGTCCGTAAGTTGGTGTGTAGTTAAATTGAATATACCTGTAGTGTCTATTTTAGTCTCTGCTTTCTTTGCTCTCTTTCTCCCTCCTCTTCTCCCTCTCTGTCTCGATGTCTTTTTGGTGTGTGGTTGGTCAAATTGGTGTATGGATTGTGGTCCTGCCAAGTTCTGGACCGAAAAACCTGGCTATTGTGCGCTTCAGTGTTACGGGTCTCGTCAGAGATGGGCTGTTGGATAGGTGGATGTGCTGTACTTCTCTCTCTAGTCCTATATTTATTTTGATTATATTGATTATATTTGTATTCTGAATTGTATGAGTTGTTCCTACCTCTCCTATTTTGATAGGAATTATCTCTGTTGTCTCTAAAGGAAAACTTCCTCTGTCTGAATTGTGGGCGTGCTCTATTAAATGAGCTGGACTCAGCACTAGATTCATTTGAGTTCATTTTGTGGTATGTCCTCACTATATCCTTTTTATAATCGTTTTGATCTCTTTCCCACTTTCTCTTTTTATTGGATAGAAGTTCTCTCTCAAATCTCTCTACTCTACTATTGATTTGTTCATCTTTATCCTTAAATGTTGGACTTTCCTTGTGAATAAGCAATTCGTCTTTAAGTTTATCTATCTTAATTACGGTTTGATCGACCATTTCTTCACGGTATTGTATCAATAATCTCATAAGCGCGAAGGAGCACCCATCCAATGTCTCATTCCATTTTTTTGAAAGTTCTGGTCTATTAATAATTGAAAGGTGTTTAAAAATCCTTAGACCTCTAGGAATTGTCTTAGCGTCAATATATTTCTGGAGGGACACACTGTCCCACCAGTTGCGCATTTCGTCCTTTAGGAGGTCTTCTAGGTCAAAAAATAGTTTATTCATATTAGAATGGACATTGGAAGTGGGCTCCTCGCATCTCTGAGTAGTATTAAATGATGACAAATAACAATCTCTTCTGTTTTTACGTTCATTGTAGCTCTTAAAATCATTCATCTTGTGACAGCCAAGGGTGTGTCAGTAAATAGTGTTATAATTAATAAGTAATTACTTTAATTGCCAGCTGCTCAGGATAGACAAAAAATTGGAAACAACTGGGGGGTGGGTGTGTGGCAGGGAGACCCAATACTGGGACCACCCTAGAAACACACTTCCCGGCGCTAGGCAATATAGAAAAATTTCTGGTATATTACATATAACTAAATTAATACAGCTGCAGCATATACTCCTGTGAGTCTGTCACGACTCACACACGTAGAAAAATAAAGGAGGGGGATTGTGGAGTAAGTTGCGCTGCTGTTTTTAGACAAATATATATAACAATAGACACACTAGTGGGTGGCACGAGATGAATGAAGGATGGACACATTGTTTTTATTTGAATTATTTTATAAGATAAAATAGGAAAAGATTTTTATAAAAAATAGCATAACATATACAGACATAAATTTAATAAAACAATTTCATAATTGGATGCAGTTATGTGTATAAACAATACATCAATTTGTGATATCCGATTAAATAAGAATGGGCAAATATCAATGGCAGCAGACACTTGATAATTTGCTGGACTATAATTATTTTATAAAATATTCACTTAATGTAAATGGGGAGGTCCAGGACTGACAGTCTTAATTAAGGACAGTAGCAGCAATGTTAATTGGAACAAAGGTATTTCACATATGCTCACCCTTGGATGTAGAGGATAAAAACTTGGAATTTCTCCAACGCTCAGTTGTTAGGCTGCGTTAGGCACTGATGATTTTGCTGATAAAACAGCTTTAGATACTCCTCTCGGCTTCTGCCGGTGTAGCCAACCAGTGGATAGGTATAGGTTATACCTCTACTTGCCACGGTGGAGAAGGAGATATTGTGTGGTATGAATATCCAAGTTCCTCTAGTGCAGAGTAGGTGTACTCGATGGAACAGCTGATGGCCGGCAGCGTGGGGGGGATCCGCTGCACTTCAGCTGGGGGATGAGGCTGGGAAGCGATGGTATGTCGACAGGTAATTACCTGTGTTGATAACGAAGTGGCTTGTCAGCGCCGCGTACCTGCAACTAAGAATAAAGCCGGCGTATAGCTGTAGATAGCCTGTGGCGTGTGCAGACTTTGCGGGTACTGTTATAGCTGCTAACACGGTCCGGAGGTGAGCGGGGACGCCGCACTGATGCCGGCCAGGTGATGAAGATGCACGGCAGTGGCGGGCTCCGGAGAAAAGTTCAAGTCAGCGTGTAGCGGCAATAGAACAGCAGCGTGTATAGCTGTAGATAGCCTGTGGCGTGTGCAGGCTTTGCGGGTACTGTTATGGCTGCTATCACGGTCCGGAGGTGAGCGGGGACGCCGCACTGATGCCTGCCAGGTGATGAAGATGCACGGCAGTAGCGGGCTCCGGAGAAAAGTTCAAGTCAGCGTGTAGCAGCAATAGAACAGCAGCATGTAGAGGGCTGCGCTTCTGTTTGTAGAGTAACAAGTGTCTGCTTGCGTGGATCAGGTAAGTATGACGTCAACGCGTTTCGTCCCCTTCAATCAAGTGGGAACTTTTTCAAGACGGATGGTGTGTCGGTCTATGGAAGCTTTATTTAAAGGGAGCTGATTGGCTTTAATTGACTAATTGCAATCACTCACAACAGGTGATATTTCACCTCAACGGATATCTGTTTTATACATAGTAGCTGATAGGACTATGCCTAAATAGCGTAGCCATTTATAATATAAAATCAATAAACAGTAGTAAACAGTGTGTCCTTTAACTTAATTCATTAATCAAATATAATGCGGCATTATACCTAATATAATAAAAATATTTGCATATATACAAAAAGTCTAATTTCTTGTCACAATGAAAAAAATTTTTTTTTATTATATATACATAATAATTGTAGGATAAACTTATAATCAGTAAATTTATTAATCAGAAGATCATTGGGTGGGCAGCGATTGATGCTCACAATATTATGAAATATAAATTCCTATACATAGTTTATATAGGGAGAATAATTATTCTATCATCTATATAGAAGAAATTTATACATAGAAGGAGGAGAGATCATTGAATATAAGGGCATGTTTTTCAAAAGAGCAATTTTAAATATATATATAGAGAAGATTTTTTTATATTATATATAACAGAAGAGAAAAAAATAAAAATAATAATAATAAATAAAAAATAATAAAATATAGAAAGTAATAATAAAAAATAAAAAATAATAAAAATTATAGAAATAAAAATATGAATATGAATAATATAGTTGGAGAGTGTAATATTAGTTCTATAATGAGTGCATATTCGCACTATAAGGTAATATTATAGAGACGAGAATTTTTTTATTATTATTATTATATAGTTCTCAAATCTAGAGAGGAGAAGTCATCTGGTTAATTCATATATATAATAGTTTGTTCGAAGCAATATTTTTGGATATAAATATTCCAGTTTAGTGTGACTATAAATTGGGGAACAACAAAAAGTAATTTTTAATAATTCACTGAAATACATGTAGTTCTTATTTATGTTTTCTTATTGTACAGTTTAGATTATACTACTAGATTATATTGATATATCGATTGAGGTTTTTACAGAAATGACTAGTGGTCTCTCAGGGGGTGGAGCAAGAGGGGTCCAGCACACCCGGCATGTCACCCAAAAGGGAGCATGTCGGGTGGATCCCTGTCACTCCATCCCATGCTAGACAGGTGTCGTGGGTAGTTGTGAAGGGGAGCTTTTATAGTTAGTCCAAACAAGTAAAATCAAGAGCCTCATTAAGTCCCTGTGGATTCAGGGTGTCGAGTTTAAAAATCCAAGCTGATTCTGCAAGGCATAATTTTCTATATCTGTCACCTCCTCTTTTTGTCATGATGATTTGTTCTACTCCGGTGACAGATATACCACTTGGGTCACCTTCATGTTTTGCTAGAAAGTGACGTGGGACACTGTGATTTTGCATTTTCTTAAGAATGTTATTTCTGTGCTCTCTGAAGCGACTTTTTAAACTCCTAGTGGTGCGTCCTACGTACTGGAGTTTGCATGAGCACTCCAGCACGTAGACGCAGTATGTGGTTTCACAGTTCAAAAATTGTTTAATAGGAAATACTTGTTTATTATGAGTCGATATAATCTCTTTTTTCTTGTTAGACATGTATTTACAAGTAATGCAGATATTTCTATTACATTTAAAATTGCCAGTAGGTTTGGGGGGGATCCAGGTAGAAGACAGATTGGGTTTCAATGAGGGTAACATACTAGGGGAGATGAAATCCTTTAAATTCTTATTCCTTCTAAAGGTAATTCTAGGGGTAATTTGAGTTTCTTGTAAAATTTTGTCATATGACAATAGTTTGAAATTTTCCAATATTATTTTCTTTATTTGCTGGGACTTGTTGTTAAATTTTGAGACAAATGTGATGGTGTTAGTTGTAATAAAATCGTTCTTATTTTGTTTAGGGGCTAGAAGGCTTGCTCTTTTTGTTATGTTAACCTGTTTAAGTGCTTCTTGGAGAATGGCTTCGGGGTAACCTCTTCTCCTAAAGTTATTAATCATTACTTCTGCTTGTGCATTATATTCCGAATCTAGTGCACAGTTACGGCGGATTCGTAACAATTGATTCTTGGGGATGTTGTTTATCCAGGGTTTGTAATGACCGTTTTGGAAATGAAGATAATTGTTTGTCCCCACCGGTTTTACATAGTTAGCAGTAATCAGGGTATTGTCCTGAATGGAGAATGCGATATCCAGGAAATTGACAGTGGTGTAACTGAAAGTGTGAGTGAATTTAAGGTTGAATGTGTTTAAATTAAGAAAGTTAACGAATTCAAGTGCCAAATCGTGTCCCCCTTGCCAAATAATAAATAAATCGTCGATGAAACGGCCATAGAGGACCAGATTCTCTCCATATGGACCGCCCCATATAAGTTGTTCTTCTAGGCGGCCCATATAGAGGTTCGCAAAGCTTGGTGCAAATCTGGTCCCCATGGCCGTTCCAAGGCGCTGTAGGAAATAATGATCTTCAAAAATAAAATAATTGTGAGTGAGAATGTGAGTGATCGAGTCTAAAATAAATTGTTTGCGGGGAAGTGGAAGGTCTTTATCCGTATCTAAATAGTGATTTATTGCTGTGACACCCTTGTCATGTGGTATATTAGTGTACAGTGCCTGTACATCAAGGGTTAAAAAAAACCACCCCTCATTCCAAGATAAATCAAGAGTTTTGTTCAAAATGTGAGTGGTGTCTTTGATATGTGATGAAAGTGATAAAACAAATTTTTGAAGGTGAAAATCTACAAAATGTGACAAATTGGAAGTGAGGGAACCAACACCTGAAATAATGGGTCTCCCGGGAGGTGAAGTGAGGTGCTTGTGTATTTTGGGTAAAAAATAAAATGTGGGGGTTATGGGGTGATATGGGAATAAAAACTGTGATTCTTCCCTGGATATCGCACCCTCCAGTACCGCTTTATCTAATAAATTTTTGAATTGTGTTTGGAAGGAGGGGGTCGGGTTGGATGGAAGTTTTAGGTAATAATTATCGTCATTAAGTTGTTTAAACGCTTCATTTAGGTATGCTTCCCTTTCCATCAAAACAACCCCCCCCCCCTTATCCGCCTGTTTGACCACAATTGCGAGGTCCTTTTTTAGAGCACGAAGTTCCGTGCGTTCTAGTTTAGTTAGATTATCTTTGGTAATATTTTTCTTTGCTGTTTTTGTACAAAGTTTTTTAAAGTCATCAAGGGTTTTGTTGTAAAAAATGGTAATGGCGGGGCTCTTATGTTCAAGAGGAAAGAAATTCGATTTTTTCTTAAAGAGTGGTTGGCTTGTAGAAGCACTCAACAGGTTAACATTAAATAATTCAATTTCTTCTGTATTATTTTCCTCTAGTAGTGATTGAAGTGTCTCAAGACCTTGTTTGTCCGAGATATCTAATACTATAGGGTTTGTCTCTCCAGCTATATTTGCTTTCTTTAGATCTTTGGAGGCAAAAAACCGTTTCCGACATAAGTCGCGTGTGAACTTATTCAGATCGGTGAATAACTCAAAAATGTTGGGGTCTTTTTGTGGAGCAAAGTTTAGTCCTTTACACAGAAGGGTTTTCTGGGAGTCCGTAAGTTGGTGTGTAGTTAAATTGAATATACCTGTAGTGTCTATTTTAGTCTCTGCTTTCTTTGCTCTCTTTCTCCCTCCTCTTCTCCCTCTCTGTCTCGATGTCTTTTTGGTGTGTGGTTGGTCAAATTGGTGTATGGATTGTGGTCCTGCCAAGTTCTGGACCGAAAAACCTGGCTATTGTGCGCTTCAGTGTTACGGGTCTCGTCAGAGATGGGCTGTTGGATAGGTGGATGTGCTGTACTTCTCTCTCTAGTCCTATATTTATTTTGATTATATTGATTATATTTGTATTCTGAATTGTATGAGTTGTTCCTACCTCTCCTATTTTGATAGGAATTATCTCTGTTGTCTCTAAAGGAAAACTTCCTCTGTCTGAATTGTGGGCGTGCTCTATTAAATGAGCTGGACTCAGCACTAGATTCATTTGAGTTCATTTTGTGGTATGTCCTCACTATATCCTTTTTATAATCGTTTTGATCTCTTTCCCACTTTCTCTTTTTATTGGATAGAAGTTCTCTCTCAAATCTCTCTACTCTACTATTGATTTGTTCATCTTTATCCTTAAATGTTGGACTTTCCTTGTGAATAAGCAATTCGTCTTTAAGTTTATCTATCTTAATTACGGTTTGATCGACCATTTCTTCACGGTATTGTATCAATAATCTCATAAGCGCGAAGGAGCACCCATCCAATGTCTCATTCCATTTTTTTGAAAGTTCTGGTCTATTAATAATTGAAAGGTGTTTAAAAATCCTTAGACCTCTAGGAATTGTCTTAGCGTCAATATATTTCTGGAGGGACACACTGTCCCACCAGTTGCGCATTTCGTCCTTTAGGAGGTCTTCTAGGTCAAAAAATAGTTTATTCATATTAGAATGGACATTGGAAGTGGGCTCCTCGCATCTCTGAGTAGTATTAAATGATGACAAATAACAATCTCTTCTGTTTTTACGTTCATTGTAGCTCTTAAAATCATTCATCTTGTGACAGCCAAGGGTGTGTCAGTAAATAGTGTTATAATTAATAAGTAATTACTTTAATTGCCAGCTGCTCAGGATAGACAAAAAATTGGAAACAACTGGGGGGTGGGTGTGTGGCAGGGAGACCCAATACTGGGACCACCCTAGAAACACACTTCCCGGCGCTAGGCAATATAGAAAAATTTCTGGTATATTACATATAACTAAATTAATACAGCTGCAGCATATACTCCTGTGAGTCTGTCACGACTCACACACGTAGAAAAATAAAGGAGGGGGATTGTGGAGTAAGTTGCGCTGCTGTTTTTAGACAAATATATATAACAATAGACACACTAGTGGGTGGCACGAGATGAATGAAGGATGGACACATTGTTTTTATTTGAATTATTTTATAAGATAAAATAGGAAAAGATTTTTATAAAAAATAGCATAACATATACAGACATAAATTTAATAAAACAATTTCATAATTGGATGCAGTTATGTGTATAAACAATACATCAATTTGTGATATCCGATTAAATAAGAATGGGCAAATATCAATGGCAGCAGACACTTGATAATTTGCTGGACTATAATTATTTTATAAAATATTCACTTAATGTAAATGGGGAGGTCCAGGACTGACAGTCTTAATTAAGGACAGTAGCAGCAATGTTAATTGGAACAAAGGTATTTCACATATGCTCACCCTTGGATGTAGAGGATAAAAACTTGGAATTTCTCCAACGCTCAGTTGTTAGGCTGCGTTAGGCACTGATGATTTTGCTGATAAAACAGCTTTAGATACTCCTCTCGGCTTCTGCCGGTGTAGCCAACCAGTGGATAGGTATAGGTTATACCTCTACTTGCCACGGTGGAGAAGGAGATATTGTGTGGTATGAATATCCAAGTTCCTCTAGTGCAGAGTAGGTGTACTCGATGGAACAGCTGATGGCCGGCAGCGTGGGGGGGATCCGCTGCACTTCAGCTGGGGGATGAGGCTGGGAAGCGATGGTATGTCGACAGGTAATTACCTGTGTTGATAACGAAGTGGCTTGTCAGCGCCGCGTACCTGCAACTAAGAATAAAGCCGGCGTATAGCTGTAGATAGCCTGTGGCGTGTGCAGACTTTGCGGGTACTGTTATAGCTGCTAACACGGTCCGGAGGTGAGCGGGGACGCCGCACTGATGCCGGCCAGGTGATGAAGATGCACGGCAGTGGCGGGCTCCGGAGAAAAGTTCAAGTCAGCGTGTAGCGGCAATAGAACAGCAGCGTGTATAGCTGTAGATAGCCTGTGGCGTGTGCAGGCTTTGCGGGTACTGTTATGGCTGCTATCACGGTCCGGAGGTGAGCGGGGACGCCGCACTGATGCCTGCCAGGTGATGAAGATGCACGGCAGTAGCGGGCTCCGGAGAAAAGTTCAAGTCAGCGTGTAGCAGCAATAGAACAGCAGCATGTAGAGGGCTGCGCTTCTGTTTGTAGAGTAACAAGTGTCTGCTTGCGTGGATCAGGTAAGTATGACGTCAACGCGTTTCGTCCCCTTCAATCAAGTGGGAACTTTTTCAAGACGGATGGTGTGTCGGTCTATGGAAGCTTTATTTAAAGGGAGCTGATTGGCTTTAATTGACTAATTGCAATCACTCACAACAGGTGATATTTCACCTCAACGGATATCTGTTTTATACATAGTAGCTGATAGGACTATGCCTAAATAGCGTAGCCATTTATAATATAAAATCAATAAACAGTAGTAAACAGTGTGTCCTTTAACTTAATTCATTAATCAAATATAATGCGGCATTATACCTAATATAATAAAAATATTTGCATATATACAAAAAGTCTAATTTCTTGTCACAATGAAAAAAAATTTTTTTATTATATATACATAATAATTGTAGGATAAACTTATAATCAGTAAATTTATTAATCAGAAGATCATTGGGTGGGCAGCGATTGATGCTCACAATATTATGAAATATAAATTCCTATACATAGTTTATATAGGGAGAATAATTATTCTATCATCTATATAGAAGAAATTTATACATAGAAGGAGGAGAGATCATTGAATATAAGGGCATGTTTTTCAAAAGAGCAATTTTAAATATATATATAGAGAAGATTTTTTTATATTATATATAACAGAAGAGAAAAAAATAAAAATAATAATAATAAATAAAAAATAATAAAATATAGAAAGTTTTATCACTTTCATCACATATCAAAGACACCACTCACATTTTGAACAAAACTCTTGATTTATCTTGGAATGAGGGGTGGGGTTTTTTAACCCTTGATGTACAGGCACTGTACACTAATATACCACATGACAAGGGTGTCACAGCAATAAATCACTATTTAGATACGGATAAAGACCTTCCACTTCCCCGCAAACAATTTATTTTAGACTCGATCACTCACATTCTCACTCACAATTATTTTATTTTTGAAGATCATTATTTCCTACAGCGCCTTGGAACGGCCATGGGGACCAGATTTGCACCAAGCTTTGCGAACCTCTATATGGGCCGCCTAGAAGAACAACTTATATGGGGCGGTCCATATGGAGAGAATCTGGTCCTCTATGGCCGTTTCATCGACGATTTATTTATTATTTGGCAAGGGGGACACGATTTGGCACTTGAATTCGTTAACTTTCTTAATTTAAACACATTCAACCTTAAATTCACTCACACTTTCAGTTACACCACTGTCAATTTCCTGGATATCGCATTCTCCATTCAGGACAATACCCTGATTACTGCTAACTATGTAAAACCGGTGGGGACAAACAATTATCTTCATTTCCAAAGCGGTCATTACAAACCCTGGATAAACAACATCCCCAAGAATCAATTGTTACGAATCCGCCGTAACTGTGCACTAGATTCGGAATATAATGCACAAGCAGAAGTAATGATTAATAACTTTAGGAGAAGAGGTTACCCCGAAGCCATTCTCCAAGAAGCACTTAAACAGGTTAACATAACAAAAAGAGCAAGCCTTCTAGCCCCTAAACAAAATAAGAACAATTTTATTACAACTAACACCATCACATTTGTCTCAAAATTTAACAACAAGTCCCAGCAAATAAAGAAAATAATATTGGAAAATTTCAAACTATTGTCATATGACAAAATTTTACAAGAAACTCAAATTACCCCTAGAATTACCTTTAGAAGGAATAAGAATTTAAAGGATTTCATCTCCCCTAGTATGTTACCCTCATTGAAACCCAATCTGTCTTCTACCTGGATCCCCCCCAAACCTACTGGCAATTTTAAATGTAATAGAAATATCTGCATTACTTGTAAATACATGTCTAACAAGAAAAAAGAGATTATATCGACTCATAATAAACAAGTATTTCCTATTAAACAATTTTTGAACTGTGAAACCACATACTGCGTCTACGTGCTGGAGTGCTCATGCAAACTCCAGTACGTAGGACGCACCACTAGGAGTTTAAAAAGTCGCTTCAGAGAGCACAGAAATAACATTCTTAAGAAAATGCAAAATCACAGTGTCCCACGTCACTTTCTAGCAAAACATGAAGGTGACCCAAGTGGTATATCTGTCACCGGAGTAGAACAAATCATCATGACAAAAAGAGGAGGTGACAGATATAGAAAATTATGCCTTGCAGAATCAGCTTGGATTTTTAAACTCGACACCCTGAATCCACAGGGACTTAATGAGGCTCTTGATTTTACTTGTTTGGACTAACTATAAAAGCTCCCCTTCACAACTACCCACGACACCTGTCTAGCATGGGATGGAGTGACAGGGATCCACCCGACATGCTCCCTTTTGGGTGACATGCCGGGTGTGCTGGACCCCTCTTGCTCCACCCCCTGAGAGACCACTAGTCATTTCTGTAAAAACCTCAATCGATATATCAATATAATCTAGTAGTATAATCTAAACTGTACAATAGGAAAACATAAATAAGAACCACATGTATTTCAGTGAATTATTAAAAATTACTTTTTGTTGTTCCCCAATTTATAGTCACACTAAACTGGAATATTTATATCCAAAAATATTGCTTCGAACAAACTATTATATATATGAATTAACCAGATGACTTCTCCTCTCTAGATTTGAGAACTATATAATAATAATAATAAAAAAATTCTCGTCTCTATAATATTACCTTATAGTGCGAATATGCACTCATTATAGAACTAATATTACACTCTCCAACTATATTATTCATATTCATATTTTTATTTCTATAATTTTTATTATTTTTTATTTTTTATTATTACTTTCTATATTTTATTATTTTTTATTTATTATTATTATTTTTATTTTTTTCTCTTCTGTTATATATAATATAAAAAAATCTTCTCTATATATATATTTAAAATTGCTCTTTTGAAAAACATGCCCTTATATTCAATGATCTCTCCTCCTTCTATGTATAAATTTCTTCTATATAGATGATAGAATAATTATTCTCCCTACATAAACTATGTATAGGAATTTATATTTCATAATATTGTGAGCATCAATCGCTGCCCACCCAATGATCTTCTGATTAATAAATTTACTGATTATAAGTTTATCCTACAATTATTATGTATATATAATAAAAAAAAATTTTTTCATTGTGACAAGAAATTAGACTTTTTGTATATATGCAAATATTTTTATTATATTAGGTATAATGCCGCATTATATTTGATTAATGAATTAAGTTAAAGGACACACTGTTTACTACTGTTTATTGATTTTATATTATAAATGGCTACGCTATTTAGGCATAGTCCTATCAGCTACTATGTATAAAACAGATATCCGTTGAGGTGAAATATCACCTGTTGTGAGTGATTGCAATTAGTCAATTAAAGCCAATCAGCTCCCTTTAAATAAAGCTTCCATAGACCGACACACCATCCGTCTTGAAAAAGTTCCCACTTGATTGAAGGGGACGAAACGCGTTGACGTCATACTTACCTGATCCACGCAAGCAGACACTTGTTACTCTACAAACAGAAGCGCAGCCCTCTACATGCTGCTGTTCTATTGCTGCTACACGCTGACTTGAACTTTTCTCCGGAGCCCGCTACTGCCGTGCATCTTCATCACCTGGCAGGCATCAGTGCGGCGTCCCCGCTCACCTCCGGACCGTGATAGCAGCCATAACAGTACCCGCAAAGCCTGCACACGCCACAGGCTATCTACAGCTATACACGCTGCTGTTCTATTGCCGCTACACGCTGACTTGAACTTTTCTCCGGAGCCCGCCACTGCCGTGCATCTTCATCACCTGGCCGGCATCAGTGCGGCGTCCCCGCTCACCTCCGGACCGTGTTAGCAGCTATAACAGTACCCGCAAAGTCTGCACACGCCACAGGCTATCTACAGCTATACGCCGGCTTTATTCTTAGTTGCAGGTACGCGGCGCTGACAAGCCACTTCGTTATCAACACAGGTAATTACCTGTCGACATACCATCGCTTCCCAGCCTCATCCCCCAGCTGAAGTGCAGCGGATCCCCCCCACGCTGCCGGCCATCAGCTGTTCCATCGAGTACACCTACTCTGCACTAGAGGAACTTGGATATTCATACCACACAATATCTCCTTCTCCACCGTGGCAAGTAGAGGTATAACCTATACCTATCCACTGGTTGGCTACACCGGCAGAAGCCGAGAGGAGTATCTAAAGCTGTTTTATCAGCAAAATCATCAGTGCCTAACGCAGCCTAACAACTGAGCGTTGGAGAAATTCCAAGTTTTTATCCTCTACATCCAAGGGTGAGCATATGTGAAATACCTTTGTTCCAATTAACATTGCTGCTACTGTCCTTAATTAAGACTGTCAGTCCTGGACCTCCCCATTTACATTAAGTGAATATTTTATAAAATAATTATAGTCCAGCAAATTATCAAGTGTCTGCTGCCATTGATATTTGCCCATTCTTATTTAATCGGATATCACAAATTGATGTATTGTTTATACACATAACTGCATCCAATTATGAAATTGTTTTATTAAATTTATGTCTGTATATGTTATGCTATTTTTTATAAAAATCTTTTCCTATTTTATCTTATAAAATAATTCAAATATAAACAGTGTGTCCATCCTTCATTCATCTCGTGCCACCCACTAGTGTGTCTATTGTTATATATATTTGTCTAAAAACAGCAGCGCAACTTACTCCACAATCCCCCTCCTTTATTTTTCTACGTGTGTGAGTCGTGACAGACTCACAGGAGTATATGCTGCAGCTGTATTAATTTAGTTATATGTAATATACCAGAAATTTTTCTATATTGCCTAGCGCCGGGAAGTGTGTTTCTAGGGTGGTCCCAGTATTGGGTCTCCCTGCCACACACCCACCCCCCATCTGAATTTTTACAATCCGTAACACAAACCCTGGCACAACATCAAAATGGACTGCCAATAATAGGAGGAGACTTCAACTCAGTTGACAATAATACAAAGTTGATTAAAAAAATCCCCCACAAAACTCTTTGTTGTCTTAGTGTAGACAAGTCAGTGATATTTGGAGACTTCTTAACCCTAATGACCATTATTTTAGTTATTACTCAGTTATACACGGCTCTTGGTCAAGAATAGATTATTTTCTTACAGTATAAGTGACTTTTTGGTCTCCAAAGTAAAACCGATATTCATAACATCCTCATATCCAATCATGCCCCCATTTCACTTAATCTTGCTAGACCAAACCTTACTGGTTGAGTCAAACCGTGGCATTTGAATTCATTATCCAAAGTTGGATGACTTATTCAGATGATACTATTACCCATTGGGACCAACTCAGCCTTTCTTGAGGCTTTGAAGGTCACAATAAGAGGTCACATCATAAATAATTTTTCTAAAAAAAACAAAAACGAATACACTCTCTTACAAACAAACAATACAAACTCTTAATGCTTCTGTAGCAGCAGCTCTAATTACATACAGATAGAGCAGCTCCTGTCTGAGCTGCTCCTGGCGATAGAACCGCCATCAGCCAGCCTGTGCCAACTGCCGGAAGGGGGTGTGCGCACACGAGATACTCATGCGCTTCTTTCTGATGGAGCCCTCTGCCACCTTCCCCCATCACTGCCCGCAGCCCCCCACACCCCCCCTACTCCTGCTCATCTCCCTGAAGCAGAGATGGACAGGGATTGTGTTCCTCGCCACCGAGTGACTGGGATGCGCGAGCATGTGAGACACTCGCGCATCCCAGTCAGATGTAGCGCCTCTCTGCTGGAAAACGCAGCTAAGGGAATCTCCCAATCAGACGCCCAATCAAATTAAACTGAAGCAAGACAACTTTTAGGTGACTTTTTATTATCATAGACAAAATGGGATTTAACATTCTGGAGATTCAAGTACTTTTATTGGGGCAACAAAACTAGAAGGTTGTTAGCTGCAATATAGAGGTAGAATTTTCAAAAAAGATTAATCACAGCCATTAAAAATCCACATTTAAGTTGATATGGCAACTCTGCGTATTTTACAACACTTTCAATAAATTTGATCAAATTTACATAACCATTTGATAACTGAACTGAACAATAGAATTGACTAGTGTAATCTCTAACTTAAAATTACATAAATCTCCTGGGTTATTGATGGGTTATCAAATGAATATTGGATGATTTTACAGGAACATATTGCCCCCGCCCTTGTGGAATTGTTTAATGACATTCTTCATAATAATACTCCTTTTCCTCATCTAAATGATACATACACAATAATGATTCCTAAACCGCAGAGGTTCAGAACCTCAGCAGATAGACTCTTACAGACCCATTATGCTACTTAATACAGACATATAAATTCTTCCAAAAATAATGGCTAACAAACTTCATCAATTGGGATTTGTTAGACAGAAACATTTAGAAAGTGGCATCAGAACAGCAATAGCAGCAGTGCTGAATTCACATGAAGAAGGCCGCACTCAAAACATTCTCTGAAATGTAGACACAAAAGCTTTTGACACAGTTCTATGGCCATGTTTATTTGCTGTACTTCAGATATGACAATTTGGCCATATCTTTATTAATTTTATAAAATATTTTTACAGTAATCCCTCCACTTTTTTATTAATAAATTAATGTTGTAGCAACCCCATTACTATGCACAGAGGAACAAGGCAGGGATGTCTCCTCTCCCCTTGTTTATTTATTTTAGCCATTGACCCTTTGCTCCATATTCTGCAAAACAGTACTAGTTTTCAGGGCATAACAATTGGAAACAAAGATATCCAATTGACTGCTTTTGCAGATGATGGTTTATATGTCTCAGACCCTTCAGAATCTCTGGACAAATTATTTAATATTTTGACAGACTTCAGTTCAGTATCTGGTTTTGAAGTGAACACTTCAGAATCAATGGCAATTCATCTGAGAAATCCATCTTCTCATGTTCCCTTCTTCTCATACACCCCAATAACCTGGGTTGTGCAACATTTACATACTTGGGAATATGAATCTCTAGTGATCCTCATCTTATTTATGACCTTGACTTTTCCTCAGCAAAACCCTCTATTTCAACAGAGCTTGAAGGATGGAAACATCTTCTGTTATCATATCTAGGTAGATCCAATATGATTAAAATGATTTCATTTCCTAAATGGATATTTCCCATACATGCTCTTCCTTTTCTGATTTCCAATAAAGATAGATTACAACAAACAAAGGGGATTATTCTGGTTCACTCGCAGAGGCAAATTCCTTCTCAAATGTACAAAACCATGTGCACTATGGTTGGGGCAGATGTAACTTGTGCAGAGAGAATTAGATTTGGGTGGGGTTTTACTTCAAAGTAACATCTATATTGCAGTGTAAAAATAAAGCAGTTAGTATTTTCCCTGCACAGAAATAAAATAAATAAAATAACTCACCCAAATCGAATTCTCTCTGCACAAGTTACATCTGCCCTACCTGCAGTGCACATGGTTTTGTCCATTTGAGAAGGAATTTGCCTTCTGTAAATTAATCAGAATAAGGTACTAAATCTGCTAGAGAAATCAATTTCCCTACATTCAGCTATATTCTTAGGTAGCACAAAAGACTGGTTATATGAATGATATATGTATGCAAATATTGTACATCTCTTGAAAAGGAATTTTTAGAGGGTAGTAATCTTACCAGTTGCCTACATATGTATGACCAGGAAATCCCTCCACTGTTACGAGATAACCCATTGCTTTGGCATACTTGAAAGACTTAGCATGTATTGAGGCATAAATTCAGTCTGAACGCACACAAATCTTTGTATTTTACCTCTATTGCTAATCCCAAATTTAAAAAATGGACAAGTTTCCTATACATTTAACATTTGGCAAATACATGGGGTAGATGATGTGGACAAACTGACCTGCAGATCGGCACAGAGGCCTCTTACATTCCAGGGATTCAAAGAGCAATACCCTCCCTTGGCAGCTTTCCCCCTTGCTTTTCTTCAGGCCCAACACTATGTTAGTTCCATTATCAGACTTTTCTCAAATTTGGACTGGGATAATTTGGTAGATACCATGTTACAAAATTTGAGCTTAACAGGTAGAGCAATTTCAACAATGTACAACTGCTTGTGAGAGGTATTTATTCCAGATAAGTGTTTTACCAATTTGGCTCCTTCGTTCACTCAATTTCCCAACATACCATAAATAGACTTATTTCGCTCTCATTCTATCCTTCCTATACTATGATGGTTTTAACTATACTGCATAGAGCTTATTTATCACCCCATAGATGATTCTTGATTAGAGCCTCAGATAACTTGCTACAAATGTCTGCTGATTTGTATCATTGTCTTTGGGCTTGCCCAATTACTAATAGATTCTAGTTTTAGGTTATTAATTATGCCACAACTAGCTTGTTTAACTATATCCCTATAACACCAGCATGGGCCTTAATTGGGATACTTCCTATCAATACTCGGATAACACAAAGTGGTAAACGTGTCCTGGTGGCCATTGGCGTGGCAGCCCATAAAACTATCCTGCAGACTTGGTAACAACCTCTTCCACCCCCACTATTGCTTTTCAAAGTTAAATTACATATCCTATTTAGAATGCAATAGGTTGTGGTAATTTTGAATAAAGAAATCAAAGTAGAGAATGTTTTTCTTATGTAGGAAACCTATATAGCCACCCTATCTACTCCTTTGAAAGCACAAATTCATGACAGCTTGAAAAATTAATCATGGTATATGATGCAAATAGCTGAAAATGATCCTCCAATCCATTTATAGTTTGAGGGAGAATAAAGTATGATCTTCAATACTGCATAGAAATCTTTCATGGGTGGGAGTTGCCGTGGGCAGAGGGTGAGGCACCAACTATTTAAAATTTAGCCGATTTTGGACTATCAGGGCATTCGCTTACTTTATGTAACTTGATATTCTATATTATTATTTGTAATTTTACTATTTTGTTCTGATGTCCGCATGAAGATAATAATTCATATTATTAATTGTGTAAACCCTGTCTTTAAACCATTGTCCTATTGTATTACTTGATGAACTGTATGTTGGCCTGGCACCTGATGCTTCAATAAAAACATGTTATAATAAAAAAAAAGAATTTGAGGATGCTTTTGTGGAAGTGGAGCAGGATGAAGGGGATACTTGTATGCTATCTGACACTGCTGAGGATGACAAGAATTAGGACGATGTTGTTTACATGTCATCCACCACTGACAACAGTTCTTGCACATGATAAAAAGAAAGCCATTGAGATGCCTGGGCAAAAGACCAAAAAAGCAATATCTTGGGAGTGGGATTATTTTCACCCAAATCCTGACTACATTTGTGAATTCATTTGTTCCATTTGTGATGTCAAAGTTAATAGAAGTAGGTTCATGAACCATCTAGGCACCTCCATGTTAGTCATATTATTTTATAAATCAGAGCTTTACATAAAATCACTATTTTCTTGATTTACAGTGTAGTTAACATCAAGATTTACAATTTAAAGCAAATAGTAACAAAGTATACGAAAGGTAAAATTACACTCAGATCAAATGAACAAAATACATACTGTATGAAAAAAGAGGGTACTGTCACTTAGGTCAGTGTTTACAGTAAATCCAAATGCCAAAAAAATGACAAATTCTGACTCAGATTCAGAATAATTTTTTGTTTGTTTTGTAATAACTTTTTTCAAGGTAATCCAGGACACATAGATTGTAAATGTCTAAAATTCACTTATTTTTGCTTGATTATTCACTGCAGGGGAAAATAATCACTGACGTATGAATGAAAAGTCTTGCAATGCAGAAATACTGCAGCTTCACAGTGATAAACAAATTAGCAGTCATTACCACATTGCTTGGTCTAACCAAAGCATGTCCAGAATAGCAATAAGGAGATAGAGAATTAGCTGTACAGCACTGTCATTATCACAGTACAGTGATCTGATGTGCACTTTCAGCAATCGCATGTTGCAATGCACATTCCATCAATAAATTCAGACCATCAGACACATATTATTATATGGCCCCCTATCATTTTGCTTTTCAATTTTGGAAATTAGGACTTGGTAACAGCTTGCAAAATTTAGGTGGGTGTTTCAGTTGTGTAAATACTTTTTGCTTGAATGATATAGGAAACTGCTAAGATTACTGAATAATTTACAAAATGTGTTTGTGAAAACATGCATACTTGTTGGAATACATTACATTTCCTAAGCAATCACAGGTTGTGAATTTGAATGAAGCACGATGTACAGTACTGTAGGGAATATGCCATATTGGTTTGTGTAGGTGTTAATGAATAATCATATGGACGTGCAGCAGTGATTGTAATTTACATGGAAAATGACACCATAAATTGACTATACTGGCCTCATTTGGACTAAATCCAAAAATAAATTACAATTGTATACCTATACAAATGCTTCCCAAATGTGGTCCTTGTGGCCCAATCACTGATTGTATAAGGCTATCCATGCATCATTACTAACAGCTTAATTATTAACTCTGTCACTTTCAGTCACTGATATGTGCACAATGGACTGTAAGTAGGTCATGAAGACCAGGTTTAGGAATCACTGACCTAAACAAAACCATATTTTGTGAAAACTACTGTAGTCCATTCTTAAAAATAGGCAAACATTAAAGCTACCCAGGATACCATGATTCTATGGGCCTTCAAGGAGGAGAGGGCTGGACAATTGGACAAAGGCATCTGTCACTCAGACTGGTGCCTATGGAGCTTCTTGGAAGGCAGGTAGAGACGGAATGCTAAATAACCTTCTGATAGTGAATTATACCCAATCAAAGTGGCCAGTCAACATTTTTTTACCTGCCTCCCAGGCTGCAGCCAAACAGTAAATGGCTGTCACATCATACTGATTGCGGGATGGCTGGAGATATCAACCAGGCAAAGTGTTGACATCCATGACAAGCATGTGACAAGATGGTATAGGCAAGGAGCAAGTTATGTTTTTCAAAAAATGTATTCCCATAAATGAGTAAATAGGGGCGCAGTACATTGCTTTGCCCAGGGCATACAATGCTTGCAAGATGGCTCTGTGTAAAGAGGGGAGGGCAGTTATTGGGAGGTAGATTTAGAGACAGGACAGGGCATGTTATTGCACAGCTCTAATTTTAGCTCTAATGCCATCTGACAAATTGCCCTGAAAAAAAATCACTATGATATAAAGCAATGAGAAATGTGTTTATATTCCAGGCCACATTGCAGATCTTCATATATGAACTTATTCTGATTCATAAGCTCCCCTGCATGCTCACACAGGGGAGCAATGGCATGTGACTGCACAAACACATATATGCGCATGTGTAGCTGCTTGGTGGGAGCAGGCACAGAGAATTGCATGTTCACCATCCCATTCACACCTAGCAGTGTGTGCACCAGTGACATGGGTGCGAGGGGCAGGCAGCTGATGTCAATGGATGTCAGCTGCCCGCCTGCTTCCCGTACACCTTGATAAAGCTGGCGTTGAGCCCAGTGAAACACGTTGGGATTTCCAGATCCAGTATTGTTGGACCCCCCAGTAAAGTTGGACCCACCTGCTGATTTCGCTGACCACCTGGTCCCTGCAATTTTGGATGTCTTTGGCTGAATTACACCTGGCTTAAGTGGATACAAAGTGTCAAGAGGTTGTAGTCCCAATTGAACCATCTAAAAGGGACTCCCTCACACAACATCACAGGACGAAAATGCTGTGTGGACTCCATCACCATTTGGGACCACTGCCATTGTGGACAGTGCAGGTTACATTCCAACCCCACTGTGGGTAATTCACTATCCATTACAATCTGGAATATGCTGTTTTTAATTTTATTTTTATTTGTGTATGTCATTGGGCCTAGTAATTGCTAAATAAATATTATCTTTTTATTGATTCACCTATTTTTTATTATTTAAGCGCTGCTATTTGTGTTTCTTTTTGTCTATTACCGTACAGGGAGCCTGCAGATCTAAGAAACCATAGCAGTGTCTTACATCTGCGAGCACTTGCAAAATCATTCGATGGTCGGCAACCATTGAATGATTTTGTACCCACATGCAAGGCTGCAAAAGGATGTTCATGCTAAACATCCATTTGCATGTGTGCAGGGATATTCAGTGTGCGAGCGGGGGCGGACGGTCATACGGGTGGCGCATACATTTCACACAAAGCTGCAGAATTCGCAGCTTTGCGTGTCAACCAGAAAGAGGTCCATAGTTCCCTGTTACACTTTGGTTCATGCTATTTAGAGGTGTACTATTTAGTGATCTTTTCCAAAAGGTGTAATTTATGTCTCTATAATGTAGTGGGTTTACCAAAGGGAAGGGAAATAAAGGATTGACTAATTTAGCATCTAATAGTAATTTTATAAGCTGTGTATGATAAATGAAAGGCAGGTGCTAATTAGTTGCTACTTTATATCTCTTTCAGTTGTCTCTCTCTTTAAGCTTTAATAAATCACCCACATAGTTTTTTTTATAGGGTTGGAGTGGATTGCGAAGGACACCGTTCTCTGTGATAAGACACACTGTATAAATGATCCTCCATACAAACCTAACTCTAAAGCCCCATACAAATGCTCCCACACATCATAAATACCCTTTCCCTCGTCTGAACATGTACAGATGAGGGAGGCTGCAGAATGGGCTTCTCCTCCTTTGCTGCTCTCCCCTCCATCACTCCATCCTGGCTTGCATGGAAAGTGTGTGTGTGTGGGGGGGGCTTAATTGGTTTCCTCTTATTACGATTATCCAAGATGCACATCTTTAAGTCCCTTTGAAAACCAGGTTAATACAGATGTAGTGCCTCTAACTAGCCCAGGGAATCGCACGTTCGTCCCCTTAAGTCGGCGGCGGATGCTGGAAACCCTTCCAGTCGCCGCTTCAGGGATAGGAGGGGTGCAGGCAACGGCCGGGATCAGTGGGGAGGTGGTGGAGGGCGGCAGCGGGCTCCATAAGAATGGGGTGCGCAAGCGGCCAATGGGGATAGAATTGCCAGGAGCAGCTCTAATGAGAGCTGCTCCATCTGTATATATGCTGTACATATTTTATTAAATGTTTAAGCTCACATGCTCAGTATTCCTCTGAGGGACATTCCATAACTCCAAGTAGTGTGGCAGCCATCATAACCGCTATCTTTTCAGCAACACTTCTATCATAATTGTTGTAGTTTACTATGTTGTGCACAACACATCCACCATCCCCATATGTACTGTTCTCACAGGTATAAGTTAGGAAGACATACTGTACTTGATTCACATTTAAAATATCTACTTCAAAGTCAAGTGCCTACTTTCATTAAGGAATTATCATCACTCAAATCAGACATAACCAATAGATAATGTATCTTATAAGTGAATTACTGATTAACAAAACAAAACAAAAGAAAATAAGCACAAGTGCCTGAAAAGCTACTCTAAAAAACAAAATAATGTCAAATGTGAAGGTTATATATTTGCTGTCATTGGGTAATGTAGTACTGAACAGTTCTCGCTTTAGGCCTCCACTAATGTAAAAAAATAAGTTTTAATAAAGGATGCATAGCATCTCACTGATGGCTGAGGAGAGCAGGGATGCGAAGAAAAACTTAGAATACTGCAGGGGTTTTCTACTGATTTGTACTGATGCTGATATTCAGGAAGCAGCCAGGCTCAGTCACGCTGTGCTTCCTTCCTCCGGGCTAGAGTGAATGAGTGTAGCCAGGGAGTCATCATATTCCAATGCAAAGAACATTGCATGATCTTATCTATTTCTCCGAGCTAGAGGGCTATTTATCAATCTCAATAAAGTTGCTTGAAGTCTTCCAAACACATATTTGTGTCTTTTTCATACATTCCCTTTTTTATTACTCCATGAAACTTTTCTTTAATAAATCACCCTGAGTGTGCAGTAACCACTGTTCAGCCAGTATCAATATTTATAGTGGAAACTCCTGATTGACAGATTCTATCCATTCATCCACTTTGTGATTTAAATCTATATCGGGACATCTATTCAGCATTACTATTTGTGCAACTATTCCTGTACACATGGGAGCTGATGCTGACCTGGACCTATGTTGATTTGCTAAGCATAAACTATGCATATTTGTGCTGTGCAAAGAGAAAATGCTCCTGATTATCTTGCCTATCTGTAAAGTAGGTGGACTTGCAAAAGAAAAACGCATTTGCATAAGGATTTATATCATCTACACTACAGAAATATAGGTAGAAAAATATGTATTATTATCATTATTATATTTATTATAACTAATATATAAAGTAGAAAATAAAAATGTATTAATAAACGGAAGGGGGCGCATATATAATATTTGAATAATCTACAGAAGATACTGATTAATATATTACTATACTATTGGTGACAATAATTTATTAATATACATGGGACACATTATATGTATTCCTATATTAAAAGATAATATCATTTTTTATATTTCTTTATTAGACATCCCCCTCCCACATAGAACCCTCTGATTTCTTATCATCTGGGATTTGTAACTGTGGGGTAACTTCAGCAAAGTGAAACATTTCTTATGGGGCTGCTGGACTGCAATATCCGCAATGTCACAAATTTTCATCCTCCTAAAAGGAAAGAGAAAATAACTTTCTACAAATGAAATACGGGTTTTTTAAATTTCCCCATCGTTTTCATTATTATTTCAACATCCCACTTCAAATAGAACAAGAAAATCTGACTATTATTTTTGGATTGCCTTAATATAGATGATACAAGAGAAGGTAATTTACTACAATTGAAGGCACTGGTCATAGTAAAATGTAATGCTGCTACAGATTTAAATTTCCTATGTGTGTCTTTCCACTCAATCATAGCAACTAACTGGCAAATGCATCTTGGATTTTCCACATGATTAAATAAAAACAGGACATGCAAAAACAGGACTTGCAAAAGCAGGACTCAAAAAACATGGTTAAATATGATAAAAACACTAATTTATGCAAATTGAAAATACTATTAAATAAATACAGTATCGCAGATGTGTGAAAATCGCTAATAGAATATATTTCACTTCTGTGAAGTCACCATGCAGGAAGCTCAAACGGAGTTCGCATCCCAGAAAGATGTCATTGAAGTATGAGTAACAGAGGGGGTGGCCATGTGGCATTAGGGGGGTAACGGACATCGCAAAGGCAGGGGAATACCCTAAAGTCATTTCTATGATGTGATCACATTTCTGCAAAGCTATCACAATTAAATTATGATTGCATCACAAGGAGGGACTTTACATGCTGAGCTGCCTTACCCTGTGCTGGGCAGCCCACAGCATGCAATTAACACCAGTTACATCTTTTTGTCAACTGAAGCTGAATCAGGCCTATAATACAGTATTATTATTATTCTGAATATACGTTTCTTGTAAGAACCCTTAACTCTCCTCAATAACCACATTTGAAAGAGTATTAATATATTTTGCCATGACAACAGCTAACCAATAAATAACTATAACGCTGGGGAAATAATCATCTTTACCACATTGCTGTGCATATCTACTAATCTGGGTTAAAAACATTTGGAATATTCTTTGAAAAGTCTGTAATAATCAATAGATGGGTATAAATGTATAATGTGTATTGTATAAACTCTGGACTTTTTCACCACAGTTTATTATATAAGCATGACCCTGCAACATTTACAGAGTTAATTTTTGCAACCCTGTCACTCAACAACAGAGACATACTCCCAGTCACTATTCAGCCTTTCTGCCATAGATCATACAGAAAAATGGCCCAGACCGCTTTTTAACCTTAGACTCCTCCTTCCTCTCCAACAAGCAAGAAAAACAAAAAGTAAATCAGCAGTGGCTTCTCTTTAATCAGTCACATGGTTTCAGCTGGGCCAGGGAAGAAACATACTTAATTCAACAAGCATATACAGTATGTTACAAACACTTTTTAAATTCTTCAATAGCATGCCATTGTCATAATACATTTACATAGTTTACTTGACTATCTCAGCTAAGACAGATATTGAATCATTCCTAAAGGAACAGTCATCAATATACTAGGATGTTAAAAATATTTAACTGCAGGGATGGCCAATCCTGTCCTCAAGGTCTACCAACAGTTCATATTTTTCAGGAAACCTGTGGATCTATCGTAGGAATGAATGCAGCATGTTTGAAAATGTGACAGTTAGTAATGACTACAGTTGTGCACCAGCTAGGTAATTTGGAAAACGTGGAGCGTTGATAGTTCTGGAAGAAAAGTTTGGCCACCCTTGTTTAGCTGTTTCTAGTTGAAAGTAAGAGTAACATTACCACTAATTAGGATTAGTGTGTTATTGTAACTCAGAATATTCCATTAGAGACCTCAGAATACAATGGAGTAATAAGACCCCTTGTAATAAATATGTATAAGCTCAGGTGTATAAAATATGACCTGCTTTTGCTTGATTCCCAGCACTACATCTAGGCCCTTATTCTGATTCACTTGCAAAGGTAAATTCCTTCTAATATGGACAAAATCATCTGCACTGTAGGTGGGGCAGAGGACAAAACCATGTGCACTGTAGGTGGGGCAGATGTAACTTGTGCAGAGAGAATTAGATTTGGTAAGTTATTTTGTTTATGTGCAGGGAAAATACTGGCTGCTTTAATTTACACTGCAATATAGATCTCACTTTGAAGTAAAATCCCACGAAAATCTAACTATATCTGCACAAGTTATACATGCGCCACCTGCAGTGCACATGGTATTGTCCATTTGAGAAGGAATTTGCCTTTGCGAGTGAACCAGAATAAGGGCCCTAGTCTCTTATACACTGAAAAGATGTCCAGCACATATTAACAAATGATGATACAGGTGCGGAGTCCAGCAGGTCTTTGCTAGCGAGCCCTATAAGAAATGTTGTGCTTTGCTGAGGTTACCCCACAGTTCATGGCCCTCTGGCTATCCCACAATGATTAGGCTACAGTAAAAACTGAGGCTCCTGGTAGAGTGCTAGGAACAGGATTCATAATGAAGCGAAGTACATTGAGACACTAGGAGGTCTAGTGTGCCAGCAAATAATACACCTTTACACAAGGTGTTTAAAGCATACAGCCGCCAAATAATCCAGAGGTACTAAGGGATTATAGACAATATAGATGCACTGTTTATGCATATAGGGTATGTTAGGTGATGTTCATAAAATGCTGTGAGGAAGAATACATAGTAATAATAATAATAATAATAATAATAATGATATTATATGTTGATGTGTCCGTTTGTTATGCAAAGATGTGCGTATGTATAACATGTCTGTTTTCAGATGGATCTTTTGAAGATAAAGATGAAAGTGTTCATCAATAACAAGAATGGATATGTACTAATGAATACAGATAAGAACAATGTAGCTGCCCCCATCAGTTATTTAATAGAAAATAAACTATGTACCAGTGTGATTAGTTTGTTAAGTGTTACATGAGTGTTTGTTTTAAATATACACAGAAAGGTAAATATATGATTTTGATTGTCAAAATACTATCTGAGTTGTTGCTCATCAGTTCATCTTCCTGTCAGAATAGACAGGTCACAGTTGCTATTCAGAAAAGACACTGATCATACAGTCACCATCTGGTCTTTTTGGCTGATCTTCTTGCAGTAAATAGCTCAATGTTTTCAGGCCACAGGAATGAAAATCAGCAAACTACAGTAGTTCATAAGCTGTAATTAAGGGCTATGTTTATTTAAGTATGAATGCGAAAGCCATGCATTTTAATCATAGTGAAGCAGTTCCTACCAGGCAGTGCCCATCGTTTTACAACACAAATGCTTTAATTACATTGTTAATGCTGGCACAGTTCTGTTTAATTTGCTGTTATTGAGACGGCATATCAAGCAAAACAAAATAAGTGTGAAAGTGTTACTCTTAAATCCTGAACTCTCGTATTACATTCAACATATGACTTAGTACATTTAGCTCTCAGGAGTGGAGAGGTACATTGATGAGTAAATGGCACATTGGGAAATTGCATCACAAGCCCTGTGATCTCATTGAACTTACTTTATTCTTGTGTTTGAATCTGTGTGACAAGATTGTCTTACATTAGTGATGTCAAACTCATGGCCCTCCAGCTGTTGTGGAACTACACGTCCCAGCATGCCCTGCCACAATTTTAGCTCTCCATTATATAAAATCTGTGGCAGGGCATGCTGGGACGTGTAGTTCCACAACAGCTGGAGGGCCATGAGTTTGACACCACTGTCTTATATTCTTAAAAGAGTTTCAGGATTTGGAGACATTGCCCAGCTATCTACCTGCACACGTCTTAACTTTAACATGAGTGGCTGATGTAAGTCACCAAGTTCTGTGTCCTCTAATGCTATTATAAGTGCATAGCATAAAACAAACTTTCAAAGAAGCAAATGTAAACCAATATACATTTGAAAGGAAGAATTCAGTTATTCAAGAATATTTCAAAGGGCTGAAGAACAGGGGTAGCGAATTCGCAATGGGGACCGATGTTAAAGATATGTGCATGAACATATGCTAATATGCGCATGTTCCGGTCTTCTCTGTGTGCACCTCTGGAGACTTACATAGTCTCTGAGTCGCTTGCCGTGGGGGCCGCATGCAGGAGGCTTGCTGGAGGCATCCGGTTATGTCAGATGCCTACCCATAGAAGGCAGGAAGCTGCCCCCATTCACATGGGGTCACCCACAATTTTCCACGGTGCACCCAGCATTTCCATGGGTATGCCAAGGAAATGCTGGGTGCCCCCATGCGAATGGGGGCAGCTTCCTGCATTCTGTGGGTAAGCAGCTGACATCACCGGATGTCAGATGCCTGTCCTGTTCTCGTAGCAGGGCGCTGCTAATCTAAGGCACCAGGCGCTTGAAAAATCATTCCATGGTTGGCAACCATGGAATAATTTCAGGCCCACGCGCAAGGCTTTGAATGGATGTTTATGCAAAACATCCATTCACAGGCCTGCAGGGGCATAATTCTGCTTGCAAAGCAACAAAATCACCACTACTTTGCGAGTGAACCAGAATTAGGGCCTTAGTCTGTCCTTTGCACCCGCTTAATTTTCTGTTTTTGTACAATAACATGCAGAATCCATGATGAATTCACAAATCTATGTTGTATCGAAAACAACAGGCTAATTAACATGGATTGTTTGGGGATCCTGTTGATGTCTCACAAAAATCCCAGATAGTAGTTGCCAGTGGCTGTATTTGGGGTTCATTGGATAGATTCCAGGGATTAGTTACAGTATTCAGAGGTAATCTATCATGGCTTATTCAATGTATCTCTAAATGTTAAATTAAGTATGACATCTACATTATAGTGTTTTATAAGTAAACAAGGGTCAAACACATATTTGGTATAGAAAAGTAGTGTTGAGTGTAATGAATGGATACATCCAATATGATAAGAGAAATGGCTTCAGACTACTTTTGCAAGCTGTGCACCTCTGATTCATAACATAAACACAGAGCAATAATCGCACATTACTGTAATAAGATGAAGCCTACTTCTAAAAGCCCAAATGGCTTTAAGGAACAAATTAAAAAATTTGTTGTTGGTTTCTATAGCAGGGGAGAGCCAAAGTTTAGATTTACAAGATCAACTATATGGAGCATGACGAATCATATTTCACTGGCAGTTTCATCTCACAGTCTTTCAGTAGCAGTCGGTGCACCATTGCTTGCTGCAGTGCAGGTTAAGTGGTACCAGATGTCAGCTTCAGATGTTTGGGGCACATAACATTTATAAGCAAAGAACTTCTCTGGCTATGATATTTTTTTATCGATACATGCATATTAAGTATGACAATATAAAATACAAGTACATGATATTTTTTTCCATGAGCAATTAATGTTTTAATTGGCATAGGCAAAAGCAGAAAATCTGGGAAGAAACATAATTAGGTAAATAAAAGGTAGTCAGGCAGGGGATGACTCCAGAGTTTGATGTGAGAAAGTGTTGGTTGCTGCCAGCAGGATTACTTATTTCCTGTAAATAGCTTGCTGTGAGCTGGTAATTAATTTACAATACAAACTCTTAGTAATTAGACCATGAAGACATTTATCTTTTGGTGTACTATATTTTATGATGTGTCATTAAAAACTGTAAAGATGGCATTACATGACAACATCTAGATGGCTAAAAATTAAATATCTGATAACATGTCTTCTCATTTTTATGTTGCCTCATTAAATGAGAAATCATAGACGCATATGGTGGCTTCTGAATTTTGATGTCTAAAACTGCAAAGAACAGAGGTTGTTTACAGATGTTGTGATTCCTTAGCCTGATGCTTGAGAACAACTTGTGCATTAGGACAGCTGTGTTTACACAAATCAGCTTGGCTTCTAGACTGCAAGATCATATCCCTTAAATCATTTTGATCCATTAATTAACTATTGTTGTGACAGTGATTATTACTATTTTGAAAACAGGTAAATAAAGGGTTGTGTTATAGATTACTGTGCTGAAAACATACCAACATTACTGTAAGGGGAAAAGTGTCTTCCTCTTTCCATTATATCATTCATTCCTTCATTCATTCCATGCATATGCACATCCCCCCAATATATAAATCTCTCAATAAAGATAAAAATACAATATGATAGTTGGGTACTTACTGTATATGTTAGTTGGGTGCCCACCATAGTAAGTACGCTCAGACCTCCACTATCCTTGTCGGCATGGAGTCGATTTCATATAGTGTGGCGAGCGCAGCGAGCCACCGAGCCCGAAGCGTGGTGAGCGTAGAGAGACCCCTGGGGGGACGCATAAAACTAAGCAAATAGCTTAGTGGGCACCCAACTAACATATAAGTACCGATAGTTGTTCCTAAACTGTGCACTGGAGTGCTCAAGTTCATCACAATACATTTGCATGACTCATTTGTATTACAATCTTTGTAGGCTAATCTGTGCATTGTCTCTGGCTTTCTTCATCTCCCATATGGTTTCATGTGCAGAACAGAATCCATGCAAAATGAAATTTAAATAAGGATCCATATCTAATCACCCCCTATATTTGTCAAATTATCTGTGTGTTTTAGTTCCCCTTCTGTGTGTCAATTAAGAATGATGCTAATCCTGCACACATATCATGTTACTATAGTAAATGGGATGTGGACAAAAATAAGTGAAGTTTACCTGCTCCATAACCCATGTTTTTGTAGGGTGTAATGGGCCCCATACATCAGCAATCACAATTTATGGATTTCCAGATACAGGGATTTTTTGGCCAGATAAATGGATTTTACAATCTATCTGACTTTGCCCACACATTACAGATTTATTTCAGTCATCGGCAGATTTTTCCATCTAAAGATTGCATCTTCATATCTGGAAATTGCCCAATCGATTGCTGTTCATAATGTAAATAGATGGAGAAGACGAATTGGGAATGCCCACACATATAAAAAAGATCTGCAGATAATACCAGATTATTAAACATGTTTAAAAACCTGATTAAGCAATCGATTGGCGATTTTGATTGGGATTGCCAAAAGGGGGAGCCCACACATCTAAAATTAATTGTGGCAATCATCTCCATATCTAAAAATTGTCACAATTAATTGCTGATGTATGGGGCCCTTAAGGTTCTGACAGATCATCATTGGTAATTGAATTAACTTCCTGTGAACTAAGTGAGTTGGAGAGGCACTGCAATATGACATTGAGGTTTAGATTTACAGTATATATAGAGGGCACAATTCAGAAATATATGCAGGGCTGTAAACTCGCAGCCCTACCGATAATCGAATAACCAAGCATGCGCACAGTATGCTGTGCAAATGTATGGGGTCCCTCCGAACCCTTGTGGTGCCATATAAATACATGATAACAATAATAATAAATAACCAATAAGAAATGATTATATTGTAATTTTCCTGAATCAACTATTCTCTTGACTAAATGAAAACATTTAAAACATTTAAAATATAACAAAAAAACAACAGTACCAACAACAATATAGTAAACAAGTTGCCTAGCAGGTTATGGTTCTGCCTAGGTTAAATGGTAAGTCAAAACTGAAATCTTTCTTAACTTTAAAACAAACAGTATTGATACTGACATAGGCAAAAATCACACCTTTATTAATTGTAAATAACTGAAAATGGGGTGGCTAGGAAACAGGTGCACAACAAATACATACATTCAATCTTGGCCAGTATTGGACTATATGATTGCTAATGATGGATAAACCTCTACTGACAAAATAGCTCTTATCATAGCTCTTACCAAGAAAGTAGTGCCTCCCGGCCTTACTCATGCTGAAGCAGTGGTTTCCATCCTTGCTGCTATGTCTCAACAGCTTCAACCCCCCCCCCCAAAAAATAAAATAATATATATATATATATATATATATAAAAAAAATACAACAGATACAAGTATTGAGTCAATGGGAATCACAGCGGAAACTAAAGCTGTACTTTTCCAATATTTATTAATTCTATACAATGCCTGCCTTCCATGACTTACTGTATATCCTAAAGGCACAAGCCCCACCTTGTCATTTAAACCAATTGCCTGCCTTACAAACCGAACTTAAATATCCAATGACTTCCACCAAAACCTGGGTGTTTACATATCCTCAGACTCACAAAACCATCATATACTTCATAATAAACAAGCATGAGCCTTTCAATATTAGGGAATGTTAAAATCTATATAGAGCTGGTTACCCATTTTTATGTAATATGCTTTTAAAAGCAAAGAATGTTTACACATTTCATAATGATAAGTTATGGACATGTGATAAATGGCAATATTTGGATTTAAAAACAATACCATTATAGCTAGTCATAACTGTAAAATGAAGAAAAACTGTATCAAAGACATGTAAAAAAAATGCTTCAGACTTAGGGCCTTATTTTGGTTCACTCTTTCTGACAAAATCCTTCTTAGATGGACAGAACCATGTGCACTGCAGGGGAGCATATGCAAAATGTGCAGAGAGAGCTAGATTTGGGTGGGGTGTTACTTCAAAGTGAGATCTATATTGAAGTGTAAAAATAAAGCAGCCAGTATTTTCCCTGCACAGAAACAAAATAACTCACCCAAATCTAATTCTCTCTGCACATGTTACATCTGCCCCCCTGCAGTGCACATGGTTTTGTCCATCTAAGAAGGATTTTGTCTGAAAGAGTGAACCAAAATAAGGCCCTTAGGGAGGTATGCAATCCTCTGCCGCTATTTCTGATGGGGAAAATGGGGCAGGGCCCTATTCAATGCTGTCTTTACCAACAGCACTGAAGGGGGATCATGGCAGAACGAGCCCGACTTTAAAAGCTGTTGGGCCCGTTCTGCCGATAACTGCCATGGATTGTCACAATCCCGGCTTAATGTTATGTCAAATAAATACATCATAAGTAAAGATTAGAAATGTAGGAGGAAATTCAATTGATTGCAGTAAATTTACTGTGAAAATAGCTTTTTGTGATTGTTTTTTCCAGGCAATTCAATTAAAGCCCTTTTTCTGCAGCAAAATTTACTTACTATCATGTAAAAACACAAAGCCTCTGGGATAAGTTCCCAGATCCTGGTGTTTTTACAATCACAGCCATGTACAGTATATTGCACAATTCATTGATTCTCTCTCTGAAGAAGCCGCCGACGCTCACAGCAGGCGGGGAAACGCGTTAGAGCTCAACTAAGAACCCTCCATTCTCTCATGGTTCACTGAGACCCTGACTTTTCTGCACCCGAAGAGACCTGCCCTTCAAATTATAAACGACTGGTGTCAAAACTCCGGATATAGTTGCACCTATCAAGGAAATTCAGTTCCAGCAACTGGGAGGCACTAGGGACTGTAACCTGCTACAGGTCTCCAAAGGTACTTACCTATTTTTTATTATTTTTTTGTCTGGCCAGACAACCTGTGCAACCAACCTGATGGTTTGCTATTAACAGCATTGTATGCTAATCGGAAACTGACTATCTACTAACTACATTCTAATATGAAAAAAACATCATCATCGGTTTGAATGTATGGATTTTCTGGATCCAACTATATATATATTTTTTAAAGAGCCGATTAACCCATTAACCTGCAATACTAACCTATAGGGTAATTAATACTGAGCCATTTGTGATTATTGAATAGCCTAACCTCATTGGATGCTATACATATTTTTATCTGTATCTTTTTTCATGTAGATGTATTTATGTTATAATTTTTTAAAGGTTGTGGCCACATACCCAGTGTATATTTGATTATTAATTCGAATAAATGTTATTGATTATTAGTATTTCCCATTGCGCAGTTTTTCTCTTTTTCCATGTACAGTATATACTGAACTCATCAGGGATGTGCTTCTCCTGCCTCGAGGGAGGTTAAACAAATCCTCAATAGTTCCAGCAGGGGTTTAGTTGAACACCCTCAGTAATTATGCTGTGGTAATTTATCATGGCTATTTGAATTCTACCTTTATAGTCCATTACAGCTATACTACTACTGTATCAACTGTATAACCCAAAGACTTGATAAGAGCAAGCTCAAATGTAAAAATATTTTATTCACAATAACAAATGAACTTACTTAGATCTTTAGACATAGTGACATAGTAAAAGTGCACAGTACAGAAGAGATACTGTAGTTCTGTTTAGAGTTAATCTTTGGCTTTGTGATTTTACATTTCAGAGCTGCCAAATCATAAGAAACATTGTTTGGCAATGTAATTTATGAATCAGAACAAATGTCAGGACAGTTTACAATTAATTTTAAAACATAAAACTGATGATTGAAAAGTAATTTATTTATTTAAATAAATATGTATTTAATACTGTATGTTTGCTTATATGAGAGATGAAGAAAAACAGCAGTTTAACAGCAAAGAAGGAGAGCTTTAAATAAAAGTGCTGCTAGTTTTTCTTGAGCTTAATATATGTACAAGGGTAGGATTTCTAGAGGGGGTATAACAAGTTCTTGGCTTTAGATAGTAATGCCAGTCCATGATAAGGGCATAATTAAAGACCCCCATACACTATGCAATTTGGGCATGATTTCACCCAATTCGGATGAATCAGGTTGTGAAATTGGCCCAATTCGCACATGTGGACATCCTGTCTGACCCAATGCGTGGTCCCGTGTGCATCAGATCGGAGTCGAGAGGTTGGACGGGCTGAATATTATGTGCAGCCCGGAGCCATGCAGGGGATCTCGACTACAAGAGAGCCAGGCGGAGAGAGCGGGGGGGCGGCATAGGGAACGGGGCAGGGGAGGAAGCCGCTGCTGTCATCACAACATTGGGAGCAGCGGGCAGCGCAGAGAACCAGGGAGCCGGCAGCAGAAGATGCTGCTGGGAAGTGGCGCAGCACCAGCGGCGGAAGCGGAGTACTTGAAAAAAAGTACTTGAAAAAAAAAGACATACAAATTAATGGCCAGACACTTATTGGCTGAGACCTCTCAGCTTAGAGTAATGTTACGCCATTCCTCCATACAAATCAGCTTTGCCACTGTTATATTGGTGGGTTTCATTTCATGAACTGCTTGCTTTAGGTCCTTCCACAACATTTAAATTCGATTAAGTTCACGACTTTGACTTGGCATTCCAAAATTTAAAACATATTCTTCTTTAACTACTCCTTGGTCAAATGACGTGTGCTTTGGGTTATTGACTTGCTTCATGACCCCTGTTCTCCTGAGATGCAGCTCATAGTAAGATGTCCTGATATTTTCCTTCAGAACATTCTGGTATAATTAACAATGAATTGTCTCATTAAGGCAAGTTGTCCTGTTGCAGATGCAGCAAATCAAGCCAAAACCATAGAACCACCACCATCCCCACCTCTATTTTTGACAGATGATTAGAGGTTTTTATGCTGTAATACAGTGTTCTCCCTTCTCCAAACATATTGCTTGTCATTTAAACAAAAAAGCTATACAGTATATTGGTCTCATCTGTACACAAATTATTGTTCCAATAGCTTTCTGATGTGCCCATGTGATATTTAGAAAACTGTAGATGGGCAGCAATGTTCTTTTTGGAGAGCAGTGGCAATCCTGTCATGCACAGAAGTTTTGTTCAGTGTTCTTCTGATGGTGGACTTATGAGCATTAACATAAGATAATGTGAGAAAGGCCTTCAGTTGCTTAGAGGCTACCTTGAAATCTGTTGCGATCTTGAGAACTATTAGATGCCTTGCTCCTAACATGATCATTGTTGGTTGGATACTCCTAAGAAGTGTAACAATGGTCTGGAATTTCCTAAATTTGTATACAATATGTCTGACTGTTGATTGGTGGAGTCCAAACTCTATAGAGATGGTTTTATAATATTTTCCAGCCTTGTGTAGCATCAGCAACTCTTCTTCTGAGGTCCACATAAATATCATTGGCCCTTATTCTGGTTGGTGCGGCCAGAGCCGCACACGGGGCTCCAGCCGCACAAACCAATCCCCGCCCACCCTACGGATCGCCACGGCCGTCCGTACACGGACGGCTGGCGATCCGCATAAAAATGGTGGAGGCGTACGCCTCCACCATGGTGGGAGCTGCCCCCTGCATTCGATGGTCGTCGACCATCGAAGGCAGGTCCGCACGCCGCGGCAGCTCCCGCAAGCTGAGACCACACGGACAATCGTCCGTGTGGTAGCTTGTATGGGGGCTGAAAGCTGACATCCGGCGACGTCAGCTTTCCGCCCCCATGAGTTGCGTCATGGCCTCATTACCATGCATACGCCCCGCGTTTGCATGGGAACGCCCATGAAACGCGGTGCGTACACATAGGGAAATGAGGGCATGATGCCTCTCACGCCCCTATACGCCCCCTTTGCGGCGGACGAAATACGTCTGCGGCGAAGGGGGCTGCACATGCGCAGATTGACCTCTGCGCATGTGTGCAGTGTAAAAACATCGGCGGTACGGCCGCACGCGGGCCGTACCGCACGAACAAGAATAAGGGCCATTGTTTCTTGGAATGATACACTTTCACTAACATGTTGTGAACATCAGACTTTTATAGATCCCTGTTCTTTTTAAAAAGAAAAAATGTCTACTCACACCAGATTGTCATCCCAAAGACTTAGCAGATATTCTTTAAGGTAAAATTAAATACAGGTATGACTCTAATTTTACTTTCAAAATATCTGCTAAGCCTAAAGGTACAAATAATGTTGCCACTCACAGATATGTGAACTACGGAAGGTAAATTAAAGGGAATTGTGGTAATCCATTACTGACATATGAGCCCCTTAAGACTTTCCTGAGGTTGTACCAAATCATCATCATTCATGACATTGATTGCTTACTGTTGATTTGAGAGGCAGTGTACTGTATATCACTTTAGTTTCAATTACATTTTAGGTGAGTACCATTGCTAAAATCATAAGAAATCATTTTCATCAGGTTACATTAGTAAGGGAAGTTTTGTGAAGATGACACTCTTACAGAAGCAAAGTAAACATTTGTTATGCTTTAAAATGCAGACATTAATCAAAGTTTGCATAATGAATTAGCTGCCCAGATGAAAGAAGTGTTTGAGCAAATTTAAATTCCTTGAAAATCACAGTTCTACCGCCTGTGATTTAAAGCAAGTGATTGAAAAGAGTTTTTATTGTATTTAAAATAAAATTTTTCAACATAAGATATAACATAAATAAACTTTTTTCTCTTTTTCACCATTTTGAAACAACTTTTTTGTTTTAACCATTAATTTTTTTTAATTTGTAGTCATATCTTGAACCAAAGAAATCTTATTAATTCTAAAGTATGCATAGCAAGGAAGCACATGTTTTTCTATGAATCGAAGTGACTGAGAGCAAAATTCAGATAAGTGTCAAGTTTAAATCCTTGTTTACAATAAATGTCTACAATATGTAATATAAACATTTACAAATATTAATGCCTAAATTCTGTTATTTCTTTTTTTTATTAACTCATGTTTTTTTCTAATTTCTTTCTTTTTAAAGTGAATCCTTACCTTAAGGCAACTTGTGGCCTTGTGGTATTAATAGATAGGCAGAGATTATTGATTTAAAGATTCCAATTTTATTCATGATTAGCATGCTCTTGATAGAGTATTGCTCATCTTTTTTCACCAGGCCATTAATGGTATGTATAATTATTCACCAGGAATTAACATTAAATTATGCGGGTTTGTGAATATTTAAACCTTGCTATAAATTACCTGCACTATAAATGACCTTTACACTGTGATTAATAGAACACCTTAAGCCACACTTTACTATCAAGTCTCCAACTGCATTACAAAAAACATTGCCAGTTTTTAAATGTGTGATGAGATCTTACACATGAGAAATTAAATATAACAAAATAATAATACTCACATTAGTGTTTTAACAAAAAATGTAACAAAGTGATAATGATTTGTTTATCCATCTCATTAATTTCCATTGTAATTACAAGGGATGACAGGTGTTTATTGAACTGAATTAAATCTATAACTAGAAGAGTCACTAATTAAGAATGTTGCATTCATACAGTAGCTAGTGTATAATTTAGTGATGTGTTAATATGTTCTGGGTTGTATAGAATGTGTGATCTCCTGCCTGTGCCTATTAAGTTAGCTGGGGTAACAACTGCTACTGTATATCAGTGAAGCTGTTACCCAAGCTGTTTGACAAAGAAAGTTAAAATCACAGAATTCCAGCATCATAGTGCATTCAAATTAAACTCTTTTAGAGCAGGGATGGTAAAAGTGATGTTTCTTTCCTCCCTAGCCAATAAATGAAGTACATTGCCGCGCACAGCAGAACAAGAGATTATGTTATTGAGAGGGGTATAGCTACCTAAATACCGTGGTTGTCCCATCAACATTTTGCCAATGATGAAAAACATCTTGATACACCCTTATTTATCTTTATAATCAGATTTTCCCATACGCTGCCATTGCACTCTAGGTTGTAAGGATATCCATGCAAGACATCAAATGGTTAAATCACTCACTGAGGTACTAATTAAGGTGAAAAGGTGAGTCAGAAAGATGACCAAGGAAGAACACAGTGGTTTTGGGGGCACACTTAGAAAATGAATATGGTATTACAGGGGGGACCTTTACAGTATCAATAGATTGTTCATTACTAATGATTACCTTCTATGGTACTCATGTATGTTATTTTTTTATTATATGTAATTATGGTACTGTTTACCTAGCACGGCGCCCATTGCGTTGATCGCATGTACATCGCATGCCATTATAGTGGCATGCGATGCCTGCGATGCGATGGGTGCGATTGTAGCAATTTTACATATGTTAAATTACCTTCCAATCAACCAGATCAACCCAATGGACCAGATTTTACATAGGGAACAATGTTAAATTCACTTCCAATCAACCAGATCACCCAATGGCCCCGATTTTACATGGGTAACAATGTTAAATTCCCTTCCAATCAACCAGATCAACCCAATGGACACAATTTTACATAGGGAACAATGTTAAATATCCCCCAGACCACAAATTGAATAGAATAACCACCCTGAAGTGTGAAATGCCCCCCCCCCCCCATTGTTAACATCACCCCACGGTCAACGTCATCCCGCAGCGTGGCAAACGGCGGCGGTACGCGTCCTCCAACCTTTTCATACCCCCACTATCCACGTCAGAGTGGAGTTAAGAATAGAAAGTGTGGCGAGCGCAGCGAGACACCGAGACCGAAGCGTGGCGAGCGCAGCGAGCCCCGCAAGGGGATGCGGAATACATGTTAAATAATACGCTGCACTCGCCACGCTTCGGGCTCGTAATCCGCGTCCGCTCGCCACGCTTCGGACTCGGTGGCTCGCTGCGGTCGCCACACTTTCTATTCTCAACTCCACGCCGATGTGGATAGTGGGGGTATGAAATATATATATATATAACACTCTGGAACAACCAACAACCAGTCCAGATAACTTTATTGCTCTGCATTACTAACCCTTCCAGACTATTTGTAGTGACATTATTAAATTATAGTTTCATACACCATTTGTTAGATTGAGTCTTTTTCTTTTGAATAGTGTATTTTTGCCATGCCTCTAAAAGGAGGGATTACTGAAATGAAGAGTAAATGAAGCATTTAATAGCAACAAGACAGATAGGCACAATTATTTCAGATGTTGTGAAGCACCTTGACATTTGGAATCATTGAAGCATATGTAATAAAGGCTGGCAAATATCTGTAAGCTGCAGTTGCCCAGAAAACACAAATCACTACTAAGGGCACAGGTCATTAGTGTCTCTTTTTCTCCACAGATTGTGTTAAACTACAGCAGCATTTTCTTTCCTCATAAATGGATAACTATTTAGAAAAACATGCTAGAAGCAAAAGGGCCCTATTAATATTTCACTCCATTATTGCAAATGTCACTGCACTATACAGGATTACTGAGCTTAGAGTTTTGAAAGTGTGTCAATTGATCATAATCTATGTAATAATAATTTCTAGTATTTCCTATCCCAAAATAGCACTGTTTATTGCTGCATATAACTACTGTGACATGAGTGTAACTGTAACTGTCACACAGAAAAAGTTAGAGACACTAAGGGTTTATGCCCAATGACATTTCCAATATTTTTTACATACATTTTATAGATCTTGTCTTGTACAAGTGGAAATGCCAACACTAATTATTTCCCACTGTAACATTTTGGTCTCATCACTCTTTACATGTGCTTGGTTGATTTATATAAGGCATACCATAAATAAGTCCTGACAATAAAAGATCATGGATATAAACATTGAAAAACTTAAATATTTTGCATTAAATTACTATGCTCATTTTACTTTGTATTATTTTAGTAAAAGTTATTTTTACCACGTCTCAAGGTAAAGTCTCTAGTTACTTTGCATGGCATTAAGAAATTATACTGTAGGTGCATAATCTAAACACTAGGAATACTGATAATTAAATAATTATGATAAACTCTTTTTTGAGGAGCATTAATGTTTGGCCAAAAATGCATACTCATCTACCACGTCAAGGTGAACCCCATCACATGGATTTATAATAATCATTCATCCATAATTACTTCTGGCACATTATATAAATCTGTCTAGGTCTTTTCTTCCCTTCGGTGATTTTAATTAATTAGTCCTTGCAATGCAGCCTACACATTGTAACGAGCACAAAAAAACTGGATAAATGTGAATAATGTGTCACTATTAGGAAAAATAGGGATCCATTTGATTAGGTTAATCGTGATATGGTAGATTGCCATATATTTTTGGCCAAGTATTTATGTACCTAAGAACCTCACTAGTACTCATGAAAATCATTCTGTAGTTTATTCTTAGTGCTTAGAGTTTCAACCTGCATTTTTTGTTTTCTGCATAGCACTACAAATCCCCCCCCCCCCCCCCCACACACACACACACACACACAAATGACCAAAATAATCATTTGAAGGAACATGTGTGATGGAATCTGGCTTTGTCAGTACTATAGTTATTTGAACTATAATTAAGCACATTTTACACACAGCAATATCACTGTAAAGTTATGTTCTTTTTTCTTTTAGTTACTGTGTTTGAGTACAGTGACAGTGCCTTCACAATCGAAGTGACAGATATAAATTGAAAAAAATATTTCCAGTGAAGTAAAAGGCAGTCTGTTCTTCAAACAGAATTATTGCAGAGTAGAAGCAAATAAACACAAGTCATGTATGTCACAGTGACGAAAATGGAACTGACTCTGCCAAACTTTCTTGCCTGAACATGTAGCAAATGAAGCAGTTGTGTGCAAACTCACAACATTCTAGCTTAAAAATATTTAACATGGGAATGTTACACTGCATAATTTTCTATTTATAACTTAACAATTTGTGTGCTAGAAATTTCAGCCAACTTGTCATAAATTTAGATACATTAGCACCAGTTTACTTTACAGTAATTTACATCTTGGAAGTAGGTGTTATCCACAATGGGGCAGATGTATTAAGTCTGGTAAAGTGATAAAGTGCTGATAAAGTGGAAGAGCATAATGCAGTAGCCAATCAGCTGCTGCATTATGCAGTTCGGAGTTGATTGGAATTTTACAAAGCTTAATACAGGTACATCTGCTCCATTGTCTCTTAATTGGTAAGGGAGTGTTATATAATACATAGCAATGGCTAGAACATCCAACATGTTTTAGTATTTACTAGTATACTAAACTAAATGCGTGAAGGCACATACACTTTTTAGAGGGGCAAATTGAGGTCACGACCATATTTTTGATTTGTTAATTAATTTAATTAAGCATGGTGGCAAAAAAAACAGTTCTACCTCGGCCACAGCCCAGTGAATAATACATATTTGGGGGTTTAATTCCACCTCCATGCATAATGTATTAGGTAGTATGACTTTTCCTTGATTGGTCTAGCAGTTGTCATGCCCTGATATGTAGACCAGGTAATATATCAGGTAACCTGATATAGTAACCCACTCAATGCTTTCAAATGGGAAATGCTAGACAAGCCCTGGTACACCAACTTGAGCCACAAAGGTAGCACTGCTTTCCTGCCAAGCTGCATGTCCCCTTTCTGAAGAATACAAAAAAGAACAAAAAATACAGTCCAACACATATAAATAATTATTCATACAAACCAAATGTATTTAGATGAAACTAAAACCCACCCCTTAAATTCCCTAACAAAATACCTAACACAAGAATGACAGTTAACACTTAACCTGTCTAAAATAATATTGACTACTTTAGCATCAGCTTCAGTTTTGGTAAAATTGCAAACTTCCTGCTATTGCATGCCGAGGACCGTTCGAGCCAGGAAAGGCCACCCATTATGAGACAGTCTGCCCTGCACTGCAATCACAATCTACTTGGAATGAAATTGCAGGAATTGCACAGAGATCAGGGTCAACACCTGCCTGCACAGCCTAACTCCAAATATATTGTACTTGGAAGTTTCTGTTTGCTTGGATTAACAGATGACCAAAGTGCTACTTATATTTAAATAAATGTAGTATATTTTCTCACCCCAGACGCAGTGGTTAAAATGTTCTTTTATTTTTCCTGACTGCAAAGTCAGGAGCACTGTCGCCATATTTCCATTCACATTGGTTGCGCGTGAAGTCATGCAGCCATTCAGAAAATGGTCTGGACATGCCTGCACTGTCCGGCCACTCCCTGAAAAGTTATGAAGCTGATGTTAACATTCTATAAAACCATGTGAGTTCAATAATAGTTATAAATCATGTGAGTATTATGTAAAAATGATTGTTTTTATGCTATACCTGTATGTCATGTTTTTTTTAGCAAATAAGCATGCTTAATTCAATTTAGTAGACTATAATAAATAAACGTAATCATTTTTTAAAACTTATCTTGCTTTATAAACATCTTGTATTCAATCAGCGCAGCAAAACCCCGCATTCCTTTCGTTCTTTGTAATTGTTTAAGGGAGTGACTTCCCTGAAGATATTGCTGCTGATATAGTGTTAACCAGCTATATTGCATACCAGCGCCCCTCGTCCTGATATATTTTTTATGTATCTTTCTGCTACCTCCTTTTATCAGGGACCCTTTTGACTTTTGTCTATGTTCCCCCAAATAATTTCTCAAAGAATACTTCACAATGTTCTTGACATTGTAAGAGTTACTCTACAATTAGCATACACTCTTCTAAAACCAATATTCCCTTTTTTCTGTGAAATGTCAATCCTTACCCAATCACTCTGCTTCTACCCTTGCTCTTGCATACATAAATATACAGTGGCACACAGACTCATTGTATGGCACAGTGGAGCGTTATACACTATAATAAACTGTGATAATCCTGGGAAAAACAAGGACAAATGGGAACCTTACACTCATCAGCCAAAATGTACTAAGATGGGAGTTCTATTTAACACGTTGTTGTGTGCAAACAATCAAAATCTACTACTTTATTTAGCACCTTGTAGAAGATAATAGATAGCATCTGATTGGTTGCCCATACCAACATTCTATGTAAAATAGAACTCCCACCTCAGTAAATTTTCTCCATCATGTCACATGCCAAATCCATACCAACAATATTAACCCTTTTGACAGCCAAGTGAATTTGTCAAAATAGGTGTGAAAATTGGCAAGCAAACATTTTTATTCATCATAATGACTTAACATATTTACCTTATCTAGGAAATATACTCTTTTTATATAAAAATTGTGCGCAAAGCTGGCATTTTTAGCAGATATTTTGCACATTGAGATATTGGCACTTAAAAGTTACCAGTGGCCAGGAATACATTTTTGCATATTATTAAAAGAAATACTACTGTATAACACTTATTATTAAGTGCTGCTACATGGGTGAGTTCCCTGTTTGTCTCCAGATGCAGCTTAGTGGAACACCCACACCAGGCACAACCTCAAATGGCCTATCTTTTTGAAAGTGACTAGGGGGAATTATAGATATGTGCTTAAAATAGTACATCTGGGTCAGGTACTAATACTGATGGCCACAAATGACCATACATGTTTCTTGGAAAAGTAATAATTCAGCTAATTTGTTTCAGTTACTGGTACCATTTATATGATTTAATAGTTACAACATACAAAGGTGCAGATCCTGCATTTTGTTGAGTACCATCACAAAAAAAACAATGTATAAACCAATATTAATAGAAATACTTTAGTGTTCTTTTCATAAGGTTTACCAAGTGAAACAAAAAAGGGGCCACAAATGTTTGCATATTTGGTTTGTGGACCAATACTATGTTAAGTTGATGTAAGATGATATGCTTTACTGGTAAATACATTTATTTCCATGTAGGTACTGCAACTTTAAATTATATATACTGTAGTTTGATCATTCACATCTGTGCTTTTGTCAGTGTCCTTGACACTCTCAACGAATCACAGAAAAGGGAATACTCTACAAAACTATAACCTTTTCAAAAAGATCTTGAAGATATATTCCATTATGAAAGACATGGAGATAAAAGAGCTATTTTCAAGATGTTTTGTGTTTGATATTCCTTAGAATTTGAACTATGATTCCAGTTAAGTTTTTATTCAATAAAGAACAACTGCCTCTGTGTTGTACAGTACATATTAATGTGTTAATTAATCACTACAATTGTTTCACATCCCTGATCCACTGTACTGTATTCCATCCATATAAAATTTAATCCTAATTTGTTAGTAACTGGATATTAAATTCTTAATATTAAGTTTCAACCAGTGGACAAAGTGGAAATTTTGAAGTGGGGGTATGGTAAAATACAAATGTCCTTTTGGGGCCTGGACACACAAAAGGGGAGTTGCCATGCAAAAGGGGGTGTGCCCTTAAGTTTATGTACCATACCATATACACACAGAATGATACATAATACTAACAGATTGAAGGGGAGGAGAGAGAAGGACGAGGGGGGAGAGAAGGACGAGGGGGGAGAGAAGGACGAGGGGGGGAGAGAAGGAAGGAGGGGGGAGAGAAGGAGGAGGGGGTAGAGAAGGAGGAAAGGGGAGGAAAGGGGAGAAAAGGAAGGGGGAGAAAAAGAAGGGGGGAGAAAAGGAAGGGGGAGAAAAGGAGGAGGAGGGATAGAAGGAGGGAGGGGGGAGAGAAGGAGGGAGGAGGGAGAGAAGGAGGAAGAGGGATAGCATTGCACATTGCATATTTACTGTAAGTATATATGTGATGAGCATTAAGGCGATGGGTTGTGAGATGTATTGCCACTGTCTGGCTAACAATAAACCACAAATGTGAGCTTAATGTTCTTTAAGAAATGCTGCCAGAATACAGTTACCTTAAAGCAGTATGGTGGAGGCAATATCAATAATGCAGGCTTTATTATGTAGATTATCTATCCCACAAATGCTTCCATATAGAGTATCTTCATAAAAGTGACCAGATCTAGCACATTTGGCACTTACGTTAAATCGCTATTTTCTCACTTACACTATTAGTTGATTTAATAATGCTCACACTGCCCATAAAACTCAATCCTTCCAGACAACCCTTTTTCTGTAGCTGTAACCCTGCAGCTAAATAACTAACTAACTTGTGCCCTCATCAGTTCCTCTATGCTCCGGCATTCTCCTTCCAACAGACAATGCTGTGGAATCTCTGACACTTAGAGGTGCAGGAAGCTGTAACTTCACAGTAGTCCATGATCCATGGTTCCCATTCCACAGCAGCTGCAAGATCAACATTTGATCGTCTGGGACAGTAATTGCCTGGCTGCAAGGCCTTGTCAGGCACCGCGCCATGCATTTATTCTTACAGGCATACAGAGCTGTGAGGTTGCCTGTCAGCTGAGCAGGGGAAGAGGTGGGACCAATACAGGCACACAGTGGGAAGAACAGTTGCGGATCATGCAGCTTCTTGTGGCTGTCTCCCGGCATATGGAGCATGCAGCTGTAGTAAGCTGGCAGCTCCAAATAGTTAAATTACAGTAGCCTGGGGGGGCGATGGCAAACTTCTCTCCCGGGCCCAGCCTGCAATGGGTCCCCATAAGCTCTTACTCCGTGGCACCATACTTTCTTCCTGGGGGCTGCGTCTTCTCTTCCAGCAGCACAGGGTCACCAGCAGCTCCTGCTCCTAGAGAAGCACTTTCTTCATGAGGGCCGGGTCTTCTCTGCTTGCACCACAACAGCTCCTGCTCCATGGCGCAGAGTATCCAACTCGCACCCCTCTGCACTGGGAGCCACTGACAACAGGCAGCTGATTTCAGGGGAGAGGATCTTCAGTATTGTACCTGAGGCACAGTAGGGCTGCTGAGGGGGTAGTGGGATGCGGTGCACTGGGAAAGTGAGGCCATGCACAAGTTCATTCATTTAAAAAAAACAATTTTGGGTCAGTGAAAAATATTGGCAGTAAGTCATACCGCCGCATACCGCCTTCAACGCTGGCAAAATTGCTATTTTGCCTTACTACATATCTATTAGGCAGTATCAATTAACTCTACTCGTCAGTGGCCATAAAACATGCAATCATATCCTTTTACTTCTGCAGAATCTACCTGTTGCACTAGCTCGAACAACTGTATATCCATATGTACCAAGCAAGAAGACACCTCCACTTCAGTGAGCTCATCTTAAGTATGTGTTCCTTGATTTTAATTTTAATTTTTGTATTTATTTGTTAGGTCTGTTTTGCATGTACCAGTAAAAATACAGCTTGTACCTTATTTGACATTGACATTGTTAATAATTACTTTATTTTATTGGTACAAACCTATTTTTCTATAATCTAGGAGAATAACAGTTATATCTGTTGGATGGAAAGTATTTAATTATCAATATTGTAATAAAACATGTCTAAGTCTTAAAACACAATTGAACTAGTAAGAGTCATGTTTGTGAGCTTCTGTTCTACAGTATGCAATAAAAATATTTGGTACTTGTGTAGTTTCACGGCGCCGTGCGTCTGTCCCCTTCGCTTCGCTCGCCCACGCTGCGGGCTCGGTGGCTCGCTACGCTCGCCACGCTATTTAAAATCAACTCCATGCCAACATGGATAGTGGGGGTATGAACTATCCATGTTGGCATGGAGTTAACTTACTTTTTTTGACTTATTTCGTGGCGAGCGTAGAACCCGGAAGTAGCAAGGCGCCATGAAACTACACAAGTACCAAATATTTACTATACAAACATTTTATCTCATATTTAGTGATTAAAATGTATCTAATGTTCATCAAACCATCTCCTGATAAATGGTATAGAAACAAAAATGATTGCTGTAGTACACAAGCCCAACACAGAAGTTAATGGCATAAACCAACATTTAACCTTACAATAATGCTAATAACGATTGCATATATACTGTACATATTGTCACTTTTTCTTTATCTTACAGTTTCACTGGAATCTTCTGTATTTACAACATATCCAATCAATGTCAGATTTGGGTAAGGGAATTTACTTTTTTGTATTTTAAATCAAGCTACATTGTGTTATACAATGATTTTAGAAATAAGAGACATTTACAGTGACATCTTCTTATCAGAATTGTATAGCGATGGATTAATAAAAATTGTAATTCCATCTCTTAGACAATATACAGTACAGTAGGTAATTTTCATAGATAATTTTGCATATATTTACAACCGTAACTGTAGCTTACTGTATATCTGGTGTTTCTCAATTTGCTTTAGTATAGCATGTGGTATTGATTTAGTAGGTATGTTACTGCCATGGTGATAGTTAAAATAGCTCCGAATGAGTTCCCCACTTGATATTAATTACTCAGAAACATTAAGAAATCATTGAAGGTCATCTAGAAAGTGGAAAGGACCAGTAAAAGCAGCATTAAACAAGCTGTGCTCTTGGACTTACACCGAGGTAATATTTTAACAAATTTAGGAGCTCTGTTATACTTAACAGATTTTAAGGTCTTGATTGTTTTATGAAAAATTAAAATTAACATATGAAGCAGTCATTGCACCATGAAAAATGGCGACCATGTGCCTGCTTTTGCAGCCAGGCTTGTCCTGTGCCTGGCAGCCATCAGAATTCAAGAGAAAGCAAAACTGTAAGTGCAACTGAATAAGATCCCATATGCTGCTATAAATACAAAGAAGCAGGGCAGGCAATTGTGTTGCCAGACTAAAGTCCTCAGCAAAAGCTTTATATTAGTATCTGCTGCTGTGCTGGCAAAAAGCATTTCTGTCTTGCAGCAATGATCAATGTTTGCTTTCCCAACATTGAGAATAAAAATAGTCTGTAAGATGATGGTTTCAGCAGGCAGTTATCTGACCTTACTCTTCTAGGGACAACAAAACAATGGGGCAGATGTATTAAGCTTTAACAAGAGATAAATGCAAGGGTGATAAAGAGAGACAAACATCCAGCCAATCACCTGCTAACTGCCATGTTACAGGCTATGTTTGAAAAAAGTCAGTTAACAGGTAATTAGCTGGATGTTTATATCTCTTTATCACCCTTGCATTTATCTCTTGTTAAGGCTTAATGCAGATGAATCTTTCCTTGTCTTTGCTGGCGATCGCCAGCAACACGGCGAACACGGCGCCGCTATCTGACTGTGACGCGCGTGCGTCCCCCACGCACGCGCGTCACAGTATCCGGGCGACGGGGCGGCGAGGCGGACGCATTACTGTCCGCCTCCCGCTCGAGGGGCAGGGGGGGGCCCGAGGAGGCTGAGGGGGTGCGGTCGCCTGGTGTGGGCACCGGGCGACCGAGGGCAGCACCGTCGGAAGGGGACGCGCGCGCACCTCGTGTGTGCATGTCCCCTTCCGGCATACAGATGGCGGCGGGGCAGGGGATGGCGATGGCAACGCCATCGCCATCCCCTGCAAAGATGAAACCCGCTACATCTGTACATCTGCCCCATTGTGTGATAAAGCAAACATTAGGTGAGATTTAATAGGATGAGAGATTCAGAAAGTGAGAGATATGGTAAGAAATCTCCAGTTTTTTTAAAGCGGCCATTATTTACACTGCAAAACCAGTTTGATTTTGAAGTGTAAATGATTGCCACTTTAAAACAACCAGGAGATTTCTTCCCAAAATATCTCACTCATCCTATTAAATCTCACCCATAGTCTTTTCCATATGTGAATAAGTGAATATGAATGAGTCAGTGGCTGTAGATATTGGCCTTCTCGTGACAGCTCTTGCAATGCTAGCCATATTGCATATTTTATCTGCTTTAATGCATGTATTCATTTCTTCTTTACTTACACAGCTAGGGTAAAACAAGATGTCAGATTTTAATGTAGAGTCACTGCCACTACCCTTGTGTACATGAGTTCTAGGCAAACATGGTTGTCCCCGTCTCTCAGCAGCAGGGAGCAGAATTCCTGCCTGTCTCCATTTCAGGGAGACGGGCAGGGTTAGTGGGCTGCGGGCCGGTGTGGGCAATGGTGGGGGATATGTGAGGAGGTGGCAGAGGGTGGCGGTAGGCTCAGATGGAATCTGGCGTGCAATCGTCTTGTGCGTGACCCCTTCCAGCTGATAGCGGGTCCTGGTGGTTGGCGATAGAATCTCCAGGGCCTGCAATAATCAGAGGTGCTCCACCTGTAGCTTTCCGAGTATTCTCGACCTATTTGTCACTAACGTACACATGTCTACTTCAATATTCAAAAATCTTCTGTCCGTTGATTGGGGCACATAACCTTACTAAACAATTTTCTATTCTTATTTTGTGGAATCAATAAATGGTACTTTACCTCATGTAAGTAACACTTACAACTGTGCCCACATATACTATTGTCACATTCACACAAAGCAGCCCTTCTCAGTATGCTACATTCAGCATGACTCACTTTAACCAAGCATTTCTTAGCTTGAATGTGCACTTGTTAGCACAAAAAACAGGTGAATGTGACACAAGACAGTATACTGATTAATTTTGTTTTATGCAGCTCTTGTATACCTGTGTTCATATTAGTCTGAATATGCATGCAAAGTGCTACGTGGACACAGCTCCAGATTTTTTCACATCAAGTTTTGTTGTGCTTTATCTGTGACATTGTACATATTTAAACCTAACGTCTGTGCAGTTAAAGTAACATCCCAACATCTATACTATCGTTTGAGTGGTGTTTTTCTTATTCTGCAGTACAAATAAGAAGTTCAGCACTGGCCAATGTGGTTGTCTCATGCCGCATGGCATATTGAGGCTTAGTGTACGAGGACACATCTATTTTTTCTGTAGCCTGTAATCTTGGGATATAAGGCTAACCTACAATCTACTAACCACTTTGTCTATCAAGATGTGTTTTATAACTGTATGTGTAATATATTTAATGTACTACTATACAGTATAAAATAATGTTTGTGTAATATAAATAAATGAGTAGCTAGTCTAAAAGTAGGACATACGGTATGTTAAATAGTAAAGTTCTGGGGAAATGATGGTTAAAAAAAAACATTTATTAAAAGCTTGGACAGAGATAAAGAAGGAATAGGTAAAATACCAGAAAATAATTAGATTTTTCAAATACAGGTTATAAAATGACATTTAGAAGCCTATTGGTTTATACTTTATTTCTTTCCGAGCTTTGATAAATCTCCACCAATGTCTCTAAAATGTCTAGAGTTTACAAACTCCGTAAGCCAGAGATGCAGAGATGTACAACAACTGTTGCTGAGATCCAGTTAATATGATGTTCAGCCAGCCACTTGGAGAAGTAGGTCAGCAACTGCTGGAGTGTTGAACAATGCTCAATCCTACATTACATTTAATAATACAGAATATGTTTTCTTACCATTGAAATAAAATACAATAACATTAACTAGATGTTTAAATGACCAGAATATTTATATTCTGTGCTTTTCATTTTTGTCCATATTGAGTAAATAATGACTCTACTACTGTATTATTTTTACTCATATATATTGTAGTGAAAGCTTTATTCCAATAAATAACCCTGCAGATCTCCAAAAAAACGCATTCAAGCCCAATAAGTTCAGTGATCAATCAACCAAACTGAGAAAAAAGGCTGTAGAAGTAGAGTAAGGTAAGTCAGGTCTCTGAGGACAATTGCTGTAATGTGTTGAGGCAGGTGTTAATGATGCGAGCATAGATCTATAAAAGTGATATGAACTTAATACCCGAGAAGGTAGTTCTCACAATAGCCAAGGTTCAAACCATTTCACAGATGAACTGGCATAAAGATTGATTGTTGCACACTGCTTGTTTATCAGGATAAACTTTGGAATTTCTTTACTATCAACAAGAAGAAGCATGTTGAATGCATGTTCATCTATTCACTCCTACCACGCGGGAATTCTGTGAACTTGCCCTTTTGGTATTTATTCAAAGAAAAGGCTTTTGCTATTGCTTTGTCGAACTCTTACAAACTATTTGAAAGTTTGTACTGAACAAGTCCTTGTTGAAGTAATAAGACTTTGAAATGCAGCCATCCCTCATTGCTGCAAGATAGATGATCTATAAAATACAATCATCAAGATATACCAAAATACCTACAGCTGTCACCGAATGTTGTACAATTATCATGTTACAAAAGACTGTGCAAGTTACTCTTTGCATATTCATGTTACCATTGATAACTTTGAATTTATAATGCTGGATGACCAGGGCTGCCATCAGAAATCATGGGGCCTAAGACTGACAAAATAGACAGGGCCCCCCTTCCTTTTCTAGAACACCTGAAATGCCTGGTGAGACCCTTTTTTGTCAGCATTAGCCGCACTACTCAACCTCTACATTGCTTCTAATTATACTTTCCGAAATCCAGTCCTCGGCCCCCTTCCTGTCTGTGCCCGGGACTGGAGTCCCCTGATGGCTGCCCTGTGGATGACTGTTTGTGAAATGTTATTATGAGAACAAACCAATTGTCAGCTCCAGCCAGTCAGAATCCAACAAGTGCCCCCTTCTCTCCACTTGGACAGAATTTTATATTGAATAGTGCTTAGAATTACAGATATACTTTATAAGGTATATGAACTCCATCTTCTGCTGTAAATCGTTTCCCCAATCCTTTCCTTTAAAGTGGAGGGAATTGTTCCCTTATGTTTATAAATGCTGTTCTTGCAATAAGCTTGTATAAAGGCTGAAACCTTGCACATTTCATATGCTACTTGTCTTTTGATTTATCAGTCCAGAGAGCCGCTGCTCACCCGCTTTCCTTGTACATGTCCACTGCCTATGGGTCTCTGCAGAGGGCACAAGGCCAGTATCAACTTTTATGTTCTGTATGCCGGTATTTTGCATGTTACATATATTTGTTAATATACATTTAAGAGTTAATCATACAGTATTTGTTTATGTTTTTTTCTGTACCTAGTTAAATGGGAAAGAGAGCACTAATGATTCACATTACACATGTGGAAAAATACCTATCGTACAGTATCTCAGTAATTCTTCATTGCTATACAATAATTTGGCTAGCTTTTCTTCTGATACATTAATAAGTGCTGTCTCTGATGTAACCAGAGATGACTTACTAATTGGCAGTGTATTTGTCGCCTACTTGCAAAAGGTTAATTTCTATTTAAGCACTACCCTTTAGGATAACAATGATTTAAATTAGCTTAATTAACAATAGCAGATATTAAGCATCTCAACTACATAGACCAAAGATTAACTAAATGTATAAATGCCAAAGTGGATAACTTTGTCACAAGATCCTACTATACATCTTGGCATTTGTATTAAGCACTTATAAAGATATTTTTTGAGAATATTTGGCTCAGCTCTAATCATATTTGTTCTATTAAATTGTCTTCTCAGAATTTAAAAGTTACTTTATTAATTAATGTACTGAAATTATGGATCAGAAATTGATTTACAGAATTTATCATCACAGTACATTACATGAACAAAAGTAGGTACTTTGAGCATTATCAGAGATGGATGCAGCTTCCACAGCAGATACTGTACAAAAATATGCAGAAGCAGTAGGAGGATTCTTGAGTAAATAGACACCTCCTGCATGCTTGTGTGGTCCACTGCTGCGTCTGAAGGCAAAGCAATAGATCACATGCATAAACATCAGCCACAGGAGAAAGCCTGTTCATGCTGCTCACCACTTCCAGGAAAAAGGGGATACACCCCTATTTTTTTAAATGCTGGCTAGCTGCAACCACCTGTTGCCAAAACGGCCACTGCATCATCAGAGAATATTTGAAAAACAATAGGGTTACATACAGTACATCTCTGAATCAGGCCCTTTATTTTTAAACTATAGAAGATAATTGCTAAAGTTTATGACTGTAGTAAAGAATTTGGGGTCTGCGTACTAAGATATAAAATGGATGGAGATGAAGTACCAGAGTGTAGAGTGATAGACAGACAGCCAATCAGCTCCTACCTGTAATTTTTCAAACTCAGCCTTTAGCACGTCAGTTAAGAGCTGATTGGCTAGCTGTTTATCACTCTCCATTTTACCAAGTTTTGAAGCTTGATACATCTGGCCCACAGTAAGATAATGTCTAAAATAATTTTGTTTTAAAATATTTCAAATTAAAGAATCACACTTTGTTGGTACAGATTATATATTTGGAACTTAAATGATTTTAGTGTACATGCCCCTCCAGGATGACAACAATGTAGATTTTGTTTTGATTTTATGTTTATCAGAAAAATAACTTTAACAAGACACGACAGTTGCTTGGAAATGCTGCTCATTTGTTTTTTTCTAAAACTTTAGGTTTAAAAGGTCAAAATATTGCAATAACATTGTTTAAAATGAAGAAATGGTAAGCTTCAGCAATGTTTCAGCTGATGAAAAATAGAACTGAAAAAAAAAAAATGAATGCAATTGAAATTGAGTGTACAGTATTTACCCTGACACTATTTATTCTGACAAACAAAGCAGGAAAACATTCAGAGAAAATACTCAAAGCTTTTCAACTTTGATAAAAAAACAGAAGAAAGACAGAAATTGAAAAGAGCCTGTTGCAGAGTATAAACATGTGACACTTGTGGTCAGGATTACAGGGTTCAGTGCTAAACGCAAATGTGGCTTGTGCTGCATCTTTGTATGCAGTGACTGTATGACAGTATGCAAATGCAGCAGGTATAAAAACATGCCCACTCCTGGATTCTCTGATGTACTGCCTACATACATACTGTAGATGCAAAATGTCAACATTGTGACCATTGGTAACAGCATCACATTTCTGCAGGGCCGGCAAAAGGGGGGGTCAAGGGGGACATGTGTGACAGGCCCCGGCGATCTGAAGGGCCCAAGAGCCTGCCCAGGGCCTGTCTATGATACCCCTGCATCCGTCTACTGTGCAGTCTGCAGCACGTGGCTGTGTACGTCTGACTGTTTGTGTGTGCACGCCGTCATTGGGTCTCACATGCTGCTGCGCTGCTGTGTTTAACAGTGTGAGTATCTCAGTGTCCCATGTCTGTCCTGTCAGCCGCGAACAGTGCCAGGCTACAGCCGCTCAGCCAGGGCCGGTGCTAGGGTGTCCGGCGCCCTCCTGCAAACCATAACTTTTGCGCCCTTTCACATTGCCACTGCAACAATCTGCAGCCCGATTGAGGGAGCGTATGCAACATGCGATGCTATGTAGGATCTCGGGTGCATGTACATGTATGCATACACCATCTCAGTGCTGTGTCCGCAAAATGTTGCAGGCACTAAAGGTGCCCATACACGCTGCGAGAATCGCATACGTTATGGGCTAGATCACATCGCATGAAATGCATGCAATGTTTGTGCGATGCGATCTGAAAGCAGTACAAAAAGTATGTGCAGCACATACTTTTTGTACTGTGCGATGCGATGCCCGCGGGCGAGCGCACATCACATTGCACGCTGCTATTGCAGAAGCCAGTGACAGTGAGGGCTGAGGCGCCTTTTCAGCATGGCGCCTACCTGCTTTGCAGGAGCTGCTGAGTGGGTAGCGCCGGCCCTGCGCTCAGCGCTCGGAGGCTGAGTCGGCTGTCTCCTGGCTTCACTGCCCACGGACCTTACTGCGCATCCTCTGCACTGCACTCTGCTGTGGCTGCCTCCTGCCCTGCTGCCTAGTGCCTTGCCAGCCATTAGCGCCACTGCCCGCACAGCAAGGGGCAGCTGTCAGCGAATACGAGGGACGACCCCTCCCCAATCTTTTCCTGGCAGTGATGGGGGATTATGCGCAGCCCGAGGTGGCCTCAGCACTTACAAAGTTTCTGCCAAAGGCAGCCTTGGGGAGCCATTAAATACATTGTCTCCGGCGTCCCATGTGACTGCGGGATCAGGGGCACAGATTCAGTTTGCGGACACTGCAAAAGTGCAATAAATATTCAGTGACAATTATCACGTGAAAATCACTTATTCTAGACATGAATGTGAATCAAATAAGTAGTGAATAAAAAATTCTTCAATCTAAAGTGATAATAAAAGTGCAAGAAAATTTTGTCTAAAAAAAAATGTTTTTATATAAAAGTGCTTGTAATTATTCTGACACTGTCCTGATGCTTAACAATTACTGTAATTAACAGATACTAATCAGATACTAATTCTATGTATTATTATTTAATTAATTAATATATTAATATGCTACAGTATTTTTACTCAATCGTCTAAAAGAATGGGATGTCACTGAGCAATAATTCTATATGCATTTTTTTCATTGCTAAGGGACGTCAATGGGTACCTGCAGGATCTGTGACCACATTATAGTGCAAGTTTGTCATTACTTATGTTGAAGAGTTTCGACTTCTAGTCTATTGCTCCCAAATAATGTAAAATGCTACCTAACTCGATGACTATAAAAGGCTGAAAGTTGACCATCGAATAACTACTTAATGCTGGTGATGTCTACATTAGTTCTCATGATACCTCGCTGTATGAAGGGCTAATGGTGGTATAATAACCCCCAGTGTAGTTCTGACAGTTGTTCTAGGAGAATATGTAACATTCCTACCTGTACTAATACCAATGATATATTATGTCTTATTCTGCTTGGTATTAGTAGGTATTCCAGTTTTTGGAATCCAGCAATGCACACACTCTCCACTGAGTCTATATAATTGACAGAGAATTTGGTCACAGAATTACCTGAGCTAATTTGAGAGCCTTTGAGAAACCAGCATTGGTGTTTCCTTCATATAAAAAGATTGATGTCATTGGACCATCTTATCTTTTTTGATGATCTGTTTTGATGATCTACACCTCTGACAGCAAATTGGCCTAAAACCGGACACTTTGCTATTATTGGAAAATTACCTCTTCCTTAGGGGAGCTCCCCGTGTTTTTGCAATACTCCTGGATGAGAGTGCGGATCCCTGGACTATATATATATATATATATATATATATATATATATATATATATATAGTGTAAATGTGTGTGTAGGTACATATGTATGTTTATATATGTGTGTGTAGGTACAGTGTATGGATTACTATTGTTGGGATGCTAGCAGTGAGAACACTGACACCAGCATCCCAAAGGAGGGAATCCCTCCCCCTGCCCCCCTTATCCTCCCTTCACACAGCCTGACACTAACCCCCTCCCCTAGCAGCCTAACCCTCCCAATTAGGACCTAACCCTCCCCGCTAGTGGAGGGGGTAGGGGCCCCACAGAGATATCGGTGTATGGGGCCCCAAGATTTCTATTGCCAGCCCTGCATTTCTGAAGAACCCTTAGGCCATGTCCAAACTATGGCCCTACAGCAGTTGTGAATCTACAAGTTCCATCATGCCTTGCCACAGTTTTGCTATTAGGGAATGCTAAAATTATTGCAATGCATGCTTGGACGTGTAGTTTCACAACAGCTGGAGGGCCACAGTATTTGGCTACTCAGGATTTCTGGCAAAACTATACTGCAGTCTAGTATTTTCCCAACATGTAGCCTTTAATCCTTTTAATTTCATAGAAAGAAACATAACAAACATATTCTGTTTTAAACTATCCTTAAGTGGATTCTTCCTCCATTGTAATCAAAATAATGGCTACAGGTTTCACGACAAATGCTCAGCAGCTGCCATGAGCCAGAGGTCCAGTAATTAATCATGTCACTTTCCTATGTGGAACATGGTGACCAGTGTGCCAAAGGACTCACCTACAGCTGTATGAGGACATGGCATGCTTCAGTGAGTGACCTATTAATAGCTGAGAGTTGAAATATCTTTCACCTAGATCAGAAAATTAAAACCTATAAAGGAACAATATAATGAAAACCCTAGAAACAAACAATATAAAATAATAAACCATGTTCTGCACATTATTACATAGAGGAGATACTCAAATGCACATTAATTGAGCCAACCAGCTCTAGTCATAGTGTTTGAGCCATGAGATCAATGGTACAATCCACTGAAATAATAATCACAATAGCGCAGCAAGTGCATTGTATTTACCATTTTGATAGTCTATGTTTTAAAATGATAAAAGAAACCCATATTTGGAAATGTTATATTGACAAACATATACTATCAAAATGGTAAATATGATACACTTGCTGCGCCATAGCGATTTTTTACATGTAATACGCTTCACCAGAGCCTGAAACATTCACTTCCGTAGCAGGGATACAATACATTGAAAATTATTTTTGTTTCATTACAACATAACTTAAATTGTCAAGCAAATGTCCTGACCCCATTTCAGTGTAATAATGAAAGGAAAGTATTCTATTTACATGTACTCTATTCTGATCGCTGGGAAATGTTTTTTTATTTTTTATTTATTGCAGCCTAAGAATCGTAAGAGAACAGGTGCATGGAGGCTGAAACATATTTATCATTATCTCAGATTTTGGGAGCAGTTTTTTCCCATTATGTTTGTACTGCTTATGTTCAGAGTAATAATTGGTTTGCAGAGTACAGAAACAATACTATTTCTAAAGAAAAGAAAAGAAAATACAGTATATCTATATATATATATATATATATATATATATCTATATATATATATATATATAGATATATATATATCTATATATAGATATAGATATATATATATCTATATATACACAGAAGCACGGAAACCGGCACTCCCCTCCTTTACTCGCCAAACTCACTCCGGTGCCTTCCTAGGATGTCAAGCACCCGATACAGAAAATGTAGCTGGAAGCAGAGGCGTCACTCGGAGATTTTCAAAAAGTAGAAAAGGCTTTATTCACCAACGGGTAATCCGACAATTGTTTCGAGCGTTACTGAGGACGAGCAGTAACGCTCGAAACAATTGTCGGATTACCCGTTGGTGAATAAAGCCTTTTCTACTTTTTGAAAATCTCCGAGTGACGCCTCTGCTTCCAGCTACATTTTATATATCTATATATATATATAGTAGCAGCAAAATGACAATCTGCACACTTAGCCATAGAGAACTGGGTGCTCAATCACATAGGAGTTACTGTATATTGTAGTATTATAAATCGGAACACCAACAAACTTGAGTTTCAAAAATAGAAAAGTTTTTATATAGCCAAAAAGAGTCCAAATATAGACATGATCATTTACAAAGTCCATGCAGTGAGAGAACAAATGTAACTTAACAGGATCCCCTGCATGCCTGCCATGCTCGACAGCTGTTTCGGTCAATTACCGTCGTCAGGAGCATCAGTGTCATATCCGGCTTTAGCCAGCCGGAATCTCAGCTGTTTGATGTTTTGTTGTGATTGTACGGGGGATTTAAGAGCTGCCCCTTTCGATGGTGAGTACTATGCTTCTGAGGAAGGGCTGACATGGCCCGAAAGCGCGCTTAAGCAGATCTCATCACCATCAAATGGACCGGACACCGGGGATTACCTTATCTGAGGGACCACTGCTGATCCATGTTCAACTTACCCGATTGGGTGATATGCCTTTTATCTACTTTTTAATTGTCCTGAGCAGCTGTACAAATTTGAAATCAAAGACCATACCCATGTGAGTGGCCTGTGAAAATTAAAGCACTGGGATTGTTTTTACAATATTGCACTATCGTCTTCTTCTGTGTTCTGAGTTTTTTAGATATTAAGTTTTGACCTCCTTGTTACCAGTGCAAGTTGTTTTCTGTCTCGCCAGTGGGTATACCAATACTCACAATATAGGTGAATTGGAAAAAACTGTAGCTCTACTGAAAAATTCGATGAACAGTCTAAAATCTTTGATACCAGATTTGAGAAGAAATATCCTGCTTCCCTTATCAGTAATTGTAAAGAAAAAGCTAGAAGTCTAAATAGACGCGATTTATTGGAGTATAAAAATAAAGATGAACCTGAAAATAGCAATAATACATTTTGTGTACCATTTATTACTAAATTTAACTCCTGTAATAATGAAATTCTTAATAAACATTTGGATGTGCTGCTTTTAGATTCGTTTCTTAATGATGTTCTCCCCCCAAAAAACCAACTAGTCTTTAAAAGGGCCAACACACTAAAATCTTTACACCTAGTCATTTAAAAAGTAATGAGATTGAAAACTGGTTGAATAGAATTAAAGTTTTTTTCCCTTGCAACAAATGCAAGGTATGTAATTATGCATGTAAGGAGAGATATCAAGTTTGGAATAATGATAACAATAAATCTGATGACATTAAAAGTAAAATGAGTTGTATGACTAATAATGTCATTTATCTTCTAGAATGTAGGTGTGGTAAACGATATGCAGGGAAAACCTCTGAGATTACTCAAAATTCGTATTTTGGAGCATACCTGTAATATTAAAAACAATGTCTCACATCATAGTGTCCCACGCCATTTTTTGAATTGTTGTAAATCAGATCTTAATAATTTCTCTTTTAAAGCCATTTAGAATGTAACATTAAATAGTAGGGGAGGAAACCTACTTCATAATCTCAGTAGAAAAGAAACTTTCTGGATATATACTCTCAGTACTATGAGTCCTGCAGGTATGAATGAGAGCATCGAGATCACGCCCTTTCTGCAATAATGGATTGAGTATGCAGTGTCCCTTATCCAAACGGGTGTTGTTGGGTTAATTCCCCTCCTGGGGACATCTGCGGAAATATTCATGATGCAGTATGTGGTCTTTTGATGCGATCTTCTGCCCAACTCGCTGTTTCCATTATTTGATATATAGATCTCTGTATATATTATATATATATATAGATATTCTATTGTGTACTTGATGTTACCCATGATTATTGTACAGTATATGCTGATATTAATGTGTTTTATTATGTACATCTTACAGGCAAGTGCTGATGAAAATCATGGCATTTATTTATCTGTATGATTTATTTATATATATTTTTAATTAATAATAATAAAAAAGTGTTTTTTTAAATATATAGAGATTATTTATAAATAAATATGTATTTTTTTATTTATTGTTATATATAGATTTTTTGTATATGTATTTTTTATATATGTATTTTTTGACACAATTGTTTAGATTAATTGGATGCTACGTCTTTCATTTCAGCATTTACAAGTATGATATATTATGCTTGAATTTTGAAATGTATGTAATTGTTACTCCTTATAATGATTGAGCCGATGTATGGTACCTGTGATTATGCGTATATAAATCTGTAGCTATCAGAGGCTAGCTACACCCCCTGACGAAGTCAGTCACTGTGCAGGAGTCTTGCTAAAACACGACAGACTCCTCTAATGTGTTAATAAATAATTCACAGGGAGAATGATTTATATAAAGTATTGTCCCTGTAGAAATTGTTAGTAAATAGTGTGTATAATCCATTAAAAAAGGATTATTCTCGTTGCAATATTTAGCTCAGCAGAAAAATTGTGATGACCATTATACCATCATTTCCTTTATTTGTATGTGTAGTTAGACTTCCCTTAATATCTTATTCCCTGAAATAATTGTAAACTTTAGGTTTATATCTGAAAAAATAATGAAACCTAAAGCAAATAAGTTTACAATTATTTAATTTGATTTTTTTTTGTTACTTGCTGTTAAAGTTTTAATAATGTGCAAAAAATGAATATGCTACTTCATCATTGGGCAATGTGTCTACTGTATATTAGATATGTATATTATACATACAGTGTCCAGTGATAAAGTAATAAGTTGCTCAGAGGCCCTGCCACCGGTCCCAATTCCCACCTTTGCAACAAAAAATGTACACTCACTTAAGCGTTTGAAGCAATTTTAAGAAAACTCACCTAAAAATGTAAAACTTTGTACCGCTTGGGGCACGGGTTAGAGTTGTCCAATTAAATTCATATTTAGCATTGGGCTCTCAGAATAGCAAAAGGAAAAAGGGACACCCTAGGGGGGAGGAGGGGGGGGGGGAGAAAAAGAAGAAAAAAAGTGGAGATAGAGAGAAACACAGTTCTGAACAACCGGCTTCTGTGATTTTTCTAGCACAGCCTGTAAAATGACAGGAGCTGATTGGTTGGTATTTTTTTTATGTCTCTGCAAGATTAGATAAATCTCACCAGGTACCTTTAAAGAGTGCTTCCAGTCACTTTATATATTGCGATTTTTTATTCTTCTACTTAGGCACAATGTTGTTTTACTTTCAATGGCTACATGCTCCATACACACAGTGTAAAATGTAACTGCATCCCAGGCAGAACTCAACCTGTTGATTAAATTATGTTTGTAACACATTTTATAAGAACTTGTACTTCACATTCAGTGTGATTTTCTGATATATGTATTACATTATAATACAGCAACAGTAAAACGCAACCTGTAAGAACACATTCATTTAAATATTAATAACAAAATAAAATATATTGCTTAGTAAAAGCAATGTACATATGCATAATCTGTACTATTACCCCATTCACATCGCCTCTAAAACCTGGGTTATTGACAGGGTGCTGCCTGGTCTACCCAGGTCGACCAACCCAGCAATACGAACCAGAATATAAGAAGCGTTAAACCCGGGTCACCCTTTATATAATGGGCTACCCAGGTTTAAAGTTAAAGAATCAAGATCCCGGGTCCAACCGAGCCCTGCAATGTGAAAGCAATATACTGTATATTGCTATCATTATACAGGAGCTTCGAATGTTGTGACATAGTCTATCCATGTTGCTGGTTTGTCATCAATAAAACTTAGACCACAGACCGAAAACAGGTTGGGCCTGTTGCTGAGTTGGACGCATATTGGGTGTACAGTAATGTACAATAAAAAAGCCCATATCAATGTAGCATATTTAGACCTCAATGCTTAAGTATAAGCATTGCAATATGCTTGCAGATCTGAACTAATAGCATATGCACCTAGTTTATTGGGATTATTTAGTAAGGATCTCAAAAGCAAAATATTTCTCTAATGGGCAAAACCATGTGCACTGCAGGTAGGGCAAATGTAACATGTGCAGAGAAAGTTAGATTTGGGTGGGGTATTCTGTTTCTGTGCAGGGCATATACTAGTTGCTTTATTTTAACACTGCAATTTAGATTTCAGTTTGAACACAACACACCCAAATAGAATCAATTCATTGTATTGTGTACAACAAAACTAAAATGCATACACAAAAACTTTTGAAAAAATTGATGAAGAAAGCAACAAATCTGAGTCAAACAGTAACAGGTGGTTACTGCACCTGGTGCCATCATCAGCAAGTATATGCACCTGCACTTATTTTATGCACTCAGAAATGATGACCTATTTGTTCCTTTATGCTTCTGTTTGCAATTACTAGATCACACTGTTACTGTCACTGTACTCATTACGTACCTCCACTGTCCCGCCTCTAATGGTCTACAGGTGCCCGAATCAAAATACTGTGCACATACTGTACATGAGTAGAACATTTTTCCATATTCTAAATGGTGCAAAATTACATGCGTTCAACTCGACATCAGCTCCGATATCTGTGCTTGTTGATGGATGCAAATATCTTTCTTAAATTGAAGCATACTCCCTGTTATCATCTACTGTATAAGACCCTTTTTTTTCCAGATGACATAATTCCATCACAAAATCATATCTGCAAATCTCAACAGCAGATGACTCAAAGTAGCGTCTTTGTCACCATCCAAGAGTGATATTATTAGTCATCTACTGCATATGTTCCCCTATTCTCGATGAATGCCACATCACATCACGTCGTGTCACCCAGAAGTCCCACAGGAAAACATGAGACTTCCGGTTAACGCGATGCAACGTGAAGCAGTAAACAAGGTTGGCGTCTGTCACTGCTGTTACGTAGAGTCTCCAAGAGGCCTGAGTATATAATTTACACATTTGATGTAAGCCTTAAATACCATATTTTCTCTGCGGCCTTTTCCCTTAAAGTTAAAAAGTCTGGTTTTCACATTTATAGATTTTAAGTCATTTTGTGACATTTTGAAATAGTAAATCATAACAATGATGTCATATACAGACCAGTATTACTGTTTAACAAAATGTAAGTTTTTAATTATTTATATTTTTCATGCAAAATAATAAAATATCAACAATCAATGTGTCAAAACCTACCTAGTGGATTGCAGTATTATATGACCTCTACATATAAAATTACTTTCCGATATAAATCACATTTCCAATGTACATAATAAGTCATGACATAAATATAAAAAAATGAGAAAATGAAACTAGAAAGGATAAGAGACATTACACATTTGTCACATACAGTATTGCAAAACTCAATTGCCCATTAAATGTAATCATATTACTTATATAAAAGACTATTTTAAAACTCTGAACTGTTTCATCATTCATTAGAAGAGTCATATATATTTGTTCTTTGACTTAAAAGTGCAATTACACAGGCGGCTTGCAAGAAATACCAGGGGAAAGAGCAAATTAAAGGTGACATGAAATGGTATTTCCACTATGGGAGATCACCTGTCAAAGATGGTCAAACAATTCATAAAACAGATCTATATCCCTTTCCAGAGTGTTTACCCAGGGATCAGCTGAAATAAAAGATAAAGCAAAAAAAGTAGTCCTTCTGAAAATGATGTGCCTAAAGGCTAGATTTATTTATCACTCACTTGGTCAACATGACCTTTCAAATGGCCCAGTGAGAATTAAAGCAGAAAATTAAACTGTGTTAGTCACCCTGTGCCAGATCTCATAACTGAGTGACATAGATGACAGCTTCACTAGGTCCATGCATCACAGCTTCATTAAACTTGGATGCTGTGTGACACTCAGAATCAAAAGACACAAAAAGGCCTCAGGAACTTAACCAATAACATTGTCAGAAATGTATTCTTATGTGCCCCAGACAATAAAGTTATAATGTTACTTTGATCTTAGTTTGGAAACCGAATATACAGTAGGAAAACAGGCTGTTGTAATACATGATGCCACATATAAAGCTACATGCAAATGATGACACATTTGTGTACAGGAGGAGCTGGATATAATTGAAAAAATGGTTGCATTTTTGTCATGTTAAGGCAATCTAACAATACTAGGCTCACATGGCAAGGGGGCATGGGTACTGCAGTATATCTAGACATCATAGGTAGGCACTGTTACTACATATATAAAATTGATCTAACAGTATGGGGGAAATTTACTAAAGGAAATTTGTAAAAAAATAGGTATATTTGTATCCAGAAATTATTTTTTACATTTACTATCCCGAAAATATGGCAATTTGTATTCGTCTTGATGTGCTATCAATACGAATACGAATTGCCGTATTTTCGGGATAGTAAATGTCAACAATAAGTGTATTTCTGGATACAAATACACCTATTTTTTTACAAATTTCCTTTAGTAAATTTCCCCCTATGTATCACAGGTGGGCAGAAATGTATGAAAATATGTTCACAATGCTAACACTCAAATGGAATAGATTTTTATTATGGCTGTCTTCATTATTTCCATAAAAATTGTTTGTTTGATGGTCGATGATGGTTATTGATTTGCAATAGTAACTTTCTATCTTTATACAAGGATCCATAATTTTTAGCAATTTGGGACAAGAACCTGCTGCTATAATAGCCTCCTCCTAAAGCTAAAACCATTTACATGAAACAAATAAAAATTAAAACATAATGAATAGGCATCCTAACATTACAGTAGCATAGGGAAGAAGGATTAAAGTTCTAAAAGAGTCCCATTTCTAGTCAAACCCTTTTTTAATGTATCATCTCTTAAGGTGCCACCATTTTATTTTGAGACTGGACTTAAGGTGCATACACATTGTACAATTTTTTGGACCAATTTTTTTGCCAAATTTCGTTTATTTCAGCCATTCTGAATGAAATTGGCCAAAATATCTTTCAGAGTGAACATGACAAATGACGAATGATGATGCGCATACCCACCATTTGTTCATCAAGGTTGTTTGTCAACTGCGAATGCAGCTCAATTTGGATATCTTTCAAAAGCAGCGTCTAAACTGTAGCTATATCCTTCGTCTTTTGTCTTTCATCAACATCTTTTGCCCAGGACACTAGGTTCAAGGGAAAATGGTCATCAATGTTTTTCAAAGAAATTGGTCAAAAAAATTGTGTATGCCCCTTTAGACTGGTGGTCTTTTGGAACACACTCTCCTGTTTACTATAATGTTATGTAACAATGAACACCATTAACTGAAAGGGTAAACTCTTTTTTGAGATGAGGGATACCAGATGTTTTTCTAAGCTGGTGATAACTAGATCAGACTCTCCCTCTGTCCATGGTATTCTTATTTCTTGTTACCTAAGCTAAGTTTAAGCATGGATTTTCATACTTTGACATCAAGATTGATTCACAATTTTTTAATGATGTTATAAATTATGTAGAGGTGTAGGTCCTCCTCACCCTTAATAGTTGAATGGGTAAATTTACAATACACCTTTATATGAAGTATAGGATATTCTGTTAAAGTGAGATTTAGCATTTACAAGCATTGTACTTTCAGAACATGTTGAGGAAATGTTTCAAAACTTGTTTGCTATTCAACCGATACCTGAAGCACTTGTAAGGTCTTTCAAGTAGAAGAACACCAAGTTCAGCTTATATTTGGAAGCTAAAACAATGTAACCTACCAAGATATTGTGCTTCTTCAAGCATAACAATTAAATAATGCATATACACCTACAGGTCTAGCTAAAAAAAAAGAATGAATCTATGTTGACATTTCTGTTGAAGAAAAGGATAAGTGTATCAACATCAAATAGCAATCATATAAAATACCTATTATTTGTGCATAGCAGTGTTGAAGGACTTATTCTACTCATTAAATGTTGTATTCATGGGATGCAGTTAAAATCCCGGCGGTCGGGATCACGGCGTTCAGAATCCCGACCGCCGAAATCCCGACACATTCTCCCTCCGTGGGTGTCCACGACACCCCTGGAGGGAGAATAAATTAGTGTGCAGAGCGTAGCGAGGCACCGGGCCCGCAAGGGGGGGGGCGATCCGCGTCCCCCCCCTTGTCGGCATTTCGGCTGTCGGGATTCCGGCGTCGGGATTCTGAACGCCGGGATCCCGACCGCCGGGATTCAGTACTGAATCTGTATTCATTATTCATAGAATGTTTTATTTTACTGCCACTTCAGCAGATTAGATAAATACTCTCATCCTCAGAGTGTTTATCAAATCAATGTTAGCCCATACACACACTTTTTGCATAATGCACTTTCTTACACACCTATGCAATCATGAAGCCAATGAAACAATATCAGGTTATTGTATAGTTATGAACCCAACTTTAGAATTATAAAGGCCACCATACATCAGTAAGCCATTTCTCCTATCTGACACTGCCAATCAATGAACATCGATGATCAACAATCTGTCTGAGAATCAGGAAAATTAATGTCAACAATTCCGATTTTATTATACCGACCATCACTGTTCATGATAAGGTCATCAAGGTTTTTAAACATGTTTCATGTTCTGACTCCCTGCCATTGTGTGATCTGGAGTTTTGTGCAATCCATCAATATTGTTTGGGGCTGTAAAGAATTAGTTCTTTGAATTGGTAATTGCTTCTTTCAATTCCCTAATGTAAATATGTCTGTTTAGCCCATTATGTCTTTGAACCCAGTTCTGCCACAGAATGTTATCCAGTCATGTTAAACTTAATGTATTTATCTCCTCTAATTGTTATTAATATATTATATGACTTACAAAATAATGTTCTGTGCTTTGTGACCAGAAAGGGCATCCATGTGACTTCTGGTGGGCGGTGGATGGCAGGTGCGATCACCTGCCCACCACAATTAGGCCAGCATATGGCGGCATGCACTGCACTTGTCCAGAGATGCTCCTGAAGCAGCAGTTTTCAGACCTCTCAGAGAAACTGCAACAGAGAAAGTGGGGGCAGTGGGACCTGGGTAAAGTGTTACCACTCCTCCCCAAACTTGGCACCACTAGATAAATGTAAATGCAAGGAAATTATTTTGCACATGTTCCCTTAAACTCAGCTGCAAAGTTTGTAAATTAGCCTCAGAAACCTGCATCAAAATCAACCATACTGTTTGCAGAGTGGAAATGTGAGCTTAAAAAAACAAGGAGCACAACTGCAAATACACTTTCTCCCCCTTTTTCTAATGTTAATATTCTTGTCAATCAGAATGAAACCTATTTTGTAAATGTCTGAAACACTAGGTGCTCTCTTGAAGCGAAGTAAATTCTGGCTTATTTCCAAAGTGCACTGCACATGTGCAGGTTTCTGGGAACATGGCATTTCACTTTGTTATCTATTGTGCATGCATAATTTTCCTTCAAAATGGCCACTTTGCCATTTTTTCAGTCATTTCTGTCTACCATGGGACTCCAGAGGGGTATATATTCTGATATGAGTGCATATCATACAGTGTGGGCCTTCTAGACCCAGGAACCCCCATGTCCATCGGACATCTTTCATCCATTATACAGTAAATACGCCAATGGCAAGGTGAACCCACATAGAGAATCTTGTCTGCACTTGGCAAGTACCTTTGAACTGCTTTTCTCACTGTTAAATACAAACACTGCCTTAGACTTTAGATAACTAGTTATGCAATTTGATGCTTTAGAATTTGGCTTCTGAATACACCAACCAGTCCTGCCTAAAGGTTATGTTGCACAAATGTATACACCAAAGCAAAAGTAATAATAAAGTCATGGTATGCCTATTTAAATTGTCACCATTGACTCCACATAAATCACAATAATATTTTATGTGTGCCAGTTTGCATAGCATACTGTATATTGCATGCATTTAATGTACTCAGTAATTGATCACATGAAAGGTAAAAGATATATAGTAAAACTCAGTGGCAGCTTCTTACAAGCACTTTGCATCCCTTTCCTCCCTGCCCTATGAATGATTGATTGCAGATGTCACTGCCAGTACCTGGGACCACCTATCTGGCTGCTATTAGTAGGGAGTGCTTTAAAAGTGAAGTCACTGCCATTAATAGAAAGCACATGTGTGGTGCAGATTTGCTGTGTGTGTGTGTGTGTGTGTGTGTGTGTGTGTGTGTGTGTGTGTGTGGTGGAGGGTGGGGGTTTGCAGTTCACCAGTCCCTGTGTAAAATATTCCTCGGGACTCAAACTCATTCTGAATGTATGTACACATTCAATTATAGTGGTGGAATGCGAGAGCTAATTCTCATGTGCATCTTAAGTTGCATATAGCCAAGATGTTATAACATGTTTTATTCTCTCATCCACATTAGCACTGTTTAATGTGCACCCATTTTTACTTTGAACTCTGCATCAGCTTGTTTTTTTTGTGAACATTTATAAAAGCAAATGGTTGAAATATGTAAAATATTTTCTTCATAGAAAGTTGTCTATTAGAGGGTTTGTGCAGAAAAGCTGATGTAAGGGTCTTATATTGTGAATGCTGGTAAAAATCGAATGTGGCTGCTACTGCAAAATGAAAATGCGAGCATGTGTAACAAAGAATGTTATTTTTATCTACAGGATTATCAGGCATCCATCATAGTATCATGTTTCTCTGTTGCCTCTGCATGTTCTGATTTGTTATCTTTCATTTAATGACATGCGGTATAGAAGGTGGCTTTGCATTTAAATGAGTTGCGAAGCCTTCATTGGGATTATTGTGGGGTGCATCTATCACAGTGAAATGTTTGATGATGTTGGTTAATACCTATTCATCATCTGACATACAGAATAGTGTCTTGTAATCAATGTTGCAAACATTCAATTTCAAGTTAGTCATTTTCACTGGCCATTAAACCATTTCTGAGCTGCGTTCTCCTAAGTTGGCATTGAATATACTAGAAATCAATTTGGATGGGTCTGGAAAAGAATCATGTATAGCTATACAAATGAGGTTTCATGGCACATTAAGGAGAATAAATAGTTTAGCAAACACAAAAAGTACAAGAAGCTTCTATGCTGTTTTCAGGTTTACCCATTCATATTGCCAAATCTTCATGTATTAAGAACTTGCTACCTATGTAAGGCCTAATCTAATTACAGGTTGAGTATCCCGTATCCGAATATCCGTTATCCGAATTATTCCGAAAACCATACATTCCAGAAAGTGAACTAAAAATTTTTTTTTTGCTAAAAACTTACTGGGGACATCTGTAACAGCACTACTGAGGGAATGATATGTAACTGGCACTATATAGGTGCAAGACAATGATTGCTTGGCATTTAAATTCAGTGCCTGAGATTGTACACAAACTTTGTTTCATGTTTTGAAACCTTGTTTTATGCACAAATAAAATATATTTGTGTTTATTTCATGTGTTTGATGTATATGTACAACATAAATGCAAGATACCTCAAGATACATCATTGAAATATTAAAATATTCCGAAATACGGAATAATCCGTTATCCAAAATTCTCCTGGTCCCGAGCATTTTGGATAAGGGATACTCAACCTGTATATAAATGTCCTTCATTTATGTTATATTCTAAAATATTTACAGTGTTACATAATATATACATTGAAAGATGCACTAATATATGTGTGTGTACATATATAGATATACAGTGTGTATATATATATATATATATATATATATATATATATATATATATATATATATATAAACAAACATATATATATGGAAAGACTACTTTTATATCTTACATAACAAACAGATGGAGCCACTCTTATTAGAGCAGCTCCCGGTGCGCCATGCATCATTCGCCATCCTGCGCTGCCCCGCCACGTACACCAGAAAGGGGCGCGCACACACGAGACGCTCGCATGCCCCATTCACCGCGATGTCTGTCTGCCATCTATGCCTCCTAAAGAAATGTTGTGCTGGCAGGTGCAATGACAGTGGCTCCATCTTGTTTGGGGTATTCTAAGGTTGAATTAATTATGTAAAAGTAAGATTGGGTAAAGGGAATATTTAGCCATTTTTTTCATCGCAAGCTGGATGCTGTTTTACTGACAGGAAGCTGGCATTTGGGCATGGCAATCAACCAATATCTGGGAGTGTCAGTGTCAGGGGAAAACACAGGTGTGCCCAAGCATTTTCAGGAAGGGTGTGTGACATCAGCTCTCGGCTTGATCAGCATGATTCTATCTCATTTCATGGTGAGTGAGTTGCGTATTATTTGCCTCTAGCCTCCAATCATCTTGAGTTTTGCAAGCCATTCAAAGCCTTGCACACAGCAGGTTAATTTTTGTGGGGCAACAATCTGATCGCAGGGCTCTGCAATTCTGAATAAGGCCCCAAAGCAAGTTGTTTTATTAATTTACCAAAAACAAAACTGTCAAATATAGCTTGATCACAAAAGTAGGAATATTAAATATTCATAAATGGGTCAAAGATTTACGCCCATTTAAAATAATGCCATTCGCACTATCCTTTCATTCACAAGTGTAATAATCATGTTTTATCCCTTATAATTAACCACTTGCTTTTTATGCAGTATCTCATGGCGATGACACCATGCAAATAAAGCATTTGGCAGATAAAAATATAAATTACATGTACTTTCCTAGTATTCAATGTCCTCCTTCAATAATAGCTGTGAGTGGAAATGAGGGGATGGAATTATTTTAATTGAGGGTGGAGAAACCATTTACACATAAATATATATTACACACAGTGTGTCTTACATTATTTTCATACATTACGTTTATTTTATGCATAAAATGTGCAGCGAATAAGCCTAAAGACACTTGGGAAATCATAGTGGCTGTATAGTAATTCATAGAATAGGCACATACATTAATCTCTGAGGAAGAACAAGATTTTATGTTTGTTAAATACCAATAACAAATAAGTATAGTGTAAGAGCCATGTATGGTAACCTTAGCAAAAGCAGATACATTTCTATTCTGTATAATTTACATTGAAATGCAAAATTACTCAGTGTTGTTTAAATACGGTCATAAATCTAAATACCTCTAAATATGTCTTCTTAACCTACAGTAGCTGGCCTGGCTCATGAGGAGTATTGGCTTATTTAGTTACAATGCATTTACATGTGATAAATCGTAATGGGGCAGATGTATTAAGCCTTAACAAGAGAAAAATGCAAGGGTGATAAGGAGAGATACACGTCCAGCCAATCAGCTCCTTACTGACTTTTTTCAAACACAGTCAGTAATATGGCAGTTAGCAGGTGATTGGCTGGACGTTTATCTCTCCTTATCACCCTTGAATTTATCTCTTGTTAAGGCTTAATACATCTGCCCCATTGTGCCTTAAACACTCAAAATCTAGAATACTGATCTACAGTATACTGTGCTTAGGAAAAGTATCAATAAGATCCACCTTAAATGTATGGATTATACAAATGTAAAATGGCAGCTATGGACGGGAAACGGCCATCTGTCAGACCACACTTAGGTCGACCATGGAAGGTCGAGTGCCCCCAAGGTCGACATGGTTAAAGGTCAACATGGGTCAAGGTCGACATGACTTAAGGTCGACATTGGCCACGGTCAACATGGGTTTAGGTCGACAGTCATTAGGTCGACATGAGTTTTTTACTGTTTTTTGAACCATGCGCCGACAGGCGGTATTTCATGCCCTACCATTCACTAGGGTGCGGTGGGAGAATAAAATAGTGTGCCGAACATAGCGAGGCACCGTGCCCGAAGCATTGCGTGCGAAACGAGCAATGCAAGGGGCTGCGGTTCAACTCCAACTGTGTCCATGTCGACTGCGTCGACATTCGGGGTAAAAAAAACAGTGAAAAACTCATGTCGACCTAATGACTGTCGACCTAAACCAATGTCGACATTGGCCCATGTCGACATTACGTCATGCCGACCTTGACCCATGTCAACCTTGGGGCCAGTCGACCTTCCGGGGTCGACCTAATGACTGTAGACCTAAGTCTGGTCTGACAGATGTAACGATTCCCTATGGACATATAAACCCACATGCAATAAACCACTACCTCAATGACAACATTTCACAAAACCACTTCATCATAAATGACATGTCACAAAACCCCATCATTCAGAATGACATGTCACAAAAAAAACCACTTCACTCAAAGCCACATATCACAAAAATATCCATGCTTAAATCACTTGGCTGAAATATTATAATCAGCATTTCTATGATTTTACACCAAAACTATGGTTAAAAGTAAAAGTATTTATTTTTCTTGGTAACAGATGATAAACATATAACTTGACAGCATACAATTAAGATCTCATAAAGACAAAAAAATAATGTTTAATACCTTGCTTTAATTCTCAGTTTCTTTTAATTTTAGAAATGTCTTCTTATCAGGCCGTTTCAATTCATTTATATCTTAATTATGTTGACTAAGAGATTGCAAAGTATAGTTTAACAGATCACAATGTTTTTCTGTTTTATATGTATGTCGTAGTTATGTTGATGATAAATCATGTATGTTATAAAAACACACACACACACATATATGTGTGTGTATATGTGTGTGTGTGTGTGTGTGTATATCACACTAACATAGGCATAAGTTCAAGTGACTTTCTTTCTGCTTGTCTTCACCTGTGCTAAGATCATAGGATATAGTTTAAGAATATGATCAAACCATTTCTATACTACTGCTCTCCTATATGACCTATCTTCTGTAGAAAATTGGCTAAATCCTTTCAGCATATGGCAGTGTTGTATGAAATCACATTTTAGTTCTTCTTTGATTTGATCTGCACTTTAAACCCTGGCATTGCTATTCTTCTAAGCAAACATATATTTTAGATGCCATTATTCACTGCATATGATATACTTACAGTACATGCCAAATATGTGTTAAGATTAAAATAATACACATACTTTACAATTGATATAACTATGATCCTAGATCGCCAATTCAGTTTACACAGATCTGTTTGAAAGAAAGTGCAGATAAACATAAAAAAAAAAACAAAAAAAAAAACGAGGTACACTGATATCCAGTTTTAACTGTCAACCTACTGTATGTTTACTCTAAGAATGTTGACCATTGTAGTAAATGATAGTAAAGCTTTAATAATAATGCAATAGATACAATGGCTTTTCATATTGATGGCTGATTCCAGAACCAGGTCCAGATCACCTGAGCAGATCTTCTCCAAGACAAGTCCTACGGTTCAGAATTTAGATTTCAAATCAAAAAACAGAGTTTTGGATTGCAAAAATTTACATGATTTTAAACATCATTTTTTTTTTTATCAATTTTTATCGGGGATTATCAATTTTCTTTCATATTCTAATCCAAATGGGTATGCATCATTGGATAGACAGAAATTAGGCAAAAAGCATTAGGTCGACATGTTGAAAGTCAACAGTCATGCTAATGTTTGTCGACCGAGTTACCATATTCCATCATGTCGCTCAGAGCAGGGTTGTCGACGGATGTCCGGTGGAGGTGACCACTCAGGGATCGCTGGAGGAAAGTTGCACACAGGGCCGGCGCTACCCACTCAGCAGCTCCTGCAAAGCAGGGAGGCGCCATGCTGAAAAGGCGCTGTCTCCCTCCCTGCTCTGCTAAAGCTGCCTCAGCCCTCACTGTCACTGCCTCCTGCACACCGCCTGCAGCGCCTGTCTGACAGCAGCTCCCTGCACCACGCACACACTGTTCTCCTCCTGCGACCTGCCCCCTCTTCCTCACGGACACTTGCGCTGAGGCATGTAGCGCTGTCTGTGAATGCTTGGATCTGCCCCCTACCCATTGCTCCCTGCGCCTGTCATCTGTCAATCAAATGACGAACAGGCAGTAGCACCGCCTCCCCTTCCTTCCCTCTTCTCAGTGCCGCTGCCAGTCCTCAACACTCCGCCCCCTCTATCTCCTCCCCTCTTCTTCCATCTCCTCCTTCTCTCCCCTCCTTTCCCCCTCAGTCACGAGTGCTGCACATACTTTTTGTACTGGTTTCGGATCGGATCGCATCGCACACACATTGCATGCATGCCGTGCAATGCGATGCAATCTAGCCCATAATGTATGCGATTCTCGCAGCGTGTATGGGCACCTTTAGTGCCTGCAACATTTTGCGGACACAGCACTGAGATGGTGTATGCATACATGTACATGCACCCGAGATCCTCCATAGGATCGCATGTTGCATACACTCCCACAATTGGGCTGCAGCTTGATGCAATGGCAATGTGAAAGGGCGCAAAATGGATGGTATGCAGGAGGGCGCCGGACACCCTAGCACCGGCCCTGGTTGCACAGCTGTGTGAACTCTGTGTGCTGGGCTGCTGGCTGCCTACTAATCTCAGCTCAGGCAGGCAGCACCAGCCGGTGTCCCACAAATCACCAATGTAAACATGAGCCGGCCCTAGGCATTGCAGACGCCATAGGCAATTGCCTAGTTTGCCTATGCGTAGGGCCGGCTCTGCACTCAGTGTATGTGTATATAACACCTGGACTAGGCCCACCACCCCTACAGCTGAGAACACCAGGCCTACCCCTCATGGTGAGCATGAGCTGTGAGGGGAAAGCACCAGGGTGAATGTGCCCTTCTCCTTCTAATAACCACCTGTACTGCTCTCATGATTCCTGGACATTGATAATTCTTTGAAAATGATTTCAAAATATTTCCCTGTCGTTAGTCCCTGGCAAAGAAGTGTTCATGTATTTTCTCTCTCCCCCCCCTCCACCACATATATACTCCACCATGTGCTTTTCCTGTAATGTGTACCTCCGCAGATTGCACACCCTGCAAGCGCTGACCAAGCTGGTTGCCTCAGATGGTTTCTCTGCGGGTAGGATGTGGATCACATGGATGTTTCTGTGCATGGTTTATCATACTACTACACAAGTATTTGCTTTCCATTATATGCATTGGGTCCTTGTATGTCTTGCCTCCTACAGTGTAACCTTCGTAGTGCACCCACCATGGCTGCGTCATCTGGTGCACTTGTGGATGGGATGAAAAATACATAGACCTGAACATACACTGAAATCACCCATTTTGGGCAATTTCATTTAGGGGTAATCTATTCCACCCAAGGTAATCCTACGCAGAGCGCCTAAAATGGCTGCTGCACCTGGTACCTTATTAGGGTGGAGTACACAACCCATGGAAGCTATTATCCAAAATTCTGCACCACTCCAGCATTATGCTTACTGTGTGCTCAAGGGTTTCTTTTGTCTGTGACTTATCTGTTACTGTACCACCTACATCCTCTGCGTTGTGTGCATTGTTATAATGTCTGTACAGCACATTAAGTCCTGTTGTAGAAAGTGCGCTATATAATTAAACTTACTATATATATATATATATATATATATATATATATATATATATATATATATATATATATATATATATATATATATATATATATATATGTCCAGTAGACCGGCACACAACACTGCACCTAGGCTTTGTAATTTTGGCTGGGTGCCCGCACTAAAAATTGGATATGTAGCTGGGTGTGGAGCGGCACTCCTAGCAGAAGAAACTTCAAGTACACGAGGTTGGTAAAGGCGACGTTTCAACGTCCTTTATTTGGACGTTTTCTTCAGGCAAATGAAAACAAACAATCCACTTATCTTTATACCCCGTGTGCTCAAATACGTCAGACGCCTGTCTGCACAGCAGCGCAGCGTCAATGACGTCATGAAGGTGCACCCATCACCATGGATACAAAAAACACATAGTGCATTACATAAAAATACAAAACATTACATATATACTTGACTACAAAAGCTCAAATGTTCAAAGCGTTAATAGTAACTATAAATACATGAAGGCTATACTAAGTTAACCTAAAAATGTCAATAATGCCGAAAAAGCGCTACAGCTATATGGCGCTACTAACGGGCGCATCATGATTAGTAACATACAAAGATTTTATACTCGAACTGGGTACTATCGGGGGTTTGCACGTAGATAATAAACACTGTTCTACAGAGAACTTTATAAAGGCGTCCAATATGTACAGGGGGCAATTCTCAATACACATATCCCGTCTCTGCTATACTAAATAAAATTAACAAGTATAGCAGAAATATATAAGGGGAAAAGGGAAAGGAAAAACAAAAGAGGAAGGAAAGAAAGACGGAAAAGAACAAGAAAAAGAAAAAGAAAAAGAAAAAGAGAAAGAAAAAGAAAAAGAAGACAAGCCAGAGGTTCCATATCATATGTATGCAATATAACATCACTTACGGGATAAACAACTGATACCTGCCAATTCATTCAAGCCGCGCGGGGCTAATGTATCTAATCGGTGTATCCACCGCGTCTCACACTTCAGTAATTGCAGACTGCGATTACCCCCCCTCAAGCTAAGGGGTATATGGTCAATCATACGGTACCTCAAAGAAGGCAGCGTATGTTGACGGGCCACGAAGTGTTTAGGCACGGGTAAATCACACTTACCACCTGCTAGAGCCGCCCGGATGGTAGAGCGGTGGGTGGTAATGCGCTCCTTAAAAGTGCGTTCCGTTTTGCCTATATAAGATAGGCCACACGGACATATTAATTGATAGACAACATACTTGGTCTGACATGATAAGGTATGTCTAATAGTGTACTTAGTACCCTTGTGAGGGTGGTAGAACGTGTTACCTGGTATCATGCAGGTGCACACAGTACAGGTGCAACGTATACAGCCCCTTGGTGGGGGTTTAGCAGGCGTATTAAAACCAGTGATGTCAGTCTTGACAAGTATGTCACGCATGTTGGGTCCCCTCTGATAACATGCCATAAGCCTGGTATTAGGGATATTAATTTGTTGGTCAGTCTTAACAATAGGCCACAGCTTTTTAGAGATTCTGTTAATGACAGGGCTTTCTTTAGTGTATTTGGTAACCCAAGGAATGGTCGATATGGGTGGCTTGGGAATTTTAGGCATAAGAAGTTGTTCCCGGGGTATTGCTGCTACCCGATCCCTGGCGTCCAAAAGGTTTTGAGGTTTGTACCCACGCTCTAAAAATCTGTGAATCAATATATCAATTTGGGCTTCAGACTCAGTAGGGTCAGAGACTATGCGCTTCACACGTACCATTTGTGAAAATGGTAAGCCATTGATAAGGCTGGTTGGATGGCAACTAGTCCCGTGCAACAAATTGTTACGATCAGTTTCCTTCTGATATAAAGATGTATTAATTGAACTCCTTCTGCTAGGAGTGCCGCTCCACACCCAGCTACATATCCAATTTTTAGTGCGGGCACCCAGCCAAAATTACAAAGCCTAGGTGCAGTGTTGTGTGCCGGTCTACTGGACATATATCTATTGAAATTGGGGACTGGTTACCCCTAATTTTTGACAAGGCACCCACCGATTTTTGCTACTTATGCCCTACTGTGCTACCCCTAGTACAGCAAGCATTATTTGTGTGTGTTGTGGACTACAAACCTTTACGTGTTTTGGCGTCTATAAGTGAATTCAGCTGTATTGCTCTAATTGGCTGCATCATGGAAGGGGATCAAGCTACAGGCGGCTATTCTTATCCCACATACCCTCTGGGTGATATTAATTGTTTTACACCTGAAGATGCTGAAGCCATTTTGCGTGGCCCTGACCTGAGTGACCTCCTGGAACCTCCGTCCATAGATACACTTTATCATGATTTATTGAAGCATAAGAAAAAAGAAATTGACTTGCTGTTTCATGCCATGACCCTCAGCGATTACTACCGGGCGAAAAAGATCCCGAGGGGTCTCAGAGTTAAGAATGCCCCGACTCTGGGTAAGAAAGATCCGACCTTCTGCAGAAAGTGGGTTGCCACTTTAAACAAGTGCTCGTTCGACCTGATGTTATTAATAATTGATTTTACCTCTAAAGAAGCTGCTGCTTTAAAATCCAAAATTGATCAGTTCGAAATTATACACAAGCCGACACTTGTTGCCGACCCAGATACCAGGTGGTATGATAAACTGGCGAGTCAAATCACTGCTTATAAACGTGAATTAACCCGGTTTAAAAAGGAGAAGAGAGAAAAGGTCGACGCAGACTATGACGGTAATACTGTCTACAATTGGACATCGTCTACCCGCAATGACCGCCGCCCCTTCTTTCGCCAAAATCGTTACCGTGGTTATGTAACATCTGATCATACCTCTGACAATCAATCTTCCAATAGTGATGCTGATACTGCTCCAAGAAGAATGAGAGGACGTGGCCGTCGACAACCTACCGGCCCTTTAGCCGTGACGACACGCCAAAGACATATCGACGGCGCAGGAGACATACAAGGAGGGGCCACCAGTGGCAGAGACAAACCAAGTGGCAAAAAGCCCCCTCTGGCAACCAAAATCTAGTTGTCAATTTATCTTCATACGTGTTGACAGATCAAGAAAATGCAGTACTGGCCAAAGGACTATCATATGTTCCATCCTGTACAATGGACACTCTAGACTGGCAGGTAGAGAAATATTCCCTGTGCCGTCTATTAAAACTTAAAGAACATTTTGCGTCTACCCCACCAGCTCAGAATGTCCCCACTAGTGTGCCGATTCCTCCCCAGTTGGCAAAACTTCAACCTAGGTCGACATTCGACCCGCAATCAACTAATCCCTCAATCAAGACCTATATGCGTCTTTTGAACTCTCAAGTTGATGAAAGTTTGGCCCAAACTTCTATTCTACATTCCAATATGTCGGCAACAGACAGAAAAATCCTTAAAAATCTCTCTAACAACAGGGAATTAATTTTCCGCCCCGCGGATAAGGGTGGAGCCCTCGTTATTATGGATTACAACTACTACAAAACAGAGCTCGACCAACAGCTTTCGGACTCTTTGACTTATAAAAAGTTATTGTTTGATCCAACATCTGAATACCGGAGAGAATTATCTAATCTTTTAACCCGCGCTGTGGATGAACAAGTTATCGATCAACAATTGAGGACAGCACTTCTCCCTGAACACCCCGTTGTACCGGTAATATATAGCATACCGAAAATACATAAGTCATTGACTCAGCCCCCGGGGCGCCCTATTATTGCAGCCCGTCGGTCTTTGTCTCAATGTATATCAGTATTTATTGATGCGGTTGTGCAACCTTTTATTGTCCGCCAACCTTACTATTTGTTGGATACAACTGCATTGTTGCTGGCACTTAAAGAGTTACCACCCTTAATGGGTGAGATCTGGTTGGTTACATTGGACGTAAAAAGCCTCTACACCATTATCCCACATGGTGATGGTGTGGATGCTTTTCGGATTTTCCTGTCACAGCAGGCAGATTATACGGGTCCTAATGTTGAGTTTATGACCTTGTTGTTAAAATTTGTTTTGGGCAGAAATTATTTTCTACATGACGGAAAATTCTGGCTGCAGCTGAACGGCTGCTCAATGGGTTCGAATGCCGCTCCGGCATACGCCAATATTTATATGTTTTACATTGAGCATCTCATATTTTTTCTTGTTCCCACCATAGCAGCCAGAATTCTCCTGTACCGGAGATTTATTGACGACCTTTTGATTATTTGGTCTGGACCAATTTCAGAGTTGATTTCACATATCGATGTGCATAATGCTAGTAGTAGCCCTGTGAAATTGACTATTGCCTATAGCCAACAGTCCATTAGTTTCCTAGATGTCACACTGACTTTGGCAAATGGTTCAATTAATACATCTTTATATCAGAAGGAAACTGATCGTAACAATTTGTTGCACGGGACTAGTTGCCATCCAACCAGCCTTATCAATGGCTTACCATTTTCACAAATGGTACGTGTGAAGCGCATAGTCTCTGACCCTACTGAGTCTGAAGCCCAAATTGATATATTGATTCACAGATTTTTAGAGCGTGGGTACAAACCTCAAAACCTTTTGGACGCCAGGGATCGGGTAGCAGCAATACCCCGGGAACAACTTCTTATGCCTAAAATTCCCAAGCCACCCATATCGACCATTCCTTGGGTTACCAAATACACTAAAGAAAGCCCTGTCATTAACAGAATCTCTAAAAAGCTGTGGCCTATTGTTAAGACTGACCAACAAATTAATATCCCTAATACCAGGCTTATGGCATGTTATCAGAGGGGACCCAACATGCGTGACATACTTGTCAAGACTGACATCACTGGTTTTAATACGCCTGCTAAACCCCCACCAAGGGGCTGTATACGTTGCACCTGTACTGTGTGCACCTGCATGATACCAGGTAACACGTTCTACCACCCTCACAAGGGTACTAAGTACACTATTAGACATACCTTATCATGTCAGACCAAGTATGTTGTCTATCAATTAATATGTCCGTGTGGCCTATCTTATATAGGCAAAACGGAACGCACTTTTAAGGAGCGCATTACCACCCACCGCTCTACCATCCGGGCGGCTCTAGCAGGTGGTAAGTGTGATTTACCCGTGCCTAAACACTTCGTGGCCCGTCAACATACGCTGCCTTCTTTGAGGTACCGTATGATTGACCATATACCCCTTAGCTTGAGGGGGGGTAATCGCAGTCTGCAATTACTGAAGTGTGAGACGCGGTGGATACACCGATTAGATACATTAGCCCCGCGCGGCTTGAATGAATTGGCAGGTATCAGTTGTTTATCCCGTAAGTGATGTTATATTGCATACATATGATATGGAACCTCTGGCTTGTCTTCTTTTTCTTTTTCTTTCTCTTTTTCTTTTTCTTTTTCTTTTTCTTGTTCTTTTCCGTCTTTCTTTCCTTCCTCTTTTGTTTTTCCTTTCCCTTTTCCCCTTATATATTTCTGCTATACTTGTTAATTTTATTTAGTATAGCAGAGACGGGATATGTGTATTGAGAATTGCCCCCTGTACATATTGGACGCCTTTATAAAGTTCTCTGTAGAACAGTGTTTATTATCTACGTGCAAACCCCCGATAGTACCCAGTTCGAGTATAAAATCTTTGTATGTTACTAATCATGATGCGCCCGTTAGTAGCGCCATATAGCTGTAGCGCTTTTTCGGCATTATTGACATTTTTAGGTTAACTTAGTATAGCCTTCATGTATTTATAGTTACTATTAACGCTTTGAACATTTGAGCTTTTGTAGTCAAGTATATATGTAATGTTTTGTATTTTTATGTAATGCACTATGTGTTTTTTGTATCCATGGTGATGGGTGCACCTTCATGACGTCATTGACGCTGCGCTGCTGTGCAGACAGGCGTCTGACGTATTTGAGCACACGGGGTATAAAGATAAGTGGATTGTTTGTTTTCATTTGCCTGAAGAAAACGTCCAAATAAAGGACGTTGAAACGTCGCCTTTACCAACCTCGTGTACTTGAAGTTTCTTCTGCTAGGAGTGCCGCTCCACACCCAGCTACATATATATATATATATATATATATATATATATATATATATATATATAGAGAGAGAGAGAGAGAGAGAGAGAGAGAGAGAGAGAGAGAGAGAGAGTTTGTTGATACTGGCACTCCACGATACAAAGAAACAGCTGCCCGGGTGCTGCACACAGAAGAAATAATAGACTGTGGTGGTGTGGCACTCTACTGGACTTGAAAAAAAGACAACAAGCATGGTTGTAGACCGACGTTTCGGATTTACGTTTTCGTCATGGACGAGGCGCGTCTGGGCGGGTCCTATCAGACGCACACTTTTTGGCCGGTCACAGTTCAGGAGAGTGGAGGGGAAGAATAGTGCGCCAGCAATCCCTTGGTGTTGGAGGAACACTTGATGCGGCACCGACTGTCCCGGACGACTCCAGAGAGAGACTGACTGTGAGATACGGCTTTGATATTATATCACATGGGAGTTTCAGCCCACGCTGCTGAAAGGCAGGGTGCAAGTCATACATTTTTTACTTGTTTCTATGAGCGATTGTTGCCATTTATTAAATACAATACTTGCACTATGAAGTGCTTCCTCCAATCTTTCTTTCCATATATATATATATATATGTATATATTGTTGATGGTCGACCCTCCGCTTACTGTCTGGGTTCCCTCCCGGGAGAAGTAGTTGGCTGCTCCTATACAAACGAGTCCTGTGTGAGGGCAGTCCTGTGTGAGCACTCCAATAAGAACTTGAAAACGATACTGGTATTGATTTAAAGAGACAAGTCCAGTTTATCACAGTTTATAATCACAAAGCAATAGAATGATGTAATTAGTTATTGACATGAAAGATGTTATGTAGTATTTCTGACAAATAGCATTACCCATTAAATATTAATTAGTATGCTATGACAAAGTATAGTCTTTGCAAATAATTTAATTTCATACAGTAGTGCCATTGGTCTGAATCATTTTTCAGGTTAAGGTTTTAATACTGTAGGCGATCTTTTATATTTAGTGCATTGAGAATTCCAAAATACAATTAATTTATAAATAAATATGATAGTTTGGAAATGTTTACTGTTTCAAAGCAGATTTACATTCACATCAAATGTGCAGTATGTATATGGAATGGTACAGAAATACAGTTATTCTGTAAGAAAGGACCTTTTCAAAAGACTTTTGTTTGTTTGTTTGTTGCACCTGGAACATCTCTCTTGAGGCACCAGCAATATGCACATATATTCACATCCTGAAAATGCTCTTATTGCTCCTCACGATTAGTAAGTTGCTATGGCAATAACTACCAACTCAATACAGGAAGAGAGAGGGAGGATGAGGTTAACATAGGTGTGCTGGTATATTGCTGCTTGCGGCTCCAAGTAGTCTGGCTTCAGCTCTCTGAGTGACACATTATTTTAGAGATGTGTCACTATTCTTAGTATATTATTATTATTATTATTATTATTATTAATAATTATTTATATGGTGCACACATATTCTGCAGTGCTTTCCAGAGAATACTTTGACCATTCACATCCATCCCTGCACCAGTGGAGCTTACAATCTACAGTATATTCCCTACCACATACACACACACATACACACACACACATACATTCTAGGGTTATTTTTGGGGGGTTAGCCTAGCAACCTACCAGTATATTTTTTGGATTGTGGGAGGAAACCCATGCAAGCACATGGAGAATATACAAAGTTCACACATTTAGAGATATGGTGGGAATTGATCCCCTTACCTCAGTGCTGTAAGGCAGTAATGCTAACCATTAAACTGCCTGTACTGTCCATATTAATACCAATAATAATTAAAAGTTTCCATCCAACAAGGTGGCTGCACCAAATACCCCTGCTCTCTATGTCTGTGGGACAGTTGACCAGACAAGCAGAACTATGGGGGTTATTCTAGTCCACTCTTTCTGACAAATTCCTTCTTAGATGGACAAAACCATGTGCACTGCAGGTGGGGCAGATGTACCTTGTGCAGAGAGAATTACATTTGGGTGGGGTTTTACTTCAAAGTGAGATCTATATTGCAGTGTAAAAATAAAGCAGCCGGTATTTAACCTGTACAGAAACAAAATGACTCACCCAAATCTAATTCTCTCTGCACATTTTACATCTGCCCCACCTGCAGTGCACATGGTTTTGTCCATCTAAGAAGGATTTTGTCAGAAAGAGTGAACTAGAATAAGGCCCTATGTCACATGCAATGGAAACGAAGACCTGGCTTGGAACCAGCCTCACACAAAATTCTGTCATAAGCTCTCAACAAGTCATAGAAAATTCTACTTCAAGCTTTGACTGATGAAAAATGTCACTCAAAGAAAGCAGAGATGTTACATTTATCAAAAATTTCCATGAACATGGTCAAACTAAAGGTAATTATTTTTTACACCAATCTGATCAGGGTACTTAAGTTATGAAAGATACTAAATTCCATGAAAGTATGGAAGACAATGAAAGGAGGGGGCTTGCATTCAAGTTCTTTATCATGAACTTTCAGGTCAAACATCAAAGGTATGAACAAGTTGTAAAGGAACTACTGCGGACCTTCCAGAATCTTGTTTGTCCAAATAGATTAATTTCCTTAGTTCCCATTTAGGCTACCTTCCTGACAACTGAATATTTCAGCGAGGAGCAAGGAGAGCGCTTTCATCAAGACATTTAAGTTAGGGAAGAGAGGTACCAGAGCTGCTGGGATGTAATTATGCTTGTGGACTATTATTCTTTGAAACATTTTTTTTTTACAAAATAGCTGTATTTGTGTACCATGTAATTTATTTACTGTACATTTCAGGAAAATATAAGTCTGCTTTGAAACAATAAACATCATCTCCATACTATTATAGATATTATTTATACAAATTAACTTTATTGATCTTGACAGAGCAAAAAAAAAAACCTGACCTAATTGATAAAAGTGAATTATATTTTTGAGTTCACCCTGCGCTAAAAATAAAAGATAATTTATGAAAACCTTGACCCCAGGAAAGAAATAAAAAACGTAGACCAGAATAATCTGAGAGAAGATAAAGCAAGTGATATAACCCAGATAAAACAAATCTCTAAATATCTCCGCATTTGTAGTTATGGTTACATTACATAGATCAAAGTATTTTAAATATACAGGAATTGACCTGAAACCACATAGAGTAGGTGTCAATAAATAAATAAGTTTACCAAAATATACCAGCTAGCCCACATCACGAAGCAAGTTAGTATACAGTTGATTAGCAGGTCTCCGTTTAATTTAAATATTCATGGTTTGCAGCGTTTGAATTCAGAATTTCTACATGGTCTGAATGTCAGCATTCATAATGTTGACACAGCATTTTTCTATTGTTAGAGCCCTAAACCTAACTAAAGTGAAACCTAACCTCAAACCTGTAATGTGACTATCAACATTCACAATGTTAAAACAAACAAAGTGCACCCCTGGCGAAATTCACATAGTCTCACTTACACAATTGCAAGTAGATGTCATAGATCTTTATATATGGATCCTTAAATGCTAGAAGAACTTAAAACAGAAAGGACCATAGTGCAAATATTGTTTGCAGAATTAAAATAATTTATTGTCACATAATATACTCACATGTATGCAGACTGAATGAGCATATTACAAAGGTCTTTTCAATTCTGGTTGATGTATTGCTTCCAAGTTATCCTGTATGTACTTCAAATAGATATTTCTAGTGCAACACTGATTGCAAGACTAAAAAATATATTTAAGAAAACAAAATTGAAACTGCGCTTTTAAGCAAGTGAATCACACAATAACAATTTATTAAACAATGTATAAATTAAAACACATTAAAAAACACATTCAAATGAGTAAATATTGCATAACACCTCAATGATGCTTGACATATAAATGTCGTAAGCTTTGGATATATGACCCCTTTGAATTGTTTGGGGATGATAAGGGAAAGCACCCTGCTAGTCCTTCATAAAACGGATCATGTTCCTATTTGGACTCCAAATAGGCAAAAGTTTTTTTTGGGGGGGGGGGGGGACAGTTGAGTAATTCACATATCTGGGATCGTTGCCACTGTTCCATGTTGTGATAGACAGTGGTCCCCGTGAGACTGATGCACTGTCCTTACTTGTATTACTGTAGAGACTAGAGATGGGTCGTTCGTTCTTGAACCGGATCTTTTGAACGGATCCCATTCAAGAACGAATGAGCCGCCGATCCCAAAAAGGTGATCTGTTTCAGTTTACAATGCATTTTCCTGATCTCAGTGCTGCCACCTGTGGCACCTGAGATGTACTACCTCTGTAGACTGAGTACAGTGCTGTAACTACAAGTGATAGAAAGATTAGCTGCTGCTGCCACGGATGGCCATCGGTGCAGACGCCATCGATGGTGATTCTGCACCCAGCCATCGATCAGTGTTTTTACTCGGTCATGTATATTCCCCCTCTTTTTTTTCAAAGTGAACCGAGGTTCCGTCTAAAAGATCCGTATCTTTTCACCGCGAGAGCCGATGGGTCCCGGCTCAGCTTGATGATCCGTTTCGGCCATCTCTAGTAGAGACCCAATGGGTAGCAGAGTCCACTTTTAGTCCTGGTTCAGGTTTCCTTGTGGAGGGTTTGAACTTGGTTCCACACCACAATGTGAAGAAGGTGGGGGTGCTGGAGCCTGACGCGTTTCGCTGGGTATCCCCCAGCTTTTTCAATTGGTGAGGGGCACAGGGCTGCAGCAATAAACTGGCCAGCAGTCAATGTAGCAGCATCTGATCCTTCAGTCCTCCTTTTCCCAAATCACCTGAGGGGTCCAGTTGGCGGCAATCTGGAAAGGCAGGCAAGTCCCCCACATGCAGTTCCAGCCCTCACAACACCACTTAGTGCACAATAGTGCAAAAGTGGGTGGATCAATGGGACCAAATGAGGCAATTCATGCTGAAGCACGTTATCGTAGAGACTCCTACACACACATACCACCACGATACAGTGCCTGTTTTATGGGTACTTTAATATACGAGGCGGAGCCATGATGACATGATTGTGCCATCACGCCCCCAGTCAGCTCACCTGTGTGCAACTAAGCTGGAGGATGGCGCAAGTCAAGTTAGTAAATATGCATTTCAGTTGCATGCTAGATGCTTGCATACTACCTACAGCCTACACTCAATGTAACCAATTTATATGTATTACTTTCCAGTCAATTCTATGTAATTTCATAGAGACAAGGAGTAGTGTTAGCCTTTTATTATATATGATGTAAATAAAATGGCTTGTTATTTATGTATAGGAATATATTTTCATTCATTATTTTATCCCAAAAAGTTATATTTCTCCCAGTATACATCAGGAGTTGGAGGATAAAATCATACACAGGAAAATAAAAAAGATTTCTATTGTCTAAGTGTCATCTTATTATAGTCATGTCAGTTTATGTAGAGTCATAAAAGGTGTATTGCAGAAATTTAATATGAGAAAGTGACAAGCAGTAAAAGTTTGGATCTTGTAATCAAAATGGTATAGAAAAGTGGGAAATAACACAATTACAGTAAATGAGTACCTCTCAAGTCACAGATGAACTACACTTGTACTATTCAATTACAGTGGTTGAAAGCTGTGTCTACTGAGGTGGCATGGCTGACAATTCAATTCATCTGTGCAGCCCTTGTACAAGCCTCTCATTTGCTAGAGCTGCCTTTGCTTAGCCTGTGTCTGACAAATATTTGACAGAGAGACAGTACTTTAAAAGTAAGTTTTTCCTATTAAGTAAAGTTGTAATTTCCTGAAAAATGTGATAGGCAATTATTACTGGCAGAAAATACACTGTAATTTCAATGTTATTCAAAATTATTTTGTATCAGTGAGATGTAGACTATGGGCCTGATTCAGTACCAGTTGTTGTCTTTCTTTAAAAAACTGCAACTAGTGTCTCTCACATTCTTGGGGGCTGCTATGCAAGGCAAGGCCACCCAGTATGCAGCATCATTCCCTACAATGCAATTCAATTCTAGGGTAGCCCCCTGCATGCACAGCCACCAATTTCTGTCTCGCAGTGGCTGCTTGTGATGTCACCCAGCCACCGCTAACCACTCCAAAAACAGTTTGAACATGCTTGCATTGTCCGGACTGTGTCCATCATCCCTGCTGTCACTCAACATCTAAACAAGTCTTTCCAAATACATATTACACCTAATAACATTTTTAGCATTTCAGTGATTGAAGCTGATCAGACCCTATGTGCACTAGTTAATTCCAGTCTGTGAGTCTAAGTCAGACCCAATCACATGGCTGTGAATTTGCAAGAATAATTTGATAGGATAATAATAATAATTATTTTATATAGTGCTCGGTACTTATGTATTATCTGGGCTCCCATGTTAAATGCACCCCATTTTTTCATACCCCTACTATCCAACTATGCATGGAGTTGATTTTATATAGTGTGGCGAGCGCAGCGAGCCACCGTGCCCGAAGCGTGGTGAGCGCAGCGAGCCCCGCGAGGGGACTCGGTCTCATAAGAAAAATGGGAGCCCAGATATTACATAAGTACCTAGTGCTCTTTCTCCACTAGAACTCAAGGTGCTTAACAGATAGAATGAATGTAATACAGTACAGAAACAATGAAGTGAAAAAAAAAGCTTTTCATAAACAATACTTAATAGAACGAAGTAAATTCAATTAAACTCTTCAGTCTGTTTTTGAAGCATTCTAGAGTGGGGGCCTCTCAAACTGTGCTGTGAAGTGAGTTCCATACAGTCAGAGCTGCATGGCTAAAAGCTCAACCCCCAGATGCTTGCAGGAGATCAGGAGATCCTTGGTACTGCTAAAAGTCCTTTATATAGAGATCGCAGTAATCGGGTGGGAAAGTATGGAATCAGAAGCTGCTTCAGGTACCTTGATCATGTAGGGCTTTGAAACTTAAAGTAAATTGATCTTGAAAATAATTTGCCATTTTATGGCCAACCAGTGAAGGGAGTGGATAGAATGGGGCTGGTTGGTTTACAGCCTGGCAGCTGTGTTTTGAACCTGTAATCAGTGCAGTTCTTTTGCTGGTAGACCAAGGTAGAGGGCAATGCAGTGATCCAAATGAGATTATACAAATGTGTGTATGACTTTTGCCAGGTCTTCAGAGGGGATTAAGTGTTTGATTCTGGCTGTGAAATAATAAGGATTTGATTGTGGCTGATATCTGATGTTTAAGTGTCAAGCCACCATCCAGAACCATGCCAAGATGCATATGATCAGAGTTTTGTAATTCTGTACCCCCAAGTGTCAGTCCAGTTGCAGTTTTGTCCTTTGATGTTTAGGTCCTATCATAAGGACTTCTGTTTTATCAGGCTTCAGTCTCATCCAACTGGCACTAATACATTCCTGGAGCTCAGCTAGATAGCCATTTAGGGTTGTTATTGGGTTTTGAGTGCCCGGAGCAAAGGACAAGTACAGTTGTGTATCACCTGCATAGCAGTGGTAGACAAGGCCATGGCCCCTAATTATTTCCCCCAGTGGCAGAATGTACACTGCAAAAAGCCTAGGGGATAATATAGAACCTTGTGGGACAGTGGTACGGATGAAGATGAGAATCCTTCAGATGACACTCTCTGTGACCTGCCGCGAGAAATGCTTTGAACCAGCTTAGTACTGTGCCATCCAGTCCACAGAAATTTTTCAGGCGCTCAATGAGAAACTTATGGTCCACAGTATCAAATGCTGCAGAGAAATCCAGAAGTATTAAGATTGAACAGTCACCTCTGTCTCTTGCCATCAGAAGATCGTTTAGCACATATACAAGGGCTGTTTCAGTGCTATGCACGTGTGTATGGCCCATAGTACAAGTGCACAATACCATCCTGGGATGAAATCCTGATAATATTTTGTTCACTGGCCATTTGCAAGGTGATTGACAGAAAGCTGGCATTTATGGGTGGTAGCTGTTCATTTTCAGGGAGTGTCAGAAAAAACGTAGGTGTGCCCATGCCTTTGAGGATGTCAGGTGATGTCATCTGAAATGCACCTGTATCTATTGCAGCCACCAAGTCCTAGGCTACTCACAGACTGCACACCGTGGCATAACTACTGTAAGGCAGCCCCAGCAGCAGCTTGGTGGAGCAAGCAGCAGCGTCGTCTGTGTAGGCGCCGGCACCCGTTCGACGCACTGACATGCTGCTGCCTGCTGCTGCCCACTGACTGAGCACTGGAGGCAAGTCATCCACAGTGCCGGTGCGGCCATGGCAGAGATAAGAAATCCCCCACTGATTCAATTGACTGTACACAGAGCCGGCTATTGGCTACTGTGTACAGGATGGGTGGGCAGATGGGCGTGCTAGGGCGGCCTGGGATGTGTCGGAGCCAAGGAAAGCAGCAGTGTATGCTGGTCTCTCTTCCTCTCTCCTGCTTCAGCTTCTCCATTATCTGTGTGACATCATTACGTCACATGCTGATAAAACACACTGGAGAGGAGCCTGGGGGGGGGGGGGGGGGGCACAACCTTTTTGGCAGGGGGGAGCAAAATTTATAGTTACGCCACTGACTGCACACATTGGAAAAAACATTCAATAGTGAACGTCTTGTGAATGAATTTGCAGCTTATCGCATAGCTGCAAATCCACGTATACCTGATTGCAGGGCATTGCAAATTAGTAGCCATGTGATCAGGTCTGAATCAGGCCCATAGGGTGGCATGTACTAAACACTAAAATGCTAGGCTGCATGAACTGAGGGTTATGGGGGCAGTACTCAGCATAATTACCGGAACCCTGTTGGGATTCCCTCTGTTGGAATACTGGCGGTCAGAATACTGAGGCCAAAATCCCCTACATTTTCCTGTCAGACTGCCTTTCTTCTCCTAATTACATTTACTTAATTTATTAATTTATTAACTTATCAGCAGACCCTAGTAACAGGTGCAACCATTTTGCAGGGTAAAGAAAGAATGTTCAATTATGCTGCAGAATTTGTGTGCGCTAAATAAGTAACTGGTAATAAATAAATAAATAAATAAATGACCGCTGCTATTGTATTTTATATGTACAAAGATGTGATATACTGTGATTGCAATCTGCCCTGCACCCAGGGCCGGTGTAAGGCTTCTTCGCACCCTAGGCAAAACTTCAACCTACTGTCCCCCCCCATACTGCCACCAATATCCACTTTCCAACTGCTTAAGGCATACTTACCTAACATTCCAGAATGGCAGGGCGGCTCACAGGAAGGTGGGCAAGTCCCCTGCTTTCCCTGGAGGCCCACAGCACCCTCCCCTTTACCACCAACAACAGAGTACAAGGAAGAGGGGGCAGCAAACTAGGGAAGTATGCCTCAAGGGTAAGTATGGAGGAGAGGTCTTAGAAGGGTATGCAGTTTAAATCCCGGCGGTTGGGATCCCGGCGTTCAAAATCCCGACGCCGGAATCCCGAACGCCGAAATCCCGACACTTTCTCCCCCGTGGGTGTCCACGACACCCTCGGAGGGAGAATAAATTAGTGTGCCAAGCGAAGCAAGGCACCGGGCCCACTGCATGGCGAGTGCAGCGAGCCCGCAAGGGGGGGCGATCCACATCCCCCCCTCTTCGGGATTTCGGCGTTCGGGATTCTGGCGTCGGGATTTTGAACGCCGGGATCCCAACCGCCAGCTTTTCATGCCGAATCCCTTAGAAGTTCTACAGCCTCCACCTGCATTACGTACAACAAGGATCCTTATAAACATCTGTGATTTTTTGATTATGCAGACTCTTGGCGCCCCCCCAGATCCCAGCGCCCTAGGCAGTTGCCTAAAGCTGCCTAATAGTAGAGACGGCCCTGCCTGCACCAACTAGAACTGCATTTTGATAAGAAAAAATCATCAGAAAACTGCTAAAGCGATACAGAAAGGTCACTATAAAAGACATTTTTGGAGTCACAATAATAAAAAAAATACACACTTCTTGGAAAATTATAAACTTTTTACAAATATTAATTAACATTTTAATTATCCTGTTTTCCTAGTGACTAGAATATATGCTAAAATGTAAAAACTAGCAGATAATTTGCTAAGATGATGTAAAAATGTCAAATTCTATTTTTTATTCTCTTGAGTAAATGACTTGGAAAAGATTTCTGAACAAAGGAGATTATATGTATCTTTAACGATTCAAAAATAACAATGAAAGCAGTCAGGGCATTTTGAATGAAATTAAACTAGCATAGATTTAAAAACAAAGTTTACACTTCATTAAGTCTCTACAATTGCATAAGAAATTCACAGTATAAAGTAAATTGGTCATACGCCTAAATGAAGGAAGAGTACTAAAAGACAAAAGTTTTCATCAAAACAATCTATTCAAGGATGTGTGGGAAATAATTTTATGCTAGATCAATGTGTAAATGTGGCTTTTACGGACTTTTCTGCAGCATCTAGCCTTTCTAAGAAAATACATTAGGTTATGTTTACTAAGCAGTTGGTTTGACATTCAAGCAGTTTTGCTGTGGTTCACCTGCAAGAATGCATTTTTCAAACTTACTAAGCTCAAACCTATCATGAAACCACGTTAGGATAAAATAGAACATTGACAGAACATAATTATTTTCATTAGAAGAGTCAACTTCATATTTTCTAAGTGACAAGTTTAGAACGTGCTGCAATCCCACCGAAATAAGGGACTGGCCTCTGACAGATGGGGTTTGCAAACTGCGCACTTGTCTATGGATCTAAAATAAAAGCCTAAACACTTAAATAAAAAGGAGAGTTGATCCTACATTGATAACCAGCTATTGGCCTATAAGCCAAGTATGGAAATGACAAATGGGGGGGGGGGGGGGGGAGGACCATGGGATCCCACAAATTTTCAGCATAATGCATTACACAGTTAAGCCTGTCCCCAGCCAACAGAAGCAGTGTCACTAGTAACAGAATCACCTTTTAACAGTGATAAACTATTTATTATACAACCACCCTCAAATATGGCTAAATAATTATAATCCATAGTATACCCATAGGAACCAATCACTTAGCTTTGTAAGCTCTCATGAGCAGGGCCCTCGCTCCTCATGTTCTTTTCTTAGAATATATCAGAATCAGCTTTATTGGCCAGGTATACTTGTTTATACTAGGAATTAGATTTGGATTGCGGAGCAACAGCCAGTTGAACTCACTGGGATGAGGTCCACCATCACTGCCCCTAATAAAGGAGCCATACCTACGTCCCTTGGGGTTCCTTTTGTGGTTGTACCCAGAGCGAGGGATGGGTCTGGGGATTCCTCTGTTGCAGCCAATAATCCTGTAATCTGGTAATCCTGAGCTTTTTTGTTTCTGTGCAGGGGAATTACTGACTGCTTTATTTCTACACTGCAATATAGATCTCACTTTGAAGAAATCCCACCCCCCCCCCAATTCTAACTCTATCTGCACATGTTATATCTGCCCCACCTGCAGTGCACATGGTTTTGTCCCTGCTGTTGTTACAATGCTCATGGTTCCCTATTCATTATTCATCTATGTTGTCAGGACCAATTTAAATAAGCAAATTGACAAATGTGCACAAAAACTCCATTTGTATGCGAACAGACCCACAGATAATTTAGGTGAACATCACAGCCACCTATTGATTATGCTGTGACTTCACATACTAATGTTGACTTTTACAGAGTTCCCTACTCACATTACATTACATCACAGATGCAGTGTGCATCATATTAATCCTTTGCACAAATGGAAAGAAACAAAACAAGGTTCTCAAATATGATTTTCTCAATGCTTGATAATATACAGTATTTAATGGTCAAAACTGTACAGTATATACTGTTTATATTAAAGTTTGCATTCTAATAAATTATAAATTATATGCAGGAAAAGCACTGGGAAGAAACGGGCATTGCTCATTTTCTCATTATTCAGCTTTATTATTTATTTTACTATTGGAAGTACAATAAAGACATTATGGTGTCATTTGGGAAAGAACACAGAAATAACAATTACAGTACGCAGTTATTGGGGGTCATCTGGCATAAATAGCTGTAAGAGCAAGCAAGGAATGTAGAAATGTAAAACTTAAAAGATCTATAGAGGCTATGATAAGACCAACTATGAGACTGTCCTGTGTAGGTCAAAAGTCTAGATAGTAAGTAAATATCTAAATCAGTGGTTCTTGAGGACTGACTTTGAGAACCTGTGAGCTGAATACTTTAATTTTTCCCAGATTTATACTGAATAAAGACTATTTAGTCTTATCACTATCAGACTCATACCTGTTCTCCATCTAAAACTTACCTGCTGGATGTAGATAAGAGTATGCAGGGCCGCTGGCAGGTGGGGTCTGGGGGTACTTGAGTCCCGGGCTCCACCGGCTCTGGGGGCCCAGGCAGCTCTCCCCAGAAGCAGTCATTTGCCCACTCGCCGGCCTCCAGGCGTTGATTAGCCTGGTGGCCGAGGCGGCATGTTTTGACTGTGCGCAGTCACTGCGCAGTCACATGATGCACAGCAGCATCATTTCACAAGGCAGTCGCCGCCGCCACCAGGACTCTGCAAAGGAAGGAGCCCCGGCCCCCAACCAGCGGCATGGCGTAATGATGTCACGCCGTACGTGACTGAGAGGAGAGAGGAGCTGCCAGACCCAGTCCCCAGCCTTAAGGCACCAACAGTAAGTTAAAAGGCCCGGAGGGGGGGGGGGGGATCCCACTGCCCACTGCCCACCAATGTGTTTTTTTTGGGTGTGGGGGGGGGGGGAGGCTGTCTGGGCTGTCCTGGGCCCCACAATAGGTAGTAGCAGACCTGAGAGTATGGCTAAAGACCCTACTCAATCAGTTTCAAATTTATTAAAGGCATAATAGGTTAGTGGAGTGTGATGTTGGACAGTAACAGTAGCATTAGGGGACCTAATGAACCCAAATAGTATATAGTCAGAGAAAACCAAACCTGTTTTATTTAACCTACCTTAGTGATCTCAAACTTACACAAAGTTACATTTTTTAAATGATCTATGCTTTACAACATGTTTTCAGAATAACACTCTCATGGTAAAGTAATCAGCAGCACTGAGTACAGATAACTACTGTATATATCTACCCCAAATATTATTTATAATAAAACCAATGAACAAAAGTCTAAATCAATGAAAGATAAAAACAAGTTGTAAGTGAAGAATATCATACTGTACAGTTGCAGAATTACACTCTATGGGGGAATATCTATAGGAGCTTGGATAAAGATAAGGTCGAGAAAGATAAAGTTAGACAATCAGCTCTTTTCATTTTACAGGCAGTTTTGGAAAATGACAATTAAAAGCTGATTGGGTTGTACTATATCGCTCTACAAGATTTGCTAAGCCTCCCCAATGTCACAGTAATTCTGGTAAATAATCAGCAAACATGTGTCAAACAATACTTAAATAAATTCATAACTAATAAAAAAATAGCAAAAGGGACAGTCCCGCTGTTCAAACACTGTCCCAGGACCCCAACCACAGGCTGCAATGTCCCTGTGGGTGGGGCTAAGGGTGGGAGAGCCTGTGATCACTGCTGCTCTGAAAAGCAGTGTTGGGAGGTAAGCCAAAGGGCTGCTGTGCACAGCTGCTCAAAGAGCAGGCCCCCAAAATGGTGATGATGGGGGGTTGTGCACACTACTTCCACTCAAGGCCCCCACCCTCCACCTGAGGCCACCCCTTTATTATTTATTTCTTTGAAAATTGAGAGGTATGTGTATGTATAGGCATTAAAGCTTCTAAGGTTTATTAGTGGGTTTCCTGTAGTTTGATTATGCCGCATGCATGATTTCCATGTTCAAACCCTTCGCAGAAAGAAAAAGCAATAGCAACTCTTCATCCTTATACAGAATAGTGGCAATTGATTTCCAATGAGCATTCTGTGATTTCAATTCCCTTAACACAGAAAGGCTTTTGTGCTTAACATATTTCACAATCAATCTTTTTTCTGAGTGGGGTGTATGCACAGAGGGCAACAAATTCAGTCTTGATAGAAAATTGACATTGTTCGCTGACCCTGCTACTTAGGTGGTTGGTGACTTAAGCATGCTTTCGGTTCTTTAGTTTTTTTATTTGATTAAACATAATTTTAGGGAGACAATGTATTTCACGGAGCAGTAGAATACATTGCAGGCTTTTCAAAGTCTTAAAATAAAGAGTAACACTGCGGTACTGTACATATGATTTTTAAATGATCAGAATCAGAAATGTTTGTGCTCTTTCAATATTTTTTTCTGCCTTTTGTTTACTTTATTCTGTTCGACAAATGGTTTATGCTTCTGACATATGATTATTTGTGTGAGAGGTTCATTTTTAAAATTCAAATGAAAATACTGTATGTTTTCCTAAATAAATGTGACTTTGATTACAGTACATACTGTATCATAGTTTAAATCAGTGGTTCCCAAACTGTGCGCGTGGCTCCCTGGGGTGCCTCGGGACACTTGAAGGGGTGCCCTGGGTTGGTGGTCCAGGACCAATTAAAATGATTAATAGTTAATTATTTATGAGAAAAACCAGTGCTGGTGGCTGGCAATCATAAAATGTGTACAAACACAAGCAAATCCTTTACCACATAACTGACACAATCGCATATAAACACAATGTATTTTAAAAAAAAATTTGGCCTAGGGGTGCCGTGAAAAAAATCTGATACTCTAGGGGTGCCTTGATTAAAAAAAGATTGGGAACCCCTGGTTTAAATTATTATTCTTATTTAAAATACTTATGAATTCAACAGGGATCATAAGATGCATGCCTGAATAGCGGCAATGCAGAATAAAGTATATTTTTATAATGTATATATTATGTATGAAGAACTTGCTGCTGTGAAACATTAACTTTTCCCCTCTACTTGTTTATTTACATTGATATTTTCTCATAGCATTGTGTTTTTTACACAGTGATTCTTGTCTTTTACCATTTGTATGCATTATGGGATACAATTTCTAGAAGTTACACTCAAACACTCGCAGAAAACAATCCACTGAATATATGTAAACAGGTTTACACATCTAGGTGTGTGTTTTAATAATGTAATGGTATGCCCCGGTGCTGGGACAGCTCCCCTGCTCCCAGCACCGGAGCAGCAGCAGGGACGAGGAGAGGGAGGGCTGGGTCCCCCACGGGACGCCACCTCCCCCGGCGCAGGGATCAGCTGTCTGATCCCTGTGCCAATAGGGCAGGCAGCGGCGGAGAGGAACAGCGCTGGGATCAATGCACCGATTCCAGCGCTGACAGTGCGGGCGGCGAAGCGCCGCTCGCGTCAGTTTAAATCTCCCGCCGTTCGGGAGCCAATCATGGCTTCCGAATCGGCGGCCAATGGCAGACGGCCGCGGCGAGCCAATCAGCGCTCGCCGTGCCGTCCAAAAGCCCGCCCCCGGCGTCTGACGTCAGACGCCGCCGGGAGGCGAAGGAGCAGGAAGGTCCCACGCCGGCGGAGCGCAGGAGCGCACCGGCTGAAGCGAGAAGACGCCGGAGGAGAGAGGACACAGCGGCGACGGACTGAAGAGTTCCGGCGGCCGCTGCAGAGAGAAGACGCCGGGATCAAGAAAGAAGATCTCCGGCGCCTCCTGGGAGAAGAACGGAAACGGCGCCGCCGCTGGCCAGGACAGGCCAGCGGCAGAAGAAAGAAGATGGCTGCCGCCCACGGAGAGGCCAGCGGGGGTGGGAAGCATCAGAGCTGAGGAAGCTCCCCCCTGCGGCCTCTCCCAACCCCAGGTAGGCGGCCTCAGGCCACCTACCCCCTACCCTTGACCACCGGGAGTCGGGCACTAGGCCCGTGGGAACTTTCAGGCCCCTCCGGCCTGTGGGATTTGTAGTCGGGCCCTCTTGGCCCGTGGCCACTTGATTGTTGGGCCCTCCTGGCCCTTTTGGATTGTGCTGGGCCTCCTCCCCGTGGCCCCTGTCCAGATAGCCGGGCATTAGGCCCGTTGCACAGTAGCCGGGCGTAAGGCCCGAGGCCCCCATAGTTCGGGGGGGCTAATTGAATCAGGCCCCTAGGCCTGTCCCCCAGTCAGGCACTAGGCCTGTGGACCCAGACAGGCACTAGGCCTGAGCCGTCAGTTAGGAGTGATTGTAGTAGCTAACTGGTACTGTTTTAGAGTGAGCATACGCTGGCCAGCTCTAGCCAGGAAGGGAGTACATCTGAATACAGGCAGAGGTTAAAGGAGCAGTTGGTTGGTAAGGTCTTGTACTGTATTGTATGTTGTCCGTGCAGAGCAAAGTTGTTTAGGTTTTCGTAGTTGTGTTGCACCACACACACTTAGTCAGTTCTAGGGCTTTGTGTTGTAGTTATGTAGTTGTGCCACGTTTAGGTTTGTTAGGCTCTGCACGGGTCTGGTGTTTGTCTCCTTACAGGGACCTGTGAGGAGAACCGTGGGTTAGAGTACAAGAGTGCGGACGCAGTACAAGAGTGAGGACGGTGAGTGTCGTCTTGTTTGTTTGTGTGTTCCTGCCTATCTCCCTTCCTTCCTCCATCCAGGGCGTACGCGGACCTTGTACCCCGTGCAAGGTCAAGGCCTCACCTAGGTGCACAAGTGCCAATAGGTGACACTCCGGGCTCTGAGGCAGTGTGCCGATGATGATGTTTCCCGGAGCCCGGAGGGTGCCTCTGTAGAGACGTCGCGGGACGGAGGGCGCATCGGTCTTCATCAAGGAGGAACCGCTCTCACCTACTCTCCTTCCTCCTAGGTGTTCGTGTCCGGGTGCCGGAGAATTCCAGGACCGTGATTTGGCACGGCCTGAAGGTGAGAGGGTGCGGCGCCAGGTAAGTGGTCCGACGACACCTGCACGGCAGCAGGCACCACACCGCACCGCCCCTACACCCATCTCACAATAACGTGCAATTTGGTAACATGCTGTGCAATGAACATTATACATGAATGTGAGTTCACAGAACAGAATTTGAAAATTAAGTAAAGCTAATATACTGTACACACAATATGATTGAAAAAGTGTACAATATGTGACCAAGTTTTAAACATACAGATATAGTTGCACTCATTGTTGCAGTGATATGATAATTTTTGGAATTGCAATGCAGAGTCAACCACTGCTCAATGCTTTTTTATGAGCCTTGTGTGCAAATTAGGTGGACAAGCGTGGTGAAGGCCTTTAGCCTTGCATGCCACATGTGGTAATTGTTGCAGCATGGATGAGCACGGCTATATCTGTACAATGGCACTGATAAATATGCTATCTCTTGGTACTAAAATAAATTAATCAAGATTCCATTGAGTAGGCTCTAGTGAACACACTGAATTAAAGACAAAAAAATTGATAAGCTAGTAAATGGTCATAACAAAGGAAATCTTTATAGTATACATAATTGGTAATTCATTATATTGACTGAAATCTATTATTAACCAACATTTTATCTGAACAAGAGTATAGTAAGGGAAGGAAGTGATAGGACATTGTCAAGGACATCTTAAAATAGAAGGACTATAATGAGTGTAAAATTATAGCTTACATTTTCTTCTGGATATTGTTTAGAAACTGTATCTATTCATGCACTGTTTTAACAATCAATGTAGACGATCAAAAGAATGTATCAATAATAAGCAATCAAGTAAGCGGAAGTACACAATGCCAATCACTTTACCATTATTATTTGTAAATGGCTCAGTTTTGGTCTACCCCTGGGAACAGTCCAATGTGCTGAACCCAGTCAATTCTGCAATGCTATGGTTTAATACAGCTTTCGCTAACCATGTTTTATATTGACCTGAGTCTGACTGTGGCAGTACACATGTCAAACCGTAATGCAGGTATACTAAGGCGAGCTCAGGGAGGACAGAAACCTCCCATGGAGCAGAAGGAAAAAACTACAGGGTGGAGAATTCTTGTGGAAATGTTAAAGTATTGGTTGTAGCTTATAGCTTGCCAATACTCTAATGCAATGAACACTGAATCTGAATGTGCAATCTTCTAATTAGTTATAACAGTAGTAACACATAAAAAGTACTTGACCAAGTAATGCTTGGCCAGGATGGCTTTTTGCACAGTGGAATTGAATCTACCAATATCTGAAATTATTCATAATAGATACAACACCATCATTCCACAAGAACCTGACTCATGGACTGACTCCTGGTTGATGGTTTTGTAAAAAAACAAAAAACACTATCTCAGGCATCACTCCATAATATCCTAGACATGTTTGATTGGGTTCAGATCTGGTGATTGCCTGCTGTGCCTTGAACTATGAATTAATGCACATACTATATATTGTGTCAGAATATACTTCTGCCTCCTGGTTATATTTTATGATATTGGAGTTCCATAATGACTTACACATGCACACCAGTGAACCTCTTGCCAGCTATACCTCAGCTAGTTATTCCAAAGTCACCAAAGTCAACATTTGCAGTAATTCTAGCCATAAGTATAGTCACTCCCAATATTAAAATCATATGGAGATAATATATACTTATTTAATGTATGAGTCTCTGCTGTTTGAATACTCTTGCTTTCAGAATATTTGGTGTTCATATTTATCCATTTATATGTATTGTTAATATGTATGTCTATATTTATATGTTTTTGCTGATCTGACTGCATATTGGTATATAATTTTTTTATATTATAATGCAGTGATTGGCTACAAAATGATATGTCAACCCATCCCCTCTGCGGTCCAGGGTTTACCAATCATGTTGTAGCGTATTCATGTTGTTGTTAATATCAGGGCTCTCTGTTGGATATAATTAGGTATCCCGGAAATACTCCTAAAATTCCTGATAGACAGTGTACCCTAACACTGGCGTTAATTAGATATCTTACAGTAGCAGCACGGTCTGAATACAAAGCAAGAGGTCATTAATGTGACACTTTAGGTGTTTTACCGCAGGTTACAGGAGCTAGTGAGATGTTTTCTTAAATACACTATAACAATTGCTTAAGTTGTGTACACACTATAGGATATATAGTTATCAATGTGCTTAATAATAATGTTGTTAACAATATATTGTGTATATCTTATAGTATGTACACATTATCTCATTAAAGATGTACCTTCCCATGGGTCATTAACAATATTCTATGTCATCTGAACATGCAGTCAAATTTAGACCATATCTTGAAAGACAACAAGATCAGCGGTGGGCTAAGTGACAACACGGATCGATATTGTTGACAATAGCATTCAATATGTATGTACTATATTGTTTGCCCAGGAGCTTAGCCAATATTGTGAACAATTTTTCTTTGCAGAAATTTTCAAATAATGTTCTTCCCCCAATTTATTTTCCCACAACAGATAAACAACTAAAAATGTTTAGCAGGATATCATAATATAAAGTGGTGTTTGTAGAAAAGTAAAATATACTTCAAATCACAATATTTTTAACCTTGAAAGGAGTCTTGCCTCCAACCTTCTATATGTGCAACAATATTTATTAGTTGGAATTCTCTTTTTACATGTTTAATATTTCTTCTTCCCATGAGTATTGCTTAACAAATCATTGCCTTGGGAAACAATTTGCATTTTGTATCTAACAAATTGGACATTGATCTTTACAAGTCCAAAAATATTCAATAAAACCATGTTTAATTGTGCTTACAGTTGCTTAATGTGTTATCATTTATTAGTCTAGTAATATGAATAACTTTGACTGCCTATCTGGCAAAGACATGATGTGTCATTGTTCAGTTTGAAGGATGAATAGGTACTTGACAAACTAATGTCAGTACAGGTCGAGTATCCCGTATCCGAATATCCGTTATCCGAATTATTCCGAAATACGGACATTCCAGAAAGTGAAAAAAATATTTTTTTTTTGCTAAAAACTCACTGGGGACATTTGTAACAGCACTACTGAGGACATGATATGTAACTGGCACTATATATGTACAAGAAAATGATTGCTTGGCATTCAAATTCAGTGCTGAGATAGTACACACATTTTGTTTCACGTTTTGAAACCTTGTTTTTTGAACAAATAAAATATATTTGTGTGTATTTTATGTGGTAATAAAATATATTTGTGTGTATATTATGTGTTTATACAGCATAAATGCAAGATACTTCAAAATACATCATTGAAATATTAAAATATTCCGAAATACGGAATAATCCGTTATCCAAAATTCTCCTGGTCCCGAGCATTTTGGATACGGGATACTCAACCTGTATATCTAAAATTACGCAGAATAGCTATCTTTTGAAGACAATTAACAAATTCCAAACATGGGGCCTTATTTTGGTTCATTCTTTCTGACAAAATCCTTCTTAGATGGACAAAACCATGTGCACTGCAGGGGGGGGGGGCAGATGTAACATGTGCAGAGAGAATTAGATTTGGGTGAGTAATTTTGTTTCTGTGCAGGGAAAATACTGACTGCTTTATTTTTACACTGCAATATAGATCTCACTTTGAAGTAAAACCCCACCCAAATCTAATTCTCTCTGCACATGTTACATCTGCCCACCTGCAGTGCACATGGGCCCTTATTCTGATCGGTGCGGCCGGAGCCGATTATGCGGCCAGGACCGTGCGTGCGAAACCCCGCCTTCCATACGGATCGCCAACTCCGTCCGTATGCGGTAAGAAGCTGTCCGAACGGACCGCACGTGTATTTTTCACGAAATACGCCTCCTCCATCTAAGGGAACCTCCCCCATCATTCGATGGTCGCAGACCATCGAATGCAGGACCGTGTGCTCCACCAGCACCCGCAACCTCAGACCACACGGACATTTTTCCGTGCAAAAGCAGGGATCTGGGCGGGCAGCTGACATCCGGCGATGTCATATGTCCGCCCCCTACACGTGCGTCACGGCCGCATTACCATACGTACGCCCAGCGTTTTCATGGGAACTCCCATGAAACGCGGGGCTTATGCATATGGTAATGAGCCCAAATAGCCCTTCACGCCCCTCTCCACCCCCTGTTCGGAGTGTTCACATATCATGCGGGATTTCGCCGTACGCCCCGCTCGCACATGCGCAGAGACGCCTCTGCACATGCGCAGACACAAAACATCGGCGGGCCGAAGGCACGCGGATATATCCGCACCGATCAGAATAAGGGCCATGGTTTTGCCCATCTAAGAAGGATTTTGTCAGAAACAATGAACCAAAATAAGGCCCATGGTTACTACAATGCATAAAATCACCACCGATTCTTCTGCAGGAGAGACCTATTGACACAGCTAGTGATCTATTGACATAGGCTGCATAACCAAAAACCAGAACTGAATAAAATAGAAGACAGCGGCTGTATTTACTATTCAGTGTGCTGGGGGGAACGTGTCTTGTTTTACTCAGTATTAACCCCTCCCTCATGCACCTGAGTAATATTACTGAACTAATTGAGCATCTACCAATCTCTGTATTTAAAAGAGTATAGTAAGGCATACAAGATACATGTCATCTGAATATTCTATATACAGTAGCTAGATACTATGTTCAGAATGTTTCTAACTATAACCCAAGTGCTGTAATGTGAAAATAAAAGGACATTTAAACATAAGCAGTTATGAAATGTCTGTCTATATGCACAACCAATAGTATGCATTGCATAAACTGTGCATGAATTCTAAAATGGTATGCTGTGTACAATTCTCACATCTAAATATTGATAACTGGGGTTGCAATAACCCAACCCTTTCTTTAAATTACTTTATTGTACTGTAGTTATGATATTCCTTTTATCATTATTATATTAAATTTATCTATGTAAAAAAATTACTTAATGTGTCATATATGTCACGTGTGTACTGAGCTATTGAAAGAAATTGTTTTCTTATTCGTGATTGATTTGAAATACAGTATGTACTGCATGATCCAACCTGCATTATGACTGATGTTTGGGTTCTGCATGTGCACAGGATCCATTGTGTGCATGTGTGCATGCACAGAAAGGGTTCTGCAATCACGGTGCAGAATAGCAAAAGTCTCTCCCTGAATGATGGACAGAGACTTTTGTGTGGAGCACCGGGGGCCAGGCCGGCATTTCTGGATAGTGGCCAAGCAAAGACTGTGTGTGAGGCCCAGTTTTCTTGGCCTACAACTGCAAACCTGAGTAAAGTTAGACTTTTAGTCTGGACACCATGTCCAATCGCAAATGCAGGCAGGGGTTGGTATGCACCTTCTCCTGCATTTACATTGCTTAAGGATTGCATATGATAAGCTGCTCATAAATGTCAGAAGGGAACATTCTACCTCTTTGTCTTTCGAGACACATAAAACGAATGCAAAGATCACTTCATTAAGCCTTTTACGCAATCCATTTCAACAGATGTGAACAAACAATTTAATGATCACTAAAAAATTGACTCAATGTTTACAGATGTTTCACATGCTTATATGTGCACTGCACTTCGCCAAATAGACCTTAGTGTAATGTCCAGCATTTATAGTTTAAGGTAAAAAAAATGTGAAACAAATTGCTAAAATAAAATCATGACAAAACTCAAATCTATATGTCTAATCATATAACTTAATCATCAAGAGTTTTTCAAGTCGAGTGCTTTACAAGGATCACTGTGTATCGATTTAAAAGGCCATTCAAAGTTTATTACACATGTAATGTGTGGCTTTAAAATAGTGCCATGCCTGGATAGATTTTCTCATATAACATCTGTTATTCCGTCATTAAAGACTGGAACTAAAGCCTTGAAATCTAAATTTTGCTAAACTACTTTTCATGTTATCTGTGACTTATTAAAAAGTTAGTATAGAAAGAAAGTTAGCAATAATACACACATTGTTCTAAATATAAATGGTTGTGTTTTTATTTTATATTGTTGAATAAAAGAAGTAAACTAACAAATCTGATTTATATGTTGTTTAAGTGTCTAAAGCTGTGTACAGACGGGGGCGATAGGGGCTGAAATCGCTGGCAATATGGTCGCTGGCGACCATATTGCCAGCGATTGGAGTGCGCACCAGCGATAAATCGCTGGGTGTGTGCTCCCATTTTTAGCCCCCTTGTGATCGCTGGTCGCAGGAGCTTTCTCCTGCAACCAGCTAATTACCTCTGCTGCTCCCCCCGCAGAGGTTCCCTTTCATCAGCGACCATCTCTGGTCGCTGATGAAAAGAAGAAACTGAGCAATATATTGCTGAGCAATATATCTCCCCCGTGTGTACGGGGCTTTATACCCCTCTGAATTATGCATCAAAATCTCAAGTTTGCATGTGTCTGCACATGAACCAAAGATTTCTTTATGTGTGAAAGGAAAGGAAAGGAAACAACATTCTGGGGGAAATTTACTAAGATGTGTATTCTACTTCACATGTGATGCGCCATCAATATCCTTCTTCTCTTTTTTCGAAATTCTACAAGGGAGGTACCCCAGTGATCCTCCATTGATATTGAGGCAGCAAGGACTCTAAGTTTGCGCCTTGGCACTTTCTTCCTTTTTGTTTTGTTTTGGTTAACCAATCAGATCCTGTCTACTATCTCCCAGAGGGTGCTAAATAAATATGAAGTAGATTCTGATTGGTTGCCCATAGCAACATCCCATGTGAAGTCAAATACACATCTTAGTAAACTTTCCCCTCTGAGTCTCCAACCCTGATCAAGGATCAGGCTCAGACGTTGGAATTCCTGGGCTGCATGTGTGAAAAAGGGTATTAGCTATGTGAAAAATTCCAAGTGAAATGATAATAGCATGCATTTCAAAAAATATTAGTTCATTAGACATAATGCAGGCCCTCATTTTTCTTAGATGGATTGTATCTGTGTCATTGGTTAATAGTGAATTGGTGTATCCTATTACTCAGGGTAGTTATAAGTTGTGCACCAAAGATGCCTCATCTGGTACCTTATATGGATGGAATGGACAACCCATGGACGTTATTACCAAAAAAATTTGCCAAACCCTACAATTATGGATACTGTGTTCTCTAGGTTTAATGTTCTTAATTACATCTATATAATTTGGTATTGTTGTAATTCTAAATTCTCTGCAAAATATTTCATATTTTGATGTATCTAAAGCAGGGGTAGCCAAATCCAGTCCTCAAGAGCTACCAACAGTTCACATTTTCCAGCTCACCTCGCAGGTACACAGGTGCAGTCATTACTGACTAACACATTATAAATGATCCACAGGTGGAGCTAAATACTTCACTTGTTATTCTGTGAGGAGACATGGAAGATGTTAACTGTTGGTAGCTCTCGAGCACTGGAGTTGGCTACCGCTGATCTAAAGCAACTTTGAGAAAAGTGCAATATAAATAAAATTATTATCATCTACTGTATGCGTATGTCTAGTGACCCCAAAACACTGCTATATATATATATATATATATATATATATATATATATATATATATATATATATATATATATATATATATATATATATATATATGTGTGTGTGTAAAGAAATTAAAAACACTAGATTCTTAATGTGAAGAGGCTTCAATCCAGACTATACAGAACATAAAAACAGAAGTCAGCAAAACTTCTGTGTTTAATATTGTATACAACAAATATGTCACACATCCAAAACTATTAACATTCAGTTGGTTTAAACTGGTATCCTAAATACCTCAACCTGTCCATTCTAAAGAAAGAGGAAAATCTACTTTAAAAACAAAAAAAAATCAAATAAAGTTGCATATTGAATGAATACAATGAGTGGATGTTACAGCGAAGCTGTATTCTGTTAAAAACCAGAGGTTTTTCATGCTTTCCTAAAAATACAGATATTGGGGGAAATTTACTAAAGGAAATTTGTAAAAAATAGGTGTAAAAATAGGTGTATTTGTATCCAGAAATACACTTATTTTTGACATTTACTATCCCAAAAATACGGCAATTCGTATTCGTAGTGATGTGCTATCAATACGAAAACGAATTGCCGTATTTTCGGGATAGTAAATGTAAAAAATAAGTGTATTTCTGGATACAAATACACCTATTTTTTACAAATTTCCTTTAGTAAATTTCCCCCATTGTCTCAAAATGAGCTAACAAAAAATGAGAAAAATGGTCTTGACGGGTAAATATATACACAATGATCTGCATGTCTCCAAAGACCTGATCATGAATCTCTACTCACAGAGAATTTGAAGAAGGCATTACGGGGCTAAATAAAAAAGTAATGGCAATAAACTATGTACTGTATCTTGATGAATGATAGCAGCTTACCATTAATACACAACCCAGAGGTACAGATGGAGCCCCTGTCATTATTGCGAGGGATGGCGATAGAATCACCAAACCTCGCCATCCACCAGGCCCCGCTATCCATCGGAAGGGGGCGCGTGCACGAGATGTGTGTGCGCCCCAACCCTGTCGGTCCCCGATGCCTCACCGCTGGTCCCCGTCAGTCCCCGCCACCTCCCCTCACCCCCCTAACCCTGCCTGTCTCCGTGAAGCATGCCTCATTAAATAATACAAATAGATTTTTACATTAACATTGAAGAACATATATTTTAATATTAGCAAGTGGAATGGGAACCGGTCTGCAGCGCTGGACAATATGAATAAATTTACTGGAAATCCCAAAGAGAAGCAGTCCACTCCGTAGTTTCAAGGTAAAAAAAGTACTGAATGCTTTATTAAATAAAAAGTCACATAAAAGGAAGAAAATTTCCTTAAAAAATCACACAAAAACAGTCTAAAAGTATATAAAAAAGGATTCACTCTCTTCTTTGCATAGGAGAGAAAACAATTTAAAGGTAGCTCACCAGATTCTTGGAGACGCAAGTATCCCTGTATACTCCAGACTGCACTATAGGTCCTTATGGTGGGTACACCTATCTGGGTGTATGGGGTGTTTCAGGGCTGGGAGGCCGTTCTGCCACTACGGTTACCTCTCTAGTCCTTATGGATTCCCCAGATCTCAGCTCCACCCGGACTCACGGTATTGCGCTTTGGGTTCTGGAAGCCGCACTGCCACTACGGTTATTCCTTCCTCCTTCTGCGCTCACCTGCAGATCTTTACTGTGTAGTGTATCTGGATGGGTACTTTCAGGACAAAGGAACCGTACTGCCACTTGGGTCCTAAGTCCTTACTCTTCCCCAAAAGGGATCCCCGGTGTCTGGTATAACACGGAATGGAGGGCCGCACTGCCACTGCGGTTTATTTCCCTTGCGTGGTTCCCCGTCCCGGGTCCTGTTTAAAGAGTGTCCGGCTTTGATGTAAAGTGCAGGCACACTCCTCCGCCTCTGCTGCCTGCGCTTGCAGCGTTTGGCGGGCACACAGGTCCAAAAGTTCTTAGCTGGATACTGTGTGATAATACAGGGGACTCTGGTCTGTTTGGAGTCTGGTCTTTTCTCCTTCTCTCCACAAGCAATATCCTCCAGCTGCTCACCAACTAGTTTCTACCAATTATGGTCTTTGTCAAGGTGCAGCTGGAGGACACAGCTTCTACTAAATTATACATCTCCAAGGATCTGAGGTATACAGGTTCCAGGTTACTTTTACACATAGACCTGGGTTCTCTTAAAGATACAACACCTATATACCACTTAAAGTTATACACACATAAAAAATAACATGAAAAACTTATTGTACACAAAGTGTCAATAAAAATTAGCCGGCATCAATGCAAAAGGTATATATATATCAAATGGGAATTTTTATAATGTATTGGGTCATAAACACAAAATATAGGGATCAGATTGTTTTTACAAAAACCACTTTACTTCGAACTCCCCATTTAAACCTTTGGGGCTCAGGGTATCTAACTCATAAATCCAGCGCATCTCAGCACGTGCTAAATCTCCTTTTTTATCTCCAGTTCTCCAATTGCCTTTTATATGGTCAATGATCTTAAAACTTCTCATATGGTTCACTGAGCACTGGTGCTCTGTTTTAAAGTGCGCTGACATGTTATGAGTCTCTAATCCCTTTTTTATGTTATTCACATGTTCCCTTATTCTGATCTTAAAATGTCGGCTTGTCCTTCCGACATACTGTTTGCCGCAGGAACACTCGATAAGATATATAACATCCTGACTGTTACAGGTTACAAAATGTTCAATTTTATATTCTTTACCCGTTACATTTGATTTGAAGTTTTCAATTTTATTATTTCCCATACTTTTGCATTGTTTGCACCCCATACATATCCCACAACGGAAAAAACCTTTTGTTTTTATTCTGGTGTTTACCGTTGATTTTGGGGTTATAGCACTTTTTACCACCCAGTTTTTTATATTCGGGGCTCTTTTGTAGATGACCTCTGCCTTATTGGGAATCATATCTTTCAAAATGGGGTCTGCCTTTAGCAATAATATAAATAATATATAAATAAATAATATAAAAAACTGGGTGGTAAAAAGTGCTATAACCCCAAAATCAACGGTAAACACCAGAATAAAAACAAAAGGTTTTTTCCGTTGTGGGATATGTATGGGGTGCAAACAATGCAAAAGTATGGGAAATAATAAAATTGAAAACTTCAAATCAAATGTAACGGGTAAAGAATATAAAATTGAACATTTTGTAACCTGTAACAGTCAGGATGTTATATATCTTATCGAGTGTTCCTGCGGCAAACAGTATGTCGGAAGGACAAGCCGACATTTTAAGATCAGAATAAGGGAACATGTGAATAACATAAAAAAGGGATTAGAGACTCATAACATGTCAGCGCACTTTAAAACAGAGCACCAGTGCTCAGTGAACCATATGAGAAGTTTTAAGATCATTGACCATATAAAAGGCAATTGGAGAACTGGAGATAAAAAAGGAGATTTAGCACGTGCTGAGATGCGCTGGATTTATGAGTTAGATACCCTGAGCCCCAAAGGTTTAAATGGGGAGTTCGAAGTAAAGTGGTTTTTGTAAAAACAATCTGATCCCTATATTTTGTGTTTATGACCCAATACATTATAAAAATTCCCATTTGATATATATATACCTTTTGCATTGATGCCGGCTAATTTTTATTGACACTTTGTGTACAATAAGTTTTTCATGTTATTTTTTATGTGTGTATAACTTTAAGTGGTATATAGGTGTTGTATCTTTAAGAGAACCCAGGTCTATGTGTAAAAGTAACCTGGAACCTGTATACCTCAGATCCTTGGAGATGTATAATTTAGTAGAAGCTGTGTCCTCCAGCTGCACCTTGACAAAGACCATAATTGGTAGAAACTAGTTGGTGAGCAGCTGGAGGATATTGCTTGTGGAGAGAAGGAGAAAAGACCAGACTCCAAACAGACCAGAGTCCCCTGTATTATCACACAGTATCCAGCTAAGAACTTTTGGACCTGTGTGCCCGCCAAACGCTGCAAGCGCAGGCAGCAGAGGCGGAGGAGTGTGCCTGCACTTTACATCAAAGCCGGACACTCTTTAAACAGGACCCGGGACGGGGAACCACGCAAGGGAAATAAACCGCAGTGGCAGTGCGGCCCTCCATTCCGTGTTATACCAGACACCGGGGATCCCTTTTGGGGAAGAGTAAGGACTTAGGACCCAAGTGGCAGTACGGTTCCTTTGTCCTGAAAGTACCCATCCAGATACACTACACAGTAAAGATCTGCAGGTGAGCGCAGAAGGAGGAAGGAATAACCGTAGTGGCAGTGCGGCTTCCAGAACCCAAAGCGCAATACCGTGAGTCCGGGTGGAGCTGAGATCTGGGGAATCCATAAGGACTAGAGAGGTAACCGTAGTGGCAGAACGGCCTCCCAGCCCTGAAACACCCCATACACCCAGATAGGTGTACCCACCATAAGGACCTATAGTGCAGTCTGGAGTATACAGGGATACTTGCGTCTCCAAGAATCTGGTGAGCTACCTTTAAATTGTTTTCTCTCCTATGCAAAGAAGAGAGTGAATCCTTTTTTATATACTTTTAGACTGTTTTTGTGTGATTTTTTAAGGAAATTTTCTTCCTTTTATGTGACTTTTTATTTAATAAAGCATTTAGTACTTTTTTTTACCTTGAAACTACGGAGTGGACTGCTTCTCTTTGGGATTTCCAGTAAATTTATTCATATTGTCCAGCGCTGCAGACCGGTTCCCATTCCACTTGCTAACATTTGTACCTTTTTTGGGTGTTATTGAGATTGAAACACCATTTGAGAACCACTGCAGCAGAGGGATTAAGGAGCGCTAGAGAATTCCCGGAACTCTGCTTTTTTCACATATATTTTAATATGTTGTATATAGAAATGTCAAAAATCCATAAATGTAATAAAATTTGGATATTAATAAAAATTTGTACCTGTTATGAGTATACCTGCTGCATAAAAGTAAACCATATGTTTAGTGTAATGGCTTTCCCATGCAAGATCTTTTTTTTTACATTTACTAGCTGAAATTCCATTATATTTAATGAAATAATAACTCTTTATCTGTAAACTACTTCCAAGGACGTGATCATTTTATTGTAATACTGTATCTGCAATGAATAACTAAAGCACAATTTCTCTGAACCTCATGACAGTAAAAGCTTGAAAAAAAATATAAGTCCATTATGAGCTGCAAAGTTTGTATTCCGTGTAAGAGATGAGAAAATGAAAATGGCTTGTCAGCCGGGAAGTAGAGGAACCATTACCTCAGACTAGTTATCTTAACAAAAAGAAATAAAGTTTTATAATTTAGAGACATGACTTTTTGCTTGCAATTTTCAAGGTCTCAGAACAATTGAATGACTAACAGGCATAATCTATTCAATTGATGGTATTTGTTTTGCTATATACAGTAATAACTCCAAACATGCTTGAGAAAAACGTGTTTCTTAAATCTTTTTACATGTACAGTATTTCTTTTGGGAACAAAAATTTAAAAATTGTTATTGTCTAATACAATTCAATACAATACTGGACTATATGGAACTGTTACTGTATATGAGGCATTGTTTATTTTTGCATCATTTATCAGCCAAATAATAATTGAACAAGACAATGGAGGAGGGATGATCACAAGCTGTCCTTTACCCATTAAAAATTGTCCTTTTCATCCTCCTTTGCACAGAGCAGCTCTTGGCCTCTGTCTAGAGGTGAAACTTTGAAATGACAATATGCTGAAAGATAGAAGTACAAAACTTTACATAAAATTTACATAATCCTATTAATCCCTATTATTCTCTGAGATCATAGAGAATATTAATAGTTGCAAATTGAAACAGCTACAGAGGACTTGGTCAATTTATTTATTTAATTTTTAACTTGATTTGATCTGACTACCCCACCAGTTATTTATGAGTGGAAATACATAATATATTATTAATCAATATTCATTATAGGCACACCACTACTTTCATATATTTAAATAAATAACTTAAAACATATTATTTTATTTCTTGTGATATGGATTCAATTTAAGCCAGCATATCACATGAAGAAGTCACTAATGTCATTGAGAATTGTGTTAACCCATGTGATAATTGAAGATAAATGGCATGTATTAATTTGAGCTCAAATACAATTATTTTATTTCACATTGTTATTTTCAAACAGTAGATGTAGCTATGGGGACCAGGTTCATACCAAGCATTCCAAAGTGTTACATGACTTCCATAGAAAGGGAATTAATTTAGATTGAGATATCAGAGATTAACATTGTCCTCTATTACAGATTGATAGATAATGTATTTGTTATATGTGTTGGGGATTATGATTTACAGTAATCACTATTTGTACCAATTAACATATAAAAAAAAAATATTTAATTTAAACTTTAAGGAGCATTTTTACTCCTTGCTGTACATTCCCCTTGTCACTCTTTCTATTAGTGTTGACTCCACAATTACAGATATATTCCAAAAATGGCAATATATTATTTACCTTCTTTACTGAACAAACATTTGAAAATTATTACAAAATATTTAAAGGACAGGAGCTTGAACTGTTGCATAATTGTTACAAAGATCAATTTTTCAAATTGAGCTGTGCATTTTTACACCTTTTTCAGTAAAGTTTTGTATATGGTATAGGATGCATTATGCATTATGTAATAGGCATCTCATATTGTAAGCAATACATCCTGTTTTTTATTGCATATATAGCGGAGTTTATTAACATCATATGCATGAGTAATATTTTGAAAATGGCAGCTCTTCCAATAAGAGTTATCCAATGTATTGTGAGGAGTTCCAGGCTTTTGAACGGGGAGTCCTATTACGCAGATCGGTTTTTGCATGTGCAAGTCATGGTGGAACAGAGAGATATTTTGGATCCATCTCTGGGAATTTTTGCAGAAGGATCCCATTAGTTTCTACAAAAAACAACAAAATCTATAAATAGTGTTGACTTTCAAGTATAAGCTACAGAAAGTCTTATTTCAGAACTTGATACAGTACATATGGAGATTGTGGCACATTGCTGAAAACATTGCTTTTCAGATATCTGACCACAATTTACTGTTAGTATATCATGCCATGACTCTTAAAGAAATTCATTGCCACTGTGCTTTCTGAAATTCTGTCTGTTTTGATTAATAATACACTAGATTAATTAACAATATACAGATGGAGCGCCTCTCGTTCAGTGCCAGGGCTCGCCAGAATGCCCCCCTGCTGGTGATCTGGCACTCCATCTGACTGGGATGCTCACGCATCCCACACGCACGCGCATCCCAGTTATTGTGTGGGCTGGGAAGCGAACCCAGCCCATCTCCGCTTCAGGGAGATGGGCAGGGCTAAGGGGGGGGCGGGGGGTGGGGGACGGTGTTGGGAACTGGCAACGAGGAGGTGCAGACCCGGGGGGATGAATATGAATATGAAATATATTTTAAAAATGGGAATTTATAACATGATGTAACTGTAACATGATGTAAAACATTTGTGTGGTAAAATAATTCTGGTGGATTATTTGACCAAAGTGAGCATCAATGGGCCACTTATGTCAACTAACTGAAAATAATGGAATTTCTGGGAATATCAGCTTGCTGGTATGAAAATACTTACGAACAGGCATTCCTTTTTTTATCACATGAAAATTCAACAAAACAGCTGTGCTTTGTAATTGTTTTACATATATTGACCCTATTGAATTGAATGAATAAAAAATGAATGCTAAATATAGTTTTCTAGTTGGAAGAAAGATACGGCAAATATATGAAGGGGACAAAATAAATAAATTGCCTGTATTTTTAGGATGATTTTATGGATTCAGAATATAAATAAATGTAACCCTTTCAATTCCAATGTCTAGTCAGGCTCAACAGACCTAGCGCTAGTAGCAGATACAGTGGTGAGCCACTTTAAAATAAGAACATTAACATCATTCAATATTCAATGTAGACTATTTTTGAATAAAAAAAAATACAATTAATTAAACATATAAACCAGACTGTTTGAATTGCAAAAAAAACCATATGGACTGCAAAATGTTAAAGAGAAAATGGGGCTGTATTCTTTTAAATACATTTCTGGAAAATTGATGAAGATGGTGGTGATGATGATGAGGAGAATTATTGGGGTGATTACTACTACTACTACTACTACTACTACTACTACTACAGTACTACTTCTAAGCCATAGAAAAGTAATTTTGGAGAAATATGAATTTAACTGAATTAATTAGTCTGGGATTGTTTATACATATGATGATATATTATGTAAAAAAACTCTTCAAAGTTCTATATTACCTAACTCTGCGTTGACATCTCATGTCAGTATAGTATAGGTTTAGTTTCCCATATCCAAAACTCTTAGATCCAGAAGAATTTTGAATTTTTGCATAACATAATGATATATCTTGGGATTGGAACCCAAGTTTAAACATGAAATCCATTTAACAAAATTTGTGTATATGCACAAAATTAATTTATTCTTCATCTATACGTTACACACATACTCAGATGGTAACTTTACACAACTTTATACAATATTTCTAATTTACTTATTTATTAACAGTTTCTTATATAGCGCAGCATATTCTGATGCACTTTTCAATAGGAGACAGTGATACAACAAACTGGGTATTTTTTGCATTAAACAAAGTTTGTGTACATTGACCTACAGTAGAAGAAAGCAGAAGTGTCATCCTACAAAAACGTAAAGATTTTGGTATATTTTGGATATCAGATTTGCGGATATTGGAAATTTAACTTGTAATTTGCATACCTCTATTTTGAAATTATATGTGAGGAGCTGTGAACAAATCTAGTGAATTTGAACCCAACAAGAAAGAAACTCTTATGTTGACATGGGCTTATGTAAAATTGTGGCTATTAATAATATGTAAAATTAGAACCATAAGCTACTTTTTGTATATAATGGAAAATTGTCATTACATTTTCTTTAAGTCACTGCATCTTCCTTGTCTGGCATGACCACATCACGTGAGACCATGGCAGGATTGTAACATCTGATGCAAACAGCCACACAGCTTGCTGTGCGACTGTGCCTTTCTTACTGCTGATTGGTCAGCCCATCAACAACCTTTAAGCTGCGTACACACGGGGGCGATAGGGGCTGAAATCGCTGGAAATATGGTCGCAGGCGACCATGTTGCCAGTGATGGAAGTGTGCCCCCATTTTCAGCCCCTTTCTAATCGCCGGTCGCAGGAGCGACCAGCTGATTACCTCTGCGGCTCCCATTTTTAGCCCCTTTCTAATCGCCGGTTGCAGGAGCGACCAGCTGATTACCTCTGCGGCACCGCCGGCAGAGGTTCCCTTTCATCAGCGACCATCTCTGGTCGCTGATGAAAAGGAGAAACTGAGCAATAATTGCTCAGCCATATATTGCTAGCAATATATGGCTGAGCAATATATCTCCCCCGTGTGTACGGGGCTTTACCCTGTGTTAACCACCCCCCCCCCCCAAAAAAAAAAAGAAAAAAAAAAAAGAAAAAAAAAAACAATATCTTTTTATCTGTTTTTTTAAAAAAATATATGGGTGAGTTAAGTGGTTAAAGAGTGCATATAAGCAAATCAGTAGAAAACCACTTATAATGTGCACCATTCCTTAAAGTGATTATTTCTTCAATATCCCTGTGAAGAGAAATGTATTGCAATCAGTGGTGCAAAACTCAGTACTGGGATTTCCTGTCACTAACAATCAATCTCAAAAAGTTCAGGTTGTCTTTATCAGCACATCTGTGTTTCAGAGATTTGGATAACACCAGTCACATTCTTACTCATTCTATCTCTGTACTGTAGACACCCCTATATTAAGTAGCAACGTAATTTACACAGTGAAACACCTGTCAGTTTCTGCTATTTCCGAAACATCTGGAGTAAGACAGCGTAAAGTTAGGAGACATTAATAGGAAGAAAACATTTCAGACAGCTGCGCTACATTCATTTGATTTTGACCTTTACAGCAATGTCTTGTCAATCTGGAGATTACCACTGCTAAAAACAGCAGTATGTCACATCTGACAATTCAAAATGCAGGGAAGAGTCGTAAGCTGTAATAATTTGATTGAAGACATACTAATGATACTGGAACTAGTGCTGGCTGATTGTTGAAAAAAAAGGCAGATTAATTTCATTTAGCTTTAAAATGCTGCAGAGAATTTTCCTATATAGTACACACTGATTTACTGGCTTACTTTTCAATCTGGTGCTTGTCACACTGGATGATATCTGGTCTGCCTGCATATAAGTCTCAATGGAAATAAGCACCTCCAAGACAGCAGTGGACAATATAACAACTACAACAGAGGAACTCCCAGAAATAATACAGTGAAGGACTATTTCTTATGATATGCCTCAAGAAATAGACTAGCATACAGTATACAAATTATATAGCAGTCACTATGAGTCATCCTGTCTTTTTAGCTGAGTTGTGGAAGGGTCAGAGTTGCGCACATTTGGCACAGACTTCATTAAATGGTTGGTGAGTGAGTTGCATTTGAATTTGCATCTGGCGGTATTTTCACAAGTCATTTGCAGACTTGCACAGGGCAGGTTTTCACTCTGGCCCTTATTCTGATCGGTGCGGCTGGATCCGAATATGCGGCCAGGACCGTGCGTGCGAAACCCCGCCTTCCATACGGATCGCCAACTCCGTCCGTACGCGTTAAGAAGCTGGCCGAACGGACCGCATGTGTATTTTTCATGGAATACACCTCCTCCATCTCAGGGAACCTCCCCCATCATTCGATGGTCGCAGACCATCGAATGCAGGACCGAGTGGTCCACCAGCTCCCGCAACCTCAGACCACACAGACATTTTTCCGTGCAAAAGCAGGGATCTGGGCGGGCAGCTGACATCCGGCGATGTCATATGTCCGCCCCCTACACGTGCGTCACGGCCGCATTACCATACGTACGCCCAGCGTTTGCATGGGAACGCCCATGTAACGCGGGGCGTATGCATATTGTAATGAGCACAAATAGCCCTTCACGCCCCTCTCCACTCCCTGTTCGGAGTGTTCACATTTCATGCGGGATTTGGCCGTACGCCCCGCTCGCACATGCGCAGAGAAGCCTCTGCACATGCGCAGACACAAAACATCGGCGGCACGAACGCACGCGGATATTACCGCACCAACCAGAATAAGGGCCTCTATCTGGGCAGTGGTTATCTGATCACAAGTCTCTGCAAATTAGCAGAGACGCGATCAGGACTGAATAATCACCTTAGTCCGTACACTTTAAAGAATAGAAAAATAGAACTTACAGTATGTATCACATAGCTTCCCTTCTGGACTTGCAACTTGGTTGGACTGCTACGCTATTACTGGTGCCTGTCCTTGTATGTCCCTATAGATTGTAGCTCATAGGCAAACACAGGTGGGGTTTCTGGTTGCCCAGAAACCCCCCTCCTCTTAGCAAGTGCCTTAAATTATGACAATTATATGTTTAACCTTTTTCCCGACTTATCTTATTTAAATATTTGAAACAGCCTATACTACAGACCATTTGTACTGTTAAATATTAATACTCTATTTCATACAGTATCCATTGTATAAAAATACCAATTTTCAGGGATGTTACCACTCCCCCAGACTCTTGTACTTACTCCAATGTGCTGCAGAGTGGGAGAATATGGGTTACCATTTGGAAACCCCCCCTCTAAAAATCCTGTGATTGCCACTGTAGCTTGCAAGAGGGCCCTCCTACCTCCATGTCTACCTGTTGTTACCCTGTTTGTTATATCATTGTCTACTATTGTAAAGTGCAACAGAATCTGCTGCACTATATAAGAAAGTGTAAATAAATAAATAGCAATAGTTTTCCAATGCAAAACTGCTAGAGAACAAACATATGGCCTATTTCAGCATGGATCTCTAGTTAGAGAAAAAAAAACAGTTGCCCAGATAGAAATAATAACCCCCACTTGCAAAATTGTGAATATATCACAAATAGCAATGCATTCACAGATCTATTTGCAAAAATATATATTTATCAAACAATTTTTTCATCTGCACCAGTCTAGGGCTTTCACTAATCTGCTACAGAACCGTGCTGAAAGTGTTCATTAGAGACACACCCAAAAAACACCTGGACAGGACTGCATATTCACATAAACACCCATAATGCCATATGTAAACTTGCCATAACTACTTTTACCTGACAGTAAGGAAGACAAAACAGAGAAGAGAAAGATCTCTTGATCTGTGACATCTCCAGAGGTAAATGCTGGTAAATGCTCTACAGATCGATTGCCAGATTGGGCTGGTTGGAACAAAAACCTGGTAATGGATGATAGTAAATGACAGTTGACCATTTGCTTTGAAATGCTGGAAAACTGCCACTCATCCATTACCAGGTTTTTGTTCCAACCAGCCCAATCTGACAATCGATCTGTAGATGTATGGCCACCTTTAGTCAGTTGGCCACAATGCATGAAAACAGTACATGGGCTTTAATGTTAATGACGTCTTTTGCAATTGCAATAGACATCTGTAACCATTTGGTAATGATTACAGACCTTTACTGATTGGTCTGTCCCAGCATTAGAAAATACCTTATATACAGTAAATAGTGAAACAAATTCACTACAATATACCGTGCAATGCAGTGAGTGATGTCTTCAAACACATTTCACAATTGGTCTTATATAGAGCCCCAAGACAGTTATACATTATAAAAAGAGGTAGGCATAATAGTATATTTGAAGTAATCATCATTTTTTAAACATTGTTTGCACAGAAGCACAAAACATTTGATTCCTTTAGAGGAGCACACAGATGGAATAACAACTGTTTAAATTTTAGATCTAGCCAAAGTCACCTTAGATTTCTGTGAATTTTTGACTTCTAATTTCCTTTTTAAGTATAATTTATGATACATGATCTTCTATATTAAATTGTATAATAAGAATAGTTATGTTACTTATTTAGCAAGCAATGTGTATGTATGTGTGTATGTATGTATGTATTTATTTGTCTGTTGTCTCTACGGCGTGGTATGTCATAATAACTCATCTGTGATTTCTACGAAACAGTCTATGGTTGTATGGATAGTTAGACCACTTGTTATTTTACCATCAAGACCATTGCTTAAGACTGCAAGGCACAGCACTGCTGTACATAAGGCTGTCTCTGCATAATGAAGGACAGATGTGATTGTCAACTAAAAGCATGTTCATGTTAATCAAATAAATCCCTCTGTGCTTACCTACACTTTTTCTCAAATGTATAAAAAGTTATGATGCTCTATTTTACAGCTAAGACAGCATGCAGCATGGAATTCCATGAGACACAAGCATCAATGTGATCCTTGTGAATCTTCACTGTTTTTTTTTTTTTTTAAAGCGGCAACAATTAACCCTTTGAGTGCCAACGTTGCTGTGAACGATCCCCAAAATACCAGCATCGCTCACAGCGACTGTTCTTTTAACACAAATAAATGCAAATACAGATAAATCAATTAATTGAAGTTTAGTTAAATATTGTACCCAAAAAAGTCGTTGTGAGCGATGATGGTATTTTGGGGATCGTTCACAGCAACGTTGGCACTCAAAGTGTTAATAAAAAGATTTGCTTGACAATTTTCACACCTATTTTGAATAATTCATGTGGCACACAAATGGTTAAAGAGCAAAGCCAAAATATGTACCATAATAAAGAAAATTATGGTGATCCTGCCTTTGTTTACCACATTAACGTGCATTAATGTGAGAAAGGTGGATCCAGCTGCAAACATGTTTTTGAAAAACTCCAGCCATTATAAAGAAAAACAACTACTGTGGCTGTTAGTATCTAATTGAAATAAGTGCCTGTTTCAGTGCCCCTTGTGTGCCTAAAATATCCCCAGCATTGCCTTGACATGCCTCCTCTACACCTGAGTTTTCTCATACCTCCCTGTGACACGAATGCCATCAGAGTGTCACATTTCTCCCAGCAGCACATACAGTATGTCACATATGCCCACAGCATTTTTATGACAGCAGTGTGCTCTTCATATGCCCCATGTGCACCAAATGCCCCCAGCATCTCTTTACCATGCCCTCTCCACAGCAATTCGTTCTCCACATGGTCCCATCTATTACCCAAATGTTCAAAACATTTCTTCCACATGCCCCACTGTGTATTATACATTCCCTCCCAGCAGCCCCACTGTGTATTATACATTCCCTCCCAGCAGCATGTTCCCAGTATGCATGTTATGGTGTAAGCATAGGCGTGCGCAGCCCATTTCATTAGGGGGTGCACTGTCAAAGGGGTGTGTCTACCACCACCTATTGGGCATGTCTAGCATTGCCCATTGGGTGTGTCTAACACCGCCAATCATGTTTGTCTACCATCATCTATTGGCACTCGCTACAATATAAAACGTAGCGAGTGCCATTAGATGCCTATTTCAGTTTTAATCTTTTTATTACTGTGTGTAACAGTACATGCACATAAAGTCACAAACATATATGGACGGTGTTGGTATGCAGTGATATGACAATGGTCTAGTTAGTACAATAAACAATGCAAAACACACAATTGATTGATGGGCAATTCTTTTAATTGAATACAGGTCTAAAAAGCAAAAGTCTTTGGTAAAAGATGTTGCTAGCGGCAGGGAGTTGTTCATAAGAGTGGGCCCAGCAATTGGGGGTGCCTGTGCACCCCTAACACTCAATGTGCGCACACCTATGGGTGTAAGCAGCAGTAGCCTGTGGAAACTGTGCGGCAGGACATGGGGTCTGGAACTGTGTGTTATATGAGCTGTGTTGGCAGCCACCACTGCTCATATTACATAATGGGTGAAATTTTATAGGATGAGAGATTCAGAAAGTGAAAGATTTGGTATGACATCTCCAGTTTATTTAAAGCAGCAATCATTTACACTGCAAAGGCAGTTTGATTTTAAAGTGTAATTGATTGCTGCTTTAAATTTTTTTTTTTTACCAAACATCACACAAAATTTCACTGAGTCTCAAACCCCAGGTCATGCAGCACTTTTTATGGAGTAAGTGCTCCTTGAAGCCCAGGGTGTGAGGAATTAAGAAGCAATGACTAGAATACTATAATGATTCACTCAGAGTCATTATTAGTATTGCTATAATAAATATTTGGGCCTCTCCATTGCTGCTGTATCGCTAATAATTTCAGCCCTGTTACAGGGTTTGTTGCATTTACCAACCTTAATAGGCAGAACGGGAAATCTTTTATAGTTTGAGGGAATGGCTGGAGCAGATATTCTGATAGATACTGGTACTTAGAAAAACAGGTGAATTGATGCAAACTAAGTAATTAGCTGGAATTGACTAGAGTTTTTGGATAACTCTTTTGGTACTGCCTATGGCTGTAAGTTACCGACTGGAACTGGCTATAGATTTAGAGATGCCAGGTGGGACCAGCTATAACTTCAGTGTTGCTAAGTAGGAACTGGCTTTAGTTTAAGAGATACTTGGCTGTAACCAGCTATAGCTTTAGATGTTGTGGGCCCGGACCAGCTATAGCTTCAGAGTTCAAAATAAGATGATATCAAAAAGCTTGAGTGTATATAACCAGGTAAGAACTGGCGTAGCTTTGGTGGACAGAAGTGGGTTGGAACCAGGGTAGATTCTGGGTACTGAACCAGGCTGGAACTTTAATAGCTTCTATGTGCAAAACCAGGCTGCAAACAGAATTACTTTGCTGTACAGATCCAAGGATTGACTAGTTTTACAGCGCAGCAAGGCTAACACAAATGAAGGCAAATATGCAGGAAGACCTGTAATCTGGAGCCACCGAACCACCAGGGATTTCCCCTTTTCCTGCAGGAGCCAGTCCAACACTGGTGCTAACTCATTGTTACTCCAGTCTATGTACAGACAGTGCATTGCTGTTAAAAAAACATACTCTGCTAGCAAGATAAATGACACAATAGATACAATAAAAGTAGGCAGACAGCACAGCTTTCCCAATTACAAAATGACCAAACAGCCAATTTAACTACTGCCCAGATCCCTAACACACCACACTACCATACATTTAGTTGCAGGTGGAAATATAATTTAATTAGATGTCTGCTCTCTACTTTCCATGTCTATTACTCTATAATTCTGTCTGATTTGAGTTCTTACTCTAACTGTGCGTTGTGCAGCTGGAGGGAACACTATAATAAATAGCTGAATTGCTCCAGCTGTAAAACTCACGCTTATTTTTCATCTCTTGATTTATGCCTTACAAATATATACTTTTGCAATGGCTTCAAATGTGCATTCAAGAAAGGAAGCACACATATACTTTGAAATTTTGCCTCAGTCCAACTGTTCAAAAATCGAATGTTATGATTGCTGGTTTCTTTATGTTCTTTTTTGCTAACGTGGATTTTGTGACAAGTACGTTGCCTATGCAGCTTAGAGCTATTCCGTGGTTACGGTAATACCTGCAGTAAAACTTTACACTCCAAAATACTCTAAGTTGAAGTGGAAAATTACTGCAAACTGCATACATTTTAAAGGTGCATCAAAATCTAGTATTCAAGATATTTGTAATGAAATGTGTTTTGACCACAAATGTTTTTGGTAGCACAATCCTTGAATATTTGAATATAGTTAATAGGCTGCATCAAGCCACTTAAGGCCTCAGGATGAAAGGAGTGACAGATCTATCAAAATCTCTGGGTGCTTTAGTATATTAAAAATTAAAAAATAAAAATGTACAAGGTTTTAAATGTTGAGAAGGTTGAATGTGGAAAGAGGTTGTCTTTAGTTTTTCTTCAATTGTTCTTTACTTGTAGAATAGCTCAGGTAATGCAACAAAGCTTCTGCCTTTTCCCTTGTTCAAAACCAGTAAAAATACGGTAGTTACGGAAAACTGTTATTCTACTAGGCAATGGTGCTTATCTCATTAAAGCCACATACAGTTGAACCTCAAGCACTTTGAAGCCAAGGTACATATATATATAGAGATGACGCTTGTTTAAGTTGATATTTGACAAGCATTAAAATTCATGAAAGTTATATTTGGAGAAGTTTTTTTTAGACTTGAAGAGAGATGAAGTGGATAGAAAATAAATACATTAAATGGAATTATACTGTAGATAAAAATATGTACTGTAGTTTACTAAGTTATGTTATCGACATCTTAATACTAAGGTAGTTATCTTTTAATATAATACTAGAAAATATAGAAACAATGTAAGACATCTCAATAAGTTCTAGGAAGTTAAATGGCAGCCAAGCAGGTCTTGTAGGATAAGTAGGGGAAAAGATCGGTACTTGTGAGTTATCCGGGCGCCCGATGTTGAAATTGAATGTCAGTACAATAAGAGTACGATGCGACGCGATGCGACGCGATTTCCCTTGAAATTTCATCGTATCGGAGCGGGCTGGATACAGTCACTTGAGAGTCAATCACAGATATAATTTTGTGGACCCGGACACTGGAGCACACACCCAAAATATAGAAAGACTATGGGGATGTGCAAAGTGGTGGAACAAACGCCAGCGGGGCACAGCCCGCCATCACCTGGACTCTTATATGCAAGAGTTTGTGTGGCGAAAGTGCCTGGCGGGTGACAGCCCATTTAACCGCATTCTACATGCACTAAGTTTGTTGGCAAAATAATTACGCCTATTAATTATTGTATGCTATGTGTTGTTGTTGTTATAATTTATTTCTGATATATGCTAATTACAGTTATTCCTTAAATTCTGTTGTCCTTAATGTGTCAGATATGAATGATATTGATGAATGATATTGGATGTTCACAACCAGGCCACTATCAACGTGAACCCGAAGCGTGGCGAGCGCAGCGAGCCCACGAGGGGCGGTGGTACGTGTCCTCCGACCTTTTCATGCCCTACTATCCACTAGGGCGTGGAGTGAGAACAGAATAGTGTGGCGAGCGCAGCGAGCCACCGAGGCCAGAAGCGTGGCGAGCGCACGCGGATACCTTCACAGGTAAGCGCGTCCCTTCGAGGGCTTCACAGGTATCCGCGTCTGCTCGCCACGCTTCGGGCCTCGGTGGCTCGCTGCGCTCGCCACACTATTCTATTCTCACTCCACGCCCTAGTGGATAGTAGGGCATGAAAAGGTCGGAGGACGCGTACCGCTGCGCTCGCCACGCTTCGGGTTGGCGTCAATAGTGGAGTGGCATTAACAATGGGGATGGGATTTAAGTTTTGTCACTTTTTGGGGGTTTTGGCCATTTTTACATTGAAATTAATGTAAATCGGGTCTCAGGGACCATTTTACATTGATTCCAATGTTAAAATCGGGTACACTGCTAAAATCGGGTGCTGATCTCGTCGCGTCGCATCGCATGCCATTTGGTTAACACGCGATGCGACGCGATCCGATCCCATGGTACCCGATCTAAAATCGGGCGCCCGGATAACTCACAAGTACCAAAAGATCATTTCTAGAGGTTAAAATGGACATCGGATATTGAGTCATGTAGAGTAAGTAGGGTAAAGTTGAGAGACCTAAACAAAGTTGGACATAAGCCAAGGCCACAGCGGTTATGATGTGTGAACAGGCCTTAATTTGCCATGTCAATAACTTTCCAATAGATTGACAGATGTGGAGACATACAGATGGAACGGGTCTCTTCTTTGCAGGGGATGGCGATGGCGATGCCAGCCGCCATCCCCCGCCATCTGTATCTGTGAAAGGGGACGCGCACGCACAAGATGTGCGCGAGTTCCCTTCCGACGGCTTCCCCAGGGTCCCCGCCGGCTTGTCGGCGGTCACCCGGGGTCCCCACCGCCTCCCGACGCTTGTTTAAGTTGATATTTGACAAGCATTAAAATTCATGAAAGTTATATTTGGAGAAGTTTTTTTTAGACTTGAAGAGAGATGAAGTGGATAGAAAATAAATACATTAAATGGAATTATACTGTAGATAAAAATATGTACTGTAGTTTACTAAGTTATGTTATCGACATCTTAATACTAAGGTAGTTATCTTTTAATATAATACTAGAAAATATAGAAACAATGTAAGACATCTCAATAAGTTCTAGGAAGTTAAATGGCAGCCAAGCAGGTCTTGTAGGATAAGTAGGGGAAAAGATCGGTACTTGTGAGTTATCCGGGCGCCCGATGTTGAAATTGAATGTCAGTACAATAAGAGTATGATGCGACGCGATGCAACGCGATTTCCCTTGAAATTTCATTGTATCCAAAATCGCGTCGTAATCGCGTCGCATTGTATGGTATACAATGCCACGCGACGCGATGCGACGCGATTTTAACACTTCCCGCCTAATTGTAATCCCGCCCTCTGCCACATCTGGCGCAATTTAACTCTGAGGGAGTTTTGACAGGAGAAAAGAAGTGATTTGCTGTGTTGGTGTGTCTGAGAGTTTTTGTGAGGTGAAATTTGTGAAATTTGCTTTCAATTTATTTGGATATTGCCCCATTTTGCCCCTTACACCCTATTTCACAGTATGGCTTTGCCGGCCAGTATCTTCAGCCTCCCCAAAACTGAAGAGGATACAGTTAAATTCATGCAGGACAATGGGCTGCTTCCATCCACAGCTACCTGTCCAAATGGACACCCAATGCGCCTGTCCGTGAAAGAGCGGAAATGGCGCTGCTATATCAAAAGCTGTGGGAAAAAGCAAAGTCTGCGGGCCTCACTATTTTACCCCGGATGCAGGCTTCCATTTATGACCATACTCCGCTTTATTTTCTGCTGGTGTGATGAACTGACATCTATAGACTTTTGCGACAAGCATTTGAACATATGTAATAAAACCGCTATCTTTTACAATGCATTGATGCGGGAGGCATGTCAATGCGACCTCATGTCCCAGCCTCAACGCCGGATTGGTGGACCAGGCAAAATTGTTGAAATTGATGAGTTGCTCTTTGCAAAGAGACAAGCCAATGTCGGCAGAGTTCTCCCACAGCAGTGGGTCTTTGGAGGAGTGTGTCGTGAAACAGGGGACTGTTTTATGTTGCCAGTGGAAAAGCGAGATGCGACGACCCTGATGACTGCAATTGTGGAGCACATTGAGGCTGGAAGTACAATTGTAAGCGATTGCTGGCGTGCGTACAACACCGCAGAACTGGAGCGGGCTGGATACAGTCACTTGAGAGTCAATCACAGATATAATTTTGTGGACCCGGACACTGGAGCACACACCCAAAATATAGAAAGACTATGGGGATGTGCAAAGTGGCGGAACAAACGCCAGCGGGGCACAGCCCGCCATCACCTGGACTCTTATATGCAAGAGTTTGTGTGGCGAAAGTGCCTGGCGGGTGACAGCCCATTTAACCGCATTCTACATGCACTAAGTTTGTTGGCAAAATAATTACGCCTATTAATTATTGTATGCTATGTGTTGTTGTTGTTATAATTTATTTCTGATATATGCTAATTACAGTTATTCCTTAAATTCTGTTGTCCTTAATGTGTCAGATATGAATGATATTGATGAATGATATTGGATGTTCACAACCAGGCCACTATCAACGTGAACCCGAAGCGTGGCGAGCGCAGCGAGCCCGCAAGGGGCGGCGGTACGTGTCCTCCGACCTCTTCATGCCCTACTATCCACTAGGGCGTGGAGTGAGAATAGAATAGTGTGGCGAGCGCAGCGAGCCACCGAGGCCAGAAGCGTGGCGAGCGCACGCGGATACCTTCACAGGTAAGCGCGTCCCTTCGAGGGCTTCACAGGTATCCGCGTCCGCTCGCCACGCTTCGGGCCTCGGTGGCTCGCTGCGCTCGCCACACTATTCTATTCTCACTCCACGCCTCGCCACGCTTCGGGTTGGCGTCAATAGTGGAGTGGCATTAACAATGGGGATGGGATTTAAGTTTTGTCACTTTTTGGGGGTTTTGGCCATTTTTACATTGAAATTAATGTAAAATCGGGTCTCAGGGACCATTTTACATTGATTCCAATGTTAAAATCGGGTACACTGCTAAAATCGGGTGCTGATCTCGTCGCGTTGCATCGCATGCCATTTGGTTAACACGCGATGCGACGCGATCCGATCCCATGGTACCCGATCTAAAATCGGGCGCACGGATAACTCACAAGTACCAAAAGATCATTTCTAGAGGTTAAAATGGACATCGGATATTGAGTCATGTAGAGTAAGTAGGGTAAAGTTGAGAGACCTAAACAAAGTTGGACATAAGCCAAGGCCACAGCGGTTATGATGTGTGAACAGGCCTTAATTTGCCATGTCAATAACTTTCCAATAGATTGACAGATGTGGAGACATAAAGATGGAACGGGTCTCTTCTTTGCAGGGGATGGCGATGGTGACGCCAGCCGCCATCCCCCGCCATCTGTATCTGTGAAAGGGGATGCGCACGCACAAGATGTGCACGAGTCCCCTTCCGACGGCTTCCCCAGGGTCCCCGCCGGCTTGGCGGCGGTCACCCGGGGTCCCCACCGCCTCCCGGCTCCCCCCCCCTAACCATGTCCATCTCCCTGAAGCAGAGACAGACAGGGTCCCCGTCGCCCCGCCGATGGACGCCGGGCTGCTGGCGGATCGCCAGCGGTGACGTTCTGACGATTCGCCAGCAAGAGAGAGCCCGGCTCCATCTGTATACAAATAACCATATGGATTAATATTGGTGACAGCATCTGATAGAAAAGTATAAATGCCCCAGAGCAATGGAAACGGTATGGGGAGTGTGCCATGACATCACACCACCTATCTGTGATGCCATGCCCATTTTTTGGCTTGGATCCTGGGATTGACTGCTCTTATAACAATTTAAATAATTAACCCCACCTGTGGATCTTCAAAAGCTAGAAGATGTAGTTTCACTTGCTGCCAACAGATGGCAGTGTTTCAGTGACACACACACAATAGACATATATATGTATAGACAATTTTAAAAGTGACCAAATATAAAAAAAGGACAGCAATGATTTATACATATTTCATGGCTGGAGATAGATAATTTACCTCACAAGGCGCCAACACATGGTGCAATTCTCATATGGCATTTGAACTTTTGTAGTTAAAATTGCATCACGTCTAGTCTAGTCTATTTTCCATTGCGATGTGCACTCATGTGTAGTCCATATTGCAAGACAAAATAGTATGTGCAGGCAGGTATTTTTGTACTACATTACATCGGTTCTCGTTCAAATCACACCCTGTGAAGGGAATATATGCAATATATACTTTACATATTTAAATTACATATTGTAATCTAGTCCAAATGTTATGTAGTTCAAATCTTCCTAAAGGTGCCCACAGACACTACAATTGTACTGTGCTATGCGGTTTTGTCTGTACAATGGTTCTATACAATTTTTCTTCCAGCTTGCGATGCAATGTGCACTTGGATGCATGCGATGCGATGTGATGAACCCATGTTTGTAATGTTAAATTTCAGATGTAGTCTAAAAAGTATGTGCAGCAGGTACTTTTTTAGACATACAATATCGGGCTCCCGGGAACGCGCATCGCATCGCACAAGCCCATAAACACCATCCAATAACTGTACATAAGATGCAATTTGTGCTTAAAAAGTACAAAACGCATTTGATAATTGATGCGTCTGTGGGCACCTTCAGTTCAAATAGCAAAGTGTATAAAGTTCAAATAGCATAGCATTGAAGTTCAAATTGCATAGCACACATTGTATAGCTCAAATTGCACCTACAGTAGCACACATATAACCGAGTGTGCACACCATAATATCCAAAAGTATATTAATTTGTACATTTAGAACTTCCCTTATGGTTTGAATGCAACAGGTTACAAAGATACTTCATAAATTGACCCCTAAATGAGAAACTTTCTTGTATTGTAAAATACAACTGCTTACTTACTTTTCTGAAGACGTTTATCTAACCATTTTAGTTATTTTTATGTTTTAGGTATTGTGAATTTTCTCTTTACTGTTTATATTTTATTATAGGTGAAAATATTACAAATTTACACAGAATTCACTCACAATCCTTAAGCAGTAAAATTGCCTGGGCTGGTACTGACTGTAACATAAAAAGGTAAGCACAGGATCTCCTTAGGAAAGTCAGTATGGGATAGTCAGCATGGGATAGGTGGCCATTGAAAATATCCTTACTCGATTTTACATCCATTATACCAAATTAGCAAAAATACACAATTTTAGAAGTACATACACAATTTTAGATGTAAAATATATCAAAGTGGTATCCTTTGGCAGGGATGACAAGTGAATCTTCAATAGAGGCAACAGTCATTTGCTAGTAGGCATGGCATTCCACCACTGATGCGTGCAAATCATCAATAGCTGCCAACTGATACCCCATAGTTTTGCCATCAATGGTAGAGAACTAATGATTTTCCATACAGATGACAATAACAAGTCAAATTCCCTTTTATTTAACTTAATGCTGGGACAAAAAGCCAAGCGCTGCCTCCCAAAGCACACAGGAAGCTCAGTGGCATTGAGATGGGGCGTAATTGGTATTTTTTTTACCCGGGCCTGGGTCTGATAGAGTGTCCTGGGTCCCTAGCTCTTCTCCCACACTGCAGGGAGCTGAGCAGTGGGAGAAGGGAGGACAGGCTGCCGCAGAATTACATCCTCACTCCCCAGCTCAGCACATGCTGCTCAGTGCTGTGTGCTGAGTTGGGGAGAGAGGACGCTGCAGTAGCAGCCTATCCTCTCTTTCCCTGTCCCACCTGCCGGACAGTTGTCTGCCCACTCACGGCCCACACACATGCTATTTTTTGTAACAGGGACACGGCCATGCCCCTCCCAGTGACCAAACACCTCCAGTTGGCCACACCCTCTTTTATATTGGGGCCTGGCAGTACTGTCGGCAGCCCTGGTGAAGCCTTCCCTATTGTTCTGTCAGATGCAAGGTATGTTATAAAGCAAGGATGACCATTTTAATATTATTTATTTATTTATAAGGCACCACAAGTGATGTGCAGCACCATAAATGTAGCATTAGTGGATAATGCCATTTATGATATTCTTCTGAAAAAGTTTATACTATTGATGGTAGCATCTGATGATGAGAGAAGTAGGAGATATACATTTTTTCATTGCAAGATCAGTGAGCAATCAATGTTTAGTACGCATGGGTGATAGGCTCTAGAAAGCTCTATAAAATAATACTCTACTGGCATTTAGGAACTTGTTTAGACATATTTCTAATATGCTTTGTATGGTTGCGTTGCAGCCGATGTTGCAGGAAATATTTTGTAGTTGAGAGGAAGATTGGATTCAACTAATCTCACAATGTCCCAATATGAGCTAAGAAAATAAAGCTGAAACATAGCTGGATATTTCAGCAAGGCAGCAATCCAAACCTAACATCAAAATCAACCATGAAGCACTTACAGGAACAAAAGATGAAAGTTTTGGAATGACTGTCACAGTCCCCAGACTTTAATATTATTGAGAATCTGTGGGGAGACCTGAAACATGTGGTGCATGCAAAAAGACCTAAGAATTAATCTGAGCTAGAAGATTTCTGCAAAGAAGAACAGAGGAAAAAAATCAAATAGAAGAAAGTGACTCTTAGCTGACTTCAGGAAACATATGGAAGCTGTGATTTCTTGCAATAAACGGTCATACCCTCCACTGACTGACTGAAATAATGCTGACACATTTGCTCATGCCACATTTACTGTTTTATCTTCTCTAATCTGATTAGTTCATTGAAAAGTTATTTGTGTGCTGATAGATTTAGTTATTTGTAAATCAAATATATGTATTGATTATAATATATGTACAGGTCGAGTATCCCGTATCCGAATATCCGTTATCCGAATTATTCCGAAAACCAGACATTCCAGAAAGTGAAATTTTTTTTTTTTTTTTTGCTAAAAACTCACTGGGGACATTTGTAACAGCATCACTGGGGACATGATATGTAACTGGCACTATATATGTGCAAGACAATGATTGCTTGGCATTCAAATTCAGTGCTGAGATAGTACACACATTTTGTTTCACGTTTTGAAACCTCGTTTTTTGAACAAATAAAATATATTTGTGTGTATTTTATGTGGTAATAAAATATATTTGTGTGTATATTATGTGTTTATACAGCATAAATGCAAGATACTTCAAAATACATCATTGAAATATTAAAATATTCCGAAATACGGAATAATCCGTTATCCAAAATTCTCCTGGTCCCGAGCATTTTGGATAAGGGATACTCAACCTGTATTAGATTTACAAGCTGTACTTTATACCATGTGATTCTCCTATTAGATTGAAAACGTTTAATTAGTTTGGTTTCTGTGCCTGTATTATCTGTAAGGGATTAAATATTTGAGGACCCTCCTTTTGGTTATATAAAGATATTGTTTTTCAATATGGTTTTCCTCCGGATGCTGTTGAAGTTGAAAATGCATTTAGTTACTGTACAGTAACTACCCTATTGGTGATATATTGTATGAGAAAGGAATGAACAATGAGGATGAATCAACACTGCCAGAGATTATTTTTAGAGTTTTACTGCACCTTTAGAAAGATTAGGTTGATTTTTACCTTCACAGATTGTGGTTAAGTGATTACTATAAATCATAAAAGACTCCCCGTGGTTTTAGAGTATGCAGTTGTCCTACAATTTGCCGCTTTGACCTTCAGTTTTGTAATTGTTGGATAGCATTTTAAATAAACACTCTTTGATCTAAGGGTCTTAGTTTTTGAGCAATATTCAAAAGAGCTACAAATTATTAAAGATAAGATACAAGCATTTTAGAGCATTCATTTGCCAACATAGACGTTGGATCATGAGCCTACATTGTTATACAAATTGAAGACTCAAGTAGTAGTTAATAAGAGAGAACTCATTAAATAATTATAAAGAAAACTTGCTCTGGTAGAAATAGATTTTTAAAGACACACTATATACTGCTGGCTATCAGGTAAAATTTTGTGGGCACAACGTTACACAGCAAAGCATGTGCACATTACTGACTGACTGCTTGCTGTGCAGCCTATCTGCGAAGCCAGGTGCAGACCAGCCATGTTTCCCATGGGGCTGTCACACAGTGGCTGCATGTGACAGCACCTCATCATGTTGTGGCCAGCACTGAAACTTCAGGGATCGGGCATGTAAACTCCAATGAGTGAGCATGCAAATGAGTGTGCAAATTGCAGAATAGTGACTTTTGCTTATTTGCTAATGGGTCTGAGTCAAGCCTTCTGATGCATTGGTTGCCAAATAGTATTAATTACCTGTGCTTTTGGATGACTTCTAGCTGGTTGGCATTGACATAATTTATTTATATACTAGAACAGTGGTTCCCAAACCTGGTCCTCAAGTACCCCCAACAGTGCATGTTTTGCAGGTCTCCACACAGAATCACAAGTGCTATAATTAGCTCCACCTGTGGATCTTTTCAAATGTGCCTGAATAATGAGTGCACCTGCCGGGTGACCTGGAAAACATGCATTGTTGGAGGTACTTGAGGACCAGGGTCGGGAACCACTGTACTAGAATACTACAGTTCTTCTGCAAATACTTTTGTGTGTGTTGTTGAGCAATAAGTATTTTTTGCTGATAAGTATGTCCCATGTAGAATGTTTTAATTCAGTAAATATATATATGATCTTATCATTGAATGGCAAGGTGACAAAACTACCTTATGCCATCTTATTGATTCTCATAATCTTTCAGATAGCCCATTGAAATGTACTTTTTATTGTAGTTTAAGTGATAACTGTTACTTGTTCTATGACAAAAAACATCCTTCGAGCAGTCTTTGATATGTGATGATCGATTGTGTTTCTGTTTATGTAAGAGGTGACAATCATCCACTAAAAATGCTACATTTGGCAACTAGGTAGATTCACAACTTGGGGTAATGCACCATAGAGCGTTAAATGATAGTGTACCTCATTCTTGCTTTAGATAACAATGTTTGTTTTGTATATGTGTCTATATTATTATTATTATTATTATTATTATTATTATTATTATACTATTGCTGTATAGTATTTTCAAAATACTGCTGTATATTTGGCTGTTTCATTTGTAACCCTTATTGAATGGGACCATGTTGTGTTTTCTCTTAATAGATAACTGTTTTCTATTAATAGATGTAATATATTTCTGTTTGTTACTCTGATCGTGGTTCTGTCTCCATGGTGACACATAATCAAATTCACTTCACTGTTGAAGAGTCTGTCAGTGATGACATCAGCAGGCAGCACACGTGCAGGGCCGGTGAGTGGTCCAACCCCACATGCAAGCATTTTATGTGGTGAATATGTAATAAAAGGTAAGTTATTTGTTTGCTTGTTATCCTAACGACAATACTGAATCATTGATCAGTAATTCTATAGCCTTGAGGCATGTATGAGCTTCTATTAGTGACCTGTAGATGTGCTGTTGTCAGTAAGGCAGAAATGTGCTGCTGTTGGTGACTCAGGGAAGTGCTGCTGTCAGTGAGGCATAGATTGTGCAGATGTATCCTCTTAGGCTGTTGCTGCAGCATGAAGAATTTCATGGCGCTACATCGATACATGTGCATTAGGCATGCCGCACTGAATCCCAACAGACAGCCATCCCATGTCTAGAGAATGGATTTCAGTTGCTAGATTGGGTCCTTCTATGCCGTGGCAGTGATGTGATGCTGTTAGTGAGACAAGGAGGGGCTGCTGTAATTGGGATGGTGATGTGCTGCTGTCAGTGAGACAGGGAAGTGCTTTTGTCAATGAGGCTGGGATTTGCTTCCTTTTTTGATTAGTATTGTTATTAATTATGCTTGTGTTTACAGTTGTGCAGTGCTATAGCTAAGGCTCTGTGATTGGGTTTTGGTGACAGTTGGAAGTAATTCAGGTGTGCAGTTATTAGGAAATAATGATCATGTCATCAAGTGTGTTCATACACACCATCTCCTAATGACCAATTGTGATGAGCCGTAAAACCGGACTGGGTAAACCCCTACTCAATGGAAAAATACCATATGCAATTGAGTCAGTGGTTCCGGAGTGGACTTCAATCAAAAAAAATTACAGACAAACAAACAAATAGTGTGTATATATACATATGGATGCTAAAAGCATATTGTTCCTGCCTGTGGGTTTCACATACAGTATATGCTGGTCATTACTCTATTGCCATCCCATGTTATCAGCACATTAAGGTAGTGTATATGGGTATCACTGAAGAATTTGTTTTGGGCATTGACTAGTCGCACAGAAAATATCTGAGGTAAATTTTATGGTGGACCCCTCCTAAATAGATCTGATTCAGATTGACATATATCTGATAAGGGGTGTGCTACTACAGGACACAGGGTTATTGGCACACAAGAAAGAAAATAATGTCTCTGTGTGGTGCACCTAGAGAGTTTCTAAAATGTTACTTTTATTCAATAATTTTTTAAAATCTGCGAAATATAAAACACATATACACATGAAACAAAACAATGACATATAAAAAGCATATAGAATCCTCACACCGTGGGGCCCCAGGGTATGTCTAATTCAGTATGGTAGTTAGCTGATAAGTATGTGGTTTTTAGAACTGCTATCTTAACCCTATAGGTATATGGCAGTGTTGACACAGTATGTCGGCTTCTCTGATTCGGAAATAATTTAATAAGCAGATATGGGTATGGATAACATATATAATTGGCGGCGGGAGTGAGATGAATGCTGTTTTATTTCCGTGTGATGCCGTGAGCCTGGATGGCTCAGTATTCGGCAGGGAAAACAGCAATACACACAAGCCGCCGCAGCTTATCTGCTATGAGTGACAGGGGTTAAGGTACACCGCTGCACTCTCACTACTCCATCTGCCTGGAGGTGCTGTAAGCTGGACGTAGTGTGCCACGGTGAGGCACAGCGTCTTCAGGCTGAGATGGGTATGTTACCAGGACCGAGACCGCTCATTATGTTTAAGCTAAACAGTTTTAAAATTTCAACATTTCATGAGGGAGGGGGAGGCTGGAAGCACACACATGATGTGTGTGATCTGCGTACGCTTTGCAGAGTGAGCTTCAAAGGACCAGGTCATTAAAGTGGTCATGCAGAGGCAGGGGAACTAATTTCTATGTCAACAAATTTCCCCCTCCCCTCCCCCATTAAGCAGAGATAGGGTCAGGGGTAGGGTTTTTGGCATACAACTGCAAACTACAGATGTAGCACCCCTTGTCCTTGCTCGGCGCCCACCAGAACTTCCCCTCTGGCGAACGCTGGCGGATAGGGACACAGTTAAACTGGGACGTGCGTGTGTCCCAATCTCTCGGCAGCGGGGCATCAGGTCCCTGCCCTTCTCCTCTTCAGGGAGATGGGCAGGGTTAGCGGTGGGTCGGGTGGCGAGGGGGACCGGGGAGGCAGCGGGGACCCGGAGTGAGATCCGTTACCATGGGGCGCACAAGCTTCTCCTGTGGGCACCCCCTGGCGGGTGCTGGCTTCATCTGTAGAATGCTGCTCTGTGAGAATTACTGTGCAGGGCTAAGGTGAAGGTTAAAATTTTCCACCTCACCATTAGAGGTGGTGGAACTCAGTTCCACCCCATTTCCCCCTCACTTTCACTTTAACCCCTAGTTTCTAGTTTCTGTGTCACTGATATCTGTTGGCAGCAAGTGAAACTACATTTCTTTCTCTCTGTCACTTTAGCTATAGTACCTTACTAGCTTTTGAAGCATTTGCTTCATTGGGCTTACTAGTGGTGCATTGAAGCAATACTGAAAAACATAGCCATACATGTGCTTCCTCAACATTTCAAGGCAAATTCCTTTTCATTAAGATGGCAATGACAAAGTGCTGGTACAAATAATGTGCAGAGCATTTGTCCAAGGTGCTGTACCTTATTTGGACTGGCACTGTGTCGCTATGCCAGCTGTCCTGATGAAATGTAATTTGCTTTGAAATGCTGATGGTGCACATGTTTGGTTATGTTATCAGCTCTGTTCTAATACAACATAGATCAAGTCTGTGGAGTGCCATCTATTGCATGCAACTGAATGAAGGTTTAACCATATCTGGATGAGAATGAAATGCCAAGAAGTGCCTTAATTCTCATCCAGAGTGCCAAACCATACAACACACACACACAAACAAACACACACACTGTATATTGTATAAACTATATTTTTGACCTATGGAAGTGTCTATATTTCTGTAAAAGCAAATCACAGAAAATAATATTCCATTTAAATATTAGGAAATATGCATTTCCAGTTTTAATCTGATTATGTTTTTTTCTCATTTTTATGCAATTATTAGAACACTTAAAATATTTAAACTTTTGACTGTGTTAAAGACCACACAGAAAATGTAAGTAGATAACAGCAACTATAGAGATCAAAGCAGTAAGTAATCCAGTGACCAGTGTACTGTAAATCCAATTAAAAGCTAATCCACTAACACATAAAAGCTATTTCAGCCATCTTTGTATTTATTAGTAAGGAATTACCATATGAGCAGTAAAACATCCTCAAGCCATGCATACACAAAGAAACATAGGGGCAGATTTATTAACATTATATTTTACTAAAATGATATTTAAAAAAGTGTTTTCACATTATTATAGATTCACTTATTTATACTAAAGGGATTTTGGAGCAGTTTTACTTTAAAAAAAAACAACAAAAAAAAAAAAACATTTCATTATTTTTTTTAGTAATCAGATTGCATTTCCCATTTTTGAAATGGGAAATGAGATCTACAGTAGTTGAATATACTGAAAAATAATTGTGAAAAAAATATCAGGGCTAGTCCTGTGATAATAACACCATTACAATAAGTGTATTATTTTGGTAAAACAGCAAAAGTGTTTATGACAACCAATCATGTTTTCAATCATTTAAACATTTGTGCAAAAATAAGAATTAGAGATAATGTGGTTGCCCTTGGAGATTGCATGCCTTAGTCTTTTTTCCTATGTGTTTACATGATGCAAGCAATATTCTGTCACATTCTATAACACATTACACATAGAGGTCTATTTACTGATAGTGTATACTTTACCCCATTAATTAACATTTACTATGAAAATGATAACAGAAGTTTATAGTAATGGCATGACAGGTCATCTGAAAAGAGGCAGCCTCATTGATGGCTTTGGTTGTTGTATATCACAGTCGCAAAGTGTGGATACACTTCCATCATGCTGCACAAATAACAACATTGCAGATGCCACAAAGGGATCCTTGAATCCCCCTCTGGCTATATTATATCCCATAGGCTATATCACTCATGTGATATCACTCATGTGATATATTCTGCATTAAATAGACCTGCTAATTAAATCATGCAGAGAGGCCATTTTTACATAATTTTACAGACCAGAAAGTTCATTTAGACCCGATAATCTCAAAATAGTCTAAAGTAAGTCATAATGGGGCAGATGTATCAACCAGCGTTAAGTGCAAAAATGCTGGTTAACGGGGGGGGGGGGGGATTACGATTCCTCCAATGTATTACTAGCGCACCTAACGTGCGCTAGTGACAGCCCACCGAGTTACGCTCGGCGGGGCTGTCCCTGCAATCCCCCCCCAGGGATTAACGGCCGGGGCGATGTATTTACAGCCTTAAAGGCGTTAATTCGCCCCGGCCGCTTCACCAGCTCAGGGCTAGCGTCATCCTATCCCCCACTATGGGGACAACGCTAGCCCTGCGTCTGGCTTGGGCTGCGCTGGAGATCTTGCGGTTTTAGCGAGATCTCGCGCATGCCCAGAAAGCCGGCCAGGGGGGGGGGGGGACGGCGAGTGCGCATGTGCGGGGCGGCGAGGGAGACGATAAGGAGAGCCGTTCACGCTGGGGATAACGGCTCTCCTTATCAGCTGGGATGGGGTTAATGCATCTGCCTATAACGTTTGCCCGCTTCTCCACGTTATGCTGGCGAAGCGGGAATCGTTATTCGCCAAACATTATAGGCAGATTAATACATCTGCCCCAATGATTTTAAATCAGTATTTAAGGTGCAACCATTGTAAATTCTGTGAAGGTTCCATTCTTATTTCTCTTTAACATGGCTCCAGCAGAATGATAATATGTAAATGTATAATGCATCTCAATTACAGTAACTTGTTAGATAGAAACAGATATTACTTATGGTGCTGGGAAAATAATTTCACTGAACTGCGGAACTGCTTCACAGATCAAATAATAAAATAAAAACTCCATAACAGATGGAGGCTAGGAGCCAGGATTATGTGTAGTTTTAAAATTATGTGAACCTGCTGTTGTTTGTGTATAACTAAATGATCCACTAAATGTATGAATGGAACCCACACTTCCCCTCCCACACTACTTCCGCCAAGCTTATCTCTCCAGATGATCTATGATATAACAAAGGAGCTGGTACAGTTATGTCTACAAAGGATTGAAGAGACAAGGACATTTTCAGTAGTACATTGCACATTACAATCTCTGTTATTTCCTTTCTGCAAAAAAAACCACAGCCTTACATTGTTTAGCTGTCAACATCACCATTTAAACAATGATGCAGAACATTTTATGAGACACAAAAGGCATATAACGGGTTAACATGATCTCTTGTAGGATTATAATTTTCTAAAATAAAATGTTCTAAATATTCATATAATTTACTATTTATTTATTGCTTATTTACCTAATTTCAAAATATGTAACAAATGTTTTAAAGGTTGATTTTTAATCTCACACATATATTTTTTAAAGTGATGTTTCATCAGGGAAAGTGAAAAATGCAGGTAAGGCAGTGGCGTAACTACCGAGGGTGCAGGGGTGCTATGGGGCCCGGGCTGTCTGTAGGGCCCGCTGCTCCCCCTGCACTGAATTACTCTGCTCTTCTATGACAATGGAGAAGAGGACAGCGACGACACCCACGGCAGCGTTCTCCGGGCCCCAAATCGTGGAGATGTGCGTCCTGCGCCGCCCGCTTCCCCTCCAGACAGTGGAGGCTCTCTCTCACTCTCCCGACCAGTGCACTGATTGGGTGGCTGCCAGAGAGCTCTGTCTCCTCTCCTGCTGCATTGAGAGAGAGTAGCTGACAGCGACAAGACAGAAGACGGATGCGGCGCGCTGATGCCCATAGGGGATACAAGGATAAAAGGTGAGATATGCCCTTAATGGTTGCATAACTTACTTCTTTAACCTCCTCCCGTCTACTCATGCCCTCTCCTGTCCATTCTTGTCCCACATCCACCCATGCCCTCCACACGCGTTGTCTGTCTGTCCTTGCTCACTCTTTCGCTCCTCCATCTCTCTGACACCCTCTCTCATGCTCCTCTATTTCTTTGAAGCCCTTTCTTTATCCAAGACCCTCTCTTTTTGCTCTCATTTTCCTCTCTTTCCCCAACACCCCTGTCCTTCACACCGCCCCCCCCCCCCCCCCCCCAAAAAAAAAGGTGTTTTAGTGATGGGGCTATGGGGCCCGCAACTATCTAGTTACACCTCTGAGGTAAGGCATTCAAAAAAAGTGTTCATATACATTTATGAATGTCAACATGCATGTTAAGTTGCAATGTAAACTGTCAAAATTCACAAATCCCCATGGTCATAATATTGACATGTTTATAATATTAATATGTCAACACTGGAATGTATGTGGTACATTTTATGGCTAGGTTTAAGGCTAGAGGTAGGCTTAGATTAAAAAATAGTACGGTATGATGACATTTTGGTGTCAACATTATTAACTTGTCAACATTTTAACAATGTTGACATGTTTTCTATTTCCCTAACATCTATGTTAGTATTCAGATGGTTGAAATTTTGATCATTTTGTAATTTTGTTGTCAACATTATAACTGTCAACATTCTGAACATCAACCTTACATACTGTACCACACCCATTTTAACAATATATTGTATATCTTTAATTGTTACTACTGTATTGTTAGTGCTCCTGTTGCAAAGCAGATGAATCTTTGAACCAGACATATAGTAAGGAGGTCTTTACAAAAACCAAGCACATTATAGAATAGTTTTTAATGGATAGTTGAATGCCTCAAGGACTTCAAGCTCAGAGTAGTAAAGGCTTATTTTAGTCTTTTAGCATAATGACATGGGACAAGCAAGAAGCAGGCCAAAGGCCAAGGCAGTTGGCAGACAAGCAATATCCAAAATTACTATTTGTTGGTATGTACAGGCAGTAAGTAAGCATGCATGATATAAAATACAGTAGCTGGTGGTCCGTGTAGGTAACAGATAGTGTGTATGAGTAAATTTAGTCTTGGTCCTGGCAGTTGGCAATTGAGGTCAGAGTTAGGTAGAGAACAACCAGTTTTAGAGCAAAGGTTAACCATGCAATCACATGGGGCACCTGTGGCCAGTGTCTGCACAGTACTCCATGCCAGTGGGCCACCACCCCAGAGGGGACAAGTTGAAATGGATTCTAGATTAGACGGCATGGTAGGGGCATTTACTAGAGGAGGCTCAGAAAAAGGAGGCAGATGCGAACAGTGATGGGGGACTGGACACGAGAATCAAGTTACTAAAGTTGGTGGCGGAAAGAAAACACTATATCAACCCCTGACCATTGGAAGCTAGTTAGGCTTTGGCATCATTTATAAATGGTCACAGACATTGCTACTGTATGTGAGGCATAATAGTATGCTGCATGTGGTATTACTGTGTAATGCACAATATGATACGAGGGGTAGTGCTGTGTGGGGCATAATATAGTGTCAGAGGTATTACTGTGCAGCCATACTTATTGCAATAATGCCATTCCTTTTTCTGCTTGCTTGGCTTTGGTACAATATAGGGGGTTATTATGGCTCACTCCATCTGGCAACTTCCTTCTCAAATGGACAAAACCATGTGCACTGCAGGTGGGGTAGATGTTACTTGTGCAGAGAGAATTAGATTTGGGTGGGGTTTTACTTCAAAGTGAGATCTATGTTGCAGTGTAAAAATAAAGCAGACAGTATTTTCCCTGCACAGAAACAAAATAACTCACCCAAATCTAAATCTATCTGCCCCCCTGCAGTGCATCTACTAAGCAGCAACTACTAAGCCCATTATGTGTTTTTTCATTGTGCACCTTCAGCAGGCATTGAGGGCACAATTTTTTTGTTTGCAGGGGGGCCGATCACCCTAGCACCGGCCCTGGCCCTTGGATATGAGCTGCCATCAGTTGTATGTAGGGCTCCTAACATATATTCATATCTTACTAGCTTGCTTTAAATCAATATCTGTAACTGTCACAAAATATGCATATAATCATATACAGTATGCTTGACAGTAGACTCCTAAATGTCTATTTTGCTTTTGTTCTGCAGTTATAATCCTACTCTTTTATTGTGTTTTTGAAAACTGCAGATATTGTGAGTCAGAAGTCAAAAAAGTATTCACATGTACATATTTTATTTTAATTGTGTTTGGAACATAATGGATTCAAATAAAAAGAACATACTGTTTCATAATCTATTTTGATTTTATAAAAATTTCTCCTTGAATTACAGTGTGAATTTATAGCAAAGCAAAAAATAGCTGTGTTTTGACTGACTATCCTGCAACATATTATTTCTCTGCTATATAATTTAACAAGTCTAAAGGACACTTTACCCAATTTTTATTTTCCACACAAGAGCATCATATACATTAACAAGAAATATGTTTAAGAAAATCTCTAACGCTAACGTAAATAGAAATAAAACCTTGTTTTAAGCAGCAGGTGAATAGATGTGGCACATGCACACAGGTTGCCAGAGATTGTTGGTACCCATCCATAGTGGTGAGAACTGGCTGTTGCAAAGCTCCACCCCTTTCCCAAGGCTCTGCCCCCTTCATGGATGTGCACAGGGTCCCACTCCCTGAACCACCAATGTTGAAAGGTATGCATTAGCAGCCTCAAGTAGAACCTCATTTTCGGCATACATATGACTTCAGTCTATACATGCAAAATTCTCAGCAATATGAAATATTAGTTTTATTTAATCAAATCTGAGATTTCTTTCAAGCAGATGTTAGTGATAAGATTTATGCCAACATTTTGATGTTAGTGGGATCCAACTGTGCAAGCAGAAAATTCTCATATGAATTATAAACAAAGTTAGTAGTATGGAGGCGAGTAAAAATTTATAATGCATCCTTTACTAATCCCTGTCTGTGTGTGCAACATACATAAATTGGGTCTTAGGACCTTATTCTGATTGAAACGCAGCACTGCAAAGTTCGCAACACTGCATGTCTTTTTTAAGCCAGCCCGCTGTTCACATTGCGAAATCACCCACAAGGCTGTGAATGGATGTTTTGCATAAACATCCTTTGGAAAGCCTAGGGGGTAAGGACCACATCATTCGATGGTCACTGACCATCAAATGATGTGGAGTGTACATGCAAAACTAAGACACTCTGGTGTCTTAGCTTTGCGTGTGTCTGGTGAGGTCAGCTGCCCGCACATACACATGCGCATACGCAGAACAAAAACATTGCGTTCCCGTGCAAATTTGCATTGGGAGCGCATCACCTAAATTCAGGCCCTTAATGCATTTCTCTGCCTCCAAACTTAGTGGCTTACTCAAAAGATCTAACACTAACTGCAGCTATTTCAATGGTTTCTATACTCTCTATACTTGCCTTCCTGGTAGTGCAACATTTTGACTTTTGAATACATTTTAATGGGAGTCAGAGATGTGACATTTCTTTGCCTGTACTTCCTCTCTCTTTGCCCTTAAGTCACAATTTTGAGATAGAGCTCTCTGAAACAGGCAGGAATTTTAGCATCAGCTTTTATCAGTAGTAGTACAAAATATTGAAAACACATAAAACACAACACATTTCACCTGCATATGCTAATACCAGTGTTTGCAACTCAGTTGAAGCTCCCAGTAAGCTTCTACAATGTGGATAAACCAGAAATAAACCACATTTCACTGCCATTCTAATTAAACACTGGCAACAGAGATAATGTGAATGGTGACACTAGAAGCAATGGCTCATAGTGTTAAACTAAATTTTGAGTGAGATTGTAGGGACACTAAAATTTTTGCGATAAACCACAATTTTTCATCCATGTTTCTTTAATTGCACTATTCCCTGTCCCAACTATTCCATTCCTCTCCCTCAAATTGTTATCCATCTATAATCTCTCTTACTAAAATGGTAACATGAAAAGCAAATACAAGAAAGAACAAATGGGGGCACACAAATGAGTTTTAGAATCAAAATAACATTTACTTATATCAATGCTCACATACATCTAAAAGAAGCTGTAAACAGCAGCAAATAGCTCAGCCTCCGGCTAGCCACATTGTTATTTCTAGAGTACATCATTCAGACAGATTCTCCTGGTTTCAGCAGCATGTAAATAGTTTGTTACTTACTGGAGGAGACCTATGATGTAACCATGCCCATTATCCTATAGGTCAGGTCTAACATGTTTCATCACAACAAAGGGCTTCATCAGGGGGTGTGTCTTATCCTCAGAGGAAATTCATTTTCTACTAACCATACTTAATTATGCAAGAACATGCAATGTTTATTCTCAATAAAAACAGCACATACTCACAAACTTTGGATGTACAGTATATTGACATAAGTGACATATGATACATACTATATACTTAAAAATTTACCTATAACATGTTTTTTTTTTTGTGATTAGCCCAATCATGTGACCAGCTCTTTGAAATGCAAATATGCTAAAACCAAAAAGTGTGTACCAAGGCAATTTGTCTTAAGCTAATAAAACATAGACCATACAGTATATACTGCAGTAGACAAGTATGGATGTATTTATATTAGAGATAACATTGGTAAGGCATTAACTAATGACATTTGGTGATGCACCTGACTTTTCATTTAAGTGTGTGCTTTGTCTTACACTTATATTGATAAATTGAATTTAAAGTATTTTCAAAATTCAAGGCAAGAGAAGCACTTCTCATTGTTAAACAGTAATCTCAAAACATATTTTTTCTGAAGCAATATTGACATGGATTCATTATGACTAAAATGTATGCTCTTAACATTTACTGGAACACAGTACAAGACTTCATGTACACAATAGGGGTCTTATTAAGGGTTGATGCCTATAATGACCACCTGATATAAAATAGCCACCATCCTATTATTTTCATTAATGTCAGTTGGGGAAGTTAGCAGCCAGTCAATAGTGGATAGAAAGTGTTATTGCTCATAGTTATCATTGAATCAAATTGAGGCAATAAAATTGGAGCAGATCTTGTGTCACAGGGCCATATTCTAGTTCACTCATTCTGACAAAATCCTTCTTAGATGGACAAAACCATGTGAACTGCAGGGGGGCAGAGAGAGAATTAGATTTGGGTGAGTTATTTTGTTTCTGTGCAGGGTAATACTGGCTGCTTTATTTTTACACTGTAATATAGATCTCACTTTAAAGTAAATCCCCACCCAAATCGAATTCTCTCTGCACAAGTTACATCTGCCCAGGGCTGGTGCCCTGGGTGTTTGGCGCCCTCCTGCAAACTATAAATTTGCGCCCTCCTATACTTTACAAAGGGACAGCGCACACTGAAAGAAAGACATGTGCTAACATACAGTAACTAAATCTTAAGCTGTGTACACACGGGCAAGAATCACTGGCAATATGGTCGCTGAGCGACCATATTGCCAGCGATTGGAGTGTGCACCGGTGATAAATCGCCGGGTGCGCACTCTCATTTTCAGCCCCCTAATGGTCGCTGGTTGGAGGAGCATGCTCCTCCAACCAGCTACTCTACCTGCCTCTTCTACTGGCAGTGTGTCATATTCATTAGCGACCGTCTCTGGTCGCTGAAGAAAACGGAACACAGCAATATGATTGCTGAGCAATATATTGCTAGCAATATATTGCAGCGATCATGTTGCTCCGTGTGTACACAGCTTAACTGATACTGTCTCAGACTGATGCGTACTCTGACAATACTATATGCAGTATTTTAGTCACAAGCTATTCTTATTGGTCACATAATATATTTAAAAAGCAAGTGAAAAAGCGACATATATATATATATATATATATATATATATATATATATAATAGCACTTACCCAACCTTGTAGCAACCTTGTAGCAAGGAGAGAGACAGACCAGCACTAGTTTCAGTTGAAAAAAAGATAAGTGTATTTGAGAAGTATTACAACATGACAAACATCTCTAGTAACATTAAACAGACCCGACAGGCTGTTTCAACTGGATTCCAACCAGTTGTCATCAGGGGTACAACTGGTTGGAATCCAGTTGAAACAGCCTGTCGGGTCTGTTTAGTGTTACTAGAGATGTTTGCCATGTTGTAATACTTCTCAAATACACTTATCTTTTTTTCAACTAAAACGAGTGCTGGTCTGTCTCTCTCCTTGCTACAAGGTTGGGTAAGTGCTATTATCAATTTCTCTCTGGACCCTGCACCACTGTTGCGATTTAAATGTACCTAGAGTGCCATTTTGGAAACCCACTTTATATATATATATATATATATATATATATATATATATATACTGTATTGCAGAAAGGTCCGTCACTATAGACTGGCTCCTGCTCTCCTTATGTTACTTGGCCTGGGTGCCCGCTGGTGACTGGCGGTGAACCCAGTGCATGTATATCATAGACAAGGATGAGCGTCACTCCAGGTGCAGAGTAAAGTTTTTACTGTATAGTGTCTACAGTGTTTCGGGCATAGCCCATCTTCAGGACAAGTACTTGCCCTGAAGACGGGCTATGCCCGAAACACTGTAGACACTATACAGTAAAAACTTTTCTATGCACCTGGAGTGACGCTCATCCTTGTCTTTGATATATATATATAAATATATATATATATATGTGTGTATAAAAGAAAGAGGATAAGAACAGCGCCCTCTAGTGCAATATTTTAGTGAAAATTTTGGGAGGAAAAAAAGTAATTCTCGTACCAGACGTTTGTGCTATTTGTGCATTAAGACAATGTGGTCTTTCACATCCCTCTGGTCAGGGGCCCGTTTTCCATCAGTCACCTGTCCAGTTAGTTCAGGTATCAGTCTGGCCAGGCTTGTTATATATGGTCATTCGTCGGTCATGTGGATAGAGGCAAAAAAAATCATAGTATTGTAAGCTTATGGAGCCAGGGAGTACAGCCACAGCACGGCAGCCGCTGATCACAGTATGATCACTTAAAAAATGGCACCACTTTGACATGCAGCAACGTAGGATAAGGCTGCTGGCTACACAGCACTGCAAGGACCAATCAGGATAAAGGAGAGTGATTCGGAAGAGGTTACTTGCCTCTGAAAATATTTTCTTGATTATATATAATATATACTCGCAAGGGAATGTTTGGCAGCGGCAAAGTGTCTCGCTACCGGTTGGTCCATGGGTTTGTTGCTGAGGGCAGCTTTAATCACTGATCGATGTAGCGCAATGCGTTCTTTAAAAGTTCTTATTGTCTTACCAACATATCCTAAGCCGCAAGGGCAGAGGATGAGGTATACAACGTGAGTGCTGGAACATGTGAGAGGGTGCCTAGTTTTGTAATTGAAGCCCTGATGTGGATGAGCAAAAGTTTTTGACTGCATCATGGCATTACAGGTCGTGCAGCCTGTACAACGGTAACATCCTCCCGGTTTCTTGTAGGTGCCCTCAGCAACAAACCCATGGACCAACCGGTAGCGAGACACTTTGGCGCTGCCAAACATTCCCTTGCGAGTCGCCGTTATATCATCATAGACCAAGTACCTGACGACCACCGCGGTGGTGATAGGGGGAAGAAATTATTGAAACTTGAAGCTAAATGGATATTTAAACTGGACACTGTACACCCAAAAGGTCTCAATGAACAATTCTCACTGAACATCTTTTTATAAACAGCCGTTTGCTCCATACAGTCCCTGTTTATGTGCCCCGTGTGTGCCTTTGATCTCATCACTTTACTATTTGATACAATGTATTGTTGTGCACTTATGGTGATTCTTGTCATGTAAACATACTTTCTCTCTCCGTCTACAGAGTACAGGTCCTGTTGTTGCCTAGCAACCACTGACGCCGAACCAGAGATCCATGAACCAGCTGATGATGATGTCAGGTTGGACAGTCGGGATGCGGGCGCACAGGTCTGGACTCGTGGGACTGAACAGAAGGTATATAGGTACGTATATGCATGTATGTCATTTGTTCTTTACCTTGAAAACGGAATAAACCCCGAAACGTTGGTATCACACCAAGAGTGTTGATCCTCATTCATCACAAGTCCGAGAGTGTGCCACGATACTCCTCATATATATATATATATATATATATATATATATATATATATATATATATATATATATATATATATATTAAAGAAAATATTTTCAGAAAGGTTATTGAATAATCAGAATTCCTTCAAATAAATAATTAGCCATTCAGGAGGCATGTAGAAAGCTAAATGAATGACTATCATTTCAGTCATAGTCATTACAACTGATTTGCACTATCTTGAAAATCTCAGCAGAATTTCAGTTTTTACGTAATAAAGGCATAGGACACAATAAAAGATTAATGTAAGGTTGGCAGGTGGATATGAAGTCTATGTATAAAGGAAGGCATGACACGGCTGACTTTGTAATGCAAAGATCAAAAATAACTTTCACCTTTTGCTAAAAGTATAAGCATTATGCTGCACAGCTAAGATGTCCGGGGGCTTTGCTCAATGGGAAAAGCTAAACCAATATAATCATCTTGAGTATAAGCTTTGTTTTGACTTTTTTTTTAGTTTTTAGATGCTACTTATGACATTACAAATTCATTTTTTGTTATATTGACTTTTAAAAACAATATAGATTACTAATATTTAAATGGTAAGTGTAGTCAAAAAGTATGCTTAATAGAAGAGGATTGATAAACCTCTTAGTGATAATTGTTGATATTATTCAGTAATCCCCATTTTATATTTATTTTCCTGTTTGTATCAATATGTCCATCCAGTTCATATTACAGCCCTGAAGACTTAATCAGGGGCATACCGCATGATTACTAGGACCAAATGAAAATTCTGAGTAGTTCTTGGGGTCCTCACTATGCTCAACTGAATGTGTGAAAAAGCCTGCATGCAGAGAATTTGATGGCAGGTAAGGTCCATTTCTATATACAGTATGTATATACAGTAGGGCAGTAGGGATGGTGTAATGGTTAGCATTAATGTCCCACAACACTGGGGTCATGTGTTCAAAACGCACATGGCTCTAACTGTGTAGAGTTTGTATATTCTCCCCATACTTGCGTGGGTTTCCTCTGGGTACTCCAGTTTCCTCCCAAAATCCAAAAATATACTGGTAGGCTAATTGGCTCCCAACAAATTAACCCTAGAATACTAGAATTTCTGTGTGTGCATGTACATGTGGTAGGGAATATAGAGTGTAATCTCCACTGGGGGAAGGGACTGATGTGAATGTTCAAAATATTCTCGGTTAAGTGCTGCTGAATATGTGTGTGCTATATAAGAAACTGTTAATAAATACATATATATATATATATTTATATATATATATATATATATATATATGATGTATTTTTTGTAATTTTTCTAATATTTTTGTACACATATGTTTGTTAGTCTAATATGTATTTATGTTGCATGACAAGGGTTAAAAGACCTGTCATGGACACCCTCACCTTGGAGGGCAGGTTCTGATTGACAGTTGTGTTTTTGCACACTGTTACATAGGAGGTGGTCCTTGTTACCACTCCTCCTCCGTAAGGTACACCTGGGGGTATTTAAGAGGGTCTTGTAGTTTTATTGTTGAGCCTGATCCCTATGCATTAAAACGTTGCTGTTTGTCTCAATAAAATAGTTTGAAGAACAACGAAGTCTGGAGTGCCGCGGTCATCCCCCCAGAAGTCTACATTAACCCCAGACGCAGGCACCTGACAAGCAACTTATATTGGAGGTTGTGCCCGACCCTGCTACAAATATATATATATATTTGGATTTTTGTGATGCAAGTGTATGGTTGCCATTTTTGTCATTAAACTGTAATTGCAATTTTTATTGACAATTCCTTTAGTCTACCTACTGTAGATCATTAACAATTTGTGGTTTTCCTGCTTGTGTGCCTTCCCTGTTGCATACCTTTGTGTCATTTGCAAAAAGGCATAAGTTCCCTTTAATACCTTTTGCAATGCACTGATCCAAGTACAAATCCCTGGGGTACTGCACTAGTAACATTACCCTCATATAATCACACTCCTTTTACTACAAATCTGTTTCTATCCTGCAACCAAGATCTTATCCATTCAACAATCTTAGTATCCAATCCCATGCTTTTGAGTTTATTTAGCAGTCTGTGATGTGAGACAGGTCAAAAGTCTAGATAAGCTATATATAAGGCCCCTCTTGTATCTATTAATTTAGTCCCCAGTCAAAAAAGTCAATAAGGTTTGTTTGATATGACCTCCCCCAAGTAAACCCATGGTGTTTGGATTATGTAACATAATCTACAACTTTTTTAAGAGTGTTTCCATCAATTTGAAATTTCCATACTACTTTTGTGAGGCTCACTGGTCAGCAGATGATGCATCTTCCTTGCTTCCATTTTTGTGTAGTGGTACTATGTTTGTTTGCTCTTTTACAGTCCTGTGGATTTACTCCTGTAGCCAGTGACTGGGTTAATGGAGCTACTAGCACATCTTTAAGCTCTTTGAGTATCCTTGGATGTATTACATCTGGCCCCATTAATTTATCTTGCTCTAGTTTTGAGAGTTCTGTTAGGTCCTTCTCCTCAGTACATGTACTGTTTTTGAATACCAATGAAAATTATCTGCTATTACACGGTCTCCCTAAAAAATACTCCCAGTCTGCCAAAAAATTGCTTACGCATTTTCCCATCCGTACAAAATCGTCCCTTCCTAAAATCCAAGCACATCTGTTTTTGTACGGGATGAGTCAGTCTCTGTCTTCATTCTGTCAAATTGCCTGGTGATCACTGGATCCCAGGTTTTAACCCACTTTCATTTTGTCTCCAATTGTAAGTATTAGGTCTAATATAACTTTTTGTGAGTAGGCTCCCTCACCAATTGCTGGAGGGATGCTCACTACAAGGAATAAAAAATATTCCTACTTCTAGTGGAATGAGAAACAGTTACCTCCCATTTTATTTCAGGAAGATTGAAACCTCCCATGATTATTACCTCTCACTTTGATGTCTTGTCCAAATCCTCTGCAAATATGAATTTGAACAGAAATTAAACCAAATACTGTATACATAGTTTGGATGTTTGCTATTCAAGGGCAGCCACAGCAGGTCTACCAGATTCAATGGGAAAATTGTGACAAAATGCACAAGGCATGCGATCCGATACGATGTGTACTTTAAAAGTACATAACGGAGCCGCAAAACGGAGCATGTATGGGCTCCTTAAGAGCTGATGTATCTTACCTATATATTGCAATGAAAATATCTTTAAAACCTGCAGATCCAAATGGATGCTGAAATATAATAGTAACCAAACACATTATTACATAGATAAGAAAGATTTATAGCTGAGAGAACTACACATAAATAAGACATCAGTACATATACTTATTTCTTTTAAAATATGTCTTAAACTTATAATATAGTTTTAAGGAAGAAGGGGAAATGCATTTAAGAAATGCTATAATAAATTGCTGCTTTTTCATACTTATGCATCATCCATCAAGACTATAATCAACCCTTTCTCTTTATATGACATCGGGCCAGATTCTCTAAGCTTCAAAAGTGATAAAATATAATGTGATAAACAGTCAGCCAATCAGCTCCTGCCTGACAGTTTTCAAACACAGTCTGTGACATGGCAGGTAGGAGCTGATTGGCTGGCTGTTTATCACTCTGGGTTTTATCACTTTTGAAGCTTAGAGAATTTGGCCCATCATGACCTATAAACTGGGATACAAAAAAGGCTATGAAGATCTGTAACATTGAAAAGTAAACAGTAATTTAAATTTTTAATTATTTAAAATGATTATTTAATGTTTAATGATTAAATACACTACTAAATGTTCTTTTTTTAATTAGAACAGAAAATATATGCCCACTCACATACTGGAGTGCAATGAAAGCTGTAGCTCTCCAAGTAATGCTCATTTTTAAAATGTAGAAAGCCAGTGTAACAAAGATTGTGACTTCTCTCCTCCTGGATGCACCCTCTGTGATAGCTCAGCCATGTTGGCATAGCTTGCTCTTTACAAAAGATCACACCTGTTTACAATTGCATGCCAAAATTAAATATCCAATCTGGGCATCAAGACAGGAAAGGAAGCAATGGGATTCTGGCTTGCAGAAATACTCTTCAGATTGAATGCATGTGATGATATTTAGGTTTCCACAGAAAATACTATAATTTATTCATATCCAATACAAAAACTGTGGGATTGAAGTGTCACCATTGATGAACTTCTGAAATAGTTTTATGCAGTACAGTATATTCACTCTGCAAATACATAGTACAGTATTTTCAATCCTAGCTTATGCACTAACATTTGGTACTTGTAAAAAAAAAATGAATTTTTTAATGAGCAATGAATAAATAAACAGTAGTGTTATCCCAACGTGAAGTTTATTCTTTAATATTAGGTGGGGATCAAAATATAGTTTTTTGATAGTTGACTACATTTAGTCAAAGGCATTTGTACTGCAATTTCCTCTGTAATGGCCTCAACTCTTAATCACAATGACCCAATTATGTTATTAAGCTTAGATGCTCACAATGCATTCAAAACTATTTCCTGTTCCTTTGTAATTTAGGGTACAGTATTACCTTCTTATTCATATTGGTCAAACTTTAATGATTTAATCAAAGGTTTTTTTATACCTTGTCAACTACATCTCTTCTCATAAATGGTACTAAGAGCCCAACTATAGTAATGGCCAGAAGAACCCACCAGTAATGACCCCTTTAGTTTTTAACCTTTACTTGGATCAGGGGTAGCCAACTCCAGTCCTCAAGAGCTACCCTCGAAGCTTATAGCGTAGCTTCAAACGTAGCGTAAGCTGCCGCCGTGAAACTACACAAGTACCAAATACAATATACTGTAGGTAAAATTACTGCCAGCCTCACTAGAGAACTGAGGGAGATGAGCAGTCTCCAGCTGTTGTACTTGGGAAGGGAGAATATTCTACGCATGATATATTTCTCAAAACTATTATACCCTCTTCAGGTACAGTACTTCTCATCCTACTTTGACAAAAAGACAAAAAATACTTTTATTATGAAATTATTTAAAACCTTTATTTGGAACAATGGGAGATCAAGAATTGGAATGAACAATGTATGCAAAGCCAGGTGGAATGGTGGAATGGTGGAATTAACTTCCCAGATGTGTTGATGTATGTTACGCTGCATTATTGTGGCAAAACTAAATATTAAGGTCCATAAACACATCACAATCTCTGTAGCCCCTGATATAGGCAGCCGTAGGGATCCAACGGGGTGCTGGCATTGGCAAGTGCATACACACTTGCTGATGCCAATGGGGGAGCAGAGGCAATGCTGCATTCTGGCTGCATTGGCCTCGTTAATATACATGCACAGATGATGGAGTGGGTTGTTAATGACCTGAGGGAGCGTGTTGCTCACAGGGGGCTACAATGAGCGTTATCGCTCATTTTATTACCCGGTGTGTATGGGTTTTAGGATTTCTTCTTAATTGACCAATCATAATATGTCATGGGACACATACAATTTAAAATGAAAATGACATGCAATTCCAGTTTGTTTCTCCAACCTAATTACAGTTTTAGTTTCTGAGAGCTTTAGCACTTATAGCTAGCACATATTTATAGCTATATTTGGTTTATAGAAAATAAACAGTTAAAATCTAAATTGCAAAAATGTGAAATATATGCAATCTGTTGTCAAGGCAACATACACAATACTGTGTTAGACAAATGTTGTTTATTAATACACTCATATCCATGGAATGACTGTGTACTAGGCATCTACTAAAAGAAAAGAAAACATAATGGAGCATACTAACAATTTCAAGTTACCAGTGACATGGAGTCCTGTGAATTACCCAGCATGCAAAAGGTGTAACACTAAAATACACATGAGTATTTGTGAGGTCTGAGACAAATGTACATTCTACTCAATATATTCCCATGATAAGTTGGTGAGTCTAGCCATAAAGCCACATCCACCTGCACTATTCCCATATCACTAGTTTGAGACAAGAAGGCAAGTAAAAAAATAACTTTTAGTTTTATTTATTTTTTTCATTTGTTTAAAGGATTCCCTTCAGGATTGAAGGTACAATAACCAGAAACCATAATGCACAAACTGAATATCTGATGTTACTTGTCCTCAGAAAAAGCTACCACTGTATCTGATTCTAAATTGGGAGCAAAAGTAACTTTGAGACTTGGCAAAACCATGGTGTACTGTACTGCACTGTAGGTGAAATGTGCAGAGATTAAGATTTTATAAGAGAGTGTTCAAAGCAGGGATGCTAATCCCGGGATTAAGGGCATTTTTGGTTGGATTTGAATCCTAGGATTGGAGGCTCCAATCCCGGGATTGAATTGCACATGAGCATTTGATCCTCTTCTGCCATGCAGCTCTGAGCACAAGCAGAGCTCAGCTCAGGTGCTGCTTAGCAACAAGGTTTTGTGGCTATGCAGCTTGATGTTAGAGGTCACGCTGCGCAGCCAAACACTGGGTTCCCCACCGGCACATCTGCCTGGAGTAACCTGCCTCCTTCCATGCCCTCCAAGTCTGCACAGAGTTACCTCACCTTTTCCCCCGCCTGCCATCATTTACAGGGCCTGACAGCCCTCTAACAGATGCAGCAGAGGGTATACCAGGAGGCCAATCCTGAGATCCTGGGAATCCCAGAATTGACAGTTTTTCAATTCCAAATCCAGGGGGGCAGACATTTGGCCGGGTGGCAGCGGACAGCGTTTACATGTTTGCTAGGCTGCAAACATACATAACCTAGTGAACTGGTCGGAATCAGGTCCTTCGGCCAAAGATGATTGAGTATTAACTTTGAACAGGCAATATTTTAATTTAAAATAGGCAAATTAAATATTTGTGTCCATTATTTGGACAATCCAATTGATAGATATTTTTACCGACATAGATTATCAAACATTTAAAACGTATGGTAATTTGTATATATGGATTGTCAATGAAATTTTATTTTTTCCTGATTAAACATAGCACTACAGAGAGAGGGTTATCTCAGAATACATAGAATGCTTTTGGTTGATAAATTACAGTGATTTAAGATTTCCCTTAAGGCACATTACTGTGTTAGATTATTCATAAGCACATCTTTGACTTGTGATTAGAAAGTATAATTTGTGCCTTCTTTAACTCAGAGTAAACTCCATTTGAAACATGCTAGTTTTAAAAGTCAACCAACCAAAAATAATCTGTAGTTATATCAGCCCACATTTACCATGATTATAATTGGAAACAAGTAAACAATATATTTTGAGATGAGATTCATTGCATTATATGTGAGCAGAAGGAACAGAGAGAGAAAGTGACACAGGCATTAAGACAAAAAAAGAGAGAGAAAGCAGAAGAGAAGAAAGAGCTGGAGGAAGAGAGAGAGAGAGACAGAGAGAATGAGAGAGAGAGGGGATGCGATAGAAGAAGAGATACTGTAATAGAGAGGACGAGATTAATTGAATATTAAAGTCCTTCCAGTATTCAGGATGTTGACGATTACCAAATGCTTTGAAATAAGTTTATTTTGAATGAGAGCAAATGTTGAAATCCGTTCTTGCATTGTAAATGTGGTAGGCAGGGCCAAAATATTTAAATTCTTATGTCAATTTTTGATGGTAGTAGTGATAAATATGTGTATACAAGTTGTACAGCTATCATAATTTATTTTAGTTGACAATAAGTACATATTTGTAGGAACTCTTAATACAATGCGGTATACATGGCAGGAGTGCGTTGGGCTGGAGAGGCACATTCCCCATTCTGATGTCCTCATGCTTCTGATAATCTGGTGTCAGTCAGAGTGCAAAGCTAGATGTCTATTCACTGTTGCTGCGCTGCCACTTCTGTCATATATATGACTTCAGGAGAAGGCAGCATCAGTGTTGTAAGTTCATACCAGTCACCAGAAGGCATGATAAAGGTTGGTGCCCCCACCCCAAAGATAGATATAGAGATAGACAGATTAATATTTCAATTAATGCAAGGTACTGCAAGGTTATTCTGTGGGAGGGGAGGTTAGAGGAGAGGTCAGGGTAAGGCTGTGGGAGGGGAGTTAGGGGAGAGGTTACGGTAAGGATGCGGGAGGGAAGGCTAGGTTTAGAGTAGAGGTTATGATAAGCCTGTGGAAGGGAAGGTGGGGGAGAGGATAGGGTAAGGCTGTGAGAGAGGAGGTTCGGGGAGAGGTTAAGGTAAGGCTGTGGGAGGAGAGGTTGGAATAGAGGCCAGAAAGGGTGTGGCAGGGCAGGCTATGGTTATGGTAGAGATTACTGTAAGCCTGTGGAAGTGGAGTTTACAGTATGTGAGATATTAGTAAATTTGTAGTTTGCAGATAAGGGGGTGGGGACTCGGAACACCCCATCTCAGGCACAGTACTGTGATATATCAAAAGTCAAAACCTGCTTTTTCTTATACCAGTTGCTCAATGTAATGTGTTGCTGCATCACTCTCAGAAGTTTGGATTATGGAGCTAATACAATATGGATCACCTAAGCGATCTTCTGCAAAGTCATGATTATCTGGATCCATTCTGCACATTTGCACGATGTGTCCTGTAAAGCTTCACTAAAATACAAATTACTGTTCTGTTTCCCAGGCATGATGAGGGCAAGTGCAGCGACACCCTTACAACTACAAGTCTGAGTAAGGTCAGACATATGGGACCAAGGGCCTAATTCAGGTTGGCTCATATAAGCAAAATCTCTCTCTAATGTGCAAAACCATATAGGTTGTAGGTGGGGCAGATGCAACATGTGCAGAGAAAGATACATTTGAGTGGGGTGTGCTCAAACTGACTGAAATCTAAATTGCAGTGTAAAAAAAAGCAGCCAGTATTTACTCTGCACAGAAACAAAATAACTCACCGAAATGTAACTCTTTATGCACGTTACATCAGTCCCACCTGCAGTGCACATGTTTTTGTCCATTAAAGAAAGAGTTTTCTTTGGAAAACCAACCTGAACCAACGCCTCACATTAAATCCGGCCCATGATGTTCACGATGTTCATACAGAATTGTGATTGCATTGTAGTTTTTAGCAATGGCTAATGTAGGAAGGAAATGGTGTGCACCTTCTCCTGAATTTGCATTGCTAGACAGATTAATACAAACAATCTCTAGATTTGCATTCTAAAAGTAAGAGTGACAAAAAAATAATAATGTTATTCTATATCATGTAGTTGATAAATCTTAATAATGACTTGCAAGGCATTATTATTAATCTTAATATTATATTTTCAAACCTATGTTACAGGTACACCACCACACCTTATGGTCCTGAACCTCTTTTATTGTGAACACATCAGGTGACGGGTGAATTTAGGCTGCATTACGGGTTTACAGTGGCAGCGGGAGGGCAAACGGATAATCTGGCTTAGTTTTAAATCCGAGGGTGTCAGATTATCAGTGGTGTGCCTGCATTAACTGTATACAGTAAGATTACATATAGTGAGACATAAATTTGTAAACTTTGACTTTGAGATGAAAACTTCCCAGGAATGACCTGAAGTTCTTCAACAGCACTGCAAATACCAACAATCCCTGGCAGCTGATAACCTCCCTAGCATGACCTGCAAACTATTTTATATAAAAGGCAAGTTGCTCATTTACTACATAGGCAGAAACAGATGCTTGAAAAGTGAAACACAAATTATATTCAAATAGGAAACAAAATCCTGAACAAAATCAACTGTTGCCAACAAAAATAATAATTAGAACAGATTGGAAAGTATTGATAAAATGCATACAATATGGACCATCCATTTTTAAAAGCTGTGGTAAAAAAAGTCTCTTTCAAGAGATATTTTTAATTGTAAACTGTATGCAGCGTGTTTGAGTATAAAATAATAAATCAAAATGAATATATGTAACATAATATGAGTATTCTCACCATTTAGCGTGAGACCATCTGCTGTATGAAAGCGAGGTGAATTACTATATTCTTACAAATGTATGCAGATAAGACATTTTGAATATTTTGAAAGCAGTTGAATCTTTTGCTGGCAACATCTAAGTAATAGTTATTTGTATTTTTGTTCTATTTGTGCCTAACCCCACACTTGCAAGCACCTCATTGCTACCTATAAATTGATCTGGCAGCTTGCGCTTTATAAAACACTTCTCAAAATAAGTTTTAATGATGTATCCATGAAACTGTTCTTAATAATAGATTTAGATCTTTAGCAACTTGCCTGTGTGCATTTTTTTCCAGATACTAATTTCAGCTGTGCTTCAAAGCTATTTATACGGCTGGCATGAGACCACAAGAATTTCGTTCTTTCTTTTGAATTAACTATCTAAGGGCTTTGTACATTACTGTATCTGTGGGCTTAAAAAAAACTGGCAATGCAGATAAAGCATTCAACCTGTGAGCCAATTAAGGTTGTTTACTCCTCCTGAGCCATTTATATAACATCTTCACCCATTGTTGATAAAACAAGATCTTATCCACATTTATTATTTATTTATTAACAGTTTCTTATATAGCGCACACATATTCTGCAGCACTTTACAGAGTATAGTTGAACATCCACATCAGCAAACTAATAAAAAAAATAAACTACAGTATGGCATGTTTAAAGGCAAAGAAATGTTTCTCTGTGACCTGGTGGCAATGATGCCAATGACGGTGCTGTCTTTGCAGGTTGTACTGGCAAAGGAGAAGATAAAAGAATCTAGAAGTGACTTTTAGCGGGAAGTTGGAAGAGGCAGTTGCAGTATGGGAAAATAGTTACGTAATTAAACAAAACATAAACTCTACTAACTGTTCGCTGTCTGCAAATATAAGCATCTTGTCTCCCCTATATTTAGGTAGTCAAACGAGCAGTAGAGAATGGCTATTTTAAATATACTGTAACTAACAATTCCCCCCAAAATCATGTTTTATGTGAAAGCCTTAATATTGAGTAAAGGAGCCCACACAAGCACCGTTGCCGGCAGTGCGATGCTGTACGATGGGGTGCGCGCTCCCGCGGCACCTCATCGTACAGTACAAAAAGTATGTGCTGCACTTTTTGTACTAGCTTTTTCTAGCATAGCATCGCATCGCATGCACATCGTATGCACAAGGCATACGATGCGATGCTATGTGTGCTAGTTAAGCCCACAACGCACGCCGGGATCGGTGCATGTGTGGGCTCCATAAGAGGTTGTGTACTAAAGTACTGTATATGTAAAATATATCAATGTGTTCTTTTTTTTTTATATAAGCACCATCTTGAGTTTTAAATAAATTAATAGTTTAATGAGGATATTTATCAAAGCTTAGAGAGAGATAAAGTAATATACTAGTCAGTTTCTGTCATTTTGTGTTTGAAAACCGATAGGAGCTTATTGATTGGTTGGTAGTTATTCTCTCTCCACTTTATATCTCACCAAGCTTTGATATGTTTCCCCCTAATCCTTATTTTAAAAACACATAAATCCACATGGCTTGTCACCAACAATACTCTCCTTGAGTAAAGCACTAACATCATAGGTGTGTAAACATTGGCCCTTATTTTGGTCTGTTCGCAGCAAGGCTGCATTTGCATGGGGATCGATGCATTTCTGTGCATGTCCATATGCAGGATAAACACACCCACAGCAAACAAACTGTTCGCTGGGTGCATGCACCCAGGACAGTGGGTGGGGTGCAGAGAGGGGCGTGGGGCAGCATGCGGCCCCATTAGCATATGGCAACCATTCACAAGGCGGGGTTTGGTGGACTCGCAGGGCCGCAAATTTGCAGCCTTGCAAATCAACCAGAATAACACCCATTGAGTGTTAATTGTGCACAGGAACACCCTTATATGTGCACACCCTATAAACACCTCCCTGGCACTAGCAATACCAGCAATACATTTTACCAAAGTCTTTTGCTTTTCAGAACTGTATGCCATTAAAAGATGCGCCCATCAATCAATTATGTATGTTTTGCATTGTTAATTATACTAGACCATTGTTATATCACTAAATACTTGCGTCATTAAATATGTTTTTACTTTATCTGCTTGTACTGTTACACAGAGTAATTATAAGATTAAAACTGAAATAGGCAGGAGATTATGGTTTGGCTGAGAGATGTTTTATATTGTAGTGAGTGCCAATAGATGATGGTAGACACACCTGATTGCGGTATTAGACACACCCAATAGGTGGTGCTAGACACACCCCTTTGACAGTGCACCCCTAATAAAATATGCTGCGCACACCAATGGCTAACATACTCAATACCATTACATTTTCCCTTCATTTAATAATACAGCATTACATGAGGAAAACTATTATTAATATTATTATAATTATTATTATTGGTATTATTATTAACAACAACAATAATAATAATAATAATAATAATAATAATAATAATAATAATAATAATTATTATTATTTGTATTATAATAAACATATTATTTTACTAATATTATTATTGTTATTACGATTATTATTATTTATGTATTTAATTATTTATTTAAAATGTTATCTTTTCATGGCACTTGTTTACCTTCAGGGCACTGACATCTGTAAAGTAAAGAGAATAATACTCTGTGACATGATCCTTTATATTGTGTAATGTTAAATGGATCATGTCTGGAACTTCATTCATCTCGCCTGCATCAGCATTTATGTGACCTAGTTAAATTTTGTTCATTTCCTATACTGTAGAGTAATTCACTTTGTTCAAATATTGAAATAAAACAAGTGAAAGAGAACCCAATGTATTCCAGGTAGGAATAAGATGTAAAACCTCACAAAATAAGATTCTGGTCTGAAGCTTGATCTAAAATTTACTCCCCCAGGCTGGCTTTTCTCACGGGAATCAAAATTTTATTTTTCCGATTATTCCTGCACAACTATAAATGCAGTAGGCAATTGTGCTGAAATAGTTTTAATGATTCAGTGGTAAAATGTTAACACCTAACAAAACAGTCTGCAGGCACATTTCCCATCTCACGTTGTGTCTGTAAATGACGTTTGAATACAATCCAGAAATTACTTACAAAACAACAGCTAAATATAGGTCAGGTTATTTACACACATTTGATTTTCTCAGTTCGACTATATTGTGTGAAAAGGGATGCAGTCACTTAAAGAAAGATCTTTTTGTCCAGAGTGCATCAATTTAAGTAGCGTGTCATTAAACATAGTCTTTCCCAAGATACCTTAATACCAAGAACTCATTCTCTAACCTCATTATTCACCAAATCACTGGGCATTGCATTCTGTCAGGACCCATAACCACATTGTTGTAATAGATAAAGGTATGCTCTGTGAGGCTTACCTTGCCTTTAGTGATAGTTTTGTTATAACTACATGTAGGCACAGCTTTAGCAGTCATTTAGCAGCCTAATAATATTTTTAAACAATACTATTAACACATTAAATCTTTAGAGAATGAGCTATGTGTGCAGGCATAGTGTGTGTGTGTGTGTGTGTGTGTGTGAGAGAGAGAGATAAAAAATTGCATGGGATAATGACAGAAAACTCTGTAACATGATTGGACACATATTATATTAGGTGACTGTTCATTATTTCTGCCCATTTTCTGGCCTAAAAGTGCCCATACATGGCACACATCTCATTGCACAGCTCAAAAAGTGTGTGCTGCACATACTTTTTGTACTAGATTGCATCTCATTGAATTGCAAAATGTATGCAATGTGATTTAGTCCAAATTGCATACAATAATTGTAACGTGTATTGGCACCTTAACTGCATGCTTGAAATGCTTCCAACTGTCACATGACCATATGAGAACACATCCAACTGTAAACAATTCAGAGAGACTGCTGACAGAAAGGCAGCCTATCCCTACCCTACTGAAAGCAGTGCATCTTTGCCTCACTGATAGCAGTGTTTAGCTCACCGATTAGCTCAACATTTTCTGTGAAGCTTCGTATCAATGTGCAGCTTTACTAAGAGAGCCCTACTCCTATCTGTCCTCCTTGCCAACCATAACATGGATAAGAAAGGAGATATCTCGGCACTTGGTAGGCAGCATTTTGACATGGTTCCAAGCTAAGTCACTGGGCCCCACAGCATTACAACTATGCCATGCGTGTGGATGTGTTTGTGTTATAGATAATTTAGACTTTAATCTCCACTGGGATAGGGGCTGATGTGAATAATAACTTTGCTCTGCATCACACTGTACAATATGTTGGTGCTATATAAATATATGATAATAACAATAAATAATGAAAGACAGAACAAAACCGACCCATCATAGAAATGTTTGCTTTGTTCTCATGGGGCACAGCGTGTTTAATTTTTTTGAATTGCAGGTCTGATTTGTCGTTGCAATGCAGTTACGAGGAGCTACCTAATTATACATTTCTATTTAGTACCAACATCATTATTTCCCTCATTTTATTACTGCTAACAATGTAGCTTTAGTATAAAATATAAAGGAAGTGACCTTTTGCACTGATAGATAAAAATGTCTCAACTTCAGGCAAATACTGTATATATCTTAAACACTTATTTGCTGATAAGCAGGTTGTTGCTTTGCTTATGTTATAACACCTAACAATAGTAAACTAATTTGTACAGTGATTCTTTTAAGAAAGGTCATTAATTTGCTATCAGAATATAACTGAGTTATTATGCAAAGCTATTCTTCCCAATAATAATTGTATAAAAAATGTGCCATAGAAACATAGAATTTGACAGCAGATAAGAACCATTTGGCCCATCTAGTCTGCCCCTTTTTTTTACCCTTCAGGTAATCTCAACCCATTTTAATCCTTATTTCTTTGTAAGGATATTCAAGCATGTTTAAATTGTTCTACTGTCTACTGTCTTAGCCTTTACCACCTCTGATGGGAGGCTATTCCACTTATCCACTACCCTTTCTGTGAAGTAATTTTTTCTAACATTTCCCCTGAACCTACCTCTCTCCAGTTTCAGTGCATGTCCTCGTGTTCTATTACTTCTTTTCCTTTGAAGAACATTTCCCTCCTGTACTATGTTAAAACCCTTGATATATTTGAAGATTTCTATCATGTCCCCCCTTTCCCTTCTCTGCTCCAAACTATACATGTTAAGATCTTTTAGTCTATCCAGGTAAGTTTTGTGATATAGGCCATGCACCATTTTAGTTGCCCTTCTTTGTACACTCTACCCCCTGACAAACATAGGGGCAAGAGACCTAGGCATGCAAGTTTACTTTCAATAGGAAAATAGAAGATTTACATAGTACATGAGATAACTGCCACCTTCAGTATTGCATACTGGCCCAGAAAAAATGCAGTACCAAGTGGGTTTATACTGTATGGTACAATCACACAGCAACATAAGTGTGTAGGTCAGATTGTTGTATGGAATAGAAACTGAGCAGTAGTAGTAGAAGTCAGTGGGAAATGTGCGATTTCTAGAGGGAGGATTCCAAAGGGATTCAGTATTGAATCCCGGCGGTCGGGATCCCGGCGTTCAGAATCCCGACGCCGGAATCCCGACAGCCGAAATGCCGACAAGGGGGGGACGTGGATCGCCCCCCCCTTGCAGGCTCGCTGCGCTCGCCTCGCTACGCTCGGCACGCTATTTTATTCTCCCTCCAGGGGTGTCGTGGACACCCCAGGAGGGAGAAAGTGTCGGCATTTCGGCGGTCGGGATTCCGGCGTTGGGATTCTGAACGCCGGGATCCCGACCGCCGGGATCTTAACTGCATCCCTTCCAAAGGCATAACACAGTCCCCCACATTGCGGAACAATGGAGCAAAAGTGGGAAGCTGAGGGAGCATTTTAAGTAATGACCCTGAACATTAATGGATCATGTATGAAATACAGTATTAATATTAAAAACTATAGACGGTCTCAAGTATACGTATAAACATTTAAATACTATAAATAAGTGGTCAGGAAAAGGTTAAACATACCATAATAAATAAATACACAAACACAATAGAACTTGTAATGCATATTCTAAGCACATATTCTCCCACCTCATGGTAAGGCTCCTGTCTCTTCTTCCTGTAAGGTGCGCCCTGGTTTTAAGCACCAACATAGGACACACACATAGCAAATTTGGTATAAGAAGCTGCTCCCACTGGGAATGTGCAGCATTTCCCTCAAACTGAATGATTTTGCGGAGACTAGTACAGATGTGGTTGCTCTCCCCCTTGCCGCCAGCTCACCATTTCGCTGTACCTGGTGGGAGCTGTCAGACGGGGGGACGGGGACGCGCAAGCGTGTTCCATTGCTGAGAATGGGTCACACAAGCGTCTCATGTGCACGCTCCATATTCTGGTGGATGTTGCTGGGTGGCAGACAGTGCGATGGGAGCCGCCCTGGTGAGAGAGGCCCCATCTGCAATTATATACCATTGATATTGTTGTCATAATTTGAGCCACTTGCCAAAGAAAAGGTGGGTTTTTGGGCAACTGTGGTAGTATAATAATAATAATAATATTAATACTAATAAATATTATTATTATTACTACTCTTTTCTCCTTTTATTTTAGGATAAGTATATTATAATGCATGTAATAGATAGGCAACCAATATAGGAACTAGCAGAGTGTAGTAACTCACTTAGCTACTCTGTACAGCGATACCTGCAAACCTCCCTATCTATAGATGAAACGCCAAAGTGCAGGAGGGTACAGTCACCATGCTCTCTTGTAAATGTTCTGCCTCTGTGATTTCACAAGTGGTATAAATAAGCTTACTTTACTACCCCAGCTGGAAAATTAAGAAGAAATCCATGCATTACAAGGGCTACGAAATACATTACTAAACATTTCATGCTCTCTGCCTAAACAGTCTCTTTCTTTGAGAAATACTACATTGAAGGTGGGCATTGAGAAATTGGATGAAACAGAGTTATTCCATTCTAAAATGTTATTTACATTCGTGGAAATGTAAAATACCTTCCTGGAAATAATCTCTTTAAGAAATGTTAAGCAGCAAGGGGGGTTAATGTATAATATATAAAGTATTTAATATCTATAACAAGTTACAGTAAAATAAACAAAATATTGTATGCGCATGCAATTACATGCTAAAATGACCTTTACCCTGAAAATAGCACATCAAAATGGTTATTATTGTCAACAGCATATACTATAAAAGGATTATAACAGAGCATAGCTTGTGACCTGCTGCTAATTAGGGGCACATTTACATTCATCGTCCTCTATGCTCATTAGTATGTCCTTGCCATGCATCCGATACAGGAGCAGACTGTAACATACTGTACTTTGTAAATGGCCACAGAGTGGGCACAGCTGTTGTGTAAGTTGAGAAAGCAAGCTGAAAATAGAACCATTAGTAAATGAAGCTCACAGTGGTGTCTTGCACCAGGCCTACATTAGCTATTTTAATTTATTTAATAACCGCTAAATATATTCCAATATTCCGTAATATATGCACAATACCAGATTAAGCAAATAAAATGTAATATTTACATATCTAACAAAAGGGGGTGGTTTCTAACAGTATAGCTATTATTTTATTTAAAAAATCGGTACTTATGAGTTATCTGGGCGCCCGATTTTTTGATTGTATGCCTTAAGTTAAGGCATACAATCAGATGCGATGCGATGCGATATCGCATCGTATCGCATCGCATCGCATCGCATGCGACCATCGGATGCGATGACCCGATTTTTCCATAGGAATCAATGTTAAAATGGACAGAGTCCATTTTAACATGGAATTCAATGGGAAAAAGGGGTCCTCTTCATACCCCTACTATCCAAGTGGGCATGGAGTTGGATATAAACCTGTGGCGAGCGTAGCGAGCCACCGAGCCCGAAGCGTGGCGAGCGAAGCGAGCCCCGCGAGGGGACGGTATTCTATGTCCCCTCGCGGGGCTCGCTACGCTCGCCACGCTTCGGGCTCGGTGGCTCGCTACGCTCGCCACAGGTTTATATCCAACTCCATGCCCACTTGGATAGTAGGGGTATGAAAAGGACCCCTTTTTCCCATTGAATTCCATGTTAAAATGGACTCTGTCCATTTTAACATTGATTCCTATGGAAAAATCGGGTCATCGCATCGCATCGCATCGCATCCGATGGTCGCATGCGATGCGATGTGCCCGATCCGACCCGATTTAGAAATCGGGCGCCCGGATAACTCATAAGTACCAAAAAATCATTAGATAAATATTATTATAGAATTATTTTGTTAACTGTTGCTTTATTTTTTTACTCTTAAATGTTTTGACAGTTTCTAGAGTTACTACTATCAAAGCTAAAGAGCAAACAGCATAACACTTCCTTTTATCGCTTCATAGGTGTCAACTAAGTGTATACAAAATGACAGATTTCTGTAACTGTGCAGTGTAGCAAAGATATGACATTTAGCATTCATTTTTATGGATGCATTCAACAGCTTATTCATAAATTAGTCTTTTTAAGTTTGTTTTCTTATTTCTGTTTGATAGTAAAATTATTGTTTCTCAATTGTCTGTATAATAAATACATATCTATAAAATGAAGTTATCTGTACTATCAATTGATAAGGTAATGGAAAGCAGAAATTTCCATCATTCTTTTTGCCTAAGGTAAATGATTTGCACCTATTGCATTTAGTTTTCCATTGCTGCATGTGAATTTACACTGGTGCATAGTGGGAAATAATATTGCTCAAAATGAGACTCAAAAGAAAAAAAATGTGTATATTAACCTATATGATTTTTTTTTTACATATCTCATACAGCTAGTCATCATGATGATGTCATCGTCATCATCGTCATCATCGTCATCGTCATCGTCATCATCATCATCATCATCATTAGTGCAGGCTTATATATAATTTGAAATACTTACAAAATATATACCTCTACAAAGCTATTTTTACTTCCATACAACTTGGTATCCTCATTGAATATCATCTCATTGCAAACTAGTGCCAAATTACTTGGGTGCCCATTTCTGAACATATAAAGTGAATTCACACTAGTCATATTTCCAAAAATGATGTATGTTTAACTCTTTATTTAAGATGAGCATGTTTGGTCAACCAAACTTGCCTTTTTCAAGCAGATCCAAATCCCTGGTCAGGACTTCCTACAACGTTTTGATCTGAAAATGAGGCAAAAGTCATCAGGTATTTTGCTTTCAGGCGCCAATTTGATTCCTCCTGAAATTGATGGACAGGCAATAGCTCCCTGTATTACCATTCACTAAAGAGGCTTCTGCAGCCACACAACAGCTCATGTGAGCAGGGCAAGATTGAGGGAGGGGCAATAGGGGTGGCTGTCTTGCCCCCCAAACATGTAAGGGCCCCCATATGCCAGTAGCTGATTCATGTCTTGGCAGGTCGCCACTTACACTGTCACATCTACGACAGTCACAGCAGGCAGCGCCAGCATGTGGGAAAACACGGGCAAGAGTTAAAATGGCCGCGTGTATGCTACTGCACATGCGCAGCTGGCGCATATACTCCCATGGGTCATTGGAGTGTGGAGGCGGAGCTGTGAGCTATTTATCACAAGCACAACCTCCACACTAGTGCTTCCTGCAGCATTGTGTGGCCAGCTTAGGAAACTGCATGGGTGGGGGAGGCAGCGGTAAGTCAGCAGCTCACACAGCACTTGACTTTATCATGTAGTTATAGTATATGCATGATTATCTTGCCACTAACTCTTTGGAATTGGGGGGTAATTTGAATGTTTATTGGGCATCCAAATGGAACCCTCTTCTGCTTGCCTGATAGCAGAAATAATTGAATAGTTTCCCCTGAGTGCCAATGGTCACTGTTCACTATGTACACAATATTTCCGTTCAGCTTATTGACATTTGCATAGATTTTCTGTAGACACGTTTGTGTTATTGATATGCCATGTTTATCAGCTTATGTGTTCTAGTTAAAACATGTGGTTTTCTGCATATCTGCTCAGTTTTTTTACCTTTCCCTTTGACCCTATTCAGCTGTTATGTATGTACCTGACATATCTGACATTTACTCATTCAGTCCTGCTCCATTTATATCATGTCAGGTTTACTTTTTTTCTCTGCAAACTTGCCTTCATAGACAGTTCCCGCACAGTCTTTACGGGTAGATATGCTCCACAGTGACTGATATCCAGTCATATATTTATTGATAGGGGCCCCACATACCTTAATCCGTCCCTGCATGTGAGGCACAGCTGAGGGAGCTGTGTGTAATGTACACTTTAGTGCCTGGATAGGCATCACCTATTTAGACACCATCCCCAGGTGCATTTACCATCCAGGGCCCTGTTCATGAATGCTGCAACAGTAAGTGTACTATCACTTTAAGGATAGTGCTGGAATGTCAGTAACATGTGACTATGGTGTGGAGACAGTGCTGTAACATGCACTTATACCTACACTGTTTCTTATCCACCCTGTAACCTGCACTGTATTCAACCCACACTCAATACAACTCACACTGTGTGTTCCGCACTGTAACCTGCTCAATTTTTAATGATGTGCTCCAAAGTTTTCGGCACAGTACCCCACCCAGTATTCTTCAGGTAAAGAATGCTATTTTTAGGTGTGTGGAAATTTTTGGGAAGCTGCTGGTTGGTTTGGATAAAGAACTGGCACTGTTCATCTGGCTGTGGCGGCATGATGTCCAGGACGCATTACTCTAATCTCCTGTCTGATGATGCTTGGAGCATTACTGGCTGCCACACATTGGTCTCTGTTCCCTTCCAGGGATAAATGGGTTGCCTCAACAAAAATGCTGATTGATCATGGCTTTACATTAGCACACCTCTTTTGCTCTACAGGAGGTTTCTGTTTCCATGATCTTACAATCAGCGGACCAGAGCCCCCAGGAAGGAGGTACAGAGTAGGCACTGAGAATAGGCATGTACTTGGTACTTATAAACTTATGTAATGGTTTTTCACTTCTGCTGATGCTATAAAGTCATTTGCAGATGTGCCTTTATCTTACCGCAAACAGGTCACTGGTGTGAATGTGCTGTGATTGCGGCTATCCATTCATAGGATTGCCCATACTCATGAAATCCATCTGCAGGCATGCCAATAAATGGAATTAGATTGTAAGATGAATGTGCACACACATCTGTAAATAAAGTAATGTGCTGCTATCACTTGCATTTTTGCTTACTTATATAGACACACTTTACATTATTTCTCTATTTTACACATGGTTTAGAGGGTTTTCTTTGCTGTTTGTAAACTACTAGTACTTTTGTGCAATTATATTCCACAAACGTAAATTTTAGTGTTCTATTATTTTCTATTGAAAGTACTTCAGTTGATTTGATTGGTTACTGCTAATACAATACTAATTTGCAACACATATTTAAACAAAAACAACTGCCAGTGGCCTACAGTATATTGGTACATTTACCAAAAAAAAAGTATACTTGAGCTATGAAATGGTCAAAATTGACTTGCCATTACTGGAAATGAATGTTACTAATCTTAATAATACTTTTTTTAAAATACAAAACCAAAACATGTGAGGGGAAGTATGAAAATCCAGATCCAAATTAAAAACAATTGGGTTTTGGCACACCTCTATTTTTGTATTAGCCTCCAAAGAAGGAATGCTTTGCTCTTGAACATATGCAGATAGGATTTTTTTTTCGTTATGCATAAATATTGCCTTATCACTTGTATTGGGTGACATTTAATAGGATGAGAGATTCAGAAAGTGAGAGATTTGGGAAGAAATCTCCAGGTTTTTTTTTTTTAAGTGGCAATCATTTACACTGTATAATCCTATGGAATGCCCTTCCACGCACAATAAGACTCTCCGCTAGCCTCTAAACTTTCAAGCGTTCCCTGAAAACTCACCTCTTCAGACCAGCCTATCATATTTAAGTTATACACGCAGAACCCTCTAAGGCACTTATGTATTATGTAGTTTCCCTTCTGGACTTGTAACTTGGTGGGACTGCTATGCTGTTACTGGTGCCTGTCCTTGTTTTTCCCTCCAATATCCCTATAGATTGTAAGATTGCTGCAGGGGCCCTCTAACCCCCAATTCTGTCTGTTGTTACCCAGTTTGTTTTATCACTGTCTACTATTGTAAAGCACAACGGAATCTGCTGCGCTATATAAGAAACTGTAAATAAATAATAAATAAATAAATGTTTTGCAGTGTAAAGGATTGCCGCTTTAAAAAAACTGGAGATTTCTTACCAAATCTATCACTTTCTAATCATCTCTCATCCTATTAAATTTCACCCATTGTTTCTTGCTACTCCCGACAGTGAAGAGAGCAGGATCAGTCACCTATAGTCAGAGAACCTTCATAAACTATGCAATGTATGCAACTGAAAATGGCTGAAAAATTGTTGGGTAATTTGTACAGGACCACTTTTTTACAGCTGTGAATAAATCATTGATCAGGGCAATGGTTGGCTGCGTTGCACAATTACTGTGCAGTGTATTTCCAGCTTACAGTAAGTCCAAAACAGGCATGTACTCATTTGATTGCATCTACATTTACAACAGAAGAGGTGCAACTGTGAAGTAACAGGACATTCTCATGTATGCAATGTTTAGCTAGTGTATCTATGCATCTGCTCTACTCTTTGGCTGAACCCAAAGATGCATACAGCTATGCATACAACAGAATCTGAGTAATTCGTCCATGTACGTAGCTCAGAAGCAACATATGCACACTTTTCTTTCAACTGCATTAGACTCCTAGTTTACTAGATAGCACAGTACTTGTTATACAATGATTAATGAAAGGTAATGCTAACCAGTGTCAGAACTCATGAGTGGTGAGCTCAGGTGCAAAAATATTTTTTTTTCTCCTACTCCCCAACCTAAGTTCACAATATGCTACAGTACATGGCAGTGGGTGACAGGGAAAGGCAGGGGGAGGCAGAGTGTGACAGGGAAAAACAGTGGGTGACAGTAAGAGGGTGACAGGGGCAGCAGTGAGTTCCTGAGTCCTCAGTAGTCCTGCATCAATGGTAATTATGTCTATGATGCTAACCTACAAATCAAATAAACATACTTTGTGTACAATCAGGTTTATTTTCACAAATATTTTTTTTACTGTACATTGACCTATACAGTATAATTATAAGTGAGAAATGTATGCAGGAAACTGTATTTTTCATTAAATAAAATGTGAGCCTCTTCTGTATTACTAGTTATTTCCTGTAGCTTGATTCTCAGATATACACAATGTGCTTTTGGCTTCTGCTGAAGATTTTGAATGTCTGGAAGGCTTCACACAGAGATGACTGCTGTTGCATGCAGGCATGCTGTTGTTCCAATTGTTGGAGATATGTCATCACTCAAGAAAGCAAGGTGCTGTAGCTCTGATACACCATATCTTACAGTGACATTGCAAATTGATCCTAATTGTCTATGAACTCTTGGGCAGTTTTCACAGTTATCATTGTGTTACAGGTGTGTTCCATTCAATGCTGTTTCCTCTCTCAAAAAAATGTCTTATTCAAGTTCAATGGAAGCAGCATTGACCATAAACAAGTATTTCAAATGTTTATCAATAAGTAAAGAAGAAAGGGTTTTAAAATAATTGGTTTGCATATATTTCAAGACAATTAACTAACAGTTTGATCGAACAACTAAACTGTTATTGATTTATGTTATAAGTGGTATAGATCCCTTCCACTTCTGTAAAAATACTTATGTTTACAACAACAGAATCAACATGAAACATGAGAGATTTATGGCAATGGCTTTAACACCACTGTGATTTAGAAGCTTGAAATTGAATGTTTCCTATTTATATCTTTTCTAATAGTAATAACAGTAATATCTGTATGCATGCATAGAAATATTAACAGTAACAACCAAGAAACAGGTCATTGAAAAAAGATCAATAATCTGTGGACTTATCGACTAACATAGGATTCAAACAGGATGAGCGACATCTGCAGGTTGGGGGGATTAGTTGTAAGCAAAAGATTATTTGCATGACTAAATAAACCAAGAGGTTTCAGGCAAAGGCCCTTCAAGATCGAATTGTACAAAACATCCCCAAGCCCCCTTCTGGTGTCTTTCCCTTAATAAGATCCAAAGCTCTGTCAATGTGATTGCTTACAAACTAAAAAGTTCCCCATTATGTTTTTTCCATTTGTTAGACAGCTCTCCACTGCTAGTCCTGTAGTGAGAAAAAAAACTCTAAAAAAAAACATTGTCTACTCACCTTTTCAGATAGCAATATACTGACGTTACGCATTTAAAACTTGTTAAATTGATTTAAAAGAGGTATAAACCTTAAGGATTTGCTTGTTCTAAATGGTGGTACTAACAAACTGGCTGTACAAGCCAGACATTTGTTGTCTAAATCCCCAGGATGTTATGGATGCACAGGGAGTATGACATGTTGCTATCTAGATCAGTGGTAGCCAACCCTAGCCCTCGAGAGCTACCAACAGTTCACATTTTCCAGACAACCTAGCTGCTGCACAGCTGCACTCATTAATCACTGACACATTTTAAAAGATCCACAGATGGAGCTAATTAGCTCACTTATGATTCTGTGAGGAGACCTGCAAAACATGCACTGTTGGTAGCTCTCGAGGACTAGGGTTGGCTACCCCAGATATAGATTTAGGTCTATTTCTAGCCCATCACCATTTTTGGTAAAATTATTTAACTCAAAGATGTTTTACCTTGCATAAATAAGTTTATAATTTATGTGATCAAATGCTGCAGTGGCTTTACATATGTGGTCAAAATGATATGTTGCTTTTGGGAAAAAGTAGCCCAACACAGAATGGCCATTAGACTTGTATTACAGGGCAATTGAACAAACAGTTGCTAAACACTCATTGGTAACTCTAAAATATCAGTTGGTAGATCATATACCTCACTGTTCACGAGGAGGTGATAGTGCCCAAAAAATTCTGCAATTAGAGGCACAATGAATCAATAGCTTAATACTGTAGTCTTGATGGGGTTAATTGAGAATTGGAGCTTTTCTTGCTTAAAATTCTCCTCTTATGATTATTGTTTGGATTAATTTGGGTGTAATTCTCTGTAATTATGGCAACGATATGTCAATTCCTATTTCACCACATACTGGTATCCTTATACTGTACATTGTTGCTGCAGTCACAGCAAATAGCCATTATCAGTGTACCAGGTCCAGTGAGACTCTGCCTCCAGGCATCTTTTTTACACATCACTTTACCTGGATATGCATCTTACTCACAATGTGATGTGACTAGGTTTTAACAGGAGACTGTGCTGATTAATTTGATACGTAAAGCTTGTATATCTGCTTTGACTGATTCTCTGAATCTTCATGCAAAGTACTACAATGCAGCAGCCATGTCTTTTTCAGTGCCAAGTTACGTTGTGCCTTTCGGATATAGCACCTCTCAGCCAGCTCTGGGAATCACCAGATTCCCTTAGCTGGTGATCTCCAGTGGAGAGGCTCTCCATCTGACAGGGATGTGCGAGCGTCTCACACACAAGCATATCCCCGTCAACATGGCAGCGGGGAGCACTTTCCCTGCCTGTCTCCGCTTCAGGGAGACGGACAGGGTTAGGTGGAGCTGCTGGGGGCATCTGCGGACCTGCAGAGAGTGGCGGAGAGCTCTGTCAAAATGGGGTGCATGAGCGTCTTGTGTGCGCACACCCCCTCTGGTGGCTGGTGGTTGGCGATTCAAATGAGAGCTGCTCCATCTGTATATACAGACTCACTCAGAGATATACTCTCACAGATATACAAGTGCCGCAATTCACATTAATCAGCATAGAATTCTGGTGTATCATCGGCAATCTGTATTGCTACTAAAATGCATTGTCATAAAAAAAAGATGCCCACTGCTAGCAGAGATGATGGGACCTGGCGGCTTATTCATAATGGGAATCTTGTACTGAATGGTGTGCTGAGGCTAGAAGCATTAGAACACTTCTGTACAGGTTAGAAAATTATGGTGTTGTGTAACTATAATAATATTGTAAATTATATTGTTGAATTACCAGTTCGAAAAATGTGATGCACCAAATGTTCATATAAAATTGTTAACTTTTGAATCACATTTTTTTTTCTTTTCTTTTTAGTCAATAGTTGCTGCCCTGGTTTACAATCAGGAGTAAATCTAGTAAGAAAGTGCAAATTTTCACCTCAAAGAAGCTCTAATGCACTGCAGAAATGCTGAATTAACATTTGTGGATAGATTAACAGTTGTGTCAAGACAAGAGGTGAGGGGAGATTGCGCAATTGAAAACAGAACAAGGAATTAAAAAAATGTAACAATAACAATTTATTTAAACATTAGATATGCTAAAAAATGGTGCAATTGCATCAAAGTTAAAATCTGATTCATTGAAAAAGGGCTGTGTCCAGTGGTAAAAGGTGTCACCTTATTCTCTGGCAGAAGGAACATAGGAGAAAGGGACGGTGGAATTGTCCTCCAGACCTTTGGGCAGGGATTCCTTTACAGAGTGTCCTCCAAATCGGACTGTGATGGTAGACGTCCTAGATATGGATTCTCTGTATGGTTGGATTTTTCACTTTGGACCATGTGTGGGTACCTTAGATGGGTGGCGTTCCCTCAGATTGTAGTACCTGGAACAGTGGTTTGATGAATAAGGGTCCCGGTCTGGTTCTCCAAATATTGAATATATTCCTGTAGGTGGCTTTTGCCAGGTAGGTGTCTGGAACAGCAGCAATACCAAAGGGGGTGGCTGGGTTGCCTGTGCCAACGCGTTTCACTGCTTAGGAGCAGCTTTTTCAAGGTTGTGTCAAGACCACTGAGAGCGGCAATGGGATGGGTACTGAGGTGAGGGCAAGATCAAATATATAAATTTGCATTAGCAACTACACAAAGGGTGCTGGGAGCTTCACAAGAAGACACCCCCCCTCCTTCAGTTTCACTGAGTAGCTGAAACAGGTTAGGGGTGGGTCCCCACCAGGTTCCTCAAACAAGCCTGGGCCCAGACAATTAATACTTCCTAAACCCCTACTCGGAGTGCCACTGTCTAAAGCTCAGAGTGCTACATGTAAAAGCAGGGAGTATTTTACATACATCACAACATGGTTTGTATAGATACAGTATAAAGTTGTACCCTTATTTGGATTTGCTCATAATGATATATGAGTCCCCAGATATTATTATAAATTTGCCTTATTTTATTAATGTACATAAATGTAAATATATGCATTGAGAAATAAACATTTGTAAGATCACAAAAATCTAATGTTCTTTCAAATTCTCAAAGATATATCTATTTCACTCAAGCATGTTACATTGTATACCAATAAAAAATATTTGTTTTCTCATTTTAGCTCTTCAGTGAACATTTAAGAATATCCTGCAGCAGTTTAAATTACATTATGTTTATTTCACAGTATCTTCTGACATCTGCTTTAAATTTAATACTGTATACTTCTTACTTCTGGCATGACCAAAAGCACAATCTAGCCCATGAGCAACAAGAAAGGCAATGAATCAAATGGATATTCTCATTAATTATACAGTTACCATAAATCACTTTCCTAGTGCCTTGTTATACTCCCAAGAGTTTACAACATGTCATGGGCGGTTATTTGGAGACAGATTCCAGGATATATCTTATATGCCACAAAGAATTTTATTACTGATCTAAGAAGCTATTAAGTGTCACCTGAAAACATGTGTACTAAACGCCAATATGAGTAGACAGATTATTGTACATCAGTATGTGGTAAATAAATACAGTATGTGGCCTACAAAGCTATATTTGTTTGTGGGATTCTTGTTATCATATGATGCTTAAAATGAAGGATTTCACAGCATTGCATATACACTTATAATCACTACACATTGTATACAGTATATACAATTATACAAACTAGTACTATGTTAACTAAAGGGGCTACTTTGTAACTCATCAGCCCCAATGTGCAAAAGCAGATACTATATATACAGTGGCACTGGTCAGTTAAGAAGGGATGTAGTTATTAGGATGATGATATAATATGGACAGGCAACATGTCAACATCTGCAATGACATTATTTTCAAGGCCTAAGAATTGGGCTAAGAAATCAGGTGAAATCATCCAAAATTGCATGAGTTTTAAATCCTGTGTCCCATATGCATCAGAATGGAGTCGGAAGTCGGACCTACTTGCATGTCCAACCACAGTCTTGGACCCCCTCCTGGAGGCGTGGACCAGGATTGCATGTGATACATCACATGTCAAAGGACCTGCTACCAGAAAAGTTGCAGAAAGTATGATCACCCTTAGTCCGCTGGATGGGTGTGGTAGGGTTAAGTTAAACTGTGAGTGAGGGTTAGTGTTGTGATTAGGGATAGGGATAAGGTCACCAGCAGTATCTTCCATAACAGGACCTACATGATCTGCAAGCAGCCAAAGATGTTTGTAGCAGGTAAGCCACTGCTTGTCATCCCGAGATGATATGTTGACATTGTTTTGTGTTCTCATTAACCTTTTTGCAGTCCAAATTGTTTTTTGCAATTTAAACAGTCTGGTTTAAATGTCTAAATTAATTGTATTTTTTTATTATTCAAAAATGGTTTACATTGAATGTTGAAAGATGTTAATGTTCCTCTTTTATAGTTTTGGATCTGCTACTTGCACTAGGGCTATTGAGCCTGACTAGACATTGGACTTGAAAGGGTTAAAGAAATGTTGACATTATGAATACCATTATCATACCATATGCTTTTTGGTTTAAGAATACTCAAAAATGTTACAAATGCTGTATAAAATTATGTAACCTTAAACATATGAAAAATATAAAAAATGCTGGTGTACTTAGGTATTAAGTGAAATGCTTCCTATAGGAAAATGAAATGAAACAATTTTCAGTCTTATTCCTATAGTATGAATGATTAATAGTATAACCTTAACTTAAGAGACATGTCTGTAAATCCTGCTTCTATAAATGAATAGCAGCATTATTAAATTTCTGTAGAAATGAAATTCCAGGGCCCTTTGAATAAATTGAAGTGCCAAATGTATCATATAGAAAAGGAGTTTAAGATTAACTGCTGTACTAGACTGCTGACTCATCATGACATCATCAACAGGTGTATACAAGGACTGCAGTATATAACAATAAATTATTTTTACAACTCTTTAGATCGGCATTACTCTTTTTTTTTACCATGCAACCCTCTTTTACTACATTGTGTAACATTAGGCGGCTGCATAATCTATGGTACAATTTAAAATTTGTCAGATTAATGTAAGGAACTGTACAATGTAATTGTCCAGATAGCTAGAGAAAACAGATTAATTCAGTGCCTTTTCTTTTGCTGGCCACATAGGATAGATAGTATACCAATGTTTTCAATACATTTTTTTCTTTTTAATTATTCTGTAACAAGCATTGATCTTTTTTTCTTTTTATCTTCTACATCTTCTTCAGTTGTATAAAATATTTTCATATGGGAATTGTACATTTGAAAAATATATATTTTTCTACAAGATGTTTAAAACAACTACATTAAAATAACTTAAAAAACTAGGTAATATGAGGAATAATAAAGTTTAAATTTCATACAAAAATACATGAGCTTCATAAATGTATTGTAATAGCAAAGAAAACAAAATAAAGCAGCGCACAGTTTTGAGACTGAATAAAAAATAGTAGATTGGATGTTCTTTTACAGAAAATTTAATGACAAAACACAATTTTAAATGTATTATTACACATAGAGCATAAAAGATAATTTATGTGTAGTAATACATTTTAAATTGTGATTTATGTCCTTAAATTTTCTGTAAAAGAACATCCAATCTACTATTTTTTATTCAGTCTCAAAACTGTGTGCTGCTTTATTTTGTTTTCTTTTTTATGTATCTTTGGCATGGGACTGACTATCCCTCCCACAGCAGCAGCAGAAAAATCAACTCATAATGAAGTGCCCCCTAGCTCTGCCTTCGGGACAGTTCTAATTTTTTTCAGTATTATAATAGCATATAATGTTAGAAATTACGAATCACATACATTAAAAAATCTGATTATTATGAATACATTATATAACAACTTTACTGGACTTACTGTTTGTTTTTTGTATATATTCTGGTAGAACAGGTAGAGTCTCCTGTATTCTGAGATCTCTTATCCAAAATATTCCAAAAACCGTGTTTTTTTAGAATATTTCGGATTTTTCCCCAGCCCCTTTTTTCATACTTACCAAGTCCCCCCAATGTCCACAGCGGCCTTCAGGGTCTTTTCCAGTGTCTTCAGCGGTACCAGGAGTGCATTGTGTGGGTGCACGAGCCTGCAAACTCACGCAATGTACGCTTGGGACCGCTGAAGAAAATCCTGAAGGCCGCCACGGATGCCAGGGGCTCCATGGCTGCCGGCGGACGCCGAGGATGCTGGGGGGACCAGGTGAGTATGTAAAAAAAGAAAATCCAAAAAACGTAAAAGTCTCTTATCCGAAATGCTCGTGGTCCTGAGCATTTCAGATAAGGGATACTCAACCTGTACAATGTTATGATAATAACTAACTTTGTTTATAAAGCACAAAATATGATTTTTTTTATTGTAAATGCACATCTTTAAAATGAACGTGATATTGAATCTGAACACTGAGAGGGGAAATCAATTGCATTTACTCCGCAGCTGCCACTAAATGGCACCTGATGGAGCAATTCAGTTGCCGCATTCAGATGCCCATGCAGCATGGATGGGACACATTTTAGCTCATATCTTTCTGAGGTGTAAGCTGAAATGTGCAAAAACTAGTGATTTGAACTCTCAAATTGGAGCACTCTAGAACTTTAGATAGGGTTAGCCACTTTGCATGGCTGCTAACGGTACTAATGAGCGAACACATGCAGCATGTGCACCCACGGTTGAAAAAATTGTATTGCTCTGATGAGCACCCATTACATTTGGGCACCACAAAACGATTGATTTCCCTACTATATCTAAACAAAAGTTGGAATCCTAGAAAAATATACCAAAATCCTAAACTAAAATTCCAATGCATAGTTGTGAGGCTGCATAGATTGCCAGTCTGCATATGTATACAAAATATGTGAGACCTCATGTATTATTATTATTATTATTATTATTTAAAATGATTCAGCTGCAATATACTTTTACGCATTTGATATACAGATTAATTGCTAATACAATAAGGCTATGTACGGTTACAGACATATAGGGGAAATTTACTAAGATGGTAGTTCTATTTCAGATGGGATGTTGCTATGGGAAACCAATCAGATACTGTCTATTATCTTCTAGAAGGTACTACATAAATAAGAAGTAGATTCTGATAGGTTGTCCATCTTAACATCCCATGTGAAATATAACTATATTTCCCCCATAGTTTCTTAGGATATTTACTCCCATACTAAGATACTGTGCCATTTACTTCAAAAACAAGATATATGGTAATGATACTTTAATCTGCATGATATATCAACAACAACTGTGCTGCAGGCCAACATGATATAGTATATCTGTGAACGACATATTTCACAAACATACCAGCTGATGGTTCAGCCTACATATTGTCCATCAGCTGTGTGAACAATATATCAGCAAGTGTGTCCTCAGCTGTACAGATCTGGCATCATTATGATAGATATAGACAATAAAGATTACGAACATTTAGCAATACATTCCATGGTTACAGCAGTTTTGAAACACCTAACTAATGCTCTTTATTCTTCTGATTTACTTAACTTGCAAAATGAAGTGTGACTATTATCAGTCATCAAGCAAGAAATAATATGTTACTTGTTTCCTAGCACGGCACCCACGATTTTGATCTTACAGCATCTTATACATCCCATCGCATCGCATCGCATACAATATAGTGGCATGAGATGCGATGTGATGCGATTTTTAATTGTACAAGCACCCAAATGGGTGCTTACAATGTTAAATGCACCCCCATTGTGAGCACCACCCCCATTATCAACAATAACCCGAAGTGCGGCGAGCGTAGCGAGCCCGCGAGGGGCGGCGGTACGCGTCCTCCGACCTTTTCATTACCCCACTATCCATGTCGGCGTGGAGTTGATTTTAAATAGTGTGGCGAGCGCAGCGAGCCACCGAGCCCGAAGCATGGCAAGCCCCACGAGGGGACGCGGATGACTTAACATGGATTCCGTGTCCGCTCACCACGCTTCGGGCTCGGTGGCTCGCTGCACTCGCCACACTATCTAAAATCAACTCCACGCCAACATGGATAGTGGGGGTATGAAAAGGTCGGAGGATGCCTACCGCTGCGCTCGCCACGCTTCGGGTTGGCATTGATAGTGGGGGTGACGTGGACAATGGGGGTGCATTTAACATTGTAAGCACCCATCAGGGTTGTACAATTAAAAATCGCATTGCATGCCATTTGGTGACATGCGATGCTGTGCGATATTTAATTGTACAATCCGGCTCATTTACCCAATTATCCCATCGCATAAAATCGCATACCTTATGTAATGGTATGCGATGGGCGCCGTGCTAGGAAACAGGTACCAATAACATTGTATGAAAACTACACTTTTATTTCAACAAGTTATCCACTGATAAATTTATACATGCGAGGTCCTGTTTATATGAACTTTACTTCCACCAGGGCCGGCGCCACCACTAGGCAAGGTTAGGCATTTGCCTAGGGCGCCGGCCACTGGAGGGCGGTAGTGAGCTGGCCTGGCCAGCAGCAGCAGGAGGAAGCTGCTACGCACGTCGACGACGCCTCGCTACCGCATAGGAGATAGTCGGAGGAGGAACAACAAGACAGCGACGAGGCAGAGACTACAACACAACTGCAGCTCAGCTGAGCTTGTTGTAAGTATAATTCGGACCCCCGTCCCCCCGCCCGTGTACATGGCTACTACCGCCAGGCGCCAGCGCTGACAGACAGTAGTCAGTCAGTCGCTGTCGCCCGGCCCTGTCATCAGGCCGCGGCGCCAGGAGCAGCCAGCGGGAAACTTCGGCGGCGGGCGGCGGCAGCTCCTGCCCCTGCCCCCGCTGGCAAACGGTGAATTCACTGTCCCCCCCCCCACCCGGTGCCGTGCCCGTGCTGCGCTGTGAGTGACCGACACAGGCTCAGCAGCAGGCCTGCAAATCTCCGGTGGGTGGAGGAGCCGCCGCCGCCGCCCGCCCCCTCCTACCCAGCTACTCTGTTCACTGTGCACACAATCTGCCACCCACTGCCAGTCATCTGGACGGTGGCGCGGTGGCAGCAGAGGTAGACCAGTTAATTATCATTTTACAAGGTGCGCAGCGCAGCGCTCCCTATGTCAATGAGGGGGGGGGAGGGGGGTCACCTCCTATAGGATGGTGCGTGACAGTATTTTTTTTTTTTTAACAAGGTGTCGCTTCCTCCATCTATAAGGGGGGGGGGGTCATCTCCTTATAGGAGATGACCCCCCCCCCCCATAGAGGGAGGAAGCGACACCTTGTTAAAAAAAAAAATTACTGCCACGCACCATCCTATAGGAGGTGACCCCCCTCCCCCCCCCTCATTGACATAGGGAGCGCTGCACTGCGCACCTTGTAAAATGATAATTAACTGGTCTACCTCTGCTGCCACCATCCGGACCACACAGGGAGGCTGTAATCACCCCTTCCCCATGTCCCTGGTGATAGCTATCACAGGGAACCCCTGTACAAGACACCCCCCCCCGGACAGGACACCCCCCCGGACCTGACCCTACAAGCTCCGGACTGCAGATTGTGATGTCCTGTCTGGCGGTCCGGAGTGTAGTCCGGTCCGGTTTTTACATAGTCCCGTGTTTATAGGTAACTGGCAGCTGTGCATATTATGTATATAAAGGTGCGTACACACTGCTGCAATTAGTCATGAAATCGCTGGCAAAATGGTCGCTCAGTGACCATATTGCCAGTTATTTCATGTGCAGCCAGCGATAAATGGCTGGGAGCGCGCTCCCGCGGCCAGCCCTTCATGGTCGCTGGTCGCAGGAGCTTGCTCCTCCGATTCTCCCCCAAAATTGCTGGTCGCCGGTGCACAAAGCACTGTGCACCAGCGACACATACTAGTCCAGCGCCGGCCGTGTCACCGCCCACCCGCCGTGTCACCGCCCACCCGCCGTGTCACGGAGCCAGCTCCTGCTTCTACAGTACCTCCGTTTCTCTGCCCGTGCTCACAGCAGCATCTCCCCCATAAGCACGCTAGTCCTGCACAGCCGCACTATCCAGTAAGTGCATAGGCTGTTGTAGAGGGCATTGGTGTTGGGCAGCATGATTATGTTCATGCTGCCCATCGATGGTGATTTGCACCATCGGTGGGCAGCATGAGCATTACCATGCTGCCCCACACCAATAGTATGTGACGTTAAAAAAAATGAAGGGGCATTGGTGTCGGGCAGCATGAATATGTTCATGCTGCCCATCGATGGTGATTTGCACCATCGGTGGGCAGCATGAGCATTACCATGCTGCCCCACACCAATAGTATGTGACGTTAAAAAAAATGAAGGGGCATTGGTGTCGGGCAGCATGATTATGTTCATGCTGCCCATCGATGGTGATTTGCACCATCGGTGGGCGGCATGAGCATTACCATGCTGCCCCACAACAATAGTATGTGGCATTGAAAAAATGAAGGGGGCATTGGTGTCGGGCAGCATGATTATGTTCATGCTGCCCATCGATGGGGATTTGCACCATCGGTGGGCGGCATGAGCATTACCATGCTGCCCCACACCAACCCATGTCAATCATAAATGAATTTAAATAGAGGGTAAAAAAAATCTAGTCAAAATTGCTAGCAATTTTCAGGGAAAATTGCTGGTCCCTCTGAAAAACTGGAAACTGAGCAATATATTGCTGAGAAATATATTGCGGAGATATATTGCAAGTACACTGAGCAATATATTACTCAGCAATATATTGCTAGCAATATATCTCCCCCGTGTGTACACACCATTAGCACTGAGTTGCAATCTAACAATCAGCAAACTGATGTTTGTGTTTGGATTCAACTTTAATGTAAATCTATTCCTAATAGGGCAACTCCCCTAATTTACCTTCCCGGTTTCTGGACAGCTACTGAGGGGCCACTTTATTTAAAAAAAAAATGAAAGAAATAGGATTTTTTTTTTTAGCTGCAGGGGTGCTGCCAAGTGTGCCATATAATTCCAGGGCTCCTGCTAAGTGTGTAGTATAATTCTAGGGTTGCAGTCATGTGTCCGAGATATCCAAGACAAGTAGAAGCTAGTAACGAATGGCCTTTAGAATTAACAGTGATCAAATATTTGACCACCTTACTAATTGCCATGTGTGGGGAATGTAAACTGGGTGTGTAAAAAAACAGCATATAAGGAAAGTGCAGTCACGCATCGCAAGAACTGAGAGATGGGTATGATTCAATAGATCTGCAGTAAAAAGTTAGACAGTCAATCGGCTGACATGCCAAAGGTCGACATGAAAATGGTCAATACATAAATTGGTCAATGCAAGTTTTTATGTCCGAGCCAAATTAGTGGCAACCTGAACCGTCCCAGACTCACTTCTCTCGCCATGCTTGGGGCACAGGTTACTATACCCAGTTGTAGTCCACATGGATGGTAAATGGTGAAAAAGTTACAGAAAAACAACAACCGTGTTTTTGTGTGTGTGTCAACTATTGTCATGGGGACCTTTTGAGCATGTTGACCCTTTGAACATGTCGACCATTTCACTCTGTCAACCTTTTGAACCTGACGGTGATTTTTGGCCCCTACTGTGTGATGTAATGTGATTTTTGGCCCCTACTGTGTGATGTAATGTGATTTTTGGCCCCTACTGTGTGATGTAATGTGATGTTTGGCCCCTACTGTGCGGCTTAATGTGATGTTTGGTTCATACTGTGTGGCTTAATGTGATATTTAGCCCCTACTTTGCGTCGTAATGAGATTTTTGTCTCCTGTGGGACTTAATGTGCTTTTTAGCTCCTACTCTCCGGACACAGACAGCCTGTTCGGTAACATGTGCATGTGCGGCACCAGCACTGCGCATTCAGGGACTGGCTATATAATGCAGTGGCACGCAGTCACTCAGCCAGTGCTGCTTTCGGGTGGCATGGATGAGTGATGCAGCTGCTTTCCTCCTCACATGCTGCTCAACTCCATGCTGAAGTTGAGCTGCGACAAGTCTATTTACCTGCAGTGTGACATGTAGTGTAAGGGGCATTACAATATGCAACGTATAGTGTGGCGTAATGTGTAAGAGGCATTATGGGGGTGGGGGCGCCTGTAACTAATTTGGCTAATTCGTGTATGTATAATAATGTATTAAGAAGCATAGAGTAACCTTGAAAAAGGCTGAAACTGCCAAAACGCATTGGTTCAAACACCTAATAACACACACACTTTAACCCGGCTTCCTACTAACAGCACAAGAAGCAAGACCCCGCTGGAGAAAAGAGTCTTGGTCAGACGTTACAGCTGGAAGCAGAGTGACCGGCAAACTCAGCGTAGACCCGCTCTACAGTACCCGGCAAGTGAGAGAAGAGTGGTCAGCACACGAAGGCGAGCTCCAGACCGGACGTCAGACCGCAGTGAGGGACTACAAAACGTGAGTATTAACCAGACAGCCTACAAACACTATATATAATATATTTTCTCCTACTATAAAGAGTGCTTGCATTAGCCTTTTACAGCACAAAATATTTTAAAAAAAATTAACAACTGAACAAGGGACATTAGTGAAATGTTTGGCGGAACAGGAAAGTCTTGAGTCTATTTTTGAATGTTTCCAGAGGGGAAGCATCTCGCACTGGAAGTGAGTTCCATAGAGTTGTAGCCACAGCGCTGAAAGCTCGACCCCCCCAGATGAATTCAGGGAATTTCTGGGTACTGTTAGTAATTCTTCATCAACCGATCACAGTAATTGAGTGGGACAATAAGGGATCAGAAGCTGCTGCAGATACCTTGGGCCCTGGTCATGTTGAGCTTTGCAAGTCAGTAATTTAATCTTGGAAATTATTCGCCATCTTATAGGCAGCCAGTGAAGGGAGTGCAGAATGGGTGTTATGTGGCTGGAATGGGGCTGATTGGTTAATAGCCTGGCAGCTGTATTTTGTACCATCTGCAAGCGGTGCTATTCTTTTGCTGGGAGACCGAGGTAGAGGGCATTGCATTGGTCATGGCGCGATGATACAAATGCATGTATGACTTTAGGCAGATCTTCTGAGGGGATTAAGTGCTTGATTCTGGCTATATTCCTTAGATGATATAATAAGGATTTAATTGTGGCTGATTACTGATGTGGTATAGATTGAGAAAAGCAGAGGAAATAAGAATGAGCCTTGCAGTATTCCAACTGATAGAGGTAGGGAACAGGAGGTGGAATCAGAGACCCAAACACTGAAAGAGCGATTCAATAGGTAAGATGAGAACAAAGAAAGAGCTCATGTTTTGATGATTTCTTTATGACCGAAAATATATCACTTTAATAGTCACTTTCCCATTTGTATGCTGTATTTTTTAAACTGGTTAGGTATACTATAAAATTTAGTTTTTTAGGTATATCTTTATGAAAACATTACAGCAAAAAGGATTTTCTTTTTCAGTGGAATTTCTACCATGGCAGATAAAAAAAAATTATCTGGAGCACAGTTTCGAAAAAGGAGGGCTGAAAAGGAAAAGGAACAAGCCAAGCAAGAAGGATCTTTTCTTAAGTATCTTCGGCCAAAACACCAGGATGATGACGGTAGCTCTACTTCAGAAGTTCAACCTGAGACTCAAACTGAGCCAACTGTCATGTCTACAGTCTCAGAGACTGACACAGTATATGAACATACTGTAGATGTTGACGTGGAACCATGTGAAGTCCAGCTGGATCAAGAGGTGTCAGAAAATGAAAGTAGCTGCAGCTTCAACTATAGTGACCCTGCTACTTGGATAAACTGTGATGATAATATGCGTCAAATTTTGGTAGAACATGGACCAGAACAAGTTCAGCAGTTTGAATTTCCTAAAGATGCCAATCAGAGAAGATTTTTAACAAATTATTACAAAAGAAGACTTCCTAATGGAGACATAATGCCCCGTCAGTGGCTACAATATTCTATATCAAAGAACTCTGTATTTTGCTTTTGTTGCAAGTTATTTGGTAATAACACAAACAACCCACTATCATCTCTCGCTGACAAAGGTTCAAAAGATTGGAAGAATATCACTGCAATTCTGTCTCAACATGAGAGAAGTAATGCACATTTGGAAAATTCTCAAAACTGGAAGGAGCTTGAAATACGACTGAGAAACAACAAAACTATTGATGGAGAAAATATGCGCATTATCAAAGAAAAAGAAAACTACTGGCAGCAAATTCTTATACGACTGATTGCTTTAGTGCGAGTTCTCGGTATGCAAAATCTGGCCTTTCGTGGAACAAATGAAACATTGCACACAGCGGGAAATGGGAACTTCCTGAAATTTATTGAATACCTTGCTCTGTTCGACCCCTTAATGAGGGAACATGTTCGCAAAATAAAAGATAAAGAGACCCATGTACACTACCTTGGGAAAGATATACAGAATGAATTAATTCAGCTTTTAGCCAAGACCATCAAAGAAGAAATTATTCAATCTGCCCAAGTTGCCAAGTACTTTTCAATAATTGTTGATTGTACACCTGATGTAAGCAACGTTGAACAAATGACCATGATCCTTCGCTTTGTGAACATAGCTTCATTACCTGATGATCATGAACCTGTGTGCATAAAAGAACATTTCGTAGGATTTCTGCCACTAAAGGAAACTAGTGGTGCTGGTATGACAGAAATTATCCTTCACCAGTTAGAAGAGATGTCGTTACCTGTTGGAAATTTACGTGGCCAAGGCTACGATAATGGAAGCAATATGAAAGGGACGGAAAATGGTGTGCAACGAAGAATTATGGATGTTAACCCAAGAGCGTTGTTTGTTCCTTGCAGTTCACATTCTTTAAATTTAGTTGTGAATGATGCTGCTAAGTGTTGTTTGGCGGCCACAGCCTTCTTTGATTTAGTACAACATGTGTATGTGTACTTCTCCGCATCCCCACGTCGATGGGAAGTTCTAATGCGCTATGTGCCTAGTCTAACAGTTAAGCCATTGAGTGACACAAGATGGGAAAGTCGAATTGATGCTTTGAAACCTCTACACTTTCAGCTTGGTGAGATTTATGATGCCCTAATTAAAATCTATAATGACCATACCCTCACTGGAGCATCTGGCAACACCACGAGAACACAGGCACAAGGTCTTTCAAAAGCCATTTCAACTTTTCCGTTTATGGTTTCTCTGGTGGTTTGGCATCGTATATTGTTTGAGGTCAATATAACTAGCAAACAGCTTCAGACAAAGGAATATGACCTACACAATGCCATTAAACAATTGAATGAAACAAAGAAATTTCTTGTAGACTGCAGGAGTGATGAAGGGTTTGGCAAAGCACTGGACGAGGCTGGCGAACTTGCTGAAGCATTCGAGGTACCAGCGCAGTTTGATGCAGAACCTGTTCGCATTAGTACAAAGAGGAAACAATTCATCTATGAAGCAGAGGATGCACCTATCCGAAGCCCAAAGGAAAAATTGAAAGTAGAGTTTTATTTTGCTGTGCTTGATACAGCTATAAAATCAGTTGAAGAAAGATTCACACAGATAAATCAAATCAGTTCTGTGTTTGGCTTCCTTTATAATGTTCATAGTTTACAGAATAGAACAACGATGGAAATTATGGAAGATTGTTGCAAGTTAGAGCAAGCTTTACAACATGGGGACTCCAAAGACATTGATGCATCTGATTTATGTAGTGAATTGCAAAGTATTGCAAGACGAGTTCCAGAGTTTACACCTCCACAAGGTGTATTAAACTTTTTGTGTAAAAGTGAGCTGACAGATATTGTCCCAAACACATGTATCGCTCTTCGCATCCTTCTGACCCTCCCTGTGTCTGTGGCCAGTGGTGAGAGAAGCTTTTCAAAGCTGAAGTTGATTAAAACATATATTCGATCTTCCATGATGCAAGAAAGACTTGTTGGTCTCTCTCTTTTGTCAATAGAACATGAGATCGGTCTAAAAGCGGATCTCGAAGAGCTTGTCTCTAAATTTGCTAAATTGAAGGCACGGAAAGTAAAGATCTAATTTATGGCTGCGTTTTTTTTCAGTACACTTCCAGTACAAAGTGTTAATGTTATTGCTGCTGTTATACTGTTTTTTTGTTTGTTGCACTTCTTCCAGTACATTGTTAATGTTATTGCTGCTACTATTATAGTATTATTTATTGTTGCACTTCTTCCAGTACATTTCCAGTACATTGTTAATGTTATTGCTGCTACTTTTATAGTATTATTTATTGTTGCACTTCTTCCAGTACATTTCCAGTACATTGTTAATGTTATTGCTGCTACTTTTATAGTATTATTTATTATTGCACTTCTTCCAGTACATTTCCTGTAAAATGTGCCAGTTATTGATGTTACTGTTACATGGTATTTATTGTTGCTATACTGTAATTTATGTTGTTATATTTATTATTGCACTTCTTCCAGTACATTTCCTGTAAAATGTGCCAGTTATTGATGTTACTGTTACATGGTATTTATTGTTGCTATAATTTATGTTGTTAATCTAAAAATATAGCTAATAAAAATGTTAAAAGTCAATTGTGTATGTGAGAAGTTGGTAGGGTGGCGGGGGGGGGGGGGGGGGGGGGGCGCTATCCTGTAGGTTTGCCTAGGGCGCCTAGATGCCTTGCACCGGCCCTGACTTCCACAATTATGATTTAAAGAGAATGAAAAAGAAAAAGTAAAGAAAAATCCTGATATGATTCTAAATATAATACTGAATATGTGCTATTGTAATCATGCTTAAAAATGTAATCACAACTAACATAATACTGTATTCCTTATTAAAGACTCAGGCAGAGAAGAGTGTGAGTCTTTTTGCCAAGTACTGTACATACATTTATTACATTTATTAAGGTTTACAATGTATACCTGAATGTGGGTGTCTCAACTTGTAGTACAAGCAGGGATGTACTGAGATGTTTAAAGTCCCCATAGCAATTGTTTGTAAAGGGTCCTACTCTACAGTATGTACTTTGCAACTGGGCCGGATTACGGTTTGTGGGGGCCCTGGACAACAAAACATTTCCTCTCACATCCCCCTCACACACCCCCAGTGCTGTCAGTGCTATAGATAATCACAGTGCAGTGTATAAAGTCAGTGCTGTATACAGCATACCTCCCAACATGACCCTCTCCAGGAGGGACACACTGCTTTGCTCCTGGAATTCCCTCTTAATTTATGATTGCCATCACCTTGATCAAACACCTTTCTTATTAGTCAACCTGATCAACACAGGTTATGGTAATCATACATTAAGAGGGAAGTCCAGGAGCAGAGTAGTTTGTCCCTTCTGGCATGGGTCATGTTGGGAGGTATGATACAGTCAATATGGAGCCGTAGCCTTACAAACATCAGTGTCTCACAACTCACCCCCACACTCAGGCCGTGTCTACTACCAGTTCCGTAGTAACGGCCATGCCGGGATGCTGCTGCTGCATTGTATCAGTGAGTTGCTGAGACACAGACTCCTGGGTGCAGCGCAATGTTCCCCACCAGTGGCGGATCCACCATGGAGCAACAGGGGCAGCGTGGAGTGGGCAGGGGGTCCCTGTGGGGGATAGGCAGTGGTGGGGTGACTGTCCAGCCACCACAGGGACCCCCTGCCCGCCCCCATGCTGCCTGGACCCTGCTGTCTGCCACCCATCCACCCCCAGGGCGACCACCCCTTTGCAATGGTAAAAAAATCCCCAACCTCCCCTCCTTATACTGTAGTAGTTGGCCTTATAGCAACTTAAGTTCCTGCAACTTTGGTAGTTACCTTCTTGAGTAAGTGTGTCAGATCCGAGGAAATATATATATATATATATAGAAGTAGTAGTAATATAATCACACATGGGCACTTAGTTTAGCTTAGATATACAAACGCATACAGTATTTGTAAAACATTTTAAATGTAATGGGGAATATTAGTAAACATGGCTGTTAGGTATTTTACTTGGTATGGAAAAAGTTATTCCTAAGTAATAGGAATAACCCGTTTCCATTCATGTTTTTGATTAAATTTCCCTAAACAATATTTCTTAGCAAAACATTGAGAACTTTTTTTGTGCAACAGAATGTCATTTAGCTGCTACAGAAAAATGAAATATAGAAGCCTGCTTCTCCCCATACAGTTGAATTATTAACATAAAAATGTATGACATCTATAAAAGTTAATATGCATAACACTAAAAAGCTGCTAGGCAAAGGACCAGCATGCAAATGAAAGCTTCGGGTATTCAAAATTCCAAATGCAGCACAATCCAATCCATATCATTGTCTGGAAGATAGGCTTATTTCTACTAACTACAATAATAGAAAAAAATATTTATGGGTTTGTGTTTTATTACTTTACAGGCACTCTACAAATGATTGCCCATTAGTACAAAAGGAAAACTTTTGATTTGCAGCCAAGCATTTTCTTATTCCATATATGTTTTAAAAAGTATTCAGAAAAGCCTGTTAAAAGGATTCTATTATTGTTTTCAATAACACACAAACCATTATGAATTTTTGTAATATATAAAAGCTAACAGAAAGCGTGACATGAAATTTAGAATAAAAAGAGCAATGTGTGGCCCAAACGGTTGTGTGTATCAAATTATTCGGGTAGAATATTAACAACATAAAAGTGAAGCTCGAAGCCCTACTAGCATGTAATTCCATCTGCTTCTATCTGCTTTACGTCCCTAAAGAATTTTTGAAGGCATGCAACATATAGATCTTACATTACATTAAATTGTATACAGAAAAATTACCATTTCAGCACAGAGAAATGTATTAGTAGTAGTAGTTCGTTTATTTACAAGGTGCCAAAAAGTGTCTGCAGCGCCTTACATAGCAAACAAACAAAAAAAAACAAATTACAAGGTAACGTACAGGGTGTGTTGATAAAATACAGCATAAATAGGGGTATAGCTGGTAGAACTAAAATCAGCATCAGTTCAGAAGTAGGTGTCGAAATTGTCGAGGAGACTGAAGATGAAGTAGAGGAAGAGAAGAACGGGGCAGGAGCGATGGTGAGGTAAAGAGGTAGGGTGAGTATGTGAGGAAGGAGGGCACTACTCATAAGAGTTAACATACTAAAAGGTGGTGGGTGGATGAACGAAAAACAATAGGATAAGTAGGAATGGATGGGAACAGATAAAGGGGTAGGGTAGGCAGGATAGGAGGAGCGAAAGAGGTTAGGAGGAGGAGGGATAGGCTAGTCGGAATAAGTGGATTTTGTGGGAGCGCTTATAAGAGGTAAGGGAATCAGAAAGTCTGATGGCTGCTAATAGGTATCCTATTAGCAGCAGTAATTGACCACTGTCAATAAGTTTTCCTTTGGTTATATAATCAGCCGTGATAAGCGACACTTATTGGGGATTATGCTGCAGGTGCCTCAGTCATGCAAAGCATAATCTGCATAAAGAAGACCCTCGCAGCTGCAATAAAACAATGGATCGGGAGTTTATTCTGAATCCCATGTGTTATCACAACCTGACATTTTTAGCTGAAAAAATGGGCTATATTTAGATACAGGTAGGTCAAAATTGGAATAATAGACCACTTTTTGGGCTAAAAATAATTATGTGGGTAGTATTAGAGTGTCCCTTTCTAAGGTTCTGCATACTTAATACCAACATATTCTGGAAACCAGGCCCAGTTTAAAGGATGGTTATGCTTGGGGGGACGGCACACCATTAATTATAGTTTTACCAAAATAGCGCACATTCCCATTACCAAAAAATCACCAGAAATCGCTAGTGATTTCAGACTTGTTCTAAAAAAATTGCACCCTACATTTGCGAATTTCATTGAACATTTCACATGTGTGATTTGGTGCGAATTTTTAGCCAAAAAATTGCACCCTATTATATCTCTCCCTAGGTGTCCTTTAGATTAGGTGATTCCTCTGCGTAAGTGGAGTGCGGTGAGGGGGCAACAGATTTTTATTTTGCTTAGCAAGCAGGGAATATTTTGTCAGATTACTGTCCTAAATATCACCATCTTGACAGTTTTCAATTTCTCCATGTGCTTATATAGTACTATATATGTCAGGACTTTGATATGTAGGATGAGCTGCAATTTATTATCTGTGGCAAGATCTCATATGGCTTTAAAAATTTTAAATATAACCATAAAAGGTAAAATGAAGAGGATGAAGTTAAAACTGGTTCTTTACCAATGCTTAAATATAAAGTGTAGCTGTACATATAGTACATAAAAAAGAAACTATTATAAAAATGGAAGCACACATGCAGGATTTCAAATATACAGTATAATTGTAGGTTACACAGCTTGTGTCAAATGATTTGTGCTTTTCATTAAAAATACTGCCTTTTAGTTTCTAGCATATCTGATGCTGTTAATCAAATTGCTCAGTGTGGGAGTCATTGCATGTAAAGACACAAATGTTAACATGAAGGTGTGAATATGAAATCAGTTTGATCTTCAGCTGTTACATACTGTATAATCTTTAAAACACACTAGGTGGACAGAAATACAAATATAGTACAAAATCTAATAATTATTCATATTCATGTTCTATTTCTACTACTGCCAATAAAATCTGCAATTGCAGATAAAAGTAAACTTCTTATTGATTGTGAATTTATAGCGATGTTACCTGCTACCTTGCCTCTGTGTTTGTGCATGTGCGAGAGAGAAAGAGATGTAGTTTCATCTTGCCACACAAACACTAGAAATACACCAGAAAATGTTATACCCACACATAGCACCTGCCTGTGTCCACAATGGATATAGGTTGACACCTGCCTTAGATGAGTATTTGCAGTGTCAGCTTCTCTGCTCCGTGAAATGGCAAAGGATGCTTGTGTGGGTGACAGGAAGGGGACAAAGCCACTACTACTACAGATCATAAAAACAAGACACTGGCTGACAGATGGTCTCGCAGGTGTGTCAGCCTACTGGGAAATTTTCCATGTGGAGTCTATGGCCAATCCACCCTGACACAGGCAAACACACACACAAACACTATTCTGGAGAGGCCGAGCTTCCAGGTTAATGACAGGCTTGGCCTCTGAGGGTAGAAGGAATGGACTGAGGAGAGGAAAGGTGTGGCTACAACACTACAAGTGTAGATACCGCACAGCCAGGAAGACTCTTTTGACAAGCCTCCAAACCTCCCCTAGCACCCCAACATAACACTCTACTGGACTTTCTGCATTGAAGTCAGTGACATGGTACATGCAGGTAGTGTTGTTGCTCAAGCTCCAATGGCTTCACCCCTTGCTGCAGCATCGGCTACTGTGCATTAACAGAGGCCAGATTCTGCACTTAATTTTAGAGTGCAGCACCAGGCTCTTTCCACTGGACAGGAGTCAGTACTGAGGTGCACCTAACATGCATGACAAGTGCAGCCCACAACTACCTAGTACCTCTCTCATGTGCTATATTTTGTAAAACCTCTTCTATATTACCAGCTTGATGCATTATTTGTACAGTAGAATTTAAAGTAAGTAGAAGAAATACATTCTGTTAAGATATTTTTAAGAAAAAACATAGCAAATTGTAGTTTTTAAAAATAATGAGAAAGGTTTGTGCTAGATCTATACAATATAACTAAATACGCCTCAATATTACATATCTTTTTTTTGCTGTGTTCAATTTATGGTGCTATATAATCACTTATTTACATGTCCTCATCCAATATTTATTTTTCTATTTATATTGTACTACTCATTTGTCAATAACATAGTTTCATCCATCTCCTCTGTCACTAGTTGATATCAATGTTATTATATATATTAGAGATGCATTATTCCAGGAATTTTTAAAATGTAGTAAATGTACATTATGGTATTATGAGTGACAATTATAGCGGTATTTAATTACTCGCTATCGGTGATTGTCAGTAATTGTCCAGCTGGGCGCAAGCCGTGGATTTTTATGGATTTTGTTTCATCTGCTTCAGGCAGGTAAAACCGAATACCTGAAAGCAGACCCACTTTTGAGTGAAAGTTGGGCTGCAGTGGCTGAAAATAGATAGGTGTTACTGATTAACAGGAGGATTTTTTTTCTGCTTGACCAAATTGGATAGCCCAAAAAATGCACCAGCTGCAGCGGCTGAAAATAGATAGGTGTTACTGATTAACAGGAGGAGTTTTTTTTCCGGTTGACCAAATTGGATAGCCCCCCAAAAATTACCTGAGAAACATTGTTTAAATCAAGAATAACCAGTTTGTTACCCATTGTTTAGAGCCAAATTGTATACCCCCTTTAGACTTTTGTTTTTTATGTGCAGTTTTGATCATCGTACTTAAATCTATGTTAGTGTACATTTGGTATCCATCTCATCTTTGCATTATTTAGAATTGCTCCCCACATTGACAGTGCAAGCAAAATGATCACAATACATTGTACACAATAACATACTGTTTTGATTTAATTTCATGCATTGTATATGTGTGTATTAAATACACTGCACTTTGTTCAAAGCACATTATAATGTATTACATGCTAATTAATCTCCCTTCTTGATCAGAAATGTTGCATACTGCATGCCCCTGATATCAGGAATAACAAAACGATGTTCTAATGTTGCTAAAAAATATATACTGCATGGGTATATGGTTAAAATACATAAATACAATTTTTCACAAATTCCTAGAGTGCGAGCCATGTACGTACAACACAATATACGCTCATCTTAAAGGTTTCATAATATGGAAGTTGAACTGAGGGCAAGAAAAAATGAACCTGTTTTTGTAGAGCATAATATTCTCATTCTAAAAATCAGTTCTGCCCAAGAGACATCTATTCAAAAATGGCTAAAAGTTCTGCATCAATCATAATCAGTGGACATTGCAACGAAAAAGAATAGACATTGCAGCATTACTGTAGCAGAGAAAGATCTACTGTATGTCAAAATATTATGTGATACAATTTTAGGCAATCATTAATGTATCATTTTAAAAATAAATAAATGTTAACTTTTTTGTCTACTAAATGTAACATCTGATATGTAACATGAGCACATTAAACGGAGATACTATAGAAAATTAATTAATTTAAAAAAGATACAATCATTTGGAATATATTAAGCCACAAAAATATTACAGGAAACATAGCTGATAGGTATTTAAGCCCAACATGTTTGCAGCACACTATAATCAGTTACAAAGGTGAAAATATGGCAAAACACAGAAACAGTATAGCTTCCATTTTTGACTAACTACAGTACATTTAGGAATCAGACAAATGTACTTGAGCCTTTATTTAGTAAGGACTGGAATAGTCATGCCAAAGCATTGCCTGATTCTCTGTTCGGACTAAAACTCACTAAATATAGCTTTCTTTGATTCCTCTAATGGAATACTTGTTTTAAGCTCATTTGCCTACTATTAGATTTGTGAACAATGGGGCACCCATTATAGAGTATCTAGTGTTAAATTTGTGAATGTAATAACATTAAATGCATTGAATTAAGCATACCTGAATGCCTTCACATTAGAGCAAAGCCAGCCATAAAATACATTGCATGTCATAACACAGATATAATGTGACTAATGATTCTGCACTGCCCCACTTTAAATAACCCATATGCTAATTCTAATATGTAAATACATGAAATCAAATTTTACTAAAAAAGTCCATTTATAAATTAATATATTTTTTGCTCCACCTACATTTTAATTTTATTAAATCAATCATTCAGTCAATCATCCATTTTTACCTTCATACACCAGATGTTTTAATGCTAAAGGGAAGAATAGATAGTCAAGCAGATTTCATGTTGAATGTGTCATAAAACATCCCATAAATCACAATGTCAGTTTGTAGTTAAATAAGATTGGCATATGAGCAGCTTGTATTTAGGCTATATGGTTTAACTTTAATTTTTAAAGCAAAATTCCATCTAGTGATTTTGCATAAACATAGGGGTGGCTGAAAGCACAAGCTAACAGGGATGTTACCAGGAGAGCTATAACCTCTGTGCCCCAGCTGAATAATTAGCCAGTGTTTTGCTTCCAGTGGCTAATCCAGTTTTTAGCATCAGATCAGAAAATGGGAAGTGACATAAGTAAGTGGAATATTAAGATTGGAAAGGCAGATGAATATAGAGAAAGGAGCTTAGGTGCAAAGAGATATGGAGAGAGAATGATTCCGGTGGCCATTCAAGTATTGTGGAAGGGGGCAGAGACAAATGGAGAGATGGGGCAATTAGACTCCAATGATGGGCAAATAATTGGAGAGAGGATGGCTCAGGGGACAATTAAATTGCTATGGAATGATCTAGTGGAAATTTTTTAGGGGATTTAAAATGAACATTAGGGTATAATGTTTTGTAGAAGCTCAGATTCCTTCTTTGTCCTCTTAGGTAAACTAGCTATCCAAGCAATTATATACAGAAAATGAGTAAACATTGTATGTAGGTAAGCACTGGGTACCAATTATATGTAAATTTGAGAAGGTTATACTAAAACTATTATATTAGAGTCACAATGCTCCACATATATGTTAAGGGAAACAGGTATGTGATAGATACAGGTTATAATGTAAAAAATAATAAGTCACAATTTTCCTGAATAGTTAAGGGCAGTGTTGTAGGCTTCACGTGTGTTACAACTTTCTTGGCGTAAGCGTCAGTTTGTGCTGGTAAAGACCAAGTGTTTCAAGAGTATAAAATACTGTATGACCATATAAAGGTCTCTGAAGGAAGACAGCTTTGTGTGCTTAAAATGTATGTAGTAGGTGTTTTTTTGTCCTAGTGGTCTTGTTGTCACCACCATCTAAGACACCTCTCCAGCTGGCAGAGTTAAGTTGCCAGAAGAGCCATGTTGAACAGCATTACAGCATGATCTCTCAAGATCATTTACCCCAGATGTCATATGGCCACCCACAGTCCCCACTGCTAGCACCAAGCAAGCCTGCACACTGATAAGAATCAAACCACAGAAGGGACAGGAAATAAGGAGAGGATACATGGAGACCCACACCATAAAAAGGCACTGGAAGGGTAAGTTTTGTGAATCTAGATGCTATGGGACACCATAGACCACAAGACCCCCACCTATTACATTCCAATCTATTCATACTAAGCACTTAGAACTCTCTTCCTTCAGAGACCTATATATGGTAATTTTTTATAATTTTGAAACATTTGGTCTTCACCAGAACAAATTGACACGTACTACAAGTTGTAACCCGCATTCAGCCTGCAACACCATCCGTATAACTATTCAGGACAACTATGACTAATTATTTTTACATTATAACCTGTATCCTTTACACTAACTTTCCTTGATATTAACCTACAATATGTATAGCTTTGCATACCTGTTTTCCTACACATTTGTATGTGAGGCATTGTAATAAAAGTACATCCTACTTACATTTACATATATTTTTTTCCAAGTACTAACCCACATTCGATGTTTAGTCAATTCACTTACATAATTTAAAATAGGGTCCAGCTAATTCCTGTTGAAGAGCATAGTCTCTCCTATTAACTATGTGCCCAATTCAGCCTATTTTGCAGGACAGCAAATTCGCAACCCTGATGATTATGGAATGACTGTGTATGCGCATGCTTCACAGTGCGCATGCAAAAGTCCATCATGAGAACAAATCCAGCAATGGATTTTCCTCATTGGCCTTCTGCAAGATGATTGACAGCCAGCCGGGGTTTCGAGGAGGCCCCCAGCCATTTACTGGGAGTTTCTGGAAAACTCAGATGGACCCCTGTATTTTTCTTTTTACAGTTAAATTCATAATAATAATAATCATGAATGTCAATCAATGGGATGACATTCAGGTGTTTTTGCTCTCAGCTGGAAGTAAAAAAATAAATTGCAAACAGAATACAACATACTCCTATGGTAAATCCCCTACTCTGTCACAGATTCTGAGTGTTTTTAAATACAGTATTGATCATTTTTATGTACTGCACTTAATTAATACAAACTCTTGTAATGGATTACATTTATTTGACAGTGTGAAGTACAGTAGCACATACTATTTTTGTAAACTCTAGTTTACTTGGTTAATAGATGTATTTGTTAGTTGAACAAAAATAATATGAGTTAGCCATACAAACATTAAATGTGTTAAAAATACTGCATATACAACTACGTTTGTTTCACAACATCCACAATGTGTAATATAAATTAAAGCTATTTCACCTTTTTTATTGGCTACGATAACATGAAATGTAATACATAAAAAGTATAGTGCAATGCCAACCAGGGGTTAGTGCTGGTCTACAAGTTATTAAAGATTGCAGGCTTTATTGTGCTGTTAAAGCCTAAATGGCATCTGTTGTCCAGAATTTCCCTACTCTCCTTGAGTTCTCCCATTTTTTGCTTTTGAGGGAAACTTCTGCCAGTTTCCTGCTGTCCAAATGTACAGCAGAGTCTGAAATTGTGAGTTCAAGCTCCCAGGGCATGTCCACAGCTGCATATCAGATGGTGTTCTGTCAACTTTGTTCAAGTTCTGTCTGTTGCTGAAAGAATGTAGACTAGGAAGGCTGTGGATCCATGTATTTTCAATTTTTTCCTCAAGGCTCAGAAAGGAGATGAAAACAAATCTGAAGGTTCAGAAGCAGGCACTGAGGAACAGGAAAATGACAAAAAAGTATGGAGAGAACAGAAAAAAAATGACAAAATACAATATATAATAATATAAGGTATAATGATTTAACTGCAAGAAAATGAAATTAATATAATAACACAAAGTCCAATATCAAAGTACTACAACAACATGCAAATAATGGCTGACAGAGGACTGTGTGATGAGGACAGTTAAGTGAGACAACTTAGTTGTGGCACAAAAAGTTAGGGTAAAATAAGTGATTATCCATTGCAATATAAGCTACAGAAGAAAGATGGCCATGAATACTGACAACTGCACATTTTTGTTCACTTATTTCAATAAGTACTTTACTAAAAGTCAAGCCATTCATTTCTCATGTATGCAACTTCTTTAAGCCCTATCACTACAAAGATTTGCACTAGCAAATATTGGATTTAATTCCCTGTAATTGCTTCTTTGCTTGTTTATTGCCTTTAATATTCATGATTTAACATTATTTAATTAATTTAGCTATGCCCCTCATAACCAGTCTTCTCAGGGTTAAGCAGCTTGGCTGGTTGTAACATGACTTTGATAACTACACCAGTGGTTCTCTCCTGGTGGAACCTAGCAATGAGACACACTAATGAAAATAACTTAAAAAGAAAGGTGGGTAATACTTCATATTTGTTATGGTTTTGTGGATAATACAGGATCATTTGGTTAATTAAAGAAATATAGAATTATTGATAGACATGAACATTTGCTATAGCTTTATTGACAAATTTAGGCTTAAATAATGAAACACAATGTTCCAACATGACTGGGTAATACAATATTAAATTGTAATTCAGATGAGATTTTGCTAATAGAGTACCGATATTTAGATGAGCAGAGATATAAAGTCTATGGGCCTGATGTATCAAGCTTAAAAAATGATAAAGTTGAGAGTGAAAAGATACCAGTCAGCTCCTACCTGTCATTTTACAAACCCAGCCTGTAACATGACAGGTAGGAGCTAATTGGCTGTTTTTCACTCTCCATTTTATCATTTCTTTAAGCTTGATACATTTGGTCCTATATGAGAAAAGTTCAGGATCATAATACTTAGAAAATGTATCAGCGTGTAAGAAAAGTTCACAATAAGAATGGAGTGAGTTAGGGAGAAAAAGGCCAGCCAAGGCCAAGATGGGGGACATTTACTAAGCTGTGTATTCTACCTCACATGTGATGTTGCTATGGGAAACCAATCTGATCCTCTTTACTATCTTCTAGTGGGTGCTAAATAAATAAGAAGTAAATTCTGATTGGTTTCCCATAGCAACATCACATGTGAAGTACAATATACATCTTAGTAAATTTCGTCCGATGACTGGAACCAGTATTTCAAGAACGACCACTGGAGTAAACAAAGAGCATATCTGGATTAAGATGGTCATTATCCTAATAGTATTGGATCGTGAAAGTGTTAATATTGTAGTAGACCAGACTTTGGACTTAATTCATGTTTTTTAACAGAAAAATAATGAAGCACACATTCAGTAGAATAAAACTATTACAATATGAGGAAGAAAAAAATTAATATGCACCTAGTTTAAAATAGGAAAAACATATGATATAAATGGATTCTCTTACTTAGCAGTCCATAATTAAGAAGCCAGAAAGAGTCATGTTTGGTATTAACTAGCTATGTGCAGAAAGATTAATTCAAAACATCAAATATGAATAAATGTAATCATTAGTTATAAGTTGCATTATTATGATATTAATGTGCATATCAGGTTAACATATATCTCAGGCTAAAATATCACACCATCATACAGGTGAACTAATTTAGCATGTTCCACTATGGTATAATGGTATAGGTGTCACACAGAGTTTTACTCTACTCCAATTCAATTTTTATTCCTCTATCCATTAACATTGTACATATTTCTGATGATCAAAAATTAATAAGTTTTGCCTAAAAATAAACTATTTAAAGCCTAACTAAAGTAAACATTTTCAAGGAAAACAATAATTAGTAATGATGACAATGATAAAACTTAATGTAATAAAATTATAAAACTAGTTCAAATTAATGTGGGGAACTATTTATCAGATAAGTGACACTTTTTATCATTTGGAAAATATTTAAGAAATAAAAAAATGTTTTTGCTTTTCACATTTGAAAAGGTCTTTTAATTAGATAAAAATTACTTTTACTGACTTCTGAAATATATTTTCTTTTTTCAAAAAGAATCAAAAGCTGCATATGCTTTTCCAAAATATCCACAAAAGTGTATACTGTAAGTTTGTCTGTCCTTAAAAGAACAAAACAATACGTAGCATATCATGCAGCATTTCAACAAAAAATATTAATTAGATACACTCAAAATAGCAACAGAGATAATATGAGATAACTGAATTTAGTTTAATAGAAATATATTAAATAAATCACTGAACTAATCTACTAATGAAAAGCAATGGAGTACTGTAAGGGATCCCTTTGAGTGCCAAGTGAATTTGTCAAAATAGGTGTGAAAATTGACAAGCAAACATTTTTATTAATCATAACGACCTGTAATGTTTACTTTACATAGGATATATAATCTTATTTTACACATATTTTTTTATTTGAATTTATATAACAAATCTTAGCAAACCTGGCATTTTTAGCAAATATTTTACACATCTCTCACAGAGATTTTGGCATTCAAAAGGTTATTATTCTTTACAAAAGTTCGCCCAACTGATTAACTACGCATTTTAAATTGCTGGAGTAGTTGTGAACACATTTCTTTTTGTGCAGCTGGTTGAGAGTGTACAACGAATCAGAGTTCAGATTCTACAGACTTTTCTGAAACTAATAATAATAATAATAATAATAAAAAAAACAACACAGTTTAAGCCTGCTATGGTTTAGGATCATAATTATACTTTAATATGTATTTTTTCCTGTGGATTCTTTTTTAAATAAGTGTTTTTGAAAACTTTTAATGCAACTAAATTTTGTGAGAGAACGGAAAATGAAGGAAATTATTTGGTAGTACATGGATGAAATGTAAACTAAAATAACGAATTCACAAAAGTACAGTATACACCTGGGGTAGCCAACCCTAGTCCTTGAGAGCTACCAACAGTGCATGTTTTGCAGTTCTCCTCACAGAATCACAAGTGAGCTCATTAGCTCCATCTGTGGATCTTTTAAAATGTGTCAGTGATTAATGAGTGCAGCTGTGCAGCAGCTAGGTTGTGTGGAAAATGTGAACTGTTGGTAGCTCTCGAGGGCTAGGGTTGGCTACCACTGGTATACACCCTTCTATTATATATTTTTTATTTTTTTCTGAAAAATTTACATAATGGACATGAAAAAACAAGCTAGACCATGTACTGATTAGCTAAGCCACAACTAATAGTAGACATTGTAATTTACAACCTACAATAGACATATTTTGTGGTATAACAAATATAATTTGTATTTGAACTTTTGCTTGAAATTCTAGTCTGTAAGAAGCTATAAAACTGGAGAGAGAATCGTGAATTTTATACTAGAAGCCCTATGTCTTTGCTTGTTCTTATTTAACAATATATATATATATATATATATATATATCAAAAAGAAGGACAAGAGGGGCGCTCCATAGTGCATAAATGACAATTTAATAACAATGTATAAAAACACGTTTCAGGGAAAGCAAACATGTATTCGTACCGAACCATGCAGCGCTGTGGGCTGGATACCACAAGCTTTTCAAAGTTGAATGCCAGGCAAAACTCCTACCACCAAAGCCGGGGTCCTGCTGGAAGCAACGAACCACGGCTGGGGATCACCGTTACAGGTGTCAGCATATCGGGAACCATACGGGAACAGCGCTGGAGGATTGAGCCGGGCAGCAGTTGGAGCAGATGTCAGGCGATTTGAATCTGATTTGAATCCTGCATTGGTTGAGTTCTAGATTACACTGCTTGAAATCATCTTAATGAAAAATGTATTTTTATTTGATGGGGCACACTACTTACAAAGGAGTGTGCAATGGGGTCCTCGGTGGCACCCATATACGCAAACATCTTTATGTTCCACATAGAGGACGATCTCTTTTTTTCTGATAGTAACATCTCCTCTAGAATAATATTATTTACACGATATATAGATGATCTCCTCTTTTTGTGGAGGGGAGCCACCGAGGACCTAACAGCACTGTTTGAGCTTAACAACTCATCAGAGACCCCCTGTCAAATTTACTTATAAAATGAGCCAGTCTTGTATCAATTATTTGGATGTGGCCATTTCCATTGAGCAATCCAATATGATAACATCGGTACATATAAAGGAGACTGACCGCAACACGTTTTTACATCAACATAGATTAAAACAAGGTTTACCATACTCCCAGATGTTGAGGATACACCGAATCAACAGCAATGTCCATGTTGCAGCCAAACAAATTAGATGAGTTAATACAGAGATTTGCAATAAGAGGCTATGACTATGACCACCTCATTGCCACCAAACATCAGGTACTCCAGCTTGATAGACTTCAACTCTTGGAGCCTAAATCTAAAACTACAACTAGTGATGTAATACCGTGGGTGATGCAGTTCAATACCTCCTCTGGTGGAATTACGGGGGTATCCAGAAAACACTGGAACATTGTACAATCAGACGAAATATTGGGCCTGGGTAATAGCAAATTGATGCCATGCTATTCAAATTCTAAAAATCTTCGCAGTATGCTGGTAAAATCAGACATCACAAATTTAGATAAAGAATGCCTTAAACATTTTCTGTCCAATAAGAAACCTGGTTGCTTTTAGTGCTCCTGCACTACATGCAAGTTTATTGTGACAGGTGACATCTTTTTCATCCTCATGTAGGAACAAAATTCTTCATTAGACATCATTTAACATGTGAGAGCACACAAGTGGTGTACCTTATTGGTTGCCCGTGTGGTCTCCTATGTTGGCAAAACTAGCCGTAAATTTAAGGAGCGAATGGGGGCTCATTGCTCCTCCATAAAATCTGCCATAAGTACTAGAAGCAGTGACCAACCAGTAGCAAGACACTTCTTGCAAGCTGGCCATAACCTCACTAATCTTCAATACCGCATGATAGATCATGTCCCCCCACTAAAGAGAGGGGGTGATAGGAATGCTATCCTGTTACGCAGGGAAGCATTCTGGATCAATAAGCTAGACACCATTAACCCACAAGGTCTTAATGACATGATGCCTTTGTCATGTCTCCTGAACCGTTGATGATCTTAGGGTGGATCTCTTATTGATCACTATGTCAGAGGGCTGATTATTGAGTTTTATACCTATGGTAACTTTTTAAAGATTATTCTTGTAATACATATATTTTTAGGTATAATCATTAACACTAGATAAACCACAGTAATGATATAAGAAATAATATATATCTTTGTGTATTTAGGTAAATGTATTTTTTTAATGTGTCCTTTGCATTTGTTTTTAAACTTTACACAGACGCAGCATCTCCATGGCGACAAGATGCTGTATGTGGATCCCGGTGTGGTAGCGTCACTGATGTGCGCCCAGTGACCATCAGGCTTTGACGGAGTGACGTCACCGGGATGCTGCCCAGCGTGGATGGACGCCGCGGGGAATGGGCTGACTGTGACACCGGGTGGGGATAAAAGGTGAGATTTTGTATTGTTGTATTGCTGTATCCTGACGAAATTCAACTATGAAGGAAACGTTGCTATGCTTTGAAGCCATCTGACTGAAGTTGTTTTATTCGCTCCGAGTGCCACACACTGTGTTTCCTATTTGACTCCCCATTCGTGAAGGCACTGGGTGCAGTAACAATTGGAGGAGTGAGTGCCGGACCTGTTGCATGTTTATATATATATATATATATATATATATATATATATATATATTCATTTCAACAATTTCAATACCCTACAAGTTCCTGTCAGCCTAGTATGCCAAAAAGTTAAAAACAAGCAGATGCACTATAATGAGAACAAAGTAGTATTAGACCTAATAAGTCTAATGTATTTAAAAAGAGAATTAATTTTATTTGTTTGGCCAAAGACACATGTGCAGTTCCCAAAAGTCTTTAGCAGACATCCCTTAAGCTGTGTCTTTGCTGTGACCTGATCACTAATTATGATTCAAATCTAGACAGATATTCAGAGAGCTCCAAGAAATGGCTACATTTAAATTCTTCTCTGGTTATTGTCCTGATAAAGTCTTTCTAAATCAATATGTTGTAATAGGGCTAAGAAGAAGGAAATGTAGGTCAGCATAGAGCACTTGCTTAGTTGAATTACACTTTTTTGCCACATGTCATTTTGAAGATGCTATTAATCATTAGAGATGAGAAAATATATTCACATAATTTCCAATTTTTCTTAATAGGCCTTAGTTCTGTTGCGTAAATTGAATTTCTAAATCATTAGAGGTGTGCTGAACACAGTGCATACAAATAATAGTACATGTTCTTGATGTAGCATTGTTGTTTTTCAATATAAATAATCGAGAGAGGCATACTAGCCTGCTAGACAATATTTCTTTTAAAAGGTATAAACATGTTATAATGATTTTTTAATTGCATTTACTTGATAACTAAAAGCCCTAAGGGAAAACAATGGCACACATGAGTAGCAGAAACTGTTAATGTGCCTAAAGTTTGTGCCTTTAGATGCTTGACTAAATTATTCACAGACATGTGAAAAGACAAGTTGTCATGTTATCACTTCACACCCATGAAAGTGCAATGAAAATACTGTATAGGGAAACAAGTTCAGCAAAGTAAAACCAAATAGAAAAACTGGATAGTAAACACTTTGTACTTAACTTTCACGTAACTCACAAAACTGTAGCACTAGTTTTTGCATTAATTTTGTGTGTGTGTGTGTGTGTGTGTATATATACACAGGTAAATGAAAGATTCATAGAAAATCGGGATATATTGCCCGTACCAAATAGTCCATCTGCTGTGGAATAGAATACCACATGGCTTACTAAACAACTCCCAACTGGCACAACAGCTGCACAGATTCCCACCGTCTAAGATGTTAGAACAGACTCACAGTACCTCTCAGTAGCCCCCGGCAGTGTCCCGCAGCATTGGTGTGGAACCTGGTTCCAACGGTCTCCCAGCAGCCCGGTCAGTTGGAGAAGCATCTTGCATCACAGTGGCCACACCCTATGGGGGAAATTTACTAAAGGAAATTTGTAAAAAAAAATAGGTGTATTTGTATCCAGAAATACACTTATTTTTGACATTTACTATCCCAAAAATACGGCAATTCGTATTCGTATTGATGTGCTATCAATCTGAATACGAATTGCCATATTTTCGGGATAGTAAATGTCAAAAATAAGTGTATTTCTGGATACAAATACACCTATTTTTTTTACAAATTTCCTTTAGTAAATTTCCCCCTATATATACACAATATATATATATATATATATATATATATATATATATATATACTGCTGTGCCCAGCCTGGATCTCTCCTAAACAGTTGGCAATGAACCCAGGTGCCCCCAGGAACAATTAACAAATTGATGGAAAGAAATAAATCCCAACTGCGGCACTCTGAGGAAAAAAGTGCATTAAAGACAAAAAAGTATAACAAAGACATTTCAGGGCTATTATACCTCTTTGTCTTGACAAAGGGGCATAATAGCCCCAAAACATTGGAGTGCCGCAGTTGGGAATAATTTCTTTCCATCAATTTATATATTATTATTATTATTATTATTATTATTATTATTATTATATTTATAAGGTGCCACAAGTGTCTGTGTTGCCAGACAGCCCGAAAACATGACAGATCTGCATGGAAGACCAAAAAACCTGCTACAGTGTGTGCAAACCAGGTCAAGAACTACAGGAAATGATTGACCTTTGTAACTGCCAACCGAGGTTATATTACAAAGTATTGAGTTTAACTTTTTGATTGTCTAAATATTTATTTTCTGCAAGAATATACAAATAAATTGTTTAAAAATCATACAATGTGATTTCCAGTTTTTTCCCCCCACATTCTGTATCTCAGAGTTAAAGTGTACCTACAGTATGATGGAAATTATAGACCTCTCTCATCTTTTTAAGTGGGTCAACTTGCATAATCGGTGGCTGTCCAAATACTTTTTTTCCCCACTGTATAGAGATGTGGTTGCTTCAACTAAATTAGAACATTTAAAGAAAAATCACAAGGCATTGCTAAGTCACATAGCACTCATACACATATCTCTTTCATTGGTGTATAGTCCATATAGAATAAAATACAGCTTACTCACCCTCTCCATCCAGAGAAGAATGCAGGACCAGCACACAAGTAATCAGCAAGAAGTACTGTAGATTTATTCAGAATTCAGCATGGTATAAGCAGAGCAAGCTGTAGCATAGACCTAACAGCCTGTTTCAACTGTTCCACACCAGTTTTAGGGCCTGACTCTCTCAGCTCATGTTACATCTCCCCCACCTGCAGTGCACATAGTTTTGTCCATCAGAGAGAGATTTTGCTTGTGCAAGTGAACCAGTATAAGGCCTTGCATTGCACAGGGCTGACACTCATAGAGCACAGATATAAGGGTATAAAAGCACCCCGATTACAAACTAATATATTATAATAATTGGCCTTAATAGCTAAGTGGGCAGGGCCAAATAAAAAGGTGCTCATTGCTATGAAGCCCCAACAGCTCATAATATGTCTAAACTACATATAACTACTGTAGCTACTCTACATATAAAAATGACAGGAAGTTTAGCGGACACATAGACCCCCAGGTGATAAATCAATGTGAATATCCAAACAACCAAAAGACAGGGAAAAATATACAAGAAAATTAGATATATACAGATAGTAACAAAAACTATAGCCTTGAAGTGATAAAATGTAAGCTATTTTATACAATGAAATGAACCTCTGTATGACAAATACATTTGCAGTTGGTTGTTGCTGCAAAGAGTGGTAATAGTTAACATAGCAATCGTGGCAGTCAAATCAGACAATTGTGCAACCTTTATCACAGATTATTTTCCAAATAATTATCAAATTATTTTTTGTCTTGCACTAATAGGCTATGTTGGCTTATGTGTTGGTAGTTTAATAAATAAAAGTAAAAACATTTCACAATGTATAAGAACCCTAATGCTCAAACCATAAACCCCCTCTTCATAAAATTCTTTGATAAGTGTCCTGATAACTGGTTGCACCCAAATGAGATTCATTTTGTTCAAATATTGTTACTGTTCTCTTTTGGAGTTTCTGAATTTTCTACTTTTTTCTAAGACAATCCCCTCAAAAAATATTTTAAAAAGAAGTATAACCCTTTAACTTGTTGGTAGTGACAATTCCCAGAATGTATAATACATTTGCCAGACCTTTGAAAAACGACACTATGATTGAGCTACAGTATTTATTACTTGGCATGATTTTAATGATTTTTTCATATTCAATTAGTCTAAGATGTTTTTCTGTGTAAAAAATTAATATTGTTTTCTGACAGCCTGTGTAGTTTTATTTTTTAGAAATACTATTTTTGATAAATTGCAATAACTGTAATTAAAAAAAATATCATCGTTGTTTGTGAGAAAGAAACGTTTTAAATAGCAGAAGAGTAAAATATGTATATTTTACTAAATTGATTGGTTTACTAAGCTTGGATAAATTCCACTGGTGATGTATACACATCATTTTCTTCTCTACAGGAAGACATCAATGCAAAATGATTCTGTAAAGATTAATTTTAGATAATAATTTGATTGAAAAACAATAATAGCAAATTAAAATAGGACAGACAATTTTTAGAAGCAAGCTGATTTATATATTATCCAAGGCAATCTTCTTTACTGTTAGGCAGCTGTCTAGGACTCCAGAATCTTGGGGGCAATCTTCAGTCTGACTATCACAAACATAGGGAACACTCTTAAGGCCCCATACATTAGGCCGACTTGTCCTAGGGACAAGTCGGACCCAATTTACCTGCGAGCCGCACGGCAGCTCCCCGGGAGGCTCACATACAATTTGGCACTTGATGTGCCATTTTTTACATGGGATAAATCGCATGCGATTTATCCCATGTAAAAAAAACCCGGGGAGCTGCAGGGCGGTGAGGAGTAGTGGGGGCGGGCAGCGGCAGTAGTGGGGGCGGGCAGCGGCGGCGGTGGTGGGGGCGGGCGGCGGGTGCGGTGAGTGCTGCTGACCTGGCCGGGCAGTGTACTTACACATAGCAGCAGCGGGGACGGGCAGCGCAGTGGCGGCTATTAGATTTTTAAAATACTTGTCAAATGACCGGCCGCTCTCTGATTGGCCGGAGAGCTCTCAGCCAATCAGAGAGCGGCCGGTCATTTGACAAGTATTTTAAAAATATAATAGCCGCCACTGCGCTGCCCGTCCCCGCTGCTGCTATGTGTAAGTACACTGCCCGGCCAGGTCAGCAGCGTTCACCGCCGCCGCCGCTGCCCGACCCCAACACCGCCCGGCCAGGTCAGTCAGCAGCACTCGCCGGTGCTCAGGGACCCGCTGCCCCGGTGTCTGCATGCATATGCCTGTCAGGTGGCAGGCATATGCATACAGGGAGGTCGGACGTGATCGTATGTACAGACCGTCCGACCTCCCTGATCCGGTCCGATGCGCACGGGACCGCGCATCGGATCGGATCAGATATCACACACCTACGATTTTGGGCCGATATCACCCGATTATCGGCACAAAGTGCCGAAATCGGATGAAATCGTCCCAAAATCGCATAGTGTATGGGGGCCATTAGAGAAGCATCCTGAATAAACTTAATGTAAATGGTAGGCATTAAACCTCTAAGACACAACATCCACACTTTCACCTGAAGTCCTAGAAAGCCTGTATAGGTGTGTTTGTGTGAGTGTGTGTGTGTGTGTGTGTGTGTGTGAGAGAGAGAGGTGGTTGGTGCAGAGAGAATACATTTTGGACATCAGCAGCAGGTTGTGCATGTAGCTTTGAGGGTGCATTGGTGTAAACACTGTAATGTCAACATGGCTAAGGCTGACAGGGTGGAAAGCTCCACACAAGCATTTGTTTGCCATTGGGAATGTGCTGGAGGTAGCTCATGATCACATGGACTAGGGTGCAACTCTCCCCATGGCTAAACTTAGCCATGCAGCGTGTCTTGCGTCTGGCCGGAGCTCCCTCACCTGCATCTTCCTCAGCAGAGAAGGCCTCCCTCCTCCAGCCCGACCTTAGTAACCTCACTTCCTGACATTCAAAACACTAACAAATAAAAAGATGCACAACACACTCCCACTCCTTGCCACACACATATACACACAAACATACACAAATAAAGACTAGAGATGTTTAAGAAGAAAAACCCACAAAGACTAAAAATCAGAAAAACTTTTAAATATACTAAACATACAAGAAAACAAGACACCTTACAGCACAATACCCAATCAGAAATCGCAAAATAAACCACTAACCACCACAGCAATACTAACACACCTCTCCACAACGTTCCTCACCATGCCTAGCAACACACATGTTTGGGCATGTACGGTGCTTATATATGTCTGAGAGAACACTCCCAAGTTTGAAAGTTCAGCCAATAAATAAATTGGGTTTGCTTTGTAAAAAGATACATCCGTATTTCTGAAATACATATGTATCTATTTGAAAAAATATGTAGGTGAAACTAGTCATTACTCATAACCACTGAACAATACTCATACAAACAAAAATATGAATACAAATACGTATGACAAAATACATCACCATACACCATTGAAAAATATGAATTGTAAAAATACGACATGTTATTAAATTTGGGAATGAAATTTGACTACCTAATACAAATACACTACCAATGCCAGTTTTATTCAGTCGTATCCAAAATACGAATACTACTGAGACGTAGTCATATTCTTTGTATATTTTTCCCAATGAGTCCTGCCAGCTCCCATTGAGGTGTATCCATAATGGAAGCTAATGTTTTGCAATGCTGTGCAATGCCACGCACTGCAGCAACACTGTATGTGGACACATTTGTAATATACCACTTCTCTCTTTTAGTTCTATAAAAAATCATGACAGTTTAGACAATTGACATGAGAAATTATCTAATTTGAACCTAGAATGTATAAATGAAAATCCTCACATAAAATTTTTTACAAGGCAATTGGCACCCAACTCAAAAGCCTGTCATTTGCCCAAGGCACATTCCAGGCACAAAATGTCTGTCCTTGGATAGTGCAGGGATAGCATAGTGAAAGTAGTGATTGTTTAAATGTGTTATTTGTATCCAACAGCATCATACTGTACATAAGAGAATGTATTGACATCTATAATAAAAATAAGTCACATGTCCATATAAATGTAATTAAATACAAATACAAATAAAATGTATTAAAATGAACGTTAATAAGTTGGTTAAATAAAATAAAAGCAACTGTTGTATTCTTGTATTCCCTTTTAAAACAATGCAATAGCAAAGCTCTTTTATACAGTGGAACACATCGAAAAGTCAATTAGAGTAAGTAATGCAAATGATTAAATCACTTAATACAATATAGTTTCAATACTAATGAATTAAGTGCTGTTAGTTTGGGAAGCTCCACATGGATACAGATTGTTAGAAGTTGACAGCTAGTGTTGCTAATGGTCATTATTATCATCACCATCACTGTCATCATCATTGCAGCAAATCTCTAGTACTTTCATGGCATGTGTCTCCATTTTATGCATATTCTGTATCTGTTGTTGGCCTTGCCCATTCCCTCTCCCCTGGTTTCCTTCTACAGGCATGCTTTAAGTAGCTGCATGTCAATGATACATAACATCTAAATGTGGATGTACTAGTTAGCCTATAACAGCTATGAAACAAATTAAATGTGATGTCAATGTATGTGTGCCTGAATGAAGCAACACTTGAATTTCCCCATCGGGCACCATCTAGTGACCACTGACATGCAAAACTCTTGAATTCCCACAATAGAGGTGAGGAGCAGCATTAGCCTTTTCATTTTTTTGCCTTGGAACATGTGTGCGTGTGTGTGTGTGTGTCTAGAGAATAGAAACAAATAGAGGCACTATGGCAGTTAAACTAGTTGGAGGACTGGATATAATACCAGAAGTCTCCTTTTAAAGGACTGACAACATTGGACAACATATTCATATACATCCCCAACAGGGTGGCTTGCATTATTAAAGTTCCAGAGATAGCTTACAGCTTGTTGGTATTTCCTGCAGTGCAAACAAGCTCATATACCTGACCTGTATACGAGCCACCGTTCGCATACAGGTCACCCCCACCCCACACACACAAACACACACACTGGTTCCTGCATATTTTGTAGCAGAAGGATTAGAAAGTGAATTGTCCATTTTATGGTTTATATATATATATATATATATATATATATATATATATATATATATATAGCTAACTACTCCTCACCTCTATGAGATGAAGTACCACCACTGACAACTCTACAGACCAAATGTCATAACAGAAAGTAAAAACTATTTTTGCAGGGACTCTGATCTATTTAAAATGTCTGGGTATGGAGAGGGGGAGATATGAAGACAGAGATGAGAGATATGAGCAGATAGGGGCTGGTGATGGGGTGGAGAGTTTGTGGGCAAAAAACTGTCACAGCTCAAAATGAAAGTACATTGCAGAAGCCATCCTTTTGATGGGCTTTTAACTAGTATTTTTTTAAATTAAAATACTCTACATAATAAGCACATTAACATATCTGGTCAAAGAATGTTCAGCAACCAACTGGTCTTTACATAATTAATTCCTTCCTACATACATGTAATTGTATATCCTGTGGCTGTTTAAAATAGCATATACTATGCTGGAGACAATAGTGAAAACATCAAAACCAACTACATCCTTAACCTACTGTATCTATACTCATGAGTCTACATTCTGTGTCATAAATTGTTTAATCTTGTTGGACAGACAATAGACTGCTCTTAATAAAGCTTACTATAAAACATCCTGTACATTCACTGCTGTACTTTGTTTATTACATAAGATACAGAACACCAAAAGTTACTGTACTCAAAGTGACAAATTCTTTGTAAATTCTATGGTAACTACATATGTTTTTTTGTGTTCAAAGTGATGAACAGCTATCTATAGTCTTTGGCTTATAACAATGCTTTACTACCACCCTGTCTACTAGACAACTGACCATAATAGATCACTCTGGCAGCATTTGCTATCTAAGGCTGCTGTTCACTGAGATATGAGTGAAGCATTCGTTCAGCTCTTGGCATCAGAATTTGCTAGACTATAATTAGTAGCCATTTCCAGTAGGGTTCATTTATCTCAATCAGAAATTAGCAGATTCATCACTTTAGCAATATACAGTATTTACACAACGTTCTGCTTTTGATTTTATAACCAAGCTATTAACCATTACTACTCTGTTTTTCCCGATCATGGATACAAATGTGCTAACCAGTTTGTGTATTGAAAGTAACATAACAAATACATTTGCTAATTAACATTTAATGATATGAACATTAATAATAATAATTTTGTGGGATAATTGTTAGCATTTCTCTATGGTATAATGCATTAATATAATTCTATGGTAAAGCACAACAGAATTTGCTGCACTATATAAGAAAATAAATAAATAATATTCTAAAGATTATATTTAATTTATTCCCATGGTTTAGTGCAAATATGCACTTAATTTGCAATAGTATAATATAATCCTCATGCTATGTACAGCTCAGCTCTCGCCAGAACGTCCCCGCTGGCGAGAGTAGGCAGAGAGGGACTCCATCAGACTGGGACACGCACACGCATCCCAGTCTCTCAGCGCCTGGGCAGCGGGACCCTGCCCATCTCTGCTTCAGGGAAAGGGGCAGGGTTAGGGGAGGGGGTCGGAGAGGTGATGGGGACTGTTGTTGGTGGTGAGGGAGGCGGCGGACAGCGCCACGGGGCATGTGAGCATCTCATGCTGGGGCTGTTGATAGAATCGCCAGCCCCTGCAAAGATGAAATGGGCTCCATCTGAATAAATAAAAATAACCAAAATTGAATAAATATATATATATATATTTTTTTTAAGGAAATATAATAATATATATAAAATATACAGTAAGGGACTTCCTATATAACAGTTATGTGTGGTCAGGGAAGATCCTCACTTTTCATACTTCAGTACACTCCAGAGTTTAGAATATATAAAAATTATAAGAATAATACAAAAAGATGTGTGTATTGTTTTTAAGTATTGTAGATTTATCTCCTCACCAATAATAACATGGCAACCAGGCTTATGGTGCAGCATAGCTATTTTTACAGCTTGGGTGCGCATTGCTTAGTACTGCAGGAGCTGCTGAGAGGGGATGCAGTTAACATTCTAGGAGATGGGATGCTGGTAGTAAGAATACCAATTTCAAAATCCCAACTTGCAGCCAAAAGACTGGTATGGGATAGGCTGAGGGGGGAAGTTTAGGTTAAGGCTGTTGGGAGGCAGGGTAAGGCACTTACAAATGGGGGGGGGGAGTTAGGGGTAGCCAGCGTGGGAAGGTAAGGGCACTGTAGCTGCTGCAAGGAGAGTTAGGATTTAATCTTTCAGGATGCCACCATTGGAATTCTTAATGTAGGCTTCCTCCACATCTATTCTGCTTGTGATGTAGTCTAGCTCTTTGATTTGAGCTCTGTACATTTTTGGATTCATATTAACAATGATTCCTGACAGCCTGCAGAACTTCTTTTTGTGACATTCCCAGAAATGGTGGTGCCTCAGAGAGACAATGAGGCTGGGAGCAATGAAGGGTGAAATGGAGTCTGAAACAAGGAGGCTTCCAATAAGGAAATTTTGCTGGTGCTGAGCAGTGTATTCTGTTCTTGTGTGTGTGTTCTTTGGACCTTCTTGGATTCCTCTATTGCTGCTGTTGTAAAAGGACCCCACAAATGTAAGTTCAAACTTTTGGGCCCCACAAATGTAGGTCCACCACTGCAGCCAGATTAATGTATCCTACTATTAACTATTGTGTTCCAGACTGATTATAAGTTTACCAAATATTTTACATTAATTTTGCCAAAACTTCCAGACTGTGATTATTAATAATTATTTGGCTTCCAATTGTGGTAATCCAGGTATTGCTTTGCTAGTACAAACTCAAAGTAAATGACTACAGCTAATATTGATTGCTGCACATCTTTACTTTGAACATTGTTAATAAACAATCCTAAATGTGTATATTATCTTTACGAATATTTGGATCAATTGTAAGCCAATGTTTTACTATACTTTCTACTGAAGGGTTTCTTGATTTTTAAAGGAATATTGGTGAATAACTCATATGTATTTTGAATTTATTTCATGATTCATAAAGATGTATTGATCTTCTTTGACAAAAATGTTTAAAATTTACATATACAAGTTTCATATTTGGTATGGTCGGCAGAAACTAGAAGGTTGTAAAAGGTTGTGAAAAAGGCACAATTTAGAAAAGTATAGTATGTTATTATAAAAATAAATCTACTCATATATAATATAAGGAACATGTGACAGAGTAGGGGGAGCTAGTATTAATGTTTTTTTTTTACATCATGGAGGTGCCTAAAGTCACTTTAAATATTGTTGAGCAATAAAATACAATAAAAAAGAAAACAATCACCATGAGTACGCAACGACCCATAAAAAGAAAATATGATATGATCCTTACATGAACTTTAGCTCGCATTTTTTTTATAGAAAATTAATGAAACCTGGAAGTTTTTCACAGGTCAAAGTACAACAATGTTTCAATATTTTACAGTGCTTTTTCAGGAACAAATGTACATACAGTAGACTTAAGCAAGAAATTATCAAACTTGCCCTTACTCCAAAAACATTAAACTTGCCCTTATTCCAAGAACATTAAACTTGCCCTTATTCCAAGAACATTAAAGTGAAATGAGGAGTATTCTAGAATTTAATTCCATAAATGATTAGAGATTCTACAAACAGTTTGAGTAAATAATTGATTTCACAGCCACCTACATTTTTTAAATACAGAGAAGAAAAGATCTTGCGTTGGATGTGTGATTTTTATTTTTGACACAGACTTGTTACCAACATCATGTCTTGCTTTTTCTAGTATTATATATGGAAACAATATGTTCACTAAATGAAGATAGAAGTTATATAAATAGTCAACCTCAGAGTGTGTTTCTTTAAAGTGTTTAATCAATTTAGGATAATGCTTCTTATTCAAACAGCACTCCTGATATACAACAAATTTTTTTGGGAGTCATCCCTATACCCTGCATTAGAAAATGCTAATCTCCAGTATAGTGAAAATGAACATACTTCAATTTCGTTGACAATTTGTTTTCCTCTGAGATCTACTTAAGCACTATGGAATAATTTCGATCTCCAGTGCTATGAGTTATGTTTTACCCTTTTTGTTAACATGTCACAAAGGTGTTAAGAGAGTAGGCAAACTTTCAAACTCAGTAACCCTTTTATAGCCAGAAAAAAAGTTGTTGCACTGATTTGGGTTCAGTAGATGAAGTAAGATTGTTTATTACAGAACCTAATCAAATATTGTTGATCTTTGAAATGTTTTGCAATTGGCTATTACATACAAGTTCTGGCGCTTTCATTGCTAAAGGTTGGTTTTAGACAGGATCACCAAAATACACCATGAAACCACAAACAAAGCAATCCAATATAACCATAGTTTGTTAAACATGCTTACATAAAATAGATGACACGTCACCTTTTATTTTGTATTTATGTTTTTAAAGAAAACTGAGGACTATTCTAAAGCCAGTTTTAGAGCTCAAATGATGTGTGTTTGTTACTTCAATTTCTTTAAAATAATTCTAAATTCAAACAATATACAATAGTGAAAACATCCATTTTTCGACTTACTCATACATGTTAAATAAAAGGACAGAATATGTGTATTTATGAAGCAGTACAAAATAATCTGTTTGTGACTTTAAACAATTAAAAATTTAATTCCAAATGCTGGTACATTTCCAAATGATAACTGTCTTTAAATTAAATGGAAATAAAAATCAACCACACCCTACCTTCCTGGACAGCCACAAATGGATTGCTGCCATCAACGAATTTCTCAGTAAATGTAATTTTTTCAGTCTGTAAAATATCTTCATTCAAATTGAGGTCGTCCACTGCCATGCGAAATACTTCATAGTCTCTCCTAGCAGAGTCATCAAAAATAGCCCCTGAATAATAAAAAAAATACAATATAATTAGTGGGTGATAGCAGGTGCGAAAAGACAACTATGAACACCTATCATGGCAGCTTAATGCAATGTTGAAAAGAAATTGTGTTGCAGTAAGAGGAAAAATAGGACATTCATGGTTATGAATTGCTGCCCATAAACATAAATAACACATGAAATTTGTTCTCATATGAGTGCTGTATAGATGTTGCTTTCTGCAGCTTTGACAACTGATGCTATATTATGTGTCAGGTATAATAGGTCTTTTTGTACCTTATTCAGTAAGAAAAGCTTTTTAGTCCATGTACCATAATAAATGTCTATGACTATATGTAATACAGCTACAATAAAGCAGATCTAGGGTGACACTGCAGCTGAGTGTAGCCAGCCGTGAGAAGAGCAATTGGAAGCTGTGAGGACAATCAGGATGCACTAGTGCTTTGTATTCCAGTGCCAAAATGCATAACATTAATTCATGTTAAAAGGACTATATTTTGTTCTAAGCAGTGCAGGTAGTAATTTAGATCATTGTACAAAGTTGCAAAGATAAAGCATTCATAGCATGTGGTTATTGAAGTACATACACAAACAAAAATACATGATTTGGATTTTTAAAGATGATCATTCATTCGAATAGAAATTAATTCTCTAAATGGATTGATTTGCTGCTTTGACTGATTTTATATCACAACAATGCTTTGTCTAAAAATTTACTTCAGTATGAAAACACTTGAAGCAGCAGATGGATGTCATAGAAGTGTCTAACGTCTAATTGTATTTGTGTTTGCCTCCATTGCATCCAATGACCCATTTTTTTAACACCTTCTGACAGTTTAGTTGTATATATTTGATCTTATTAGAATGTTATGTGTATTTCAGTACAATACACATAGACTATTGTTGGGTTATGATAACACTTGCAAAGAAATGGCAATTGAAGAGAATAGAACATAATAATTACAAAAAAATAACTGTCTATTTAAAGCTCTGAGCTTTTTTTGCTCTTTTTCTTACTCATTTAAAAAAATGAAACCAATGATTTCTTGATCGTCTTTACTTCTCTTTTCTAATATGTGTATTTTTTTTATATCCAAATAGTAGTATTTTTTATTTTTCATTTCGAGAACACCTTCAATATTTATATACATTATTCAGGACAGGAAAGAAATGTCACTGTGTGGTGCACCTATAGAAAATTTATTAAAATGTAACCTTTATTTAATTTGGTTAAAAGTATAGCGAAATAAAATGACACATAACATGAAGGACATACAAAATTTCGTTAAAAAAGGATAAAAGTTATCCTTGCGACGTGGGGTCCCACAATCCTAATTCCCAATTTCCACTTAGATTCCGTACACTGTCTAGCAAAAATATTTTCTATTGTACATATAGATATGTGACAGGCAATGAACGTATAGATCTTAATTGAGAGAAAATAATCGCCCCACTCATAGGGGAAGCTCGGCGCACTTTCAAGCAAAATATTAATTAGGGTATATAGTATATAGGGCAGCGTCAATATATAATTCAGTTAACCAGTGCTGGTATTGAGGGAACACCGGTGGCAGATTAAATATAGTACTGGTGCGCTAATTGCATTAATTCAAAAATAGCGCTTATCAAGTATCTGACAGATAGCGTGTCGGCCGTGTGATTTAACAGTATGGACTGGCCGGTGTTCTTATATGGGAACACTGGCAGCCGTTCCAAACACAGTGTTCACACGCTAACCAAATGTGTTGGTAGCAGCGTTTAACCCTTTAGTCCCTGGAGTGCGGCGTGTTCTATCGTGACACGCCGTCTCTCAATTAACAGGACTGGGTACAATATCTGACCGGTATCGTTTCCGCAGCGTTAATCTACAATTTAAACTTTGACAGCCGCTCTAAATGTAGTGTTCACACGCTGACCACCGTCTCGGTAATAGCGGTGATCACTTTACGCTGACTGAGCGTATCAGTAGCAGCGTTGACCCCTCAGTCCCTGGAGTGCAGCGTGCTCTTTCGTGACACTCCGTCTCCCAATACACAGGACTGGGTGATGGTAGATAGGAGTGCACCCTCAGCCAATGGGCTGTATGCTTATGCGCCCGCTCAAAGCCACAATTTTTAAGCTAAACAGATCAAAATTTTGTACATTTCAATGGGGGTGGGGGAGTGGGGATAGCCCACGAAGTGTACGGTCGGCGTACGCTTCGCTAATGAGCTTCGTCAGGACCAACCTGGGTGGTACCTGTGAGCTCTTTAAATACCTGTAGGTTCATGAATATGGTAATGCGCAAGTGCGCTCATTGGCTGTCAAAAATGTCACTCAAGGGTTGCATAATGCGTTATACGTTATGGTATGTGTTCCGTTCATATACGTTCGGTTGGGACAGCAGTATAGTGGTTAATGGGGAGATGCACAGTTATAGTGCGTTAGTGCGAATAAGGATTTGTATCACCATTCATTGGCCCTTATTCTGATTGATGCGGACTTTACCGCGTTCTTACGGATCGCGTCTTTACGGCGTCTGCGCATGCGTGGAGAACGCTACGCGCATGTGCCACGCCTTGACTCGGTACCAGTTCGGACAAAGCCCGTCCAAAACTGGTCACCGCAATCAGTCGGGAAATAGGGGCGTATTATGGGCGTCATGCGGAATGACACATGGGCGTAGTTTCAAAGTGGGCAAAACGGGGCGGAAACATGGGCGGACACGGGGGAGTACACTTATGTTGGGGGGCGTACATTCGGAAACCACTCCGAATGCACGCGAGCAAAAAGGGCTGAAATGTGCGGTGTCCACAAGTGTACTATTGCTTTGCGGACACCACTCGTTCATGCGGTAGGCGAACGTACGCCTAATGACTACAACCATTAACACCTGAACCCAATACAATCTACTCCTTTACTCATTACTCACTAATAGGACGCTTGTCAGTGCTTTAATTGAAACCATTGCTGCTTCAAGGAAACCTTAGTAATCCCCCACATATGCTGTACTTGTCCCACACTTAAAAACTGCTAACAATTGACATGACAGAATATTAATACTAGCAATACACATGTGTATTCGACATGTACTCATGAAACCACACATTTTGGGTAAAGTAAACACATTTATTTATATTCATGTCACACTCAATGCCACTGTCATGCAATGACCATAAAATTAAACATCAAAACTATAAACAACATGCCAGGAATGCAGCAAAATAAATAATAATAAAACACAAATATAATAGCACACAGATGGACTCCAGCACCTCCTATGTGCCACTGCACATGTAGCCAGTGGGAAATGAGGAGGCTGCTGGCCCTTCTACAGCAGGGCAAGCTGCACCTGACCATTCTCCAGCAGGGCACCCTACACCTGGCCCTTCTGCAGCAGGCCAACCTGCAGCTGGCTCATATGCACCATCAGCAGACTCATTTGGAACACAACCGGGGACTTCACCAGATAGTACCATGGCCATCACTTCAAGTACAGCTGACAGTAATGCCAGGCACAAGAGGGCAACAGGGGAACCACAAAGGACATATGAAGCAAGGGCTCATCTGGTTCCCCTCAGCACGTGATTGGACACAAGAAGCTGACACACACAGCACAATGGAAGATTTGGGAACACATAACGGTAGAGATTAATGCGGCCACAAGTTCATTTCCGACCACGTTTGGCCTTGGTAGGCTCCTTGGCCTGTGCAGCAGCTCTTCGGGGACGCCCAGATGCTGGGGCAGGTGGAGCAGATGATGTGGAGGGGTTGGCTGGTCTACCCCTCCTGCCAGCAGGGAGTGTTTCCGCTGGTAATGCACCAGAAACGGATGACATTAGGACCCTGTTGCTGGTAACCAGCTCCACCATAAGCTCATTATGGTGGAGGAGGAGATCATTTTGGCGGGTGGCTTGCTCGGCCAGCACCTGAGCACTTGCAGCCATGGCCTGATGTGACTCAGCCATGGCCTGCATGCTCCCAGCGATGGACTGCTGGGTGCTGACCAAGCTCGCCAGGATCTCCTCGGTCCTACGCATCCGTTCTGATGCCAAATCTCCCTGCTGGTTGATGTCCACAAGCACCTGGGCCAAGGCGGCCAAATCGGCTTGGCCCGATGCCTGCTGCTGCACAGGCCTACCTCTGGGGCCAGGTGGCACGGACTCCTCCACCTCCTGAGCAGAGTCCTCACCAAGCGGTGGGGTGTCTGTGGGAAAAGATAAACACAATTAGGAGACATTCTACGATAATTACTTGCACAAGTTTATGGCATGACCAATATTTACCTTCCAGAAAAGACGCAAACACTTCAGCTGGGGCCTCGCTATCCATCGTGCTCACCCCCCTGATCTCCTCAACTGAGATACAGCTCTCCGCCATCTCCTCCAGGGGGGTGAGCTCTAGCCCTGATGGCATGGGGCCGGCCCCAGATGTCTGGCTGTGGTCCCACCGCTTGGTCATCTTCCTCTTCAGGTTGGTTTTGAAGTCCTGCCACCTGCAATGTAAGTTGACATATTAATACATGTCACTCCCAATGTTAGCTGTTGCAGCCATTGCTATGTGCTACATCTTACAACATGTGATTAATGTCCCATATATAATATTACATGCAACTATGATATCAACCGTTACAATACACATTCACAATCACCCTACTCTGACTCTCAAGGAAATAACATGGCAATAATGTATGTGTATCGTAACAACCTCATGTGCCATTTGCAAAATGCATATAAGCATCAATTAAATCATTACTTGGCTATTACTGGGCACATGTATGACAAAACAACTTGCCTCTTCTTCACATGGTCCGTCTCACGAACTTGTGGCGCAACTGCATTAATCTCTGCCGTTATCTGTTCCCAAATCTTCCATCGGCGTGTGTGTGTCAGCTTCTCGGATGGGCACTCTATCCAATCACGTGCTCGGGGAACCAGGATGGCCAGCTCCTGTGCTTCATATGCCTTGTTTTTTTTTGGTGGTTCGGCTGTTGCACTGGCTCGCCCCTTGCTACGTCCCTGGCCACGCCCCCTGGCACCAGTCGCTGCACTTGAAGTGCTGGCCATGGTACTACCTTGTGAAGTCCCCTGTTGTGTTCCAAACAAATCTGCTGATGGTGCAGATGAGCCAGCTGCAGGTTGGGCTGCTGCAGAAGGGCCAGGTGTTGGTTGCTCTGCTGTCGAATGGTCATGTGCAGCTTGGCCTGCTGTAGAAGGGCCAGCAGCCTCCTCATTACCCACTGCCTGCATGTGCAGTGGCACATAGGTGGTGCTGGAGTCCAGCTGGGCAAAAAGTTGCTGGAGCTCTGGGTCTAACTCTGGTTGGGAGCCAGACATGTTAGCAACAACATTGTCACCCTGTAATACACCTTTTTATACTGTTTGAGTATCCTGTTTGGCGGACATCAGCGGCAGCTGCGTTCCGTGCGTGAGCGTACGTCGCTGTTCTTTCGCGCCGCATACGGTGGCGGAAATTCCATTGTGGAAAACCTGGCGAAAGTTCTAAATGAAATACTGGTCACCAATTATAACATTGCATAGAATCTTCGGATACACCTGGGACTATTGCACAATACACATGCTATTTGCTAGCATTACATGACATTTGATTCATGACTACTGGCGTATGATGGCGTTTGATTGCAAGCTAAAAGTAGCCCATTCCCTTAGAGAATCCACGCCACAAGTCAGGCAATACTCATCTCTACTGTTATAGACAACACATGTGAGAGCCCTATAAATAGTGAGTTGCTGGTAGAATCAGTTGTCTCCAGATCACGACTTGTCAGGGTCTAAGGTAAGCTCTTCCATGCTCCTTGTAGATATGATATCCATTCACTATGTAAGTGTATGAAGGTATGCACCATTGCCTCACTGCCTACAGATTGTTGGGCCAGCAAAAAAGTGTGTGTATCATTATTGCAACATGTCACATGTTCACTATTTCACTCACAGGTCTTAAACCTGTGTGGGTTCATCTATTGCAGGACAACATGTCCCAGCAATAGATGAAATGTCTCATAGTACATGAAGTTGGCAAAAAATGCTGACACCTTTATCTGTGTGTTTTGGACGGTGTGTATTGAGTTCATATTATTGTGTCATCATTATAGAGTCAAATGGATCTGCGTGATTACACGGGGCGGCCATCAATTGTACGTATAGAAGGCTACAAATCAGTTTGTAGTGGGATATGGCCATTATGTGCATAGGTGCATCAGTATTTATGTTCATTTCTTTATAGGTTGCAGAAGCTATTCTGCGCTACATGGAGAGGAGGCTAAGGGCACTTGCGGCTCTCCCCACTCGTCGCCCAAGGAGGCCAGGACGTGCTAGAATCTATCGCACACGGGTGACTCTGTTTGCTATGCCCGATGATGAGGTACTTACTAGGTACCGGTTACCCCCAAATGTAATTCTGGATCTGCTCAACCTAATTCAGAGCGATTTGGAACCTCTACACGGGATCACGACAGCAATTCCGCCTCACACACAGCTGCTGGCGGTGTTGCATTTCTGCGCCTCAGGATCGTTCCAACAAGTAGTGGCAGTACTTGCTGGAATATCTCAGCCGGCCTTCTGCCGAATCCTGAGGCATGTGACGTCGGCCATGTTCAGGCGCAAGGGGCACTTCATGGCCATGACATTTTCCCCCGAGACCCTGCGCAGAAGCCAGCACGCCTTCCAACAAATTGCTGGCTTCCCTAATGTGATAGGGGCTGTGGATGGCACCCATGTACCATTTGTGCCTCCATCTCGAAGTGAGAAGATATATAGGAACCGCAAATTGTTCCACTCACTGAACGTGATGGTGGTATGTGGCCCATCCATGGAAATTCTCGCCTTCAACTCGAAGTTTCCCGGAAGTGCCCATGACTCGCATGTCATCCGACAAACCGGGATATGGCAAAGACTACAAGAGCTGGAAGGCCGTGATGCGTGGGTTCTGGGTGACTCCGGTTACCCATGTACGCCCTGGCTACTTACGCCGTACAGCTACCCAGCACCGGGCCCACAGGAGGCATTCAATGTGGCGCATGTTGCCACCAGGCAAGTGGTGGAGCGCTCAATTGGCCTTTTAAAAGGTCGATTTAGAGTGCTCCACCGCACTGGTGGTGACTTGCAATATGCGCCTGAAATGGTGTCGAGGATCGTGGGCCTGTGTGTATTTTTGCATAACATTGCTGTGCGGCGTGAGATACCCTTTGAGGAGTGGGAGGTACCATCTGAGCCGCAAGATCCGCCCATGCGCCCATCCCGCGCCCCTGAATGCCGGAGGGGATACCAGCTGCGGGACTCTGTGGCGCAAAGATATTTCAGGTACATGTTATTGAGTTGACATAACACACCCATTTTAGTCACAATCACCCCTTCAAATAAGTCCAGTGTGTTAGTTGTCAGTGTTACAAACCGACCATTAGCCAGCCTGCCCTCCTAATGCCAAAGAAATAGGAGATATTTAGCATATGTGTTTGGTTTTGGGGGAAGTTCAATATAGGTGGGAATTATTATACCTTGGACAAGGCATCTAATGTGTTTGTTATATCTTCATTATTGTAGTTGATACTATCCCTGATGACTGGTGAGTACATTGATTTATTCTATAATGTGTAGGGGATTATTTCCTGTGTTGATGTATGATTTGTTTGCATATATATATATATATATATATGATGTTGGAATTTATGCACATGTTTCAACATTTCAAGGAGCATGCAGCCAGGCAGCCAGGCAGGCAGGCAGGCAGGCAGGCAGGCAGGGCTGCTGTATAATGCTGGTTTCCGGATACCTGCAAGTGTGTGTATGTGTCTTTTACACATAAATGTACGCATACACATATATGCATAGAGTAAGTAATGCTAACTACAGCTATGCGTTGCTAAGCTATAGCACGCGTTGCTTGGCGGAGCGCGGGCTCATTGGATTTGCTAAGTGCATACACACTGTGTTTTATATATATCAGATTTGTTCATTGCCATACATCAACACTACGGTTTTGAAGGCATGCGAATTTGTCACCATTTGTGTTGGCGCAGAGACGCTGTTAATGTAAAAATGAACAATAAAGTTATTAACACAAATAACTGTGATCAACCAATGCCACCACCTGATTGGTTGATAGATGCCATTGTCAACATGGCGGAGACACGGAGGGCAGAACCCTTCACGCATGAGGAGCTGCGAGTTCTTGTCTCCGTCATGGAGACAAGGCTGGGCCGTGCGGGGCCCTTCATAACCAACCGCCATAAGCGGAGGGCCTACGCTGCGGCAGGGCGCCGGATTTACGCCCGCACTCGGGTGCGTAGGTCCCTCGGGCAGCTGGAGAGGCGGTGGTCCGACCTCCGCAGGCGCCAGCCCCAGCTGCTCACACAACTAAGGGGCGAAATTGCGGAATGTGAGTATTTTAGCTATGAAATTTCGCACTTACAACATAGCATATATAAGCAATAAAATGTGTCTCATGATAAGTGGGTGTCCATGGGTTTAAAAGTCCATAGACTGTTATGTGTGCTTCTTCCTGGTTAACATGCAGTCATGAGGCTTTTATATGTAATGCCATAGCATTGAGGATTCTGATGCATACAATGTGCCCGATCTAATATGTGTTACACATTGATAAATGCCTGGGTTGTAATGTGGGAACAAATTACTAACCATCACATAATAATTTGAATGACACACTTTGGAGTCCATTAACAGTAAGGAGCTACTTTCCTGCATCGTTTGCCATCATTATCACCCTTCCATGTATGTCTTGTTTTGGATTAATAAATGTGCCCCAATGAGCCAACATTGACCATGATGTTTTTTTCTACCACACAGCACGAGCCCGAGCCCGACAGGCCCGTGAACAGGCGGAGGCAGGCCTGGCCCAGGACGAGGGCCAACACCCCGAGGAGGAGGTGCCGGCAAGGGTGGAGGAGGAGGAAGTTGGCCAGGAGCAAATGGTGGAGGAGGAGGTGGAGGAGGAGTTTGTGGCGGAGGAGGAGGTGTTGGTGGCGGAGGAGGAGGAGGAGGAGGAGGAGGTGGTGGTGGTGGTGGTGGAGGAGGAGTTGGAGGAGGAGTTGGAGGAGGAGGTGGAGGAGGAGGTGGAGGAGGAGGTGGAGGAGGAGGTGGAGGAGGAGGTGGAGGAGGAGTTGCAGGAGGAGGATGTTGTGCCCGAGGAGATGGCGGAGGAGGGGGCTGAGGATGCCACAGTTGCCCCGGACACCTCCAATTCAGAGGGGGAGGAGGCGTGCCAGGCACCGGAGTCGGCGCAGATCGGTATGTTGACATAATGCATAATTCATGAAGTAGTTGTACTGGTATTTGTTTTTTAGCACTGTTGATTACTAATTTTGGGCCCATACTAATCATATAGACCCCAAAGTGGGTAGCTACAGATACAGGTACGGGTTAGATGGGGTGTCCAAGGCATCCCTTTCATCCAGGACACCTCTGAATTACACAGGTTTGTGGGATGGGTTGGAGGTCCATTTTGACTGCCACATAACCGTTGTAGTTAAACAGGATCCTGGAGTAAAGGGATGAGTGGATCATTTGTGGCTTAAATTCACCTGCTGCAAGCGTGGATTATGACCCATCAAATAGTGGAATCTATATTGTTGGTGAATGTTATTTATAAACTCTAGGATGTATGCTATAAATGGAGTATGGCCCGGCCTACCTTGGAATGGAGTCAGAAGTTGCCAGTGTCCCAGGAGCCTCCTCTACCTAAACACCCCCTGTACTTCAGTTTTTTTTTTGCCCGTCACAGAATTGTAGGTTGGTTTAGACAGAATTATGATTTTGAGGATGTGTACTGTGCATTCCTTACATTTGCATAACTCCCATGCCACGAACCATCACTGAACTTATAGACTGAGCAGATTGTGACAAGTTCTTATTGACGGAGCCCATGACCTGCTTGTCATTGGTTAGTCATGGGTGGGTTGTGACTGAGAAGAAACAATATGACTGTTATGTCTTCTGCAGAGTAAAGTGTATAGGCCACAAAATACAGTATGTAGTAAATAACTTAGCATGTATGTATATATGTGTCATATCTATTTATCTATGTGTGTCTCTATCTCTCTACATCATGGGTCCTCAAAGTGCGGCCCTCCAGATGTTGTGAAACTACAAATCCCGCCATGCCTTGCCACAGTTTTAACACTTCCTTATAGCAAAACTGTGGCAAGGCATGCTGGGATTTGTAGTTTCCCAACATCTGGAGGGCCGCAGTTTGAGGACCCATGCTCTACATAGATATATATATATATATATATACACACATGTCACCTAGCATTTGTGCAATTTATGTCGCAGTATGTGAAATGTATGCAAGAATAACATGACTAATTGTTGCCCCTTTGACATGCCCACAGATGACACCACACCGGCAGATGAGGGTGTGCATGGGGCCCTCCGGCGACTTGAGCACCATCTGCGGCTGGCGCAAGCCGACCTGCAGGACCTCAAGGACCAGCTTCTTTAATTTTGATTTTTATATTTTTTAAATTATGTTAATTGTGGCATTAATAAAATTGTTTATGCAAGTTCACAGTTGTTGGTTTTATTTGCACTTTAAATAGTATATGTGTAGATTGTTTATAATCTTTTACACAGGGTGTAATACAAAGCATTGCACTTACATTGCTGTAAGGGTTAATGTGTGCTATGCATGTGTTAGGCATGCTTGTAAGGATATATTGGAATCTAATTGATTCCAATTCCAAATAAGCAGTTTTTTATGAGGATAGGTAATTGAATAAGTGGGTCATGTGATGTCTTGCAGAAGATACTTCATAGTGGGTTGTTTGGCGTAAATCCTCCGCTTACGTGCGGTAGCACCGCTTGGCTCCCGTTCGGATGCGGTATTCCCGAGCATACTCTGTAATACTCTGTAATACCGTGCCGAATCGGAGTGTTTCTCCCGCACACGCATGGTTTGTATGTCGTCCGTAAACACGCCCTGTTCTTAAAGAGTGAGTCCGTCCGAATGCGGAGGACACGTGGGCGTTTCTACGGACGATGGCCGCATGCGGCAAAACACCGTGGCGTGCGGACCGCTCCGTAAGAATGCGGGAATATCCGCACAGATCAGAATAAGGGCCATTGTGAGTAATGCACGGACAAATCCGGGAGCAGTATATTGGTTGGCCAGTTAGACTGTCAATCAAAATACGTGTTACACCGGAATAAGTGCCCCGTGTATTGTTTACTGATCTCATGGTCTCCATGGTTACAGCAGTCCGAGTGTCAGAAAGAGGAAGACACATAATGACCATTGTATTTGTTAGCTTCCTCAGGTAAGGTAGTGTATATATGCGTTTTTAAACTTAACCCGATTACTCAACAAATTTGGCATCCTAAGTTTATCCCGTTTACTGGTTAGGATGCGATGTCCACCAAATGCGGCAGCATATTGGTTCCTGGGGATATGTACAGACTGTATGGATCAAGGAGGTTACAATCATGTTTGATTATAAATAATGCGCGGACAGTTCCCAAGTTACCAAGCTGTCAAACGGAATGAGTGTCGCCTGGTGATGGGTGCCTCGTACATGATGGATGGTCTCCAAGGATCTGGTAGTTCAAACGTTAGCAGGGGACATGGGGTGGCCGTTCTTATAGAATTGCTGATGTCCCATATTTCGGAACCCCAGTGATGACCATATAATCTATGTCATCATTGAAAAATGTGGATGAATATGACGGCGGGGATTGCAGATAGTGGGAGACATGTATAACAGATCGAGTGATCAAGAAGAAGCAGTGTACTCTTCTAATGGAGAGATTGGTGGAAAAGGGAGAATAATTGAAAATCGTGGAGTGTGTATCGATCATAGATGTCCCTAGTGGGTTTGAGACAGAAGACAAGTGGTGACAGAATATTAATTATTAAAATGCAAAAACACGCGTGCATGGCAAATCAGCATAAAGAGGTGTATGAAAAGGAGAAAAAAATAGATAATTAAAATAATGAGAAAATATACAAATATTGTAAAGAAATATAGTAATAAATGTGTATATTAATTATGTCTTAGGAGATGATGATGTCGATAAATAGGTGTCAAAACAAAAATAAGTGGATAATACTGTGAATTTGATATCCAGGATTATACATCCAACTGAGGGTCCATACTATCGTCACCCACCGCGTATGTGGTGGGGGTGACATGTGATATATTTAGACACATGTACACCATACGCGGGGATGGGGGGCGACAGTTAGTACCCAGAAGGTGTCTTCCCTGAATTGTATTATATAGTGAATGTGGTCCTTCCGTGTAGTGGTTTTTATGTAGATTGAAGTGACAAATGTTGAAAATTAAAGAGAAATATTATTGGATGATGAGAGAATATGTAAACAATGATTCTCTCAAATGACAGCGCTTCATACGTTGTCAATATGTGATGGAATGAAAAAAATTATATATATAATATATAAAATATTAAATATATGATGAAAAGAATATATATATAGGTGGAATTAGAATAATAATATAGGGTTGTTCTTTTCTTTTGTGATATGTTGACCACTATGCGCTCCCGTAGATTCAAGAAATGAAAATCGATGGTCTTGTTGGTAAATGCTATATCGTTATGAAATATCAAGGTTGAGTGTACTGAGGCTATCAGATCCCAGTTGCGGTAACGTATATCTCAGGAAGGTTTATACAGTTGTCATATCAAGCACAATGATGATGGTAGATCAAGATGGGTGAGATAAAGTTAGAGGAAAACAGTATAATTGTTTTCTTCATTCAATCCTGATGGGCACATAGAACCCATCAGGAATATTAGGCGGGTTTCCTGTTTTAAAAGTTCTTTATCCCAATCGCCCCTCCTTATATTCATGGTGACTTTGGTCATCCCAAAGGCCCTTAGGCCATTTGGGACGCCGTGGTGATATTTGAGGAAATGCCTCGCCACTGGGGTCAGAGGTTTAAAGTTGGCTTTGTCTCTTGAGGCGTTTTTAATATTTAGCAGGTGTTCAGATAACCTTTTTTTTAAAAGGCCTGCGGGTTTTCCCGATATACTGCTTTCCGCAGGGACACTCTATATTGTATATGACCCCTGCGGTGTCGCAGGTGATATAATCCTTAATTCGCCAGGTCTTGCCAAATTTGTCAGTATATGTGTCACGTGGCACTATATACATGCACACCTTACAGGTGCCGCACTTAAAGGTACCCTTCTTCCTGATTTTCACCGCGGTCCCTTTTTCCAAATGGCTGTGTACCAAAATGTCTTTCAGATTTTTACTGTGCCTCCAGCTGATGTCAACCTTATTGCTAAGGATCTCATTCAAATCTTCATCAGTCTTCAGAATGTTAACATGTTTGTTCAATATTTGTTGCACTTTCTGCCACTCTTTACAGAACGTGCCGACAAAATGTATCTTCTCCTTTTTCTCAGGTGTTTTGTTTTTAGGGACCAGGAGTTGTTCTCTTTTGATTTTGTGTACATCTTTTCTGGCTTTTTGGGTAGATTTTTTGCTGTACCCCCTGCTGTGTAGTCTAATATCTAGTTCGTCTGCTCTTTTTTTGTATGTCTCGTCGTTGGAGCAGTTTCGTCTGGTTCTGAGGTATTCCCCTTTGGGTAGACCCTTGATAACAGGTGGGAAGTGTGCACTCTGGTTGTGTAACAGCGAATTGGTAGATGTCTTCTTACAGAAGATGTCAGTACTGATGGTACCATTGGTCTCAACATAGATTCGTAAGTCCAAATATTCCACCTCCCTTTGGCTGGCATGATGGGTAAGTCTGAGGTTTAGGTGGTTGTTATTCAGTACTGTCAGAAATTCCTCAAATAGACTCAGATCTCCTTCCCATATAAGGAGGAGATCGTATATGTATCTCAACCATATGAGTACATGCCGGGTGTAGATTTCATTGCATTCTGTAAAAACTATCTCCCGCTCCCACCACCCCAGGTACAGGTTGGCATACGTGGGGGCACAAGTGCTCCCCATCGCAGTCCCCTGTACCTGGAGGTAGAACTGATCATTACATACAAAGTAATTCTTAGATAGAACGAACTGTAGCAGTTTTATAATAAAGTCATGGAGTGGTGTTTCCTTTTCCACGCTCAGGAAGTATTTGGAGGCCTGTATACCGTATTGATGGATTATACTGGTATACAGGCTCTCCACATCACAGGTGACAAGCCAAGCGTTGGGACTCAGGGTGATGTCCTGAATCTTGTTCAGGACATCCATGGTGTCCCGAACGTATGAGGGTAATGTGTTAACGAACCTCCTCAAATGATAATCCACGAACTGACTGGCTTTTTCAGTCAGTCCGCCCATGCCAGACACAATGGGTCTTCCTGGTGGATCAGCCTCATCTTTATGCACTTTGGGGAGCAGATATAAAGTGGGTATCTTGACATGTTTAACAGCGAGGAAGTCATACTGTGCTTTTGAAATGACTCCATTGCCTTTTGCTCCTTCCAGCATCCGCTGATAGATGTTCAGGAAATCATCCGTGGGGTTAAATGTGAGTTTCTTATAACATGTCTTGTCAGAGGCGTAACTAGACATTCATAGGCCCCATAGCAAAAGTTTGTATGGGCCCCCTATTTAGCAACTGTTGGTAATAAATGAATATAGCACATATACCTTAGACTGTAAAGATGGGCCCCCTTCAGCTCTGGGCCCCATAGCAGTTGCACTCCTTGCACCAATGGTAGTTACGCCTTTGTGTCTTGTCCCTTAACTGTCGATCTAATTCCTTTTGGTATTTGTTTAGGGACCAGAGCACCACATTGCCTCCTTTATCAGAAGGTTTTATTATGGTGTCACCCCATTCACTGATTTCCTTCAGGGCTCCCCGTTCGAGTGTATTCATATTATCCTCAAAATTAAAAAGATGTTTATTGAGTTCCAGATCATCTAGATCCCTAGTGACCATTTCGAGGAACACCTTTGCTTGGGGGCAGATGGAGAAATCAGGTAGGAAAATAGATTTTCTCTTTAGTGCTGGTGTGTTGGTGTCTGTGCCTACTGATGAGACATTTTCAGCGATGTTAATCTCGTTATCATCTGTCAGGCTCTCTAGAATCTCAAGGATCCCTATGTCCTGGTTGTCAAACATTTCGTCAATTAGTAGTTGGTGTGGGTCAGAGTTGATGGTAGATGCTTGTTGGGAGGTACTAGGATTATCTGCGTGTTTCTTGAAGAATTTCTTCAACAACAGTTTTCTTACGTATAGGTTTAAATCCTTCTGGTATTCAAAGCGGTCGAATGACTTAGTAGGGGAAAAACCGAGGCCTTTGCTGAGAACAGCTATTTGGGTTTCATTGAGTATGTGGTCTGTGAGATTGATGATCCTCAGAGAGTCAACAGAGGCTACCTCCTGTAACGTCTTGTCTCTCTCCGGTCTTCCCTCCAATCTCTCGGTCCCCTTTTGGGTCTTCTTTCCCCTCCTAGTCCTCCTAAATCTCTTCCCAGGGTCTCTCTGAGATCCCTGGGACTGACCCCTAAAAAATGGGTATTGCGTCTGTCAGTGGTCTGATGTGTCTGGTCAGTTTGTTCACTGTCAGATGAGTCGATATCTGAGGTGGTATATCCCGTGGTACTACTCGGGGGTTTCCTCCTATTGTTTTGACTGTATAGACTTTATTCGTCTGAAAGTCATTGAGGTCTCTTTGGAGTTTGCTCTTTTTACGACTCACAACCTCTTTTTCCACACCTTCTAATTCTGTTTTGATCTTAATGTATGCTTTCTGGAACTTGTCCAGTTTCTCAAAGTTCTTTAGCTTGTCACTTAATACATTTATTTCCTGTGTGCATTTGTTCAAGACTATCTCATCATGTTTTATCAGAATATTAATGAGGCTGAAGGAACATGTCGTGAGGGTCTTTTCCCACTCATGCTTAAGGGTGTCATTAGCCAGTTCAAAAGAGGGGAATACCCTAGGTCGTAGGCCCCTAGGAGTGATTTGCTGTTTAAGATAGTTTTCGAAAGTTGCTTTGTTCCAAAAGGTCCTGGTCTGTTTGGCCAGGACAGTTTTCAGTGTGTGCATGTCGCTAATCCAGTCTTCTTTACTGGTGTCTATTTGTGTCAGATCACTGACAAGCATATTCTCTAGACATTTCTGGAGATTGTTCTGTCTATCACTTAATTCCTGTGTTAGGCTAAAGGCAGTTGCTGCAGTTGCAGATGCTGGCACAGCCGTCGGAAAGAGAGACATGTTTTACTCTTTAACAGGTTTTTTATAAGAGCTCACAAGTTTTCCACACTCGGGATATGTTTAGTACAGTGGATAGAGAGTAATACACTGAATGTGCCGTGCTGATCACCGAATGGTGCAATGGCACCTCACAAATTGTATATTTAGGAGAAAGGGATGGTAATCGCACAGGAGAAATATGATAAATCAAAAGAGATGAACCCTCAATAAGTGCTTTGCGATATAAATTTATCTGACAGGTGAGGGTGTGCTACCACGGGACATGGGTAATTGCATACATTATTCAGGACAGGAAAGAAATGTCACTGTGTGGTGCACCTATAGAAAATGTATTAAAATGAAACCTTTATTTAATTTGGTTAAAAGTATAGCGAAATAAAATGACACATAACATGAAGGACATACAAAATTTCGTTAAAAAAGGATAAAAGTTATCCTTGCGACGTGGGGTCCCACACTCCTAATTCCCAATTTCCACGTAGATTCCGTACACTGTCTAGCAAAAATATTTTCTATTGTACATATAGATATGTGACAGGCAATGAATGTATAGATCTTAATTGAGAGAAAATAATCGCCCCAATCATAGGGGAAGCTCGACGCACTTTCAAGCAAAATATTAATTAGGGTATATAGTATATAGGGCAGCGTCAATATATAATTCAGTTAACCAGTGCTGGTATTGAGGGAAACCCGGTGGCAGATTAAATATAGTACTGGTGCGCTAATTGCATTAATTCAAAAATAGCGCTTATCAAGTATCTGACAGATAGCGTGTCGGCCGTGTGATTTAACAGTATGGACTGGCCGGTGTTCTTATATGGGAACACTGGCAGCCGTTCCAAACACAGTGTTCACACGCTAACCTTCAATATTTAGAAAAAAAAACTGAAAAGCTCATTACAATATGTAAAGCAATAAAAAAATGTAAATGTGTTATTCTTAACATAAAAATATCTGATTTCCTTGTCACATTATACCACACCCTTCAAATATTATAAATTAGCACAATGTATTTTTAGAATAGAGCTACCTTAAATAAAGTTGTTCAATAAAGTTGAGTTTTCATATTCGTTTTTGCAGAATGTCTTACACGTGCCTACAGCAAGAGCTACAGCAGGTGCATATTTGTTTTATTTTTACACCAGTTTGACTAACAAAGTACAATTTTGTCAAATTTTAAGAGGAAAGTTAAACAAATAGTATTCATCATGGTACCACCAATGTAAACGTAGCCTTCAACATGTTCCCAGGGCTAAGCTAGATTATAGACACACTAGATCAAGACCTTTAAAGATTATGAAAGAGTAATAGGATAGAAAAATGACAAGCGAGTAGCTGCCAAGGATTTGGGCTATACTTTGCTGAAGAAAGAAGGTAATTGTATCCTACAGGGAACATCTGTCAAGGCGATGAATAGCATATATTTAAAAAAAAACATAACAAAAAAGAAGCAAAGTTTGTTTTACTATATCAAACAAATATATCATACTAATCTGTTTTATCCATGAGTAAATTCAGAAAATATTTGGACTATCCCTGAAGTATAGATGTTACTGAGAATAAAATTACATTTGTAAAATTAATAATTCACAGATAATTAGAGTAAACTGATTAACCTAGTCAAGCCAGGTACTTTACCATTAATAATTAGTGTAAGTTAAAATTACATTGGCAGTAGAGATGTGCACGGACCCTGTGTTCTATTTCATCATCATAATTTGGTTTTGGAAAAACCACTCTCAAGTGTTTTGCTTCAGATTCAGTGTTTAGTTTTTGATTCCTTTAAAATCAATAAACACTACTAAAAGGTTAAATAAAAACATTAAAAACAGGCTATTTACAGAGATTGGCTTTTTGTTCCAAGTTTTGAACTGACTACAGACCTAAGCCAAGGCTCAGTTCCACTTTGAAACCAAAGTGATTCTGAACTGGGACTTTGATTTGAACCCCTCAGTCTGGGTGTGTTCATATTTCTAGAAACTGTTCCTAGCACAGCATTCAGAACCATTGGCACCATTTAAAAGTCAGCCACATTACCCCAGTTTCCAGCACAGCATCCAGATTGACTGTTCTCAGCCCAGTATCCAGCTGCAGTTTTGCTGGTCTAAAGTCTAGCAGCAAGCACCACCAGTCCAGATCTTAAATTCACATGAAATCCAGTCCTACTTCCTCATGGTTAAGCTTCATCATCATCCTATAAGTTTTCATCCTCTCAGTTGCCTGGACTTCAATTCCTCTCTGACTCACATATCTCTAAGAATACCCAAAATAACCCAGATCCTGATCATGCACAGGAATTTCCTCAAGCTACCCAGCTTCCTATATTGCTTATTCTACTATTCCTGGCCCTGATGCCAGCCCGAGAACACAAGCTAACAGTTTGTACTGGCCATATACACTTGGCAAGTGTTCATGGTTCAGGAGCAGACTCTATGCCAATTTTAATAAGTCAAATAGAGAGTCAGGAGGATTTTAAAAGGCAGCCAGTGAACTTTATCCAAGAAATGTCTAGGAGTGTATATCATTTTCAATTATTCTCTCTGAAAGAGGTGTAACTCCTCCTATATATGAAACTGCTGTTTTACTCCTCCATGCTATGTTAGTGCCGGTATCCCATCTTCAAGTATCATTACTGAACAGATTCTTTAACACATGTGTGATCTAATTTTGAGTTGCAAGCTGCTAACGTTCCTACAGCTAGGACTCCTGTGGCATACTTAATCTCTTGGCTAACCAAACAAGATCTTTCTGACCAGACAACCTTTTGAGTGGATCTCCCAAATCTGGGACCAATTGGATCATCTATTGTCCAACTATCATGAGTTTATCTCCAGCTTCCAAAGAATCTTTGATGAACTATGAAGTACAACATCTTCTTCAACATCATATTGCTGCATACATAAGTTATTCAGCTCCAAACCTTGCTCTCATAGTTAAATTGGAATTAGGATGTGCATTTTTTGACCTTCTAGAGTGACCTTTTTGATAAGCTGAAAGACATATTGGTAACCAGTGATATCCCCCCTCATTTGGATGATCTTATCTCACTTTAAAATACTCTTACAATAATATTAATATTTAGCAGAATTAGATGAATTGTAGAACCTTACTTTTCCCAAATATATAAAATATTTGATTGGCTCTGTCTGGTGGGTAAAAGCATTAACTCACAAGGTTGCCAAGTAAGTGTGCATTTAAAAAAATGTATATTTGGATATGATTTATGGTTTTTATCTAGAGATGCCTGTAAATATAATTCAGAAATGGAAGGAGCCTCTAACATTTTGTGTTTAAACAAGGAGCCCAATAATTTCCTAGATCTAGAATCACATTTAAAGCAGAATTTGTTAACTTATCCTTTGGGAGTGGCAATGTCTGTTTGAGTCATTATACCTTGAGGATAATATTTATTTATTATCAGTTATTTATATAGGGCACACATATTACCTAGTGCTGTACAGATAATGATTGGATATTCACATCAGACCCTGCCCTAGTGGAGCTTACTATCTATATTCACTACCACATGAACACGCACACACATTCATTAAATAAAGGTTAGTTTTGTTGGGAGCCAATTAACTTACCAGTATTTTTTGGAATCTGGGAGGAAACCCCCGCAAGCACAGGGAGAATATACAAACTCTGCACAGTTATAGTCATGGTGGGGACCAAACCCATGACCTCAGCACTGTAAGGCAGTAATACTAACCATTAGTGCCTTAATATTTAGTAAAGTGTTATTCACTGCTCGAGTAATAAACCTGCAGGCGGCCTTAAAGGTACAAATTGAAAGGTTTCCTAGTTCTCATCTTACCTATCTGATCATTCTTTCAGTGTTCGCTTTTCTGATTGTACCTCCTCTTCACTACCTCTGTCAGTTGGAGTTCCGCAGGGCTCAGTTTTAGGTCCTCTGCTTTTCCCAATCTATAACTCATCTTTTGGCAAACTAATCAGCTCTTTTGGATTTCAGTATCACTTGTATGCGGTCGATACTCAAATCTATCAGCCCCAGAGTTGTCAACAGTGGTCTTGGGCGGAGTCTCTGATTGCCTCTCTGCCATCTTATCCTGGATGTGTTCTCGCCACCTCAAACTCAATATTTCCAAAATGGAATTACTTATATTCCCACCCGCCAAGAACAGTTACCATACTGATATCTCCATACCTGTTGATCTACCCTACAACACCAGTTAGTTGCCTAGGGGTCATCCTCGACTCTGAACTGTCCTTTGTTCCCCACATTCAATCTATCTCCAAATCATGTTACATGCATCTCAAAAACATATCCAAAATATGACCCTCTCTCACACAAGACTATACAAGCTCTCTTATCAATGCATTCATTATATCCCGCATTGATTATTGCAATAGTCTTCTAACTGGTCTTCTCAAGAACAGACGCTTGCCACTGCAATCCATTTTAAATGCTGCTGCTAGGCTGATCTTCCTAGCAAGATGCTCATCGACTGCTGATCCACTCTGCCATTCCCTCCATTGGTTGCCTGTATTTTATCATATTCAATATAGAATACTTCTACTTGCATACAAAGCTATTAACCATACTGCACCATCATATATTTCTTTAATTATCACAAATAATCTCCCATCTCGACCACTCCACTCGCAAGATCGGTGTCTCTATTCTGCATGAATCACTAGCTCCCATTTACTGTTACAGGACTTTCATTGGGCTGCTCCCACCCTATAGAATGCCCTTCAATGCACAATAAGACTCTCTACTAGCCCCCAAACTTTCAAGTGTTCCCTGAAAACTCACCTCTTCAGACAAGCCTATCATATTAAAGTACCACATGCATAATCCTCTGAGGCACTTATGTATTATATAGCTTCCCAACTTGGTGAGACTGCTATGCTATTACTTGTGCCTGTCCTTGTGTTTCCCTCCTATGTGCCTATAAATTGTAAAATTTCAGCAGGGCCCTCTTACCTCCAAGTCCATCTGTTGTTAGCCAGTTTGTTTTATCACTGTCTCCAATTATAAAGTGCAATGGAATCTGCTGTGCTATTTAAGAAACAGTAAATAAATGAATCTAGAGCACAATTGAAATAGGTATTTTGTGTTACATTTTTTTACATAAAATGAGAAAGATATTTCTTTGGGCCATATAAAAACAAAGAAACTAGAGAACATTCTTTCAGATGTTCTATGGTAAGATGAAAACACAGTAAATGTGGATGTTAAGGCTTTGTGTATCCATAACTACACCCTTAGGATATTCTGAATATATTTTAAAATTGTATTCAAATATATTTATATGAAAGCAACTTCTTTCAGAGAACATAATCTTGTAACATTGGACTGCTATAATGGATTCAGAATGTTATTATATTGCTCCCTGGATATTTAGATACCATTTTCTAATGACAATCATGAACTCTCAAATACTCCCAATGCCCCTTAACTCTCACTTCCCATATCAACTGGAAATTTCATTCATATCAAGCATTACACAGGGAAATTATTTTCATTAAAATTAATTAGCTTTGTGATTGTGGTATTTCACCAGTTTAAACATTCAGGTTAGCTTGACATGATGGATTGCTTGGCAGTGTTACAGATGGGACTAGCAGTATGTTCACAATAAATAATAGGTCTAAACAAGGAAAACACGAATGAAGCAAAAATCTTGGAATCAAATTTGCTAAGCATAAATGCATTACTAGTCCAAGTCTGGCAACTTAATTAAATAGAGGTAATTAAAATGCTAAGGAGTACTTGGCTGTGAAATTTACCAGAAGTATGGTGTCAGAAAGCAGTGGCAGTTTTAGTTTTGTTATTAGTTTGCAAAGTCCCTTACAAGCTTAAGCTGATGGGATTTGAGTCAATTGTTTATGATGGACACATTTTCACAGTTCCCAGGAGGTATTAAAAAGTTCTCTATTAATTATAGGTGCATTCAAAGCTGGCAAAATAATTTTGTTATTCAATCTGCAATAAAAATGCATATCAATTGCTTCTTAATTAGGTCCAAAGTATTTTACAATTGTAAGTAATCTTGAACTGTTTCCATGACAATGACAATTATTACAGTATCAAATATAATGTATGTTTTTTTAAGACAACATTTTGTAAAATTCTTGAGTTCAAAGAGCATTTATAGTTAATAAAACAGTGTTTGCTCTCATTGTAAGTCTTACCTTCTAGTTTATTTTACATTGAAGAGAATCATATATATATATATATATATATATATATATATGCAATAAGATCGCACTCCATACAAAAAATATTCAACCGCTGGGGTGACGTCCAGAACTTTCCTTACAAGAAACAAAGTCCATGTATATAAAGACCAAAAAGACACACTCTCCAGACTGTTTGATGCAAAATAAAAAGCTGTGTATTTGTATTCACATAGACATCAAATGTAAAAAGAAGGGTACTCAACGTTAGCGTTTCAGTCCATAAAGGACCTTCCTCAGGAGTTAGGCAACAAGGGCATCCATTTGGGGTGAAGCACAGTGTGGACCACACAGCAGGTTCCTACAGCCACACAATGTAACGATCAGATCAGGTGATCGATCAAATTAACGTATGCCTCCTGTTATGATTATCTGTTCGATCAATGTATGTCTGATATTGTTGTAAAGTTATGTCTCCTGTGAGTATTGGAATCAGGACATGTCTTTTATTATGTGGGTAAACTGTAGGTGACCCTGGTTTGAGTTTGAGGCCTGTATTCCCTCTGTTTGACATCTGTGGACTCCACTGGAGTTAGGATGTAAGATAAGATCTGAGACCCCTTATAAACCATGGTCCAGAAGAAGAGGTTAGAAATTGTCCCCTTCCTCCAGGTCTCTTATCAGTGAAGCCTGTCTGCTATGCATCTCACTGGATAAGGAAGGCGGATCAATCACTTTGAAAACAGCAGACTGTAGAAGATACATTGCCAGGGACCTTCCACATTCCTTCAGCATGGAAAGAGTCAAATCCCAAGGGTGGGAGGGATGAGGGAGTTTGCAAGGTATAACTAAGCTACTTCTCTCTATGATCGGTGTCACTACCCGGGGGGCAGCAAACAGGCTGTAAGCGACCAGAGATTTCTTGTGGAGACCCCCCACGTCAGGATTTGTACTTATGTGTAAGATACAGTTCTGTCATTTCTTTTTATCCCTTTTTATTTCTGAAATTGCATTTAATCTTGTGTGTACTTTTAAAATCATTGTAATATTTTGTAACCATTTTTTAAAGCTCTGTAGTATTTCTAGGAATAAATAATACATATTCTCAGTCCTGGTTCTGTGTTCTTAAGACTCATTAGCCTCAGAAGAGTGGTCAGCGTTACCTTAGTTTATACTGCATTGTGTGGTCAGGTGCGAGCCAAGCCGCTCCTTGCGCAATTGCAAGCGCTAAAATCAGGTGTTGGCTGGTGGCAGTGTACCTCAAAGAAAGGACCCGAGTGTCCAAAGTGAACCCCAGTCACGGCCGGAGCTGCTCAGATTGACGTATTGGAGCAGGCGACCGGTGGGTCCGTGACAATATATATAGTCTGATTATGTGTCTCAAAAACACTGCCATCTGTTGGCAGAGTGTGAAACTGCATCTCTCACACACATGCACAAACACAGAGGCAATCACAAAGCAGCAGACTAGCTTTCGATGCATTTGCTATGAGCGGGTTTACTAGCATATAGCTGTTATTTAGCTGTTATAGTATCTAAAGAGGTAACTAAAAAGTCACATTTCTCACAGCGCGCTGTCTTAGGTATGGTATTTTCAAATTAAAACTGGGTTGTCCAATACACAGATGGCAACCTGGGTTTACCCTTCTTAAAAAAATATATATGGAAAGGCAGAGCTCTATTCTGGATTATTTCCTGATATTTAAAACACTCTTACATATGAAAGCGCAGCTCTCAGAAACTGTGTGTCAGACATTAGTTCTCTCCTAGATACATAAAAACAAAAACGAAAATATACATACTGTAGTGCAGGAAGTCTGAGCAAAGTTTTTATAAAGGGGAGAATCTTGGATTCTATAAAGTCCTTATCCTTATGATGTGAGAATCGATGATCTTTTTATGGGGTTACCTCATGCATCAGAATTAAGCTTATTAAGTTCACACATTGCTTAAATAAAAAAGGGTTATGCCCCAAGATATTACATTTTTTTTAGTAATAGATGATATCCTCAACAAAAAGCTATATACCGTGATCTGAATAAATGCTTACTTGTTGCTTACATGTAAACATGTGATGGTTCTCGTGTAAAGGTTTCATTAATAAAGTCTCCCAACTGTAATCCCCAAAAAATCATTGTTTATTAATAGTATAATAAAACAAAGTTCAGTATTGCTGGTGCCAGAGGTAAATAAATAACCAAACCCATCCCGGTGGCAAGATGGATACCCGGGTGTTTCACGTTAGGTGTTTAACAGCAACGCACAACTGCATTTTTACTTCTAGACAGTCTTTATCAAGACCTTGATAAAGACTGTCTAGGAGTCGAAACGTGTTGGTGTGGTGCTGCTGTACATTCTGTTTTCATTTGCTGGGTAGCCCTTTTACCGACCCACCTAAGGTGAGCCACCCAGGTAACAATCTTTCTGCCGGGGTGTGTTTGGTTATTTACATCTGGCACCAGCAATACTTTGTTTCATCATATTATTAATTAACAATAATTTTTGTGGATTTCGGTTGGGAGACGTCATCAAAGAAACCTTGAAGCGAGTACCATAACAAGATCATTTATTCTCACATCATAAGGTTAAGTACTTTATAGAATCCAAGATCCCCCCCTTTATAAAAAACTTTGTTCGGACTTACTACACTACAGTATGTATATTTGTTGTGTTTTTATTTTTATGTATCTTGCAGAGAAATAACGCCTGACACAAAGTTTTATCTGCACCTTCATTGTAAGTGTTTTAAATATCTGGAAAGAATCCACTGTAGATCACTGCCTTCCCATATATTTTTTCTATTATTCATGCTTATTCAGGGCGATAACCCCTGTAGGTTTGGCTGGCTGCACTTTTATTTGCGCAACTGGAATCATTATTTTAGAATTTATTAACCATTCTTATGACCCAGGTTATAAGCTTTGGTGCTTTCACACCACATCTCGACACAGGTCGATACGTCACCAACCCAACAATATTGTAATCAGAAAATTATTGTTAGCCTAACATCTGGTACACATCAAATTGTTTTAAAATAATCCACACTGTATTGAAATATAAAATTGTGAATAAAAATTAGCAAGATTTCATGAAAAAGCAGGTATATCTAACAAAAATACAGTAACTTGATATTTTTTTATAAGGAGGAAAGTGTCAAACTAGATCATTCATTTGATAGTGAGTGCTAGGTATATATTTTGTGAAAGCATAAAATACTATTTATTTAATCTAATGGTCTGATACAAAAGAAGATGTTACTTGGTCTACAATGAATTTTGTCAGAGAACTGTTTATAGAAGAGAAGCAAAGTTATTAATATAATCTACGGTATACACAGTGGGTTAACATTATTAGTTCTGCACTACAAAGATTAGTATTGTGCCCCGTCCTTTAAATGTTTTCTGAAATAACTTATAAATGGTCTAGTTAGTATGTAAAGTGTCTATATTTGCTAATGGCATAATCTATGCAGACTAATCCTCAGGAGCAGCTCTGACGGAAGCTCTGTACTACCATCTTTCGAACAAAGTCATACAAAATTTCAGATTGATTCATACAGTAGGTTAGGTTTTTTTTTCACACCAGGACAATGTACCAGCTCCCTCATCCGGAATTGTTGCAGCCAAATTGCAGGAATTGTGCTATGAATTTTTTTTTCCACTAGCCACGTTTTTAGCTTAGGGAACAGAAAGAAATAGCAGGAAGCCATGTTGGTGGAATACAGTGGATGCAGCAACAATTCATAGGACAATTCATGCAATTTGGCTGCAACAATTCCAGATGAGGGAGCTGGTGCATTGTCGTTGTGGAAGAAGAAAACAAACCTATAATTCAATCTGAAATTTGGTATGGCGTTGTTTGATAGATGGTAGTACACGATAGCAATACCAACTTTCCTCACCAACGCCATCTGTCTTCAAACACAGGAACTCATTGATCCACCCTCGTACACACACACACATATATGTACTGTATATGTATATGTGTGTATCCATGTTCCTCAAAAATGAAGGAACAGATATGCAGTGGAGCATGTGGGCATGTGGGCTATTTAATTAACTTAGTAGAGATATCCATCTATGTTATATGTATATAAATACAGTATCTGTATTGCACATATAAAGATGTTTCAAATTACCCCCACATACTGTACATTCTGCTGTTGCTTTCACTTATGCTATGACTTATTATTCATGGCAATTGCTACAATAGTTTAGATAAGTTGAAAAGCTTGAATTACTCATGAGATAACTTGTAGCTCCATTTCTTGATTAATTTAACTTTCTTTTTACTTCTCTCAGTGAACTGCTGTGTAGGGCTAACATAACTCAAAATAAAGTCATACTTCATGTTTATGAATTTTCATGTTGATAATATATTAGTTTACTTGCAACTAAACAGAGCAAATGGGGTCCCTCTGAAATCAAAGCTTTTGCATTATTTATGTAAATTTTTGTAAGACATAAACCTCGAAAAAAATCATGCTGATAAAATATGTATAACCACACTTGGTTTAAAGCTACCTTTGCAATATCAGAATTATTGTCACAGAAGCAGGTGGGTTAATTAAAATATTCATTCAATCTAATGAAACATAACATTAAGCATCACACATCAGAACATAAGATGGGAAATGTAGAAAGTAGAGAAATATACCATTTTCCTTCAAAATTTTATTCAAAATATAGTCTAACAAGCCTAATTAGGTTTTCTCATGTTGGGCCAGATGTATCAAGCTGCAAAAAGCGATACAATGATAAACAACCAGCCAATCAGATCCTACCCATTCTTTTTAAAACTCAGCCTGCAACATGGCAGTTCAAAAGCCTTTAGGATGGCTGTTTATCACTTTCCATTTTATCACTTCTTGAAGCTTGAGACATCTGGCCCGTTATGAGCTATATATTTGTATATTGGGTACTTGTGTAGTTTCACGGCGACCAATATATCAGATGCAATATCGGCCGATATATCGGATGTGATATCGGCCGATATATCGATTTGATCAGAAGTGATTTTTGATCTGTTTATAACCCCACTATCCACTATGCATGGAGTTGAATTTATATAGTGTGGCAAGTGCAGCGAGCCACCGAGCCTGAAGCGTGGCGAGTTATTACATTACTGTGATACACTACATGGTTAAAAGGATGTGTACACGCCTTCTAATTCGTATTTTTTGCATTATCAGTCCACCCATTGCTGTCAGGTGCATACAATTAAATGTACAGCATTGCAATTTTAATAACAAACACTATCAGTAGAGTGACTCACACTAAAAAGCTATTCGTCTTTCAAAGGAGGCCATCTTTCTAGCAAGTTGTTTTATTCAATTTATGCTCAACTAGAGAAGCACTGTTCATCTGTTTTGAGAGACTATGGGTGAGATTTAATAGGATGAGATATTCAGAAAATGAGAGATTTGGGAAGAAATCTCCAGGTTTTTTTAAAGCGGCAATCATTTACAAGGCAAAACCAGTTTGATTTTGCCGTGTAAATGATTGCCGCTTTAAAAAAACTGGAGATTTCTTCCAAAATCTCTCACTTTCTGAATATCTCATCCTATTAAATCTCACCCAAAGCCTCTAGGGGCAATAAGACCTTAGCAACAAAGTAGTAGGTGACACAAGCTCACATAATAAGATCACTGAATGCTGAAATACTGTACATAGACCATAAAATTCAATCAACTGCCTTGCTTTTAAAATCACAAACTACTTCCAGAAGCAATATCTGCCCAGGAAAAGTTTGTGGGTTGTGTTTTCATTGGCAAATATATGAAAAGCACAACCACTACTATTGGAAACCAGAACAGTGATTACAGCCTATCTGGCAGTACAGTATGATAGGTTAATTTGGGTTTGGTCAATTCTAGAAGACTGAAAAGTTTGATGGAGGTGGATTAAAGATCTGTGGAGTTTTCCCAGTAATTTTTTATGCTAATGCACACCATGATATTCTAGAGAACTGTGTGGTAACAGTTTTTAACCATGACAATACCACCACCCATGTAAAGCCATGTAAACCCATGTAAAGCCAAAATATCGTTTTACAAGTGTGTTGTGGAAGAACTTTACCAACCTGCACACAATCCTGATCTTATTCCCATCTAATGGATTCTAATGTCAACTGCAAGCCAGTGCTTATTGCAAATAACTTCAGTTTCTGACTCTCTTATGGCCATGTGGCTTTATGGAAGTTATTCACTATATTATGTTGTGCTATAGAAGCAAAGCAAATTAGAGGCAGCTTAATATATGTAACTCGAATTGTCGGCTGCAATAAAGTAGATTAATAAAATATTCTTGAATACAAGCCCAGTAAAGTTTACGAGAAAAATAACAAAATAACTGATTTTGATGTCAACCTTTGTGGAAGTGAAGTTTTTAGATTCTCTTTCTGTTGCAGTGTCACTATATCTGTCTGTATTTCTGTCTTTCTATTACAGATTTCAGAGTTATCTAGTAGAGAGATAAATTACAAACCAAGTTGCTGAATGTTTGATGATTTCTCTCTCTCAAAATATGATATTAAAGAATTGTTACAGCAGATTTTGGGGTACTTGCTTAGTTTCACGGCGGCCGATATATTGGATACGATATCAGCTGATATATCGGCCGATCCAAATCGATTTTTTACCTGTCATAACCCAACTATCCACTACGCATGCAGTTTTTTTTTAGTGTGGGGAGCGCAGTAATCTGCGTCTGCTCGCCATGCTTCGGGGTCGGTGCTCGCTGCGCTCGTCACACTATATAAAATCAACTCCATGCGTAGTGGATAGTGGGGTTATGAACAGGTAAAAAATCGCATCGGATCGGCCGATATATCAGCCGATATCGCATCAGATATATCGGCCGCCGTGAAAGTAAACAAGTACCGATTTTGGTTAGTTTCACTCATACAAATTGGTTCAGATTTGGTTTATGTGCTATACTCTATGTTGTTTGAGCATATAATTCATGCGTGCATTATAAACTGCATTCCAGTGAGCACCAGAATACTGAATGAGAAAAAATATTCAGCGCCTTGAATAAAGTATTTTTTATGAAGCTGTCAGCAGAAATAAGGGTAGAATTACACACAGTGGCTGAAGCATACCAAAGCTAGTTATCTATGCTCTGAGAACAAAGAGATTCTCTGTTAAACTATAAGTATGACTGATAGTTCCATTATATTCCACCAATTAAAATACATAACTCAATTGGGTCTCAATTTCTATCCCATATTGTGTGTGTGTAGTAGATTAAAAATTATGTTTCATATAACCACAGAGAGTTCAGGGTTCATTTAAACAGTCCGATTGATTTTTCTTGTTTCTGGTATTAATAACACTTTGAATTGCTAGACACTTTATAAAGTTGAAAAGATCTATCAATATTGTATATTACAAACAACCACACATATGCTAACAAGAAGAACACAGAAAAGTGTAACACCTATAAAAACAAATATAGCAAACAGCAGATATTTTATATTTACTAATTATATAAGCCATTAACATTAAGATCCTGTACAAAGTACATTATCTACTCTATGAATTTGTTTGTGTTTTATATTTACAGTATGTGTTATAGTGTTCCTTAAAGGTAAACTGTCATCTTAAAATTAATGTTCCCTCTGTAGACTCGTTTGTGCCCTATGTATGTGTAGAATTATTGGGGGTATCCTATTACCTGTGATCACTTATTGTAGTAATTACAGTAGTCCTGAAAAGCTGGCCATGCTGTGGCTTCTCAGTGATATTGTTTTGATTGTTTTCGGGAAAGCTTGTGCTTTCTATCAAATTGGATAGCCCAATAAAAACCATGGGGCTCGATCCTATTAGATGCGAATGATTTGTGAGTGCGAATCATCACAGCACCGGGTGCACTTTATGGCACTTTATGGAAGACAGAATTTACCTAAAAGAACTTGCACCTCTGTAGGGTCGAAGGAGGAAATGTAACCGGTTATTAACTTGTTGCCTTATATATCCCACACATTGATAGTTGAATTTGCAATGAGATTATCAATCTTAATCATTCATCTGCCAGCAGTTTTAATATAATGGTTGATGGTTATTGAAGAAGACAATCTGTAATGTCAATTTGCCCAAAGTTTTCAGATCTTTTGAAATGGTCAATTATTTTATTTTACTTCCAGCCTATATGTACATATACAGCCTATATGTACATATATACACTCATGTGTACTTTTACAATAATATATTTAATTTATTATTTTTTCATAATTGTGTCTCTTTTGGTCTATAAGTACCAAGCCATAGAATCACACACACCTTCTAACGAACAATCTATAACATCTAAAAATGTATTTGAACCTAAATTGCTTCTAAATCTGCTGGTATGTGGCAAATTCCTCTTTTTTTTCCCGTTCATTAAAACTTTCCCGATAAAGACAATGCAACGCTATTACAGTCAGACATCAGATGCCAACATATTTATGACATGCACAATACAAAACATCATCTGTTAATAAGCAAACACATTTTGTACAGTAAATATAATTAAATTGGTATTGTATGTACTGCCCAAGAACATAATAATGCAGAAAATCACATTTTAATTCAGCTGTTTCAGTAAAAGTTTTTATTTTTATTGTCTCTTCAATAATGTTTTAACTTAGATAAATTTGCTTGGCTCTGATCCCCTAGGGTATCATTGTGAGTTAGCAAATCAACCTGAATGCATGATACTTCTCGACATTGGTTATAACAGAGTTTATGAACACTGTAAATTGTTCTACAAAGGATAACGTAATGGAGAAGACTGACATTTAAATTCTCATCTCGGCAGATATAGCACCAGTGAGATATTTTCCATAACAACTGCAGTAAGAATGAAAATGAGAGAAGCATTTAGTATCTGAGAAGCTGCAAAAAGAAAATATTGAGTGCAATGAAATAAGAGCTATTCAGATGAGTGCACCTGAAAGATAAAAACCCAAATCTTTCCAGCTCCCTGAGCTTTAATTAGCAAACTGCTTTTGAGAATTCAGCAGTTTCTTATTCTGCATATTCATCTACCTTTTGAGTAGATGAAACATGGCTTCATTGTTGCAGAAACCAAACAAATTTCCACTGCATTATTTATCCTTGTCAAAAAACAGGGAAACTGCTAACTTCGTCAGCTCATCCCTCATAGCTTCATACGTCTTCCTGTATCAATTTATTTGGTTTCTACTCAATCCTTACAAAAGAACAGCTACAGTTGTAGCATGCTACATCTTTGCCTGGCGCCCACCAGATTTCTTTCACTGTGGAGCACCGGTTATAGGGATCACTTATTGTAGTAATTAGTCCTGAAAAGCTGGCCATGCTGTCGCTTCTCAGTGATTTTGTTTTGATTGTTTTCGGGAAAGCTTGTGCTTTCTATCAAATTGGATAGCCCAATAAAAACCATGGGGGTCAATCCTATTAGATGCGAATGATTAGTGAGTGCGAATCACCGAGCCAGAAGCGTGGCGAGCGCAGCAAGCCCCGTGAGGGGACGTGGATACCTTCACAGCTATAGGCGTCCCCTCGCGGGCTTCACAGGTATCCGCATCCGCTCGCCACGCTTCGGGCTCGCCACACTATATAAAATCAACTCCATGCCGACGTGGATAGTGGGGATACGAAAAGGACGTGTACTGCCGCCGCTCGCCACGCTTCGGGTTGGCGTTGATAGAGGGGGAGTGTTAACAATGGGGGGCATTTAGCCATCAGGGTGGTTATACAATTAAAAATGGGGTCTGGGGGGCCATTTCACATATGAAACAGGCATCTGGGTGCCTTCACATATTAAAATCGCGGCAAATCGCGGCAAATCACGTCAAATCGCATCGCATGCAATCTGATTGTATGCGATGCGATTTGACGCTATTTTTAGGTGTGATGAAGAAAATCGGGCGCCCAGATAAGTCACAAGTACCCTACAGTATTTTGCTATGATAAATTGTATCTCCTGTCAGTGCTAAATGTAATTGTTTCTGTTCAAAAATCCTACAATGCTTCTAATGTTTGTAAAATATGCTTAGAAACATTGGCCATGTACATTTAGTTCTTTACAAGTATTGCAAAGCATGTGAACCTAGAACGTAGTATTCCGCATGAAGCGACATTCTTACTATTTTGCCACAAGAGGATGAAGTGTAAGAAATTCCACTATTATTTAAACAGTCATAATCTGTGGCAAATATTTTCTTCACACAAAAAAGAAAGCTGTAAAATATGGCAGGCTCAACATGTAATAGATACAAAGGGCCAGTTACAGTATAATAACTTTAGCTCCTAAATGCTATGCTACAGCCTGTGGGTCAGATACACTAAGGGTGAAATTTATTAAGATGTGAAATACACTTCACAGGTTAAGTTGCTATGGGCAACCAATCACATCCTGTCTACTATCTTCTAGAGGGTGATAACTAAATAAGTAGCAACATGACCTGTGAAGTGTATTTCACCCTAAGCTTGAAAAGTGATAACATGGAGAGTGATAAACAACCAACCAATCAGCTCCTGCATGACATTTTTCAAACACAGTCTGTGACATAGCAGTTACAAGCTGATTGGCTGGTGGTTTATCACTCGCCATTTTATCACTTTTGAAGTTTAGTGCATCTGGCCCTGTGTTTGAAAAATGACAATTAAGAGCTCATTGGCTGAAACTTTATCACTGTCCACTTTATTGCTGTTTGAAGTTCAATACATCTGAGGAGCGATTCAGACCTGATCGCTCACATCCAAATTTGCCCCTGGCCTGATGGTGTGGGTTTGTGCTTGTGTGAATATGCACATGTGTAAACCCCAGGAGCAAATGCATTCAGCAAGTTTCACACTTGCCAGGGCGTTTGCTCCATGGTGAGCGGGAAGGGGGAGGGCATGGGGCAGATGCTGGGGACCGCCCAGTGTTTTATAGGCGTGCCCACCATTTACAGTGGGCATGCCCATGGAAATGCTAGGCATACATATGATTACACAGGCATACCCATGTATCCTAGGGGTGGATGGCAGAAGTCACATGATGTCAGTGCCCGCCCCCAATTTACAGAATAGCGGGCATCTGAAAAGTAAATGTAGACTTACTTTTCAAAGCAAAGGCTAGAGATATCATTAGATTGTGAGCGACCATCAAATTATTTATCCTCCTTGTGGCCTTATGCGTGTGGATGTGTAAGCATACACATCCACTTGCTTGCGATTGCATGGATTCACTTGGCAGGGGAGCAGCCGTTCGCCTGGGCGGCGTTTACCTGCTCGTTAGGGAATGAAGATTAGCAGCCTTGTGAGCACATCTGAATCAGGCCCCTGGTTTAAAAGTCAGTGAATTATTTTGTGCAGAAGAGGTAGCTAGAATCGCTATGAAAGTTTATTTACATCTTGCTTAAATTTTCATATGACTTATTTTCCCCAAGATAAGTCACAGTAAAAAAGGATGAGAAAAAAAAATCTGCATAAACAAACCATATGCTATCATCACAAGAGATAAATACTAGTTTCATAACGAGTAGGCCAAAAATATAGGGATCAAGGGCTAGTTTGATCATATTTCATGTCTTGCACAGGTAAAACAAGCTGCACTTGATATATTTCTTGGAAAAACTCCAATATTTATGCTGTTTCCTTTAGCTCTGATCTTGGCAATGTGTTTTGTAATTTTTTTGATGAATAATAATACATTTTTTCAGGAATGGCATAAGAGACTATTTATTCACTCATTAGAAAACAGTAATATATCACTTTATAGAATTATAGAATTTGGGAAACTAAGAATCAATAAATTCCATGTCATTGTCATTTGGCTTAACTCTTGCTTAATATACAGACTGTTTAATTACAGTATGTAACAGAAGGATAGGATATCGGCGCTCAGCCTGTCTGCCGGCAGCTTGGTCGAGTATGTCCAAACTCAGTTTAGCTATATAGGTAATTTTAGAATGACCAGCGCTCTGACTATAGTAATGATGTGTCCATACACTATCTTGTTCACCTGCTGCTGTAGAGATATATGTGCAGATGGTGCTAAGGAATGGATGTACACAGGTGTTAATGCTTCAATACATTTATTGGAACATTGCATGGATGCATTACCTGCATACAAGCATGAAGGATGGGTGGGGTAATGGGTGTTGGGGTGAGGGATGGGGGAAATGTGGCTGGATGTCCAGCCCAACGAGTTGTATGCTGTGCACACAGGGATGGTAAGGCTCACACCGTTTCACCTTCTGTGGTGACTGTGGTGCGTGGGTCCTGATAAGATGCGAGTCTGATTGAGGGAGAGAGAGAGTCCACTGTTCCGGCTGGTGGTGGTGGATAAAGTCACAGTGGGGTCATGGAAAGTTTACAGGTGTCGCCCGGAGCCAGCCCGTCCTGCGGTCTCAATGGTGCACTTGTCACTTACCTGATACCGTGGAGGCTTCTCCTCGCCGACCTTGTCACGTCGCTCAGTGTGTCTTCCTCTCCTGCTGGTGTCTGCACAGCCGTGCAGACGCACCAGTGTAGATACCGTGCCGCTTCAACAGTATTGGACACACTTCCGGGTCCCACTGTAAGGCGTTCACCAGATGAGATCAAACACTGGAGTGGTGCGCGCTCGACTCCCAGTGGGGAGGATACTGCGTGTGTGGATGTGAGGTGATCTGACCAACGCGTTTCAGCCCCGGTGGGGCCTTTATCAAGGATCCTTGAAGCATTAACACCTGTGTACATCCATTCCTTAGCACCATCTGCACATATATCTCTACAGCAGCAGGTGAACAAGATAGTGTATGGGCACATCATTACTATAGTCAGAGCGCTGGTCATTCTAAAATTACCTTATTACAGTATGTGTTTAATAGAAACTTATATTTAAAAGAAACAAACTAGCAATTCGGAACTTTAAATTAGTACTAGTTTTTAGGTTTATAAATTCAGGCTTGTAAAATATACATTTTTTTAAAAGTTTTTTTTTGTTTGTTTGTTGTAGCAAACATGACCTCATCACGATAATGTTATCTAAAAGGTTACAATGGAAAAATAAATTCAGTTTGTTACCAGTATAATATTTTCAATTTGTAATATTTAAATATTCTGCATCTACATATACAGTAGTCAAACATATTATTAATAATGTTTGGAGGTATTTAATGTACTATGTATGTACAGTATGTATGTACATAACCTAATTTTCATTTATTATCTATATTAGGGATATGTGGAGGAGAGTGCTTTTAAATTGTAACCTAACTCAGATAAAATTAATTTGGATTAAGACAAATTTATATGTTATTAAGTATATACACATAAATATTTTATTTCATGTTATGTTTGTAATGTACAGATTTAAATAGATAATAGTGCTATAACATTAACAGTTATATTTTCTGAATCACTGATCACTTGTTTAATAATTTTAGGATTATACAGTTGATAAAATGTAAATAAAACAAAATAGAAATTTAGTCCAAAAAGCTTTAAATATCAAGAAGGGCATCAGTTGCTCTTTATCAATTTATCTACATCAGATGTACACAAACTTGGTGCTCAAGGACCCATAACAGACCTTTTCCAGGTCACCCAGTAGGAGCATTGTATATCACCAACTGTAACATTTCAAAAATCGACAAGTGACCTGGAAAACATTTGTTTGGGAATCACTGGTCTAAGAAAAAAAAAAAAACATAAAAAAAACCCATAAAAATAACACTACCAATAATACATTGTAATAGCTTAAAAATAAAGGGAATTATGTGTGATTAAACTAACTTAAACAAAAAACAGTACTATATATAAACATTTCTAACTTCCTGTACAAATGTAATGTGAAGGAGAAGTCATCACTGATGACTGGGTCATTCTCTAAAATCATGTGAATACTGATGTTTATATTATCTTTCCAAAATTCTAAAATAAAAGATTTATTTTCTGTTTTTGAATACACTTAAGAGTAAATGTACTAAAGATTCTAAACTTTAAACATAGGGATGTTGACCATAGGAACCAATCTTATTCTGTCTTTCATTTTCTAGGATTAAATAGAAAAAAGATAGCTAGAATTTGATTGGTTGCTATGGGCAACATCCCCACTTTTCACTTTTTGAACTTTTAAAAAGTATCTGGCATAACACTTCATTCGTGCTACGGTTAAAATCTTCTCCGGCTGTACACTATTTGTTTTTATTTGTTTTTACAGTTGTGCTCATAAGTTTACATATCCTATCAGAATTTGTGATTTTCTGCCCATTTGTCAGAGAATATGATCACTCACAAACTTTTCTTTCATTCATGGTTAGTGGTTGGGTGAATCCATTTATTGTCAAACAACTGTGTTTACTCTTTTTAAATCATAATGACAACAGAAACTACCCAAATGACCCTGATTAAAAGCTTATATACCATGGAGATTTTGGCCTCATAACATGTACAAAAGTTGACACAAACGTTTGAATGGCTACTAAAGGTAACCATCCTCACCTGTGATCTGTTTGCTTGTAATCAGTGTGTGTGTGTGTGTGTGTGTGTGTGTATATACAATTTTAGTGAGTTTCTGGTCTCCTGAAAGACCCTTGCATCTTCATCCAGTGCTGCACTGAAGTGTATGGATTCTGAGTATGCGGGAAAAGGTAATTGGAGTTTATAAACCAGGAAATGGATAGAAAAAGATATCTAAGCCATTGAGAATGACAATCAGCAGTGTTCAAGCTCTAATTAAGAAGTGTAAAATGAGGTATTCTGTGGAAATCAAATCACGGCAAGGTAGACAAACAAAAATTTCAGCAACAACTGCCACGAAAAATTTTCGGGATGCAAAGAAAAATCCACAAATAACCTATGGAAAGAGGGGCCCTCAGCTTTCAGCCTAGGGCCCTTAGACTCCTGGGGGTTTTCTGGGTACTCAGAACCCCCCCCTGCTTGCACCACTGAGACATAAAAGGTGTAAACTGCAGTGCTGAGAACAACAGCATTCTTATTAGTAATATTATTTATATTTAATTTTACTTGATTATTTACTTATTATTAACCAGAAGAGCAAAACTTACTTTGTACAACTATTTATATTGCATAGTTCAAACACTTTGGATTAGACGTAAAGATACTTTGTTAAGTGGGAGCTTGTGTGTAAATAGAAACTGAAATAATAAATGTTAACTTCATATAATTACGGATATTTCCAGACTCTTCTCTTAGCAACTAAAAATTACTTATGTACGGAGTGTACTATTCCCTTTTAATAAAACACAAAGGAGTCTTTTAAAAGAAGAAACACATTATTATATAAATTATGTATTTTAAAGTGAAGAAAATAAGTGTGCCTATTAATGCAGTTTTTCTGGGAAAGAAAAAAAGAAAGAAAGAAAGAAAGAAAGAAAGAAAGACACAAGATTATATAAGCTTTGAAAAGCAAGCAATATATTATAAATGATCAAAATTTTATTTTTTATCTTTTTTCTTAATATATATATTTATAAATATATATATATATATTTAAAAATAGCTGTTGAACTATTACATGTTTAATAATAATTACAAATACTATTTGTATCTGCTCTTTATCACCAATGACTAGGAATGTATATTGTTTTCCACTTAAAAATCACATTCACCAGCCCACACTGTCAGGACTAGTTGAACTTAGTGGGGTGTTACTAGATAACCTGCACTTGTATCATCATCCCCAGATGCTTACTACAGCATGACCCACATGCTGTATATTGGCAGTGAATAGACAGGACATCTCTTTCATTTGAGGAGCGCAAACTTTGCCCCCCAACAACATCCGGGTAAGCTGCACTGTTGTATACTGTTTTCTGGTCTCCTCTGCTCCATGCAGCAGAACAAGCTTTGTCATCTTCTAGGAAATCAAACCAACATGAACTGATTGTAAGGTTTGGGTCTTCCTGCCATCTTTGTATGCGAGAACTGGCTATATCAAGATGCTGAATCTTTTAGAATTGGGCTTCATTTCAAAATTCACAAAGGACACCAGAAAGTGCTGCTTATGCTGTGAACCCAGGCATGCAGCAGAGCTCAGTAAGTGCTTTAGCTGTGTGATAGAGAGCAGGATGCTTGCTGATGTGTCTCAGTGATGCAGGGCTCTGACCCTGGATGAGGGGGACGTTAAGCCTGAGCAGTCACTTAGTGGGAACCATGGTCCTGCTGTGTGAATAGAGGAGTTTGGCAAAGTGCTAGCCCCCATCCAGTAAGTGATCATGCAGGCTTGCTCAGTAGTGCATAGCAGCATTAGCCTTAAGCCAGTGGTAGCCAACCCTAGCCCTCGAGAGCTACCAACAGTGCACATTTTCCAGACAACCTAGCTGCTGCACAGCTGCACTCATTAATCACTGACACATTTTAAAAGATCCACAGATGGAGCTAATTAGCTCACTTGTGATTCTGTGAGGAGACCTGCAAAACATGCACTGTTGGTAGCTCTCGAGGACTAGGGTTGGCTACCCCAGCCTTAAGCTGATGCCAGCGGAGCAACCAATATAGCCGCATCAGTAGCAGCACTGTGGCATGTGCTGAAATCAGTGCTGCTACTCCATGTCCCACCTATTACAGCCACATACTTAGTTCTAGCTTTGCGAGTCTGAACAAGTTGTAGCCCTATCTCTAATGCTGGCCAAACATCAGACCAACTTTCCTCCAACTAACCAACTAGTAGGTTGGTTGGACTGAAAATCTGGTACTGTATGGGGACAAATGGCATTAAGCAATTTGCTCACAAACTCAGGAGAATGGACAAAAACATTCAGTGAAATTGTTTAAATTAAATAGGTCCAACTACAGTACATTGTCTGAGTGACAGTTGTTGTCCATTTTCAGATTTGGGAAACAAAGGACTTAATTATAAATTACATTTGCTCCAATCCATTACCAGGTTTTTATTCCATCAAATCAACTAGTTGGATGGTTGGAGGAAAGTTGGTCTGATGTGTGTCCAGCAAAGAAGTTCAGGTCTCATCAAGCACCGTCAGGTTATTCATACATAAACTGCATCACAGTACTTTTGTAGATAATGAAAAAGATTATACAGTACTGTAGCTTCACCAGTTGCTGTTGGTGTTATACTATACACAAGTTAATATATATATATATATATATATATATATATATATATATATATATATTATTTGTATCAATAGTCTTTGTACAAATACATTTCTTCATGGCTGCAGTATTTATTAAGGCCACTTGTACTGTACTGTAGGCCATGCATTTTTTATATTAATGGTCACATAAAATGTTATGATGTATATAAGAACATTTGTCTTGTGACCTTTTTATATATTCATAACATTTGCAGTATATATTTGTGAATTTTGTAAGTAACATTCTAATTGTATCCTTACTATAGTGTTCTTTATTATTCCTGTTCTGATGCCGAAATTAGATAAATTGTACAACATATTCTCTTCTGATTAAAAATGTTGCATTCATTTTTTATTTTGTTTATATTGGGGACTAGAATAAAAGGACAAGGCTTAAGTTAACTGGTGCATGTAGGAGAGGGGCACTTTTTTTAAACATTAGATTTTTATTAGTAGGACAGGCTGGGATACACATGAACATGTCATTATACAAGCATATTCGATATATATTACTGACAATATAACAGGACACATAATAGAAAAAAGAATAAAAGTTAGAGAACGAAAAAGGGATTTTCTCCCCTCACAGGGAGGTGCTTGAGGCTAACTTAGTCGTAGCTTGTCCAGTTTTAGATTAATATCCCAGCGGATTGTCCCAAATTTATTAATACTGAGAATAAACGGTAAGAAGTGGGTAGGGACAGACACATGGGGGGGAGCAGACACAGGACGGGGGAACACAGAGAAAGAGGTTCTTTAAGTAGTGATAACAGAAACTCTAAGAAATCAGGGGAATCAATCATTCATTTCGGGTGAGTGGAGGGGCACTTTTTAAGATTTATTCTTTTGTCCCCTTTACAAATAAAATGTGACACATCCATAAATACACAATTCACTCATCGTCAGAAGATTTTCCCAGTCTGTGAATAATAGGATTAATGATTAATGACTAATGTGAGTAATACAGAATGTCTAACCCATGCACAACTCTGCGACAGATACAAGCTGATTGAGGCCGATGCGGACGTCACACACCCTGCCTTAAAATGTCTGGGCACACCTGCATTTTCTTTTCGGATAATCCCTGAAAACAGCCAGTTACCACCCCAAAGGCTGACTTCCTGTCAGTCAAAGTGCGAGCGAATTGCATTTAGATATTTTTGCTATTCCTGTTCCTATTTTGGCCCTGGCTTGTGCGCTGTTATCAGATACACATGCGCAGTTATTTGATAATTACACAAAAGCAATCAATCCGTGTCCAACATCCATTTACCTGGCTTATTTATCTTCTTTACAAATCAGGGCCTGGAAAGGGACGGGCACCTAGCCAATAATATATGATGGAAAGGCAAAAACTATGCAGAGCTATGCTTTTTTTTTTTTTTTTTTTTTTACAGCATGACAAGTTTGACTAGGGGCACCCCTAATCAAGCAAACAAAAGGGATACGGTCACTAAGTCTACAAGCATTCGGTTGACAAGCATTAGGTTGACACCACTAGGTTGACATGACTGAAGGTCGACATAACTGAAGGTCGATATGGGTTAGGTCAACAGGGTCATTAGGTCGACACAAGGATAAGGTTGACATGGGGAAGGTCAACAGTCAAAAGGTCGACCTGGGGTTCTTCACTTTTTTTTGAGCCGACGTGCCGACAGGCGGTATCTCATGCCCTACCATCCCCTAGGGCATGATGGGAGAATAAAATAGTGTGCCAAGTGTAGCGAGGCACCATGCCCAAAGCATGGTGAGCACAGCATGCTGTGCGAGTGGACGCAGTGCTACGCTTGAGTGTCCATGTCGACTGTGTTGACATTCAGGAAATAACAGTGAAAACCCCATGTTGACCTAATACTTGTGTCGACCTAATGACGCTGTCGACCCAACCCATGTTGACCTATCTGCATGTCGACCTAGTGGTGTCAATCTAATGCTTGTCAACCTAGTTTTTCTCTATCCTATGATCCATACCCCAAAAAAAGCCAACTGCAAGACACCATACTAGCAAATGAAAGCATGTGAAGTGATACAGAGTGTTAGATAAGTGAGAGCATCTGCTACATATTGAGCATGATATTATGGGGCATACAGATGGGGCAATTGCAGACCCATTTCTAAAATCTGACTAAATTGCTTAGAAATTAAACACAGATCGCTCCGTGTGTATGGCCACCGGCAAGGGCGATGCATGGTCCCATGCATCGCTATCGCCTGACTTATACATGCAGTATAAATCTAGTCATCGCCAATGTTTTCTCTGTTGAGAACTCTAGCCATGACAGTTCACTGAGCACACATCGCTGGTGCAGTGCTGTGTGCTGATCGATCTGTGCTGAGAAATATGAGTGATACTAGATTGCTCAGCATGGAGGCTCAACTTGCTCCATGTGTATGGGGCATTAGAGGGGTGGAATTGTATGAAAAATGCTACATACTGTAGATAAAAAAAAAACAAAGTGTTTTAATGTGCTGAAAAAAGTTTAGCTTCTACAATTATAGAAACACGGAAGTCTCCAAACATCGAAGGAAGGTAAGGAACAGAGTTAAATGACATATAAAATTGAAGATTGAGCACATTACTTCCCATAAGTAATTCTTCAGGATAAGATGTCCTACTTATATAATGTAACACTCCTGATCTACAAATATCCTTAATATGAGCTTGACCCTTGATTCCATCTCCATTTTGCCAAAACTATCGGTCATTTCATGTGCAAGATAAACTAGGTAAGAAGATCCAAAATACAATACTTTTGAAACATAAAATGAGGAACTTATATTATAGAAAAGTTCAGGTCATGGTCTTTGATGAACAGTTTATTTCGGTGTCATTTCACTTGAACTATTTTCTACAGATATAAGGTCAGAAAATTAGATCCCCTCCGGCAGTAGTAGCTGCTTCAGTATGTTGCCTTATATCTCATGCTTTGTCTTACAATTCTTAGATGAAATTAAATAATATAGGACTTGTATGTTTTTAAAGTTATAAAGTTGTAGTGCTGTTTAACAAAAGCCGTTCACAATATTATCTAGTGTGTACACTCAATATCATTAATGATGCATGCTGCAATGATGATTGATATATTCTGAACATGCAAGTCAATCTGGCTATATAGCCAAATGATCTGCCTGGTGATGTCACTGAACAATATTGTAGGTCGATATTGTTCAGTGTGTACATGCAATATTGGGACCAGCGGCTGATATTGTTACTTACAGTATATCAGCCTCAGCCCCCATTTTGTAGTGTATATGGGGCTTTATATTACATATACTACAGTATATCCTGGCACAATGGATAAAAAAATAAAAGTGCCCATTTTCTATCTATCTATCTATCTATCTATCTATCTATCTATCTATCTATCTATCTATCTGTCTGTCTATCTATCTATCTATCTATCTATCTATCTATCTATCTATCTATCTATCTATCTGACTAAGCCTCCCAGGGAGTTGGCAGGGGCAGGGGGCATCACAGTGTGGGGCGTATTGTGTAATTGTCATTATGGTGTGGGGTGTATTGTGTAATTGGCATTACACTGCTGATTGGCATTCTCAATTGCTTGGATATCTTTTTATATCCCTTTCCTGTTTTGTACAGTTCAACTACCTTTTCCAACAGATCCTTTGACAATTCTTTTGCTTTCCCCATGACTCAGAATCCAGACATGTCAGTGCAGCACTGGATGAAGATGCAACGGTCTTTCAGGAGACCAGAAACTCACTGACCTTTTATACACACACACTCAAACCCATTTGTGTCAACTTGTGTGTATGTTATTAGGCCAAAATCTCCAGGGTATGTAAACTTTTGATCAGTGTCTTTTGGGTAGTTTCTGTTGTCATTATGATTTTAAAAGAGTAAACACAGTTGTTTGACAATAAATGGCTTCACCCAACCACTAACCATGAGTGAAAGAAAAGTTTGTGATTTATCATTCATTTTCTCTGACAAATAGCCAGAAAATTGCAGTATTGCAGAATTTACTATCTACTTTAGTTGCAATTTTGCAAATATTTCCATTGATAGGTAAAACATGATCTTCCTTTATTCAGGAAAGGCAATTGACTTGGAACTGAAGGCATCAGTACTGAATACTTTTCATGGGGCATTACTTGATGATACTAGTCACGTAAGACAATTATGCAGATAATGCTATAACAGTGAATTCAACAACCATAAACCTAACATGAATATAGTGTATAAGATTCTTGACTTAAAGGCAATATGGTTAATTATTCATATTAGTCAAATGGAGAAAATATGCACAAAAAAACTATAGAATAAATTATATGTGATGAGTTTAGAGCAATTTGTACAATGAAAGCAAATATTTGATTCATATTTGCCAACATGCTGCCTATACCCTCCGACAATGCTGGCTGTGTGGCATTGCCAAGTGGGCACAACAGGGGACCTAATGGGTGCATCATGCCCCTACCACTGCATTACATGCCACAATTACTGGAATTTTGAAGTGGGTGGTGGGGTCAGAATGATGTGATTCAAATGGAAGTGGTTGGGCCTGGATGGATGGATGAAGGGTAGGAGATTTCTTAACACTTTCTGGCATTCAGGAGCAGCACCCACAATTTAGGACTCTGCTGGATATTTACCGGGAGAGTAGACAAGTATTTTATGATTGCTTGCTATGGTTTTAGTGAGGATTTCTGCTTTTGAGCAGTATCTATTTCTCATGAGTTTTTCTTTAGAATTCTTTGTACTAAAAACAATATTGAAAGGAGCATGGATAATATAAAAAAGGCAGTGTCCTTTTTATTTCCAATTCCACAATATACTTCAAAGTGCAGTGGAAGCACAAACATTGATAACATTCTGAGTAATGTATTACTTTCTGTGGTATGACAAAGAAATTGCAAATCCGTGCAATTTTTATTTGACACCTCTGTTTTTGCTGAATTTCTTTTACAAACAATGAAATGCCTTTTCAGAAACACTAGAACCATCCAGGTTAATTATGTTAGATCATTTTTATAACTGCACAGAAAAGGCAAATATGTAGTTCACTAACTGGAATATATAATTGCATATTAATACAGTAGGTACGATTTCTCGGTTGCAAAATATAGCACCCCCTCTAAGTCAGCTACAGTAGAACAAGTTTGTTAAGGACTTATTTGTTTGTTCTAAGGTTGCTTTTAGGACAGACCAGCCATGCAAATTGAAGAGGCCCCTGCTGCCAGTGTGTGCTTGGGATCTGTGAGGGCTGAGCTGCAGAGGGGGGCTGGGGGCAGCATAGCCTTCAAATACCACTTTGTACAGTCCAGTACCATTTTGTATGGTCTGTTCCGACAAACAGGGCTACACCACTTTGTACTCCAACTTCATTCCAACTGTCCACCAATTGCATTCCACAGCTCTACTTGCAGAAACTGACCTCTCTTTGAGGCCATCCAATCATAAGTAAAATAAGGTGGGAAAAATTAGTATTTAGCTCCCTCTGATTGACTGCTTGGGTATGACAGGAAGTGCACTTGAAAGAGTTCCTGCCGCTATTGCACTCTTTCCTAGACACTGATCAGTGAATACTATGCAGCGAACATTAAAGGATAATTATAAAGAGGTACTGGATGCTGTCCTGATAAAACTATAGGCAAGCAGTGCATGTGCAAAAGGAGCATGTCACATACATTTGAAGGTCAAATGGTTACCCATAACCATTGGGCCTACACACAGCGCAATGTGCTGAGCGATTTGAGCAATGTAGATCTCTCAGATTGCTCAGCAAGATCGCTCAGCACACAGCATTGCACAGAGAAGTGTCAGTGATGTGTGCTGAGTGATCTTTCAGTTCCAGTTTTCTCCGGTGAGAACACTGACATCTGACTAGATTTATCATGCACGCATGATCTACATTGCCTGGCAATAGCGATGTGCAATCGTTATGGCCCCTACACACAGAGTAATGTAGGATCCTTTTTTAAGTGATCTAGGTCAAATTAAGTCAGATCGCTTAGAAAATGACACAAAATCGCTACATGTGTAAGCCCCATAACTATTCACACGCTTCCATGAGGCAGATATTTATAGAAGCTTATTGATGATGACATTGCCATTACAAAGTACTATAATGCAAAGGTAAGAAACTAAGCATAGAAAGATCATCATTTACTAGGATGAGACCAAGGTTAAAATTCATAAAAGCTAACTGAATTACGGAACATGGTATGATACCGAACCTGAACTCTTGCACAGTAAAGACTGAGTGTAATACAAAGTTCACTATATAAAAATAGCAAAATGTTCCTGACTTAATCAAACAATGTATGTTTATTTTTGCTTGATGATAGAGTCTGAATATGAACAATCAAGAAATGAAAATTTAAAGTGATGTATTTTTAGTAAGGAGCTATTAAGTAGTTTCAAACAATTAAAAGACAATGCAGCGGTATCTTATTTTTTGTTCTTCTCAACAATTGATTCTAAGTTTTTATTCACTGTTTGAATGTATTAAAGAAATAGAAGGCATGAAAAGCTGATTATTGAAACAGCCAAGAAATAAACCATGCAACAGCCAATTGGTAGTATGGGTTTTTGCTACGTGACAATACTATTCCCTAGAACAAATACTTTTTGCAATATTCCTTCAAATTATTGTTTATTCATTGGAAGGATTGCCACCTATCTATTGCTAATAGGCTATCTCCAAACAAGCAAAACTGAGTCAGACAGGAAAGGTTTTCTATATGCTATAATTAGTTCTTGTATGTGTACTAGGATAAAGTTATTAAGTGAAAGGTTAATAGAAAACACAGAACACCATATAAAGTGTTGAAGCTTCATCATTTCTAACAAGGTCAAATTGTGTAATAGACTGGAGAATGGCAGAAGTTATTGTGCTGAATCTAATGTAGTTATCTTGTCATGGGGAAGATAATCAAAGATCATGCAATGTAGTTCTGTTCCCCTATCAGTGGACACCAAAGCTAGGGATATATAAGTGTAAAGGTGGTAAAATAACATGTCTGAATTATAATTTAAGGAGGATTTAAGTGGCCAGGGTCCCAAGCCATGCAGATAAAATGGCCATGATTATATACACTACGTATATATATATAACCTTTCATTCTTTGGTGCCATCAAAAGGAATGTTATAAAGCAGTGGTCAGGGAACTCGGTCCTCATTACCCCACGCAGTGCATGTTTTGCAGGTCTCCTAACAGAATCACAAATGAAATACTTAACTCCGCCAGCGGACCATATAAAATGTGTCTGTGAGTAATTAGTACACCTGTGCACCTGCTGGGTTACCAGCAAAACATGCACTGTGTGTGGTAATGAGGACAGAGTTCCCTGACCACTGTTATAAAGCATGTCAACATTTTATATTGAATGCACTTTGCACTGCTGTAGATTTATTTCAATTTTCATTTATGTACTGAACACTTATGAAAACATATTTTTAGTTTTAAAGTCATTGCTACTGTATTTGAGGGCAGGTGGTTCTTGGGACATTCTCACATCAGAAGTGTTAATGGTAATGACTAAATCTTTAAATCAGCAAAGTCCTAATGATAAGTTAAAGCACTTTCATTGAAATACACACCATAGTGTCTCCTAGTGTGTCTCTGCAATAATAAGTACTTTGGGGAAAAGCAGTCTAATTGCTTTTTTATCATTTCCTGTTAATTTGAGGAAGTCATATGTCAATTATATTACTATTTAACCCACATAGCTAATTTGATTCCAATTGGCGTATTGAAAGTATAAACACAATTACCAGATTTCTGAAAATGACATGTTATTTTAGGAGACAGTTTCCTGATTTGTGTACTAGTATTAGAGGTAAATAGGTGGAATTACAATCTGATGTACTGTGTCTTCTTATTACATAAAGGGCTGAAGTGGCTCTGTAAATTGTGTATTGTTTTAACATCTACATAAATGCATCTCTGAAGAATACTAGAATATGGTTCCAATCCATGTCAAAACTGATCAAACCAAGGGGATGTGGTATAAGGTTCTGACAGTTGGGATACCGACAGTCATTAGCCCGACATCTGGATCCCGACTGGCCGGACTCAAACAGCATGGCGAGCTCAACAAAGCACCTTGCGGGCTCGCTGCACTCTCTACGCTGCAGGCACGGTGACTCGCTATGCTTGCCACCTATTCTATTCTCCATCTATGGGGGTCATGGACCCTCATGAGGGAGAATAGCCGGTGGCTATCGGGAAACCCTCTGTCGGTGTTTTAACAGTAGGGATCCCAACATCAGGTAAATGACTGTTGGGATCCCAACTGTTGGGACCCCGTCCGGCACCCAACCAAGGTTACAGGTACAGTGTTAAATGTTCTGCCAGTGGTTGGAAGTTACATAATCTCCAAGCACCAAGCATTCAGCTCTCTCTATACTCTATAAAAAATGTATGTGTTTGTTTTTCATACTTGATTCAGTTATTTGCAGAGAATCAATAGGACTGGGCTACAGTGAGAAAATGGTGCTGAGAAAGATTCCTAAAAGACTATAGAAGCTCTAATTCCTGGATAGAGAGCAGGAGTGAGGAAGCTAGTGAGCATGATGAACAAGAGCTGTGCTGACAGGAAGGGAAAATAAAAAAAAGGACACAAAGGAGTTGGAGTCAGTTGGGAGATAAATCAGCTCCTCCATGTCAGCATGCAGCGAGTCCTGGACAGAGGCTGCTAAATTGTAAACCAATTACCCCTTGAGATTAGCCCCATTTGTGAGCCCTGGTCTGGGGAAGAGTGGTACCCTGTAAAGCTGGCACCAGACAAAGGAGAGATGCATTTAAGTGGCAAAAACCATTCCAATATACTGCTTCCTGCTTTACATCTTTACAGAAGCAACATTGTTTGCCTGAGTTGAAAAGTGAAAACTTCCTCCTCAGGTGATCCCTAATGAGCTTCATTAGCTTAGCACTGATGTTTCTCATAGTAGCTGGCTCTCTTGGGTGATCTTTGGTTTCTTATGCTCCCTTGATATACAATTCACATACCTAGGAAATTGGTCTATCTGTTACTGTGGTTCCATCTTTAATGCAACATCACCACTGTTAATTAGACTGCTGAACATAATGATCAATGACAGCATTGCCCTAAACCATCTGATAAAATTTTACTATTTAAGAGAAGGAATATGAAGATCTGCAAGCATAGGAATTGCTATTGGCTCAAAATGTTTTACAGTATATTCATGTATTCTGTGCTTTATTACATCAATTTCTGTTTTAATTTCATTGTTTCTGTAAAGCTGCCTTGAGTCTTTTTGGAGAAAAGTGCAATATAAATAATCTTATTATATAAAATGTCAAAAGGCAACAGGTAAACATTGTCATTGTTAACAGTTGAAATACAGACATTGTTAACAATAGGGTTAGACTGCAGACAGGAGGCTTAGGGTTGAGCTGCAGCAGGGCAGGTTAGAATGAGGCTGCAGAGAGGGAAGTGGTCAGGGTTAAGCTGTGTACACACAGAGCAATATGATCGCTGGCAATGTATTGCTCAGCAATCATATTGCTCAGTGTTTTCCATTTTCATCAGCAACCAGAGATGGATAACTCTATAGATTGTAAGCTTGCGAGCAGGGCCCTCCTACCTTTTGACTGTCTGTAAATACCCTGTTTGTTGTATCACTGTCTGCTATTGTAAAGCACAACGGAATATGCTACGTTATACAAGAAACTGTTAATAAATAATAATAAATAAATAAAATGACACACTGCCGGGAGAAAAGGCAGGGGAAGTCGCTGGTCAGAGGAGCATGCTTCTCCAATCAGCAACCATTAGGGGACTGAAAACGGGAGCACACACCCACAACCATATTGCCAGCGATTTTTTGCCCGTGTGTGGGCTCTATTGGAGATCTGATCTGGAAGTGACAACCTGTACTACCAGGGAAGATACTGTGGGTGAAATTTAATAGGATGAGAGTTTCAGAGAGTGAGAGATGTGGTAAGAATTTTTTTTCAAGCGGCAATCATTTACACTTCAATCAAACACGCGGCAATCAAACTGGTTTTGCAGTGTAAATGATTGATACTTTAAAAAACTGGAGATTTCTTACCAAATCTCTCACTTTCTGAATCTTTCATTCTATTAAATTTGCTCCTGTATTTTGACATTCTAAGGCAGTGCTTTCTAATCATTGTGCTGTGGCACACTAGTGTGCTGTGAGCAATTCTCAAGTGTGCCACCAGAGCCAGAGATGAATTTTTGAGTGTACACCCTCAGGCACTCCACATTAAAAACTGTTGGCATTGGCATATGGTCTCTTTCCTTTGGGGGCCAGTGTCTGTGTTTTCCTTATGGAGGACTGATGGTGTGCCTTGGAAACTTTAGAATCTTGTTCAGTGTGGCGTGAATAAAAATGGTTGAAAATCACTGTTCTAAGGTATTGACATTTTCTCACTGCATACACAATGAATGTCAGCATGGTCAATGTTAGTATTATGGTCATGTCGACTTATCATACCCAATACCGCCATTTGACTAGCCAACCACACAATACCTTTCATAAACACGTACTGACTACTGTTCATTCTGCATTTAAATTCTCACTGTTACCACCATTGTTAATCAACGGGATGCGTGGAAATGTTTTGTACTGCACAGCATTCACCTGTGAATTATGCCTGGACAAAAGCTATTGGGAAAATGTATTTATGGATTTTTTTCTTTTTACCTATACCTTCATACAGTACCATAAACAGAAGAAAAAACAGAATGACTAAGTCAGAATCTGAGGTAAATTGGTGGTCAGGATTTTTGGCTGAAGGATATTTAATATTTTCTTAAACATCCTTTTTTTTTCAGAAGAGGAAAAAGTAGTGAAGAAAATGTTATAGCCTTTTACTAGGGTTATTTATGTCCGTTTTATAAGCTACATGAGAGAAACACATTTTGTTGGTCGGACATGAAATTACATTCTCCATCCTGTAGCAAGGAAGAAAAATCTACCTTAGGGAAATAGATGCAAGCAGAGCTGATTGCGGATGAAAATGTGATCTGCTGCATTGTGCATGCACAATGCCCCTATGGCAGGGAACTGGGGATTTATTTATTTTCCTGCCTTCAGTTAACAATTTGGAGGCTTGCTACCTATGCCAATCAGCTGATAATACATGGCAGTCCTCACACCTATCAACAGCCAATGAGAAATTTGTGTGTGTGTGTGTGTGTGTGTGTGTGTGTGTATATATATATATATATATATATATATATGTGTGTGTGTGTGTGTAATAATCAACATGTTTATTGTATGCTTAATTTGTGTAACAAAAAAAATATTTTCTTCTGTTAATTATGAAGAACAAACCAGTTGCTATTTTGTTCTGATAAAATATTTGTTCTCTTTATCTATGTTTAGTGGAGTCACAATGTAGCCATTTACAATAGGTCCTATACCAGGGGTTCCCAAACAGTGCGCCTAGGCTCCCTGGGGTGCCTCGGTTTGGTGGTCCAGAACCGATTCAAATTATTTATGGTCAATGTATTAGACAAAATCAGTGCTTGTGGCTTCCAGTTTTAAAATATGTAGATAAATAGAAGTGAAGCTACATAACTGGACCTAAGGATGACATATAAGCACAACATATTTAATTTAATATTGTTTTCTGAAATTCTTGGTAGCAAACTTTGCACCTAGGGGTGCCGTGACAAATATTCTGATAATCTAGGGTGCCGTGATGCAAAAAAGTTTGGGAACCACTGTCCTATACAATTATTGCAATATCCCAAGGAAACCTTTATGTAAATGAAAAAATTATGTACGTCTCCTTAAGGATGTCAGGTTAATATTTGTTCCAAAGGTGCCTTTAAATTGTACATAAATACATTTACTTTTTTCCAGTACAAATACGGTATCAATAACTAAGAGCCTGATTCAGGCCTGTTCACTAGGCTGTGAATATTCAAACCCCTAATATCGAACAGGAGATTGAAGCTACGAGCGGGCTTTAATCACCCCCCAAATTAGGATTATAATAATAAATTGAAATTATGTGTTGACTGTATTGTGGCTGAAATATAAATAAGTTTAAATTATTTAGGGACAGATGTATCAAGCTTCAAAAAGTGATAAAATAAAGAGTGATAAACAATCAGCCAATCAGCTAAAATCTGTCATTTTTCAAACCCAGCCTGTAAAATGACAGGTAGGAGCTTGATACATCTGGCCCTTAATCTGTTTGATTTCATTTAGATCTGTAGAAAGAAAAACATGTTTGGCCAACATATGGACATCACACAGCAAGTATAGATAGAGCTGCAGTGGTGCAGGCATGAAGTTGCTAGTATATCCAAAGGACGCATGTAGGCATCCTGGGAGGTAAAACAGTGTGGTGTGGTGCCATTTATGTGAGCATACCGCTCCCAAAGCCTTGTGCCATGGGTGTGGCACTGGTTGCACACCCCCATTATGACCATGTGTCCGTAGTATAAGGACAATAAATTGTAAGCTCCACTGATTAAGCAACTGATGTGCTCTATACAGTCTCTGTAAAATTCAGCATAATGCTGTATGTGTGCTACATAAATGACAGGTACCACATAAATGGAGAAGTCAGGGGTGGAATTTAAAATTAATCTTTCCAGTAGTTCATCGGCGTAACGACAGGCATGCTAATTAAGGGGCTGATGCACAGTGAGCACTAACTCACATTGTGTAGCATATATTGTTGAAATTGATTCTGGGCTCTTATGTCTGCCTGGGACTGGACAGGACAGCCAAGGAAAGGGCATTCTAGTATGTGGCATGATTCATATATGTATGTAATCTCCAATTTTGGGGCAGCTGTGCATGTACAAAATTGGTGCTGCGGGGTCACTTGCAGTTTGGCCAAGCTTCAGGCTGATATTAACAGGCTGCCAGCATTTGCGGGAGAGGGCACGGTCAGAGGTTTTCTGGGACTAGTGGAGCCACTGTCTACATCTTAAGATGAAGGTTTTGTGGCTCCAGCAGTATGAACAGCCCGGCCATCCTGTGCTACCTGATCCCTTGTCAATGATGCCGTTTTCTTAAAAGTTTGTCTTTACAATGTCTTTAGCAAGAGGTCTGATGATGAGTCTCTGGATGCAGTAGGCATCTATTTTCATACAGTGACTGCACCTAAACAGTAATAGCAAGCTCACATATTTGTGAAGACTTGTAGCACAATATGCAGATACACACAATTTTAAGAAAATTGCATCAGTGACAAATGATCATTGGCAATTGACAATTCCTTGATGATGATTGCAGCATTAAGGAACCACAAGTGATTGGCTGATTGCAGAAGTTTTACCAAGTACCTGTGATCTGGACCCTGCCCCAACCAAGCTCCTAATAGGGTGCATGTATATAATTGGCCCTATATTTGCAAAAATTGTTCAGTGCTCTTTGCAGATAGGAATTTTTCCTCAACCTCTAAAGGAAGCAATTGTTAGACCTCTTCTTAAAAAAAAACTAATTTAGATCCAGACTGCATGAGCAACTACAGACCGGTATCAAATCTTTCTTTTCTTGGAAAAGTTATTAAAAAAAGTGGTTGCAAATCAACTAGAAACCTGCCTGATATCTCACGATATGTATGATCCATTCCAATCAGGATTCAGGAGAAGACATAGCACTGAAACAGCCCTGGTATATGTGCTAAACGATCTTCTGATGGCAAGAGACAGATGTGACTGTTCAATCTTAATCCTTCTGGATCTCTCTGCAGCATTTGATACTGTGGACCATGGGCTTCTGATTAAGCGCCTAAACAATTTCTGTGGACTGGATGGCACAGTACTAAGCTGGTTTAAATCATTTCTTGCTGGCAGGTCACAAAGAGTTTCATCTGAAGTATACTTATCTTCATCCGTGCCATTTCCATGCGGTGTCCTGTAAGGTTCTATATTATCCCCCATGCTTTTTGCAGTGTACATGCTGCCACTGGGTGAAATAATTAGGTGCCATAGCCTTGTCTACCACTGCTATGCAGATGACACACAGCTGTACTTGTCCTTTGCTCCAGGCACTGTAAACCCAATAGCAACCCTAAATGGCTGTCTAGCTGAGCTTCAGGAATGGATGAGTGTCAGTTGGCTGAGACTGAATCCTGATAAAACAGAGGTCCTTATGATTGGACCTCAACATCAAAGGACAAGACTGCAGCACAGCCACCCAACTGGACTGACACTTGGGGGTACAGAATTACAAAACTCTCATCATGTGCGGAATTTTGGTGTGGTACTAGATGGTGGATTGACACTTAAACATCAGATATCAGCCACAATCAAATCCTCATTCTTTCATCTGAGGAACATAGCCAGAATCAAACACTTAATCTCATCTGAAGACCTGCCAAAAGTCGATTACTGCGGTCTGTAGATGAAGGACTTTTAGCAGTACCTAGGATCTCCCGTAATTCATCTGGGGGTCGAGCTTTTAGCCATTCAGCTCCGACTTTATGGAACTCACTTCCCCACACAGTTCGAGAGACCCCCACTCTAGAATGCTTCAAAAACAGACTCAAGACTTTCCTATTTACTCAAGCGTTTCCTTCAGTCCCTTAAGTATTGTTTATGAAAAGCTTTTCTGTACTTTATTACATTCATTCTATCTGTTAAGCGCCTTCAGCCCTATTGGAGAAAGAGCGCTATATAAATAAAATTATTATTATTATTATTATTATTAAGTCTTGCTATTGTCAAATTTAAAAAAAGACATCCTGGAGTGATACATTCAGTTAATAATAATAATAAAAAAATATGTTATTTGCTCGCTCTATGCTGTGAAGTGGAAACACTAACATTGGTGTTGTCTATGGTTCTATATTGTGCATAATACATACAGTTTGCCTGACAAATAAATCATTCTTTTGTGACAACATGCTTGGAAATTGTCAATACATTCTTTATTGAATATGATAAATGCAACCCCAACATGACTTATTCTTTGTGTTTTTTTTTCACGGATGCTCTGCTGGTAATGATTTTTATTCAAGTAGCAAAACTCAATAAACAACTTACTGGACAATATTCCTGGAAGTAAAACAGGAAATATACAAACAAATAACTGTATACCAGCTCCTAATAATGAAATACTGTGCACCATATTGTACTCCTCGTATAAGATTGTCTGAGAGGCATACAGGAATAGGGGACCACATCTCCCTTAGCAGTAAAATTATATATTACAGACAATAAAATCACAGGGAGTCCACACTTATATCAGCAGGGGTGAAAGTGGTACCTCTTCCTGTATCATCACGCTATAAAAACATAAAATAAAGGCACACATTTCATTTATCATAAAACATTGAGTTGTGTACCACGAGTGCCAGGGAAGCAGGGGTGGTATGCTGCATGCATTCGTTAATATACTGCATTAACTTATTTAAACTATTTTATTTTATATGGCATATGGGAGGGGCTTTCAACAACTATAATTATGAAACACTTCTAAATATGGAACTGTGGACATGCAAGAAAGTGGCCTCAAGAATCAGAAAATGTGAATGCTGGGCCAATAGATATAAAGGGGAAAATTTAATAGGATGAGTGATTCAGAATGTGAGAAATTTTGTAAGAAATCTCCAGGATTTTTTAAAGTTGCAATCATTTATACTGCAAAACCAGTTTGATTTTGCAGTGTAAATGATTGCCACTTTAAAAAAAATTGGAGATTTCTTACCAAACTTCTCACATTCTGAATCTATCATCCTATTAAATATCTCATCCTATTAAACTTCTCCCGTGATGTGACCTTAGTATTTTGCAGGATAATCTGTATCTTATTTAACCCCACTAAAATATGAAATATTAGTTTGTTACATTTATTATTAAGGAACACATTTTTACCTTATTATTTTTAAATATTAGTTTTGCTAAGCTTGATGGTTATTTCTCAGTAATGAAAACATAGTAGCTGAATAGATGATAGAGAATAGATTCCTCAGTAAATGCATATTATGTTTCCATTAGGAAATGAAAATATTCCAACCTACTTCACATTAACTGCAGAGAAATGTATGTTGATTTTGTATGGACCAATCACACTCTACTTTTGTATCATCATACAGCCATAATTTAACTACAATAGAGAAGGAATTCTGGGCCTAATTCAGACCCGATTGCTGGGTTGCAAATTTTTGGAACCCTGTAATCAGGAATATGCCGCACCACCAGACTGAAATACTGCCCTGTACAAGCCTGCTAATTTCTTAGCAGGACTTGTGAAAATTAACTGCATCAAACGCCTTGGCGCACCTGCATTCTGGAGAAAATAAAATGACTTTGGGTGTACTGCAGAATGCGTGTGATATATTTAAACACTCGCCTCAGCACTACAGACAAGGGAAATTGGGCCCACAATTTAACCACAGTATAACAAGAAGTAAATTATTAGTTTAGATAATTGTGACACGTGCAGCTCCTAAGAGTGACTCTGTATCACTAGGACAAATATAACACAAATAATCATAAAAGAAAGAGCACTATTGCCACAGTTAAATAACAAAAATATATATCAGTACCAAACTATAACAATACTTAATATGAAATCATTGGTTAAAAAAATTCCAATCCAATCTTATCATTGACACAAGGTTATATTTTTTGTTAACAAGATACAGAATAATTGGAATAATCCAGAGAGGGTACAGTCAATCAGATTCGGTCTATCATTTCTCTGTTGCATCCTAGAAAATGATAGACAAAATCTGATTGGTTGCTACAGTACAGGCAACATCACCTCATTTCATATTTGAAAATTTACACCTTAAATGTTTATTTTATAGACCCAGAATTTATAGACATATTAACAAATTGTTAGCTATCCCAAAATGATTTGTATGACAATAAACAATTTTCAATATGCACAATTACCTAATATGATGACAAAATGATAGACATCTGATGGATATATAGCTCCTTACGCTCTGGAAAGCTACAAAGCCCCTCCTTATATTTCTCATTCTGTATTACTGTATGCTGTCATGTCACACTGACTAACAACAAAGACACACAATAAAAACATAAGTTTGATTTCTAAATGACTTGCAGCTATCCAGTCAACATAATGGAAACATAAGTAACAACATTATGTATTTAAAATGCTATATTAATATCACTCTTATTTTATGGCAACTCTGTTTATTTTATGTATGCTTTCAGATCATCTTAAAATATGTAATAAATAGAGATGAGAGAAACAATATTTAAGTGTTCATCCAATCTTAGACAATTCAGGGATCATAAATTGAAGATCTCACCATGTATAAAGGCATAGTTGACAGTTTCTACTCATTATTTAAATCACATATCATAATTATTAGTTGCCTAGATGCAGCAGTCAATGATCTCGATAGCACATATAATTTAGCAAAGAGCAGAGGCTGGCCAACACTACGCTTGCTTCACTGTGACTGGCAGTTACTTCCTATTGGAAGTCTTACCTGCCAGTCACAAACACACAAGGCAGGCTCATTTGGAGGCATTCCCTCCCTCTAGTACAGTCAGTCCGGGCTGTACTAAGTATAGAGGTGGATTAACATAGGAAGCCACTTCCTGCCATATTGCATAACCCAATACAACTTCTATGGGCAGTACGGATGGTGTAATTGTTAGCATTACTGCCTCAAAGTGCTGAGGTCATGGGTTTGATTCCCACCATGGCCCTGACTGTGCAGAGTTTGTATATTCTCCCCGCACTTGCGTGGGTTTCCTCCGGGTACTCCGGTTTCCTCCCACAATCCAAAAATATACTCGTAGGCTAATTGGCTCCCAACAAATTAACCCTACAATGTCTGTGTGCATGTACATGTGGTAGGGAATATAGATTGTAAGCTCCACTGGGGCAGGGACTTATGTGAATGTTCAAAATATTATCTTTAAAGCATTGCAGAATATGTATGCGCTATATAAGAAACTGTTAATAAATAAATAATTAAATATGGGCTGCTGTTGGTGCAGCCCATTGAACCAGGGGGTTTGTACAGTCTGAAAAGTCAGAACCATGAGATCACACAGGAGATGAGAAAACAACTGTTAGTATTTCTGAGGAGAGTCACCATTAGGTATTTGTTAACCAGATGCTGCTCTGCAACAAAGTCATCCCTTTAACAAATGAAAGACATTATGCTACTGAAAAACCGGTCCACATATCATTATACACTGCTGATCACACCATTGATATAATCCTATAAGAGTATGCTATTACATACCCATAATTGTAGTTTGTTGTTATCATGTCATTTGTCTTACAGCAGGGGTTCCCAATCTTTTTTGAATCCCGGCACCCTAGAGTATCGGAATTTTTTCACGGCACCCCTAGCCCCCCCCCCCAAAAATTATTAGATTGGGTTTATATGCAATTCTTAGGTTCAGTTATGTGGTAAAGGGCAGGATTTGCTTCTGTTTGTACACATTTTACCATTGGCAGCCACCAGCACTGGTTTTGCCCATTAATCATTAACCATAAATAATTTGAATTGGTCCTGGATCACCAACCCGGGGCACCCCTGCAAGTGTTCCGAGGCACCCCAGGGAGCCACGGCACACAGTTTGGGAACCACTGTCTTACAGTGTAAAGTTCCATAAATGCATTGATTTATTTTCCCACAAATATCTAGCATTGAGTGTACATTCATCAATGCATTTCCCAATTCTCCAATCTTGTCTACCAATCTACAAATCAGTGGTCACAGATATTTGGTGTCCTACTGTATCAGGGAGTTGGAAAATTCTGCATGTTAAAATCCCTGATTCATCATACCAAATAATTTTGCACAACGGGGAATCGGGGCAAAGTATGGTAGAAGTATGGGGCTCCTATTAGTTGCATTTTGTAATTTTTCTCCATCTTGTTTGAATTTGTACATTTTTTAGCCATCTACAATACTTTATATATACAATATATATAATATTTTTCAAATATGTTTTTTTTTATCTCTAGACCATTCATTTTGAATATTTCACTCAATGACACTAATTTTTCTTGGTCCTTGAACCTTACACTATATATTAAGAGGAAGAGCTTCCAAGTTTTAAGAAACAGAATTAAAAACCTAAAATAAATAGACCACACTAAGGGGGATATTCAATCTCCCGAAGCCATTCCCAATTGGGGAAATGGCTGCAGGGCCCTATTCAATGCTGTCTTCCATGACTGCATTGAACAGGGGATATCGGCAGAATGAGCCCGACTTCACAAGTTCACAATCTCGCTTCACAAGAAGTCAGGCTCATTCTGCCGAGAACTGCCAGGAACTGACAAGCTCCCGGCTGCAGCTCGCCGATTCCTGGCAGATTCTCAAGGCGACGCCCCCTTCTCAACCCACGATATTGAACCCTGCCTCCAAAATCTCGGTCGAGCAGATCGAGAACGGGACAGAGTCACGGCTGTCGGGCCAGCATGATAGACATGACCCAACATTGAATACCCCCATAAAGATCTGAAGTCATTTGGCCTGATAATATTTTTCCCTTTACTTATGTAAGCCATCAAACATAGATACACAATAGTTTCTGTTTAAATATTTGGACTACAGTATTACATTATTACCATTAATTATCAAGCCAGATAGCAGTACAACCATCATATTAACTTAGATGGATTTTAGGACCACCCACTAGAAGAGACAATCTGCAACCCTAATCTCACTAAGCTTAGAAAAATAATAGACAGTATAGGCAAATCTAACTGGTCATGGGATAAACCCTGGAAAATCCAAAATCATATGTTCAGTGGTAGATATATTTGAATGGATTCATAAATAAAATTGCAAGAAAACTGTTGGTATTTTAACAGTGCTTGATCTTTCATGACTACCTATCACCATTGATGGGAAATTAAATGTTTAATTAAATGTTTTAAGTGTAGTATTTTCAAGTGTAGGTCACGCCCTTAAATGTTTCTTTGTATAGTAAAACATACATATTTTGACATATATCATGTTGACTACTAATTCAACGTCACTCAGAGACATTGGCTTTAGTTCAATTTTTATTCAGTTTTAATAACAATATATGACATTAAATTATAACTTTGCCCTGGAAGCAAAAAGATGTTACATTGTGAAAATTATTACAACATGTAAATCCCATCAAGGACATTTTAATTGGAAATACATTTCTAATAATAATTTTTCAGTTTAAATTAATTTTTAAAGTATCTCCTTATCTCTGTTTTCATTTTTTTATGACTAATACCACTCAAATGTATAGTGGCTTGGAATGGAGGGAACAAGAAGGGACCATTCCCATTGTCTATAACCAGCTCCATACAAACCAAATACAGGTACCTGTATATTTCATTGTAAAGTCAGCCCAAATTCTAAAAGTACAGTACAGGTGAAAAAATGTCAGACCAAATTCTTAATTTACAGGACAGCTAAATAGATTGTACTGTATATACAGTATAACAAAACATGGAAACTAAAAAACAGTTTTCATAAAACCATTATATAATGCACAGGTTGCTGTAAATATTTTTTAATTTTTTATTTTATCAATTTTTAAGATCAAATATTCAAAGACTATACAATAAAAAAACTTTGAAAAATTAGAAACTTTATACACACACACACACACACACACACTCACATATATACAGTATATATACTGCCATCCTTGGCCGGGGCTCACCAGACCCTCCCCGCTGACGAGCGCCGGCGGCAGGGGCTTCACTGAACTGGGATGCGCATTCGTCTCACACGCACGCACGTCCCAGTCTCTTGGCGGGGACGCTGCATGTCCCTGCCGTCTCTGCTTCAGGGAGATGGGCAGGGTTAAGGAGGCGGTCAGGACGTCGAGGGCGACGATCTGTGATGGCGGGGGAGGCAGCAGGGCTCCGTTTTCCAGGGGGCGCGCGAGCGTCTCTTGCACGCGCTTGCCCCCTGGCGGGGCTAGTGTGATGGCGGGCTGGTGTTTAAAATGCCAGCCCTGCAAAGATGAAGCCAGCCCCATCTATATATATATATATATATATATATATATATATATATACATACACTTGTTGCAGGCGGCACTCGCAGGCAACTTCCAATAAATGACACAACTCAGTGGTGTCATTTATTGGAAGTTGCCTGCGAGTGCCGCCTGCAACAAGTATCTATATTTCCTCGCTAGCCAGCGAGGTAAGGAAGGCACCGGGCGCAGCTGACACCTGTTCTGCAAAGGAGTGCCGGTATCCCATTTTTATATTGTTATACTGTTCTATTTCAAACTTGCTTGATATGGAGAGAGGTAGATGTGAAGACAGGGATTAAAGGTAGGAGCAGATAAAAACTGGGGGTGGGGTGCAGAGTTTGTGGGTTAAAAACTAGGGAGCATTTTTAACAAATTAAATTATCCATCAGAAAGAAAAACATTCATACACCTATCGCCTCAATGAAAACAGCTGCATTTCTGTTTTTGGAACTCACCAAGGATAAATTAATCAGCAAAGAGCTAGAAGTCAGCTTTGGTCACAAATTCACTGTTATGTTACAGTTGTTACCATCCATATCACACTAAAAAAGCTATCTGTTATTATAACATCCTCTGTTTGCAGCACAATAAGCACATTGACTTGGATGTTGGTCATAGCGGGCAGTTAATTGAAAAATAGATTGGTCACAAGGGAATATGACACACAGTTGTATTGTTATTCTGGGAAATTTACAGGAAGAAATAAGAGAAACATTTTTTTACAAAATAAAAAAGTTATTATTTAAAAGATGGAATCTTTGCTTGTTCTAAAGAGCAACATATATATATTGTACTTTAGTTCATCAAATTATTGACACTGGGTGCTAGATCTTATACATAGGCCTATATTGACAAGCGCACTTGGCTTTACACTAAGGGGTTTATTTACTAAGATAATAATTTTATTGAAGATGGGATGTTGCCCATAGAAACTATTCATAATCTACTTATTTATTTAGCACCTTTTAAAATATATTATATAATCTGATTGGTTGCCCATAGCAACATCCCATCTTCAATAGAACTCCCATATTAGTAAATAAAACCCTAAATGTTAGTGCTGCTTTGATTTCAGCTCCAACCTGACCAATCAAGGCCAATCCCAGCTGATGATTTTGACACTTTGTCCAGGTGCTATACCAAGAGGGTTTTTTTTAACCTATACTAATGGCTATATTCTAAACTGGCCAATAGCAAACTGCATTAAATTGTTTGTGTAAGTATTAAGGGGCATATGTATCACAATCTGCACAGGGCCGAGTCGGGGTGGGGGCGCCCCAGTGCCGGGGGGGGGGTACCTGTCCTGCGGCGCTGTGTATTTAAATCTGGCGGCGGAGGCAGCGGGGGTCCCTGCAGTCCATTAGAAATCACGAGCGCTATCCGCTGGGCTATGCGGAAGCGCTTCTAGTGTGAAAACACTGGCAGCACGCTGATTGGCTGAGAGTTTTCACACTAGAAGCGCTTCCGCATAGCCCGGCGGATAGCGCTCGTGATTTTTAATGGACTGCAGGGACCCCCGCTGCCTCCGCCGCCAGATTTAAATACACAGCGCCGTAGGACAGGTAACCGGGCGGCACAAAATGCCGCCCTCCAGTGGCCGGCGCCCTAGGCAAATGCCTAGATTTGCCTAGTGGTGGCGCCGGCCCTGGATCTGCATCTATAATGTTATAAATGCATCCCCATTTTCACTGTGCTAAATTAATATATTGCAGCTCTCTCTGAATCCACTAAAAAAACTCATACCGCACCTAATTACCGGGTTCATGTCAGTTTCTTGCCAGTTCAATCTGGTAATTGGTGCGATGTGAAAGGGTTTACTGGGTCTCGCAAACCGGTAGCAACACGGCAATATGAGCCGATAAAAAATAAGGGTTCTTACTGGTTCATTGCTGTGTTGCTTTGCTGTGTGAATGGGCTAATTGGGTCAAGCGACCCATTTCCCGTTCACACCATGGAAGAGGCAGTGCTTGGAACAGCGCCAGCTCTAAACGCTGCCTCCTCCCTTGCCAATGATGATGCTTTGCTGGTTCGCTAAAGTAATCTGAACAGACCAAAATGCAGGGTCACATCGGGACTGAACCGTTTCAAAGTCCCGATGCGACCCTGTATTTTGAAGTCTAAAAAGGGATATCAGTGTAGAATATAGTTTAAAAAAGTGCTAGTCCATCAATGTTAAGCAGCTTTTGGTTTAACAGTATTTTTCATGAAAAACTTGTCTGTGCATTAAAAATGCTATAAAATAATCATTGATTTAAATAGCACATGCCATTTAACAAAGTGCTGAAAACACAGCTGTTTGCTAATTTTGGTTTTGATAAATGAGGGGGGGGGGGGTTACTAATCTATGGTCACAAGCTGTTAACACTGGGATTAGAACATATGTCTCCAGAAAGTATAAAACTTTGGGTACTTATGTAGTATCTGGGCGTCCGATTTTGTGATTGTATGCCTAAAGGTGCCCACAGACGCATCAATTATCGGATGCGTTTTGTACTTTTTAAGCACAAATTGCATCTTATGTACAATTATTGGATGGTGTTTATGGGCTTGTGCGATGCGATGCGCGTTCCCGGGAGCCCGATATTGTATGTCTAAAAAAGTACGTGCTGCACGTACTTTTTAGACTACATCTGAAATTTAACATTACAAACATGGGTTCATCACATGCATCCAAGTGCACATCTCATAGCAAGCTGGAAGAAAAATTGTATAGAACCATTGTACAGTCAAAAACGCATAGCACAGTACAATTGTAGCGTCTGTGGGCACCTTTACCTTAAGGCATACAATCAGATGCGATGCAATGCGATTCGATGCGATTTTGCATAGGATTCAATGTTAAGAAGGTCCTGTTCATTTCCCCACTATCCAAGTGGGCATAGAGTTGATTTTATATAGCGTGGCGAGCGCAGCGAGCCACCGAGCCCGAAGCGTGGCGAGCGAACGCATATTTCTTAAAAAGTATTCTGTGTCCCCTCGCGGGGCTCGCTACGCTCGCCACAGGTTTATATCCAACTTCATGCCCACTTGGATAGTGGGGAAAGGAAAAGGACCCCTTTTTCCCATTGAATTCTATGTTAAAATGGACTCAGACCATTTTAACATTGAATCCTATGGAAAAATCTTGACCATCGCATCGCATCGCATACAATTTGGTCGCATGCGATGCGATCCGATCCGATTTCTAAATCGGACGCCCAGATACTACATAAGTACCAAACTTTGAAATGTAGTTATGTTGTTGGTTAAAAAATAAACAAAATAGTGATATAGTTGTATTAGGTTGTCTCTATATATTGTTCAGCTGTGGCCTACCCTGCAAACTGGTTCATACTTTATGGACCAAATGCTAGGAATCCCAACAATTCATATGAGTGAGGGGTGATAATCATTCTAAATAAGTTACACCATTCCCAGCACTAATGTATACATTGTTACCACCCTATCCATCCTTCACAAGAAATACTGTAGGTTTTTTCTGATAAAAAGCTGCTTGAGTAATGGCTCATTTAAAGTGTACTTTTAGTCCTACATAATCACCCTAATGACATATGAGCTAGGCAATTATGGGAAAAGGACAAATTTGTGGCACAGTAATAATCTTATAAACATGCAATGAAATCAGTGAAATGATTCATGCAATTTCTCGTTGCTTGATTGTTTGCCATTTTCTCCAACCATATATGCTTACGCATAGCCTTTGATAGAAAGTTAATCTTAAACCAATCTTCACATTTTCTCTTTTGATACTAGAAAACCAACAACACAACTATTTTTTTTAAATCGAAATATTTATATTCTGGGAGATATATATTTATATCATTGCAAATGTATATCCATAACACTAAGAAAATATGATGTTGTACAATCAACATTGCAGTGTTCGGTGTATTCACACAATGGGTGAAATTAAATAGGAAGAGAGAATCAAAGTAAGAAATCTCCAGTTTTCTTAAAGCGACAATCATTTACTCTTCAAAATCAAACTGGTTTTGCAGTGTAAATAGTTATTTATGCACATGTGCAGCCACTGTATGCAAGCAGCCACGGCGAATAATTATTCACCGGTCGCCCACACACAACAGTGCGGCCGCTGGGCATAAAGCAGCATGCTAGGGGATTCGCCCATTGGAACGCCCAGGTTTTCATGGGCGTTCCCATAAAAATTCTGAGCATGCTCATGGTAATTCCCTGATGACGGTAGTGCAGGGGGCGGGCAGCTTATGTCAGCAGATGTCTGCTGCCCGTCCGCTTCCCACACAGGGAACCTGCAGATCAGAGACACTACAGAGGTGTCTCAGAACTGCGAGTGCTTCCGAAATCATGTCATGATCAGCGACTATCAAATGATTTTGTCCCGCATGCAAGGCTGCAAATGGAGGATTAAGCTAATCAGGAGAATTGCGGCGTGTGAGGGAAGGGGGGTGGCCGTGCGGGCAGCATCTGTGGATTTCACATCAACCAGAATAACCTCCAGAGAGAGGTGTGCTGCACGGGTGCCCTAAAGCTGTGTACACACAGCAATATGATCGTTGACAATATATTGCTAGAAATATATTGCTCAGCAATCAAATTGCTCAGTATCCCATTTTCATCAGCGACCAGAGATGGTCGCTGATGAAAATGACACACTGCCAGGAGAAGAGGCAGGGTAAGTCGCTGGTTGGAGGAGCATGCTCCTCCGACCAGCAACCATTATGGGGCTGAGAACAGGAGCACGCACCCACCAATTTATCGCCAGTGCACACTCCAATCGCTGGCAATATGGTCGCTCAGCGACCATATTGCCAGCAATTTTTGCCCGTGTATACACACCTTAAGAGCAGATCTGCGGCTATTTGAAATTTTCTGCTGACTTGCAAGTCAATCACTGCCGCTCCTGATTGATTGCCGGACCACAAGTTTCAATGGGCTGGCTGTCCCTGTTACTGAGTGGCTGGAGGCAGATGTCCACATTACCACCACAAGCGGCAGCTGAGAGAAGCAACCTGATTACTCTGGCACTTTACTCAGCTGCGTACTCCACGTAATGGTAGGGACAGCTGTGGGTTGATATATAGTGATATTTATAGGGCACTAGGATTGATGGGAGGAGGGATGCTGAGGGGTTCACTGGGCGCATTGACTGCTGTGAGTGGCTCTCAATAGCCCTCTGGCTCTGTCCACACATAAACATAGACACACAGTCACACACACTCCCACTTTCCTTGTCCCTGCAGTCCTGCTGTCCTGTCCCCTCATTCCTGTCACTGTCAGCTTTCTGTCTCTCCCAAGCTCCTCCCGGAAGCTCTGTCTACCCCATCTGTACTCTTATGTGACGTCCTCCCCCCATTTCCCCACTCTGTTGTGAGTGGCAGCTCTCTCCAGCTCCTGCACTGCACTGCCAGCAGCTCTCTGTCAGCGGGGGAAGCTCCATGTCCATCACCTTCCCTGTTCCGCTGTCAAGTGCTGCCAGCAGTTCTGTGTCTCCCTGGCTCCTCCCACCCCCAGTTTCTAGCTTCGGCAGCTCAGCAACTTCCTGTCTGTCCTAACACCTCTCTCTTCACCTTTCCCTACACTCAGCACCCAGCAGCAGTGCAGGACATAATAATAATTAAAATATATTTTGTAAATGACAGGGGGGGGGGCACGTGCCTCAGCCATACCCCCCCCCCTAAATCTGCCACTGTCTCAGTCAATGATCCAAGGAGTCTGAAAATTCAGGTGAATTGTCTGTTACATCACTTGCTAAGAGATCTGAAAAGAAATCAGGTTGCTCTGCCCCCGCACCAGTATTCTGCTTCCCCTGTCCTACCCAGAGATCACTGCTGGCACCACTGTCACCAACAGACTGCATTGCTGGCTCCAGTGGCGCAACTATAAATTTAGCTCCCCCTGCCAAAAAAATTGTGGCACCCCCCCTTCTTTAGTAAAACATGACAATGGTGCAGACTGGTTACCTGGGCCACTGTGTACCACCATGTGTAGTGCTGCAGCTCCCCAGGAGTAGTATAACAGGGATGACTTCCTGTCCACTGACATACTTTAGCTTTCCGTCACAAGCCTCAGTTTCCAAGGACCGACCAGGGATACTAGAGGAAGTGTGTACGGGTAATGGAACCGGCCACCTCCAGGTGCAGAGGAGGTGAGGAGACTGGGGGGGGGGGGGATCGGGCTATCACCTACAGTACGCAGCTACAGTACACATCCACTGCTGCCCACTACTACTAAGTGACAGCAAACTCTGTATTCATACAGGACAGCAGGTATTTTTCAGTGTGCCTCAAGACCGCTGGCTCCCTCAAGCCACAGCTGGGCCTGCCACACCATAGTTACGCCACTGGCTGGCTCCCTCATCTACATGCAGATATTGATATTGGGGAAAAAGGCTAGCAGCATCGGTGCATTCAGGTCCTGTGGCTTCTAAGTTGTAGGAAACTTGCAGATAAAAGAGGCAGTCAGCAGCACTGAGTCTGTGAATAGTCACTTGTAGATAAGTTCAGCATGGGGGGAGGGTCTGGGAAGCATATTGATACAGTTTAAAAGACTTGCGATCAATAGATCGACCTTAGTTACTGTAGGTCAACAGTCAGTAGGTCGACCACTATTAACACATTAAGGTTGACATGCATAAGGTTGACACAAGCAATATTTCGACATGGGGAAGGTTGATATGAAAAAGTTTGACAGGAGTTTTTCAGGTTTATTTTTTTAAAAGGTGTTTTCTTCCTACTTTTTCATTCACGTGGACATAGAGGGTCAGCTGTATCAGGCTTCAAAAAGTGATAAAATGGAGCCTGTAACATGTCAGTAAGAAGTTGATTGGTTGGCGGCTTATCATTCTCCATTTTATCACTTTTTGAAGCTTGGTACATCTGGCCCAGATGGAGAATACAATAGTGCAGAAACTAAATGTGCCCTGCAATCAGGTCCAATTTGGGCCCTTTGAGTATGTGCCAGACCCGTACACTGGTTGCACTATGACATTAGACAGTCAGGGGTAAGATGGGAGTTCTATTAAAGATTTGATGTGGCCAATAGCAACCAATCAGATTATATTTCTTGTTTATTTAGCACTTTCTAGAAGATAATACAGTATATAGAATCTGATTCGTTGTTATGGGCAACATAATATCTTTAACAGAACTCTTATTTCAGTAAATGTACCCCTCAGTGATTGCATCCCTCAGTGATTGCATAGGGAGAAGATGGGGTTGACTTCTATTTACTAAAATGGAGATACACTTCTGCAATTGTAGGGGAAGGGACAGGATCTCTGTTCATAGACTCGCTATGACCAAAGAAGACTACAGCAGTCCAACCTTAGGTTCAGACACATCATTGTATGAACTTTGCAATAACTAACGTTCCATTGAAACATCTACCTATGGGACAGAAAAACAGAGGTGGCCTCATTGCATTTCAATCAGCCCTCGTATTACAGCATTCGCTAATGCTTCAATGTAATGGATTTTTGTTATTTTGTACTGTATTTTTGTTATTTTGTACTGTATTTTTGTTATTTATTCAATGTTATGCCAAGCTTTGTCTCCCTGTATTGTTCCTTTGTACAGCGCTGCGAAACACTTGTGGCGCCTTATAAATAAAATTATAATAATAATAATAATAATAATAATAATAATAATAATGTAATATCAGCAATAGCTTCTCTGATTCAGGCTCCTTGTCAATAGAGGTTAATTGTGCCAATGCCACCATTTCCTTAACATCAGCTAACAGTCAATGGAAGAGGGATAATATCACATTATACAGTATGCATAGCCCTAGAGGAAAGAATTAAATAGAGAAAAAGCTACAGATAGATGTTTAACATTTATATAAGTGTTATGAAGAGATGGCTGTTATAAAATTATAATATGTTATAAAATGCCTATCTTTAATACTGTAAGTCTTTTCTTTAACATATGTACCCATTATGCAAATCTCCTATTTCATTCTAATATAATCCTGTGACCTGGTTATTAACACGGACCACTTTTTTTCCATTTTCTTATTCCACATGCTCTAAAGCCCCATACACATGGGGGGATATATCACTCAGTGTTCCGTTTGCATCAGCGACCAGAGATGGTCACTGATGAAAAAGATTCTGCCGGGGGAGCAAATCAGCTGGTCACAGGAGCATGTTCCTGCGACCAGCGATCACTACGGCAGAGAAAATGGGAGCGCGCACCCGGCAATGTATCGCCGGTGCACACTCCCATCACGGGCAATATGGTCGCTCAGCGACCATATTGCCCGCGATATTAGACATAATTAGCCCTGTGTGTACACAGCCTTACACCATTAAAACCCTATACCCTCCAACATGACCCATTGCATTCGGTACACAATGCTCTCTTCCTGGACGTCCCTGGTAATGTATGATTGTCATCACCTGTGTTGAAACACCCTTCTCGACAATTACTTAGCTCCCCCCAGGTGCTGGCAATCATACATTATCAGGGAAGTCCAGGAGCAGAGCATTGTGTACCGAATGCAATGGGTCATGTTGGAGGGTATGAAACCCCTTACACACTAGATGATATGCTCTGCTGCTGATCACTAATGATATCAGTGGTAATCCAGGGCAAATGATATAGCGCATACACACTGAATAATATTGTAAACGATATTTTTTGTGATGTCAACTGCCCCACTCCTAGCATGCATCATTGACAATATTGTCAAGATTGAACATGCAGCACAGCGCAGAAACACCAAATGGGATCTTGCATTTTTTAAATATTGAGCTTACACACTGAATGATGTTATACACTATATCGAGGGCCAAAATTATCAATATCATTTATAATATCGCTTAGTTTAGGGCTTAATTTATTTAGAAATGGAACTTGATCATATTGATTCTTTTGTTCTTGCCCAAGTACAATATGCATAATCTGATTTCATTTACAGTTCATGTTCTAAGCAAATAATGCTGATATTTTAAAAGAAATTTTTTGTTTAATAAGAAGGGATTTTTTTTGGCACATAAAAAAACACTCCTTGTTTCCTTTAGAACAATTTAATCTATTGTCATTTACATTTGCTTTAATACTATTCAGGTGATTTAATGATTCAATCCATACTGATTGTCCATCTGCATTTGTATTTATGATTAGTTTCTAGGCTAGTGAATTCCAAACAGGGAAAACAATTATGCAAATAAGATCTGCCAATAAACAGCATGCATTCACAGTGCTGTCTCTTGCTCACTGCCTAGAAAATGTTTCAATCATACTAACTGCCACTTCAGCAAAGTTTTCAACCTTGTAATCAACTGCCCTAATGCCCAATGATATAGCCTCTCATTTATTACATTCTAAAAAGAGGCCTGTAATCTTTTCTGTGATTATGAAGTCCATAATACAGTATATCTGTGATATCTACAATTGTCTTTTAAATTTATTTTTGAGACATGCATTTTATTCATTATCATTCTCTGTCACATTTTATTAGGATTTTTTGTAAGATTTGTTTTATTTATTTTTTAATACAATGACATTAGCATACACAGTATGGTGTGAAGTACTATTGGTATATCTTATTTGTATTGTTTTTAACTTACAGTATGGTTTAAGATGTATTTGTTTGCTACTAGGCTTGTAAAAAACTTAAATACTGTAAGTTGAATTGACATCCTGGGGGAAATTTACTAAGCGTCCGATCATGGCTGATTCCCTCTACGAACGGCATCGGAGGTGAATGGGCTGAAAATATGGGCTGAGAATTCAGCAGATTTACGAAGTTGCCGAATTCTCAGGATTCATATTTTCCGATACAAGCATAACCAGGTGATATGAGCATAACCAACCTTGAATGACAGGTCCGTGGAGCTCAATCAATCAGGGGCTCAGACACAGAGGTAATGCTTTGGCCGTGGGACCTTCTATAATAAGTGTCCCCCAGCTGTGGCATTACCTTGATGACTGTTTGAGCCTGGTGCTGGTCGCCAAAATACGGAGGACCCCAAGAGTCCGCCACTGGTTACAGAAATACAGGGTGACATTCTAACACAAAAATTACCCCTATACTTCTGCAACCAGGATTGGGGCTTTTTATGCTCTGGGGGCATTCAGTTTTTTTTTATAATTTTTCTCTTTTTTTTCTCAGAGTAGTTGTTTGTGCATTTGATCTTAGTAAATTTCCCCCATTGTATGAACTATTTTTTCAGAAAAAAAATAATAAACTGGCTAAAATATGACATGACAATTACAATGGTTTTAATAACATTTGAATAAAAGTTGATATTTGACAGGAGCAATGAGTCCAAAATTAAAATGAGCATGCTTCATTAAAAATCTGCTATTTCGATCTACACACAGTAGGTTAGCATTGCTCATTTTAGCGTTGGTTAATATTGCTCATTCAGTTTGCTGCTTTTCTCTGTTGCTTGCATGCACATAATGCATTGCATAATTCCCTGTTTTTTTTACTACACCTTACATTAAACATTTCCTGTTTTCTTGAACTACCCCTATATTGTTAATTTCACCTTCATTAAAGTAATATTAGACATTGAAACATATGGCAATATCAGCACTGCCTTTATTTTCAATTTTTATGAACGATTTTGCTTATTTCAAATAGATTGATTTACTTGCACAGAACTATTGAATTTACTTATCTTGTGTACTCTGCTTGGGAATATCACACCACTGCATGTGAGCTAACTTTTTATGTGATGATGTTCACATTGAACCCACTATATGGGGTACATTACTAAAATGGAAGTTCTATGTCACATAAAATGTCACTATGGGCAACCAATCAGATACTATCTATTATCATCTAGAAGGTGCTAAACATATACTGTAAGAAGTAGATTCTTATTGGTTGCCCCATAGCAACATGCCATGTGAAATAGAACTTCCATCTAATGCTGCCCACACATCAGACCAACTTTCCTCCAACCATCCAACTAGTTGCTTGGATGGAACAAAAATATGGTACTGGATGGGAGCAAATGTAATATTTACTTTATTTTAAAATTGCTCCCAAAATTTGGAAAAGGAGAAAACTGTCGCTCAGACACAGTACTGTGTAGTTGAACCCGTTTGATTTCAACAATTTGACTGAATGTTTTTGTCCAATTTCCTGGGTATGTGAGCACATTTCTAATTGTCCTTTGCTCCCATCCAGTAGCATATTTTTATTCCATTCAAGTAACTAGTTGGATGATTGGAGAAAAGTTGGTCTGATATGTGGCCAGCATTAGTCAATTTCCACCTATGACACAAACATGCTATACATAGACATGACTGAGGGCAGCCCAAATATTGTAGTTGTTTGTGCTCTCACATCACCCACAAAGCTACCCTTGAAACATGTCAGAGTTTGCATTAAACTGCAGGTCTTTTGGATGAAAGAAAAGTCCTGTGTCTCCATGAAAAGTAAGGAAAGCTTTCACATGTGTCCTATCTAAATCCCTTTCAACTCATCTGAATGTTTAACATGCATAATGAAATGTTCTTGCTATTTTTACACAACAATCACTAGATAATTAAGCAACTGGAATACTATTTGATGGTGTAGTCACACACAGATAATGACAGTAGAGTAAAAAAAAAACTGTAGTATTTCTCATTTAAACATTTTTATAGAGCAGATGGTAATGAACTTAAACCCTTTCTTAAAGAGATACTGGCTAATGGCAACACTTTTCTTAGCATGAGACTGGGGCTATTTTTGTGTTATTGCTTGGATATATTCAGCTACATATATTTTGTATAATAGATTGCTAATCTAAAGCTAAATATATAACAAGTAAAATTGGATTATAACAATATATAGCAAGCACATGCATTGTGTAAAGTACAATAACCTTATTTTTAATGTCAATCAGTTTAAAGCTGTACATTAGTAAGTAGCTAACTGTATATTAAGTGGCATTTCTGACACCATGTTTCCCCACACCATTTCTGTCCCAGCTCCCTCTTGCTTCCCTTTACATACATAAATCACATTAATCACTCCTTTCTTCATGCACTAGATACTGTCAAGGAGAAATACAGTGCTTTCTTAACATTTTACTACTGACATACTTATGGTACACAACCATCAAGAGGCTCCGATCAAGGACAAGTAACTCCATAGCTCTCTATATGATTTACTTATTGTACTGTGGAATTATGTCACTGATTCAGATCCATGTCCAGGGTACATAATAGAAAGCAGATGTTATAATACACTGCTACAGTAGGTACTGCTACAGTACTTAGGTAAGTGAATAATATGATAGTACTTTGTCACAGGAGAAACCTTGCCCATACTCTCAGTTACTGTAGCATGGCAGGACTACAAGGAGTTACCCAACAGTTATGACAGGCAAACAATGTCACAGACTGTAACTTTGGAGGTGATGTTCCAAGCCTCCCAAGTTGTGAAGTGGGCTGGTGGAGAAGTTGCCCAATCGATTAGCTCAGTGGTTCCCAATACCCTAGAGTATCAGTATTTTTTTCACGGCACCCCTATGCCAACAGTTTCTTATGGAAAAATTCATAAAAATGTAAGTAACTGAAGTAAATTGTGTTTATATGTCATCCTTAGGGTGAGATATGTGGTGCTGGAATTGATTTGCTTTTGTTTATTCACATATTTTAGCATTGAAAGACAAAATAGTGGTTTTGCCTATTTAAGATGACCATGAATAATTTAAAATTGGTCCTGCAGCACCAATCCAGGGCACCCCCCTTTAAGTGTCCCGAGGCACCCTAAATGGCACACAGTTTGGGATTTACTGAATAAGCTCATTATTAGCATTTTATAGAGCTGAACAGCTTTGTGTTGCATACAAAGCTTGAATATCAATTTTCTAAAGAAAATGACTGAATGCACTGTTGAGAGGATAACCCATACACTACCAGGTGTACAACTAGTGTACCAGGTAGTTTGGTCTTTTTAACTAACCTATTTCTCCACTTTATTCCATAAATTCTTATCCATGTATTCCTTTAAATAAATGTTTCCCATCATGAGTGTATGAGTTATCCTCCCAACAGCCCACTCAGTCATTTTCTTTAGAAAATTGTTATTTAAGCTTTGTATGCAACAAAAGCCTGTTCTGCGCTACCTCTTGTAATTGCCTAGGTTACTGTAATTGCCAGTTACGATATATATTTTGAGCAGATGCATACCATACTGTCTCTTTAATTTAACCAGCCTAGTTCTAAACAACGAGGTTATCTTAAAATGGTCCCTTAGCCCATAATGTATATGTAAACATAATATCCCTTTACAAGTATTACATTTTCCTCCATGTTTTACAATCTCTTTCTTTGCCCATCATTTATATTTCGCTTCACTGGTTTTTTATTTGGCACTCTAATCAAGGGCTTATAGTGTTAGTTATTTTTTCCCTCTTCTATGCACGTAGCACCACTGATCTTCCGCCGCTAGATGTCGTCAGGTGGACCGCAGTACGGTTGTACGTGCGTGTCACCGAAACCCGGAAGTAGCAGAGAGCCGCAGAACAGGATTAGTTTGACAAAACGTGACCCAGAAGCTTTGTGGAAGCAAGACAGCCTGGCACGCAGCACCATACCCCCCAACTTTCTGGAATACAGAATGCTTGTGCGCGCCGGAGAAATTAGGCGTGTGGCTTGTACCATGATTGTATTGTGTACCTGCAGATTGCACATTGTGATACTAATTACACATTATGCCACACACCTTGATGCCCATTACACCCCATACTGTGATGGCAATTACCCAATGCTCCCCACACCGTAATGCCCATTACGCCCCATACCATGATGCCCATTACACCGCACAATGTGATGTCCACAGTGCCAGATTTTCCCCCACAGTGCCAGAGACACATATGCCCCCACAGTGCCAGAGACACATATGCCCCCACAGTGCCAGAGACACATATGCCCCTACAGTGCCAGATACACATATGCCCCCACAGTGCCAGAGACACATATGCCCCAACAGTACCAAATACACATATGCCCCCACAGTGCCAGATATGCCCCCACAGTGCCAGAAACACATATGCCCCCACAGGGCCAGATATTCCTCCACAGTGCCAAATACATATATGCCCCCACAGTGCCAGATATGCCCCCACAGTGCCAGAGACACATATGCCCCCACAGTGCCAGATAATCCCCCACAGTGCCAAATACACATATGCCCCCACAGTGCCAGATATGCCCCCACAGTGCCAGAATTTCCCACCAGCAACTCACCATTGTCTCTCCATCTGCTGCTGCTGGGGGGGAGGGTGGGGCGGGGAAGAGCGCAGTACATGCCCCTCCTGCCCAGACCCCAGTCCGGTGAGGCAACTACCGACAGCCCTCCTGCGCTGGCCGAGGCTTCCAGAATACTGCCGCAGCTACAGGAAAATGGCCGCCGGCCCCCTGCACAGAGGACATATCCTCACTGCAGGGGGCCGGCGGCCATTTTCCTGTAGCCGCGGCCATGTTCTGGAAGCCGCGGCCAGTGCAGGAGGGTTGGAGGAGGTGGACAATGCGCAGGATCACCAGAATGGGGATCCAGCGCGGCCCGCAGCCAGTGACTGGGTAAGCGGCCCGGGTTGCATAAGGCACCCTGCCCCCCCGGCCCAGTCCGCCCCTGCTTACAGCTGACTTTTATGGCCACTTTTTTACTTAACATCATCAATACAACTAGTACAACTAAGCTGATAAATGAAAGCTTTATTTTAGCACTTCAGTGTGCCAAATTGAGGGGATATACTGTACACATACATGACCTAGCTAGCTGATTCACAAATGTGCAGTCAAATTTAAATTCCAAATGTGGATTTTAATTTGAATACCATTGAACACTATAAATGTAACTATTTGTTCAAAGAATAAATTATTTTGTTCTGTGATTTTCTTCTTATCATTGCCCTGAGATGATAATAACAGTACAAAGATTGCTTTACAATGATTGCTTTGCATAGGAAAGCTTATCTCTAGCAAAACATGGCTAATCAAAGGCTATGCTAAGTTCAATTTAAAAACCACAAGTAAATAATAGTCAAAATTAATATTCATAAATAAGAGTGTTTGATTCATTCTGGTTTCCAAAATTACATGTATACCAGATGTATCATAATGAGTATTCCTGTCATTCCTGTAATCCAGTGGTGTAGGAATAGCTAGGGTCTGTTACTGCTCTGCTGCCAAACTGCCAGGACCAGCAGATCTTCCTGTCCTTGGTCCCTGGCGCTCCTCCTGTTGCCATTATAAATGTCCCTGAAAAAATGGCTGCTCCCTCCCAGTAGACAGTTTTTGAGGCTGGTAGAGGAGGTGGCGACTCCCTTTTCAGAGGTGAAACTCTGGGAGGCAATGGAGTCATCTGCTGCCGGGCTCCTGCTCTCAAGGGGGCACATCTCCTCACTTGCAAATTTAAATTAGTTAATTGAAAGCCTTGAATATCACTTCTGTGGCTGACTTCCGCTCCTAGTAGGACCATAGACATCACACTCTTTTTATTTTAGTTGGGGAGATCCCTACGGCTCAAAGAGTTTTTCAATAAGCCCCAGATGAACCCTACCGAGACTGTGAGTACCCCCGTACCATTACCTGAAACCATTCCTAAACAGCTACGAAAAATCATGCCCAAATCGGGATTTTATCCCCAGTCACACAATGAGACTATAACAGCATTCTCTAAGGTTACTGACTTTGAAGTGAAAACTGCTATTAAATCTTATTCGTCATGTCGTAATAATGTCAGTAAATCTGAACGTGAAGCATTGCACCTGCTATCCAGAGACAGGTCACTAGTGTTCCGCCCAGCTGATAAAGGCGGGGCACTAGTGATCATGATCTGAGTAAGTACCATGAGATGGTGATGTTGCACCTGAATGATGTTTCGACATACAGGAATCTGGCGACAGATCTCACTATTGTTTTTACGAGTGAAATACAGATTGTGCTACAAGCAGCTGTGGAAGCGGGGATGATCTCTGACAACTTGAATAAGGCTCTATTACCTGCACACCCTGTGGTGCCCCAGTTTTACTGTGTACCTAAGGTTCACAAGTCAGAGGTGGATCCTCCTGGTCGGCCAATTGTGGCCGCCAGGGGGATATTAATGCAGCCCACCTCTATATACATTGATAGTGTATTGCAGCCAAGAATCAGAGGTCACCCCCGATATCTATTAGATACCACTAAATTGTTAAAACAATTGAAGTTAATACCGATTCTACAGGAAACTGTTTATTTGTTCAGTATTGATGTCTGTGCGCTATACACGTCAATCCCATACACACAGGGATTGTCAGCGCTTAGACACCTTCTGACCAATAATCCCCTATACCAGGGTCCTGATATTGAACTGATTGTGGAACTTATGTCTATGATTTTGACAAAAATTTTTTTTGTCTATGGTGAGCGATTCTACCTGCAGTTGATGGGGGTAGCGATGGGGGCGGCGGTAGCCCCCTCATACGCAAACATATATATGTTCGAGTTAGCGCTACAATCGCTATTCTTTGATAACCCATCGATTGCGGGTAGGATCGTTCATTACAATCGATACATAGATGACTTATTGGTTATATGGCGAGGTCCTCCTGATGACTTGATAACACTGATTGAAAATGAAAACAAAAGTGATACTCCCATTAAGTTTACTTATAAATACAGCCCCAAAGAGGTTCACTATCTAGACGTATTAATTAAAATAGATGAAGGGAAAATATCCACTAGCTTGTTTTCGAAACCATCTGACCGCAATAACCTGCTTGAATACCATAGCTGTCACCCTCGATCCACTTTCCGGAGTCTTCCCTATTCACAGCTGTTGAGAGTAAAACGAATTGTGTCAGATCCAGCAGTAGCCGCCGACCAAATGGATACCATGATAACCCGGTTCACTCAGCGGGGATATCCTATTAAAGAACTAGAAGCTACCAAAGCAAAGGTAGTAGCTATGGACCGAGAGGCCCTGCTACGAAACAAAAAAACAGAAGAACAGCTTAACACACGGTTGCCATGGGTAACCACTTACCATAGCCAGAGTCCGGCAGTTACGCGTATAGTACGTAAACACTGGCCATTGGTTCAGACGGATCCTACACTTGGTCTGACACAAACTACTCTATTACCCAGCTTCAAGAGATCTAAAAGCATTAGAGACATGTTAGTTAAATCTGATGCGTCCATGTTCACTACAGAGAGACCATCCCACAGAGTAGGTTGTATTAGATGTATTTGTACTACTTGCAGCTTCCTCATCCCGGGATCATCATTTAATCATCCACAAACAGGAAAACCTATAGCCATTAGACACTTGTTAACCTGTAATACGCCCTATACCGTATATCAAATAATCTGTCCTTGCGGTCTTTCCTATATAGGAAAGACCGAGAGACCGCTCAAAGAACGGATGACGGCCCACCGGTCGTCGATCCGAAAAGCTATATCCAGGGGGACTTCAGACCAGCCGGTTTCAAGACATTTTTTACAAAACCAACATAATTTATCATCCATCAAATACCGTATGATAGATCATATCCCCGCATCAATTCGGGGCGGCAATAGGGGACTACAGCTGCTCAAATGTGAGGCACGTTGGATTGCCAAACTGGGTACTGTAGCCCCCAAAGGCAGTGGCGTAACTATAAATATATATATATATATCACTTGTACATTTAATACATTGATTCCCTTCCTATCCACTTAACCTTGAAGAGTCTGCAACAAATGTCCATCATAAGTGTATAGCTTCACTACAATAGAGTAATCATAAAACAGAATACCTGCTAAATTAAGATAGGATCCTGAATCTCTCCAGTCCATATATCAAGGAAACATTTCTTTTTACATTTTCCACATATAAGTGTCTTCTGCACATCTATTTCTTCCTTTGCTATAGTTTTGTCTTATTTAGAATCTGCTATAAAGGTATCTTAAAAATGGATCACTCTGGTGATTTGTGAAGAGTTGATTAATGCAATATGTATGATAACTGTAGCCAAAGAACAGTTTTTTTCTAGTTTTGTCTAAAGAGACAGGATGCAGTGATAATGCCAGCGATCAGAAAACTGGTGATGGAAATTCCAGTACTGGAATCCTAACCAGCAGGCACAACAACATTACCAGAATCCCAACATCCGTGGAGATTCTGACACCATAATTCCAACAGTTCACATTAGCACCTCCAATGATGGAGTTAGGCGGTGGGGAAGAAGGTTTAGGCACCTAAAAAGGGCATTAAGTGTTAGGCTGCCAGGGGAGTTAGTGTTAGGCTGCCAGGTGGGGAGGGTTAGGATAATTCTGCAGGTAGAGTGGGTTAGGGGGCATGGGGAGATGTATGTACCCTTACCCAGCCCCTGTTGAGATTCTGTTGAGTGGAATCATTCTGAACACCAGGATTGCGTTTGTTGGTCACACATAATTATTCCTTTGAGACATGTGGTGCAAAAAGAAATAGCCCCCAAGTGTTTTTAAAGAAGTAATCATTTACAAGAAAAAAAAATTACATTTTGCCCATAGTCTTAAATGGGTACTCTTTACTTAGAAGGGCGCCCATCTCGGCCATCTCGGGCATTGAATGCACTAAAAAATCAGGTGCGATGCGACAGACGAGATGCCCGAGATTTCCCATAGGGAACAATGTTAAATGTCTCAATTGACCCGATTTTCCTGTTCAATGCCTCAATTGACCCAATTTTTCCATAGGAAACAATGTTAAATGGGCCACAGAGGCCAAATAGGCACCCTGAAGTGAATAATGGCCACCCGAATTGTTAACGCCACCCCACGATCAACGTCAACCCGAAGCGTGGCGAGCGCAGCGAGCCCACGAGGGGCGGCGGTTCTCGTCCTACGACCTTTTCATACCCCCACTATCCACGTCGGCGTGGAGTTGAGAATAGAAAGTGTGGCGAGCGCAGCGAGCCACCGAGCCCGAAGCGTGGCGAGCGCAGCGAGCCCCGCGAGGGGACGCGGATACCTTCACAGGTATCCGCGTCCCCTCGCGGGCTTCACAGCTGCTCGCTGCGCTCGCCACGCTTCGGGCTCGCCACACTTTCTATTCTCAACTCCACGCCGACGTGGATAGTGGGGGTATGAAAAGGTCGTAGGACGCGTACCGCTGCGCTCGCCACGCATCGGGTTGATGTTGATCGTGGGGTGGCGTTAACAATTCGGGTGGCCATTATACACTTCAGGGTGCCTATTTGGCCTCTGTGGCCCATTTAACATTGTTTCCTATGGAAAAATCGGGTCAATTGAGGCATTGAACAGGAAAATTGGGTCAATTGAGACATTTAACATTGTTCCCTATGGGAAATCTCGGGCATCTCGTCGGTTGATCGCACCCGATTTTTTTGTGCATTCAATGCCCGAGATTTTTTACTAACGATGCCCACGATCAAAATCGTGGGCGCCCTTCTAAGTAAAGAGTACCCTTAAATGTTCATACTGATTTTTATGTTAGTAAAATATATAATTTAATATCTAATTTAATTGCATTCATATACCATAAAAGTTAGACCATAAACAAATATGTAAATATAATTTGTTTAATAAATCACTCGTACAATACATGAGTGCGTTAATGTCATTTAAAAATAAAATTTTAACACCAATTTCAATAATATTTAAAATTCTGACTCAAAACATCTACGCATTTCATGAAACTGTTATGTTTTCTAAGACTGTTTATATGTTGATAATGATGATATTTTGTTACAGTACAGTATTTCAATAATAGATGATTGTTTTCCTCTCATTTATATGGCATTCATTATTTTGAATGCATCTACTGTATGTTAAAGATATGGAAATACATATAATATGCATTCCCCATCATTTTCTACTGTATTTACATCGTCATGTCACCACCACCACTCATGTAATACACTTGAATTCACTGTTACCAAATTTGTGTTGATGAATAAGATTTTAAATGACCATTTACACACTCATTTATGATTATGCATATTGGATGCTGTTAAAGGTTTTACATGTGCTCAACTTTTTATCTTCTTAATTTTGGAAACAAATTTAATTAAATCAGATATTAATAACTTATTTATTTGATTAACTTGAAATCGGGTTTGAACATTTATGAGTACATGGTTCATTAGACAAAATGCCTAAGCAACCGTTCTGCCTTCTATAATTTATATTGCATTAACCACCTCCTCACAAATCACCAAAGTGATCCATTTTTGAAGCACAACATAGCAGCATCATAATAAAACAACAGTCTGCAAATGCAGAAATATCTGTGAAGGACCACAGATAAGTTGCAAGGACATTTATAAAAAAAAGGTAGATGAGAGTACATTTCCAGAGGATAAGGTCCTAACAAAACTGAAAGTGAAATCAATGGGGTTACGTCCAAGAATACTAAAAGAGCTTAAAGGTGTGCTGGTAGCACCACTAACAGAATTGTCCAAACAACCATTAGTTACAGGTGTAACTCCAGAGTAGTGGAAAAGAGTGAATGGTGTACCACTGCACAAAAGTGGATGCAAGGAAGAAGCTAGAAATTACAGACAAGTAAACCTTACATCAGTAGTAAGGAAGCAACATGCATTTACTGTGGGGAGATCATGCCAGTCAAATTTAATTTTCTTTTTTACTCCATGCTGTAGTATATCAGGACTTTAGTAAGCATTTTTTATAATCTCAACCCTCACAAAATGCTTAGGCAAACTCAAAAGCATGGAAGTGGCAAACAAAACAATTAAATTGATAAGAACCTGGAGTGCAATCTATTGATGAAAATGTTAGCAGTGGAGTTCCCTTGGGATCTGTAATTAGACCAGTGCTCTTTAATAACTTTGTTGGAGACATTGCAAATGGTATAGAAGGAAAAATATGCATTATCGCAGATGACACAAAGATATACAACAGAGTATACACAATAGGTGGTGATACATTAGCATTACTGCTTCACAGCACTAAAGTCATGAGTTTGATTCCCACCATGGCCCTAACTGTGTGGAGTTTCTGTATTCTCCCCATACTTGCGTGGGTTTCCTCCGGCTATTCCGGTTTCCTCCCACAATCCAAAAATATACTGGTAGGCTAATTGGCTCTCAAATAAATTCATATATAGGAGGGCAAAGAATCTAATAGATACCCTTGTTAATAGTGCAAGTAACACACCTTCTCCTTTGTCACATATGAAGTCCAAAGGCTTTTAACAGTGTGGTATGTGCAGCATATGTAGAGCCTGCAAAAGCACCACATCGGTAATACATGAATATAGGTCCATTGTTACAAACAGGATATACAACATTGAGGATTTTATTTCATGTAACAGTAAATATTGCATCTATCTGTTAGAGTAAGATTGTACTAAACAGTATGCCGGCAAAACCAAGCGGATGTTAAAAGTCTGCTTGGCATAGCATGTCAGAAACGTGAAAAAGGGCTTGGAATCCCAAAATGTATCAGATCATTTTAAGAAAATACATAATTGCAATATCTCTCATCTAGTCTCCTTTTGCGGTATTAAGATTGTTAAACCTCATTGTAGATTAATGATATAGATGTGAGGCTGTCCAGCACTGAGATGAAGTCCATATATGAATTAAAAACACTAGAACCAAGAGGTATTAATTTGGACTTCGAATTGAAATGGTTTATTTCAAATTTACATAGTTCTTTGAGAAATTCCTTGTGCAATTATTTTAATGAATGTATTGAAATTAATTATGAGAATCGGGATGACTCGATATCAAATTAACTTTGTTTTTTTTGCTCTCTTTTTATGTTACATGATGTGCATCATGTGAAAGTCATTATATACATCACTTCCAGCACATCTGAATTATGCGTTCCAACTACCGGATACGTAGTACGGATACAAACCCGGAAGTAAGGCAGTTCCTTCATGAGAGAATTGGTAGACAGAACTTTATTACCGGCCAAAAAAAACGGTATCTACATTCCGGACTGGGAACTCGAAATCTTTGTGTCATTCTATTCTATTCTTACCAGTACTAAGTGGAAAGATTAAGCAAGCTGTGACTATTTACACTAGAGAAGAGACGTTTAAGGGGAACATGCTCGACATGTACAAATATATCAGGGGCCAATAAAAGGAACTGTCAAACACCCTTTTTTTCTGCTAGACAGGAATCTAGGACGAGAGGGCATGAGTTTAGATTAGAAGAAAAAAGATTTTGTTCATCTAGAAGAAAAAAAGTTCTTTACAGTCAGAATAGTCAAACTCTCTTCCTGAAAAAGTGGTGACGGCAGACACTATAAATACATTTAAAATAAGATTGGATAAACATTTATTGGTTAAAAACATCCACGGGTATGAATAAATAACATAATCTGTCTTTAAAATATCAGAACATACTATACAAAAAGGGATTCAGCCTCACCTACTATGTATTTAATGTATTTATGTGGGTGATGTATATGGGGATATATATATATATATATATATATATATATATATATATAGCAATGGACTTGCGGGCGGCACTCACGGATATGAAGAAAACGAGGACACAGCAGTGTAGCTTAACGTTTAAATTCACAGCGGAATTTTCATCAGAAGCAACTTATACATTACACAAACAACATTTAAATACCCTTACAATTCACCCCGCCGGGACGTACGAAGGCGGGAAATCGGGCCGGGGGCGGCTGCTCACACCACGGGGTGTAGGTAAGGGTATTTAAATGTTGTTTGTGTAATGTATAAGTTGCTTCTGATGAAAATTCCGCTGTGAATTGAAACGTTAAGCTACACTGCTGTGTCCTCGTTTTCTTCATATCCGTGAGTGCCGCCCGCAAGTCCATTGCTACATACCCTGATAACCAAGGAAGGCACCCGGAGATATATCACATCGTTAAGCTGAGTGCCGAATATCTGGGACTGTATATATATATATATATATATGGAATGGGATCATTCGTCAGACTGCATTTAGGTCTACAGTCATTAGGTCGACCCCAATAGGTCGACTGGCAGGAAGGTCGACCTGACTTAAGGTCGACATGGGCCAAGGTCGACATGACTTTAGGTCGAATTTGCATAAAGGTCGACATGAGGAAGGTCGACTGGTCATACGGTCGACATGGGTTTTTCACTGTTTTTTTATCCGAATGTCGACACAGTCGGCATGGACACAGTTGGCAATGAGAATCGGACCCTCGCATCGCTCGCTTCGTTTGCTATGCTTCGGGCACGGTGCCTCGCTGCGCTCGGCACACTATTTTATTCTACCACCATGCCCTAGTGGATGGTAGGGCATGAAATGCCGCCTGTCGGCACATGTCGGCTCAAAAAACAGTGAAAAACCCATGTCGACCTTATGACCAGTCGACCTTCCTCATGTCGACCTTTATGCAAATTCGACCTTAAGTCATGTCGACCTTGGCCCATGTCGACCTTAAGTCAGGTCGACCTTCCTGCCAGTCGACCTAGTGGGGTCGACCTAATGACTGTAGACCTAAGTTCATTCTAATAGATGACCGCATCCCATATATATATATATATATATATATATATATATATATATATATATATATATATATATATAGCTTCCAATTCCCATAAAAAAGGAAAAAACAAATGGCACTCAGAGACGGTTAAATATAACAAACAGTGTATTGAGGAATATATGTAACATTTTGGGGTATCAGCCCCGTCCTCAGACAATTCCTACAGCAAAAGTGCGCCACCGTTGCCCCACATATTTATACATACCTGACCTTGCCGGCTCCCCGGGTCCAGTCACACCGTCACCCCGCTCCCGGAAGTCACTGATGTCTACATCCTGTCAAGGATGCTGCTAGCATTGCCAGACAACACTTAGCATGCATTCCACCTGACAGGAAGAGTACAGACAGTAACCCACCAGAGGCCGGGGGAGACTGTTCATGGAACCAGCGGTCAGACAATATAACATCCCTCAGTCCCGGCAAAGTGAATGCCCTATCAGATCAGCTAGCAATGTTATACTGGCGATGAACCAGTCCACATTAGAAGACATCTTACACATGTCTACATATACAGACCGTCATCACCGTATTTCACCAATTGAAATATTACACATACAGTATATATATATTTATATATATCTATGCACTTTGTATGTTTTCTTCAGATGTCTGTGTGCATAATATGTACTTAGACTGATGTTTATGAAAGCACCGGATCCCACTCCAGTTAATGTTTTAAGTCATACTTTTTTATTGTATCATTGAATAGGGTATATATATACCCTGTTAGTAGCACTATCCTCCATACCTTGATAAAGGGCCAGTTTTAAGGCTCGAAATGCATTGGTATGGAGGAACTAGCATCTACTGATCCTGGGACCCACTACCACGATTCCATCCATTTGGTATACCCATCTCAATCTCGGTACCCGGGTGAGTTGAGGCAGTGTTTTGGGTTCACCCAGTGATTCAGTCTGATCTCCTAGAAGTTTTTACTTTTGCTTTGAATGCTGTGATATTACTATTTTAAATTGTCTGACATAGTTTGTGGAAAATAAATCTTTTATCTGTGGACAAGCCTGGATTCGTTTGATCTTTACACACCCAGTGGGAGGTCCCAGGGTCCAAGGATGAAATATACCTTTATGCGCATATAGGGCATAGTTATGAGGTAATCCCTCATTATTTGTAAATGTGTGACCGACTGGCAATTTACAAAGATAACTTTATTAGCACATAGGGCACGGTAAACAGGTCAGTGCAGCAGATTGAATACTCCATGTATAGACATTCTGTGAATATCTGTCTCTGACTCGTTTCTCCATGTTTCATTCTGGTCAAATTCTCGGGCAGCCAATGAATGTGTGAGAAGAGGATAAGGAACACTTCACATTATTAAAGACAGTGCAACAGTTCTTCACCATCTTGTAGAACTATATTGCTTTATAGAATTGGTAATCCTAGGTGAACACTGTGCTGCAGTCTAAGGGCACGGTCTGAAATTCATACGCAATTTCCTCTCTGTAATTGCCAACTGAGGTTATATTACAAAGTATTGAGTTTAACTTTTTGTCTGTCAATTCTTTATTTTCCACAAGAATATACAAATAAATCGTTTAACAATCATACAATGTGTTTTCCTGTTTTTTCCCCTATATTCTGTCTGTCACAGTTGAAGTGTACCTGTGATAGAAATTACAGACAACGCTCATCTTTTTCGGTGGGTAAACTTGCACAATCGGTTGCTGACCAAATACTTTTTTGCCCCACTGTAGATAGATATATAGATCAATAGAAAAATAGTGTGATTGATAAATAGAGAACACAGAAAAAACACGGTAACAGCATTTTCTATGCAAATACAGAATATAGTCATGCTGCATATCATTTTAATCAGAGCATTTTGGTCACAAAGCGATGAGAATAAGATACATAGTCAAAATACATTCGGTGTTAGTAAACATGGCTAAAACTAGGAGCGACGAGAAAGGCTGTTGGAAGTGACTACATCTATGATGGGGATGACACATGTACAAAATTGCAACATAATGTGTATTATTACATGCTGTTACCTGACTTTCTTTGAAAATCAAATACTTGTGACTAAACAGCTGTAGATTTGCTTCAACCTAAAAATAGCATATCTTTGCTCTGATATACCCTGCTGTTCAGATTATGTAGAAATAGCAACATTCTAGCCAATTGAGAGGAAAATAAAATGCATACAAAATGTAATTTATGCAAAATTAACTAGATTTAAAATTCTGTGTATCGACAATTTTTTGGAAGGTCTGCAAATGCAATTGCAGCTGTGTACAATACAATTTTCCTGCTCTCTAAGTGATTCTGGTATAAAAAAAATCTCCACAACCTATCAATCCATTCTGTCATAAAAATATAATCCTCAAAAGGTCTACAGGTAAATTGCAGTGAAGCCCTCAGCAGGGATGCTTTAAATTATGAATTATTTAAAAGAGTAATGTGGTTGATACATAGTTTAGCATCATAAATTTGAATCAAGATTATACATTTTACAGTAACAGATTCAAGTGTTCTCTTATGGATACTTTCTTATTCGTTTATACATGTGTTCACATAATTTTGCAAATAACAAATAAAATAGATAAGATCCCGGTAGGAATAAAAAGGAACTTGTGTCTTACAAAAATTGGTGGCAATTAAATAATGGCAAACCTTTCATCTTCAAATGGCTTGCCACGTCCAAGGTTGGTGATGTCACCTTGGGAAAAATGTCAGCTTTCATTGATTCATATGACAGTTTTATTAGATCCTTTCTTCTTTCGTTAAACATCAAATACTCATAGCTAAGCTAAATCTAGAATATGACTTTCTACTATTCTTCTACAGTATTACTCATGGGAAACTAATAAACGGCTGATCTTCAGGGGCAGTAGAGGTGACTGCTCATTATTACACAGATATACTTAATTATCTTGACTAATACATATCTCAGAAACACCACAGGGTAATAAGTGTACTAAAAATCGTATTTGCCCGATATTGCATTCTCAGGTGTGTTTAGGCTTTATTTTGAAACTTGGAAATCTACTAAAACTAAACTCAGGAGCAAAATCATGACATAAGTCAGTGATTCCCAAACTTTTTTTAACGATGGTGCCCTAATGTATCAGATTTTTTTTCACGACACCCCTAGGCCAAAACAATTATTGAGAAATTTAGAATTTTTTTTTATAAATTAAGTAATTTAAGTTGTCACTTCTAATTCTCCACATACATTATGATTAGCAGTCACTAACCCAGGGCACCCCTGCAAGTGTCCCGAGGTACCCCTGGGAGACATGGCACACAGTTTGGGAACCACTACCATAAGTACTTTCAATAGAGAAGAATACAACACAACATTTGGTACTTGTTTCCTAGCACGGCCACAATCGCGGCCATCGGGTGTAATTTTTAGTGGCCTGCGACGCGACCGACGCGATGCCCACGATTTTTCCATTGAAATGCATTGAAAACAGTGAAAATCGCGTCGGTCGGGTCGTATGCGGCCAAAAATGCTTAAATGGTCCACACGCGATGGCCGCGATTTCCCCTTAGGGAACAATGTTAAATGGCTAACTTTACCCCCGATGACCGCGATTTCCCATAGGAAACAATGTTAAATGGGTCAATTTATCCAAATCATCATAGGGAACAATGGTAAATGGGCCAGAAACCCCAAAAAACACCCCTAAACATTGACATGTCCCCCCAAAAGTATTTCACGCCACCCCGCGATCAACGTGAACCCGAAGCGTGGCGAGCGCAGCGAGCCCGCGAGGGGCGGCGGTACGCGTCCTCTGACCTTTTCATACCCCCACTATCCACGTCGGCGTGGAGAACAGAATAGTGTGGCGAGCGCAGCGAGCCACCGAGCCCGAAGCGTGGCGAGCGCAGCGTGCCCCGCGAGGGGACGCGAATACCTTCACAGGTAAACGCGTCCCTTCGCGGGCTTCACAGGTATCCGCGTCCGCTCGCCACGCTTCGGGCTCGGTGGCTTGCTGCGCTCGCCACACTATTCTATTCTCAACTCCACGCCGACGTGGATAGTGGGGGTATGAAAAGGTCGGAGCGCTCGCCACGCTTCGGGTTCACGTTGATCGCGGGGTGGCGTAAACTACTTTTGTGGTGGACATTTCAATGTTCAGGGGTGTTTTTGGGGCCATTTACCATTGTTCCTATGATAATTTGGTTAAATTGAGCCATTTCACATTGTTTCCTATGGGAAATTGTGGTCATCGCGGGTAAATTGAGGCATTTAACATTGGTCTCTATGGGGAAATCGCGGCCATCGCGTCTGGCCCATCGCACCCGATTTTTTAGTGCATGCGATGGCCGCGATGCCCCCGATTTTACACCCGATGACCACGATCATGATCATTGTGGCCGTGCTAGGAAACAAGTACCCAACATTTTTGTAAGAATCAAATTTTTAATATACAGTAGCAAACAAACATTACAAATACTGTAGAATTCCGCCATAGCAGCATGTTTTGAGAAGCCTGCATAGATTAGTGTGATTTGTGCATTGCTTCTCTGTGTAAAAGTAAAAAAAATGGGTTAAAAATAAACAAAATGTATTAAATACCCCATTCCCCCCAAACAGAACAATGTCTAGTCTCTTGGTTTAAATAATAGCGGGAACAAAAGAGAACCACAAACACTAGAATGCAGGGCTGTAAATACCCACTTATTGGCTAGGAGACAGAGCACTCACTGCCAATCATTGGCTTGTTTCTTTGGTGTGCAAGGAACACATGTGGGTCTTGTCACTTTTAACAGCCATGCTGGATATACATCTCTGCTAATATATGTATCTGATTCGGTTATACATGGCTTATTTTATTACCCATGGATGTCTACTGGAGAAGATTACAAATCTCCATCTGAGATGCTAATGGACAACATACCAATTGGCATCAGGGACAAGGGAATATGTGGAGTAAATGCAAGTGTGCACTTAAGTATATATAAAAAGACTTTTAAAGTTTGTAAACTGTCTTTATTTTAACAATTTTACAAAGGCACTATAGGTACCAGCAGGCCCTTAATGCCCCACATGCTGCTTCTTGTGGTTCTCCAAGTTCCGGCATGTGGGAGAGGCTTGTTGGGATCTGTAGTCCCCCTGTAAAAGACAATATATATTTAAATTTAACTTCTACTGTACTTAAAGAACTCCACGCCAACCTCCCATCAGTCCAGGCCTGGGGTAGAATGGAGAGGGGGAACCCTTAAATTGGGAATGGAGGTCCCCACTACCTGAAATCCACTGTCTAATTGGGGGTAGGTTAATGCTTTGGTTGGAATTACTTTGTCAAGTGTATGTCCTGGTTGTGGTATAACCCCCTGCTAATGAAACACAGTGCTGTGTCTAAAAATACAGGGGATCTATTTTCCTTTTGTTTCTTGCATTTTGTGAAACAGGGTTGGCTCAAAGATCTCGGGACTGGTTATTCTTGTGAGACAAATTTATTTTTACTCTTTCTTGACTTACATAGAGAAGCAGGTGCAAATCTATGCAAACTTCTCAAAATATGCTGCTCACTGAAAGAATTTTACAATTTAGCCACAAACACACTGAACACTCACACTTTTTATAAAATGACTAAGGGACAGATTACTATTTTTGCTAAGATAATGTGGAAAATTGTGTTTTCAGATCCTTTTCACATTATTTAAGTTAAATGAATTAAAGGAGCTTTGGAACAATTTTTGAGAAAAACTATTCCAAACCCTTTAAATCCAATTTTTTTTGTACTAAGATTCTACAAACTTTGGGACTCTGGATCATACTTTTCAAATGGAGACAAAAACTTCATAAGATCTGAAAAGAAAGACATGCTTTTCTTCAACTGAACTCAATATAATTGCTTGCTTTTGAAAGGTACCATATAAATGGGCTAATTCAGCTTGGATTGCTAATGTGAGAATTCACAGTGGACTGCGAGTAAAAAAAAACTCTGCCCAGTCTGAAAGAGATTGTTACATTGTGAAAGAATTGAAAATTGATAAATTGATAAATGATCACGATCCATTTGCAAATTTATACTCAATTCCCCAACCATAGGTTAATTTTTGCCATATGTCCAATTACACTAATACAGTATGCAACTGAGACAGGCTGGAAGTGGTCATCGCTGATGTCACAGACCCTCCCCAAAAAAGACTTGGGCACATCTGCATGTTTTCAAACACACCCAGAAAAGGTCCGGCTTCCACTTAGTCAAGCTCTAGCCGCATCACATTTACGGATCATTTGTGCATTTCTAGTCGCTTTTTTCCCCTTGCGAATGCATGATGCGCACAGTATGCATATGCAGTTATTTGATAATTGCTCTATTTTCAAATTCTCTGATTAGCAATCCATGCTAAATTAGCCCCAAAATGTTTGGTGCACAATCACAATTGTAACTGTATCAATTAACATTATCTGCAATGTGCTACATATGTTTAGAATTGCATACGTTTGACATGTTCTGCTCTGAATTTATGAAGATTTAATTAAATAATTATTTGCATTGAAGTGTATATATGAGAGGCTCTAAAATACCTTTTACAGTACCTCAGGGACCAGCCTCTGAATAACAACCTGCTGAACCAGGGACATTCCAAACATAGCTGGAGGTCAGCATCCTCCGTCAAGCTGTTAAAGCTGGAAGAAGTCACATCGGCAGACAAATAGGCATAATAGGAACGGACTCACCCTGGCATACCCAAAAATCCAGCTGGTTATCCGCACAATAAGCTACCGTATGGACTTTTTAGTAACCAATCACATCCTTTTTTTCAAAACTTTTCCTCCCTTTTTATAAGTATGTTTTTTTTTGTCAGAATATATTTACTGTGATATATATTTTTCATGAATTGTTATATTAAATTACCTAATATGAATTAAGGATACCAGCACTTTTCATCATATTATTATTATTATTATTCATTTATAATATTATTACCCAGCACAGTCACATCACTTTTCTATTACAGTACCTCAGCTACCTGACAGTTTCTGAATTTAATTTAAAGGAGGTAAATGATTCTACTTTTATGTTACTATACAGTATGTACACATGCATTCAAGTTAGTAAAACATTTCAAAACATGTTTTTAATATGAATGATTTTACAGATTTATTATGCTCAAACACTAATGTGGGGTACACACCAGGATGATTTGGCCCATAATGAGCCAATTTAGATACAATCTCGACCGATTGTATGTAAACTGGCCATGTTTTGGGCCATATCACTGCTGTTCTGATGCAATCCCAATCCGATGCGCGGTGCCGCGGGTCGTAAGGTCTTTTCTCAGATCCTACCTGCAGCAGGTAGGATCTGAGAAACGACCATTGAAGTAGTTGTGGGTCGCGATTGGATCGTGATCACATCAAATGCAGTTGAGCGGGTCTTAGGTGGGTCATAGGCTCCGCCAGATAGTGAGCAGGTCATACGAACCTCTAACGACCAGCTCACGAGCTGCATCATGTTGGTGTGTACCCAGCATAAGGCGCATACTTACAACTGAGGCACTTATTGTGTTATCTGACAATAACTTTGGGCAAATGCAATTACCTAACATTCTACCAACTCAACTTTCTATTTAGTTCATAGATCACTAATGTAGAATATTTGTCCAGTGTACACTAATGTGATAACCGTACATTAGGTTGTAGATATTAAGTGATCCATGGTATGTTTTCTGCTTGTTCAAATGGTATTGTATTTTAATTCATTTGATTCAGATGTAAAAAGCTATGAAAAAAAAAGAAAATTACATTATCAGAAACATTTCCATTCGCATACTCAGACTGTCCTTTAAATGTATTAGAATTGTCTCCAGCTTCAAGTCAGCCTATCCAGCATATACAGAATGATACTAGAAAAAATAACCTATTGACTACATACATCACAAAATTATTATCCAACTATGTCTACATTTCAATTATTAAGGAAACATATATTATATAGTTTTCAACTCTACAAGATGGCCTTGGAACTGTTTTTCCTTGTGCATACTTACATACTCCTGGCATTGGCATTGGCTGTTTGTGCTTAGATTTTGATGCTAATGCATTTGCACATTTGTGTAGTTATTTGTGAGGAATTAGGATCACACTTTAGTGGTTTTCACTTGATTTAATTAGTACCAAGCAACAGTTCAACAATGTCATCAAGCCCCTGGCACTTTATATTGCTTTATTGCTTATTTATACTAATGTGTTAATAAAGCATCAAGTGTACATTAAAAATAAGTTGTGTGCCAGACAATACTTTGCTAGTTATATTCTCCAAAAGAAAAAAAACATTAAGACATATAATATTTACATATATAGAAATGATAAGGAATAATGATTCACGGCAGAATTATTTTTTACCCCTTCATTGAAACACAAGATTTTACAATATTGTTTACAATCCTTCAAGTCTTAAAGTCTCTAGGATTAAATATGAGTCCCCTAGGCATTTGATTTTCCTGAAATAACACAAATCTGTCTGTTCCTTATTGCTGCTGTCTGAAACATCAGATGTAAGAAACAAGGGAATGCTGTCAAGTGAATACACTTCAAAAAGAACCACAACCATTGGGATTTCCAACAGATCTCCAAGTGTTTAGGCTGTAATAGATTGCATTATACACTAATGATAGCTACTTACAAAATTTCAAAAGAAGAAATGAAATGGAATCAATCATATGGACACACAGTATCAACACCTCCACACTAGAACTAATATTTTCAACTGAAATACATGATGGATATAAATATGTTGGTTGTAAGAGATAATCATTTAAGTAGGATTTGAACATCTATTATGAAAGATATCTTTTTTTGCATAATCATATAATATTAATAGGAATTTTGAATGGTAGGTGAATTTAGTTCAAGTATTCAATGAGTTAAATAGAGATTGAGCTTTCTGTGGTAACTGAATATTTAAATATGTAAATAAATATGCAAAACATAGTTGCTTTTAGGTCACATCAGAGGCATTTGTCGTAGTTACAAAGTTTGTACCACCCTTAGGCAAGGACTTTCTTTGGTATGAGTATGAGAGTTAAATTAAAACTGTCTTGTTATTTTATTTTTATTTTGCCTTGTAATTAACAATAGGGTTTCATCTGTTTTACTCACATCTAAAATAGGTTGCTTTTAAATATGTATAATATTTTCAATATTACAGAATTATTTTCTATTTCATTTCTTCTGATATCACATAGCTGGTATATCTTTAATAACCAGCAATCAGAAAAATGTAACTGAACAACTGAAGGGTCTGCAATAAGAAGGTCACGTTTCATCAAGAATCCCAAAGAAAAATGCTTTAAACAGGAACCCATGTTTACAGTATATATAATATGCACTGAAAATAATCTTTTAACTGGCATATGTATAAATAAATACCCACTAGACGATAAATACAGTAAATAAATAAACAAGTCAAGAAGTAGTTAATTCCCCTCTATTCTTATGGCTAAGTAAAGGACAATGGTAGAAATGTGTTCAAAATTCATACTGTATATACAAACTGGATCGTTGCAGCATTGAACGTAAGTTAATATAATTGTACCCACACTGCGTAACACAGAATTAAATGTGAACCTTAAGCTGTGTACACATGGGGGCGATAGGGGCTGCAATCGTTGGAAATATGGTCGCAGGGGAACATATTGCCAGTGATGGGAGTGTGTCCCGGTGATAAATCGCCGGGTGCGCGCTCCCGTTTTCAGCCCCGTTCTAATCGCTGGTCGCAGGAGCTTGCTCCTGCGACCAGCTAATTACCTCCGCGGGACCCCTGGCAGAGGTTCCCTTTCATCAGCGACCATCTCTGGTCGCTGATGAAAAGGAGAAACTGAGCAATATATTGCTCAGCCATATATTGCTAGCAATATATGGCTAAGCAATATATCTCCCCCGTGTGTACGGGGCTTTAGTCATGTGAGGACGCATTTATATAGCTGGACTGCCCCTAACTGTATTCTTGGTTTTATAGTTACCATCATCACTGCACTTTTGCGTAACCCATAAACTTGATACAAAATATATATTTAAAAACAGGTGCATGTATGCTCCATCTCAAATCTGCTAAACACATTATTGCACTGACTTGCCCTCTACTCACCCTAACTGAACTTTAGCCCAATAAATCTTCATCAGTCACAAATGAAGCTGTAACTTTACAATGCCCATGGCTTCGCACAAAAAAGTTCCGGAGCATGCACATTGTAAAATGGCCTGATTGAGACCTGATCACTGGGCTGGAGCATAGTGAGCAGGTAAACACCACTCCATGCTGCCCTGAAGAAGAGAAATCATGCCCCTGTTCGCAGCTGCGAATGCATTCGGAGTCATGAACATGAGGGGAAAACCATTTGGAATCACCCACAATTGAATGATTTTCCCCTCCGTGTAAGTCTAGACCAGGCATGTCCAACGTTGGCCCTCCAGATGTTGTAAAACTACACATCCCAGCATGCTTTGCCACAGTTTTGCTATTAGAGAATGCTAAAACTATTGCAAAGCATGCTGGGATGTGTAGTTTCACAACATCTGGAGGGCCAACGTTGGACATGCCTGGTCTAGACACTCTGCACTGCAAAGGCCATGGGGAAAAGGAGGCTGCTGATGACGTTAGTGGCCCTCCCTACCAACGGCCAGAGAATGCCTGCGTTTTCAGGGGCACTCCCAGAAAATGCTGTGTTGCCACCCCAAATGACCACATGGTGTCAACCACCCTGTGAGCAGCCAGCAAAGACTAGCCTTTGCTTGCTGTCTTTGTGAAGATGGCTCAAGCATGCGTACTGCAGACCATATACATGTGTGGTTGTTTGAAAATCGCTCGGGCTGCAAATTCGGAGTCCAGTGCATGGGTCTGATATGGGTCCTTGATTTAAACACTTAATGCCAAGTTCAAAGTTGCCTCTCCAACTAATACTGCTTGTCATGATTATTACAGATGGAGTTTTTGTGGATTAGCAGCTGCTCCCATGTCACAAACAACAATATGCAATGCAAAGCATCAGCTGGAGTGGTGACTGAACTGTCCTCCACTCCATTGTTCTCTGGATATATAATTTCTATTTTATTATCTGGTAATCTGAAGGAGAGATCTGGGTTTGGTAGAGAATGGTCAGGAGAATGCTTACCAGCTAAATATATAGCAAGTAAAACATTCTAAAATGTTTTATATAATATGATAATTGCACATACTGTATGGGAAAATCTAATCTCTCCACTATCCTGAGAAAATATCATAAGCAGTAGCCTAAAACCAGGGTAGAAAGAATAAAAGCATGTATATGATAAAAAATAAGTTATAGTTAACAAAAATGGCAGATCAAAATAATGTGAAAATTGACTTAATTAATATGAGTACTGAAATCTGAAAATGTAATATGATTTTTAGCAATGACTGTGACTCATGATAGTACATTTGACAATGGCGGTTGAATGTGGTTACTTGCCATTTCTAATTTGTTTCATTTCCAGGGTACAAAGCCATTAATGATTATTGTCCCTGCATTATGTATCTGTAAAGTTCTGTTACAATAGGTCATCCATCAAAAGGTTCGCTGGAAATGAAATTAATCACCATATTTTAAAGAACTTTAGACTCAGTTCTCATTATATTAATGAGTAAAAGCATTTGTCTAATTAATAAGGCTGAGAAAAGTGCCAGAAAAGCAAAATAAGTTTATCTTCATAGAAACGCCCTAAATGGATTTATTGCAAAATATACAGCAAGAACTATTTGGCACAATACTAGTAATATATACATTTTTCAAATCACATTTTACAACAGAGCTTAGAAATGCCTTAGGTGACACAGTATACAGTAGGCATGATTTTTACTTTAATGCATAATGATTGCTGCCACTTATTAAGTGTTATGAACAAATTAAGCATTGTAGTCAATTTATATGCACAATAATGAATTCATTTGATATGTCATGTTTTAAGATTTATAAGATCAATGCTGCTACAAACTGGATTTAATCTATGCCATTTAAGTTATACATATTTCAGTACAACTTGTAATACAACTTGCTAATTTTCGTTCATTGAGATCTACAGTATAGTGTACACAAGCTTTTTTATATATAAAAAAGATACAAACACTCAAACGAAAAGGATTCACACTCACAAAATTATAGTTCATACAATAAGCTTTGTAGTAACTTCCATGCTCCGAAAAAGTCTTAAAATGTTTATTACTTTGTGAAATAATTGTTTATTAAATTGTTCCTGTTTATGGAAGTAATTATTGTAGAAGAGTTAAAAAACTATTCAAAAGGACATACTGTGTACCACCGAGCACCATCAGTAAAAAAAGCACCACTCTTGATAATGTTGTATAACTAGTACAATGTGGACAAAACATAAATGCCTACGGAAATGTACATTTGCCATTTTGCCTATTAGATTGGGGTCTTCTCTAAAGGAATCGGTGAAGGAGCCATTATTGCATTAATATTTACAAATTGAGACAGAGGGCCTGGATATTTTCACAACAGGCCAAGAGTTTAAATAAGTGTGGATGAAAACTTATTTTTTCATCCACACCAATTAATCAGTGTACTTTACTATGAAGTCAAAAGAGTTGCATTTTAGGAAGGTTAGCTCTGTAGATAAGTGATTCATTCACATACAGTAGTACTTCAAATGTGAATGTAGTGCAAAAGCATTGGGTAACATTAATAAGTGTAATTTTAACAGCAACAGACCTTTGTGGCAAGTACAGTTGGATAGAAAAACACAAAAATAGTTTGGTTCTCTGTGGAGGAAAAAACATCAAACAGCAAAAAGGATTGCTTTTAGTAAAAATAAGTAAAATCAAGTAAATAAAAATAAAGCAGTTTAAAAAGAAGGGATCTAAAAAAAAAAAAGAAGTATGTTTATCAAACAACACTTTTTTTTACAGCTTTTAAGTCACCACATTGTCTGTAGTTCTCACCTCTTAGCAGCACAATTTAGTATATAGCTATCTGGAGGGTGAAAACACTCAAACTACCAGCAATGAGTGACAGTTTGAAAAGCTTTTTGACAAGGGCAAAACTTATTATTTCTTGATGTTAGCTACATTTATAGTTTTACTTCAAGAGCTAGTAATGAAAAAGGGGAACCACCAGTGTAGCTATAGCTGCTGTATCGGGAGGGTGTAAAGCTCCCAAAGGTACAAGAACAAGAAAAAATGTGGATATGATACAGCGCTAGGGATTTTTCTGAATACATTTATTACAATACTAAAAAAAGTAAAATACAAGTCATATACAATATATTGCGTATGAGAATTCTCACAAAGAAAATAATGATAAAACTGTGTTTTACATATATAATTTCCAGCTAGCATTCAATTTTGGGGCAAAAGTGGATATTTTTGGTCCAAATCAACACCAAGGTATATAATTACCATATATTGTGCATGACCTTATTTGGAAAAGGATTTTCAAAGTCCTGGAGATTTCCCAGTGGAAGATTCCCAAATGTCACACATGTGGTGAGATGGTGAAGAATGCAGTCCTTAAGGTATGGCAGATACCAAATTTGATGACTGCAGGTTTTGGGGATCCAAGATGGTGATACAAAATAACTGGTCTGGGTGTGATGTCCTGTGGAATTCCAAGGTTTTTGGATGGAAAAAGGTGTGAGCTGGAATGCTCTCCAATGATATGCTAGGGCAGGATGCAGTGGCTCAACGCGTTTCGGTGTGTTCATACTGGTGAGCTCCTGATGAAGGCGTGTGAACACGCTGAAACGCATTGAGCCACTGCATCCTGCCCTAGCATATCATTGGAGAGCATTCCATCCAAAAACCTTGGAATTCCACAGGACAATACAACTAGAGACCAGTGCGCCTGACATCAAAAGTAGGTAATTTAATAGAAACAATGCAGAAAGGACGAATGTCTAAAATGCAGCAACTTCGAAGATCCGAAGCAACATTGATTTACTAGAAAGAAATCATGACAAACAATTTTTTTTTTTTAAACTGGGAAACTAAACTAATAGAAAAAGGTGGAGAAGTAGATTATGGTTATGATGTTGCTTAAATAATACTACATTTTAGGTAAAGTAATGTATTTAACAGAGGGAGATGTTTCAATAGAGTATCCTAAGGCTGCTTTCGAGAAGACATTAAAGTTATGAGATGCAGACATATGTAAGATGAAAGATAGCTTGGAAAGGTTGGTTTGGTCACGTGGTGGGTTCTCAAAATACTACTATGTCACACAAAAATTGTACCTTCTAATGACTAACTGGATCTAGGAGTCCCTATATGAAGTACCTTAAAGGTAAACACTACATCATACCAATGTGGAGGGCCAGGGATATTCTAGGTAACATAGAATTAATTAGAAAGAGAGAGGTGGGGAAGACATTATAAAGGTCATAAATAAGGCCACAACTAGAGTATTATTTTCAGCTTTGGGGGACATATCTCTAGGAGGACATAACAAGTCAGAGGTTGAGAAAAGACAGAGGATGGATATCAAACAAAAAACAACAGTCTTACTGGCGCTATAGGTATGGTGTCAGTAAGACTGTTCTTGGCTTACTGGTGCCAGTAAGCCAAGAAGTCGTTGGCTTTAGCGTGGGACAGCAGTATGATACAGTTGCCCTATACGCAGACGACTTATTGATTTTCCTGTCTGATTATGTAAAATCTGCCCCTATCGTACTACAGGTAATCAAATTACATGGTAGTTTTTCTGGATTTGAGGTAAATGTAAAAAAGTCTAGCATACTGGCCTTAAAATCACAGACGGCCTCTCACCCTCACATGGCATTGCAAGTGAGGTGGACAGAGTCATTTAAATACCTGGGGATTTATATATCTAGGAACCCCCTTGATTTCATACAGTTAAATGTTCAGCCCCTGATGGCTTTTATTGTGTCAAAATTTAAATCATGTAGTCGCCTGCCCCTTACTGCTATAGGGCGTGTTAATTTAATAAAAATGATCATTTTGCCCAAATTTTTGTACGTCCTACAGCAGTCACCAGTATATTTGCCAATCTCTCTATTTTCAAAAATGAATAGTCTAATATCTACTTTTATATGGAACAACAAGCGGGCATAGATCCAGATTAGTACATTGATGAGAAAAAAGGAGCAGGGGGGCATTGCACTCCCCAACTTTAGATATTATTATCTGGCTGGGCAGTTACTGCAGCTACGCGATTGGGTACTGGAAGAAGTGGATAGTGGTATAGTTAAACTATTGGTAGCACAAGGTAACTTAAGCTCCACCCCATTGCAACGTTTGCTGTCGGGTGGGGTAACCCGAAATGACCCACCGTTGGTAAGGCAGGCAGTTAAGATCTGGAGAGAAGCAAATAAAATAGCCAAATTTACAGATATAGAGGTGGAACACCCCCTGTCAGATTACAAACTCCTGAAGGAGCTGAAGGTACTCCAACCGGATAGGATCTGGGGGCAGTATGGGTTAAACTCCATTAGTCAGCTGTATGAACAGGGCACTCTAAAATCGTATATGCATCTAGAATCAGAATTTAATCTTCCCAGACACTTTTTTTAGGTTTCTGCAATTGAGAAGCGCACTTGAATCTCAATTTAAGAACACGGTGATATGGTTCTCTATATCGCCCATAAAAAAAGCATTGCAAGTGAGCAGTAAAAGCAAGGGCGTGTCAAGGCTATACAATCTACTAGTGGTAGCGAAGTGCGACGACGGGCTGGCAGAGCTTAAAGAAAAGTGGTCGACAGATGTGGGCCCTTTGAATGATGAAGAATGGAGTATGGCCTTGACCTCTGTCCATGCAACAACAAATTCAATAAGGGTACATCAAGTGTAATTGTTCTTTCTTCATAGGTCATATATGTCCACCACAAGACTGGTTAAAATGGGTGGCCGTGCTTCGTCGCTATGCCCCAAGTGCAAGCGCGAACCTGGTTCTTTTTGGCATTTAACTTGGGGGTGTAGAGTCCTTGGGGCATTTTGGGAAAAGGTACAACAAATTTTGAAAAGCACGGGCATCCCTGGATCTGCACTGGATTGTAAAAGTTGTGTGTTAAATATTCATATAGGTAATATAATTAATGAGCACGATAAAATGTATGTATCCAATCTGTGTGCACTGGCTAAGCTAATGATAGCGAGGACATGGCTTTCCAAAAATGGGCCCGATATTGTAGCTTGGATATCACTGGTTAATTTCACTGCAACCCACGAAAAACACATATATGTGTGTAGGAAACGATTAAGCACTTACACTAAACTTTGGCACAGATAGCTCACGTCTAGTCACGAAAGTATAGAATATAATTTAAGATAACAGGTATATAAAATATATAAAAAAAAATCTAACACACTTAATACTGAAATGTAAACACTCTTTTGTATCAATGAAACAATAAAACCACGTAAGATGGAAATATAATACGTTTATTAGCACTGCACACTAATATTAATATAAAGTACAACCGTAGAGTGGGTAAAACCTGAAATAATTGTCATTCTATTAACTGTTAGGATATGTTTTATGTTATTTGTTATCCAGTAGTGTGTAAGGAAAGTCTTGTGGGAGAAGGGATTAAGTGCAATCTTGGTATGACCTGTCAATGGCTAAATACAAAACAGAGTAACTGGTGACCATTCATGTTCATGCAACTAACCCCTTGGGCAACAGCAAGTCCGTGCCCCCGAGGGCCCATAAATCTGGCATACTAAGTGAAAAGATAATGATCTTTAAATGGGTGCATCGTTGTCCGCAAAGTGTAAAATGTAATTTGTAAATGTATTGTTATTTGTAGCATTACCATTATTATTAGTATTATCATTATTATTATGTGGTACGTAATGTTTTTACTTCTTTTATGTTGTGTGATCTATATACGTATGTAGGGGTATGTCGCTGCACCCGGCCGCCTGGAAATGTGCTCTATGCAATACCGTTAGTAGCCCAGTAGGGCGGGCCCAGCGGTCTTGTGAACTAAAATACAATGCGCCCACTGGATAGTAACAATGTAATAATGTATTGTAAATTGCAATGCAATGTAATGTAATGTAAAGTTTGCGGTCTGGTCTAAGCGACATTTTCCCTTTTAAAAACAATAAAAAGTATTAAACCTTAAGACTGTTCTTTGTTCTTTTTTGTTTGGTGGCTATAATGTTTTTTTTTTTGTAGGTGGTGACCTGCTTAGAGTCAAGGATGCTTTTAGGTAAAGTGCCATAGAAATGCTCTTTTCTTTTGTTAGAGGATGGATATTCAGTAACTGAAGCTTTGAAATACCTCATGGGTTTGAAAAAGTGAATACTAACAGGTTTATGGAAAATCTGAGGACTATTTAGCTTACTGAAATGTTAGCAGATTGGTGAAATGGTCTTCCAACAATGGAGTTAAAAGATAATGTGGCACAGGAATGTAAACCTACTTAAGACATAAGACTATGTTACATCTCAAAAAGCTAAAATTAATATAGTATGTGAGGATTTATTGTTTTTGTTCTTGTATGACTTTAACATCTATTATTATAAATGCCTCTACAGTATATACAAGTGTTTTTCATCTTTTAAAACCATGAAAACTGTTTTGTATAGCTGAGCATAAATTAACAATGAATTCATAATGAATTCATCAAGATAATCAAAAGTAGTTTGTAACTCAAAATTAAATTTTTTCATTCAAGTCTATAATTTTCTTTACTGGTGTCTGTATATTAGCTAACATACAATATTGAAGACCTTCCTAATAGAGTAATGAAGTAAAATGGGGTCAATTCAATTACAGGGTTGTCCCACCTATGTGAGATATGAGGGAATCTTGCAATATGAATTGGAGCAATGTACTGTACAGATTCTAAAATTGTTTTGATGGCTTCAAAACAGGCCAGTCAAGCCACCTGACCTGTATATTTGTTAAAAAAGATGTATTAATTGGCCATTTTATTTGATTTGGATGTTATTCTTTTAGGTCAAGTGGCTGAATTACTTCTCACATTTTATTCTCATTTTTATTCTGTTAATGCAGTTCTAAGATAACTTTTCATACAGGTTAATAGCTGTCCTATTCAGACTACATTTTCTGCCACGCACAATTATTATGCTAGCGGTTTTGATATGATCATTATTTGCAATTGCAGTTGATTGGGGGGCACACTAGCCTAAAATTGCAATGATTATAGCAAGATGTTTCTGTGTGTCTGGATTTTCAAGACTGTAACCTTATTAATTAGCTAAATTCAGTACATCCCTTGTTACTATTTGTTGAAAATAATACTACATAGAGATTCAAAAACATACAAACATAAAGAAAGAAATACAACTTGGTATAAAATAATTGCTGTTTCTTTCTTGCTTAAAATATATTTGTTAGCACCTCAATAGAAAAACAATACAAAGATTATGGACTAAATTCAATCCATGGTATATATTCAATGTCTCCCACAAAAAATAAGGAAGTATTTGAAATATGTTAACAGTCAAGTTGATTTTTGGCATGAAGACTAATATATGTTATGTTCCATTCTAAAATGTAGTTTCAATCAATAAATATTTATGATTTAATTTGAAATATATACATTCCTTTTTCTTTGAGAATAGTTGTAATATCATATGTAAAAAGGACTGTAAAATATTGGAAGAACCCCAAACATTTTAAGAAATATACAAGCAAGTTTGTGCTTTTTGTTGTATATTCCTAACCATAAATGTTATTAATTCTGACAAATTTTTGTGTCTTTTTTAAATGTCTCCCAGACTTTTTGGGGATCTTTAAAACAATTTATAAACAGCAGGGAGAAAATAAAGAAAAAAGTTTTTGATGAAGAAAATTCATCATCAGTAAAAATACTAGAGATTTTTGGGATTGCTTTCTCCCTGATTTTTGCCATGATTCACCATTTTGCATTCAACATCTTGTTAAGGTGAACTGGAAAGTCATCTTTTGAAATAAAGGGTTTTTTTTGATGCCAAAAAAATCAGATTTTTTTTTTTCTGTGAAGGGGCATGATATTTTAATCCATGTGCTCGAAGCACATTAATAAATATTTAATGTATATTTTATTTTTTTAAACATTTTTTTTTACACTTTCACCAGCAGGGGACCGGGAGCCGCATATTAGATATTCATAAATTCACTTCACTCTGGTCTTGGCTTGTTACTTGCGGGACCAGAGGAGCGGCTCCCTACCCCTGTCCCTAGCCCTAGCTATTCCTGGGGGGCAGCCTCTGCTGCCTGTGGCCCGGGAGCCCTCTCCCACAATTTCTGTGGCAGGCAGGGAGGCTTACATCTCCCTGCCTGCCTCCGTCCCCCGGCTCCCTGCGGCAAATTTAAAATCCGCCAGCAGGGGCAGCGAGCCCCTGCTGCATTGAATAGGGTGACAGGGAGGACTGGCAGTGAATGCTGCAGCCCTCCTGAACCCTGAGAATGTGCAGTGAATCCTAAACAGGATTCGCTGCACATGGAGAAAAAATCATTGAATATTCCACTAAGTATTTGTTTGAGGTAACTGCTAATAAATCTGTTCAAATAGTGCTGGAATGCAGATCTCTGAACAATGCTTTTTTAGTCACGACGACATATGCCAATCAGTCTTTTATGCATCAGTTTTATTTAATTTTCATTGAGGTCCTTTCAATGCACAATAAATACTGCCTGCACCTTTGTTGTTAGGGATCTTGTGAAATGAGGCATAACACAAGAATAGCTATTGAAATGACACAGTGGAGAGACATAACAATTCTTAAAAGCCTCCGACTCTACACATCTCCCTCAAATCATTTTCTTCTTTCCCCATATGAGACAATTTATACTCACAAGACAACTAACTCACTAAAAGCATTTAGACATTAAACATTAGTCATGCTTGAGTTCTGTGTAAATAGATAAAATGACAAATAGAACTAGAACGCAATGTCAAATTAAAAGTTTACTCTCTATGTTTATCTATTTGCTTATTGGTAGAAGAATATGACAAACCCTTAGTAGTAAAAAAATAAAAAAAATAAAAAACATGTGATATGGTTTATATGAAAACATTATGGGAATACTGCTGTTTGAAAGCATTTACTGTTGAAAATGCAGGAATAAAATTAGTTCCAAAAACTTGCAATTATGTCCATAAGCTGAATTGCAAGGATTCTGCTATTTCCATGTAATTGTGTGTAAATATGCGAAGCATAATAATAAAATAATTCACAATCACGAGGAAGACTGCTGACCTGCCAGTTGTGCAAAAAACCATCCTTGACACCCTCATAAGGAGGGAAAGCCTCACAGAAAGAGTGGAAGGGAAAAGAGTGGAAAGGAAAAGTGTGGAAGAAAAAGGTGCATAAGCAGCAGGGATGACCACAGCCTGGAGAGGATTGTCACGAAAAGGCCATTCAAAAGCATGGGGGAGCTTCACAAGGAGCAGACTGAGGCTGGAGTTAGTGCATCAAGAGCTACCACACATAGACGGATCCTGGACATGGGCTTCAAATGACATATTCCTCTTGTCAAGTCACTCCTGCACAGCAAACAACATCAGGAGGGTCTTACCAAGGCTAAAGAATGAAAGAACTGGTCTGTTGCTCAGTGGTCCAAAATCCTCTTTTCTGATGAGAGCAAATTTTGTATTTCATTTGGAAAGCAAAGTCCCAGAGCCTGGAGTAAGAATGGAGAGGAATACAATCCAAGATGCTTGAAGTCCAGTGTGGGGTTTCCACAGTCTGTGTTGATTTGGGGAGCCATGTCATCTGCTGGTGTTGGTCCACTGTGCTTTAATAAGTTCAGAGTCAATGGAGCCGTCTACCAGGACATTTTAGAGCACTTCATGCTTCCTTTAGCAGACAAGCGTTATGTTGATGCTGATAGAATTTTCCAGCAGGACTAAGTAGGACTTAGCACCTGCCCACACTGCCAAAAGCACCTTAACCTAGTTTGATGACTGTGGGATTACTGTGCTGGATTGGCTAGCAAACTCACCTGACATGAACCCCATAGATAATCTATGAGGCATTGAGAAGATAAAGATGAGAGACATGAGACCGAACAATGCAGAAGAGCTGAAGACTGCAGTTGAAGCATCTGGGGCTTCAATAACACTGCAGCAGTGCCACAGGCTGATAGCATAATTGAGGCAGCAATTCATGCAACAGGGGCCCAAACCACGTACTGAGTACATTTGCATGATTATACATTTCAGAGGGACAACATTTCTGCATTTCAATTATTATTTTTTTATTGATTTTATGTAATATTCAAATTTTCTGAGAAGTTGTATTTGGGGTTTTCATAAGCTGTAAGTTGTAATCATCAAAAGTATAACAAATAAAGGCTTGCAATATCTCACTTTGCATATAATGTCTATATAATATTTTTTTTTTTTCGCCTTTTAAGTTGAATTACTGAAATAAATGAACTTTTGCACAATATTCTAATGTTTGGAGTTTAACCTGTCATAATATATAACATTAGTATATACAAGGGTTGGGCAACACCGGCCCTCCAGATGTTAATGAACTACACATCCCAGGATGCTTTGCATTAGTTTTGCTATGTCGCCATACTGAAACTGATGCAATGCATGCTGGGTTGTGTAGTTCATCAACATCTGGAGGGCCGGTGTTGCCCAGCCCTGGTATATACTGTATACAAATAAAATAAAAGCTATGCTACAACAAAAAGCTCAAAACACATCTAAAGCAAAAAGGATTTTAAAAATGAGAAGATTACCTGTATAGGGCCTGATTCATAGCTGTACAGGGAAGTGGCTGTGCAATACCATACAACTAATATTGTTTTATAAGATGCCTCCTGCAAACATATGTCAATGTGAGTGCTATGTCCAAGGAAGCAGCATCAATCTCCATCAAAGAAGAGTCACAGCCCTTGTCCCCATAATAAGACTGTTACACACACCTTTGGGTTTGCATACAAGTCTGAATCTGGTCCATAATCAATACATATACCTGCCCTACTGTAGCTAGATATGTGTGATCAATAAAAATTCCAAAACACTCATTGTTATTTTCAAGGTTAGGGAAAATACCATCTAATTTTAAATTGTGTGCAGAATATTTTTTTGTTCTTCTGACTGATTATGCCTCTTGAATCAATAAAACTCCTTTCAATCAATCAGGGCATCTGAGCTCAGCCCTGATTGGTTGAGGGGAGTTCCAGTGACAGTGATTTGAAAAAAACGCACCCTATTATATTCGCAATTTTGATGTTTTCTATGAGAAAACATCGGGAAGTGATTTTGAATGTGCAATTTTTTGATCACAGCAAAAATTACTCAGTGTGTTCCTGGGCAGCTTGAGTGGCCATCATGGGAATTGTGAACAGTTCAAGCCACTGGTGATGTTGTTCTCCCTCCCCATATGCAAGTAGTCCATAATTCTGTAGATCACCTTTAATGGTATGGGTCCTTGACCCATTCAATACTTTAAAATACCATAAATGTTGTAACAGTACTACGAGGAGAAATAGACCCTTCATTATAAATGAATCAGTGCCCAGGAACAACCTGGGTAATTTTTGTGGTATTGTATGAAGGATTGTAAGGTGTTACATTGGGCCTTATTCTAGTTCACTCTTTCTGACAAATTCCTTCTTAGATGAACAAAACCATGTGCACTGCAGGTGGGGCAGATGTTACTTGTGCAGAGAGAATTAGATTTGGGTGGGGTTTTACTTTAAAATTAGATATATTGTTAGGGACATGCAATTGCATGCACCCTTGCCGGGCACCCCGCTGTTGTTTTGATTGGGTGAGAGTGCGGTCTTTCCACTATATATATATATATATATATATATATATATATATATATATATATAGACAATCTAGCACAGGGCCGGCACTCCTTGCTGTTGCAGACAGCCAATTTGCTCCGGTGCCCTCCTAAGTATAAAATACCTGATATATAGACAGAGTTTCTCAATGGGGAACGGCGGCACTCAGAGAAACACCCTTGGGAAACTCTGTCTATATATATATATATATATATATATATATATATATATATATATATATATATATATATATATATAGAAGATAGATAGATATGGAGAGAGGCAATGCAATAACAAACCCAGTAAGCACCCGCCGCAGACCCGACGGTGGCATGGGGGAGCCAGCGCCGGCGGAGTGTGTGTGGAGTGCCCTCCGTGGGGGCGCCGGGAAATTTTGGCAGCCCTGAGTGTGATTGCTGCTTTTCCAATGGAGCTTTGTTGCACACTTACTGCTAATTGTCTCTGTAGCAGAAGCCCTACTAACACATGCAATAGGGGACATGATGGTTCCTACCAGGTAATGCTCAGCCAGCACTGTAGCAAGCAATGGTGCACCCACCGCCGCTGCTTAACTATGAGATAGGTTGGTAATAATAAAAACTACAACTTGCCTCTAGACATAAAGGTTGATAAATAAATCAAAGCAATTGCTGTTTATTTTTTTAGAATACTTTCTCAAATGGAATAGTTACAAATAAAATGTTGTTAAACAGATTATAGTAAATCCATGAAATATTTCTGACATTAGAAATTACCACTACAAAAGCAGGAAAGTACTTAGAACTGGCACCAGTCAGGTTGCTCCTTGGCATGAAAACTAATCATGTACCATTCTGAAATCCAGTTTCAGTTAGTGAACCTTTATGTTTCCCTTTGTCAGTGCTTGAAATATATCAATTTCCCCATTCATGTTTCTTTGTGTGCATTGTAATATCCTGTGTAACAGGGCCTGGGAAATATCACATCCAGCCAAATGCCTCAGGCACAAAATTATATTTCAAAATGCTGAAGACATTTTTAGTGTTTTCTTTTGCATTTTTTTTAGAATGGTTAGTCAACATGAATGGTTTTTATTCTATGTTTTTTTTTTTATTGAACGTTTGCTTTACATAATGTTTTTCGAACCCTGGATCAATTAATGAAAAACATAGATATAATGATTAAATAATAATATACAGACATTTCATATACTTAATCACAATGCTGTGGCTCAGAGCCTGTGGCTCAGAAATTCAGAAGAAGATGCTTTGCAAAGGTGCCCTCAGTGTGGTGTTCTCATAGCCTGCGGAGGTTTGGAGGCTCCTATAGCAAAGGAAAGCGTTTCACTCAAGAGAGAGTTCACAAAATAAGTTATGAGCCAAGTTTTTGCAGTTTGAATTGCAAATCCATCACAGATTTGGAGTGATTTGAGTCTCTATACAGCAAAGTGAATAGATGTTTGACTGTCAGCGGTGTAGCTAGGTGCTATGGTGCCCGGAGCAAGGGCATATTTTGCGCCCCCCCTCCCCCCCGGGTAATGAATTGGGCGCATGGCTAAAATGTGTTGGCATGTTACATTTGAAAAGAAAAAACTTAAAAAATAAGGCACTGTATAAGACACTGTAACGGAATCTGCTGCTCTATATAAGACGATGTAACAGAATCTGCTGTGCTGTATAAGACACTGTAACGGAATCTGCTGTGCTATATAAGACACTGTAACGGAATCTGCTGCTCCATATAAGACACTGTAACGGAATCTGCTGCTCCATATAAGACGCTGTAACGGAATCTGCTGCGCTATATAAGACACTGTAACGGGATCTGCTGCGCTATATAAGACGCTGTATGGAATCTGCTGCGCTATATAAGACACTGTAACGGAATCTGCTGCGCTATATAAGACGCTGTAACGGAATCTGCTGCGCTATATAAGACCCTGTAACGGAATCTGCTGTGCTATATAAGACCCTGTAACGGAATCTGCTGTGCTATATAAGACACTGTAACGGAATCTGCTGCGCTATATAAGACACTGTAACGGAATCTGCTGCGCTATATAAGACACTGTAACGGAATCTGCTGCGCTATGTAAGACGCTGTAACGGAATCTGCTGCGCTATATAAGACCCAGTAGCGGAATCTGCTGCGCTATATAAGACTCTGTAACGGAATCTGCTGCGCTATATAAGACACTGTAACGGAATCTGCTGCGCTATATCAGACACTGTAACGGAATCTGCTGCGCTATATAAGATGCTGACAGCTGTAAATAAATTTATATACAGATAAAGATATATACAGCACAGCAGGCGGCAACAGAAGCCAGAGAGATTCACTCTCCCACCCACCCACCCCCCCTCCCCCACGAATCCCCCAAACCCCAAGTTTATTACTATGTTTATTATGAACAACATTCATTAGATGTATAAAAAAAATCCACCTTGAATAATCGGATAACGGGGCGGCACGGCCGGCAGCAGAACACCTTCTCCTCCTCCAGGCTACAGCCAGCGCTTGGGAAGGATGACAACGCTGCTGTAGCCAGGGGGGAGGGCGCACGAGTCACTCTGCGTAGCAGAGGCAGGTGACTCTGGGAGGAGTCTTTAGTGCTGCTACGCTGCGCTGCCTGGAAGCCGAACCGAGCAGGAGCAGCAATTGAGGACAGAGAGGAGTGTCAGCCCGCCGCCCGGCCTCACCGTCCGTGACGCTTGGCGGCAGGGACCGGTGAGGCCGGGCGGGAGGCAGGTACCGGGCAGGGCAGCCACCGGTGCACGCTGCCCGTTAGATGGTATTATACTTGAACTTGTGCCAGTGGCGTAACTAGAAATTTTGCGGGCCCCTGCCAAAAAAAGTTTTGGGGCCCCCATACATTAATTATAATTTTTTTCATACATATCCTTCCTTTTCACCCATCACTATTTCCCCTCCTATAACAATTATCCCTCCTCCTGTCCCTCCCATCAAAGTTATCCCCCCTGTTCCCCCACTGAACATACTGTATAATCATAGAAGTTTCAGACCTGGTCCTGGGGTGGCAGGCAGGCAAGCTCCAGGAGCAGCTGTCCGGACTCCGGACACAGACAAGTTCACGTGAATCTTCTTAGTTTCAGCTCAGACTGTGGCAGCCTTTATAATCAACCTAAAGCCTCACTGTAATTTGCCTTACTGTGAGGATTTAGGTTGATTGTAAAAGCCTGCCACAGTCTATAAATCAAGTGAAGTGTGGCAGGCAGGACTGGAGAGCGAGATCGGAAGTCACAGAGACAGGCGCAGGCTGCTATGGGCAGTGACAGCACTGAGCTCACCTCATCTCAGCAAGGGAGCAGAGCAGGGAGAATGCCTCCCTGCTTCGCATACCTTGCTGAGCAGCTATCGCTGCCAAGGACTGAGCCCCGGCATTCTTCTCCTGCCTCCAGCTCCTGCCTTTACAGGTACTGCTGCTGCACTGACACTGAGCCCACGTATTGGTCGCTCCCCCCCCCTGCAAATGCTTGGGCTGCGGAGCTTTATTTACTCCACTGACTTGTGCAGGGATCATTTGCGGAGGGGGGGGGGCGGGCCGTTGGCGCCATTCGACCAATCGGTGCCCGGATCATGAGCTCCAGTGGCTCCGCCCTCCCTACGCCTCTGTTGACTGTACTACATGGTGAAAACATAATATTTTGATAGTTACAGTAATTTTTTCAGTGTTTAATATTCTATAGCATTTTTTGAGTATGCATTACATTTTATGCTGGTTATGGTAAACTTTTCTATGCAATGCATATCAATCACTTCCAATAATTAGTATGTTTAATAATCAATTGCAAACTCACTCTCACTTTTGCATAGTGTTCACTAGAATAGGGTCTGCACTAAATACTAATGTAGACTTTACTACCTTCTACAGATGTAGAAAATCCCACGCACCTCTTCAGATTGTACTTTGGGAGCAAAGGAGAGGGAGGAGTGACATACAAGCAATGGAGTTGGGGAATGGGTAGATGCATGATGTGGCATTCTGCATCACAAGCAGGTCTGAAATTAATTGAAACTGGTGATTGCTCCTGTAATTACACTAAGAATAGTCACAGCCTGGTGGGCCATACACCATACAATACCACCTCTATGCCAATGACATCCAGTGGATGGTGATCTTTACAAGTGACTGACATTTCTAGATACCACTACAACAGCTGCTTTGAAGCCCTGAGAGACCGGACCAGCCTCCAGACTGAATTTTGGCTATCATACTGGGATATCACTATAATCCAGCCGATGATATACCTATTTGGCACCAAGAAACAGCAGGAGGTTCCACACTCCACAGAGCCAAGCTGGAATATTCTCCCTGCCATCCAGGTCTTTCCAAAATCGAGGAATTATAGAAACGGATCCAAGCGGGCTCACAATAACCCCTAAACCCAGCTGGTCATTTTTAATATGGTACTGTATGCACTCTATATTTTTTCAGTCACTTTATTCATAACTTTTTATGATTCAAAACTCCCTCCATTTTTTTCTTTTTCAAATCCACTGTAATGTTATGTTTTGATTTTTATGCTATATAATTGTCTCTAATATGTGCTGCTAATTCATTTTAGTTTATTTACTCTTAATTAAAACTGTATATTTTATGAAGGTTACTTGCATCATTTTAGTAATAGATTTCCATTCTTAAATTCTTAAATAGCGCAGTCTACCTGTTTTTCTTTTTGTATTCTGTTGTTGGACAGTGACACCCCGTTTCTTTTGTACCGAAGCTACTTGCAACCCAGCTCTAAAATCTGCACCCCAATCTGATTCATTTGTAATCAGTTCTTTTCCCGCGACCATGTGTACCACCCTAGAAAATGCAGGAGTGTCATCTTGATGTCTGCCCCTACTGTTGTGTAAGTGACAATGCAGGGTAGGGGGCTATGGGGGAGGAGGGGAGGGATTACAGTTCATCTTTTCAATGACAGACTCAATCCCGAGTAACCCAGGAATTTTGTGAATAAGCATTTTCAATCCTGAATCTTGGGATTGAAAAAACATTCTGGGATTGGCATCTCTACATGTGCATATCCAGGATTTTGGCCATATTGTCCCCTTCACTAGTGCAAGCTCCCTAACTTTGCAAAGCTACAAACAGAAAAGTCACTTGTGCGTCCCAGTGTACCCTAAGTATAACTGACTAACATAATAACTAATTTACAGTACTGAACTCCGTATTTGCAGTCTTGCATTTTGGACACTCCCGCCATGCTCACTTCCTGACTACAAGCCAATTTTCTTGCATCTTATGTCACCAGTTTGTTTCCCTCTATACACAGGGCAGCTGAGAGGGGGGGGAGCAGGTACTAATTACCCGGGTCCAGGCTTGCTGGAGGGGCCTAGTCCTCATCCGAACACCCTTCCCCTCTCCGCCCCTCCTTGGCAGCACGCACCTAAGCCATGCGTGAGAGCTCATGCTGAGCCTGCTGTAAGCACAGCACATGCTGTATGTATGTGCTGCTACTGTGAAGGGGCGGGAATAACCCCCTGACTTTAAAATATGTTTTCACCCCCTAACCATTTTGGGGGCGTGGCCTAATTGCGGGAGGTGTCCATGCCTCCCACGATTAGGCCATGCCCCAACATTTTTACCGGGGCCTGGCATACCTCTCGGCTGCCCTGTCTATACAATAAACTCCTTAAGGCAGGGCCCTCCTGTTCTCACAGCCCACTTCTCTTTCATTTCAATTAATGTTCTCTCCTACTTAGCTACTATCTATAATTGCAGCTCTTGACACTCATAATGATTCATCTCTGCCAATGACAACCTGCCACAGATAGTATGTAGACAACTCTTGCATCCCTAACCTCAGCTGTATTGTGTACTGAGTTGTTGAATTGTTACCTGTGGTCATTTCTCAGTTACTGTAATATTTAATTCTGTGTACTCTATATTGTAATGATGAGTGCCATATGTAAGGTGCTGCAATCCCATTGTGGCACCTTATAAATAAAATGTATTATTGTTATTATTATTAGTATTATTATTATTATTATTATTATTATTATTATTATTAATAATAATAATAATAATAATAAATAATAATATTAATGCAGCACGCAACAATGCAGCATTTGATTTAAACTCTTTAAATCAGGAATAACTGATTTAAAGAGGGTAGTGGTCATCGCTGACATCACAGAAGCTCCTAAAAAAATGTCTGGCCACGCTTTCATTTTTTATACACATCCAGAAAACATCAGGTTTCCACCCCCAAATGCAAGCTTCCTTTCAGGCACACTTCAGCTTTGTTGTGTTTACGATCCATACACATTTTCAGTTGATATTTAGACATGTGCATGTGTGATGCATATGGTATACATGCACAGTCATTGGATAATTGGTCAATTTATCAATTCTCTGATTATCAAACCAAGCCGGATTAGGGCACAGTATTAGACTAATATATATTTTTTTAAATCTTGGATATGTCCAATAATATTGTGGTCCAGGGTATCCCAATCGTAGAGGCTGTGTGCCATGGTAAGGATAATATTGTTATTGCAGCTTTCAGTTACACATGATCTGGCTTGAGTTGCTGTCCATAGTATCTTCTGTGTGTGTCACTTTGCTCACTGAGTATTTTCTTTTCCACAATAAAATATATAACTGCCAATGAGGGGACTACACTTTTATATAAAAAAAATGATCAGGTTACACTAGCTATGAAATAAAGTAATGTACAAAATGGAGAATGGTTGTCATTAATATATTAATATTTAATACGTATAAAATTATATATATGAAAACCTCTGATGAAAACTGCCAGGGAGCAGTTGAAATGGCTGTCAAGTTAACAGCTGTTACCTTTCTGCAACTATGTTTTGGTAATAAAACCTTTTTTTCTTTTCACTAATCGCTAATTATATTTATATCATTGTTATGTCAACTGTCAACTCAGGTTTGGCAATCAAGCTTTGTGTTTCCAAACTATAGACAACTTGCAAAATAATGGAGCTAGCATTACTACAAATTACAATGGAGGACACTGCAATTACTAATTATTGCTGTAACAAATGTGATTAGTATAATCATAAGGATAAATAAAAAAAACATTATCGGGCCAGATTAACAATGGGTCCAATGGAGCTGCAGTTCCAGGCCTTCACATAAAAATTGACCCATCATTATGAAAGCATGATGATCACCAGACACCAGCTTGCTTCATGGTTTGACATAAATTATAGTGTAAGTAATAAAATGTTATTTATATTTTACAATTTTGTTGCTTTTATACAGTATATTTAGGGAAAGACTGGGTCTTATAGTTCATGGTTTCTAAATGCCTACAATGCAATGGCCTCACATTTTTCATGCATAATAGGCCCTTGAACATTTTCAGATCAAGGCCCATTAAATCCTTAATCCGGCCATGCCCATTATCACTGAATATATTTATAACATTATCTTTAGATGTAGTTTTTATTTCTCAATAATGCTAATTTGTACTTATGTAGCCCATCAGGAAAAATAGCAGAAAAAAAGTAAAGTTGCAAGTAGGGTACATATAGCCATATTAGGCATACAAATGTAAGAAATAGCCCTTTGAGATATTTCACATAAACTACCCCTTTAATATCCTTGTATAGATTAGTAAATTTTTTATGTATTTAACAACATAGAACAAATTCTACCAGAACAACTAATCAAATGTTAATATTGATCTATGGTCAATTTAAATCAACTGAATGTTCATACTCCAGAACATACTTTGTTGTTTCTCTACACAGTTAACTAACATTTGGTAGAAGTCATAATCATTCACCTATTGTGGGATAGTTCAGTGATTTATTTTTAAAATCACTTAAAAAACAGATTATAGGATAACTAAATTAAACTCTGGAAAATGCAGATATCCTATTAAAATTCTGGTTATTGAATATAGTCTTTTGTTTAAGTACCAACTATTTTATTTTTATAGAAAATACAGTTTTATTTTAAGTAAATCCTTTGTGTCTAGCATTTGCTTTATGTCCCTAAGGTTATCCTAGCAAAGCATTTAAGCCTTTAAAATAATTGAACATACTTAGTAAATTAAATTATATTGAATTTTATAAAGCTCTAGAGATACAGGAAATAATGACTGTTACTATGTGATTTTAATTTGTTTTCCTAGGTATAAATAAAAATCATATCATTTTCATTAGAAATATTTTGCTGCAAAATATGGCAATATATGGACAAAAGTGTTTGGTAACCTGAACATTACACCAACAGGGACTTTAATGACATTATTCGAACACATACTTTAATATAGAGTTGCAAAAATAACCACTTCCACTCCTCCTGGGAAAGTTTTCTGCAAGATTTTTGGAGTGTTTCTGTGGGAATTTGTACCCATTTATTCTCTAGTACATTTATGAGGTTGAGAAGGTGCTCAATCAGGTTAAGATTAGGACTCTGATACGCTGAGAAGGTTGTAATGGGGTGGAGGCCGTTTATGACGTCAGCAACCGTTTCTCCCAACGGCCAGGGAACGCCTGTGTTTTCTGGGGAAGCCCAAAAAATGCTGGTGGCACACCCCCAAATGCCCGCAATGTGTCAATCACCCGGCAAGGAGCAAGCAAAGGCTAGCCTTTGGTCAGATGGCTCGTACATGCGCACTGCGTACCGTGCATTTGCGCACACAATATTTTGATTATCACTTGGGCTGTGAATTTGCAGCCCAGCAAGTGGGTCTGAATCAGGCCCTCTGTGTGGCCCAGTCAAGTTATTTTATTGTTTTTATAGTCTTAGCTTTATGCACTGTGGCACAGTCATGTTGGAATAGAAAAGGACATTCCTCAAACTGTTGCAGCACAGTTAGAAGCATAACACTATTCAAAATATCTTTGCATGCTGAAGCACTAAGATTGCTCTTCACTGAGATAAGGAGTTGAGCTCAAACCCTGAAAAACAACCCCAAACCCTTATTCCTCCTTCAACAAACCACAGTTGGCACAATGCAGGAAGGTAACATTCTTCTGGCAACTGCCAAACCCAGACTAAACAGTATAGCATGAGTCATGATTCCACAGAACACGTTTCCACTGCTCCACAGTTCAGTGTATGTGTGCTTTTACACTGCTCCATCTGATGCTTTGACTTGGATGCGTGCAGATGTTTGGCCATAAAAAATAATTCCAATAAACTGTGGTGACTCCGTTTTTGTTCCTACATTGAAGCAAGTGGAATTTCAGAAGTTTTCAACTATGGAATCAGCAAAGCGTAGGTGACATTTGACTGATGTTGAAGTATATTTGGTGGCATAAACTATATGGTTCAATCTTTCTGATGTGACATGGGTTTAAATATCACCACAGAAGCATAGTTAATAAAACGGTACCAAATAATTCTAAATGTTCATTATGGATACAATTTTTTCCATGGATACGAAGGGCCTGATTCAACAAAACTCAAAAGGGGCCAAATTCGACCCCGTTCTGATGTTTGGGGGTCTGCGTATGTGCAGACCCTGGCAATGAACAGCTTTGGTGAGTTACAAACTCGCCAGGCCGTTCAGTGCAAAGAAGGAGGACCGGTGTAGAAACCTGGCTCACGCATGGGAACACAGGCGGGCCGATGCTTGCCAGGGGTGGGTAGATGACTTCACAGCACCTCAGCTCCTGCTTTGTCTTCGGTGGACACTTAAGGAAATAAAAGTCAGTTGAGACTGACTTTTATTTCCGAAGGCATCAGAAATCATTTGATGGTCGGCGACCATCAAAAAATTTATCCTGCTAGCGAAAGAATGCGACGGGATGTGTTAGCAGACACACTCTCTTGCATGTTACCAAGGGCATTTGGTGTGGCGTCCTTTCAGCCTTTGGTAAGCAGCAATTTTCGCTGCTTACCAAAAAAGCCTTAAAAATCACCCCCTAAGAGTTGAATGTCAAAATGCAGGTACTGTATAAGTGACTAATACAGGTTTGCGGTTTATTTTTTAATACTTACTTATTTTGTAATTGTTGAATAAATATATTTTAAGTACTGAGTTGTGTTCTTCATTTTGAGATGCAGTGGTTTATTAAAGTATGTCAGTAAAATGAATAGCAATATGCTGCAAAGCTGTGGCTGCAATAATAGTAGATTGAAATCTAAAGTACAGTAAATCCTGGGTAGATATCTTCTTTAATGAACAAGTAAAACCACTGCTGGAAGTGAACCTAAATTCTGTGCATTGCAGGGTGATTTTACAAACACACCTAGGTCCATGGGATACATACTGTATAATCTAAAAGCTTGTTCTTGATATCCTGTCTACAGACTGTCATCCTTTCAGAGACGGGGGATTTCAATAAACAATATACTGTATGTTCCATTACCTTTGTGGATAATAGCTTAATAATGTTCCTATACAGTATGTATAATACTGTATATCCAAGTACATAATATGTACATGTACATAAATTAGCAAGAGTTCCACCTTGCATATAAAGTAAGTTTCCTTTGCAGTGGCAAATGCAGGATTTTTAGAGGGGGTTTTCCAAATGTAATCCTAAATCTCCCACTCTGTATTGGAGTAAGCACAGGAGTCTGGGGGAGTGGTAACAGAACTGAAAATTGGTATTTTTATACACTAGATACTGTATGTCAGAGTCAGATTGGCCCACCGGGAAACCGGGCCATTTCCGGTGGGCCGGAGCAGATGACCCTCTGGCTGGGGCGCCTATCTTGGTTCCAGGGCTGCCGGAACCAAGCCTGGGTGTGTGTGTGTTGCTGACGATGCAGCTGGGGGGGGGGGGGCTACTCCTGGCAGCTAATCTCTAGCCCAGATGTTTGAGGGCTCAGATCCACACATACAGTAAATGTGGTAGAATATGCTGGTACACTAGGCATGTGCTCTGCTCTGCTCTGTCCGTTACACTGCATGATGTGGTGGCAGCTCTATTGATCACATTGTGAGGGCTATTCTGATTTACTCGGAAAGGCAAATTCACTCTCTAATGGACAAAGCCATATGCACTGCAGGTGGGGCTGATGTAACATGTGCAGAGATAGTTAGATTTGGGTGTTTTATTATTTCCGTGCAGGGTAAATACTGGCTGCTTTATTTTTACACTGCAATATAGATATCAGTTTGAAGTACACCCCCCCCCCACCCAAATCTAATTCTCTCTGCATATGTTACATTAGCCCCACCTGCAGTGCATATGTTTTTGTCCATAAGAGAGTGAATTTGCCTTTCTGAGTGTATCAGAATAACCCCTCAGAATATGAGCAAATGAGCTGACACCACATCATGCAGTGTAAGGGACAGAGCAGATCTGCTGCACATGCCTAGTGTTACAGCTTATTCTACCACATTTACTGTATGTGTGGATCTGAGCCCTCAAACATTGCAATGCCTTTCTGAGTGAATCAGAATAACCCCCTATATACCAGTGCTATAGTTGCCATAATTTAAGGCACCTTCCAAGAGGATGTGGATTTCTGTGCAACCAGAACACCCCCCCCCCCCCCCCTTCCAACATTTGCCTATGCTTTGCCTTCTATGTATTTTTCTACGTATTTTAGTACAGGTGGCAACTTGATTTTATATGTTATTATGAACTTTTAACAATAAAAATATCTATATTGATTGACCTATTACGTGGTATTACAATCAAGAAATAGGTAGTTATGCAGTGATAATGTGTTTTAAAAAGTGTTAAAACATTCAGTGTGTGAATAGTTTTGATTATACTATTTTCTTCACAGTGCGGGTACAGGTGTCAGCAGACACTTGGGGTAAAATTTAAAGGGATACAAATTAGTTTTTTTTATGCTATTTTTAGCCAAAACCGTCCGAATTTGCACTTTTTTCTGAAATAGCCAACTTAATGGGAACAAAATTACGCTAAAAATTTTGCCGCAAATGCGCACATTCTGAATTGGCAATTTTTTGTCACACTTCTACACTTCTATTCGCATCCAGATGTTTTCCCATTATAATGTATACAACTTGCAAATTTAATGGGATGCGATTTTTGGTAACGTTTTTTAAAAATCGTATCCCATTAAATTTGCGAGTTCCATACTTTATAATGGGAAAACATCTGGACAAAAAGTAGATCAGGTTCTGACAGGCGATCATTAAGATCTGTGCATGGTTCGGTCTTAAAAAATGTATAAAAATTATTTAATAGAATGGCTTGGGGTCCCCCCCCCCTCCTGACCATAACAAGCCCCGGGCTCATTGAGCTGGTCATGGTTCCAAAAATATGGGGGACAAAAAATGTTGGGGTCCCCTGTATTTCTGAAACTAGCCCTGGACTCTTGGACCAGTCCTGGTTCCAAATATATGGGGGACAAAACTGGTGGTCCCCTGTATTTTGGAAGCAGCATTGGATGGTGATATGCCACAGCCGCACTTTTTACATAAGGTCCCCCGGTCGTACTATGTGCACCATGGCGGGTTCACCCTGGAAGGGGTACCTGAGGGAATTGGGACCCCCCAATAAAAGGGTCTTCCCCAGGCTTCACCAATCCAGGGCTGAAGACCAGGGCTGTTCCCGGTGTCCCTGGCTGGTGGATGCTGGGCTGATATGCGTCAAAAAACATAGCTTTTTACAGGTGAACTACAAGTCCCAGCAGGCCTTCCCCGCATGCTGGGACTTTGTGAACCACAAATCCCAACAGTACATGCAAATAAAGTCATAATTATATATGGATGACGCAGGTATGTATATGACAATGGTCTAGTACAATTAATAATGCAAAACACACATAATTGATTGATGGACACTTAATTTAATGGAATACAGCTCTAAAGGCAAAGGTCTTTGGTAAAAGGTATTGCTTGTGGCAGGGAGTGTACAGCATTAAGGTTTGCCTGTGCACACCTAACACTCAATCTGTGCATGTCTTTGACTGTGGCCACTGTTAAGGTGCGTACACACTGGGCAATATGATCGCTGGCAATATATTGCTAGCAATATATTGCTCAGCAATCATATTGCCCCGTGTCCCGTTTTCATCTGCGACCAGAGATGGTCGCAGATGTAAATTTAAACACTGCTGAGTGAAGAGGCAGGGGATGTCGCTGGTCGGATGAGCATGTTCCTCCGACCAGCGACCATTCAGGGGCTGAAAACGGGAGCGCGCACCCGGCAATTTATCGCTGGTGCACACTCCAATCACTGGCAATATGGTCGCTCAGCGACCATATTCCCAGCGATTTCAGACCCTATCGCCCCCATGTGTACACAGCATTGGCCTTGAGACACCCATTTAATGAAAAGAGCAATCAGACAGTTTTACCAATTTACAAAATAATAACAATTTAAGATAACAACAAGCACAATACACAAGGGTAAAAGTACTGTATAAAGCAGTGAAATGCCAAAATGCCAAAGCAGCTGGACTTTTTATAGGGTCGAAACATCAGGAGAAATAGTGAAAAATATCCGTATTCTTCCCCCCGATGTTTAACAAGGGTAATAGAATAGCCCAGTTAATGTCCAAAGTTAACACTTTGGAGAGTATAATTTAAAATAAAAAGTAGGAAAAAAACGCTCCTGGAAGCTAAAAAAAAGGACAAAGTATTTTGTTTTGTACTAAAAATATTCTAAATGTATCACAGATGTATTTTGTTATATAATTTCTTCTGGACATATAGTAAAAAACTTTTACTGTTTCTAATATGGCAAAATCCAAGATAACAATTGAAAATTCCCCAAATCTACTTATTTGTGTGGACACAACAGAATCAATCATAAGGCTGTGAAGGACATGCCTTTGTCAGTTTTGCTATCTATCTATTGCTGTCAAAACAATGTGCTTCATTGCATTTTCATATTGGCGCCCTGGAAAATGTGATTCTCAAAATACAACATTTTCTTACTTGCCATATGTTTTGGAATATTGCTAAAGATACCCTGCAGAATAGCTGTGGAAAAGCTCCCTTTGATGGTTATAACTGCAAGGCTAAATTTGCTTTTACATTCCTATGATCTCAATTTAAAACACAATACATTAATTCACAACTGTAAGGGTTTTCTATGACAGAAGAGTATTTTTATCTACTTTTTTGAACTTGTTTCACTTATATTAAAATTAAAAGGCATTTGTCATGGGGATAGCTTTAGTCACAGAGGACCAGAGAAATATATTTAGGCTTGCCAAGATGTTCCATAGTATTCATTTAGACAGCTACTGAGGTTAAATTAATGTAAAAGAAACATAGATTTTATAGTTTAAAATTTTTTTTCCAAAGAATTTTGTTATAATAAATGTAAAAAGTATGGTGCATTGGTATCTAACTAGAGCTTACTGTACAGTAATGCATTGTTACAGTGTAGCACTGGGTATTGCATTACAATGGAGCAAATGGACTGCTTATATGGAATGATTGCCTTATGCGTTATCACCTTCTACTTTGTCTCCACTTTATCTCTTCACCAGGTCTAATACATCTTCTTCACTATATTTTAGAATATAGATATTCCCATTGTTTAGTGAAGATGTGGAATCACTGTTTACAAAGCAGCAACAAGTATTTTGTCTGAATACCACTGTTCTACCATTAGTTCATAGATCAAGAAAGAAGAAAACATGGGGTGAATTTACTAAAGCTTTTAAATATGAAAAGCAGTGCTGTTGCCCATAGCAACCATTCAGATTTTGCCTATAATCTCTTGTTTGCATCTAGAAAATAATTGCATCTAGAAAATGATACACCATCTTTTTGCAACTTTATGTATACTGTAGTCCTTCCCTGGTGTAAATTCCTGCATCCAAATTTCAATTGGTGAGATGCTAGAGTGTGTCATTGGTAACCCAGTAGTCATCATTCCAGTGATCAAAATGTCAAGTGGCATCCCGACATTCAAAATCAAGGCAGATCCCATTAAGTTTTTTAACCTTTAACCTAACCCTAATTCTAACTGTAACCCATCCCTTCCGCAGCCTGACTATATCCAGTGCCAGATTAAGGTATAAATGGGCCTGGAGCTGAAAATTATCAATGGCCTATTATACGCAATAATATGGGCTGTGGCCAGCACCTAATAATGTGGGGTGTGTGACATTGGTATATACATAATATTGGAATAGTAATTACTGTATATTATGTAAATAATACATATTTTATATCAAATCTCTTTACATTTATGAAACATGATAAATATGTCCCTATATATGATTTTTTTTATTATTATTGATGTATCAGTTTTTAAAATGACATCACCATTTTCATAACAGACCTACTAAACTATTTAATAAGTCCAGAAAGTAAAACTTTAAAAATTATAAATTCATATTTAATAAATTGCCCCAAGCATATCTTTATATGCCACATTTAAGATTTTCTATGAAATATTTACAAACAGATATGCATAATAATTTTGAGTTATAGAGATATTAGTTGTGTCATAATAGCAAATTCAAAATCATACAGTACACTACCCAAGAGGAAAATGCAATATAGAACTTAATTGACATCTTAGATCAAAGCTCACAACGTGAAAGATTTATAGTTTTGATTGCTCCAGGCAAACCTCTCAGTGAATTCAGTAATTGTCACTCAAGGGGACTGTTTTTGATGTAACATTGGTTTACAGTACTAGTATTTCCCTGTGACACAAGTAGTAATTTCTCAAAATGATTGGTGATTGGTGATTCTGTGAACCAGTATTGCCTACGTATATTGATATGCATGTGTTATACTTTCTGTATAACAGTGTTTACAAAACTGTTGTCTAATTCTGTAATTTGACGAATAATTTCTTGTGTTTCTCCAACAGAACTTTATTTATTCCACAAATAATTCCTCTACTTTTTAATTTTCCTGGACTTTTCAAGTTTTCTTTACCAACCACACTATAAGAAATAATTTATTGCACTCCACTCAATGGAGCGGATTCAGGTTCAGAAGCAAGTAGCAAATACTGTACTTTACACATGTGCCAGACCAGTGTTTCTCATACTAAGGACCCCACACAATTCACATTTTCCAGGTCATCGACAGGTGCACTCATTACTCACTGACACATTTTAAAAGATCCACATGTGGAGCTAATTATTTCACTTGATTCTGTTAGTAAACCTGCAAAACATGCACTGAGTAGGGTCCTGAGGACCGACATTGAGAGCTTGTATGCCAGACCAATTCTGTGCATGTGTAGCTTGGGTCCTGCTCCATCGGATACAATAGGGCTTTAGATGTAAAGTGATTTATAGTCTGCAGCCATTTGTGGGCAGGGAGAGGGCGGGGTAGACAGCCATTTCACAAAACTGTGGTGTGTTTTGTGGGAGTTCCAAGGACAAGATCAATGACTTAACTATAGATGTTGCAGGGGGTGCAGCTGCTATGGGGCTCGGCCACTGGGGGGCCTGAGGCCAAGCTAGCAATCCCCTGCACCCTCTTTATTATTATTATTATTATTAATTTTTCAAAATACTGCCACGCTGATAGTGGCTGCGCTGCTGTCCCATGCACTGGTTAGTTATAGGGCTTGAAGTGCTAGTGGGTGGGCACAAGGGACCCAGTGCCACTGAAAGTGAGCTGACAAGCTGACAATACCGGCAAATAGGAGGCCTGCTACCGCCGGGGAACAGTACAGAAGAGTCCTGGCATGAACTCTGGGCAGCAGGAGACAGTGCCGGTCATTGGGGAGAAGAGTCCCAGCGCGGCCACTGGGGAGCAGGAGACAGTGTCGGCCACTGGGGAGCAGGAGACAGTGTCGGCCATTGGGGAGAAGAGTCCCAGTGTGGCCACTAGGGAGCAGGAGACTCAGTGTGCTCACTGGGGAGCAGGAGACCCGGTGTGGCCAGCCACTGGGGAGCAGTCCCACTCTCAGAGGTACAAGTGCCACTTTTACTGATTTTACTGATACACACACCTATCTGTTCTGCAGTTATGAGGAGAAAAGTTATGGCTGTCACAACCTGTTTTCCCTCCTTTTCCATGCCCCCCCCTCATCTTTCCCCCTGTCTTTTTCATCATTGCCCCCCTCCTCCTCCTTGTCCTACACCTCCTCATCTTCCCCACTCATCCTTGTACATGTTCATCTCTCATCCTTCCTAATCTCCCCCTCCTCCCCCTTGACTCTCTTTATCTTCTGCTCTCTCTTTCCCCTGGCCCTTCTTTTACTTAACCCTCTCTCACACATCCCTTTTATCTCTCTCTCTCTCTCTCTGCCCCTTATTTCTCTCTCACTCTCTGGCTCTCCCCTTTCTCTCCCTGACTTGTTCCGGCATTCTCTGACATTATAGCGTGCCATATTGAATAGACCTGAGAGCTTCCTCTCAGCGCTATTCAGAGCACATTGAATTAAATCAAACCTGGGGGGCTATTGACCTTCTGGAAGGAGCTGAAGCAGCCAGCTTGCATGAACTCATAAATCACTCAGCCAATCAATGGATGACACATGCATGTACAGTAGAAAGTGTCTACTTAAATCATTGCATTTCCTTTTGCACTTCCATGTACTAGCATTGCTGGTGCTTCCAATTAATCAGCAGCCATACTACATCCAACCAGAATTAGGCCTAATGTCAGCCAAATTGTAAACTGTGAAGTACTGTAAAACATGCTGTTTCACCACAATTTGATTTGCATGAAGTACAGCCACAACTTTATGCATCTATAAACTTCTTTTCAACTGCTAGTCAAAAATAATAATTTAAAATGCTTTAAATATGCATTCATTTGCATAGCTGGGAAAGCTTAAAGGATGACATGTAATATGGTATCAACTCTAAAAGGTTACAGCAATTGCAAGGCTTCTGTGACTATACAACACCATTCTACAGGTAAGTCTTTTTGAAAGCAATGGTCATCAATAGAGACAGGATTATATGCAACATAAAAAGCTCAAAATATGCATGCAAATATGCATGAAAAATACTTAAAATATGCATGAAAAGCGTCAAAATATGCTAAATAAAAAATACAAAATAAAGTGAAATTTTATAGTTTTTTATTTAAATCAGCATACAATTAGTAAGTAGTAAATGACCCCCAGCAGTATACCCCACATAATGCCCCCAGCAATATAACACACATAATGCCCCCGGCAGAATAACACACATAATGCCCCCAGCAGTATAGCACAGATAATGCCCCCAGCAGTATAACACAGATGATGCCCCCAGCAGTATAACACAGATAATGCCCCCAGCAGTATAGCACAGATAATGCCCCCAGCAGTATAACACAGATAATGCCCCCAGCAGTATAACACACATAATGCCCCCAGCAGTATAACACACATAATGCCCCCAGCAGTATAACACACATAATGCCCCCAGCAGTATAACACACATAATGCCCCCAGCAGTAACACACATAATGCCCCCAGCAGTATAGCACAGATAATGCCCTCAGCAGTATAACACAGATAATGCCCCCAGCAGTATAACACAGATAATGCCCCCAGCAGTATACCCCACATAATGCCCCCAGCAGTATACCCCACATAATGCCCCCAGCAGTATAACACACATAATGCCCCCAGCAGTATAACACACATAATGCCCCCAGCAGTATACCCCACATAATGCCCCCAGCAGTATACCCCACATAATGCCCCCAGCAGTATACCCCACATAATGCCCCCAGCAGAAACACACATAATGCCCCCAGCAGTATAACACACATAATGCCCCCAGCAGTATACCCCACATAATGCCCCCAGCAGTATACCCCACATAATGCCCCCAGCAGTATACCCCACATAATGCCCCCAGCAGTATAACACACATAATGCCCCCAGCAGTATACCACACATAATGCCCCCAGCAGAAACACACATAATGCCCCCAGCAGGAACACAGATAATGCCCCCAGCAGTATAATAGAAGTGCACAGAATGCCCCCAGCAGAAGTGCACAGAATGCCCCCAGCAGAAGTGCACAGAATGCCCCCAGCAAAAACGCACAGAATGCCCCCAGCAAAAACGCACAGAATGCCCCCAGCAAAAACGCACAGAATGCCCCCAGCAAAAACGCACAGAATGCCCCCAGCAAAAACGCACAGAATGCCCCCAGCATAAGTGCACAGAATGCCCCAGGTTACACTCACCGTCAGTGTCCAAAAGCCTCCACTGGCGCGCAGTGATTCCCCGCGTGTCAGCAGAGGTGGGGAGCCTATCAGCGCGGCGGGCAGCCTGTCAGCGCGGCGGGCAGCCTGTCAGAGCGGCGGGTGTGGGATGTAGCTGGAAGAGCCTACAGTACACACAGCTCTTCCACCCACATCCCCCCCCCCCCGCCGCGCAGACGGCTCAATCCATTCCAGCCGCGTTTCCTCATAGAAAGGGAACAAAAATCAGGCAGTCATGCTGAACTACTGTAAGCGGTAAGCGTTATATGCACCAATATATGCACCATCAGGGCATTTAGTTCAGGATATGCAATTTCTGCATAAAATCGGGCATATATGCAAATGCATATGCAAATATGCAAATGCATATAATCCGGTCTCTAGTCATCAATTTCAATATCACTTACATGTACCCCATGTAAAGTACAGAAGATGCAACTTAAAATAATGCACACAATTCATATGCATGACGACAATCCATTGGAACATTTGTCTTATATGAGAAAGCCCACTTACCACCCAGCTGCCATCCAGCTATGTCCATTTAGTCACTAGTGAGAAATAACACATTTGTACGACTTGCTCTTATATAATTGGGTACCTCAGTCAATTAAATAAAATTCTATGTTGTACACAAATTACAATAAGGCCTAGATCAGTGGTTCCCAAACTGTGTGCCTAAGCACCCTCGGGTGCCTCAGGATATTTGCAAGGGTGCCTTGGGTTGGGGGTTTATGACCAAAACTATTTTTTTATGCTCAATGTAATAGGCAAAACCAGGGCTGGTGATTGCAATCATAAAATGTATGGACAATTAGAACCACAGCTATCTTCCCCACTGCATAACTGAACCTGAGGGTGACAGTTAAGCACAATTTACTTTATTTTTTATTAATCCGTAAGAAACTTTTTGACTAAGGGTGCCTTGAACAAATGCTGATATTCTAGGGTGTCCTGGTTAAGAAAGTTTGGGAACTGGTGGCCTAGATGACTTTTTTGATGTTAAATTTAGTTTGGTGTAACTAAAACATATGCAGCCAAATGTATTAGTCTGTGAGTCCGGTGGCCATGTGGGATGTGGCTTTCTCTAACGGGGCAGTTATTTACAAAGCTAAACCATGCCCCTTTAAAAAAAAGTCCAATAATTACAATAACATCTAATTCAAATTAGTATACCACTATTAGGAGCTTGGTCAAGTAGTTACTAAATCCAATTATCTACAGGAGTACAGTGCTTTAGTTTGTTTTGTTATTTCTATTTGATGTTAATTGCATTTTTACACTATATCACTTATGGGCAGAAAATTGTCTTGTACACATGTATAGCTACAAACATTGGAGGTGTAATGTATGTATACCATTGATTTCTGAAAAACTTAATTTTAACTTTATACTTTAATTTTCTACATTTTCCCAACTCTCCTATACAGGGTGTCACAGAACATAAATGCAACATATCCACTGTATATCTTCTACATTATTATTATAAGATATGGTCACTAGGTTGACAAGCATTAGGTCGACATGCATGCAGGTCAACATGGTTTAGGTCAACACAAGCATTAGGTCAACATGGTGAAGGTCAAAAGTTTTTAACCTTTTTTGAGCCGACTTGTGCCGACAGGCGGAATTTCATGCCCTACCACCCACTAAGGCATGGTAGAAGAATAAAGTAGTGTGCCGATTATAGTGAGGCACTGTTCACGAAGCATGGCGAGCGCATCGAGCCATGCACAGGGACGTGGAAAACTATTTTAGTGTACATGTCGAGTAATGCTTGTAGACCTAATGTCTGTTTATCCAATGATCCATACCCAATATTATTAATACAAATTAATAAATATATTTAAAGGTGATATTATCTATCAGATTTATGTTATAAAAAGCTTGATTTCCGTATCTTGATAAATTAGAGAAGATAACAGTACAGGGACTATAGTTATTTAACTAAATGCAGGAAATACCGTATCTCTGATATTTCATGTATTCAGCTTTTCATGTATTCAGCACAAAAATTACAATCAAGATTTTGGGAAAATTAATAACGAGAACCTCATTACATTCAGTGTAAGAAATTATGCAAATTACAAGCAACACAACACCAAATGTAGTTAAAAATAATTCTAATCCACATTTTAGTGGACTACCCAGAAAACAAAATAATTGTATGAAAACATGCAATTTTTTTTAGATACATAATCAATAAACCACTTGGAAGTCCTATTAAAACCAATCAATTTAGGCCTCCAGCTGTATAGTACAACATATGTTGCCATAAGTAGCACGCAGGCCTAAGGTACATAACATTGATTTCAATAAGTTAATTATGCAGTCTTTATAAATTTTACTCCTTGTAGTTTTTATTATATTGATTTAGCCACTGATTTCTCATTTATTTTATTCCTATTTTTCAATAAAATATTTTTTTCTATTACTTTTTTATGAACTACACTTCTATGGTAGTTTACTGTATGTTAAAACGTAAAAAAATGGCAATACAGTATAAGTAATGTGTTCTAATAAATAAGTACTGTGTAATTTGCATATAATGTATTCTTATTTTCTAACAAAAAAAATACATATTAATTTTATAACCCATGGAGACAACAACAAATAAATCTGATTATGGCTAAAAAGGAGTTTGCAATATTCATGCCCCCTTTTGTGCAAAGCCAGAATTTCATGGAGTACACTATACCCCTTAAAAGAGATCAACACAGCCACTCAGGATAAGGACACTTCACAGATATCATTATGTATTAGAATAGTTGTCTAGTTTTGACTGGATTTATGGCCAAGCTGAGTTTATTTTGAGCATGTCTTTCTTGGTAATCATGATTATTTTTGAATTAATGCTAATAATGTTAATTTGGTAACTTACTGTATCAACTGTTGGTATCAATTGAGCTTTGCAATGCCAACTAACAGTATTATGATACAGTATAGCACAGTGTGTAATGTAAGAGCATATTGAACAATAAAACATAAAATACTGTATAATTATACTAATAGAACAAATTACTTTAGCAACCCAAGTCACTAACTTATATTATGTCACGTGTAATGTTGTGTTGGGTCTACATATTGTACACCACTTTGTGCAATATCAGCTTTACAAAAGTCAAGTGGCTTAATGTTCAAACACTGTAAAAGTAGATGGTTTGGGCATCAAAAGAAAATAAATACGGCTAAATTAAATATTAAATAATATAGACTATATAGTAACTATGGGAAATGTTGATGTTTGTATAATAGTAATCAAAATAGAGCAAATCAAGAAAATATGAGATAAGTCTGCCTTTTATTATGCAATAGATAATAGGTTTTTAATTTATTTTAATCGTGTTTTATAGAGCTATTTTAAAGACTTAGTATTAAATATACAGTATTAAGCTCCTTTTTAGCCTTCTAAGATAATTTTTCACATAAATAATGCATGAGTGTTTCATGCATTGTTAATACATTGCCTATTCTTATACACTATGAAGTAGTCTTTTCTATTTCACTATGAAAATGCTACTACTGTATACAGTATGGTATACTGTAAGTAAAAAAGCTTACTTGTAATATGGTTTATGTAGAAGGGAAACATTTAGCTTCATTAATTTCTATTAAATGATTTGAATAGTGTCCCAGCTTGTTAAATTTTAAAAGTTCCTAGGCAGTACTCCTGTTTTGGGAACAACAATAAAATATGCTTCCACATCACAAGCCAACATTAACAGATTCCACATAAACTGGATCCCTTAGTATTTAACATTTAAACTAAGAATCTACCCCCAGGCTTTTCCAACAGTAGTTCTGCCAATACCAATCTTCATCTGTTATCAGTAGATTTAGTTGGTAACTCTTTTGCATTGAAAACAGTATGCAAAAATGCAATATATAATATATGTACTCTATATACACACACACACACACACACACACACACACACACACACACACAACACGTGTCTACACTTGGTACAAAGTGGTCCACACACCAGTTTGCAAAAAAAACTTTATATGAAAAAACAGATACATTTCTTTTTTATATATATATATATTTGCAAATTTTGACATATAAAAAATCAGGACACAAAATAATAGACGATATAGACAATACAAAACTTTACATATAAATAAATTGACAAGAGATTTTTTTTTTTAATATATATATATTTTGACTTACTGGTCATACTAAAATCTGTGTGGTTACAGTTCTTCTCTAGCCTTTTCCCAGTCCTTCCAGGATTTAACCCTTCTGTCATTATACCTCTTCCCCAATGTTTCCATTCCTATAGTTATACTCTATTTTACCTATTACTTTCTGCAGAGTGGGGGCTTGTTCTTGTTTCCATAATTGTGCAGTTGTTGCCCTAACTGCACAAATTATTTGATTTAAGAGATATTTTTGTGTACTATTCAGGTTCAGTGGAAGTATATGCAGCAAAATGGAGATTGCTGTACTGCCAAGCCCACACTCTGTAGAATAAAACTTTCAATCTCTGCCCAAAAGCTTCCAAGCTTCTCGCAGGACCAAAATATGTGTTTTATGTCCCCTCTTTTCTCACATCTCCAACATATGTCTGGTTGGTCTGGGAAAAAGCTATTAATCTTTGCCGGAGTATAATAGGTCTGATAGAGTATTTTAAAGAATTTCTCAATCTGTAATGTAGAATTGGACATCTGGTTTACTGACATGAACAGTTGTGCCCATTGTGCCTCGTCCCAAGAGAAATTAAGTTCCCTTTCCCACTTCAGTTGCCATCTTGTTTTAATTTCTTCTCCTTCTCTCTCTTGTTGGAGTCTTTTATACCAAAAAGTTATTCCTCCCGAAACCTGGCTTACCCACTCTTTCGGGAATGTTTTTAGGTCTGTTGTTTCAAATATATTGGATTGGTGCCAGTGTCTGATCTGGAGGTATTTATAGAATTCGGAGTTGTGAAGTCCAAATTTTTTTTTAATCTAGTCAAAAGACATTAAGGGGGAAATTTACTAAAGGAAATGTGTAAAAAATAGGTGTATTTGTATCCAGAAATACACTTATTTTTTACATTTACTATCCCGAAAATACAGCAATTTGTATTCATATTGATAGCACATCAATACGAATACGAATTGCCGTATTTTCGGGACAGTAAATGTAAAAAATAAGTGTATTTCTGGATACAAATACACCTATTTTTTTACAAATTTCCTTTAGTAAATTTCCCCCTAATTGTCTGTTTTCATATATATCCTCGAGAGTTTTTATAGCATGATTTCCCCAACCTTCCAGGCTTAAATTTGGTATTATTTTCGTTAAAATATTTAAGGGAAGATGCGCTATGGGCGCACCCGCCAACTTCCTCTTTTCCAAAAGACTATGCCATTTCTGGAGGATCACTTTGGTAGCCTCTGCTAATCCTTTACAATTCTTTATGAATTTAGGTGGGAGCCATATTAAATTTTGGGGAGCTATTTCTATTGTATTATTTAAGTCTGGATTTGTCCAACCATTGTTCTTTATGGGACAGCTCCAGTTCTTAAATTTGGTCCAATAATGCTGCAGCTTGATATAATTCCAAATTTGGAAGGGCTAGTCCCCATCTATCTTTGGGAAGCATAAGATATTCCTTAGCTATTTTCGCCCGCTTATTTCTCCATAGATATTTATTAAAAAGGGCGTTAAATCTCCTAATCCAATATTTGGGCAGTATTTTTGGGATAGCATGGAAGAGGTATAAGATCTTTGGAAGGATAAACATTTTAAGTATTGCTACTCTGCCTAGTAAAGATGCCTCAATGTTCATCCATTTATTATTTTTTGTGTTTAGTTGCTGTAAAAGGGGAGCGTAATTAAATTCTATTATATTCTCTTCTTTAGAGACCAATTGTATCCCTAATTATTGCAGGGAATTTTTTTTCCATTTAAATTTATATCTTTCTTTCAGACAATTTTGTTCAATTGGGTCTAGATTCAGTGGCAGGGCTTCAGATTTGTTTGTATTTAATTTATAATATGAGACTTTCACAAATTCTTCAATGATATCTAGTAGTGCTGGGAAAGATTCCCTAGGGTTTGTAATAAAAAGAAGGATATCATCTGCATAGAGTAGAGCTTTATGCTGAGAATTATCCACTGTTGGACCAGAGACCTCTTGGGTTTGTCTAATTAGTTCCGCCAGTGGCTCTATTGCCAATACATATATTATGGGAGACAATGGACATCCTTGCCTCGTTCCATTTGAGATCCAAAATTTATCCGATATAAACCCATTGCAATACACGGTTGCAGATGGGATAGTATATAGAGCCAGGATAGCTGTGAGGAAATTTCCCTCCAGTCCATGCTTCTGGAGGACCCTTTCCAGAAAGATCCAATGCAAGCGGTCAAATGCTTTTTCTCCGTCTAGCGACAGCGCCACTAGTTGGAACTCACTTCTTGCCGCATACTCCATTATGTGGATTGCTCTATGAACATTGTGTGGGCCTTGTCTGTTTTTGACAAAGCCAGCTTGGTCTATATGTACTAGATCCTTTAGCATTGGTGAAAGTCTATTAACAATCAATTTGGCGTATATTTTAATATCGGTATTAAGTAAGGCGATTGGCCTGTAATTTGAGGGGGTTGTAAGATCCTTTCCTTCCTTCCCTATCATAACAACTCGGGCTTCCAGCATCTCTTCTGGGAATCTGCCTAATTTATTCCCCTCCAGAAATGTCTGGAGGAGGACTGGGGCAATTTCTTTCTGATAAGATAAAAAAAAATATTTATGAAGCCATCTGGACCCGGGGTCTTATTTGGTTTCAAGGTCTTAATTGCCTCTATGACCTCTTGTAGGGACCAAGGGTTATCTCTCTGTAGTTCAGTAAGTTTAGGTAAGTTTACTTTAGCCAGAAACCGATCAATATCACCAGGAGTAGGTTGGGGGGTGTCTTTGTCCCTTGCTAGGTTATATAAATTCCCCAGGTAGTTTGGGAAGATATTCGGCATGTCCGCGGGGTTAGATTTTTTCTCACCTCTGTGATTATAAAGCTCTTTTACTGCGTTTTTAATTCTAGCTCCTTTGATTTTTTTGGCCATGAAACTCGTGGCTTTGTTGGCTTCGCCATAATATTTTTGTTTGAATCTCTCGAGTTGAGAATTTATTTGTTTCATATTTAATGCCTCTAGTTCGTCCCTTGCCTTACGTAGGTCCTTTAATATTTGTTCATTAGTAGGGGAGGTTTTGTGGGTCTTTTCGAGTGTTTTAATTCTGTCTTCTAATTCTGTAACAAGTTGTAATTCCTATTTTTTTAACCTAGAAGTAATCTGAATGATTCTACCCCGGATAACTGCCTTTAATGCGCACCATAAATTGATTGCATTAGTCTGCTGTACGTTATTATTAAACAAAAAATCGTCTATTGCTTCCCTTAGCATATTTTTGGATTCTAATGAAGAAAAAAGTGCATTTGGGCATCGCCAGGTTCTAGGCGTCATATTAAAGGTATTTTGTTGCCAGCTAACTTCTAGAGGCGCATGGTCCGAGCAGGCAGCGGGCAAAATATCTACTCTTTTTATATTCTGAAGGGCGAGCCTATCTGCAAACACAAAATCTATTCTTGAATATGTTTTATGGACGTTTGAAAAAAAAAGTATAATCTCTGGCGGTCGGATTTAAGGCTCGCCAGGTATCGTACATTTCGGCCTTATGCAAGACCTCATTGAAATCTTCAGCTTTTTTTTTTATTTCTCCGGAAGACTTCAATTTTCCAATATCTGATTTATCTAATTTTGGGTCTCTTACCATATTGAAGTCTCCCAAGACAAATCTTGATCCCTCTGCCACAGAATAGAATTTTTTCAAAAAGGTTTTTATGAAAATAATTTGGGAGGAATTAGGGGCATATACTGACGCTATTGTAATTTTTTTATTGTTAAGTTTGCCTTTTAGTATTATAAATCTCCCTTCCTTATCTATTACTTGTAAGTCTACTTCAAAGTTGAGATCTTTTTGAACGAGGATGGCCACTCCTCCCTTTTTTCTTAATGCGCTAGAATAATATACTTTTGTATATCTCGTGTTACCTAAGTTGGGTTGTGATACTTTTGAGAAATGCGTCTCCTGTAATGCAGCTATCCCTACCCCTTGGTCATATAGATATTTCAGGATTCTGTTTCTTTTTTGTGGAGAGTTTAACCCTTTCACATTTATTGAGATCAATTTTACCACTTTACCCATCTCATTAGTAATTTCCAACTGCAATAAGTCGATTTTTTACACCGTCCCAATACTGTTACATTAACCAGCAAGTCAAAAATTCTATTGTCATTACAAACAACATAGATACATACCTCAACCCCAATACATGAAACATTTAAGGTACCATAATTAGCACCAAAGAACTCTCCTATCCAGGGGAGTTGCATTACCGTTATTAGGGGGTAGCGACTTTTGGTTTCCCCTCTCTAATTTCCTTTATTAAATATTCTTGTACCCACCACACCCACCACCTAAGAAGTGTCATAATGCTGTTTTTTTTTTTTTTTCCCTTTTCTTACTTTCTTTGTAGCGTTAGTCTTTTGGCTCCTCAATACTGTTACTAAAGGAGATAACAGGCCGTGGCGTCGACGGGGGGGGGGGTTTGGGGGGGAGGGGGGCCCCTCCGTAGAGAGGGCGGGGGGAGGGGGGAGGAAGCGGAGGGAAAGGGAGGGGAAAAAAAACCCGCGAAAAGAATAAAAAGGGGAAGTGGGGAAATTGAAGAGTATTGGGAGTGAGGGGAGGGAGTGAGCAATCAATGAGAAGTGTAAGAAAAGCTAATATCATGGCTTTATTCTACGTTTATGGTGTTCATCCTGGTGGACCTTTCTAGTCCTTACTAGTTCCCTCTTTTATATCTAGTATATCTATACTTATTTTTATTTGTGTCGTGATTCCCCTGTTAACTAGAACAGACATCTTATATAGCTAATTTAATATTAAACTGTGCAATTATATTATTTTTATATCTTACATATCACTTACATTGTGAAAATTGTGCCTATGTTGCTAACTTCTTATTCTAGAACAAAATACAATACATTCCTATATCTATATCCTCCTATTACATCCATTGCTTATAACTTAAAGGGAAAAAAAAGATATGATAATAAGGGGAAAAGATCATCTCAATAGGGGAGGATCCCCATAAAAGTTGAAGAAAAAAGGTATTTTGAAATATAAATATAGGCGCTATTGAATAAGAGGTTGGTACTCCCCTGAAGCTTCTGGAAACTCCCGATAAGGGTCCCCTTGATGTGGTTTCGTAATGAAATATGAAACGAAAAAGAAAAAAAGAGCCAAGCTCCTCGTGTAATCCTGTTTAGTTATAAGAATCACACTTTTTTATGATTCAGATGGTGATTCAATTCGTTAAACAGAAATTCATTTGTTGGGGTATCTCCCCCTTACAATCTCACTCACACAAAGAGTAGTTTGAATAGCATATCACAATATCAAATTTCCATAATTAATCGGAAGACGATATAGATTGGGGTTTCCCCCTCTGTTATGTACTCACGACAAGATAGATGTCAAAGCGCATATATCATGGTCTTTCACCTATGGATAGGTTTCTTCTGGTCCAATAAAATAATTTTCTGGATTCTTGTAACATTAAACAAGTATCCTTTATTAAAACATACAGTTTTAAAAACAAATGTAATGTATCAGAGACTTTGGCTGTGTGGAACCGGTTGGGACTGGATGGAATGATGTTATAGAGTATAAGTGGAACAAGTCTTACCGGGGCCCCCTGTTCATTGTCCACCTCCAATCCACGTCCTGTTCCGCTCCACCAGCCGTTTTGTCTCCTCAGATGTGGTCAAAAGGAACTGCACCGACGCGTTTCGAACCTCCGTGGTTCTTTTTCAAGGTGTACCTGTTCCCTCTGGCTTCCGGATATATATAGTGGTGTAATGATTGTCTCATGTGTCCATCGTTAGTTCTTAATTGCAGTTGTGTATTTAGGCAATATTTTCCATAGAAAATTCATTGCGTATTATTGCCCATACATGCTCCTGTGTAAGGGATCCATGTAGCGCCGCGTCACTTCCGGTGACGCGGCCGAGACTTCCTTCCTATTTTTCTCTGTCCTGTGTCCCGTTTAATAGTCTCCTGCTGCGGCGTTATCGCGTCACGTCACTTCCGGTGTTGACGTCTGTATTCATCTTCCTTCTCCATGCGTTCCAGCGGCTTTGTTCTTCCTCATTTTGCGTTCCAGCAGATATATGCGTTCCATTGGCGATCATGTGGTTCGCTTGTGTATACATTGCTGTGTTATTCATTTAGGTTGCCTGAAAGTTATTTTCCTTTATTCTTTTTGCCTGTATAGGATATTAAACTCTGTTTAGCAGCATCAGAGAGTAGTATTGCGAACAGATGGTAATTGTATTGTGATGATATAAATATAGCAGCATATTATTTTAGCAGCATATTTTTTACATTAGCAGGAGAGGGTTCATATTGTAGCAGCGAAATAAGTTTAGCAGCATAGATAAAAAATTCTATAAGGAGACTATAATGAAGGACATAAAATCCATGTTATAATAAATAAGTTTTTTAAAAATTATGTTATAAAAACAATTTACTTTTTTTTATATAAAAAGGAGTTTTCTTTAAGTTAAAAATACTGTGAATATATATAAAAAATATAAAATTAATTGGACAAATGAAGATATATTTTCTAAAGTTTATAGAAAACTTTTGTATATTTAAGAAGACCATAAAAGGTAGTTAGTTATATTTGGTTAGATCTTGTTACATCCCTTTGTTTCTGATTTCCAGACAGAGAAATCCCTCCTCCTTTACACTCTAAACCTTAGTCTATAAATATCTATTGCAAATATAAGCATAAAAATCCGGTTACACATCATCAAGAAAAAAAAAAGGGAGGGAAGGAAAGAGACAATGAAGATCATCTTAAGAGGCCTAATAGGGGAGAGTAACCATACAAGATAATCAGTCATATTTGGTTAGGTATTGTTACATCCCTTTGTTTCCGATTTCCAGTCTAGGAGATCCCTCCTCCATTATACTCAAGATAAAAATCCATTACAAAAATTAACATAGGTATTTAGTTGCACATCAAAGAAAAAAAAAAAAAAGGAAGTCCACCTCCCTCCCCTGCACCCCTCCACCCCTCCACCCCCCCCCCCAACCCAACCCCCGGCGCCATTTAAAGCATAGTATAGCAAGTAAATTCAAAGTCTCTCCTCTATTTATGTATTAACTACTGGGACCCAGTCTTGTTGCAGGGCTGCTAATTTTACTCCTTCTTCCATAGTGGGCTGTAGGTTCCATTGGATTAGACCTTCTCTTGCCTCCTCTTCCGTTCTCCATATCCTTACTGTATCTCTATGTGAAACTATAAGCCTCACCGGGAAGCCCCATTTATACTTGATTTTGGCTTGCCTTAATATCGTCATTACTTTAGAAAAGGCTCTCCTTTTTGCCAATGTTGCAGCTGATAAGTCTCCATAGATCTGGAGGTTACCCAATATCCCTGAGCTCTTCTCCTCGTCTCGGGAGACAAACAATATTTGCTCCTTAACGTGATAATAATGGAGTTTCAAGATCACGTCTCTTGGCAAATCAGGTTGTATTGATTTAGGTTTTGATAATCTATGTATCCTATTAATAGTCAGATGTTCTTTTGAGACTTCTGGGAGCATTTTTTGAAATAGCTCCAAGGCAAATTGGTTTAATTGGGCATCAGGGATTTTTTCTGGCACCCCTCTGATTTTTAAGTTGTTTCTCCTTGCTTGATCCTCCAAATTTATTAATTTTTCTTTTAAACCAGAGATTTCTCCTTGGACACTTTCATGTTATAAGCTTCCAAGATAGTTTCTAGCTTTCTCTCTGTTTGATCAGTCCTTTTGCCCAAAGCCACAACTTCTCTTGTTAAGGCTTGGAACTGGTTTTTAATTTCAGCTGAGAGGTCACTTTTTAAATCTGTAATTAATTTTTCTTAAAGTGATAGGCTCATCTAAGCTTTCCTCTTCTTGTGATAAAGAGGTGTCACTTTCTTTTTGGGGGGCTTTCTTTTGCATACTTGGGGAGATGGAGGGTCTCTCTTTTTTGGGGGAGTTTGGGCCATTTTAAAGATATTTGCTGGTGTATTAACCTTTGATTTTGGTTTTTTTGTTGGCATTATTGCTGGGCTCTAAGAAGGGAGCTTTTAATATACAAAGTTCAGCAGATTATAAATACTTCTTGTGCCAAAGGACAGCAATAGCTCCTGTGGGCCCGGTGCCTCGCTACGCTCGGCACGCTAATTTATTCTCCCTCCAGGGGTGTTGTGGACACCCACGGAGGGAGAAAGTGTTGGGATTTTGGCGGTCAGGATTCCAGCGTCGGGATTCTGAACGCCGGGATCCCGACCGCCGGGATTTAAACTGCATCCCGATTTTTGATTCTAAAACCTCTAGGGATTAACATTTCTCGGTGGTATTGGGACAAAGTGAGACCATGAAGATTCAATTCAACCAATCTCTTCTTCATTTTATATAAGTCGTCATAAATTTCCTGTGGACTGTCAATGTCAAATTTAAGCGTCTCAGTATTAGAATGCCATATTCTCAGCTACTGAGAGTAGTGAGGATAACTTCGAATATTGCCGAACTACTGACAGCTTTACGGACTGTGGGCAATGACTTCATTGCCAGAGGCTATGATAAAAAAGAAGTCGAGGGCGCCATTGACAGATGCCTTCAATTGGATAGGGATGCCTTATTGACGCAACCCAAACGGGATAGGACGATCCAGAGAATGATTTTTCCCACCACATACTCAATAGCATCCACTAAACTTAGAGAAGTGGTGCTCGAGCACTGGCACATATTAGATTCTGACCCAACAATGGGCACTTTTTGTGGCGAGAGACCATTATTTGCCTACAAAAGAAGTTGTAACTTCAAGGATCAGATTACTTTTTCTGACATCAGCCTGACACCTAATAGAGGTATGTGGTCAGGAGGAAAGAATGGCGCATTCAGATGCAGTGGATGTGTCAATTGTCAGTACATGATCACAGGTAACATGTTCTCTAAACCAAAGACCAGTGCGAAATTTAAACTCAAACATTGCATGAGCTGTGATAGCAAATTCATTGTGTATGTCATCGTGTGCCCATGCCAACACCTATATGTTGGGAAAACAATCCGGATGCTCAAGGAGTGCATAGGGATGCATCGCTCATCAATTAAAAAGGCTATGCTGATCCATGACCATACAACCCCACCTGCAGCAAGGCATTTCTTTGGAGTTGGCCATACCATCAGAGACTTCAGGTTCATGCCACTATACCATATCAAATCACCAAGGAGAGGGGGTGATCGTCACCTCTCTCTACTACAGAAAGAGAGTGAACTCATATACAACTTGAATTCTTTAACACCTAACGGCCTTAATGAAGAACTCAATATGAATGTGTTTCTATAGGAGGACTACTGGTGTGTGTATATAAATCCATGAGCAGTTGATTGGTATTATACTCAGTATGTTATTTGCTGTTCTGCTACGTCAGTGTGTGGTGGAACATTGTTCACTAATATCACAAATGTTTTTGGCAACTTTTTGGCATGTATTACTCTTTATTTGCCATGATGCATGTCACAGTGGCTCAGTGTTCCCTTTGGGATTGTGTTAAAATAGTATCACTTGGTGTTGGTCCCATTATGAGTCCAGTGGTGGTTTCCATTATATATGGAAAACAGTGAATCCCCCCATGAGTCTAGTATCAGTCCCCTGTTAAGATCCAATTTGTTCAAGGCAAAGAGGTACCAGTCTTTTTCACTTATTTGTTGCCCATTATGCTAGTACTGGAGCCGGAGTCATGGCCGTGCGTTCCACGGCCAGACTCTGTGCGTTCCAGCTGCAGGAAGTGACACAGAGCCCGCTGACCTGGCAGGAGGACGACGCGGTGCGCGCTGACAGCGTGTGTCACGCTGGATCACAGCAAGTGGTCGCGTAGACAGCGTCCCTTCAATCTTCTTCATTCCCTGTTGTTTTAATATTTCTGGAGCCTCTGATTAGCCGGCAGTGGACCTGGACTGGAAGCAGAAGTGTGTGTCACGAAGGCTTCATGCGTTCCAGGGTCCCGCTATCATTGTGAACATGGGCACAGGTGAGATCTAGCAGGAGAGGTATGTTTGCTTTATTTTGGCGCCACCATGGCCTCTATTTATTTGGCAACTTATGCATTAAGTGTTATACCCTTGATAAAGGTGGTAGCACCACCGAAACAGGCTGTCGGGTACCCTTTTGGAAGCTGGTGATGGGTGTCCTAACTACACTTTTTCCATAGTGAGGGACTTGAGATAAGTAACCTGCACCTTCCATAAAAATTCTCTAATATGTTGCCATGTGCTTTGAAATTTATCTGTTTTTTCATATAAAGTTTTTTCTGCAAACTGGTGTGCGGACCACTTTGTACCCAGTGTAAACACGTGTTGTATGCAATTGCTTATGTGTTCTGGCACCCAAGCATTTACCCCATTGACAGTGTGCAATTTTTCAGATGTTTATATATATATATATATATATATATATATATATATATATAATGTTACTCTATGCAGAGAACAAATGATCTGGCCTTTTAAGTTTCAAAACTGTATGTTTATTTCAGTGCTCATTTCTGTTTTTTTTTTGTCTTTAAGTACAGTATCTATTTTACCAATTTTGAAGCTCACTGACAATAACAACCAGTACATATTGTTTTCATGAAAAATATAATATTTACCATATTTGTTTTAAAATGACTTTACTTCACTACGAAGCATAATCAATTTAAAATCCATTAATCAGCACACTTTGATATTGTATGGTAGTTGAGTTATTCTAAGATAATATAGTATTCAGAAATTCAGAGAACCGATTGTTCAATCAATCATAAAAATGCTACAGTAATTTGCATTTCATTTTTACCCCAACATTGTTTCTCTAGCACAATGTACAATTCAGAAGGGATGAATAACAACTAAAAATCAGACTGGGAACAGTGATTATTAGGATGTCATTATACCAATTAAGCAGTTGGAAATAAATTGAGAGCTATTCAAAATAATGTTAAACTGCCCCGGTCATATTTTGTGACTGGATCCTGCTGATATATGCTTTGTTAGAAATGTGTTGTGCTGCAAAAGCAAATATAATACAAAATATTCAAAAAGTGTCAAAAATAGGAAAAAAAATGACAAAAGCTGGAACGCACCAGTCTGTGATAGTATTGCAACACTAAACACTAATCAAGAAACAGACAGTGGTTTGCATAGTCACTCCTCCCCATCTGTTGTCATTCCATACACTTCCCTCCATCCTAGGCTTTGAAGGAGATAATTTATCAACAACAGGAATATTCCAGCTTTTAAATGGCCAGAGATGAAAAATGTTATGGGTGAAAAATGACTTTGTATTCACTCCAGTAAAAGGAAAGATTATAATTTAAAAAAGGTTGCTTATAATAAGTAAATTTCATTGCCAAACAAATTAAATCAGACTATGATTTATATTCTCCTAGGCTGTAATATGTACATTATTGGATTTGCTAAAAGGTGCATTTCTTATTCTTGTAGAAATCTCTCAACACTTATCCAACAAACCATACACAACTCTGGAGGTTGAAAAATCTTTTATATTGGTTTTAGGGGGTTCACAAAGGGGTGGGGTTTGGAAAACCAGGACAGAACTGTAGAAATTACTGTGTCAACATTCATATTACTTGGTACCTCTATAATTAAGTATTTTCTGCTGCTGTTACAATCCTATGTCATTATTCTGTCGGTTTTAGTTATGTATTAAAGTTAAGAGCAAAGCAATACATCATTTAAAATTTGTAGGAAACTATGGTACTGCTTTCCTAGCACGGCGCCCACGATCTAGATTGTATGTGTGGGGCTGATATCTCAAGCATCTCATGCATCTTATGTGTTTGTGCGGCATAAGATGCATGAGATGATGCAATCGACGCGGTTTTTACATTGCAAGCATCTCATGCATCTTATGTGTTTGTGCGGCATAAGATGCATGAGATGATGCAATCGATGAGATTTTTACATTGGAATCAATGTAAAAAGGCCCCAAAACCCCAATTTTAATTGCTAACCCCCCCTCATGGGTGAAATGGTCCCCCCATTGTTAACGCCACCCCACTATGGACGCCAACCCGAAGCGTGGCGAGCGGCGGCGGTACACGCCCTCCGACCTTTTCATAACCCCACTATCCACGTCGGCGCAGAGTTGATTTTATATAGTGTGGCGAGCGCAGCGAGCCACTGAGCCTGAAGCGTGTCGAGCGCAGCGAGCCTCGCGAGGGGACACAAAATACATGTAAAGTAGTCCGCTGCGCTCGCCACGCTTCGGGCTCGGTGGCTCGCTGCGCTCGCCACACTATATAAAGTCAACTCCACGCCGACGTGGATAGTGGGGGTATGAAAAGGTCGGAGGATGCGTACCGCTGCGCTCGCCACGCTTCGGGTTGGTGTTGATAGTGCTGGTGGCGTTAACAATGGTTATTGGGGGCTCACAATTTTTTTATCTCATGGATCTCATGCATCTTATGGATGCATAAGATCCATGACATTAAAAAATTGGGTCCATCGCATTGATTGTATGCCTTAAGTACCTTAAACTTAAGGCATACAATCAATGAGATGGGCGCCGTGCTAGGAAAGCAGTACCGAAACTATTTATGTGCGAGATAGTAACAATAACAAACAGTGCAGGGGTCAGATGTTCTTGGCAAACAGTTGAACTTGGCACCCTCTCCTTTTCTAAATACAGTATGTGTTCTTAAAGTATGGTATAACTGAAAAACATAGAGGTTGCATAGTCAAACAAATACATTAGAAAACATAACTGCAAGCAATGTCTATTAGTACGGGCAATATTTTTCTAATATGATTTACATGCATATTTTATAACAAATTATTTAGCTACCTTGTTCAATGAAATAATATGCCAACATTAACTAACAGAAAACACAATCCTTCACAGGTATTTTAAAACACTACTTTGTAATCTTGATCCAAGGGTCTGAAGGGCAGTGATAACCTTATATTACAATATGAGAGTCTGAGGGGCCTATTGATTACTGATTGTGTTTCAGACCAGATAATTAGAATTTCCTATTGTGTCAACAAGAAAATAAGGTTCACCTAGATGTAATGAAAACACAGGTAGAGAAAAGGGGCTCCAGTATCAGATGGCTTTTGTGGCACCCCCTTCCTCCTCATTGACAATGCTGAGTGCCATTATATTTAAATTCTGGTTATGGGCCTGTTAACAATGCATACATAGAAAACAATACAAACATAAAATCTAGATGAAGACTGAACTTCAAAGTTAATAAGAGTTAGTGTGCTAGAGATTGGTATAGATAGTAGATGGTAGGGCCAGAATAGATTATAGAAAACTAATGGAACTTGAGACGACAACTGACTGATTTAAGTTTGTAGGAGCCTATGATTATCTGGGTACAGTTCTGCAAGTGAGAAACAGCATAGGAGAAGTGGTGGAGGTGGGAATGATAGGTGGCTTTAAAAGCATAGCTATCTATCGTCATGATATTACTGCTACAAATGAATGAAAAACTTGAAGTATAATCAGTGCATTGAAATGAATCACATAGGTTGCATTGTATTCTGTACTACAATAAATACATCTGGTCAAAGCTAATTGTATGGCTATAGTACAAAATGTTCATGTTCAGGATGTTAATATTAAGAATGTCAGCTGGGAACGGAGGTTGACACGACAAATGTCAACATTTATAAAGTAAATAATCAGTATTTAACATAGTAACATAGTAGGTAAGGTTGAATAAAGACGTCCGTTAATCAAGTTAAACCTGTTTTAACTTGACTCATTGGAGTAGATTATAGATGTGATATCTTCTCCAAGGATTTTACATTTTTATTCGATGTTTGGCATAACTAGTTTGTTGGATATGGCGTTAAAAACAATTTTAGATATTGTAAACATACTGTCCTTTATTTATATTCCCCACCACACAGACGTAAATTCATTTTGTAAGAAGCCAATTAACCCAGTGGTTCCCAATGTTTGAAACCTCTAACAGGAAATACAGTAGCTGGGAGAGTATGCAATCAGCAAGATTTCCAATTCATAGCTATGTAGGATTAATGAAAGGGCACATAGGGGTCCCCACAAATAGCTTTAACCAGCATGGAATGAATCTGACATACAGTATGTGAACTAGAGATTTTGTGTGGCATAATGTAACTGTGCATTTTCAGTTTATCAAATTGTCAATTTTATTATAAGGGCCACTCACAAGTTACTGTAGTTGCCTTGAGGCCCCCAAAACTAATTATGATATATGCATATTTAAACATTCCCTAATCATGGCAAGATATTTGATACACTCTTGTATTACAGTTAAATACAAAATATTCTAGTCTGTAATTAAAAAAGTTGTCAACATTTAGAATAAGTTTCAGGGACGCATTGCTGCTGAGCAAGGGATTTGCTCATGTCACACATAATGTTATCTTAATGGATCTTCATGTACTTCAACCCCAATCACAACACGCTTACTCAACTTGTTTACAATGTAAATTTATTCCCCTTTTAAATATTTCACTTCATCAAATATTAACTTTTGAACTAAGAGTATAAAAAAAGATAGATTCAGTGTAACTGTATCAAATACACAGAACATTTATACTTTATTTACTTTGCTCTTAGTATTGAGATTGGGAATTTACAGGAACAAATATTTCAAATCTTTGACTTCTTTGTATTTAATAAAAGTTGGCAAGTATATAATAAGCAGTTTGAGTCAGTCAATCATTTGATATGCAGAAAAACTGGTGGGCATTACAGAAAATGCTTCCCCTTTTGGGAGGAATAGTTTACATTTTAAATATTTTTATATAGGAAAGATTAAACATGTACTGATGACATAAATCATTATTATTAAATAGATATAACAAGAAAATTGTATAAATATATTATGCTGCACTTGTACAAAATGTAAGATAACCTATGATATTTAATTATCAATAGATTATTTTTTTCTTCATTCCCTGCTGTTTGCTTTTACCACTATAATGAAAATGCATTTGTGCACTGAACATTTTATTCTTCACAAAACAAAAAAGCCAATTAATTCCAGCTCTGAGGCATTTAGTGGTTTTGAGAAAAATGTGATCCAGCTCCCAAATTGTTTTACGCACTTTCAATAGAGTCCTTCAAATCTGAAATATAAGATGTGAATTAAGGTGGGAATTGTGGAAATTAAAGACTGCAGGATTTCTGACAGGTGCTCTATAAGTGTAGAAGGAGCACAAGCATATCTTCTATTGAATGATCTTGTTATAGAGGAGTGCACACCAACACCATTTCCTGCTCTAATACTGTGATTCCAGGCTTTCACCTTACCAATATGGCTGCTACAATCTCATTTTGCATACACGACAACATAATAAATTGTGTGTGACTCCATTTACTGCAACAGCATACCGCATATGTTCCTTCAGGGAAGTCTGATTATAATTCACTATTTGCATTACCACTATTTCTGCTAAAATTTTCACTTACTTACCAATGCTGTACGTCGACATCTGAATCCTGAATGTTTAGATGCCTGACAGTTGGGATCCTATTAAAGTAATAGAGGACTATTCTCCCTGCCTGGTGGTCCACAACTTACATAGCAAGAGAACATAACTTGTGGGGAGCATGAGCAACCAACGCCTAGTTCCGCTACTCTGCAGAAACCTCCCCACTGTTTGAGATCACAGCTACACGCCATCTTGGAGCCGGCTCACGCTGCATATCTGAGCCAAACTACAAGCTAGCAGACTACATTACCCATCATTCATCACTGCCCACGGCTTTCCACCTCAGCTGGCAGCATATCGGAGTTCCCTTCTCCCCCCTCCGGCGGACGTCACGAAGCCATCGCTCCGGGTTGAGCCCTCAACATCTCCGGGTTCCCCGTCAGAGCTGCAGACACAGTAACATCACGGACACCGGGTTGAGCCACACTCAACATCGTGCTCCCCGGCCCCTCCAGCTATCCATCCCAAGGAGGGTGAGCATATGGTCCAGGACATTAGTGCGTCTCCTGAATATTATCCATCTGCGTTACACACGCTAAAAAAGGTACTACGCTACTTGTCCCCTGTGCATAACCTATCTGCCTGCTTCCATCGATATTGGCTTGTGTTTCCCGCAATCTCTCTCTTCCCCTGCTATCTAACAGCTTATTTTTGCTAACTAACAAGACTGGCTACAATTCTTGTGTGATCTTTGCTCCTTGCTATTAAGCATCTATTTATGATCCAAGTGGAGAGCGTCTTCTGCCATACATACCTATTGAGCATGTTTTATTGTATTTGCTTTTAAAATATATTTGTATGAATTTAAAAGTATATATCTTTTTACAAATCTTTTTTACATAAAATTTGTTACATTATTAATGAGTGTCTCCGGTTGTCCTTTTGTTCAGCAAAGCTCATAGGCCTAACAGCATTGATTCAGCAGCGCAGGTGTAACCAATTTTTTTTTTTTTTTAGCTTGAGCAACCAAGCCCACAGTGTGGCAGGCACATCGAGCCTGCAAGGGGCTTCATTGCCCCCTTGTCGGAGTAACTTTCTTTGCACATGTTACATTTGCACCACCTGCACTGAACATGGTGTTGGCCATTTTGAGAACAAATTTGCCCTGCAATCATGTTTGAATTAGGACCATGATATCTATACTTTTTGTGTTAGCAGCCACAGCTAGCAGATGGACAACTAGAATGCCACACAGTGATGGCCTTAGCCATCACGGAAGCAGATACATGGTACTAACAGAAGCAGCTAAAGAAGCAATATTTCTATTGACTCAAGGGGGGGGTCATTTACTAAGATGGAGTTCTATTTCAGATGGGATGTTGCTATTGGCAACTAATCAGATACTATCTATTATAATCTAGAATGGGAGAAATAAATAAGAAGTACAGTAACTTCTAATTTGTTGACCATAGCAACATCCCATGTAATATAGAACTCACATCATAGCAAATTTCCTCCAAGGTGTTACATTCAAGGTGAATAGGTTCACATTTTGGCCCTTATTCTGGTTGGTGCGGTAATATCCGCGTGCGTTCGGGCCGCCGATGTTTTGTGTCTGCGCATGTGCAGAGGCGTCTCTGCGCATGTGCGAGCGGGGCGTACGGCCAAATCCCGCATGAAATGTGAACACTCCGAACAGGGAGTGGAGAGGGGCGTGAAGGGCTATTTGGGCTCATTACCATATGCATACGCCCCGCGTTTCATGGGCGTTCCCATGCAAACGCTGGGCGTACGTATGGTAATGCGGCCGTGACGCACGTGTAGGGGGATGTAGGCGGATGTCAGCTGCCCGTCCAGATCCCTGCTTTTGCACGGAAAAATGTCCGTGTGGTCTGAGGTTGCGGGAGCTGGTGGACCACTCGGTCCTGCATTCGATGGTCTGCGACCATCGAATGATGGGGGAGGTTCCCTGAGATGGAGGAGGCGTATTCCGTGAAAAATACACGTGCGGTCCGTTCGGCCAGCTTCTTACCGCGTACGGACGGAGTTGGCGATCCATATGGAAGGCGGGGTTTCGCACGCACGGTCCTGGCCGCATAATCGGATCCGGCCACACCGATCAGAATAAGGGCCTTAGTGTGATAGCAAAGGTAGACTAAGTACCACGGGTGATCTAAGAACAAAGCTATCACACACCATTTAATTTGTGAATTAATAGATTGAGATAAGGTAATATTGTTTACTGTATTTAAAGACAGTTTGTAGAGGGAAATGTGCTCCAGTGACATCTACTGATCTATTATTGTAAAGACAAGCTGCACATGTGTGACCCTGTAGCCCTGAGCAGTGTTAGATTGCGTGTTACTTCATGTAATGCAACAGCATGCACCACGTGTTTCCCAGACGTCTTACTTCAGATCACTATTTCAATGAAATCATCTGTTTTAATTGCCACTTACATTGTTCTATAACCTGATACTACTGGTGCTATTGAGAAGTGTTGTTATATTAAATACACTTCCAAACCTGCTTAAGATAAACTGTTTGGCCCCAACTCCATTTTCATTGTACTGGTGTCTACACCAATCGCACACATCAACAATTCTGAATATGGCTGCATGCCATACAAGCATGGGTGCTGCCAGGGCCAAATTAACAATGGGGCTAAAGAAGTTAAACCTCAGACCTCCACATAATAACAAGCCCATCATCATGACAGCATAATGATTACCAGACAGAGACCAGCATGCCCCATTATTGTCCATACATATACAATTTTACATTTGCTTTTCTATTTTTCAAATATATGCAATTTTTTTTTACTTTTACGGGTTGAGTATCCCTTATCCAAAATGCTCAGGACCAGAAGAATTTTGCATACCGGATTATTCCGTATTTCAGAATATTTTATATTTCAATGATGTATCTCAAGGTATCTTGCGTTTATCTTGTACAAACACATCAAACACATGAAATACACACAAATATATTTTATTTGTGCATAAAACATGAAACAAAGTTTTTGTACTATCTAGTGCACTGTATTTGAATGCCAAGCAATCATTTTCTTGAACATATTTAGTACCAGTTACATATCATGTTCTCAGTAGTGCCAGTTACATATCATGTCCTCACTAGTGCAAGTTACATATCATGTCCTCAGTAGTGCCAGTTACATATCATGTCCTCAGTAGTGCTGTTAGAAATGTCCCCAGTAATGCCAGTTACATATCATGTTCTCAGTAGTGCCAGTTACATATCATGTCCTCACTAGTGCCAGTTACATATCATATCCTCAGTAGTGCCAGTTACATATCATTTCCTCAGTAGTGCCAGTTACATATCATGTCCTCAGTAGTGCTGTTAGAAATTTTCCCCAGTAATGCCAGTTACATATCATGTCCTCGGTAGTGCTGTTACAATGTCCGCAGTAGTGCTTTTAGCAATAATTTTTTTTTCACTATCTGGAATGCTTGGTTTTCGGAATAATTTGGATAACGGATATTTAGATAAAGGATACTCAACCTCTATATATTAAGGGAGGCACTGGGGCATATCTTGTATAGTTTCTACATGCATACATGGCACTGTCCTCACCTACTCCCTTTCTGATAATAGGCCTTTAATCTGGCACTGGATACGGCCACTTCTTCAGCTCTATTTGAATTAGTAACTGACTGCACTTTTTTTGTGAAGAAGGAAGGTCACCCTTGTTGTAGAGATCAATGATATTTCTAATGAGCAAAAGTGTCAAGAGGGTCACGGAATACCTAAGGTATCTGCAATGCATCCTCTATCACCTTGTGTAACAAATATGGAATATTTTATTGTAAAACCACTTTATATACATTTATTTATTTATTTTTTTAAATAATTACTTTCTAACATTTGCAAGGTGTTAAAGATTAAACAGAAAATGCTAAACATTTAAAGAGATTATTTTCACATTTTAAAACAGATAGACACATTTGATTTACAAATAAGACAACACTTTACAAAATCTACCCAATACATAGATTTTAGTTTCTGCTATAAGTCATAAGTTAACATATGACTAAACAGTGTATGGTTTGCAATTATATGCAAACCAGCAAACAGCAAAAGCTTTATACAATACCATGCAATGTTCTTTAACAATGTAAACTCTGAAACACTAAGTTTGGTTGTGTTCATATTCCAGAAGAAATATAACAACACATGTTTTAGCAGGGCATGGCAAACTGCCTGATTGAAATGTGTTTGGCACTCTTGCAGCGCCCTGCTAGAACAGCCTGCCGTCCAACCCCTCCAATGCACTTGGGGGAAGAACAGCACAGCTGTAGATGCCGGGCCCGTCACCCACACTAATATTTTCAGGCCCAGCCCACCCCCACAGTGATTGTACTATAAGTATTCACTGATGAAGTTGCAATGGTTCCAGTGGCTCATTTCTGAAAGACATTTTCAACAGTTTTGCTCTGATGCTTGTTGATATGACAAATGTACCAAGTGGCAGACTAGAGATGCAGCATGAGTACATTAAATCCCCTCACCTAAACGATTTGCATGTATTCGGAGTACCTCTGTGTACAAATTACCCTTCAATATGCATTGCAGCTTCAGTGCTAAAGCACTGTGCTAATATCACATAACTGCTGTCTTCTCTATTAAATGACAAGGTAACAAAAAACTAATTTACAGATAGTCATTGGTACATTCTTGATAGATGTGCCTACATTCATGTTACTACCAATACTATACTATTAGGGTCTCTCTCTTTCATCTAATATATATCTTATTGGTTGTATGCACATATACACTGCATGTACACATGAAAATCTGAGAAGTCTTATTCATTACAGTTTTTTATGAGTCTGTCAGGTAATGGAATGGTCAATACTTCCCCGGGCAAATCATTTTCAGGCAATTATAGTGTACCGTATATAATACATAACAAGTCATACATAAGCACCAGTCATAGGCGTATATAAAAAACACACAGAAAACTTCAAATTTTTATATATTAATGAAATGCACATACAACAAACAAAACATACAATTTATAAGGCTAACATATACACAATATACAGTAGCACACATTAGCAGCATCTCTCATGGTCTCCCTGGTGTAGCCTAGAAAGTTGCCTTTCTCTGACTCACTGGCGATGCAATCTCTCAAGTTAGTAGAATGTGCAGGTGAACCAGAGGTTGAGTTGTTTAAAGTTTATAGATGACAACATCATAAGGTGTATTGGGACCACCTCCTACACATTTTGTCAGTGTTTCTCAGCAGAAACAATTCATTTGCAAAAAAGACATGCAGAAAACATTCTTGTGAGGAGGATGAGGAGGGGGTCATATTGAAGCATAGACATTGTATGAACTTGCTTACACTATGCAACTCCTTATTGCTCTCACTTGGTAGCATTTTCCCAGCTAGTCTTTTTTGTTGGCTCACAAAATGTGTTCCTTTCCCAAAGTGTCATAATTCAGAGAACTTATTGAATGCTTTGAATAGATTGTGAATAGCTTGGGCAATTTGCAGAATGGGCTTATTTGTTGACATTGAAGAAATGCATTTACAGGTGACAGAGGGGGTCGTTAATGACCCACTGGAGCACGCATCATTAACAATATAGTGCATTCACATTAAAACGAAAATCTCATTAATCACTGTATATTGTTATCATAATCACCTAATGTGCAACCAGTTCTTATCAATATATAAATCTATAAATCAAGAGAAGTACTATACCTTTGAAATTAAGAAATATTTAAAACAAAAACATTAATATAGAAGTCAATACACTCAAGTGTACAAAAATTGTAGTATAATTCATGTATGGTGTTCTAACAATTCAGATCTTTCAAGAATTGCTTTCAGAATATGGGGCCCATATGAACAAGATGGGCTTTCTGCTTTCCCAACACCAAAGCACATCTTGTTCATATGGGATCCCAACATTCTCTACTGCTCACAGGCTGTACCTGAACATGTGTACAGATGGAGCCTCGCACATTGTTCCTTTTTCAGTGCCTCAGTGCAGGCTTTGTCACGCCTCAGTTGGAGCACGCACAGGCACATTGAGGCACGTGGAGGCAAGACAACATACACATCTACACCACAGGGTGGCTATCCATCTGCCACTGGATCAGTGGAGACTAATCAAGTGGTGGATGAATATACATTACAATACAAGCTCTGGCAAATGGACCATGACAACTGTAATGTTACTTCCGATGAAACCGCAACCTATGCACAGCGGAGAAACGCCTCAAGGATAAAATTTGGAAACTACAAATACCTCCCGATATCGCCAGTCCTGTATTGCTCACCGCTACTACATCACTACCCGGTGCTTCATACCTCCAATCGGAGATTGCTAAACAAGCTTCACCTCCCCACTTCCGTCTGGAACCTGTAAGTCCACACGCTTGCACCTACGTTTGCCAAATCATCTCTAGCGGCCAGCCGGCTTTCAAGCGGGTGTAGCTTGAACCACACCTTTGACATAATTGTGTGACTGTGGCAAGGGGACTACTATTCCTGAATTGAGGTATTGCCGGTGTATGAGTTTACAAAAAAAATTCCCTGATTACAATCAACTGGGCATACTTATCACCGCATTTGGTTAATCGGGCTATCTTGTTTACACAAACTAAGGCTTTGAGAACTGCCTATCTGATAACCAACATATTTTGTTACCAATTCCTCCCTTTTCTTAGAGAGACTTTATCTTTCAATGAGCTTTCACGATATATAAATCAAATATTTCCATAAGTAATGGTACCACTCCGGAGCTGGTTTTAACAGATCAATATCATGTAAGTCATTAAATAAAACTAGTGTATTCGGATGCATGTTTTAAAGCTACATTCCATTGACATCCTTGTGTGTCGGTCTGAGTCCCCTAGGCAAATCATTTAATAAAAATAGCATACTGTATATAAACGCAAACCAAAATGTTACAGCAATCACCCCAAAACCGATACAGCAAACAAATAACTGATGGGAAGGGATCACTCCTAACATTGACACATTAGCATTGGTCACTATCACTAGGTGTTGTAGGCCTTGCTTGGAGATCTGGGTTTGGTTCTTTAAGTGAGAATGTTTTTTTTTTTTTCTTCAGTAGCCAAAAATAAATATACAACATTGAGAAGTTAGATAACCCATCACCAGTGCTCTGTAAAGTGAATAAAAAATATGCAAACCACTGTATATCTCACTAACCACTGTTATTTTAGAACCACTGGCCTGTGTGTATAAATGTATATTGTATTATCTAAAGGAAATTAATTTTTTTCATTATTATTGATTTATTTATTACTTTTTGTTATTTATTAAATATAGTTTTTAATTATCGCAACTGGCTATTGTTTTATATGGTCAGGCATGTCCAAAATAAGGCCCTCCAGCTGTTGTAAAACTACACATCCCAGGATGCCTTGCCATAGTTTTAGCATTCCCTAATAACAAAACTGTGGCAAGGCATGATGGGACTTGTAGTTTCACAACAGCTGGAGGGCCATAGTTTGGACATGCCTGTACTAAGTTGTACCTGATCCGAGCGCTGTCTATTGTCTATCTTTTCTAGATTTTGAGCTAAATTGGTATTATAGTCTCTCTTACATATTTTATCCCTTTTCTCCTTTTTATTCTCTCTCGTTTGGGTCCCGGTTTATACTTTCACTTTTGTATATATTATATTTTTAAATGTGTGTGGATACATTACCTGCAAACTTGAACTGGTTGCTGACTACCCGGGTGCTGCACTCTCTATTCAAGCTCATTTGAACTGTTTCCTTACCTAAATAGTTCCACAATATTTGGTACTTACAGCCACAGTATCCTTTATATTGCCCAGGGTATTTTGTGTTTGTGTGCTCCCAATTTGTTATGTTTTTAAATATTTCTTGTGTATGTCTTTTTGTGGATTAAAACAGTATTACACTATATAAGAAAATGGCTCTTTACATGAATCCTCGAATTGCGATACTGTACTGGAGGAAAATTCTTTTGACTGCATTACTACAATACAAAAACCTCCATTGAGATACTGTATACAGGGAAGTGTACATTTAATAAAAATAGCATACTATATATAAATGCAAACCAGCGTGTTGCAGCAATCATCCCGTAGCTGACACAGCGTAAGCATAACTGATGGCAAGGGATCACTCCTTACACATGAGTATGCGTTGCTATCAACACATGTTGTAGGCCAGTGGATAAGTGTGCCGCACTCCATGCTTGGCAACCCAGGTTTGATTCTTTAAATGAGAATGTTTGTATTTCTATGTATTTTATGTTTTTGGTATAACATTCAGACATTTAAACATGTATGTTTGACAAAAAATGTGCAGTAAGAGTAGAGGGCAGAGAGTCATGGAATCAATGCAATGATTGAGAACTCACAGATCTGGAAAATGTACTGCACAGGCAAAATATATTTTGTTATAAATTATTTTAACTCCTTTACCAACCAAAAATATAATTATCATTGGTGAAGGTTGTTTATACAATGTTTGATGTCAAAAACAATTTATATTACATACAGTATTTATATTATTTTATATTTTTGCACAGTAAACAACAATGTTTGTATTCTGTACTTTTACATTTTTTAAATGAAATATTTATTAAGATTTGATGTATAAAGATTTGGGTTAAGAAGTTATGTTTTCAAAATATGCCTAATGTCAAATATTTGATACCTTGTAACCAGGGGAGATTTAAGAGAAGAGGCAGCCCATGTGCAAGTTCTGACTCGGCCTCCTCCTCTATGGCAGTGCAGAGACCCTGGTATTGTGCCAGAGTCAACTGCTCATGTGCAGGTCTTGGAGAATATAGCACCCAAGCCATGTTCCTGAGGACACCTCTACTGAGCATACACGAATCACCAGAAAATGACCATCCAATGGCAATGGATTATTTTCTCAGTGTTTTTTTATTTTCACTGCACAGTCCAACAGAGAAGGGAGTATCATTTAATGGGTGCAGAGTGTACAGTATTTGGGACCTCCTGGACCCAGGGGCCCATATGCACTGCACACCTTGCACCCATTAAAGATATGCCAGTGCTTGTAATACTATGTGGATGATTCAAAGTGGGGCATTCAATTAGCTGACATAATTTACCACATATAATTGATTCACTGGGGGATATTCAATTATCTCCAATACCCATCACTTATTATGCTTTGCATGCCTCAGGGCCCGATAACACATGGGATCCAAACACTTATTTGGATCTCATTTTTTATTTCCCAAAAACTGGAATTTTTTCCACAAAAAAAAAAAGGTTTTAATTAGATAGCCTGATAAAGACCACTGGTCAAAAAATAAGCCTATTTCTGAAATACTACATTTGCTGCTGCATTCTACTCTTATGCAAGGCATGGTAATTCAATTTATTATATATGATTTTGTTTAAAAACTACCATATTATTAGATATAACAAGTAAGAAAATCACATTATGCGACATCTAAAATGACAATTGTCTTTATTTAACTATTATAACTACTCACTTCCCATACTACCATAATACAGAATATTTCTCAAGGGAATCAAGCTTGTCTGAAGTCTTTGTGTAAGAAAAATCAAGGCAAATTATACAACCCTCTTAATGATGTACACCTGAAACATATTATTGAATTAAACCTCAAGGGATCCATTCTTATCAAACAACACAATTACTTGTATAAAACCATATTGTTCTGGATGTCATCACTTCCCCATGACAGAATTTGACAACACATCACTTAAATTGTAAAATCATGCAAAGTGGTATCAATGATGTAATGACAAAATAATTATCCATGCTTCGAGAAAACAATAAGTCCAAATGTAGATTAGATTCACTATGAGTACGCATTTGCATAAGAAAGTAAAAAGAAATAATTCTGATGACCACAATGTCTTAAATAACTTTGCATGATTATTCGTGTAGCTGCAAATGTTCTTGTTAGCGCATCAATTATTAACAAGTCTAGTTTAGAAGAGTGACAAAAGTTGTTTTTCTCCGGTTCTGACAATTTTAAAAGGTTCTCTTTGCCAGATTTTAGGACGGAAGCAAAGTTAAACATATTGCTAGTTTTTTTTTAGTATATTTGCATTCATTTTCTCCAAAAATGAGCACACCAATAAAAATGCACAGTGTAATGCAGTCGGAACATATCTACACTTACTACCAGAGAGGTAGTAAGTGTTAGGATGTTAACAAGAAAGGAAATTTCTGCACAGAATGCAGACCAACACATACTCTAAGCATATATACAGTTCTCCTTTAGCATTACTGGGGGATCCAGTATTGAATCCCGGCGGTCGGGATCCCGGCGTTCAGAATCCCGACGCCGAAATGCTGACAAGGGGGGGACGTGGATCGCCCCCCCCTTGCGGGCTCGCTGCGCTCGCCACGCAGCGGGCCCGGTGCCTCGCTGCGCTCGGAACGCTAATTTATTCTCCCTCCAGGGGTGTCGTGGACACCCCAGGAGGGAGAATGTGTCGGCATTTCGGCGGTCAGGATACCGGCATCGGGATTCTGAACGCCGGGATCCCGACCGCCGGGATTTTAACTGCATCCCTCACTGGGTATGGATCACTGTATAGACAGCAACTAATTCAACAAGCATTAGATGAACACCAATAGGTCGACATGGGGTTAGGTCGACAGGGTCATTAGGTTGACGCAAGCATTAGGTCGGCATGGGGAAGGTCCACAGTCAATAGGTCGACATGGTTTTTCACTTTTTTACCCAGTTGACATGGGCACTAAAAGGGCACCGCATCCCCTTGCATGGCACACTGCACTCGCCATGCTTCAGGCATGGTGCCTCACTGCACTTGACACATTATTTTATTGTCCCACCATGTCCTAGTAGATGGTAGAGCATGAAATACCATCTGTCGGCACATGTTGGCTCAAAAAAAAGGGGAAAAACCCCCATTTGGAGCTTTTGACGGTCGACCTTCCCCATGTTGACATAATGCTTGTGTCAACCTAATGACCCTGTCGCCCTAACTCCATGTGAACCTTCAGTCATGTCGACCTTCATGCATGTCAACCTAGTGGTGTCAACTTAATGCTTGCAGACCTAGTGACCGTATCCCGCATGACTCACCCAGAGAACATTGTCATGTTTTTGATCTACAATGCCGCAGCCAGCGGTCCATTCCTATTGTGTGTGTCCAGGCAATGCCACAAATACTTATCTGCTGTCTCCAAATATACACTGCTCTGTTTATATGAACAAGCAGGGTAAGCAGAGGAGGAGCATCTGACACACAATGAAGGAATCTAAAAAGATCTCCCTTCCACATGCAGCCTCTGCAAAACTGACAGTTGCCACCATCTGAGCATGGTGAGACCAAGGGCTTTGAAGCTCCAAATAAAAAGCCAGAGAGCTACTGATATTAAAGTAATGCAGGGAATATTTGCAGTATCTCCTGCGTTATTACCTCCTTATTACATCTGCCCAATAATAGAAATCCTTGAAAAATTTTTTTAAAGTGTCTTTACCACAAAAAAAGCACTGAAACATATAATCATTGCTGTCCTATCACATCATTACTCCACACAGAGTTCTGAAATATAACAGGAATAGGCAGCAGCCAGCAGCTTCCTTAATCTGAAGCTTCTGTTCAGGCATAATGGTTATGGGCTTGGAGTGTGGTGCTTAGTTATGATGCACAGGGGCCCAAGGGCCCATGCGACTGTCCTAACCGTATTGCTTCATTAAATACTAAAATGATCCCCTAAGGCAGGCATGTCCAACCTGCAGCCCTCCAACTGTTGTGAAAATACACATCCGTGCATGCCTTGCCATAGGAGGTTAATTTGATTGACATGCTTGCATGTGAATGTTTTTGAAATGCACATGGGCATTTCTGCCCATGTACATGTCCCAGGTGCGTGTGGCCACAGCGAACAGACTGTTCACCGGGCACACGCAACCAAGTCTGCCGGAGGGGGGCGGTGGGCCTAGGGATTCGCCCATGGGAATGTCCAGCTTTTAATGGGCATTCCCATGAAAACGCTAAGTATTCCCATGGAAATCGCCCGGTGATGCGCGTGCAGGGGGTGTGAAGCTGACATCACAGAATGTCAGCTGCCTGCCCAGTTCCTGTCGAGGGTGCACGCAAATCTAAGTGACCTGAGAGTCACTTAGATATGCGTGCATCTTACACATCATTCTATGGTCGGTGACCATCGAATTATGTGGATGTTTCCCCCTGGCCTACGAATGGATGTTTATGTGAACAGTGTGAACAAACCCGGCGTGCGAGGGGGTGGGCGGCGTCTACTAGACTACTAGAATAAGGTCCATAGTTTAAGCATTCCCTAATAGTAAAACTGTGGCAAGGCATGATGGGACTTGTGGTTGCATAACAGCTCTATTTAAGTTAATAGCAGAAGCACAACATTTAGGATATATTTTTATGATGACATTGTCTGAGCAGGGCACATCAAATACCACAATAAAGGTCTTGGTCCATAGATTTGCAGAAAAATATTGTTATACAGTAATTATTTGTTCAGTTTTGGACTCATATGGCAAAGATTTCTGCCTACCATTTTCTTACTGTGTACCTGTTGTTTGACCTGAAACATAAGACCTGCTGGGTTGTCTGGAAATTGTGAGAGTTATTTCTAACCCACGCAGAGAAAAAAATCCTGCAAGACTTTTCATTTCATTAAATTAAATACTATACTGCACATGTGTAATACCCCACTATACAAGTTGTTATAAATGGCACTGTGCTGTGCGCTATAGTGTACATGTTTAAACAGGTGGAAAAATCCCAGCAGCCTCAGCAGCTGCACAAGCAGGCATAGCAGGTCACACGACTACTGGCAGTTAGAAAGACTCTGTGGCAGGGGCGGCCAAACCTGTCCTCAAGATCTACCAACGGTGCATGTTTTCCAGGCAACCTGTGGATCTATAGTAGGAATGAATGCAGCATATTTTAAAATGTGACAGTTAGTAATGACTACAGCTGTGCACCAGCTAGGTAACCTGGAAAACGTGGACCGTTGGTAGATCTCGAGGACAGGTTTGGCCACCCCTGCTCTGAGGTAACTGAAATGGAGTAAGGGTTGCGCTGTGTCTATGAGCCCTGCTGTAACAGACTATCTATCCCTCGAGTAAGGGGTAAAAGGACCATTGTTGCCATAATCATCTGACTCTGGTGTGCAAGTTGTATGGAGTGCTATAGTGCCAATAACCTTCAAAGCAACAGCAAGTTGTTACTGACTGAGGCAGGCTGAGGCCTCCAAATAAGGCAAGAAGCCGAGACAGCTGCTTGCAGCCAGGTATAAAGACAGAGTCATCGAGAGAGGTATAACCCAATCCCCTTACACTACACCTCAATGGCAGGACTGTGTATTTAAATGAAAGCTGGCCCAAGAAAGTGGCACAAGCAGTAAGTTTACTCAGAACTAGGGTTCTTCCCTTTGTAACCCTGAACTGCAAATACTAGCTCCAGTGTAAGGATTTGCTGCTGTTATGGCAGCTGTTGTTTTCAGAGCAAAGCCTTCGATTGAGAAAGTTACCTGAAGAAAGTTACATAGTACCTCTGATTTGGTGCTGAACTGTGTCATATTATATACAAAGAAAGGAAAACTTTTCCCTTTGGAATACAGCTGGCCTAGTCCTGCACAATGACTAAAGCTGGGTACACATCTATACAATCCCTGTTTTCTTGCGACCGTTCGACCGACCGTAGACACGTTGGACTGTCCACAAACAACAGCCGATACGCGCATACACACCTGTACAATTTTACTTGCGACGTCCGATGTACTCCCGTACAAACAGTAGCAAGAAAAAGATTGTACCACTGTACACACTCTCTCAATTGTCATTGTCATTGCATGATGGTGCACCCCTGTTGCACAGGTACTTGTAGTACCACGTAAAAAGATGAAAAGATGTAGTCAGCCGTCAGGGTGACTAGAGACAGACATACGTCAAATAGCCGGGGTGCACGTCTAGATGTAGTCAGCCGGCAGGGTGACTAGAGACAGACATACGTCAAATAGCTGGGGTGTGCGTCTAGATGTAGTCAGCCGGCAGGGTGACTAGAGACAGACATACGGCTGACTACATCTAGACACGCACCCCAGCTATTTGCCGTATGTCTGTCTCTAGTCACCCTGCCGGCTGACTACATCTTTTTACATGGCACTACAAGTACCTGTGCAGCAGGGGTGTTAACCATCATGCAATGACAATCGAGAGAGTGACTACATGCTGTGCTTTAGGAGAGATCATGCAGCCTTGGAACATATAGTCGCAAGAACGTCCAGCATATCGATCGAACGTGCGTACACACTGCACTTTTGTTCCGATATGGACCCGGGTGGTCGGATGAAAATTAAAAGGCAATGAACCTTCGACCGACCGAGTATGGACGGACAAGATCGTTTTTGCCCGTTTATCGCTCGTACGGGACAGCGTACACACCTATACAATTGAACGGCCGTTCGACCCAGAATGGAAGGACGGCCCAACGATTGTATGTATATGTACCCAGCTTAAGACTCTGAGCTTGGACACCTAGATAAAGGAGCTATGGGGGTTACAGTTGAGTACTCCCACGTGAACTACTGTGGATAATAGACTTAAATGGGGCCCAATAGGTGATGCAAACTTATTTTGGTAATTTGTAAATTGCCTTTATTATTTAATAGGATTGTTAACGGTTTTAGTGATTTCTAAAAAGTTTTTTTCTGTGATATGTAGTGCATGCAGGTTATTGTCATTTGTGATAACCATTTTCAAATTTTACAGTTACGAAGAGAATACTCAGCAGCATTCCCACTTAATAAAATACCAAAGAGAAATTTTGTAATGAATGTCCATGTGTTTTGTACAATGATTTGTGTTGGGAATTAGTTGTGTAATGGATCTCAGAAGTTGTGCTTGGTTATAAATTGAACTTTTTTTTTTGAGTGTCACACATGTACACTTACAGTATACTCCTATTCATTTAGTACATGTAATGCATTGCTCTTAGATACAGATCTGTGTAATGTGTTTCTAAACTGTACAACGTTTGTACTCTTAATTTCTGATTCCCACGGGAAAGTTGACTAATCACCATTAAAAGTGTGGGAGGCAGATGATATGATTTGCGCTTAAAATGTTATCATCATTGCCACTCCCAGACTTTTCAATGCTGGCAATATGGGCTATGATGACGGGCTCATGCACCCTTACTGGCCACCCAAGATGAGACCACACCCCCTCCCTGATCTGACAGGAAATAGGTAAGTATGTCAAACATTTATTTATGATAATTCACAGCATTTTTTTTCTTCTTTCCTTAATTGTCTAGGTATCAGAATTTAAAGCAACTCTAATGGACTCATTAAAAAGTAGACCAAACTCCTGTGATTCATATGGAATTGTGTCCTTATGCCCTGTATTTGCTGGAGTGGACATTTACAAGTTTGAATGTTTTATATTATGTTATCAGGAGTATACTAAATCACATTACTCTTCTAGGATAAATATTTTGCTTGTAGCATGTACGTTGTAGCACAGAGGTGATCTATCAGGAATTTACGCAAAATAAAATGACTTCCATCTGTACATTTAGATTTATGATACTTTTATCCTACAGAAACATCCTGCTGAAACCTCTGTGTCCTTTATATTCTAAAAGGTTTCTTCTATTCCTAATTGGAGAAATTATAATGGCTTGAAACATTTAGAACTAAATGCATTTATGTAACATAAAGGAATTTCTGAACAAAAGAACAAATTCTTAGCAATCGAGTCCAAGAGTACAGTGTCTTTGGCCCTTCTGCTTCAAAACATTCCAAACGACTGCTCTATTGACCCACATTAAGGTATTGATTAATTCAGAAAAGAAATGGCATGTAGATCATCTTTATTATAATTTTCACATTTGTGAGGTTTGAAATATTTAATAAATCAGTATGGCAGCTGGATACCTCTTCTGCATCTAGAATGTGCAAATTGGACCTTAATCACAAGTAATTAACATCATCTCCACAATGGCTTTTAAAGCAAGGTGTTTTTTACTGCATTACATTCCTCTGTCAATGTGCAGAAATGCATTAGAGAGTGCTATATGATTCATAGCATATTTATATATGAGGTGTGCACAAGTACTCTATAGAGATGCTTTGGGTGCATATGTCAATATATAATAAAGGGGATTTTTCCATCAAGACCGCCTCTCCTGAATAAGTTATCTTCTTTTCTTAGAAAGCTTTGAGCAATAATGCAAATTTACTAGCAGAATAGCGCAACATACCACAGCTTTCCTCTAAATTGCCCTTCTCCTGTCAGTCATAAGTGACTTCCAGTTGGCTTATGTATCATCCAAAGGCTAATTCATATTCCTGGCAGCTTCCAGTTTAGTAGGATTTACCCCCAGTTCAGTTTTACATGCTTATTGTCCCGTATTGACATCAGAAATTACTATGAAAAATAAATCTATGTTATGTTCTAAGACAGTCAATAACTTGCCAGATTTGCTCTTGAGCCTTATTATAGAAAAATAATGTACAATACTGAATCCATAATTCTCCTGGATTGTAGATGTAGGGTGAAAGCATATTGTGGTTCCAGCAGAGGGAACATTACTGAACTGCAGAAATACCTGGAATGGAGTCCCCATAGTTCCTCTACTGTATATGTGAGAGCTGGATATTTGGTAATTCATTAATAAGAACAAAATATATTTAAAAATCAATATCTTTGCTTTTGTTTATCTGGTTCAAGCTTACAAAAGACGTTTTACTTTGCTAAAAAACCAATAGTTGTTTTATTATGAAAACCATTAAATGTCCTTACTGTACAGTACCATAATACCCAAAAGTGCACAAAGTCACACATTGGGTGAGACTCCCTAAACTACCTTGCAGCTGACAAGCTTTGTGTTGTAGAGAATACTGGAATTCAGAATGTATTATTCTGTCAGCTGGCACTTCTAACTACTGAGATCTGAATCATATGTATACTATAAGAGAACACTACAAATTAAGATAATTTCAAAAGCCTCCAAATCCCTGTTTAATTAAATCTTTCTGCAAACACTAGTTGCATATGAACATATGCTGGGGGAGGACTGATATTTAAAGAAAATGGGAGGTAAAATGGGCAATCTGAGAGATTGCTGCTTTTGTGCATCATAAATTAGAACAGTTTTTTCATGCAGGGCTTCATAATGTAGGAACCATTTCCATTCTGTTCACGGCTCCAACCCTTCATACAGCATGTAGATCATTAGGAAACTATGAAGCAATCAAGTAATGTCAGTCTGATGAAATTACTCTAGCAATATACTGTACACTCACATGATACAAAACAACTGAAGACATAGAATGCCATAAAAACCTTTCTCAACTGGGAATTGTAAATGTAAATACTTATCTTTTCAATCAATGTTTTTAATATGCATTTGTAATAAGATAGATAGTAGTACTCACTGTGTCTTTTATAACTCTGTGAAATATGCTAAGCAGGATGTATAATTAAACCTCCTATTCCCTAATGGAAGGCCATGTTTGTTATTCATTCCCTAAATCTACAGCACATAAAAGGTTAATTGCTATTAAATAAGTGAGAATAAGAAGTTAATCAATATCCCAATGCAAGGAATGTACTTTAAAACAATCAATCACAACATGTAAATGCTACTCAGTCTCTATCAGTCTTCTTGTAGTGTTCTAATGGGCTTCTTTAAATATATATCCTAAGATCTATTAATAGACAGCTGTTTAGCCAAAGACCAACAGTACAAATACTATTCTCAAATGGGAAACACTACACCTTAGTGGAATATCCATGAAATAGCTGTTTTACAAATCCATGTAGTGTTCTTTTACAGCACACATTACTACAAATCAATCACCCACAAGTATTTTATTTGCACTGTACACACTGACCTTGTTTTCACTACAAATTGGCTGATTCAATTACAGTTACGGTAGCCAGATCTTTAAAGCTTTGGTAAAATCCCAGGCCTTTCTATTTTATTTTACCGTCAGTACACATGCTTTCATATAGTAACCAAGTTAGTGAATTTTGGGTTGATCCATTGACTGGAATCTAATTATAAATGTAGAAATGATTATACACTATGTAAGACTTATCAATTCTCCAGTTTCATGGCAACAAAGTGCTCCATAAAAGAACTAATCCCCTTGTCAAATGCACTAATTGTAATTCAAGTTAAATTAAATGTCTGAATTGCTTTACTGTTCAGTTTGGAGCAATTTATGTGTGGTCGCATGTAGCAAATATGCAAATATCAGGTTCTGTACTAACAGGAAATTAGCTATCGTACTGTAACAATTGTTTTTTTTATTTTTTATTTAAACGAAAGTTCTAGCAGTAACAGTTTATTAGCGTTCTGAAATAAATATACTTTTTTAATGTAAAATAAAATAGAGTGCAAGATATTAAGGAAAAATCTGAAGTATTCAAATTTAAAAGAAAATACTCAGAATGAAGTTAGGCTTATTTGCATCACATATGCATTAACTAATAATGATGGATCACTGGATCTCTATAAAGCACATCTTATGGAAAGCTGTAGTATAGAGCAAATGAGTTATCCCCAATCATTACCTCCCGCCTTTTTATATTCTCTTTGCCTAGTGTTTACTTTGTCATCATAAACTCGAACATTACATTTCACTCTCCTGCAAGATGCGACGAATACACCCCTAAACATTTTTTAACATGGTTATGATATTTGCCATTGTACCATATAACATTTGTAGGAGTCCCGTTAGATTATCTGGGTTTACTCTATTCACATGTGTAGTAAAAAGACACCCACCATGGTTTATTCTGTGTATGTAACAACTTGGGTGTAAGCCCACTGCTTATACAGTAGGCTGCAAAAACTGTAGCGGTAGACATTAAATACAGTGTAGTGTTTTCATAAAGATTGGTCCATTGTCTGCCTTCCCTTTACCTTTGTTACTCATATACTTTAAAGAACAGTTATTGATAAAGGTTACAGGACTCATTTATCCACTGTCAAAGTAAAAAGTGCTGTAAGTGACAATGTTCCAAACATGAATTCTGTTAAGATTTTGTTTCAGTTATCTGTATTTAAACATGTATTTGCTTTAAGTACTGCTTCAACATTAATAATCCCTTAAATAGGAGTTACATCATTTGATATGGGACTTAGTAGAGAGCACAGACCCTGATGGTGAGGCTACAGAAAATGGGCTGGAGGAGGAGAATTCCTGTGTTCTTACATTAGTGATCTCCTTCCCACTCCCTTCCTAAGGGGCAATGCGTGTTCAGATTATAGATGGCCAGCCTGTGATTTGTATAGGAATCAGTGTAGTTTATATTCTATGCAGATGCATATGCTCTGCTGCCACACATGCTGCTTCCATAATAACTGACTCCTCATGCCAATAACATAAAGCTAGACTACACTAGATTTGTGACAAAACAATAGTAATGTGATGTTGATATTGGAACACTAAGAGATGAGGAACAGAGAATGGAAATGCCACTCAATATGTGTCTAATACATTCAGCTATACATGCATGTTCCCACAGAACTCCCTTCATTGCATCCTTGTTGCCAATAGGTGGGGCCCACAAGCTTTTAGCCACTCACAGGTTCCTCTAAGAGGAAATCCGCACACATTTGCTTCACAATTTTTCTCCTTTCTGTCTGCTGGCGTTTGTGTCCCACAAAGGCTGATCACTGCAGCCCAGGCACATGAATGCAGTCTATTGTAAGCATCTCTCATCCTCACTGGTGCTCAGAACAGTGGGTCTCCAGGCTGCATGGGACATGTGTGCAGTGGTACATCCCATAGCACATCTCAGTCAATCACACCTGTCACAAAAAAACTCTTTAAACACTGCATGACAGTCTGCAGAATAATAGAGAGAACACATGTTTAACACACAAACACACACAGACACACACAGACACACACACACACACACACACACACACACACACACACACACACACACACACACACACACAAACATACATTATATAATATATGTAAGCATTTTATTATATGTGTGATGCTAGAACACCTGTATGATTGTCACTTTGTTTCTTTGCTTATTTTACAGCCTCATGTTGTCTTGTGTCATCTGCTTGAGGAAATGCAACAGGATGCAAGAACTATATTAGGAAGGCATTGTAACAAATTATGCTTTTCCCTAAAATAGTAAAATAGTGAAACACTATACAATTAATAGGCATACATTTATAGAATGGCATATATATATATATATATATATATATATATATATATATATATATATATATATATATACACACAGTATATATAGTATGCACTGTGCGTGTATATATATATATGTGTACTATATATATATATATATATATATATATATATATATATATATATATATATATATATATATACATACACACACACACACACACACACACACACACACACACATATTTTCAATAGCAGAGCATATTCAGTCACAGTCACTGCATGATGTTACAGTCATGGAATATAAATGATGTAGAATACCTTACCAATGTGAATGATCGAGTCTGATCTTGAGTCTGCACTAGTTCTGTCCCAGGATATAGTCCAGAAGACGGACAGACAGATCACTGCATGCAAAATGTCCATCTTCTTTCCTGACTTCTGACCACAAATCAGATCTTCATAGGAAGCCTGGGAGCACTGTGGAGAGTTAGACGATCTCAAAAGAGTTTAATCCCTGTGTTTCTATGGGGTTAAAGATGGAGGCATTTGAGATAGAGACCAGTATTTATCGAACAGGGAAAAGTCGCTGGACAACTAGGGTATGATTTGTTTCCTTGATGCAAATCCAAGCAAAATAGTTGATCCTCAGTATGTCACTAAAATATCCATTGAGCATCCAAAGCTGTGCATCAGAATGATTTCACATGCACTGTAGACAATTCTCCATATAGCCGCATATACTACAGCAAAATGCAGAAAATGACAGTATTCCTTCAGGATCCTAGTGCAGATCTAGCTCACAGAAATCCTTTTAGATTAACAGAGAGGGGAAAAAAAGCACATGCATACACATAAATATGTAGCGATAGTATACAGCCTTTGCTTCATGTATCCTCTTCTATTGAGCACTCGGTGACAAATGTACATGGGAATTCTTCAGCATCCAACTGCAAAAGTAAGGAGCTGCTGTATGTTTTAAGAGCTTTCCCTTCGGTATGCGTTGGGATGATGTAGAGGAAAGCTGTAGTATCCAGATGTAGTGGAGGCTTTATCCTCAAACAGGTTGAATGTGCAGTTGGAGATGCCCGTATATGAGAGCTGTCTGCTGTAGAGCAGTGCTGAATAACAGAACGCTCCCAGTTCCCAGCTCCAGCAGCAGCAGCAGCAGCAGACAGGCAGCCAGCACGTTGCCTAGAAATGAATCACCTAGGAGAAGCAGGGAAATACAGAGAGGAGATAAGAGTACCATCAAAGCCAGGGAGAAAGACAGAAACTGAGAGCTGGAAAGGCATTTGGCTCCTCCTTCCTGTCCCTATCTGCAATGCAAGGGAAAATAAGACACAGCTCACAAGTTTTCACTTGGCCTTTGAAGATAGGAAGGAAAGAGGCTGTACTTGAAGCCTAATGGTACCATAATATGTAGATACACAAATGCACAATGTACCTTTACTCTGGATACCTTGTCCTTTACTCTGGATCTCTTGCAACATAGTATTTGGACAAAATTATTCATGCTTATTAATTTTATCCCCCCCACTTGGGCAATCAATGTAATTGCTTGACATCCTGGAATACTATCAAGCGGTATATTTCATGCAGCTAAAGGAATCTGGACTTAACCATGTGCTGGCTATGCATTTTAATAAAATGTGGACATTCCTCATGGTTATAGGATGGTACAGTATGTTTAAAATGCGTACCTCTCATTTATTCACAAAAATAATCTGCATACTGTATGTTATCTACTGCTGCTCAATGCAGCAAAATGGTTAACTGGAACTAAATCAGATTTTCTGCTGTAGGGAGAGCAGAGCTAAATATGCCCTAGAAGCAGCATTTAAAGATATTCATATGTCTTTGAGTATAACAATGGTCATGACCTTGCAGCTATCTATACATCCTAACAAGAGATTTCTTTGATTCTTTCCACGTTCTGTTTCACTGGCAACAGTGAGAATTATCATGTAGTTTACCATTTGGATATGTTCAACTAAAATCCCTCTACAACATACAAACTCACTAGAATATGATGCACTGTACTGTATAACACTTAAGTTTACATATAACGTAAATCAAACTGACAGGACACATACAGTAGGTATAATAGATACGTAACCATGTATTTTAAACAATGGATAAAAATGAGCTCTTGTCTAAGCTGACATTTCTATGTCATTTGTGATTTAATAACAACTTCATAAAATAATTCAAAGTTTTGTTCTCTTGCTTCATACTTATATTAGAAAGCTTTTCTGGGGCACTAACTATTCTCTTGACACCTGACTCTGTATCTATTTGGGTACACACTGGGGAATATATTTTATTATAAGATCTATGTCATTATTAAGGCCAGATTGGCACAGTATGTCTTGCTCTAGAGTATTTTATCATCTATTCTGAATAATCCAATTTTTGCCTGTGGAAAGTAACACTCCCTTGCCTCTATAGACATCATTGGGCAAAATTCTACTATAAAGCGCTGCGTGTACTGCTGCTGCTGTCTGGCCTGCTATTAAATGATGTCATTTTATAGTAGTTTTCATAATCAGGCATTTTACTTAATACATTCAGCTATGGTCAACTGAGTTCTGATCCATCAGAAGCTATCTTCCTAAGAAAAAATGGACCATGGGCTTGATTCAGAGATGGATACAGTACACACAGCAGCTCTGTCTTTGGATGCAGCTGCTGTATGTAAATAGGCGAATGCTAATGGAACACTCAAAACAGGATAATACCTGATGTAAATCAGCAATGGATTCCACCAGGGTGGCACTTATTATCGGAAAAAGATGGCTGTGTGATCTGGCTGTTGCAGCTACACTGTTGTTCCCTAAGTAGTTCAGCTCAGACAATAAATACTTAGTTTCTTTATTATCCCTTATTAGCTGGAACACTACTTTAAAGACTTATTTCAGTGTAAGAAATTCAAAGTAATAAAAAGATTAACTGTGCTTTTAATACACTTAAAATACATTTTACTTATATGTTTTTAAATACAGAATAGAAATTACCATACATTACAGCAATAACTAACAGTCTTAATTTAACTGCACCGTTACAAATAGTTACTTATGAATTATATTAATAATGGGCCCCACATGCTATTTAATATAGAACCAATTTCTGAGAACCAATTTCTGTTGGAGAACTGAATTTATGACCACAATAGCTACTTGTCTGGTTACAGTATCTCAGATTTGCAAGTTTATAGTTTTATGAACACTAGGTAAAGATTGTAGGGATTGGCTGGCTCTATTCCAAAGAGCAGAGTTTTATTAAAGGATGCAGAAGTAGAGTAAAACAAGAGCTCTGCTAATATGTACTTGCAGTGGAGGGTGACATTTTAGGTAAAAATCTGACAGGAATATCTGATCCTAATCCTGAGCAAGGGACAGTCAATATTCATTGACAGCATGCACAATACTGCAGGCTTAAAATACTGGATTGCTCAACCTCAGTTCTAAGTAAATATAGTTACAGTACCTTTGAGGGGATTATATGTAATATTGTAGCCAAGTTGCTTGATTTGCAAAATGCCACAGATACTGGCTTGCCTCTCTGTATAGCTAATGTACAGTATATTGAGCTGTGATGACTGCTAAATATGTGGTGCTATGATGAGTTGTACTTATACCTCTCTATTTGCTGTGTAGGTTTTCTGGTGCTGTCAGCATCTGTCAGCTGAGCATACATTTTAATACTCCTCTTCAGTCAGTCACTGTCAGTCTCCTGTGATTGTAGACCAGCAAGTGCCTCCTATCCAGCAGTCTGCTGAAGGAGGCTGATGTTCGGATTATTTCTCTGCTCGGATCCACCTCCACACAGTAGGGTACTAACTTTCGGTAGCCCACTTCAGTTCTGCCTCTAAATTTGCCTCAGGCCGCACCTCTAGGCCTTTAAGCAGCTCCTATTGTCTGCCTTTCCACACAAAAGTAGACTCCTATCTCTCACTCAGTCAGTGGTGCAAGTAGAATTTTTTTCTTGGTGGTACTGATAGCCTCCACCAAAAATGGGCGTGGCCATGTGTCATGAGGGGGCGTGGTCACACAAAGCTAGAGGAGTGACTAAATGACAATAGTGGTGTGGCATCAGGAGACAGGGAATGAGAAACAGGGAATGACTGGGGGTGGGTTGGCTCTTGCTTGGGGGAGTGCCGGGCAGCTTGTGCTTACAATTGTGGAGCCTGCTCTTCATGCTGTCGGCGCCGCTGATGCCTGTCAGTGTGACAGGCTAAATCAGCAGTAGCAGGTAGCTGCATACAGCACCGATCATAACGCTGGGTGGGCGGGCTGCGGATGCATTATATTTAGACTTTAAATAAAAATAGAATTGACAGTGGGTCAGGGGGTAAGTGGTACTGTGTACCTGCAACATATTTCTTACAGGTACTCCGTACCACGCCGTACCCCCTTACTTGCAACACTGCACTCAGTCTACTCAGCAATGGGGGACCCAGCTCACCACCTCCATGGGATGCAGCTCCACACAGTCTCCATTGGCGGTAACCTAGCAGCACCAGTTCCCACCTCTCAGATCATTACCTCAAACTGCAATCCCCAACTGCTGCTCACTCTCAATTGTCATCTCCTGACATGGGTCATGTGACATGCTACTGGGTTTTTGTGCAGCTGCCGAGGCTGCTGGGAATTATCCCCCTGTGTAAATAAATGCACTCTAGCATGCTTCCGTGTCACATACAACACATTGCATAGCCGGGCATTACACTAACGCTCTGTTAATGGGTATGGGTCATTGGTTCCACCTACATTAGGTCAACATGCATTAGATTGACTACTGAAGGTTGACCTAAAATATGTCAACATGCCTATAGTCGAAATGGTTGGAAGGTTGCATGGTCCACTGCGCTCACCATGCTTTGGGCAGGGTGCCTTGCTGCGCTCTACACACTATTCTATTCTCCCTCTAAACTCCAGTAGATGGTAGGACATGAAATACCAGCGCAAAAACGAAGTGAAAAACCCAAGTTGACCTTTTGACTGTCGACCTAGCCATTGTCTACCTAATGCTTTTGTCAACCTTCCATCCATGTCGACCTTCGGCATGTCGATCTATTTCAGGTGTCAACCTAAGCCATGTCAACCTTTAGTGGTCGACCCAATGCACGTTGACATTTGCTGTGTCGATCTAACAACCATATACTGTGTTAAAAGACACCTCCTGCTAATTTCGGTGATCTGCTGCTTCATCTAAGGATGTAGATTAAGATCAATCTGCGGAAACATGGGACCGCTGAGTATCACTTAAATTATGCAGCATAGTTGGTATGTTCACCCTGCTGTCCGGCCAGTCGGGATCCCGACGTCGGGTTAATGCAGGGTTGCCTACTTTTTAAAAATCATTTCAGGGAGAAATATAAAAGCCAAGGGGCGGTCCTTGCATCGCTAGGGGGTGGGCCTTGCATCGCTAGGGGGCGGGTCTTGCATCGCCTGGGGTCCCTACAGTATTTTGATAAGCATGCATCAAATTGGTAGTGGGGGCAGTGCTGGGAGAACAGGCAGAGGGGAGACAGGGGAGAGAGCAAGGAATGAGTAGTGTAGTGGGGACAGTGCTGGGAGACCAGTCAGAGGGGAGTCAGGGGGAAGGTAAGGAATGAGTAGTGTAGTGGGGACAGTGCTGGGAGACCAGTCAGAGGGGAGTCAGGGGGAGGGTAAGGAATGAGTAGTGGGGACAGTCTAGTGCTAGGAGATCAGGCAGAGGCATGGGCTGGCTAGCAACTTTCAGCGCAGGTGGGAGCACAAAGAAGAAACCCCCCCCACACACACACACAAAGACACACACACCCCCCAGTGCAGCCAGGATTTAAAAAGAGCTATCTATATCTATTCGAAGTTGCTTGTAAAAGCAATGTTGTTCACTTGTAAAAGTAAGGCTTGTAAAGCGTCTTCGCGTCGGCGGCATATAGCGCATGCGCAGTTAATACAGCGCAAGCGAGGGGGCAGCTGCGGGGGAAAGGGACCCTCTTCCGGGAGTCCGTGAGACGTCCCAGGATTCCGGGAGTCTCACGGACATTCCGGGAGAGTCGGCAACCCTTGGTTAATGACTGTCGGGATCCCGACTGTCGGTACCATATACCACACCCGTTTGGGTACCAGTGTGCAAAGTAATAGCTCTGGGCTGCACTGTAGGTCGTTAGAGGTAAGGGTAACACTGCCCTGTAATGTATTTGTAAGGATTACTAGCTAAGTTCTGCACTGAAGTGCTGGCAATTACTGTACGCTATACTGGCAGTTCTACATAAAATGAGGACCGAATCACTGCAAGTGGAACTTATATCAAATCCAAAAGACTTGAGAATAATGGGAAGATGAAATTTTCATATTCACAAACAAATCACAGTCTCAAGCACAAAACACACACAAATAGACACTGAATAATTAAACAAGAACACCAATACATTTAACACAGGCAAAACTATATTAAACAGAAATAGACTAAGCAAAAGTACAGAGACACAAAAATCAGGTTCTCATTCCAAGAATAACTGCAACCATTATCGACTAACTTAGGGCAACCATTGTCAACTAACATAGGCAAAAAATAGTGTTAAGTAAGGAGGGTGAGGAAGAAATCATTCAATTAGGAAAAAAAAAATTCATTTTATTTTAATCATTGCATTTGCTTAAAAATGACAGCAAATTGGACTATTTTGGTGGGGAACGAAACTAACAAACATCGCTCTCCATCACTTTTGATCTGAATTTCAACTCTCCAGACTACTGTACTGTACATCATAACTCATATGATTTGGTATGTATTGGTGGGTAAATAGTATTATAGGTAAAATTTAGAGGGAACAGGGAGCTGGGGACTAAGACAGCAAGGTGTTATTGAAAGACTATAAATCTATCTATATGGTGGATGTAAGCCGTCATTTGGCCGATAGCCTGGTATTACTCCTGTCTGGAATGTATTTTCTCAGATATAACTATGGCGAGGATCTGCAAAGAACACACATCTGGTCACGAAGAATGTGCAGCTGTTATGTGGAGGGTCTATCATATTGATTTGACACCTTCCATCATTCTGGCATCACAGGGGTGCCGATAAGTGGGCACTTGCTACAAGGGGTATTCTATGCATATGAGCGCCATTCAATTGGTAGGTGCACCCGGCACTATCCACCTTAATCTACATATTGGCAGGTATACCATGGCCAATGACCCCTTGATTCACTATAAAACGTAGCTGGACAAACTACTTTTGAAAGCACAGCAACAAGGCCACATTACGGAGAAGTTACGTCAAGCACTGACACAAAATAATCCTTCCGTTCCGATCTTCTTTACTTTACCCAAAGTCCATAAAAATCTCACACACCCCCCTGGACGCCCTATATTGTGTTTATTGATCACCACCACTCTGCTCATTTATGCACTTTAATATTTGCGTGCAGTTATTTAATACACGCATCTTAAAATTATATCACATAAAACGTAAAGTATGTGCCATATATAACACTGTAAATTGAGACACTACAGTATGTTGGTGTTTGTTTTGTTTTCTTTGCAGATACACGACGTACAGTGTACAAATGCTGGGTATGGAGAAGAATGAAGCCAGGATGATAGCTAAGGTTTCCTGGGCAACCCGTTGCGCTCCAAGCAGCGCTTCACTGCGCGGAAAGTGACACTCAATGACGGAGACTGACTTCCACCTCATGCACTTCCGGCCCACGATCCTCCAACGCAGGCGGGCGGACGCTGAACACCGTGGCCAGTGGCGGATTGGCCATTATATTTACCGGGAACTTTCCCGGTAGGCCGTTGCTACTGAGGGGTAGATTTATTAACAGGTGAAGTGGGGTATATGCGCTATCCCCGTGCGCTAAAGCAGGGGATAGCACATCCCCTGATCTATCAAACCCGTTGTGCGGGTACTTTAACGGCAGCGGTTCGGGGGCGGGGACTTAGCGCATGTACTAGTTTTAGTACAGAGCGCATTAGCCATACCTAATTTATGATTCTTCTTTATGTGCCCTTCGTGCGTCTCTGGGGTGCTGTCCTTATCGACAGAATTTTCTGGCGCTGCGGGTCTCCTCTATGAAGTTACGCGACGCTTGCTGGTCTCCGGCGTCTTCAAATTCAAACTGCCCATGCGCCGGGTACTACAGCATCCCCGGCAAACATTACCCGGCGCATGCGCAGTTTGAATTTGAAGACGCCGGAGACCACTAAGCGGAAAACTGCGCATGCGCCGGGTATACAACGCAAGCCCAAGGTATCCGGCGCATGCGCAGAAGACGCCGCCGGACGCCTACAGCATTCGTTATGGGAGGAAAAGTATCCCCGACAGCAGGGGATAACGCACTCCCATAACGTGCACACAAACATTAATAGATTCGGGCGAAAGTCAGGTTCTCTTCACCACGATAAAGTGGTGAAGCGAACCTGCGCCCATAAGGTTCCTTAAAGCAGGATTAATAAATCTACCCCTGAGGCCGAATTTTAAGTGACAGGCAGCAGGGGCAGCGCTACAGCCCCGCCTCCTCCCGGCCGCTGTTCTCCTCTGATCGGTGAGCCTGAGCCTGCGGCGCTACTCACACAGGGGTAGATTTATTAATCCTGCTTTAAGGAACCTTATGGGCGCAGGTTCGCTTCACCACTTTATCGTGGTGAAGAGAACCTGACTTTCGCCCGAATCTATTAATGTTTGTGTGCACGTTATGGGAGTGCGTTATCCCCTGCTGTCGGGGATACGTTTCCTCCCATAACGAATGCTGTAGGCGTCCGGCGGCGTCTTCTGCGCATGCGCCGGATACCTTGGGCTTGCGTTGTGTACCCGGCGCATGCGCAGTTTTCCGCTTGCTGGTCTCCGGCGTCTTCAAATTCAAACTGCGCATGCGCCGGGTAATGTTTGCCGGGGATGCTGTAGTACCCGGCGCATGCGCAGTTTGAATTTGAAGACGCCGGAGACCAGCAAGCGTCGCGTAACTTCATAGAGGAGACCCGCAGCGCCAGAAAATTCTGTCGATAAGGACAGCACCCCAGAGACGCACGAAGGGCACATAAAGAAGAATCATAAATTAGGTATGGCTAATGCGCTCTGTACTAAAACTAGTACATGCGCTAAGTCCCCGCCCCCGAACCGCTGCCGTTAAAGTACCCGCACAACGGGTTTGATAGATCAGGGGATGTGCTATCCCCTGCTTTAGCGCACGGGGATAGCGCATATACCCCACTTCACCTGTTAATAAATCTACCCCACAGTCTACTGTGTGTTCGTTGTGATGTCCATTGCCCCGCCTCCCTGAGGATCCTCTGCGCCGCCCACCATCACCATGTTGCAGGCAACGAGTCCAGTCGCGCCGGGTCCCCGATCAGTGTCCGCCAACGCCGCCCACACCAAAGTGCACTAATACTGTCTGTGGCTTTGCCTCCTCCCGCCCGCTGTTCTCTGGCCCCGACTCAGAGAACAGCGGGCAGGAGAAGGCGAGGCCGCATGCATCTAGTAGTAGGGCACTGGGTGCGGAGAGAGAGAGGACAGAGGGCGGGAGGAGGCGGACCGCTTTCAGTAACAGGGCAGCAGCGCGCTGCCTGCTAGGAGCACCATAGTGCCGGCAGCAGTGACAGTGTCCCTGCCCGGCAGCAGCGCGGTGCATTACGAACTGTGACAGCAGAGTGGAGACCCGCCCAGCAGCAGCGCCTAGGAGCACCATAGTACCGGTAGCAGTTACAGGGCCCTCACCCGGCAGCAGAGCCTACCACCTGGTCAGCAGCATTGTGAGCCGCAGTAACTGCCAGCAGCATCAGCACTTAGCCAGCGGTAAGCTGACCTGAATATGACAGTATTCCCTGGTACAAAGGGGTGGCGGTGGGGGGAATTTGGGGTATACAATATATGGAGTCAGTATATTGATGTACATATGGATTGATAGATATGGGAATCAGTGTATGTATGGACGTATATGCAGCATGTATGTACTGTTTTTATTTATGTATGTATGTGGGAGGCTATGTATGTACAGCATGTATGAATGAGGAGGCTATGTATGTATGTACAGTATGTATGAATGAGGAAGGCTATGTATGTATGAGGCAGGCAGTGTATGTATGTGGAAGACAGTGTCTTTATGTATGTATGTGTGAGTGTGTATGTGGATGGCAGTGTATGGATGTGGAAGGCAGTGTATGTATGTGTGTATGTGGAAGGCAGTGTATGTGTGTATGTGGAAGGCAGTGTCTTTATGTATGTACACTGGAAGGCAGTGTATGTATGTGTGTATGTGGAAGGCAGTGTCTTTATGTATGTACACTGGAAGGCAGTGTATGTATGTGTGTATGTATGTGGAAGGCAGTGTCTTTATGTATGTATGTGTGTATGTGGATGGCAGTGTATGGATGTGGAAGGCAGTGTACAGTATGTATGTAGAAGGCAATGTATGGAAGGGATACCTACGCTATTAGGATGCTGGCAGTCAAAAGACTGATCTCGGCATACCGAATCTGACAATCATGACAGGGGTTTCTTAGCACCCTTCCCTTCTTCCCCTACCCTCCTAACCCTCCCTTGCATCAGACTAACCCTTCACCTCCCCACTAGTGCATAAACCTAACCCCCCCTTTGTAGTTTCTAAACCTTCCCCCCGCACCCTAACCATAAGTCACCCCACTAGTGGCTAAACCTATCCCCCTATTCTCTGCCTCCCACTTCCCGCTTTCTTACTATTCGGGATGCCGTCTGTCGGCATTCCGGCCTCTATGCAGTTCCAGCGCCGGTCTTTCTGAAGGCAGTCCTGATGCCAAAATCTGGCATCAGGACTGAAGTTTGGCATCAGGACCGCCAGGATGCGAACTGTATGTATGTATGTATGTATGTTTGTATGTATGTATGTGAGAAGCAGTGCATGTATGACCTGTATATATGAGAGCTGCAGTGTATAGATGTATATATGAGAGACAATGAAAAGAGAGAATGTGTGTAAAGGGGGAGAAATAAAGATAGAAATGCCAATATGAGAGATGAGATAAATACACAGTCCTACCCCTCTGCAACAGATAGAAGCACAGCAAGTGACCCATACAGTCCTGGTGACCCCACCACCCACACTGCCCCCGCCAGCCAACACCCGGGACACACAGTTTTAATAAAGGATAAGTTTCAAAATGGACTGTGGCACTTTAAATGGGAGAGTTAATGAAGTACTGCAGCTTCTAAAGATATTAAGTGATGAATCCGATTCCCAATCCCAGACATTGGGGGGACATGGGACTATGTTTCTATGTTTCTATGTCAGCGCCCACCCCATTCTTGGCCATAGCAAATTAAACTGAATTAGGCCCAAAGTGTGGCCATGTCATCATACACTCTGTTCGGGTGGAATTGTTTGTGAGATCTTAAAAAACAAACAAAAAATTATTTAATTATTCCCAATATAGTGAGCTTTTGATATTTAGGGGGAAATTTACTAAGATGTGTATTCTACTTCACATGTGATGTTGCTATGGGCAACCAATCAGATCCTCTCTACTATCTTCTAGACTCTAGAAGAAAGTAGACAGGATCTCATTGGTTGCCCATAGCAACATCACATGTGAAGTAGAATACACATCTTAGTAAATGTCCACCTTAATGTCTGTTATAGTGTAAAACTGGCCTTACGCTAGATGACCTGCATACGACGTGATACATTGTCCAATCCGATTTATTTGACTTGTATTTAAATCATGTGTGTATTCCTTGCAGGCCAGGTTGTTTGCTCCTTGTGTGATTCACAGCAGTGTGGGTTGTTAGGTCTACAACAACTAGGTCGACAAGCATTGGGTCGACACCACTAGGTCAACATGGGTCTAGGTCGACAGGACATTAGATTGACACAAGCATAAGGTCGATAGTCAATAGGTGGACATGGAGTTTTCACTGTTTTTTTTTTAACCGAATGCCGACACAGTCGACATGGACACAGTTTGAACTGCACCAATTCACTCACGATGCTTCGGGCAAGGTGCCTCGCTACGCTCGGCACACTTTTATTCTCCTACCAATTCTCCTACCACGCCCTAGTGGATGGTAGGGCATTAAATACCACCTGTCAGCTCATGTTGGCTCAAAAAACAGTGAAAAACCCTATGTTGACCTTGGCCATGTCGACCTAATGCTTGTGTCAACCTAATGACCTGTCGACCTAAACCTATGTCGACCGTGTTACCTGTCGACCTAGTGGTGTCGACCCAATGCTTGTCGATCTATTTGTTGTAGACCTAATGACTGTATCCCGTGTGGGTGGAGGGGTAAAAGGCTTGCACTTCTCATCATGTATACATACATGTAAAGCCTTTACTAGTGATGTAAGCCCCTGTTTTTGATTTTTTTTTTATTGAAACTTTATTGAGCTAGAAATACAAGATCAGGGCGGCTGTCACAGATGAGACAGGACTGGGTACGACATAGTACTGACTGCAGTACATTATTTAGGTTTCCCTTTTCCCATAGCAACAGGTTATAAGCTGCTAGGTATGTCAGATTGACTTTGCCAAATAGATGTATTTTCACTCTGCCTGCAGATGGCAGTATTTTGGAGACTCACAGACACTAGACATATATATATATATATATGATACAGTATCTACAATGTGAAGCTGAAGTGCTTCATAGTGTAATGTTGTTTTTATTTAAAATGAATGTCATTTAATATGAAACTCTAAAAATAGATTGGTCTCGTACCCCACTATTCATCAGTGTGGGCTCAAATACAACATGATATAAAACGCAAGTCACCCGGTCACTGGCATCTAGATTCTCCTTGATCCGTGAGGTCTGCAGCGTTCGTTTATTATGAAACGTGTCTGGACTTGACCTATCAGACGCATTTGATATCCCGGTATATAATGTGGTATTTGAGCTCAGATTGATAAATAGTGGGGTACGAGACCAATTTATCTTTTAGAGGTTCATATTAAATGACATATATTTTGAATAAGAACTGTATCGCACTATGAAGCGCTTCCTTCTGCTCCACTTTGTAGATCTCCACTAACTCCTAACTGAAACCAGGAATATTGCTTAAATTTAATTGTGACCTAGTGCCTATATATGAAGATGGAGTAATATATAAATGTGAGTGACATTTTACAGTCTCACCAACAAACACAAGTTAATATTAATCAATCTAATATTCAGACACTATTGATGCTTTAGTTTTGCCTGTCAAAGTATAGTGATGTGGTAATCCAGCCTACTGTTATATTGGCTCCGCCCATTATTGATTTGTTGCCGCCCACATGAGGCCACTTCCAGAAAAATTCCAGGGCCACTTTTAATCCCCAATCCGCCCCTGACCGTGGCATCTGATTCACCCTTTATAAGGTAAGCACAGTTCACTGTTAATGTATCACCCACACCATGACAATGGGGCAAATAATCCCCGAAACGTTGGATTGTGTTTTTTGCTGAATACACTTTGAATATTTCCCGACTAAGGGCCTTATTTTGGTTCATTCTTTCTGACAAAATCCTTCTTAGATGGGCAAAACCATGTGCACTGCAGGTGGGGCAGATGTAACTTGTGCAGAGAGAATTAGATTTGGGTGGGGTTTTACTTCAAAGTGAGATCTATATTGCAGTGTAAAAATAAAGCAGTCAGTATTTTCCCTGCACAGAAACAAAATTACTCACCCAAATCTAATTCTCTCTTCACATGTTACATCTGCCCCCCCTGCAGTGCACATGGTTTTGTCCATCTAAGAAGGATTTTGTCAGAAAGAATGAACCAAAATAAGGCCCTAAGTGCCGCTGTTTGTTTCTACATTGCTTGCTATATATATACGGCGGCAATCATCAAGGAGGAAATATACTTCACGCAGTTGTACTGGTCAACGTTTCAAACCCTTTAATATACGGTTCCTCTTCAGGATACATAAAAACATACAGCACTATAACACATATTTATACATACCACAGATAATCAACACCCGCCTCCAGCTGACGTCCTGACGGCCACGTGTGCTGCGCATAGAATGCGCGTCATCACGCTGACGGAGACGTCTATTTAAACCTCGCTGAGGTTTTTGGATGGCACCAAATTTATTGAAATGTTGATAATGTGCTGCTCTTACATGGACTTTATTTATTTATTTATATACAGTATATATATATATATATATATATATATATATATATACTGTATATGTGTGTGTTGGGTATATATATATATATATATATACACATATATATATATATATTTTTTTTATTATTATTATAATTTATATACATTTGGTCTATCTTTAATACTTTAACTGATCCGGCCAAGTGTACATCTCTGTGCTTTGCTCCACCTCTCTGGAAACCCCCTTCTGAAAATCCTGCATTTGCCCCTTCTGCCAAATACCATCCTCCCCCCAACATCTAATCCCCTTAGAAACATGTGAGGGGATGTGTAAGAGAACACATCCCCTTGCATACCTCCACTGCAGGAGAAATCATTCAATGGTTGCCAACCATCACATGATTTGTCCTGCTTTGGCAAATAAAAGTCAGTTTCAACTGACTTTTATTTGCGGGCATCGGGACGAAGACAGGGCAGGCGGCTGATGGCATGAGACCTCAGCCACCCACCCCGGAAGGCATCAGCCCATCCACATACCCATTGGGATGCCCAATGTTTTCATGGGGATGCCCATAAAATGCTGGGTGTTCCCATTGCCCAGTGCCATCAATGCCCGCCATCCCCCCTCGCTGTGAACAGCCCAGCGAGTGTGTAATTTCTCGCAGCTGGTCACTGTCGGGGTTTGCATATATGCAGAAATGAGCATGCACATGCATAAACGCTGACCATCAGGGCAGGTGCCGAAATTGGTTCACTGCGAGTGATCCAGGTTTGGCCGCATAGTTACATAGTTAATAAGGTTGAATAATGATGTTTGTACATAGAGTTCAACCTGTTTGATAATAGTTTGCTAAAAAATTTATATTCCCAAACTGAGATTTATTATCTAATTATAAACTAGGGTAACACACAGGGCCGGATTTGTGCCTAGGCCCGTGAGGCACCGGCCTCAGGGCGGCACCAATTAGGGGCGGCAGGCAGGCTGACATTCTGTTAAATAGGAGCATGGCAGAGCGGGTGGGCAGCGGCGAGTGACGAGTGCCACCACTGCAGACATGAATTATCATATGTCGGCGGCAGCGTCGCTCGTCACCCGCCACTGCTTACCCACTCTGCCATGCACATTACATCACCGCTTAGTGGCTGGGTCCGACGGTCCCCCTGCACATCCAGAAATAGCTCAGGCTCACTGCTGCCAGATCCTCCCTGCAACCAGTCAGTCACAGTGTGAGAGAGACTGACAGAGACACTGTGCTAATCACTGTACTAATAAGTGCCTCCCTCCCTCCCTCCGGTTCCCCCGTACAGTGAGCAGTCCAGAGTGCTTAAAAAATTATTAAGGTGGGCTACAGTTAGATTTTAATGAAATTATATAAATGACAATGTATATACATATATGATTACATTAAAATGGGGGGGCGGCACAAAAATGTTGTGCCTAGGGGCAGCCTGACCCCTAAATTCGCCCCTGGTAACACATGGTGCAGATGCACACTCCATATTATTAATCAATCAATAATAGAGGTTCTTGGTATATTCTATGGCCAAGAAATATTTGCCCACCAACCAGCTTCATGGTGACCTCATTTCTGGTGGGTCCCTAATACTAAGTTTGAATCTGGAGTGTGGATCCCCAAAAAGGCCAACATACGCCGGTCACCCCAGGGCAGCACCAAAGTGAAAAACTAAGCTATAAGTGTGTTAATAAGAAACTTATCCCTGCGTGTGACTCCCCTGCCTTATCCCTGTGTGACTCCCCCTTATCGCTGTGTGTGACTTCCCTGTTCAACACACCCTCTGTGTATGAAACCTTCCCCACCCTGCTCCAATCTTTTGCAGTGACCCAGCAGTACCACCGTCTCCTGGGTTAACCGCGGAGACCTCTCCAGCAGGACCACACACAACTGAGGAAACGGCCCCATTGAGCTCATAGCCCTCCGCCCAGGGACGTGCAGTCAGGGGAAGCAGGGGAGGCAGTGCCTCACCTGTAATAATTGATTGAAAAAAACATTCAAAGATATTTATAACACATATACTTTGTAATAAATATCTTATTTGTTTTTTTTGCAATAAATTATGAGGTGAGACACTGTGTGGGGAGGCTGTAAGGCAGCGGGAGCTGTGCCTCACGCTGACAATTAAAAACTGTCAGCAGCGGGGGCAGGGCTAAGCCACGGGGAGAAAAAGTGACTGCAAAGCCCATTGAAAATCAATGGGGAAGCGGCATCTACACATCTGCCTCAGTGACAGGGAAGTCACTGAGGCTGATGTGATAGGACAGCGGACCAGGCTGTCACACACTGACAGCCTATATCCGCTGTCACTGAGTCTACTGATTTTGCAGGCTGGGCACTGGACACAACTCCCTCACCCCTATATCCACATCCCACGCGTCCCCGTAGCCACATCAGGCGTTGACTGTGAGCTGACTTAAAAGTCACTCACAGTCAGACTTATTCCCGGTCCCAGCGCTGCGCTGTGCTGGAGGCTATAGCCATGTCCCAGCGCTGGTGTCCCAGCGCTGTGCTGGAGGGAGGCTATAGCCATGTCCCAGCGCTGGTGTCCCAGCGCTGTGCTGGAGGGAGGCTATAGCCATGTCCCAGCGCTGGTGTCCCAGCGCTGTGCTGGAGGGAGGCTATAGCCATGTCCCAGCGCTGGTGTCCCAGCGCTGTGCTGGAGGGAGGCTATAGCCACAGCGCTGTGCTGGAGGGAGGCTATAGCCATGTCCCAGCGCTGTGCTGGAGGGAGGCTATAGCCATGTCCCAGCGCTGGTGTCCCAGCGCTGTGCTGGAGGGAGGCTATAGCCATGTCCCAGGAGGCTATAGACGTGTCCCAGCACTGTGTCCCAGCGCAGTGCTGGAGCCTACAGCCGCTGCCGTGTCCCAGCGCTACACCGGAGGCAGTTACCTGCTTTACACTGCTGCAGCCAGGTCCCAGCCACAGCCGGGTCACAGCGCTGATGTGCGCCCGGCTCTTGTGCTTGTCACTGCTGGGCGCCCACATGATGTCTGCCTGTTTGCAATACCTGCTGCTGGATCCATACAAGACAGGTAGGATTTAACATTAAATTAGAGAATGTGTCCTGTCCCCCCTGCATTCCCTCTCACACTGCATCCTCTAGCACCCTGTACCCCTCCTCTCAAACTGCACCCCATCTTATAACCCTGCATTCTACCCCACCCTGCACCTCCATCCATCTCACACTGCATTTCCTCCACCATGCATTCTTTCCCACCCTGCACCCACCTTCTCCCACTGTGTCCTCACCCACCCTGCATACCCTCTTACCCTACGTCCTCTCCCACTCTCCATCCCTCCACTCAAACTGCACCCCATCTTATAACCCTGCATTCTACCCCACCCTGCACCTCCGTCCATCTCACACTGCATTTCCTCCACCATGCATTCTTTCCCACCCTGCACCCACCTTCTCCCACTGTGTCCTCACCCACCCTGCATACCCTCTTACCCTACGTCCTCTCCCACTCTCCATCCCTCCACTCAAACTGCACCCCATCTTATAACCCTGCATTCTATCCCACCCTGCACCTCCCTCTCACACTGACATTTTAATTAGACAGTGGGATGTTAATATTAATAATACTGGAGGGGCTGTTATGTGGGCAATGTATAAGGTGCACTACTTGGGGGAATTATGTGTAAGGGACATTACTAGGGGCATAATATGGGGATTACTTGTGTGTTACAATATTTAATGTGCAATACATGTGCAGGCATAACGGTGTGTTCCATAATGTGTAATGCCTCCTTTTTGTGATGCCACGCTTCCTTTCCATGGTGGGCCTGTGTGCTCAAAATGCCAGGGCCGATTTCTGGTCCCAGTCCGGCCTTGGTCACATGTGGTGCTGGCGGAACCCTGCGGCACCCACCTTGCCCTCACTCCCTCCCTGTTTATCCCTGCTAAATGTTTTACGGGCGATGGTGGCTGCTGCTCCTGTCTATGTGACAGCGATGGGGAACCCTGCAGCGCCGCTATTCCCCTCCCTCTCCCGCTTGATCTTGCTTGTGCGATGGCAGCCACTGCTGCTTCTGTCAAGCTATATGACAGACAGCGGCAGCTGGGAACCCTGCAGCGGCCGTCCTCCCCCTCCCTCCCGACTGGGGAACCCTGCAGCGGCTGTCCTTCCGCTATATCCCCACTGGGGAACCCTGCAGCTGCCATCCTTCCCCTCCCTCCCCGCTGGGGAACCCTGCAGTGCCCGTCCTTCCCCTCCCTCTGTTGGTCCCTGCTTAAGGGACTTTTACCGAGATCTGGCTCCTCCCATTATTTAAAAGCACTGGCAGCCATGGTGATGGGGCTCAGCACACCTGCAGCCACTGTCATGGCTGTTGCAGGCAGGTGAGATATCTGACGCGGCATTACAGCATCTCAGTCGCCACACGGCTGTCCCTGGCTGACTACCTAACCTTGGCCAGCTCCGCCTTCTGATTATGGGCATTGCAGTGTGCGGCATAATGTGTAAGGGGCATTACAGTGTTATTGGTACAATTATGTGGCCATGTCCCTTCCCCATGAAACGACACCCTTAAAATGTCGGTGCGCACCTTTTCTGTTCCCATTTTGCGAAAGCACCTGCCTCACCTGTCACTAACCTCACCGCACGTCACTGCCTCCGCCCCTGGCACTGTGAGCACTGCTTAAAAGCCTAACTAACTATACACCCCCTTGCCTAACCTTAATTATACACCCCCTGTAGCCTAACCGGAACAATACAATAACAATACACCCCCACCATCGCCACAGCCTAGCTCTTTACACCCCCACCATCCCCACAGCCTAACTAACTATACAACACCCCCCCCCCCCGGCCTAACCCTAATTATACTCCCCAATCCCCTGCGACCTTTAACCCTAACCATACACACCCACTTCAGCCTATAACCCTAACCATACAAGCACACATCCTGCAGCCAATAACCGTAACCATACACACACACCCCGCAGTCTATAACCCTAACCATACAAACACACCCCGCAACCTATAACCCTAACCCTACACACACCCTCCCCGCAGCCAATAACACTAACCATACACACACCCCGCAGCCTATAACACTAACAATACACACACCCTGCAGCCTATAACCCTAACCATACACACACATCCCATAGCCTATAACCCTAACCACACACACACAACAGCCTATAACCCTAACCATACATACACACCCCGCAACCTATAACCCTAACCATACACACACACACACAACAGCCTATTACCCTAACCACACACACACCCGACGCAGCCTATAACCCTAACAATACACACAAACCCCGAAGCCTATAACCCTAACCATACACATACCGCAGCCTATAACCCTAACCACACACACACCCCAAGCAGCCTATAACCCTAACCACACACAAACCCCACGCAGACTATAACCCTATCCATACACACACACCCGCAGCTTATAACCCTAACCATACACACACACCCCACGCAGCCTATAACCCTAACCATACACACACACCCCACGCAGCCTATAACCCTAACCATACACACACACCCCACGCAGCCTATAACCCTAACCATACACACACACCCCACAGCCTATAACCAAAACCATACATATACACACATCCCGCAGCCTATTACCCTAACCATATACACACACACCTCGTAGCCTATAACGCTAACAATACACACACATCCCCCGCAAAATATAACCCTAACCATACACATACACCCCGCAGCCTATAACACTAACCATACATACACACACATTCCACAGCCTATAACCAGTGCTCGAAGTGGGCCGGTATACGCCGGTATGGAATACCGGCACTTTCTTTGAGCACTGCTTTTTTTTCCCTGCTCATCCACAAGGGGGAGCTATAACCCCTCACCCATTCAGTGGCTTCCAGCTCCATTATGGAGCGGTCTCCTCCAATCCCAGTGCACCAGTCCCAGCCACTCAGACTATCACCAGTAGCCCCATCCCTGCCTCTGCCCAGCTATTGCCTCCCGGCTCCAGTGAGTGGGAGCTGGAGACGTGCGCTGCCGCACAGGAGGAGACCCAGCATTGGGTTGAATTTGCAGCAGACCCGGTGCTAGGAAGCAGGAGCCAAGGACCGTGAGCAGAAGAGACGGCAATGTCACTGCTCGTGAGTGTGTTTAAACCACTACTCTCCCTTCTTTCTCCCACACCCTCCGCTCTGCTCCCCCTATGATTCGCTTTTCCTCCCCTACCCCCCCCCCTGCAATTCGAAGGATCCTCTGCCTGCCTCCCGGCTGTCAAGGTGCCTGACTGTTGTGTCCTGCATGGAGGCAGGGCTTAGCAGGAAGCCCGGCGGGTGTGTGTGTTGGGGTGTTGTGTTGGGGGGGCAGGGTGGGGGGGCGCGCTGCAGTGCCGAGTGTGTGTTGCTCAGTGTCTGCCTGCTGGGAGCCTAATTGCAGCAGCCCTACCCCCAGCTAATCCACAAGGCCTTGCGAGGGGCTGCTTGGTTTTCAGGGAGAGACTCCCAGCCTTCCCCCAGCCAACCCCCAGATGGCTAGGACTCATAGAAGTGAGAAAACAGCAGAGAATTATGTAATACTTCACTAATGGAATTATTTAAAGTGCAAATGCTAACTACAATCCGGAGCAATCCTATTAGTGATATCCCCATATAGGATGCAGAGAAATGTATGTATTATGAAATATAATCTGCAGTCGTTATAACCTTTTTCTCATATTACACAGCTGCAACGAAAAACACTAAATAGATTGGCCGGGATAATGGAATGTTTACTATGTCACCATGACAACATAAGTGAGAGGACGGCCAGCGTCACGACCATTACGATACAATAAGTAAGGTTGTACCACCAGTTCAAAGAATCATGGGTAATGTAGTCGAATAGCGTCTGAAAAAACCTATAGAAGTACCGCTACCGGAAGTGACGTTCCGGGACAGGAACGAAGACACTTCCGGCAGAGAGGAGTTTGGGAGATGTAGTCCCGCGGGATTACACACCGGTAACCGTTAAAGAAGGATTCTACAGCCTTTATAAGTCCCACAACGGTGGGAGAGGACATACTTCACTTTGGACCTTGAAAAAGACTAATGTTATAGTCGAAACGCGTTGGTCATTTACAAATGTGTGGACAGGAGGACCTGAAGTCGCAGTGCCGGAGGGTGGAAGACTGCTGGAAGTGACTTGCCCCGGGACAATTTCACTTACGCTTTTAAGAACTGCTGATACCAGTTCTACCCCATCCGGTAATTGTGACCTTAACCTCCTTATATTCACCTGGAGATTTTAGAAAATTCTGCTGATTACAGGGTATGCCCTGTGTGAAATATCTGTTTGTTATTTTTGATGTAGTGTATGCACTGGAAATCCAAGTGTGATTTATCAGTGTTTTTATGTATTAAAGTGTTGTCATACTGTACTTCACTATATTGAGAATTTTTCTTTACATGGTACCATCAAAATTGATGGGAGGATTGCAAGATTTTGAACCAATCAGCGCCTGAACAAAGCTATGTATAAATTTCTTTTGTGCACTATCGTTTTGTAAAGGGTTAAGGGAATACCCTGTATACATAACTAGGAAGGCTGCTGAGCGCACTGGTGGAGGAACACATTCTTTGTCTGTATTATGGTATGTGGTATTATATGTAACGGGCATTATGGTATGTGGTATTATGTGTAACGGGCATTATGGTATGCGGTATTATGTGTAAAAGGCATTATGGTATGTGGTATTATGTGTAACGGGCATTATGGTATGTGGTATGATATGTAACTGGCATTATGGTATGTGGTATTATGTGTAACAGGCATTATGGTATGTGGTATTATATGTAATAGACATTATGGTATGTGGTATTATGTGTAAGTGGCCTTATGGTGTGTGACAATGTGTAGTGGGCATTACAGATTGTTATATACTATGTAATGGGCCTTACGGTTTATTATATAGTATGTAATGGGCATCATGTGTGGCCTTATGTGTAATTGGCATTACGGCATGTGGCTTTGTGTAATCTGTATTACGAAGTTCCCTAAAATGTGCAATGGGCATTACAGTGTATAATGCCATGCCCCTTTGTGATGACACGCCCACTTTCCACTAGGTCACGCCCCTTTCCTGGAGCGCACGCATAATTAATTCCTTTGCTTTTCCATACCCCCACTTTAAAATTTCCACTTCAAGCACTGCCTATAACCCTAACCATACACATACACAAACCTCACAGCCTATAACCCTAACCATACACACACACACCCTGCAGCCTATAACACTAACCATGCACACCCATATTTTGGGAACAAGGACTGGGCCAAGAGCCTGGTGCTGCTTGGTTATAAAAATACAGAGTTTCCCCATTTGGTTGTCCCCCCCCCCCCCTATATTTCTCAATGAGTCTGGGACTGTTTTTTTTTACACTGAGAAGCCTACACAGATGTCAATGGTCCATGCAGGCTTTAGCCTAATGCACCTGGAAAATGTGGTCTATTTTCCATTTGTATTTACTGCTGAATTTGCAGCCCAATTAAGCACTACAAATGGTTGAAAATTAGCCAATCAGATAGAACTCCATGGCCATATTCTATCGGTGGTGTATTCATCTGTACAGCCCAAGGGCCTGATGCACTAAGCTTCAAATGTGTTAAAATGGAGAGTGATAAACCACCAGCCAATCAGCGCCTACCTGCCATGTCACAGACTGTGTTTGAAAAATGTCAGGTAGGAGCTGATTGGCTGGTTGTTTTTCACTGTCCATTTTATCACTTTTGAAGCTTAGTACATCTCGCCCCAAATCACTGAAATTGCCATTCATAATAAAAGCAAATCAACGGAATTCAGCTGTTATTAAATGTGCCTGGCACCAGGTCCTGATGTATCATACCCATTCAATGTTAGTATATTACCCCCTATGTATTTTATTGGGATACTGTCATATTGTCAAACCGTCTTCGGTCGACAGTCATTAGGTTGACAGGCAACAAGGTCGACAGGGTTCTATGTCGACATGGATGAATGTCAGCATGGGACAAGGTCGGCATGGTTTAAGGTCGCCAAATGCGTTAGGTCGACATGGGTTAGATCGACAGGTTGCAAGGTCGTCATGGGTTTTTTCACTGTTTTGTGAGCCGACTTGTGCCGACAGGCGGTATTTCATGCCCTACCATCCACCTGGTGGGAGAATAAAATAGTGCCCGAAGCACTGCGAGCAATGCGAGGGGCTGTGGTTGACTTTCTACTGTGTCCATGTTGACTGTGTCGACATTCGGGCAGAAAACAGTGAAAAAAACTTAACCCATGTCGATCTAACGCATTTGTCGGCCAAAAAACCATGACGACCTTGTCCCATGTCAACCTAAACACCTGTCGACCTTCACCCATGTCGACCTAGAACTCTGTAGACCTTGCTGCCTGTCGACCCAACGGTGTCAAACTAATGACTGTCGACCAAAGTCGGGTCGACAGTACGATCCACACCCCTTTTATTGACTCCCTTAGCATTTCAAAGTTTTCTCTCCTGAATAGTTAATTTTGAGCGAAACCATATTGTGATCGCTGTTACCCAGGTGTTCAATTACTTTACTGTTTGAAATTAGTTGAACATTATTTGTCCAATATACAGATGGAGCTACTCTCCCTGTTGCCGCCAGCATGCCAGATATCAGTATACGGCGCCTAGTGCGCCAGTGAATGTGGACGCGTGAGCATCTCACATGCTCGTGTGTCCATAGGCGGCAATGGCAAGTGAGTGGCAGAGAAGCATGTGCACCACCATCGCCGGCAGGCCATAGCGATCGTAGCACCGGTGATGGCAACAAAGAGAGCGGCTCCATCTGTAGCCACACCTATATTGCCACTTTGTGTAGAGTCTTCCACGGTTTGTGAAATGTACTGGTCTTTCAGTGCGTTCAGAATTCTCCCACTTCAAGCTGAAGTGCCTGTCTCTGTCCAGTCGATGTATGGATATTTTCAATCCCCCATGATTAATACCTTTCCCTGTTGTGCAGATTTATTGATTTGTTCTATGAGTAATGCCTAATCTGATTTCTTAATGTCTGAAGTCTTATAACATAGTGTATACAACAGTATATTTTAATGTTTGCTCCCACAGTCTACAGTATCTCCACCCACACAGCCTCAGTATTGTCCCCACCATTCCCAGAAGTCATGTCTTTTAAACTTGGATTAAGATTAAACTGCTCATAGAGGATGACTCCAACTCTACTTTTATGCACCTTGTCCTTTCTGAAAAGGTGTATCCCTCTATATTTGAAGCCCAGTCATGTGTATCATTGCACCATGATTCTCTTATGCCTAACAAATCATAATGGTCCTTCCTTGCCAGTATTTGTAATTCACCCATTTTACCTGGGAGCCCTCTTGCAAGGTTTTATTAAATCCTGTGTTCAGGTTTTATTAAATTCCTGAGTTTTTACAATACAGTATATGCAGAAGTTTATAATCTGCCATTAAAACAGCCCATTGATAAATACCCTCATTAATCTCTCTTGTAAATGTTTGTCCATGTTCTATAAATGTGTAACCAGTAGTATTTGACAAACAGTTCAAATTTGCCCAAATCGATTCCTATTGATAACTTTTGCATTGATTTTTTTTATATATACTTGCAACCTGCAGTTTGCGGTATTTGTATTAATTCTTATATTAACAATAAGGGGAATGTTTTTGATTTTTTTTTTTACTTTATCTATTCAATCATTTTCCAGATTTTTTTTATTTTAACAAATTACATTAGGAACCGGATAAAACAAAAAGTATTTTAACTAAAGTATGAGTTTTTTTTTTAAACTGAGTGTGCTTCTTGAAATGCTCATGATATAAACTAATAGCAACAACCTATTAACATCACCATTGCATAAACATTCAGTGCTGGGTGCTTACTGGAAATTAAGAAGTCCAAGGCAATAACATTTACTGAGCTGTAAATCTGCTCATGATATTCCAAATGGAAGCAATGCATTTAACCAGAGACCTTTGACGTTCTGGAAAAATTGTTCAGCATTCTGAAGGTCAAAGGATTTACTGTTCACCAGATATCTGGAAGAAAACTGATGAATAAACAAGACAATAAGTTGGAATTAGGCCTGGAAAAAAAATATTTATTACAACCTTCTCATTATAATTTAAATCTTGTGGAACTGCATTTGAATTGAATTTGATACATTTTCTAGACAGTAACAACCTTATTTCATTTCAAAATAATCCTTGCACATACACAATGGAATGCTGGGTCAAAAAACGAAAACATTTTTTATATACATTGATATAAACAGTAATATTACATCTATAATTTAATATTGTATTATCATGCTTTAAGCATCTACCCATCCTATAATCAGCAGTATTTACTGAATCACACAATTCTTAAGATATTAACAGAAGTTTGTAATGAAGAATATTGACATTAAACCACAAGACTTCAGTAAATGAGCAATATTTTGGTGTAGGTATTAAATGCCTCTATGGTTTGATCCTTGGTTCAGTGATTGATAGTTATAAGTTAGCCAGAACGCTTGAACTGGGGTCATGGTTGAGGCCCAAGTATGTCTTTATAATTGTGTAAAGATGGACTCCCAGTTCTGTGGCAGGTTGGTATCTTCAGGTGCTATGCCGGGCACAGGCACATAGGGCCTTATTCTAGTTCCCTCGTTCTGACAAAATCCTTCTTAGATGGGCATAACCATGTGCACTGCAGGTGGGGCAGATGTGACATGTGCAGAGAGAATTAGATTTGTCTGAGTTATTTTGTTTCTGTGCAGGGTAAATACTGGCTGCATTATTTTTACACTGCAATATAGATCTTATTTGTAAAACCCCACCCAAATCTATTTCTCTCTGCACAAGTTACATCTGCCCCACCTGCAGTGCACATGGTTTTGTCCATCTAAGAAGGATTTTGTCAGAAGGAGTGAACTAGAATAAGGCCCATAATGCTGTGATAAGGTGCCCAGGACCTCGCCATCCCTCGGGTGATTCAGAATAGGGACATGTAACTCTCACAGAACATTATGCTTCATTTGGGGGTAGTGATCACTTTGCCTGACACTCCACTAATACCGTCACTGAGTTAGAGTTATGCTCACCATGGTGGGTGACAGGATCTCAAAAGGAATTCCGGGAGGAGACCACACTGATGCCAAAGGATGACACGGGAAGTGCTGAGTGCCGGCCAGGAATCTTCTGGTAATCTTCTGGGCAGTCGCCCGGGAACGCCTTGGCCTAAGCCCACAGAGCACACCAGCAACCCTTCTTGCCTAGAACAGCCCCTTTCCAATAAAACTGGACATGTCTACAGGTACTGATATGCCACCAGGACTTACATCGACAGGTGGCAGTGCAGGCTTAACCCTCAACGACTCGGGCAGGCTACAGGCGAGGGGTGAAGTACGTAGACGACTAAACTACGTCCACTACACTAAAGAAAAGGATCACAGGGCTAGTGCACATGACAGTGGGCAGATAGAATGGAACGGGGTAGACACAGGCAATTAACACTAATAAAGTGTACAGAATGAATGGTACTGAACTGGTGACCAATGATACACACAACGATGGGAAGTGAAGATGGAACACAGGGGGAAATACAAGCTATATACACTAAGGCCGAGTATATTACATAACTAGCAGGGGCCCCACAGACGCACCGTGCAGAGGTGCGACTGCATATGGAACTGCAGATAGGTTCCTAATGAAACTCTAGACCAGTGATTTTCAACCTTTTTACCTTGCGGCACACTAAATAAGATTTTAAAATTGCTAAGGCACACCATGCCAGGGCAAAACACATTGGCCCCTACAGGGAAATAAACAAACCTATCAGCCCCCATATAAAAAAACTGGTCCCCACAGGTAACAAAAATAAAATACATTGGCCCTGTACATGAAAATAAGAGACCAGTAAATAACAGTTGAACTGGTTTGTGCATCTCTAGATCTGGGGGCACACTTGAGAACAGCTCAAGGCACACTAGTGTGCCACGGCACAGTGGTTGAAAACACTGCTCTAGACAATCTATAACGCACAGTTACTAAACGATAGAAAGAGTGATGGTACTGGCGTTTCAATAGTTTAAAGAGAGTAACCTATCATGGGTTAACAACAGGCTAGTGTAACCGAGGGGACCAGATATAATGGCAGAGTAGCCAGGACAAACCTACAACAGACTGCTTAGCAACAGCCGGGACGCACACTCCGGGACCGTCCACCGAGCATGGTAGCCGGCAGCGCCAGGGGCAAATGCAGGATTTTCAGAAGGGGGTTTCCAGAGGGGCGGAGCAAAGCACGGAGATGGACACTTAGGTGACCCAGTATATGCCGGGTCAGTTTAAGTATTATAGATAGACCAAATATATATATATATATATATATATATATATATAAATAATAATAATAAAAAATATATATATATACACATAAACACACACACACACACACACACATATATAATATAAAACTACATACCAGGTGTGTGGAGCTGGAGCAGTTACCAGCAGCTGGAAGGCTGATATCTCTGGTTATGGGAAAAGTAGAGACAAGCTACTAGTGTCCATCAAAGGGGGAGAGTCCCAGCTTTTGGAATATATCCTCAGAAAAACTCTGTCAGACAGAACCTGAAATTTCTGACTGGGAAGAACAATTAACAGGCTTGGATGGGGACCATTGCTTTGAAGTCAGATATCTCCGGTTACTAAGGGCCGATTTTTAAAATTCTTGTACCCATGGAAAGCTTTCAGCCTAGGGCCCTTAGACTCCTGGGGGGGGGGGGGGGGGGGTTCTGGGTACTCAGAACCCCCCCTGCATGCGCTACTGGGTGGCGTGGCTCCTAACAGATAGATTAAGGGCATCCCATGTGGAGGATGTGGCTACTGAGGTTTCAGATGCTTTATATACATACAGCCCAGTAAATGGGCAACAACTTATGGATTTTGAGCTCTTGGCCTACTGAAAGCATGTATTGATGGCAATGATTCCTCTTTTTATGTAGAATTATGCAGCTATTTAAATTGACCGTCTTTGCGGATTTTCTCATGGTGTTGCAAGCAGACAAGTCAGTGTCACAATTTACGTATGTTGCTGGATCTTTACTGCTCTGGAATGTTCTTGTGATTGTGTCTTTTTTAAGCTCTGACACTGCAAGACAGAGCAGATCGGTTTTGTTTCCCAATCGAAGGTTATAAAAGACTGATTGATGGTGCCTCCAGAGGCTTTTTGTTTGGTTTTTCCCTTTTGTTTGGTTATCACCCCCACACTTTCTGTTGCACATTTATTACATGTTTGTGTGAAAACACCTTTTGCATCTGTTTTTATGTACAGTATGACAATTGATTTTTCATCATACTGTCCCTTATAATTAGTCCCTTATTCTGGTTCGATCGTTCCCCCGCGCAATGTTTTTGTCATGCACATTTGGCCTACACTGCATAATTAGTTATGCACATGTGCAGGCCATCTGCGCAGGCACCCTCGTTGATGGATGGCGATGGGGCATAGGAACACCCAGAGTTTCATGGGCATTCCCATGAAAATGCTGGGCGTTTCCATGCAAATGATGGCATGAGCATGTACCAGGGGTTGATGTCAGCCGACTACCCTGTCTTCTGCAGCATGCCCACAAATTTATCTGTCTCCACTGACTCATATTTGCATGGCCTGAAGAAATCATTCAATGGTCTGCGTCCATCAAATGATTTTAGTGGGACATGCAAGGGGATGTGTCTTTGTGACACATCCCCTTGCATGGTTGCCGTGGGAGGGGGGTGGGGATTCATCAGGGAGTGCCCTCTGGGACTGGGTAAGCCATAAACTCTGCATCTTAACGAGTCAACCAGAATGAGGGCCTTAATGTATTTGCACATTATTTGAGTACTCCTGTAAGAAAAAAAAAGAGGAGGATAAAGCTATTATTAAAGATAGATTATAAAAGTAAATTCCCTGTAATCTGGCACATTATTTGCTAAGCTGCTCAGTTAAGATATGAAATAAATCACGCAGAGAGATATATGTTAAGTGTAATCAAGACTTCAAAATAAAACCATTTATACTCAAAATGACGGATGAGTAACGATAGTATGTCTAAATATTTATTTTTTGCCAATCATCTATCCTTCCAGCAGAAACTGACCAAAGATATTTTATTCCAAGATATGGATACTTCATTCTGGCAGGACCAGTACTCAGCTGGATATCTAAGATGCCCTTGTTGTAAGACAAACATCTCTACAAAGTGAAGGGGTGGGGAATACGACTTAAAAGACACACAATTCTTTCTAAAAGCTATTTTATACATTTGAAAATAATATTTTATTGTTATACGCAATATTTTATGTTTGTAAAAGCAGAATTGTATAAAGAACTGGCTGCATTATTTGTATAAAAAAAATATAGTAATAATTTGAGCTTGCTTTTAAAAACTTTATTTTAATTTTAGGAGCAAAGCTCCACTTATCAAGCCCCATGACTAAAAAGAGGAAAGATATATAAATATATCTACTCAAGGCGCTTTGGTGTGAGTGTGCTTGGCTAAAGCAGCAATCTAAAAAAGGGGGAGTCAGCCCCAATACAATATACAACAAAAGGGAAAGTGGTTGCGCTGGGGTTCAGCAGGATTTTGTAAAAAAAAATTAACTAATTTTTAAATGGTCAGATGTGTAAAATATTTTAATCATAAGGCATTGAATTACATAAAAAAATACATATATTCAAAGTAAAAAGTAACGTTCAGATCAATAGTAACCCTTATATTTTCCAAGATGCCAGTGGATAAAACTTTACAAAGTGGAATTGTGTGTGGATCCACAATTGGGTAGAATAGTTGTAATCCAAATGTTTGGAAACTGGGGCTCAGGTAGTGCTGTATCCTTTACCACAGAATTGCCGCCTGGCTGTTTAGGAGGAGGCGTACCCCCAAATAAATCTTGTAGCTGATGATCTTCAGAACCGTGACTGCATCATCCATTGACTTGTTGACCTATTGGGACAGCTGTGCAATAATGGTGAGACCTGGACTGAGCCCCCCTTGTTTCCGGATCAAGGGACCCAGCCTGAGGGAGGATACCAATTACATAATTTGCATGCTGTTTTGCCTGGATCACATGGTCTATGCTTTGTTACAAAGTCACTACATTGTAAGTGTATTTGACACATTAAAAACCTGTCTGATTTTATTGATCTGCACTATGCTGCTTTATATTATGTCTCCCCTGTGTGTTTAATAGGGGAGCATTTGGAAAAGATTGGATAATCTGGATCATTATATGCAATTTACCTGTGAACCCTGATGAGTTTTTACCGGGTTTTGTATATTTAATTTTATTCAGTCTATGCAAGGCACAAATACCTTGTTACATAGTTATCACTGAGCGCTATTACTTCTCATTCACTTGTTTTTTCCTTGTGCACTGTATTTTGGGTAGTTTAAGGTGTTTCTACCTTGTGAATTTGATAATAGCTGCACGTTGATTTAATTGTGCACACACCTGGACAATCTTTCTGTTTTCTGTATATAGTCAAAAATAAAGATGCCGACCCCACAGGTCCTTAGCAACGTTTCGGGACTTTATTTCCCATCTTCAGGCTTTACAAGTGATCACTTGTAAAGCCTGAAGACAGGAAATAATGTCCCGAAATGTTGCTAAGGACCTGTGGGGTCGGCATCTTTATTTTGACTATATGACAAGACCGGTGTGTGCAGCTATTTCGTCACTATATATATATATATATATATATATATATATATATATATATATATATATATATATAACATGCACTTGGACCGTAATAACCTTTTATCTGCCTCTAGCCACATCCACCATAACTGAAAAGAGGTCTACCCTTCGCGCAGTTCCTGAGGGTACGGCGAATCTGCAGCTCTGGTGCCGATGCTGAGATTAAGATGGACTTGCTGGTTAGATTCCAGAGAGCACACACATCCAGGAGAGGAACAGGGAATTTGTTCCAAGTTTGCTTGATCCGATTGATGTACAACTGAGATTTTGTTTGTTGAAAAAAACTTTTTTGGATCAGAGGCTTACTGGGATTGTGAATATTTGTATGTACTGAGTGACACCACAATTTATTGGTCTACCATAAGCCTGGGTGTAATAATACCCAGATGTTTTGGTCTTTGAATATACAAAGGTATTTATCATTATAGAGGACTGAGTCCATTTTTCCAGTTGGACAAATATTCAGAGCCTACATAGGCGTATAGTTTATAAAAGAAAAACCCATGATGAAGTCTCCCAGAGAGACGAAACGCGTTGGGTTCTGATTTAAAGCTCTTTGAAATAAAAGAAAGATTATTCTTCAACAAACAAGAAGCTACAAGTGTATCATTATTATTGTTTTTAATTTGCATGTTTTATTATTCTAATCATTGAAGACATCACATTGTTTAGGGCGCTGTAGGTACTAGTGTTAGTGTATGTTGTTATTGTTAGTTCCGACTAGTGGGAACTAAGTGTCTACAGCGACCGATTAAGTCTTAATAGCGCATATTGGAGATTCTGTCTTGCATATATATATATATATATATATATATATATATATATATATATATATATATATATAGATTGTGAATAGGTCTCCTGAGCGCTATAGCAAACATCCAATTGAGTCCAGAAGATAAACCCAAAAAAAAGAGAAATGCTACAATAGTGTAATATTGTTTTAACATCAATTCAATTCCGGCATTAATCAGATAATGGACTCGTACCCTAAAATGTGGTCTACATGTGGTGTAGACAACTGCGCATAAACATGGGGGACGATACACGTCACACTGGATAAGGTCCTCTCCTTTCCTCCTCAAATAGTTATGTCTACAGGCAAAGTGCAGACAAACAAAGCATATGATGTAATGGATTCCAATTCAGGCGTCCCTGGATACGGAAACTGGTTAATAGTCCTTCTGGATCCCCTTCTTTTGTTCTTCCAAATGGCCCCAGCCGACCGGTTTCGATATCTTGCGATATGCCTTGAAAAAGATATCGCAAGATATCGAAACCGGTCGGCTGGGGCCATTTGGAAGAACAAAAGAAGGGGATCCAGAAGGACTATTAACCAGTTTCCGTATCCAGGGACGCCTGAATTGGAATCCATTACATCATATGCTTTGTTTGTCTGCACTTTGCCTGTAGACATAACTATTTGAGGAGGAAAGGAGAGGACCTTATCCAGTGTGACGTGTATCGTCCCCCATGTTTATGCGCAGTTGTCTACACCACATGTAGACCACATTTTAGGGTACGAGTCCATTATCTGATAAATGCCGGAATTGAATTGATGTTAAAACAATATTACACTATTGTAGCATTTCTATTTTTTTTGGGTTTATCTTCTGGACTCAATTGGATGTTTGCTATAGCGCCCAGGAGACCTATTCACAATCTATATTGGTATTGTATGTCAACCCCCTTGTTTGAAGTGGTTCTTCAAAATTCTGTGAAAGTGGTTACCAGGGCTGCTTAATTTAGCGCACGACCTTTTGGATTTAAATCTTTTAGTGTATATTTTATATATATATATATGTAAATAGTGGATAAAGGTAGCGGCGACTAATTGCGATACAGTTAGTGTGCCCCACTTCCGTTTGGGGAATTTGATCAGATCAGAGTTTATGACACAAACTTTGGTACCGAAGTTTGTGTCATAAACTCTGATCTGATCAAACTCTTATATGTGTTTTGATTTTCCTATGGTGAATTATCGGCATAAGGAACTCTGAAAAGATGGCCGCGGCTCCTTACTATTGGAGCAAGACCACGGAGCCTTCTAGAAAATGGCCGCCGTGAATTGTAAAAGACAGACATGAACGGATACCCCAGTAGCGCACGCAGGGGGGGTTTATGAGTACCCAGAAACCCCCCCAGGAGTCTAAGGGCCCTAGGCTGAAAGCTGAGGGTCCCCTCTTTCCATGGGTATAAGAATTTTAAAAATCGGCCCTTGGGAACCGGAGATATCTGACTTCAAAGCAGTAGTCCCCATCCAAGCCTGTTAATTGCTCTTCCCAGTTAGATATTTCAGGTTCTGTCTGACTGAGAGTTTTTCTGAGGGTATATTCCAAAAGCTGCGACTCTCCCCCTTTGAGGGACACTCGTATCTTGTCTCTACTATTCCCAGAACCAGAGATATCAGCCTTCCAGCAGCTGGTTACTGCCCAGCTCCACACACCTGGTATGTAGTTTTATATTCTCGTTGGCAGATTGCTCTGCCTCCTGAACTCTGATCCCCTAGTCCCCAATACCATTTGGTAGGTGGGATTCTCTAGTTTTTAATTCCATTAAAATCTAAGAAATCTATTTCTGGGAACTGGAGATATCTGCAGTCAAGCAAGCTGTCCTCCCACCTGAAAATTATGAATAATAAGCCGACTCCACTATACACCCCTCCTCTGCATATTAAACATCCTCTACCACCCTGGAAGTTATGTATCAGGGCCCCCTCATTCAGTCCAATGCCCCCTTCTCCCACCCCATCTCCCACCATCTGTGCAGTAAAGGGGTAAATAGTGGAAATTACTAATCCAGACCCTACATGCTGAGCGGTTGATATAATACCCCCTACCACCCGCAGGACATCAAAGCTTCCCCTACCCCTACCGCTGGAGGATCGGTAGGGGCCCCAATACATTGCTATGCCCAGGGGTCTACACTGCTGTTGACGCCCCTGTATGTATATACTGTATATATATATATATGTGTGTGTATGTATGTATGTATATATATATGTGTGTGTGTGTGTGTGTGTACTTTAACTGACCCGGCATATACTGGGTCACCTAAGTGTCCATCTCTCGTGCTTTGCTCCGCCCCTCTGGAAACCCCCTTCTGAAAATCCTGCGTTTGCCACTGTACCCTGTTAACATGCACAGACCCCTCACGATGTCCAGGGGACTCCGATCACGCAGGCGCATCCCCAAACGGAAGTGGGGCACACTAACTGTATCGCGGCTACAGACGGGCCGCGCATGCGCAATAGAAACTCCGGGACACCGGATGTGTGGCGGAAGTGCCGCAATTATACGAGAAATATTGTTTTCTTCGCTTATATTTTTTAGATATTTATTATGGCGCCCCACCTAGCGTGCTAATGGTGTATAATACTAACTATGTCCCACAGTGCTACATAAGCTAGCTATCTATTTAGAAGTTAATGACCCATTTAATGACAGGATGTGATGTCACAGTGCCTAGGCTAGTACATAGGTATAAATATCAGCTTGGTCTCAGTTGCTCCCTACCCCTTGATGAAGTCTGACAGGACGAAACGCGTTGGATGATCCTAGCCTCCAACTACATCCTTAAGTTAAGCGATTTTATCTCATTATATTTATATTTGTATAATTATTGTCCACTTTGTTTTATTGTAAAATTTTTTATTTTATATCCCTTTGAAATAAATCTATTATAATTTTATAAGAATACTTCTAAAATATTTTTTTAATTCCAGATCACTATCATTTTTAAACAATTAGTCGCCGCTACCTTTATCCACTGTTTACATTTTCTCATGAGCAGCTTACCATTGCTCTTTTTTTAAAGACTGGCTGACACCCTTTATTAAGGGAATATTGTTTATTCATTAAAATTTGGGAAAACACAAGTGGCGCCCCTCATCCAATCTTCACATATATATATTTATATATATCTCATGCACTTGGACCGTAATAACCCTTTATCTGCCTCTAGCCACATCCACCATAACTGAAAAGAGGTCTACACTTCTTGCAGTTCCTGAGGATACGGCGAATCTGCAGCTCTGACGCCGATGCTGAGATTAAGATGGACCTCATGATGAAAAAATTTGGTACTCTTTACCTAGAAAGGCGCCCATCGCGGTGATCGCGACATCGCGGGCAGTACATAAACGGCCGCGACGCGATGCCCGCGATCACCGCGATTTTCCCTTAGGGAACAATGTTAAAAAGCCAGATTGACCGCGATTTTGCATTCAATGCCTCAATGCCCGCGATTTTCACATAGGAATCAATGTTAAATGGGCTACAGAGCCCAAATAGGCAGAATTAACCCTTAAATGTCCCCCCAATTTTTGTACGCCACCCCACGATCCACGCGAACCCGAAGCGTGGCGAGCGCAGCGAGCCCGCGAGGGGCGGCGGTACGCGTCCTCCGACCTTTTCATGCCCTACTATCCACGTCGGCGTGGAGTTGAGAATAGAATAGTGTGGCGAGCGCAGCGAGCCACCGAGCCCGAAGCGTGGCGAGCGCAGCGAGCCCCGCGAGGGGACGCGGATACCTTCACAGGTAAACGCGTCCCCTCGCGGGCTTCACAGGTGTCCGCTTTTCGCCACGGATACCTGTGAAGCCCGCGAGGGGACGCGTATAACTGTGAAGGTATCCGCGTGCGCTCGCCATGCTTCGGGCTCGGTGGCTCGCTGCGCTCGCCACACTATTCTATTCTCAACTCCACGCCGACGTGGATAGTAGGGCATGAAAAGGTCGGAGGACGCGTACCGCCGCCCCTCGCGGGCTCGCTGCGCTCGCAACGCTTCGGGTTGGCGTGGATCGTGGGGTGGCGTACAAAAATTGGGGTGACATTTAAGGGTTAATTGTGACTATTTGGGCTCTGTAGCCCATTTAACATTGATTCCTATGTGAAAATCGCGGGCATTGAGGCATTTTAAAGTAAAATCGCGGTCAATAAGGCTTTTTAACATTGTTCCCTATGGGAAAATCGCGGTGATCGCGGGTACACGATTTTTATGTACCCGCGATTTACCCGAGATGCCCGCGATTTTTTACCCCCGACGCCCGCGATTCTAATCGCTGGCGCCGTTCTAGGTAAAGAGTACCAAAAATTTTTCCTGAGAGGATATAACTTACAGCAGTTATACTTGGCTAATGTCACAATATGCAAGTATTTCAGGGTTACCTGCTTGTGAGATCCTGCTGGCTTTGTCTCATGCTGCTGACAGCTCTGTATAGTTGAACATTGCATGCTGATTACAGCTACTGGTCCACTCCATGCTGCAGGAAGGTTTGGTGTGATCTGAGCTCTGCTAATTAGTTACAACACCTAGTGAATCTCTCCTGCAAGAAAGTTCTGCGTAAACTGACCATGCTAAGCCCTCTTTGATTAAGGCACCTGCGAATATCCAGCCAATTGTGCTTCCTATAAAAAGGCAGTCTCTGGCAGACAGAGGCTGCCAGAGTATAGGTTCACAACAGCTCCAGCGTTCCTGTGTCTTGTCCATTACTAGACTCCTGATTATCATGTTTGACCTTGGCTTGTTCCTGACCACTCTTACTTAAACTCCTTGTGTACCGCCACCGTGTTCCCTGTGTATGACCCGGCCGGACTCTGACCATTCTCCTGCTTGATCCTTGGTACCTGACCTGTGTTATCGGGTGATCTCAGCTTGTCCAGGGACCATTCTGCAGCTTCATCCCAGTGTGCTGTGAACTGTGCTTCCCTATGTATGACCCAGCCTGAACTTGGACTCCCTTTGCCTTATCCTTTGGTGCCTGCCTTGTCCATCTGATCTCGACCCGGCCAGCCGACCACGCTACCATATTCCACAAGCTACCACCACTCATACGGGGAACCTGACCAGGGGGCCGCGACCGACGTGTTGGGTGCCGCCGAATACCATATCCCACTTGGAGGGGTCACTGGCAGAAAACCCCCGGCATGGTTAGACTCCGTGCCCCTGAGTCAGGTCTAGCCAATCCCCAAGTGGTAGTGCACCCTAGTTTGTGACAGCTAAGGACAAAGCTCTGAGAACACCAAAATGTGAGACACTGAGGACTACCTCTAAGGAAACTGCTTTGGCCCATGTACCCTTCATTAACACATTTACCACATACAGCTAAGTGATTGTGGACACAGCTAAAACATTCTGGCCACTTGTATCCGAAGATCTGGACCTGCCTCAACTAAAGTCTGCCACTATCTTACCCTGTTATTAAAGGGGAAGAAATCTCAGAGACTACTTGTTTAAAAGTGAGGTTTTTGGTATGGGCACAGTACCCCAGGGCCATTTCCCTCACAAAAAAACGCGGCAACTATCGATGCACGAGTTGTACAACTTCCAGATATCTTGAGATCGGCAACTCTTTCAAGCACCCACATTCCGGGAAGAACATCAAATTGTACCAGGTGCTTGGATGTAACAGCTGCTTTGTTGTATATGCCATACGCTGCCCCTGTGGACTCTTGTATGTAGGCAAAACATCTAGGACTTTCAAGGAGCGAAAGGCTTCCCATCGCTCATCGATCAAATTGGCATTGGAAGGGGCTGTCTCTGATCAGCCTGTGGCATGCCACTTTTAAGATAATAGACACACTCTTCCATCCCTCCGGCACCGGATGTTGGAACATGTATCCCCCCCCCTCCCCCAAGAGAGGACGTGACAGACGTGCTACAGCGCGAGGCTGCTTGGATCTATAGACTTAATACGATCGCCCCTGCAGGGCTTAATGAATATTTGTCTTTGAACTGCTTCCACTGATTTGATTAACTTTCCATGCCTCTTGTTCTTCTCTCCTTCCTTCACCCTTATCTTTACATGACTTGTTACATGCCTTTTTGCGTTGCGCTCTCCTAATGCGCACGCTGCAATTAGTTCCACTGTTATTGTTATTTCTCGCTGCCACATTGTTGCCTTCCTCTCATCCCCATGTACCCATGTGATCATTTATTCACTTTTTGTTGTTTATAGATCTCTAATGCAACCCGCACGAGCCGATGGTGGGGAAGTCTGGTGGATCTTGGTGGGGAAGTCTGTGGAGGGGAGCTTTACTCTAATGAGGCAATACATTTCCCGAAACTGTTAGCACACAAACTGATATCGGTGTCAGTTTTTTATGCTATTGAAAAAGTATCCCCTGTTGAGTGCCACCAGCACCGCATCTCTGCATGCATACTCTCTTTGGAGGTCATTGCTGATTGTATTCTGGAGTGCCAGCTCTATCATTTGACTATATATATATATATATATATATATATATATATATATATATATATATATATATATATATATATATATATATATATATATATATATAGTGTAGTTGTATTTCCATACAATCAAGCAGCGGCACTCAGTGGGTTTTTCAAAAGTTGTGTATAATTTCCAACGTTTCGGGGACTAGCCCCTTTGTCAAGGTGCAGGAACACCTGACAAAGGGGCTAGTCCCCGAAACGTTGGAAATTATACACAACTTTTGAAAAAACCCACTGAGTGCCGCTGCTTGATTGTATGGAAATACAACTACACTACCTACCGCATCCGGAGGGCACCTGGGAATTTGCACCTTAGTGTTGGAGTGCCGAGCCGCCGCATACCTCTACCATATATATATATATATATATATATATATATAAACATGCAATTGGGTCTCAAAGCCCTAAATTTAGTATTAAGCGTACTACAATACATGTTACTGGGAAGGAAAAGGATTTAGGAGACTCTATTTTAAGTGACTTAAAGGGAAGCAATTCAACAAAGCAATGATAAAAACCTGTCAGATGTTTGGTTACCTAGGGAGAGGAATTAGTAGCTGGAGAAAAATAAGTAATAATGCCACTGTAAAGGTCAATGGTATGAACTCATCTAGAATACCATGTCCAATTCTGGAGGCCATGTCTTCCGAAGGATATAAATACATTACAGACAATACAAAGAAGAGCAAATATGGTCCATGGCTTACACCAGTGGTTTTCAACCTTGGTCCTTAGGGACCCCCAACGGTGCACGTTTCCAGGTCACCTCACTGATACACAGGTGCACTAATTACACACTGGCACATTTTAAAAGATCCCGAGTGATTCTGTGTAGAGACCTGGAAAACGTGCACCGTTGGGTGTCCCTGAGGACCGAGGTTGAGAACCACTGGCTTACACCACAAAACCTACACAGGTAGACTAAAAGTATTCGCTTATCTTCTCCAAATCCAGTGTCAAATATGAGATAATCATATTAACCCCTTCCTGACAGAGCTAGTTTTTGCGTTCCTGACAGAGCCATTTTTTTCAAATCTGACATGTCTCACTTAAGTGGGGATAACTTTTTTTTGCTTTTACTTATCCCAGTGATTTTGAGATTGTTTTCTCGTGACACATTGTACTTCAAGTTAGTGGTAAATTTTCGTCGATACAGTCTGTGTTTTTTTGTGAAAAATACCAAAATGTCGGAAAAAAATGGAAAATTTTGCGATTTGCAAAATGTTAAATTTTCTGCTTGTGAGACAAATAATCTTACCACTCAAAATAGTGAATAACTAACATAGACCATATGTCTACTTTATGTTGACATCATTATTTCAACTTCCTTTTAATTTTTTGGGACACTAGGAGGCTTACAATATGAATAGCAAATTCTCAAATTTTCAAGAAAATTTCAAACACTGATTTTTTTAGGGACCAGTTCAGTTCTGATGTGACTTTGAGGGACTTGTATGTGAGACACCCCCATAAATGATGCCATTTCAAAAACTGCACCCCTCACAGTATTCAAAACAGCATTTTGGAAGTTTGTTAACCCTTTAGGTGTTTCACAGGAATTAAAACAAAGTGTAGGTGAAATTTCAAAATTTCTTTTTTTTTGCAGAGTTTCAATTTTAATACATTTTTCTAACGAATACAGTAGATTTTACTAGAGAAATGTGACTAAAAATTGATTCCCCCAATTCTTTTGTTTTCATAAATATCCTATATGTGGCCCTAGTGTGCACGGTGACCAAACCACAGGCTTCATAATAGAAGGAGCACCTACTTGATTTTGGAGCCTCCTTTTTATGAGATTATTTTTTAGGCACCATGTAGGTTTCTAGGCACCATAAGATGCTAAAAGTTAGGAACCCCCCCACAAGTGACCCCATTTTGCAAACTACACCCCTCAGGGAATTCATCTAGGGGTATAGTGTACATTTCAAACCCCCAGGGGTTTCACCAATTTTGATACAACTGGGCTGTGAAAATGAAAAAAATTAATTTTTCATTTTCACAGCTCAGTTGTATCAAAATTGGTTAAACCCCTGGGGGTTTGAAATGTACACTATACCCCCTGATGAATTCCCTGAAGGGTGTAGTTTGCAAAATGGGGTCACTTGTGGGGGGGTTCCACTGTATAGGTGCTTCAGGGGTCATTCAACCAGAATCTGTGCTGCAAAATCCAAAAATCACTCCTTCCCTTCTGAGTCCTGCCATGCACCCAACTGGTATTTTTTGGTCACATGTGAGGCATTGCCGTACTCGGGAGAAATTGGGGCACAGATTTTGGGGTGCTTTTTCTCCTTCATTCCTTGTGAAAATGAAAAATTTTGAGCCAGATCTGCATTTTTGTGTAAAAAATGTAATTTTTCATTTGCACAGCCCAGTTGTATCAAAATTGGTGAAACCCCTGGGGGTTTGAAATGTACACTATACCCCTAGATAAATTCCCTGAGGGGTGTAGTTTGCAAAATGGGGTGACTTGTGGGGGGGTTCCACTGTATTGGTGCTTCGGGGGTCTTGCTAATGCGACATAGCACCCACCAAAATTCCACCAGAATCTGAGCTGCAAAATACAAAAATCACTCCTTCCCTTCTGAGTCCTGCCATGCACCCAAATGGTATTTTTTGGTCACATGTGAGGCATTGCCGTACTCGGGAGAAATTGGGGCACAGATTTTGGGGTGCTTTGTCTCCTTCATTCCTTGTGAAAATGAAAAATTTTGAGCCAGAACTGCATTTTTGTGTAAAAAAATGTAATTTTTCATTTTCACAGCCCAGTTGTACCACAATTGGTGAAACCCCTGGGGGTTTTAAATGTACGCTATACCACTAGATGAATTCCCTGAGGGGTGTAGTTTGCAAAATGGGGTCACTTGTGGGGGGGTTCCACTGTATTGGTGCTTCGGGGGTCTTGCTAAAGCGACATAGCACCCACCAAAATTCCACCAGAATCTGAGCTGCAAAATCCAAATATCACTCCTTCCCTTCTGAGTCCTGCCATTTTTTGGTCACACATGAAGCATTGCCGTACTCGGGAGAAATTGGGGCACAGATTTTGGGGTGCTTTTTCTCCTTCGTACCTTATGAAAATGAAAAATTTGGAGCCAGAACTGCATTTTTGTGTAAAAAAATGTAATTTTTCATTTTCACTGCCCAGTTGTATCAAAGTTGGTGAAACCCCTGGGGGTTTGAAATGTACACTATACCCCCTGATGAATTCCCTGAAGGGTGTAGTTTGCAAAATGGGGTCCCTTGTGGGGGGGTTCCACTGTATAGGTGCTTCAGGGGTCATTCAACCAGAATCTGTGCTGCAAAATCCAAAAATCACTCCTTCCCTTCTGAGTCCTGCCATGCACCCAACTGGTATTTTTTGGTCACATGTGAGGCATTGCCGTACTCGGGAGAAATTGGGGCACAGATTTTGGGGTGCTTTGTCTCCTTCATTCCTTGTGAAAATGAAAAATTTTGAGCCAGATCTGCATTTTTGTGTAAAAAAAATTAATTTTTTACACAAAAATGCAGTTCTGGCTCAAAATTTTTAATTTTCACAAGGAATGAAGGAGACAAAGCACCCCAAAATCTGTGCCCCAATTTCTCCCGGGTACGGCAATGCCTCACATGTGACCAAAAAATACCAGTTGGGTGCATGGCAGGACTCAGAAGGGAAGGAGTGATTTTTGGTGGTGGAATGAATGGCGGGTGCTATGTCGCATTAGCAAGACCCCCGAAGCACCAATACAGTGGAACCCCCCCACAAGTGACCCCATTTTGGTCACCAGCTTTGGGAGGGGGGCTGGCGCTGCGGCTGGCTGGGGGGTGGGAGGGGTGCTGGCGCTGCGGCAGCCGGGTGGGTGGGAGGGAGGGGGGCTGCCGGGTGGGAGGGGGGGGGGGGGGGGCTGGCGATCGTTGGTGATCGGTGCGGTATACGCACACACACACACACACACACACATATATATATATATATATATATATATATATATATATATATATATATGTGTGTATATATATATATATATATATATATATATATACATATATATACATATATATACACACACATATATATATATATATATATATATATATATATATATGTGTGTGTATATATATATATATATATATATATATATATATATACACATTTGCCCATTATTTTTTATTTTATTTTATTTTTCACTTTTCCAGCAGCAGCATGATGCTGCTGCTGCTGCTGCTGCTGCTGCGGGGGGGAGGGGGGAGGAGGGGAGCGCAGCGTGCGCTCCGGACGTAGCGGTGGAGCCGCTGGAGCTGCTGCTGCTGCCGGGTGAGTGCCCGGCGGGTGGGAGGGGGGTGCTGCCGCTCGGTGGTGATCGGTGCTGCACCGATCACCACCGTTTTCTGTGTTACCGAGCGGCTTAGCCGCCGGTAACACAGGAAACGCTGTGATTGACTGTTCAGATTTGAACAGCCAATCACAGCGATCGCCGACCGGGGGGGGCACCCCTGCCCCCCCTGGGCGGCGAGGGGGGATGTCTGCTGTCAGGGACAGCAGACATCTCTTAACTGTCACCGCGTCTATAGACGCAGTGACAGTTAGAAACCATGACGTACATTTATGCCATGTGTCGGGAAGTACTTCCCGACCATGACGTAAATGTACGTCAAATGTCGGGAAGGGGTTAACAGAGAACAGGTAAACTAGTATAGAGACGTAAGTTCAATAAACTAGCAGGTAGGTGAAAGACCATAACTTGCTGATCATAGCCCTGAATGATGTTATCCATCAAGTACTTGTCCAACCTCCTATCTTAAATATATAACTGCATACAGTATGTATCTGAGAACAAAACCTCTACAGGAGGTGATTTCCACATCTTTACTGCCCTCACCTCAAAGAACCCCTTCCTTCTAATGGTGCGAAACCAGAGTTTTTGCCAAATATGCATGTCATTTTGCAGTACATACCTATATTATAAAGGTGCACAGTGTTTTTCTAAAATATACCTTTCATTATAAGTTTTTAAAATGATCTACTTCTTTAAATCTCTAAATTTCACGGTAAAATAAAATAAAGAAGCATGGACTTCCGCTTCCGGCTCATGTCTGGAGCAGCCTGAACGGCACAGCTCCGTTACCGTACCCGCATAATTTTACAATTAGGGTCGGCACACAGCCTCCCGCCCACCAGCTGACCTTACCTGCAGTCACAGGGAAAAAAATGGATACATCTCTAGCTCCGGGGACATCAAAGAAACCCCAGCAACAGAGAGCAGAGAAACGCAGGGCTGAAACCAACATGGCGCCGGAGCTGGACTCGGCGCCCCCCTCCCCAGCGGACAGATACAGTGAAGGTAATCTGCTGCACCCAGATACCCTGCTAAACAGAGACCCAGCGTCCCCTGCAATTTATAAAGATATTATAGACACAATACAGGCTGCTATGGCTCCCTTACTGAATAAAGCTGTTGCTGAAATAACACAACAGCTACAGCTTCTCAATGTCAGAGTCACTGACACTGAAAATAGAATGGGAGTACTCCATCACGATATGCACTTAGCCCAGAGAGACATTATCAAGCTGCAGAAAGAAAACCATCAGCTATGGGATAAGCTTGATGATATTGAGAACAGGTCGAGAAGACACAATATTAGACTTGTGGGTCTCCCAGAGACCATCAAAGGTCCAGCACTCGCAGCATTTGTTTCTACAACACTACCGCAGTTATTAAATATACAAGCAGAATGTAAGGATCTTGTGGTAGAGAGAGCGCACAGAGTGGGACCCTCTCCCAGACAGAACGACTCCCGCCCCAGGGTGGTTCTTTTTCGCTGTATGAATTATCTGCACAAGATGGCAATCTGGAAGGCGTCCCGTAAAATACCTAACCTCACATGGGAGGGGAAAACCCTACGCCTTTTTCAAGATTACTCTGTGGAACTATCACGCATGAGAAGGGCATTTTCTCCTATCTGCTCCAAGTTGGTAACAGACAAACGTAAATTTGCGTTGCTCTACCCTGCACGCTTACGTATCTTCACTGATGATTCACACCTGGATTTCGCTTCACCTGGAGACGCGGAGGAATTCCTGAGGGAACAAAATTCTGGAACACCAGCAGACATCTCAGACCACCAGCCATGATCTCAAAGATTACCCTTCCATGTCCGCAAGACCTGAAATAATTTTTGTTCATCACACTCGCCAAGATGTCAGCTCTGACCCCCAAACTCCCAAAATCCCAAGCACCACCACCTGAGGATTTTTCATAACGAAATCCCCTATATATGGGAACTAAAGTGACACTGACTATATCTCTTCTCTCCATGCCTAAGATTGATAAAAAAAAAAAAAAAAATCAGATTATTACTCCGTCTAATAATATTACTTCATATTTCTCTATTTCTGTTCCTAGTAATTACTATTGTTTATACTTCCATTAAGACCTCCATTCAATTCCATCTAGAATTAGGATATAAATGTTTAATGGTCACTCCTATCTACCCCCCTAGGGTTACGGTTCAAAGATTATGTACCGGTTTAGTTACGAAATGTTGTGCCACAATAACTGGCACGTTACTAATTTACATTTTTTTATCAGCATTGTGCGGAATGTCGTTTTCTCCGTAATATTATATAGTATGGTATACATACCCTTTTCATGTGATTGTCAGTCCCCCTTGTCAGGCCATTGTTTGTCTCCCCTTCCCCAATTCCCCTCTTGTTTTCCTAGCTCAACCCAAAGCAACAGATTGAAGTCGTCACATCCTGTTTTCGGTGGACTTAGATTATCCCATCCTGACTCGCATGACTAATCTGAAGATTGGAACCCTAAACGTGGGCGGCTTCCATTCCCCCATCAAACGGCGCAAGGTACTGCTCTATCTCCAGAGGCAAAATTTAGATTTGATATGCTTGCAAGAAACACACCTCCTCCCCCCAGAAGTCCTTAAATTGCAGATGTACAATTGGAGGCTGATAGCCTCGGCCCCTTACTCTAGTAAATCTAGGGGAATAGTTATTTTAGCTTCAAAATCACTCCCTATAGAAATTATCTCAGCACAACCAGACCCAGAAGGACGATTCCTCCTGACCTCCTTAAAAATTCATAACGATGTATATGTGGTATGTACCATATATGCACCCAACAAATATTCAAAACAATTTGTCAATTCAATTATAGGATTACTCACTCCACACTTGGACTCCCACATCATACTTTGTGGTGATTTTAATATGACCGCCCATCCCACGCTTGACAGATCCTCCAGAACCCGCACACAGAGACATAACCCCAAACTAGGCATCCCATATATTCTCCAAGCACTACATTTAGTTGACACCTGGAGAGCCCTTCACCCTACCCAGAGGGAATATACATGTCTATCCGCAGCACACCATACTTTCTCGCGCATCGACTACATATGCACTTCACTTTCCATCTTCCCCCAAATTAGAGACTCTGATATACACCCTATTATAGTGTCGGACCATGCGTTGTCCCACATTGTAATACAGACCTCAAAAGAATTATCCCCATACAGATCATGGAGATTTCCTGCCCACCTAGCCCAAAACTCCATATTTCAAAATAAACTACAATCAACGTGGGATGATTTCCACTCCCATAACAGCTCTACATTAGCTACCGATCCCGCCCTATATTGGATGACAGCAAAGTCGGTCCTAAGAGGCTTTATCCTATCTCATGAAAAACAACAGAAGAGAGCCACATATTCACTATATATTCAGCAACAGACTACTTTAACTGAAGCCTACTCTGCATATACGACACAATCCTCCACCACAAACAGAACTAATTATCTACAAGCTAAGGCCATATTCGATGCTACCCTACAGAATATGTCAGATAAACATCAATTTATCTCAAATTACCGCTATTATAAATATGGAAACAAGACTAGCAAGCTATTAACTAATGTTCTGAACTCCACTCGCCCTGCTATGGCTGTAAATCATCTCCGTCTCCCATCCGGCTCCCTTACCACTTCTAATGCTCAAATATCCCAAGCCATGTCAGACTACTACACCTTGATTTACTCAGAACCCACACCAGTTTCCCCCCCCCCAGATAACAATACTCAAGCCACAGACATTGATCACCCAACCCAAGACTGGTCTTCTCTGCAATATACGCAACTCCCACCACAACTCAGCTCTCAACTAATAGCCCCCATATCACTAGATGAAGTCATCAAAGCCATCAAATCCCTGAAATCCGCCAAAGCACCTGGTCCAGACGGTTTCTCTGGAGATTTCTACAAAATGTACCCAGACAGAATAGCCCCCATCTTAGTCTCAGTTTTTAACTCCATACTAGCCAACAACACAATCCCGCCCCATTTTAACTCCGCCATAATAAAGGTCCTCCCAAAACCAGGGAGAGATCTAACAAAACCAGGCTCATACCGCCCAATTTCCCTTCTTAACTGTGACTATAAACTACTCACCAAAATCCTGGCTGACAGACTAAATCCAGCACTTCCTTCTATCATACATAAAGACCAGACAGGCTTCATTAAAGGTCGCCAGTCTACATGCAACATCCGTAAACTACTAGCTGCCACCCAATCCCATTACTCAAACGTTCCATCAGACTCCCCTAATCTACTCCTGGCCATAGATGCAGAAAAGGCCTTCGATTTAGTTTCCTGGCAACATCTCTACCATACTATGACTCAATTTGGCTTTCCCCAAAAATTTATCTCATTCCTAAAAACCTTGTATACGAACCCCACATCACAGATAGCTTGTAATGGCTTTTTATCACCTCCTTTTCCTATACAAAGAGGTACTAGGCAGGGATGCCCCCTCTCCCCTCTATTATTTGCCATTGCAATAGAACCTTTAGCCATGGCCCTCAGAGCATCCCCAGACTTTGCAGGAATTAGAGTAGGGCGAGTGGAGCTCAAACTAACATTATTTGCTGATGACATGATTCTACTGATATCTAACCCTTTATCTTCCATCCCACATATCCTAAGAATAATCAAATCATTCGGTTCTATCTCAGGATACAAAATTAATATAGATAAAACAGAGATACTCCCACTCTCACCTCCCTCACAGTCATTTTCTACCCATCAGCTAATTTCCAAGTTTAAAATTCAAACAACATACATCAAATATCTAGGAGTCTTAATTACCAGTGACCCTCTCAAACTATACAGGACTAATTTGCCACCCTTATTATCCAAAATAGAATCTCAGTTAGAAAATTGGACCAAACTTCCGCTGTCACTATTGGGTAGATCAGCAGTATTAAAAAGTGTAGTCTTCCCAAAAATCTATTATTTATTTCAAATGCTTCCTATTATTGTATCCAAACAAGACGTATTACATATCATCACACTAATGAACAAATTCCTCTGGAACAGTAAAAAACCGAGGATGTCCATTTCCAAAATAACAAGACCCAAAATGAATGGAGGTCTGGGACTCCCAGATTTTCAACTTTACTCCTGGGCTTCTCATTTCCGGATCATATCTGATTGGTTAATGGACAACTCCACTTTCACGAACCCTACAGTAGAAAAAGAGATATTTCACCCCTTCTCGTCTAGTGCTCTTATTCACTCTCATATAAAAACGATCCCCTCACACATTCTCAATCATATATTATTTAAGGGCACATACAACTCTTGGATCCAAATAAATAAAACTCTTTACAGGAAACCACATATCACACAATATATACCTATCTGGGGTAACCCTCAATTCCCTCCCTCGCTGACTAATAACACGTTTCTAATATGGAAATGCAAAGGTCTGGACTTAGCAACCAAGTTGTTTGACCCAGGGGGCACTATACATTCCTTCGATACTCTAAAACGAAAATACAACCTTCCGAATTCAAACTTTTACATGTACCTACAGGCCAGACATTTTATAACACCTATCATCCCTGATATAATCTCTTCTGTAGAACCTGACCCTCTACTACCTCTATTCAATACCCTAAGTACCACCAAATTTAAAACAGCTCTTATAATAAACATTCTATTGGAACATAAAAAACAGCTTCCGACATCTCCTCTTACAACACACTGGAGCACTGACCTATCGACAGAGATAGACATGAAATCTCTAATTGGTCACTTTACTAACACAATGAGTATACTTCAGTCTTCCTACCTCCAAGAGGTTCATTTCAAAACAATACACAGGTTATACATAGCCCCTGCCCAGAGTAAATACATGTCTCCTGAAGCTAACGGGGAGTGTGTCAAGTGTGGGATGGCGAACGCAAAATTCTTCCATTGTTTCTGGTCATGTAGGAAAATTCTGAAATTCTGGAGAAAGGTTGTGCAATACATTAATGCCTTATTCTCAACATCAGTTACCATAGACCCACTCGCATGTCTATGTCTTAATTTCCGAAATTGGCCCTCTCTCTCCTATCCTAGTAGTAACCTCCCCTTCCTTACAGTTATACTTACTTTGTCTAAGAAACTAATACTGATCCACTGGATCAAACAATCAACACCCACCATACGTGAATTAAAAGATAAACTCCTTCAACTTCTTCTATTTGATATTAGGGCAATTAAATTTAGCCCCTCACCTTCTCAGAAAAAATTTCACCAAAAATGGAACTTATTCATAAACTCACTAGATCCAGAATTAGTGAAATCAGCCAATATCCCGATCCCTAATGACAAATGATCTAGTCATAGAGGATTTGTGGGGTACGGAGGTGGGTGAGTTCTCTATGCCTCTGGAGATGAGAGTAGTGACCCTCATAAAAAAAAAAAAAAAAAAAAAAAATCTTTCCTATGTGAAGCAATCCCGAAGCCCTCATGTTGATATTATTGACAGACCTCCTACTGAGCTCCCTTCATAATAGTTCAGATACCCACTAAGATCTGGTTCCTGAAGCCCCTGGACGACAACCAACATCTTTCATATATCCGAAATAACCCTTCCCCTTCCCACCTCCCCCTCATGTTCTCTTGTCTTGTCTCCCCCCCCCCCCACACCTCAGTACAACAGTACTCATGCCGATAATTCCCCCTTGTTTGACTTTAGTAATTTATATATTGTTGAATGAAAGAACGGGAATATTGTACTTTTTCATAGAAGTTGTATAAAAATATTCTTCTACTCATTACTCCCCAAATATAACTCAAGGTGGACCTAATATTCAATATACTTTAAGTCTATTCATGTTAAGACAATTTGTTATCGTGCATGTTTATATACATATTTCCTATTTTATGCAAAAAAACTCAATAAAAACTATTGAAAATCAAAATAAAGAAGCATACAACTGTGAAATAAAAATAGAATATTGTAATAAATGGTTGTCATCCCTCTTTGTATTGCTTTGTTTTTGCCTGTGGCTCTTTATGTACTTTTTCCATTAAGCATTTGGATCCATTATTTGTGGTTGTGACACCTAAAGACAAAATACATTTATTTATGGTGCAGTATATGTATATATATTTAGAGAGAGAGAGGTAGGTAAATGTAGCCACCAATCAGAATTGCAGATCTAAGACAGTCTTCCTCAAAGCTACTTCTCCCACAAATCGGGTGCTGTAACCATGTAGGGTGAGACTTTTATATGGTTCTCAAGATTTTAGTTACAGATCTCTTTTGCACCTCTGTTGAAATGAAGAACAAGACTATTTTTGGTAATTATGTAGCACCAGGGTTCCCAATTAACATACGTAAGCTAGCGTAAGGAAATCGCATCGCACGGGCTGTTTTAGTGCCGTGCTATGCGATCTCAGTAGATAATATGGTATGGACGTTTGGCAGTTTTCATTGCTGTGCTTCCAGAATAAGCACATGCTACGCAAACAGCGTAGTCAGTCAGAATTTGCGTAAGTGTTCCTGGTCCCTGTCAGATTCAGTCTGAGGTAAATAACTGACAATAATGGCAGCATCAGGGAGAGCTGAGAAGGCGACAGAGGTGACAGTGAAGGCAGGTGAATCAGTCACCATGTCCACCTTGCCAAATACAGAGGAAGAGGCTGTAATGTTTTTCCAGCGCCACCAGTTGCTGCTGGTCACGCAAAATTGTGTGAATGGGCACCTGATGCGGCTATCCCTGAAGGAAAGCATTTGGCGCTGCCACATTAAGACCTGCCACAAAAAAGTCAGCCTCAGAACGGGACACTGGTTCCCAGGGTTCCCTTAACCCTTCAAGAAAGAGGAAGACTCTGGGTGCTACTAATCCCTTACGCCGCATTCTCCATGCTCTGACGCTGCTTCCCAAGGCAAATGCACTGCCTTAATAGTGAGCCCCGCGAGGGGACGGGGAATACATGTAAAGTTAACCCGCCTTGCTCGCCACACCATACAAAATCACATCCATGCCAACGTGGATAGTGGGGGTATGAAAAGGTCGGGAGGATGCGTTCTTTCCCCCCTTGCAGCGCTCTCCATGCTTCTGGGTGGTGTGGATAGTGGAGGGGGGGGGGGCAGTGTGCCAAAAAATCACATTGCATGTCATTGCAGTGTAGTAAAGTTAATGGCATCACACCCTATAAAATCACATGCGATTTTGCATGAGGTGCGATGGCATGCGATGTGATAAGCCCCAGAATACTGGGTTAGGTTTAGGCACTAGTGGGGAGGGTAAGGATCTGGCTGTAAGAGGGGAGAGTTAGGCTACTACAAGGGAGAGTTAGAGTTGTAGGGTGAGAGGTTTAACTTACTTGCAGAGCCCGTGTTGCAATTCATATCATATCTATATCCATATCAAAATGCCAGGGTAAGCATCCTCACTGTCAGGATATGGTACATATCCCCATCAGCCCTATGGTTACAGTTTCTCACTTATACAGTAGCATTTGAATTGAGGACCTGGAATCATGGGCATATTGGCCTTAGACCTTTCAGGGAAGTTTCCCATGAGACCAATGCCCCTATAGGGCTACCTTTTTGGTCAGAGGGTTTTTTAAGATGTTTCCCTGCCCAGAGTAGTGACCCTGCCTGCCTTCTGTCTCCCACACAAACTACCTTTGCCAGTTCACAGAGCAGAGTACAGTACCAGACGCTGCAAATACTTATCTAAAGTAGGCACCTACCAATATCCCTTGCGACATCTGTTAAAGGGACATGAGTGGGTACTACGTGGGGCTGTAACAATTTCTGTGGTGTTTCTGGGCTCCACTGGGGGAATTTGGGAAAATTTGGGTTATTTGGGGGATTATGATAATGCGTGGTTTGTCTGCTTGATGGAGGTGTTGGGGTCTGGGTTCAGTCTCAGTGGGAGGATGTGGGGCATTATGTGAAATGTAGAGGTTAGAGGTTTTTATAGCAGCTTAAAAGGTACAGTATGGGGCCACTAGACTGCCAAGCATATTGTGACCAACAGCTTTAACAAAGGTATTGTGATGTATTAATCCCACCTATTTCAGTGTTGGTTGCATCTACATTTCATTTGGTGCCGCCCACTTGAGGCCACTTCTAGATATTTTTTCAGGGCCAATTTTGGTTCCCAATTCGCCTCTGCCTGAACCATAACCTGTACTGAGCTTTTAACGTCCTATACCCTTGATCATCATTTGGCTTACAGATAATTACCATTTTGTATAAGTTCCACTCTTCTTATATTTAGTAAGTTCAATAATTCCATAAATGGTTTTAAAAGGTTGTTCATTTTCCATCTGCTCGCTATGCTTCAGGCACAGTGCCTTGCTACGCTCCAACACTATTCTATTCTTCCACCACGCCGTAGAGGATGGTAGGGCATGAAATACTGCCTGTTGGCACATGTCGGCTAACATAAAATCTGAAAAAATCATGTCAACCTTTTGACTGTCTACCTTGCCATTATCAACCTAATGTGTGTATCGACCTTCTAACCATGTCGTCATGTCAATTTATTTAATGTGTCGATCTAAGCCATGTCTATTATTCACTTATAGCTTTAATCTGTTTCCAGTTATATCTATATAAGATGATAAAAAATAGAACATGTGTATAATCTAATCTTTCAGTATTAAAAGCAAAATTTACCATTATTTTATAGTCCTGTTCATTTAGCTTCCATATTGTATTCAGATATCCATAATATTCTCCTCTTTGCTAATTCTTATGAGCATCCTATTACACAAATATAAAGGTTTATAATTAAATAACTAAGGAGAATTAGGATAACAGTATACCGATGAAAGGGTAGATGCATAAAGGAACAGATAATAAGATAATACTGCATCAGATGGGGGTGTTCCAAATGATTTATTTAATTATGGTGTGACTGAGAGAATAACAATACAGCAGTTGATTATTCTCCAAAATGTACGTCATTCCTTCATCTATTATTTCCTAAATCTAAGCTCTCAAATGGACTCAAATAGTGACTACTGGAAGTTGGTATACCTAAAGTGATTCATGCTCTACAACTTAAGGGAGTCATTTTTGTTTTCATTTTTTAATCATCAATATATATTATCAACTCATCATCGACTGGCCAAGGGTGCTGAGGATAGCTCTGGCTTTTTTGTGCCTTGGAGGGAGAAACCTACTCTCCCCAGAGACCTTGGCCAGGGCTTACTAGTTGAGGAGTAATAAAGTATTTATAGTGGCCCCTGTGGCTGTTGTATTTCCCCCCGCTTTGGCATTACCTTACTGACTAGTGGAGCTCAGTGCTGTTTGCAAAAATACAGGGGGCCCTTACATATTTTTCTGCCTGTAATTTTGAACCAATTATTGTTCTTTAAATACATTGGAACTCTGCAAATTTCCCCCGTATTTTTAGAATCAGCACCGTCTCAAAAACCCTGGGGCTGGTTATGCTTATGCTTTTTTTTTTTTACTATTTATTTCACATTTTACATACAGCAAATCTGCATGAATCTAACTGATCCAGTGTTGTAGTGGTTCCAATGGAAAATCCTGCACAAATTGTCCGATGGTCTATTTATTTGTACCTGTGTGTTCTAGGCCCTCATTCTGATTGATTCGTTTGGACACACATTCGCACGTAGCCGAGCGAATGGACCGCACATGGACACGGGCATCGAAGGCACGCCCATAACACAAGCGAACCCGTTCATTTGCTTCTAAAGCCAAAGGGGAGTGGCATGCAACCTCATATATGCTAACGTGTTCACATGGAGCTCGGCCTGTCCACTCGGCCATCCATCGTGCGTCCGAGCGAACAGGCTCTGCGGATGTTTCACATGCCACAGACTGAAATCGCTTGAAAGTATTATCAAACCCATTAACCAATTACCCTCATTTTATAGTGTTTATTAAATTCCATTTACTAATTTCCTTGCCCAATTATGCTACTAATTAACACTTATTACTAGTGATGAGCGGGTCCGGATCTCCGAGATCCGGATCCGCACGGACGTCCTGAATCCGAATCCGGATCCAGGACGTCCGCGGACTCCCGCGCAGGCCCGGAGCCGAAATCGAGGCCCGACGTCACATTGGTGACATCGGATTCTCGCGAGATCCGGATTACATAAAAGCCGGGACCCGCCGCCGCCATCTTCATTCTGTGGGGCGACGCAGAGCAGGCAGCAGTGCTGCCAGAGAGGGGGGTTTTATTTATTGCTCCGTGAGGGGGGTTTGCTGGAGCGTTGTGTGTGTCACTGTGCTGCTTGCTGCTAAAGAGCTGCAAGTACAGAGGGGGTTTAATCATTTTTATTGTGCTGCTGGAGAGTGATTTTTTTTTCTATATTGCTGTAGCCTGCTCATCTGTAATTTGTGTCACTGCTGCTGCTACAGAATACTACAGACAGAGGGGGGTTTATTGTACTGCCGCAGAGGGGGTTTTCTTTCTATATTGCTATAGCCTGCTCATCTCTAATTGTGTCACTGCTGCTGCTAGCCTGCTACAGAATACTACAGACAGAGGGGGGTTTAATAATTTTTATTGTGTTGCCAGAGAGGGTTTTTGTGCTGCCTGGCTACCTGTTATATGGTTGTAAACACCTACCAGGCAGTCACCTCTGTTGTTGCCAGTGCCACTACCTTGTACCTACCTCTCAGAGTATATAAAAAAAAATAAAAAAAAAATTAAAAATATATAAAAATATAAAAAAAAATAATTAAGTTGTTGTTGTTGCTGACACCACTGGCTGCCGTTAGATATCGCAGACTCAGTAATTAAATTTTTAACTGTGGTTTGCTGACGCCACTTGTTGTGTTACCTACCAGTGTATCCACTTTTGTATCTTGCTGCTGTTGTCACTGGCTAGTGACAACAACCAGCTGATATCTGGGTATCCAGTTTGCTGCCACCGCTGCCGTTACATATATCGCAGTAAATAACTCCGGTTTGCTGACGCCACTTGTTGTGTTACCTACCAGTGTATCCACAAAATAAATATTGTATCTTGCTGCTGTTGTCACTGGCTAGTGACAACCAGCTGATATCTGGGTATCCAGTTTGCTGCCACCGCTGCCGTTACATATATCGCAGTAAATAACTCCGGTTTGCTGACGCCACTTGTTGTGTTACCTACCAGTGTAACTATCCACAAAATAAATATTGTATCTTGCTGCTGTTGTCACTGGCTAGTGACAACCAGCTGATATCTGGGTATCCAGTTTGCTGCCACCGCTGCCGTTACATATATCGCAGTAAATAACTCCGGTTTGCTGACGCCACTTGTTGTGTTACCTACCAGTGTAACTATCCACAAAATAAATATTGTATCTTGCTGCTGTTGTCACTGGCTAGTGACAACCAGCTGATATCTGGGTATCCAGTTTGCTGCCACTGCTGCCGTTACATATATCGCAGTAAATAACTCCGGTTTGCTGACGCCACTTGTTGTGTTACCTACCAGTGTAACTATCCACAAAATAAATATTGTATCTTGCTGCTGTTGTCACTGGCTAGTGACAACAACCAGCTGATATCTGGGTATCCAGTTTGCTGCCACTGCTGCCGTTACATATATCGCAGTAAATAACTCCGGTTTGCTGACGCCACTTGTTGTGTTACCTACCAGTGTAACTATCCACAAAATAAATATTGTATCTTGCTGCTGTTGTCACTGGCTAGTGACAACCAGCTGATATCTGGGTATCCAGTTTGCTGCCACCGCTGCCGTTACATATATCGCAGTAAATAACTCCGATTTGCTGACGCCACCTGTTGTGTTACCTACCAGTGTAACTATCCACAAAATAAATATTGTATCTTGCTGCTGTTGTCACTGGCTAGTGACAACAACCAGCTGATATCTGGGTATCCAGTTTGCTGCCACCGCTGCCGTTACATATATCGCAGTAAATAACTCCGGTTTGCTGACGCCACCTGTTGTGTTACCTACCAGTGTAACTATCCACAAAATAAATATTGTATCTTGCTGCTGTTGTCACTGGCTAGTGACAACAACCAGCTGATATCTGGGTATCCAGTTTGCTGCCACTGCTGCCGTTACATATATCGCAGTAAATAACTCCGGTTTGCTGACGCCACTTGTTGTGTTACCTACCAGTGTAACTATCCACAAAATAAATATTGTATCTTGCTGCTGTTGTCACTGGCTAGTGACAACAACCAGCTGATATCTGGGTATCCAGTTTGCTGCCACTGCTGCCGTTACATATATCGCAGTAAATAACTCCGGTTTGCTGACGCCACTTGTTGTGTTACCTACCAGTGTAACTATCCACAAAATAAATATTGTATCTTGCTGCTGTTGTCACTGGCTAGTGACAACAACCAGCTGATATCTGGGTATCCAGTTTGCTGCCACCGCTGCCGTTACATATATCGCAGTAAATAACTCCGGTTTGCTGACGCCACCTGTTGTGTTACCTACCAGTGTAACTATCCACAAAATAAATATTGTATCTTGCTGCTGTTGTCACTGGCTAGTGACAACAACCAGCTGATATCTGGGTATCCAGTTTGCTGCCACTGCTGCCGTTACATATATCGCAGTAAATAACTCCGGTTTGCTGACGCCACTTGTTGTGTTACCTACCAGTGTATCCACTTTTGTATCTTGCTGCTGTTGTCACTGGCTAGTGACAACAACCAGCTGATATCTGGGTATCCAGTTTGCTGCCACTGCTGCCGTTACATATATCGCAGTAAATAACTCCGGTTTGCTGACGCCACTTGTTGTGTTACCTACCAGTGTATCCACAAAATAAATATTGTATCTTGCTGCTGTTGTCACTGGCTAGTGACAACAACCAGCTGATATCTGGGTATCCAGTTTGCTGCCACTGCTGCCGTTACATATATCGCAGTAAATAACTCCGGTTTGCTGACGCCACTTGTTGTGTTACCTACCAGTGTAACTATCCACAAAATAAATATTGTATCTTGCTGCTGTTGTCACTGGCTAGTGACAACAACCAGCTGATATCTGGGTATCCAGTTTGCTGCCACTGCTGCCGTTACATATATCGCAGTAAATAACTCCGGTTTGCTGACGCCACTTGTTGTGTTACCTACCAGTGTATCCACTTTTGTATCTTGCTGCTGTTGTCACTGGCTAGTGACAACAACCAGCTGATATCTGGGTATCCAGTTTGCTGCCACTGCTGCCGTTACATATATCGCAGTAAATAACTCCGGTTTGCTGACGCCACTTGTTGTGTTACCTACCAGTGTATCCACAAAATAAATATTGTATCTTGCTGCTGTTGTCACTGGCTAGTGACAACAACCAGCTGATATCTGGGTATCCAGTTTGCTGCCACTGCTGCCGTTACATATATCGCAGTAAATAACTCCGGTTTGCTGACGCCACTTGTTGTGTTACCTACCAGTGTATCCACTTTTGTATCTTGCTGCTGTTGTCACTGGCTAGTGACAACAACCAGCTGATATCTGGGTATCCAGTTTGCTGCCACTGCTGCCGTTACATATATCGCAGTAAATAACTCCGGTTTGCTGACGCCACTTGTTGTGTTACCTACCAGTGTATCCACAAAATAAATATTGTATCTTGCTGCTGTTGTCACTGGCTAGTGACAACAACCAGCTGATATCTGGGTATCCAGTTTGCTGCCACCGCTGCCGTTACATATATCGCAGTAAATAACTCCGGTTTGCTGACGCCACTTGTTGTGTTACCTACCAGTGTAACTATCCACAAAATAAATATTGTATCTTGCTGCTGTTGTCACTGGCTAGTGACAACAACCAGCTGATATCTCGGTATCCAGTTTGCTGCCACCGCTGCCTACCGTTAGATATCGCAGTACATAACTCTGGTTTGCTGACGCCACTTGTTGTGTTACTGATATATATCCACTTTTGTATCTTGCTGCTGTTGTCACTGGATAGTGACAACAACCAGCTGATATCTCGGTATCCAGTTTGCTGACACCGCTGCCTACCGTTAGATATCCAAAATATGGAGGATAAAAAAAAAGGAAAAGATGAGGAGCCACTTCGTCGTGCTTCTGAAGCTGATGCCACTAGTCATCATGACATAGGCGATGAAATGCCATCGACGTCGTCTGCCAAGGCCGATGCCCAGTGTCAAAGTAGAGGGCATGTAAAATCCAAAAAGCCAAAGTTGAGTAAAAGGCCCTTAAAAAGAAAAAGCAAATCATTGGAGGAGAAACTTAAAGTTGCCAGTGTGCCATTTACAACGCGGAGTGGCAAGGAACGGCTACGGCCATGGCCTATGTTCATGACTAGTGGCTCAGCTTCACAAGATGATCAAAGTCCTCCTCCTCCTCCTCCTCCTCCTCCTCCTCCTTCTCCCACTTTAAAATTTAAGAGATTTAAGGTGTCACCAACAAAAATCCAGCAAACAACTCTGCCTTCCAAAGAAGACATGGTATCACAAATCCCAGTGGAGAGTCCAAGGGTGTTGGTGGTTGCGATGCCTGACCTTCCCATCACTGTACGGGAAGAGGATGCTCCTTTCAGCATTCGCAGCACACCCTCTGCATGTGCTGGAAGGATCACAGACAGTGCAGTTGCAGATGTCGATAATGAAGGTGTCAGTGTTGTACACCAGGAGGAGGATATTGATGAAGCTGGTGCTGAGGGAGAAATTGACGAGGAGGACGATGCTGATGCGGTTTGCTTAAATGAGGCACCGGGCAAGACAGTTGTTGTCCGTGAGATCCCAAAGGGCATCACCATGCCTGGACAGAAGACCAATAAATCCACCTCTTCGGTCTGGAATTATTTTTATCCCAAACCGTCCAACAATTGTTTTGCCATATGTAGCTTATGCAAAGCTCAAATAAGAAGGGGTAAGGACGTTTCCCACCTAGGGACATCCTCCCTTCTACGTCACTTGAAGAGCGTTCATAAGTTGCTGTTTAGTTCAGAAACTGTGGCTAAGAATGTACACAGTCCAGGGACAACTAAATCCCTTTGTCCTGTTGTGTCCACGTGCCCAACTACACCGCAAAGTCCCTCCTCGTCAATTTCTTCCTCAATGAGGATTGGGAGTAGTCCTATAGGCCATGTTACTTGCCTGACTGACTCCTCTCCTATCCGGGATTCTTCTGGAGGATCCTGCATTGCTACGCCTCCTACTGCTGCCGCTGCTGCTGTTGCTGCTGGGAGTCATTCATCATCCCGGAGGGGAAGTCGGAACACTTATTTCACTAAGCAATTGACTGTCCAACAGTCCTTTGCCATGAAGATGAAGTATGACAGCAGTCATCCAATGGCAAAGCGGGTAACTGAGGCCTTAGCAGATCTGATTGTATTAGATGTGCTTCCGGTGTCCATAACTGCTGGAGTAGGATTTAGACGATTGATGGACTTAGTGTGTCCCCGTTACAAAATACCGTCAAGATTCCACTTCGCTAGACAGGCGATACCGAAGCTGTACAGTAAAGTGCATAAAAGTGTTCTCAGTGCCCTGAAAAATGCGGTCATACCCACTGTCCACTTAACAACGGACATGTGGACAAGTGGAAAAGGGCAGACTAGGGATTACATGACCGTGACAGCCCACTGGGTAGATGAATCACCTTGTCCAGCAGCAACAACAGCAGCAGCACCAGTAGTAGGACCTGGGAAATGCCAGCTCCTTCCTAGGCAGGCTACGTTGTGTGTAACCGCTTTCCGTAAGAGGCACACCGCCGATAACCTCTTACAGAAACTGAGGGTAATCATTGGGCAATGGCTTACCCCTCTTAGACTCTCCTGGGGATTTGTGGTGTCAGACAATGCCTGCAATATCGTGCGGGCATTAAAGCAGGGCAAATTCCAGCATGTGCCCTGTTTTGCTCACACGATAAATTTGGTGGTCCAGAGTTTTCTAAGAGACAACAGAGCTGTGCAGGGGACTCTTTCGGTGGCCCGAAAAATTTGTGGCCACTTTCGTCATTCGGCGGCTGCATGCCAAAGACTGGAGCGGCAGCAAACACTGTTGAACCTGCCCCTCCATCAGCTGAAGCAAGAGGTCGTAACGCGGTGGAACTCAACCCTCTATATGCTTCAGAGGATGGAGGAGCAGCAAAGGGCCATTCAAGCCTATACATCCACCTATGACATAGGCAAAGGAGGGGGTATGCACCTGACTCAAGCACAGTGGAGAATGATTTCAGTGTTGTGCAAGATTCTCCAACCCTTCGAACTTGCCACACGTGAAGTCAGTTCAGACACTGCCAGCTTGAGTCAGGTCATTCCCCTCATCAGGCTTTTGCAGAAACAGTTGGAGAAAGTGAAGGAGGAGCTGAGACGGAGCGAGTCCTCTAAGCATGTGGGACTTGTGGATGAAGTCCTTCATACGCTTTGCCAGGATTCGAGGGTGGTACAAATTTTGAAATCAGAGGAGTACATTTTGGCCACCGTGCTCGATCCTCGGTTTAAAGCCTACGTGGTGTCACTCTTTCCGGCGGACACAAGCCTGCAGAAGTGCAAAGAACTGCTGGTTAGAAAACTGTCATCTTCTGAAGTGGAAAGTGACTCAGCAGCACCTTCTCCTTCATTTTCTCCAGCAACTGGTTCTGCAAGGAAACAACTGCGATTTCCTAAACCCCCCGCTGGTGGTGATAAAGGACCAAGTTTGGACATTTGGTCTGGGCTGAAGGACCTTCCAACAATTTCTGACATGTCTACTTCCACTGCCTATGATGCTATCACCATTGACAGAATGGTGGAGGATTATATGGGTGACAGCACCCAAGTAGGCATGTCAGAGAGTCCTTACCAGTACTGGCAGAAAAAAAAGGAAATTTGGAAGCCCCTGTACAAACTGGCTCTATATTACCTCAGTTGCCCTTCCTCCAGTGTGTACTCCGAAAGAGTTTTTAGTGCAGCTGGGAACCTTGTCAGCAATAAGCGTAGGAGGTTGCTTCCAAAAAATGTGGAGAAGATGATGTTCATAAAAATGAATTATCAATTCTACGAGAAAGACCAGCGTCCACAAAGTACAGAGGAACCTGTGGTGGTGGATTCCAGCGGGGACGAATTAATACTCTGTGAGGGTGAGGAAGAACAAGATACTGATGGTGGTGAGGAATCGCTGGATGAGGATGAGGACGACCTTTTGCCTCTGTAGAGCCAGTTTGTGCAGGGACATATTAAATGGCAGCTTGTGATGTGGGGGCCCAAACGAACCAATCATTTCAGCCACAGTCGTGTGGCAGACCCTGTGGCTGAAATGATTGGTTTGTTAAAGTGTGCGTGTCCTGTTTATACAACATAAGGGTGGGTGGGAGGGCCCAAGGACAATTCCATCTTGCACCTCTTTTTTGTCTTTTGAATAATGTGCTCTTTGGGGCCTAGTTTGGGTGGGAGTGCCGTAGGACAATTCCATCTTGCACCTCTTTTTTGTCTTTTGAATAATGTGCTCTTTGGGGCCTAGTTTGGGTGGGAGTGCCCTTGGACACTTCCATCTTGCACCTCTTTTTTGTCTTTTGAATAATGTGCTCTTTGGGGCCTAGTTTGGGTGGGAGTGCCGTAGGACAATTCCATCTTGCACCTCTTTTTTGTCTTTTGAATAATGTGCTCTTTGGGGCCTAGTTTGGGTGGGAGTGCCGTAGGACAATTCCATCTTGCACCTCTTTTTTGTCTTTTGAATAATGTGCTCTTTGGGGCCTAGTTTGGGTGGGAGTGCCCTTGGACACTTCCATCTTGCACCTCTTTTTTATCTTTTGAATAATGCGCTCTTTGGGGCCTAGTTTGGGTGGGAGTGCCGTAGGACAATTCCATCTTGCACCTCTTTTTTGTCTTTTGAATAATGTGCTCTTTGGGGCCTAGTTTGGGTGGGAGTGCCCTTGGACACTTCCATCTTGCACCTCTTTTTTGTCTTTTGAATAATGTGCTCTTTGGGGCCTAGTTTGGGTGGGAGTGCCCTTGGACACTTCCATCTTGCACCTCTTTTTTGTCTTTTGAATAATGTGCTCTTTGGGGCCTAGTTTGGGTGGGAGTGCCGTAGGACAATTCCATCTTGCACCTCTTTTTTGTCTTTTGAATGATGTGCTCTTTGGGGCCTAGTTTGGGTGGGAGGGCCCTTGGACAATTCCATCTTGCACCTCTTTTTTTCTTTTGAATAATGTGCTCTTTGGGGCCTAGTTTTTCTATCTGCCACTGCAGTGCCACTCCTAGATGGGCCACGTGTTTGTGCCGCCCATTTGTCTTGCTTATCATAGTCATCCAGCTACCTCGGTGCAACATTTTGGCCTAAAAACAATATTGTGAGGTGTGAGGTCTTCAGAATAGACTGTAAATGAGTGGAGAAGAAAGCTGATGGGGTTAATAATAGCATAGGAGCAAAAAAACACCTAAATTATGCAATGTTAACCATTTTTATGCTTTTTTCAAAAAAATCAGAACCCAAAACCCAAAACCCAAAACCCAAAACCTTTAGGGGGTGTTTTGGCAAAACCCATTAGAACCCAAAACCTGAAGGTAATCAGAACCCAAAACCCAAAACGCGAAAAAGTGTCCGGTGCACATCTCTACTTATTACATTTGTCTTTCTTGTGTTCTGAATGTGCCACTTTTCTAAGTAACTCTCAATCTATGTGTTCCAGAAATGTGCTGGAAATGGTGTAAATGGTTAAACTGGAAATGTGTGCTTCCCTTGTGACTGCCATGTAGTTAGTTCATTGATTACTGAGAGAAACTTGTATGCTGCATGGGTGTTTATTGCATGTAGGTGCCTGTAGTTTATCATTTGTGCATGTTGATCGTCCATGCAAATGTGGGGTCGAGAAGCGACTTGGCTGTGAGGCATGAGACTTACTTTTACGTAGCATTTGATTTTGAGCTCAATCAGTCCGAGCGCTGTAGCCACTGCCCTAGTATACACCCTGGTTACCGCCCAGTTTTGTGACCACGCCCACATAATGCCTACTGTGTACGAGTTCATTAGCGTATTTCTACTTATAAAATCGCAAGCATGCAAACCTGCACATGTGCCTTGCAAATGGTAGGCATTCACAGTGGGCTAAGATACGCTCTGCAAACAAATATGTGTCTGAGCGAGTCAAACAGAATAAGGGACCTGATGTAATTTTCATTCCTATTTGAGAAAACTCTGCTGTGTTTTGTGTTTAGTAAACTTTTGTAGGTAATAGCCAGTGGTGGCCTGCACCCTTCAGTAATCTCGGTACTCACCAGGAGAACAAGGTGTGCCAGTCGTTCAGGAAGTATTACCCAGAGTCTAGCAGCAGGAATTAGGCACACAATTCCCAGCTTCACAGGGTAGCAGCCACCCAGAGCCACCAACGGTATTCCGCTCTAGCGGTCAGCACACCCACCAGGTAGTCCTGCGATTGCCGCCACATGAGGGCAAGGAAGCGAGCACTGCAGGGTATTATCACTTGCATCCTCCACAGGGGACCAGGACCACAGCGGCACAACTAGGCCCGGAGTGCCAGATGGGAGTGCGAGTCAGCGGAGGTCCAGATGGAGAGAAGTGGGTACACCACAACCTGCAAGGACGGGTGAACCCATCCCCTGCCTCTGCAGAACAGATCCGCCCAGGCAAGGCAGCTAGGTAGGAAGGTCTGGGTTTGTTTGTGATGGCGGGTGATGGACAAAGAGAGGCAGGAAGCCTAAACGATCAAAAGACCTGCAAGAGTTCTCACCAGACTCATTTAGTCAGGCCAGTCAAGCCCCCCCACCCCCCCCTGCCAACACATGTAAATATTTTAAACATGTGGATAGCAATAATTATTTGTGTTTCAAAAGTTGTCATAATAATAGATGCAAAGTATAATAATAGATAATAGTGGTGTTAGGTGGTGCTGTTGTTCTTACATAGCAGTCCTTAAAGCCTTCTGCAAGCTAAAGCTTCATCTCTTTTCACAGTAAATTAGGTCCACCAGTTACTGGGGTACCGCCAGGTCTCAGGTTGGACAATGTTACTACAGAAGGATGGGCAATTCAAATACAGGGCGGGAGTCAGACTGGGACACAGGAGGAAGGACTAGACATATAAGACAAATAATACCTTTAGCACACTACCATGTGTGACCGGCACTGAACCACTGCAGCAGATGGTACACACTAGCCCTAAGGAAGATCTGCGAAGCGTACGCCAGCCGACCAAGCCGTGCGAACGTCTCCTGCAGCACTGTAATACTGTCTGTCTATTTACTAGTCCTTATCAGGACTCCAATGTTTCTAGTTCCTCAGGTCTGTTCAGTACCCGATCAGCACTGATTGTGCCCGAGCAAGCTCACGCTAAGTTACCCTACAGCCTGTTCTCTCCCCAAAAGAGGCAAGCGGCTGACAGTAACAGTGTGTCATACCACCAGCACCACTGGTCACTGAGCCGCTATATTATAATATAGAAACACCACAGCAATATTGTTACAGATAAAGTGGCCCAGTCAGGCATGCTGGTAGGAATGACAAAGACCTGCTAAGACTGCGACAAGCAGCTACTCTATAATAATACAGCGTGTTTGCCTATAACTGCAATATCCTCTAGTGTGTGCGGTATCTACTCAGTACACTCTCTGCACAGGTAACATCTGCCCCACCTGCAGTGCACATGGTTTTGTCCATCTAATGGTGCCCACACACGCACCGATTACAGTGCTATGCGATTTTGACTGTACAATGGTTCTATACAATTTTTCGGCCAGATTTAAGCATGACCCGATGCGATGGTTATTTTGCCGTCTGCGATGCGATGCTGTGCGATTTAAGCACATTTTTCACCTGACTTTTCGGAACTTTATTTTTGCTCAAGTTGACAAGTTTGAAACCATAAATAAAGTTGTTGATAACAATTTGTATGTTTAAAAAAAGTGGTCTGAGTTACTTTATTTATAAAAAAAACTGACATACTTGGATTCCTGTGCTCAGTGATTCTGTTGCTGAATTTGGCTATTCCCAGATATTTGATATGGATGAATTCCAGTATCAGGCGCAAATACTATATGCACAGGGCATAGCAGTTATGCAAATGGCCCATCATCATCATACAGGCGACAGAAAGGAACGGAGTTGCTGGACCAAAGAATGGCTCCTAAAACGAGATAGCATGTCCCATACCTCACTCCTTGTGGAATTGCAAGAGTCAAATCCTGATGACTACCGCAACTATTTGCGTATGAACGACCACACCTTTAAAGAACTACTCTTAATGGTCACGCTCTTGATTCAGAAAAAGGATACAATCATGCGTAAAGCAATTTCACCTCACGATAGGCTAGTAGCGACTTTACGCTACCTAGCCACAGGGAGATCTTTTGAGGACCTAAAATTTACCACCCGAATATCAGCGCAAGCTTTAGGGCAGATCATTCCAGAGACGTGTGAAGCCATATATTCTGTCTTAAAGAAGAAGTGTTTCCAGGTAACATTTTGCTTTCACATTAAAAATGTCACACTGGCCCTTACTCTGATTGGTGCGGATATATACTCGTGCATTCGGGCCGCCGATGTTTTGTGTCTGCGCATATGCAGAGGCGTCTCTGCGCATGTGCGAGCGGGGCGTATGGCCAAATCCCGCATGAACTGTGAACACTCTGAACAGGGGGTGGAGAGGGGCGTGAAGGGCTATTTGGGCTCATTACCATATGCATACGCCCCGCGTTTCATGGGCGTTCCCATGCAAACGCTGGCCGTACGTATGTTAATAAACTCGTGACGCACGTGTAGGGGGCGGACATATGACATCGCCGGATGTCAGCTGCCCGGCCAGATCCCTGCTTTTGCACGGAAACATGTCCGTGTGGTTGCGGGAGCTGGTGGAGCATTTGGTCCTTGCGGGAGCTGGTGGAGCATTCGGTCCTGCATTCCATGGTGTGCGACCATCGAATGATGGGGGAGGTTCCCTTAGATGGAGGAGGCGTATTCCGTGGCAAATACACGTGCCGTCCGTTCGGCCAGCTTCTTACCGCATACGGACGAAGTTGGCGATCCGTATGGAAGGCGGGGTTTCGCACGCACGGTCCTGGCCGCATAATCGCCTCCGGCCGCACCAATCAGAATAAGGGGCAATATGCAATACAAGTAAATCCGTTTCATTTGCCCCTTTGCTTTTCATAACACACTGACTGTCATTTGGTAGATCTCACCACTTCAGCATTCCCACACCGAGGGCCGCATTTATCAATAAGCTGCGATGTTCTGACGATAACATTGCTGCCCATGCCATTGCCAGGGTCTTTATCACCTAAATGTATCAAGGGAAGTGGCCAGCGGCAGCATGTGTGTGAAAAGTTGCGCACAGGGATCAGCAGCTTCCAGCAAAGGTCAAGCATTACACTCCCCTAGACACTACCCCATTTTCAACAGCCCAATGAAAATGTGTGATGCTAATCATGTGCACAGAGGGAGCAGAGAGTACTATGTGTTGATAGGTCCACCTGTGTACATAGCTTGCTGCTCCTGTTGGGGTCCTGTATGCTGGGAGATCATAGCTGCTGCATCAGATGACAGTGATCCGATGTCTCCAGGGTCCAGATAGTGAGGAACATGGATTTAGCTGGTTTCAGGACCCCACTGTCGCGCCATTAACCTCACAACATACAGGACCCCGGAGGCAGGTGGTCCCCATTCCCCATACACAGCAGCGCTGGCCTTTTGACCCTCCACACACATGTGGGTCTATGCCCATGACAATCTCAACCTAATTACTGTCGACCTAGGTGTACTGCAAAATTTTAACATATCTACTTGTGGCTGGGACAGGATTGTCACTGTAGACTACGTTGATCTTTTTCACTGTAGATCTTTTTCGCCATTACATGCAATTCATTTTTCTACTCACATCTATGTCTGCCTCTATCTTTCTCTGTCACTCTCTCTCTCAGACTCCAAACATATAAATTATTGCATACATACATACCTACCTACATACATGCCCTTGCACACGTATACACTATATATTAGCATGTCTAATTTTCCTAACAATATTATATATTCACTACTATTAAATTTCTCTACATCTAGTTTCCTAGAAATTCCGAGCAATGGATGCAATTGGCACAAGGATTCGACGACAGATGGCAATTTCCAAACTGTGGCGGTGCCATCGATGGCAAGCATATTCGAATCAGGCCACCAGCAAATAGCGGCTCATTGTTCTATAACTACAAAGGCTACTTCAGCACCGTTATGATGGCAATTGCAAATGCAAATTACGAATTTATTTATGTTTCGGTTGGTTTTAATGGTCGTTCCTCAGATGGTGGCACATTTAAGGCAACCAAATTTTACCAAAGGTTGAAAGACAGTACACTTCATTTGCCTACTGTAAATGAATGCAAGTTTGGACTTAACTTTGTCTTTGTGGCCGACGAGGCCTTTGCGCTTGAGGATCATCTACTGAAGCCCTATCCTCAACGTTCGCTGGATCATGACAGAAGAATATTCAATTACCGACTGTCAAGAGCACGCAGGGTAATAGAGAATACCTTCGGTATACTTTGTAGCAGATTCAGAGTGTTTCATACTACTATTGATATGACCCCAGCCAAAATTGACAAGGTAGTTCTTGCAGCCTGTTCCCTTCATAATTATTTACGTCAAAGTACCCCATCTACAATCAGACCATGTACACCATATGTCTCAGATCCAACATGTGAAACTATTGAGACCTGCCCCCTTGACAACTTTGATGTCACAACCTCTGCACAGGGATCCACCACATCTGCAAGAAATGTACGAGAGGAGTATTTGCAATATTTCAATGGGATTGGAAGTGTTCCATGGCAGGAACTAAGCATTTCGTGAAATGCATATTCCTCAAGCCTACATTATTTTTGGTCACAATGTTCTTTACAATTTGCATTGTTCATCAAATAAAAACCCATCCATCAATTAAAAACACCTTACCATTGTGAAATTATTTTGAACAATATGTGTCATAGTTTGTCACTACAGTACTACTGTATGTAAAGTTCATGTTTGCACCAATTATCGAAATTTCATTTATAGCATCCTTGAGGCAAAATGTGTCACATAGAATTTGCCTTTACAAAAGTTTGCTACCTTGATCTTAATAGGTCAAAACTTTTCAATACAACGCCCAATCGAAAAGACATGTTTTTAGAAACCGGATAGTAAAACTTGAAAACCCACATAATAAGTACTACTGGCCAGATTGGCCAGCAATATCCACACATACATACTTCACTGCAGATGGACCAACAAACCTGTAAACTGAATCCATTGCCTTTGAAATACACATGCTGGCTAGACCTTCGGCTGTTGCTGGCTGGCGAGGGCCCCATTTTCAAAAATAATGTTTTTTTGGAAACCCACAAAGATAAAAATCATCATTGTTGACCTGCTAATTTAGACTCATATCCCGTTATAAAACAATGTTTTTTTGTAAAAAATAATGTATTTCCCCTTTCCTGGTCAGTTCTCTAACAAAATTGACTTATATTAATATACAGTGTTTGGTTATTATGAAAAAGAACAAGGTATGTTCATCAACAATATCTATACATTTGCAAGGAAAAAAACACCACACGGTATTAAAATTTTGAAAACTTTACTGCAATGGGCAGATTCTGTAATCTGGACACGGTTCATTAAGAAAAATGAGGCATACAACTGCCTCTGAGGAACCATTACCATAATAAAGAGAAAAGGAATCAAGCACATATCAGCAATTAGGAACATGCAAGACACGAAACAGTGCTGCAGACTATACATTTGTACGGAAGAAAAATGCAAACATGTGAGACAGAAGTGGGAAAAGGAGCAAATCAGGCACACAAATCACAACGATCAGTAGCACAGAACCAATAACATCTCCAATAACCAAAACTATGGAGGAACAACATCATGAGTTTATTATCGAACAGACACCAATTAGAACAGCACGAACCTTTTTTTAAGTGCCAAAAATTAACGCATGAAAGAATAGAAGCCAAATTAATTAAATTGATTTAATAATACTCATCATCATCTGGGGGGACGGATGGAGTGTTCAACATAGTGGTGAACAAACCGCCAGACAATGCGCTTGGTTGAGAGGTGGCAGATGATTGGGTGGATGGCCCGGCCGCTTGAAATGAAGTATGGGGATGCGGAGGTACACCCGGCGCATTGACAAAGGGGTGGTGATATGGATAAGGGGCCTGTGGGGGCTGTGGCCGGTGCCGCATAGCTAATGGCGTTATGTCACACTCATCATGTAGGGTGTTATCTGATGCGCGTACCATACCGACATGAACTATGCGTTTGAAGATGCGATACTGCTCTGGATTCATCTTCCTGCACTCACTAGCCATATGGTTTGCAAACATTTGAATATCATCCGGGGGCTTATTTAGAACTACCTCCATGCGCTTAAAAAAAGGTAGCGCACAGGATGCAGCAAAACAGGACCCCTGTGACGTTTGCTTCCTCCTCTGTTTTTTGGGAGGAGCAACAGTTGGCGAATCATCCACAGGGCCCTCAGCTTCTGGCTCGACGTGAGCCGTTGCATCCTGCTCCGAGAAAACGTCCTAAGGATAATAAGAAACAATGAAGAAATTAAAATCCATTACATAAGCAATTTGAAAAACAAAGATGAATCAGAAACTTACTATGTCAACACTCTCCGGATCTTCAACGGGAACGACTTCCGGAGAGTCATCATCCATAGGCGTTTCCTGTGCTGTTCTTCTAGGTGGCTGTTCGATAATAAACTTCATGATATCGTAGTACCATAGTTTTGGCTTGTAGATGTCATCGGTTCCTGCTCCTGATCGCTGTGATTCAAGCACCTGATTATGCTCCTTTACGACTACTGTCCTCATATTAGCAATTTTCTTCCGTACAAACTTCAAGTCTGCTTCACTGTTCCGTACCTTGCAGTAATCAATTAGCTTCTGATATGCTCGATTCCTTTTCTCTTTATTATGATAATCTTTATTCGTTGTCCTCCAGAAACAGTCGTTCTGCTCATAGATCTCAATGAACCGTGTCCAGTAGTTGGTACTCATTACAGCTGCAAATTGTGCTGGAAGACAGTCCAAAAAATGCACTTGTTAAAGGACTAGACCCAAAAATTCAAAATGGCAACACACATTATTCAGAAACTTTACAATGGTCAAACTTTTATTAAACAAAATATTCATTTGTAAAGTCAGCTTGAAATCTTTTTTACAATTTTTAACTGACAATCACATTCACTTATGCAGTGGGCATTGTTATTTGGATTATTTAAGTTCGTTCTGTCTGCAAAGCCAGAATTCGGATTTCTTTTTGTATATTACTCTGTGTCATTAAACAACCATTACTATTCACCATAGACTGTGATCGGCATGAAGGATAATATGGTCAAGTATTCTGAATGATGGCTACCTTCGACATTTGCCCTACGCAGATGTTTTCACAAAAAATTTAAATAACCCAGCTTGATTTCCCAGGTAGAGACTTTGGAGCAACCCTGTACTAGCGATGATGTCAAGTGTTCCCGGTACCAAAATCCGGACACATTGCAAATTTGCAAGGTAGTAGGGTTGTTCACGGATTAGACCCGGGATCCTGTCTAGTCTTAAAGGTACAGAATTTGCCTACCGGGGTTGGCGTGTCCGGCCCCACGAGAATTAATGCAGGTGTCCATTGCAAATGAGGGGCTAGCCGTATGTTGATGATGACGCGGATCTCCGGTGGGAGCGATGGAGTCGGAGAGCAGCATCATCTTCATCAAACCGCTGGCCCATCATTTACACCCACCACCAGGGAGTTTTCCTTTCGCTGTCTGGAGAAGGTGCAATCTCGGTCTGAATTTCCCCCATCCTCCGCCGCCCATATTCCCCCAAATGGTTCAAACCAATAATTCCCAAGCTGTCAACCACTAAATGTTACGTATGTTAAAAACATTGAAAATTACTAATTGGTTAAAAAAAAGGCTGATACCTCCAATCCGTAAATTCTGATAAACATTAATTTGCAATAAGCAGTACAAATCAACCAACCCCCCTCACTGGTGGATGTAACATACCTTTCTCGTTTGGGTGGCCTTGACTGCCGATAGTAACCGGGGCGAAAGGCCCTTGCTTCCTGACTGATAAGACAAACTGAAAAAGAAAGAGTCAACATGGAGACGTCAGGAACATACAGGGCAAAGGTAACAAAACACAAACAAAAGAAAAATCAAAACATGCGCATACAAAATGATAACACCCATTTCATTTAGAATTAATTCACAATGTATTGCAAATGGCCGAATAGTGGAAGACACCAACATAGGCCGACAGTCCAGCCCATCCAACAGATCCTGAGCTCCCTTTGCGCACCCGACCAACATCCACTGTTCTTTACACAGCGAGTGCACAATAGAGCATGCCCTAAGCTTGGGACATGCACTAGCAGCTACCCAGGAGAAAAGAATCCCCCTCACTGGTGGATGTAACATACCTTTCTAGTTTGGGTGGCCTTGAATGCCGATAGTAACCGGGGCGAAAGGCCCTTGCTTCCTGACTGATAAGACAAACTGAAAAAGAAAGAGTCAACATGGAGACATCAGGAACATACAGGGCAAAGGTAACAAAACACAAACAAAAGAAAAATCAAAACATGCGCATACAAAATGATAACACCCATTTCATTTAGAATTAATTCACAATGTATTGCAAATGGCCGAATAGTGGAAGACACCAACATAGGCCGACAGTCCAGCCCATCCAACAGATCCTGAGCTCCCTTTGCGCATCCGACCAACATCCACTGTTCTTTACACAGCGAGTGCACAATAGAGCATGCCCAAAGCTTGGGACATGCACTAGCAGCTACCCAGGAAAAAAGAATCCCCCCTCACTGGTGGATGTAACATACCTTTCTAGTTTGGGTGGCCTTGAATGCCGATAGTAACCGGGGCGAAAGGCCCTTGCTTCCTGACTGATAAGACAAACTGAAAAAGAATGAGTCAACATGGAGACGTCAGGAACAGACAGGGCAAAGGTTATCCCAAAAACTATTCTCACATATTCATAGGTTTCCATTGCCATTTTACCTTTGCACAAGTGCTTGAAATTTTGGATGATTTGGGGTAAATGTGTGCAAGATGTGGAGATATGCTGTTTGTATTCCACAAAATGAATGCAAGGCTGCAACATATCACATGCTTACACTGCCCTATCATTGTATCCTAATCATATTTCTCTTTTTTCCTAAATGTTTGGCAAACCCCTAAAATAGAGAGTCCATGTGGTCTTGTGTGCCTTGTCTCCTCTGAGTGCATAACTCCCACTGTGTGGCCCCTCCTACTCACTCCCGCAGTATAGACCAAGGCCGTGAGGACCCACCTCATTCCATTGTATAAGCAAAGAGTCTCGAGTGTGGGCCGGCTTCTCCGCACAATTATTCCACTCCTTCCATCAGAGGTGCAGACTGCGAAGCTCGTGCGCCACCTTCTCATGCATGTGTAATGTGTGGGGGGGCGTCATGATGTCAATGAGCACATAACAACATAAATGTGCCATATCATTCAATGGGTGGTGCCATGTGGCCTTTACATTTTCAGGGGTCCTCCATGTATGCCCCAATGGCATTACAGTGTTGCCATCCTGTGTACAGGGCATTACGGCGTGTGCCACTATGTGTAATGGCCATTATGGTGTTGGCATTATGTGTAATAGGCATTATGGTGCTGACATTATGTGTAATGGGCATTATGGTGGTGACATTATTGGTAATGGGCCTTACATATGTGGCATTATATTTAATTGGCATAACAGTGTGGCATTACTATTGATGCATAGCAGAGGGGAGAGGACAGGGTGGTAAAATGATGGCTATGGTGCTGTGCCATGCCAGTCCGCATCAGTGTGGAGGGGAAGATGTTTCGGCATGTAGCTGCTGCGCTGCTGCCAGTGGCCACTTGCGGAGGTGTGTGGGGGAGGGGGAATAGGCTCCAGCATGTTCCTCCAGATGCCTGTGCCCAACCGCGACAGTGCAGGAACATGGGCCAGGATGGGGGGTAAGGGTAACTCAAGTACCCCCTGCAGCCGGTGCCCGCGGTGAGGTCAGTGCCTCCCTAGGCAATGTCCTGACTGCACGACACTGCTGATGGTTCTCTGCCCCCTGCCCATGCATCGTCAGGGGCGGATTTAGGGAAGAGGGCGCCCCTAGGCACAACAATAATGTTTACTAAGTAGGGCAGTTTATAGGGGCAGTATCTGCATGTCCTATCCACTTACACTCTATTTAAGATGGAATATAGTACAGTACAGTGGATATTTTGCAGTTATTTGTACATTTTGGGCTGACAGTAATATCACAGACATCCAAGTGCCGCCCCCAAACATGTGCCGCCCCTAGGCCGGTGCCTCACGTGCCTAATGGGAAATTCGGCTCTGTGCGTCTTCATGACTGGGGTCCCCCGCTGTGCTATTGAGGTCTGTGTCCCATGACTGAGCTGCCGCATCAGCCCTGCTCTGTTCCCTGAGGCCTGTCCGCCCCTGCCGTGGCATATTATATATATATTTTGTTTTATTTTAGGAAATTTTATTGATTTTGCGAGACCAAACAATAAACTATGCAGACAGCAGTTTACTAGTAGATCCAAAGGTGCATATACAGGGGATATGTAACAGCCGAAATATTGTATATAGATAAGCATAGAATAGAAACCATATCCATGCACATTCACAGCATGTATAATATATACAGAATGAAAATCAGCCTTTAGGTGAACACATATATAGTCTAGTACCCAGAGGCGCCATCCGGGTTCCCAGTAGCAGAGAGATGCATTTTTTTTTAGATACCTCCACAACCCCCCTGCCCATGCCACCGGTGAACACATATATAGTTCAGTACCCAGAGGCGCCATCCAGATTCCCAGTAGCAGAGAGATGCATTTTTTTTTTTTATACCTCCACTACCCCCCTGCCCATGCCGCCGGTGAACACATATATAGTTCAGTACCCAGAGGCGCCATCCGGGTTAACAGTAGCAGAGACATGCATACTGTATTATATTTTTTTTTGTAACACAACCCCCCTGGCCATGGCGCCTCCTGACTGGGGTCCCCCTCTATGTTGCTGAATTATGCGGGCACCTGTAAAAGAAATAAATTAAAAACTTACCTATTACGCAGTGTCGTCGTGCCGCTCCGCTGCTAGCTGTGCTGTCCCCACGTGACTGCCCGTCTCACGCGCGAAATCAGGAAGAGACTGACAGCGGAGGGGAGTGTTTAAAAAAAAAAAAAACCATCGTGCAGCATCGGCTCGTATGGCTGTATAATGCAGAGCCCGATGCTATGCGATAATGTCCTAAAAAGTACCTGCGGCACATACTTTTTAGGACATCTAAAATCGAGCACCGGGAACGCGCATAGCACAGCATCGCGTCGCACACGCCGCGCTAATACACCACGATAATTGTACGCACAATGCGTTTTGTACTTTAAAAGTACAAAACGCATTCTGAAATCGATGCGTGTGTGGGCTGCATAAGAAGGAATTTGTCAGAAAGAGTGAACCAAAATAACTCCCTGAAAAATAGAACTGTCTAACATATAGTGAATCCTAAGGAAAGAATACTTTGTATAATATTTGATTAATTTTCTCCTCTGCCTGGAAGGGAGTTTTCATGACCATTTTGCACTACTTTATTATTGGCATTGACATAAAGGTTTTGTGAGCACACTGACATTATTTGTTATGCTTTTCCTGTATGAATGACTGCAGGGTTTACAGTATGTTATTTTTATATTCTATTTATATGACAACAGTGCTATACATAGGAATAACACATAAAGGAATGTGTTTCCAGATAAAATTGATAAGTTGCCCAAAGTAACCAAACTTTAATTGCCATGTATCTAGTGTTGATATATATAGCCCATTGGGATGGTGTACCCAAGTGATGCACAACAAATATGACAGTTACTGTTAAGCCACACTTGGGACCAGAAGCACTAAGCTTCAAAAAGTTATAGCGTGGAAATACACAGCCAAATTACAGACAGCAATGAGCTGATTGGCTAGTAATTTATCATTCTCCATTTTATCACTTGGTGCATCTGGCACTTAGAGCCCTTAACCAGGATGCTGGATTTATTGGTGAGCAGCTGTTACAGGATAATGCAAGGAGTGGTAATGCTGTTGTCAACAACAGCATAATATTGATTACTGGCAGGTATTAGCGTTATTGCCTCAGGAGAAAGTACCATATACAGTATCTACACAGAACTGTATTAGTCTATGTAGTAAAGAAAATGGCTGCAGTCTGCACATGTGCAGTAGCACATCAGGTCGAATCAACCTGCAGACTAAAGGGCAGATTTATTAAGTCTAGTGAAGTGATATAGTGGTGATAACGGGGAAGGTCATAACACACCAACCAACCAGCACCCAACTATCATTTTGAAACCAGTCTGTAACATAGCATTTAGGGGCTGATTGGCTGGTGTGTTATCACCTTCCATTTTATCACCGCTTTATCATTTCACCAGGCTTAATACATATGACCCTCTTTGTCTTAAGGGGAAATTTACTAACAATTCGTATTTTTGGTGATGTCATTCATATTAATATTTTTCACACATCGATTGGCTTTGTGCGTACTTGTGGTGATCGAGTATGTATAATTTACTAAGGTGTCGTATTTATGTCATTCAGATTTTCCGATAGCATTGTTGTTCGTAGGCAGTCGTATTTTTCCCGTTCGTATTGGATACAGACGTACATATGTTCTACATTTAATACACACTTTGTCACGGTTCGTACAATCACATTTGTATAAAATACCCCCACCATTCATAAAAAACACGTTTCGTATTAACATTGCTTGAAAGTGGCTGACAAAGGAGTGCCTTCGCACAGGTATATATATAGACCCCCTCCCTTCTTGTGGGTTTAGTTAGGAGAGGAGGCAGTGAGGAGTGTTGTTGGTGAGCAGTTGGTGAACTGTTTTTGTGTGCTTAATGGCCTTTCATAGGTAGCACGCTTGAGCACAGATGATTGTTGAACTTGGGTCAAATGTAAAACTCGCCTCAAAAACATGTTCTACTTGAAATTCATTATATATATGGATTTCTGAAAAATACAAACGTGAAAACACCAAAATCCGTAAGTGATGGCAAATACGAACATTAGTAAATTTCCCGAGACCAGTGAAATGAATGGGGATTTATGGACGTATTCTATCGATTGGTGTATTTATTTGTATTTTTTGGAACCACTGGAAAATACAAACGGCAAAACTACGAACCGTACACATTTCAGCCTTAGTAAATTAAACGATTTGTGAAATATGAACATATTTCACATCAAAAGGGTACAAATACTACCATTTGTACCCATTTGATCTTAGTAAAATTCCCCCCTTAGTGTCTGGAGGGTATGTAGCATAGGAGACAGTGCAGAGTGCTGCTCTTCCAACAGTTAGAACAGTCTATGAAATGACAGAAGTCAATATGGGCAAATTCTCCATTTCATGTGCCTCAAAAGCTTGACACACTTCCCCCATAATGAGTTGCACAGGTACAGAGTAGTATAACGAAAGAATGTACATACATACTATACAGTTATTTACTGTACTTACAATGTTTAGGCAAAAAATGCTCCCACATCTTGATTGTAGCATTTTGAATGGCTAGGATATTTTTATGGGGCCCCATAAGACTTTCTGTGCCCTAGGCAAGCACCTAGGTTACATTGTGGAAAGTCCTCTGCATAGGATAGATGAGCTAGTGATGGTAAAAAATGTGTAATTTAAGAAATGGTAAAGCATATATTATTTAGATGTAATAATACAAGATATTTTGGTTCATATAGTTTCTGTGAAAAAAATAGTAAGACAGGGGGTGTATTTTCTAAAGGTCGATTTTGGTCATTTTTATTTAATTTTAAAGTCATCAAAATCGATCTAAATAAAGCTTAATTATTGATGTGTCTCAAGGACTGAAACACACATTTGTTAGATGATTATTATTATTATTATTATTTTTAATGTCTTTTAGCCCCTGACACTCAACATCAATTTAGTTTGCTTTAAATCTATTTAAAATCGATAAAAAAATGTGTTTTTAATTTATTAAGTACTGTATGAGGGTATACAGTTGTGGTTAAAGTAAGAAAAAACGTTTTAAAAACAGCTTTGGATTTTATCTGATGATAACATCAGATAAAACACTGACACTGGCTAAGAGCCTCCCAGCATCATCTAGATTCTGAGTTGATGGTCTGAAACAAAACTGTCTGTCACGCTCTCTTGTGCTAGAGTCATCCTGACTAGAAACCCACATCTACTGTATGTTGAGTCTGAAGCCCCCTTTTTATACCTAATGCAAAGATACAGAGATGTGAGGATGTAACAAAGCTGATGTCCTGCTTCTAATGTAGCCTCTAGCTAACCCTAGCAATATACAGTATATTCTTGTAACAGCATCCATTATGTTAATTCATTAATATATAGTTTATGTCAGATGTATGGTATTGATTGCAGATGATTCATATAAAAGCCCTGCTAATGTGAAGAAATATTCTTAAAGCCAAAGATCATGCTGATATTCTTTACAGAGCTTTGTAGCAGGGTATGGGTCACAGGGTTGACAGTAATAAGGTCAACATTCTATAGGCTGACCACTATTGGTCAACAGGTCATGGGTTGACCCATAAAAAAGGTCAACATACTTTAGGTCATACTTTAGGTCAACGTGGTCAAAAGCTGACAAAGTATAAGTCCAGCAGTGGTGTCCTGTGCTGTGCTGCTGTATACATTCAGCGGTGTTGCTGAAAAAGTCCAGCTGTGTTGCTGTGTAAGTCTGGTGGTGCTGCTATATAAGTCCAAATGATGCTGCTGTATAATTCCAGAAGTGCTACCATATGAGTCCAGTGGTGGTGTGCTGTGCTACCATATAGGTGCAGCAGCGCTGCTGTATAAGTCCAGTGGTGTTGTCCTGTGCCATGCTGCTGCATAAGCCCAGCGATACTGCTCTGCTGTATAAGTCCAGCGTTGGTGTCCTGTGCTGCTGTGTAATTGCAGCGGTGCTGTCCTGTTCTGTTAGGCAGGACCGTATTAAGGGGAAGTCCGGGGGGGGGGGGGTCAGCATCCCTGGGCCCAACTTTGGCCTACCAACACTCGCCACAGATCAGATCTCTCCTACGAACCGTACAGCAGAACAGGACAGCTGAGCGAAGTCTCAGCTGTCCAGTAGTGCCTAATGCTGCAGTCTGTTGCTCAATGACTGGCTAAGCAACAGTGGTCGCTGCTGAGAAGTAGGAGGCAGGATCATTTGGCATGTGGAGCCAGCAGAGTGCTGCTTGTAGAGAGGTTGAACATGCAGGATCTCTCTCCTGGTTTCTGTGTGTACAGCCTGCCAGCATCAAAGCAAAAAGGTAAGGTAAGGTAATAGTTGGCGACCATCAAATGATTTCAGGCCTGCACACAAGCCTGGAAATGAATGTTTATGCAAAATATCCTTTGCATTGCAGTGGGTACATTTGGCATGCAGTGGGGGATGGACATTCTTAACAGTGGGTGGCATTATAAGGCTCACTAAGCAGCATAATAATGCTGCTTAGCAGGCCAACCAGATTTGGGGTCACTGTATGGGATGAGGAGTCTCCTTCCACCATTTGCACACATCTTCATGTGCTTGGAGGAGCACCACCAGTCCAATTGCTGACATTGAGATTGCGGGTATCACTGTAGAAATACACCAGGATGTGGAGGATATTTGTGTATCTAGTGCTGAGGAGGAATTTGACTATGAGACTCCTGATGGTGATGTGGTTTGTTTGAATCAGGGTCCGGTGGAGACAGTTGTTGGCTGTGGGATGAAAAAGCCCATTGTCATGTCTGGACTGAAAATCCACCTATTTGGTCTGGAATTATTTCTATCCAACACCTGTCTCACCACATATAGTTTTTATAGTAAGTAGGGGTAAGGATGCTAATCACCTAGAAATATCCTTCCTTATATGTATCCTGCAATGCATTCATCATAAGTAATTATCAAGTTCAGAAACTTTGGCTAAGAGCATAAGCAGTCTAGTGACACCTAAATCCCCTTTTCCTGTTGTATCCAAATGCTTACAATCCTTACCACCAGCTCCCTCATCATCAATTTCCTCCTTCATTGGGATCGGAAGTAGTCCTGCAGGCCACATCACTGGTATGACTGACTCCTCTCTACCTCCTGGAGTGCTATGCCTACTGCTACTGCTGCTGCTGCTATTGCTGCTGGGAGTCGACCATAATCCCAAAAAGGGAGAAGCAAGACCACTTGTACTACTATAACTAAACAACTGACTGTCCTGCAGTCCTATGCGAGGAGGAGGAAGTATGACAGCAGTCACCCTGTTGCAAAGCGGATTACTGGGGCAATAACAATTATGCTGGTGTTAAACGTGCATCCAGTATCTGCAATCAGTGCAGTGGGATTTGGGCAGTTAATAAACTTACTGTTTCCCCGGTACCATATTCCCTCTAGATTCCACTTCACTGGGCAAGTGATTCCCAGACTATACAGGGACACTAAAAAAAGTGTCCATAGTGTCTTCAAAAATTCAATGGTACCCACTGTCCAGTTAATCATGGTCATGTGGACAAGTGAAACAGGGCAAACTAAGGACATCATGACTGACAGCAGCAACAACAGCAATGGCATCAGTAGCAGCATCTCACAAATGCTAACTCGTTCCTAGGCCGGCTACGCTGTGTATCACCGGTTTCTGCAAGAGGCACACTGCTTAGAAACTCTTAGAGAGACTTTGACTCTCCTGGTGATTTGTGATATATGACAATGCCACCAATATTGTGCGAGTATTACATCTGGGCAAATTCCAGCCTGTCCTATTATTTGCTCACACAATTAATTTGGTTGTGCAAAATTTTTAGAAAAATGACAGGGGCGTGCAGGAGATGCTGTCAGCGGCGACAAAACTTTAGGCCACTTTTGACATTCAGCAATTGCATGTTGAAGACTGGGACACCAGCAAACCCTCTTGAACCTGCTCTGCCATCACCCAAAGCAAGAGGAAGTAATGAGGGGTAATTCTACCCTCTATATCAGGCATGTCCAACGTTGGCCCTCCAGATGTTTTGAAACTACACATCCTAGCATGCTTTGCAATAGTTTTAGCATTCTCTAATAGCAAAACTGTGGCAAAGCATGCTGGGATGTGTAGTATCAAAACATCTGGAGGGCCAACGTTGGACATGCCTGCTCTATATGCTTCAGAGGATGGAGGAGCAGCAAAAGGCCATTCAAGCCTATACATCCACCTATGATATTGTCAAAGGAGAGGGAATGCACCTGACTCAAGTGCAGTGGGGAATGATTTCTGTGTTATGCAAGGTTCTCCAATTCTTCAGACTTGCCTCACATGAAGCCGATTCACACTGCCAGCTTGAGTCAAGTACTTCCACTCATCAGGCATTTGCAGCAGCAGCTGCGGAAAGTGAAAGAGGGCTAATATTGAGCGATTCCGCTAAGTATGTGGGAGACTTGTGGATGGTTTAAAGCCTACGTTGTATCTCTATTTCTGGCAAAAAAAGTCTGCAAAGTTGCGAAGACCTGCTTGTAAGAAAATTGTGCAGAAAGCGACACGGTAACAGCTCCTCCTTCATTTTCTCCTGAAAGTTGGGCTGCAAGTAAAAAAAACCTGCATTTTCATAGCAGATCCATTGGTGTTGAAGCAGGACAGTTAGGAGAAAGTTTGAACATTTGGTCTGGACTAAAAGAGCTGCCTACAACAACTCTCAGGTGTTTTAGCTTTGCGTGTGCCCTGTATAAGGACATGGTGGGCAGCTGACATCCAATTAAAAAATAATACATAAAAAAATAAATTTGCAAGATTTGCGGGCCATGTTTGATGGCGGCCGCCATTCCGGTGGGTGGTACACCCACACATGGAGAGAGAGGACAGGCTGCTGCTGCCTCTCTTCCCCCCGCTCAGCACATGGCACTGAGCAGTGTGTGCTGAATGGGGGAGAGAGGCTGTGCTGAGGCAGCAGCCTGTCCTCCCACTGCCCAGCTCCCTGCAATGGGGACAGGGGGAGCGTGACCTGGGCTCCTCCATCAGACCCAGGCCCGCCTCCCTCCCGATGGCTCTGCAGCCAGCAATAGGAATAGGCCTCTATACACAGGCCCTGATTCATCCTTCCCTGTCTCTGCAGACATGTTGCTCAGAAATCCAGACCCATCTCTTATAATAAGAGGTGAAGGGCTCCTCCTGAGGTATGTCTAAAATGTAAGAAAAAACAAATAAAACATATAGGTGAACCGTGCGAATATAACGATCCATTACGAACCAATATCCATAAATGAGGTACCATTTTAAAGATTTCGTTCTCCGCTTTTGATTAATTAATTTACTATTGCACATTGTGTTGTGTTTTAAAGATCCAGGGTAAAAAAAAATATTTTGGCCTTAGAGTTCTTTTTGCCTGGATGTGTCGATATAGATCAGTTTTGCTCGGAAACGCGAAATGGCTACAAATGAACCGGGACTTCTTTCATCCTACTACAAACCACCAACCTTGCTATAAAATAAATCATATTTTATTTGGATGCAAAATTTTTGCACGGGCCACCTACTAGATTATATACTCTCTGCATAAACACAGCTCCTGCCTAATACAGCAGGTCATCATTTAGACAGAGGAATATGCACATTTTTCTATGAGTGAACTTATCTGCATATATCAAGTTGAACAGATGAAAGGTTGAAATCAAGAACATATTTTGACATTAAAATAATTTATCCAGATCATGTGCTGACCAATGCCGAACAACATCATTCCTTTGCGCTAGGAGAATTTAAGCAGTCTACACATCACATGGCATGAACATTTGCCATTTGAGCTCAAGATTCACATCAGGAAGAACATCAATCATACTCTGTAAACAATGTCTGTGCAGGGTATAGACATAGCATCTCCTGCTTTGGAGAAAGTACCTTTGTTATTTGTCCCAATTCACAATATACTAATTTCACAGGATATGGTACCACAAATATACAGGGCCGTATTTAGGTGGGTGCTAATGGTACCTTGTTCACAACGCAACTGCAACTTCAATTTTATTCCTCCTTCGGTTCCAGACAATTCAGTTCCAGCTGATTCCAGTAACCATCCGGTTCCAGTCCAGTCATCTCCCTCTTCCTACCGAATATCAGATTAGTAATAGTTTCACCAAACACAATCTTACCTGCCATGGACCCAGTATCTTCAGCCATGCTCTTGGCTCTACCTCATACTTTGTGGTCCGACCACCTATGTGGGCAAAGCTAATTAATAACCCCAGCTTCTATTATATTCCAACATCAGAACAAGTTCCGTCATCAGGCTTGACTGGAACAGTCTGTTAAAACCAATTTTACTTATTGCTTTACCCCTGAAGAAGAAGGGATGAAACATGTATGGTTATAAGTGCATTGTTTACATCTTCAGCTGGAAATCTGATTATGCACAGTGCCTGTCTTCAAGGAGAAGCAAATGATCAGTAACCTTCCATTGATGTAAATGTGTACACAGAATGGTATAAAATCTTACCAATGTGAATGATCGAGTCTGATCAGGAGTCTGCACTAGTTCTGTCACAGGACATAGGGCCTTATTCTGGATCACTCTCAGAGGCAAATTCCTTCTCAAATGGACAAAACCAGGTGTACTACAGGTGGGGCAGATATAACATGTGCAGAGAGAATTAGATTTGGGTGGGGTTTTTCTTCAAAGTAAGATCTATATTGCAGTGTAGAAATAAAGCAGTCAGTATTTTCCCTGCACAGAAACAAAATAACTCAAATCTCAACCAAATCTAATTCTCTCTGCACATGTTACATCTGCCCCCCTCCCTGCAGTGCACATGCTTTTGTCCATTTGAGAAGGAATTTGCCTCTGAGAGTAAACCAGAATAAGGCCTATAGTCATACTTGCCTACCTGACCCTCTCCATGCGGAAGAAAATTGCTCTGTTGCTGGACTTCCCTGGTAATGTATGATTTCCATCACCTGTGGTGAAACACCTTTACCTAGCTCCCCACAGGTGATACCAATCATACATTACCAGGGAAGTCCAGAAACAGAGCATTTTCTTCCGCATGGAGAGGGTCAGGTAGTCAAGTATGTTGTTTCTGGACTTCCCTGGTAATGTATGCTTGCCATCACCTGTGGGGAGCTAGGTAAAGGTGTTTCACCACAGGTGATGGAAATCATACAATACCATGGAAGTCCAGGAACAGAGCATTTTCTCCCGTATGGAGAGGGTCAGGTACTGCAGGCAAGTATGCCCATAGTACAGAAGACATACATACAGATCACTGCATGCAAAATGGTCATATTCTTTGACTTCTGACCACAAATCAGATCTTCATATGAAGCCTGGGAGCACTATGGATGTCTGACCCACCCACTTTCAGACCATTTTCTAAAAGTACACCACAAATGTGAAGGTAAGATTATAAGATTTCTGGGGATCCAGCAATTGTCTACGAACTGGAAAACCAGAGACCTTGAAACCAGGCTAGCCAAAAGCGAGATGAAGTGGATCTTCACATTAAACAGCCTTCATCCAAACGGCCATAACGCCGACTTTGAACTGAAGTGGTTTTTAGAATAGGTTCCATCTGTTTTTCATTGTTTTTTACTTGTTTTTTACTCATTTTAAAATTGGGATTTATTGTGCTTTTAAAATTTTATTAAAAAATTTCATTATAGCATTTTATTAAACCAAATGTATTTTAAATTGACATATGTTTAATGCTCAATTTTAAACTCTTTTTTATTTCTTCTCATTATTATATGTGAATTTGGACCATTTACGATTCTGCAAAAAGACCCAGTGGAAGGGGACCCTCCCGGTAATTAGGGATGGACTATGCAGGAATACAAAGTACTGCACAGAGAGGTATGTGAGGATGCGTCCCTTTCCGCTGGGAAAACTCCAAAAGAAATTGATGTTTTGAAATACATCGACATCTGCCCTCACTCTTGCCCTTAAACAAGATGGCGGGCGCAACTCAAGCATATCTCTATTGAAGAAAAAGAAACATCCCTTGAGCGAGAGGAAGAGGGAGGAGTGAACCAAATTAACAGAGTCCATACCATTGAAATATAGAGGAGGAATGTGGTACGCTGAAGGGCCGAATCCGCAGCCGCATCTATATATAAAAACCCGGAAGGCGAAGTGCCGTGTGGAACGCACGGCACTTCCGGCCCGCGAAACAGCAGCGTTTCTGATTGGAAAATTGGACCCACTAGACCCAGGAAGTGGGTTTAAAAGGAGTCTGAGGCAAAGGTATCCATACACAGCTTGAAAAAGAGGACTTAGTTCTCCGAAATGCGTTGCAGCTCTTCTGGATACAGACTGCCGATCACAGTGCACTGTCACTTTGCACTTTAAAAATGACCAGACACTTTAAGGACGCACCTGCACTTTACCTGAGGACTTTCCTACAGCAAGCCATCTGCGGTGTGGCCGCAGGACTTCACATGGAAGCATAGCCCACCGCAACTCCAGCATATGGTGAGAGAAAGTCTTCATTGTTCATTTGCCTGGTGTTACCAAAAGGAATCTAAATCCACCCTTGGATTATCTGTAAATATCTGTTTTTTATGCTTTTTTTGTTGTCATATTGTGTCACAATAAATCAATGTATGAATGTTCATTGTGTATATCACAACTTTTTACGGGGGTTGCGCTATCATTCAAACATATCTGCTCTTTGAATCTGTACCTTTGAAGGTGGTGTACCTTCTATTGTTTGAATAGCTGCACCCCACTTAATTAATTGCGCTGAATTGCTCCACAGACACTTGTCATTACAATATTGTCCATTTGTACACCAAGTTTGTGGAGCGAAATAGCTGCAAAAGATGTTTACCTATAGAGATACTAGAAAAAACATCAAGGATGTATTCTCATCTGAAATAAATGGCATCTCCATAGGGGAGGAGAGCCTGACCACCACCTTAAAAAATCTAGAAAAGGTTTTATTAAAAGAAAACCGTTTATGGTGGGAAATTCTGACTTTGGAACAGTATCTGAGTAAAGATTTAGTTCCCAAAGGATTGACTTTAGAGAAAACCCCCTCATTCAACTCGATCCGAGAGGATTTTCTTAAGGAATGGAATATGATAATATATAATTGCTCCAAAACCCTCACTGAATTGATAATACAGGAGAGAAAGAGTGAGCTGTTAGACACTAATAAAGAAATAGACAGATTAAAAATCATTGTGGCACCACATACTGGTTTAGATGAGGTTATAAAAAAAGAAAAAGACATCCTCGCTAAACTGGAAAAAAACTCTAGAGAGCTTCAGATGAGAAAAAGAAAAAAATATCAGAGAGATATAGATGCTGATATGGTTAAGAACAATCCCCCCATAATTAGTGAGACTCAGGGGACCAGTAATGAAACCCCACGTCCCAAGAAAAATCAAAAAAATTTCAAAAAAAATCCCGTAAAAAATTTGACACAATCGAGAAGGACAGATTTTAACGAGAGGAATAGACAACCCATTAAACAAAGAGTTCAGAATCAAGGGAATAATGATTGGCGAGTACGAAATTACCAAAACCCACCAACTATTCCAAACATTAGAGAAAGATCATGTCCCACTTTTGAGACACCAATCTAACCTAGGTGCCACCCCAAAAAGATGGAATAGGTTAGCTAATAGGGGAGAACCCATTAGTGTGAGTAATAGATATGAACCTCTGAGGAATGATAGTTTTGAATTGAGACCACAGAAACCTTTTTTTGGGAGGGACAGAATACTACCCAGAAGGGAATGATGAAAAAAACACATAGAGGGAAGAGAGGAGGCAAGCCACGTCCCAAAATCCCTCCTAAAGACAGCGTAATACAGGGGCCTTCAGATTTAAATAATTCGGAAGGCACAAATCAAAAGGGCAAGATCTTCAATCTAAGCGATACAGAATTAACGCAAGAAGAAGAAAAAATCCTAGAAAAGGGCTTGAAATTTGCCCCAACGGCAAAAGCCAACCCTTTTGAGATGTTTATAGACCTCCAAAAATTTGTGAGGAAGGTAAGCATCAAGAAATTTTTCTTATCCAAAGAGGGTGATGATAAACAAGAAACAATACCCCGGAAAAAAAAAGGAAACGATTAATAAAACCTCCTTACGCTGCAAATCCAAATTTTATCCCCAACATGTGAAAAAGGGTAGCATAGATTGTTTCAATTCTATAGTCACTAAAGAACTTAGAAATGTTGAAACATCTAAAAAGAAAAACATTACTAGGAAAGAGTGGGAAGCAATTGACAAACTGCAACAAAATGATTCAATTGTAGTCATATCTGCAGATAAGGGGGGGGGTAGTAATTATGAACAAAGTTGATTATGTTAAAGAAATTGAGAGACAATTGGGTGACACTTCAACTTACAAAAAATTAAGAAGTGACCCCACAGCCCCCATAACAGGGAGACTAAAGGAATTAACCTCAAAAGCAATGGAAAATAACCTTTTATCTAAAGAAGAATTTGATTTTATTAACATCTCCAACCCCACCACACCCACGATCTATGTGTTGCCCAAAATTCATAAACATCTTACGAAACCCCCAGGGCGGCCAATAATTACAGGAACAGGAAGTATCACCTCAAACCTGTCAGCCCTTGTTGACTTTTACCTACAGCCATTAGTAAGCAAAACACACTCCTTTTTTAAAAGATACAGGGGATGTGTTACGGAAAATGGACTCCATCCAGTGGACAGAGGATTGCTTTCTTGTCAGTGCTGACGTGAGCACATTGTACACGATTATAGATTGGAATAAAGGACAAGAAGCAATCAGGTTCTTTTTAGACAAAAGTGAGTACTCTAAAGAACTACAAGATTTTTTAGTTGAGTCCATTTTATTCATTTTAACCAATAATTATTTTTACTTTAATGGCAGCTACTACTTGCAGGTGAAGGGAACAGCCATGGGCACCAGGTTCGCCCCCAGCTACGCCAACCTCTTCATGGCCTTCTGGGAGATGGGAGCAGTGGATGAGAGGTTGGCGGGAGGGGGGGACCTGGTGTCCTGGTGGAGATTTATAGATTACGTTTTATTCATATGGAGAGGGGAGGAGAAGTTTTTTAAGGATTTTTGTGATTTTTTAAATTTGAATGATTTTAATATCAAATTAACTTTTACTATTAGCAAATCCAACTTGGTTTTTCTTGACCTCAATATATATATTGAGCAGGGGAGTATCAATACCAAAACCCATAGAAAGGAAACAGATTCCAATTCATATATACAAAAGAACAGTGAACACCACGAAAGGTGGTTAAATAGTATCCCATTCGGACAGTATATGCGTCTGAAAAGGAATTGCACGAAGCAGGAGATACTAGAGGAAAAGTTTTCCGAGATGGACCAAAGATTCATACAAAAAGGGTATACATTAGAGAATCTTCAAGCATCAAAAGAAAAAGTTAATCAGATAAACAGGCAAGATCTCCTTAAAGTGAAACCCAAGAAGGATACAAATGATAATTCTGGCTTCACTGAGTGGGCATTCTTTACCCAATATGGATCCCACCATAAAAAGGTAGAAACAATCATCAAAAAAAATTGGAGGATACTCCTGGATGACCCAGTTCTGGGGAGGGTGATGCCTCAAAAACCAAGATTTATTTACAGGCGAGCTCCCTCATTAAAAAATCTTTTGGTTAAGAGCGCCCTACCAGAAAAAAGTGGAGGTAGCGATCGCAACAAGGGGTTCCACAGGTGTGGATCCTGCTTGATGTGCAAAGCTACTAACACAAAACCTTTTGATAAAAAGCCACTCATTTTGAAGTCAATGGGGTTAGATATAAGATCAACCAATTTATCACGTGTCATTCACGAAATGTGATATATTTATTGGAATGCGAGCGCAAAAAAAATCACTCGAAATCTTAAATTGCGGTCAGCAGAACATATTTACAATATAAAAAAAGGATGTCTGACCCACCCCCTTTCAGACCATTTTCTAAAAGTACATCACAAATGTGAAGGTAAGATTATAAGATTTCTGGGGATCCAGCAATTGTCGACGAACTGGAAAACCAGAGACCTTGAAACCAGGCTAGCCAAAAGCGAGATGAAGTGGATCTTCACATTAAACAGCCTTCATCCAAACGGCCATAACGCCGACTTTGAACTGAAGTGGTTTTTAGAATAGGTTCCATCTGTTTTTCATTGTTTTTTTTACTCATTTTAAAATTGGGATTTATTGTGCTTTTAAAATTTTATTAACAAATTTCATTATAACATTTTATTAAACCAAATGTATTTTAGATTGACATATGTTTAATGCTCAATTTTAAACTCTTTTTTATTTCTTCTCATTATTAAATGTGAATTTGGACCATTTACGATTCTGCAAAAAGACCCAGTGGAAGGGGACCCTCCCGGTAATTAGGGATGGACTATGCAGGAATACAAAGTACTGCACAGAGAGGTATGTGAGGATGCGTCCCTTTCCGCTGGGAAAACTCCAAAAGAAATTGATGTTTTGAAATACATCGACATCTGCCCTCACTCTTGCCCTTAAACAAGATGGCGGGCGCAACTCAAGCATATCTCTATTGAAGAAAAAGAAATATCCCTTGAGCGAGAGGAAGAGGGAGGAGTGAACCAAATTAACAGAGTTCATACCATTGAAATATAGAGGAGGAATGTGGTACGCTGAAGGGCCGAATCCGCAGCCGCATCTATATATAAAAACCCGGAAGCGGAAGTGATGATGCGGCGTGTGGAACGCACGGCACTTCCGGCCCGCGAAATAGCGGCATTTCTGATTGGAAAATTGGACCCACTAGACCCAGGAAGTGGGTTTAAAAGGAGTCTGAGGCAAAGGTATCCATACACAGCTTGAAAAAGGGGACTTAGTTCTCCGAAACGCGTTGCAGCTCTTCTGGATACAGACTGCCGATCACAGTGCACTGTCACTTTGCACTTTAAAAATGACCAGACACTTTAAGGACGCACCTGCACTTTACCTGAGGACTTTCCTACAGCAAGCCATCTGCGGTGTGGCCGCAGGACTTCACATGGAAGCATAGCCCACCGCAACTCCAGCATATGGTGAGAGAAAGTCTTCATTGTACATTTGCCTGGTGTTACCAAAAGGAATCTAAATCCACCCTTGCATTATCTGTAAATATCTGTTTTTTATGCTTTTTTTGTTGTCATATTGTGTCACAATAAATCAATGTATGAATGTTCATTGTGTATATCACATCTTTTTAAGGGGGTTGCGCTATCATTCAAACATATCTGCTCTTTGAATCTGTACCTTTGAAGGTGGTGTACTTTCTATTGTTTGAATAGCTGCACCCCACTTAATTAATTGCGCTGAATTGCTCCACAGACACTTGTCATTACAGCACTATGGAGTCAGACAATCTCAAAAGAGTTTAATCCCTGTGTTTCTATAGGGTTAAAGATGAAGCATTTGACATAGACACCACTTTTGGCACAAAGATACCAACTGGCACAGATACATTTTACTGACAGACACCAAATACTGACACACACACACACTAATTCAAACACAATTACTGATACAAATACACTAATAGACACAGTCTCCATGATATCTTTGCAGCAAACAACCCTCACCCTCCGCCCATCAAATTTGTCTGTTAGTAAATTAGATGAACTAATTTACCAAATGAATTTGACATTAAATTGTTATGAATTCGTGTATTCTTACCCATTCAATATTAGTAAATTTCCCCCATATATCACCAATAAATCTTACAGACCAAATCATAGAATAAAGCATTAATAGTAATTTCTACTAGAGTTCCGTCTCATACTCTAAATACTAATGTGCAGGACACAATGCAGTGTATAACATGGCCTTAAATGGTTTAGTAGTAGTAATTTGGTTGGCTCTCTGTTTTGGCAATTAAAGTATTAAGCAACAGAGAAATAGAAGTCTTTCAATTAAGTGTAATGCTTTTATAAATATAGAAAACAATTTCTACAGTATATTACATAAAATGTGCGCGTGTGTGAATAAATAAATAAATAAATAGATTTATCTCACCACAATAATGTCTGTAGCAGATTCCCTTTCATATATTGGTGATTCAGGCTGGCTGTGTTGATTGGCTGTGTTGATTTTGCTTCTCAGTTGGACTCTTGGGGGTCAATCCTATTGTGCACAAAAAGTGCAATTTGCCATTAAATGCCTGCAACAGCACCCAAACTTGCACCCGTCATAAGCTGAAATCAACACAACATTGACCACATGGTATTTAATCCTGAAGCACTGGAACTGGATTTGGCACTGACTTTTTTGTAATAGTTTGTCTTCAAGAATGCTGTGGCAGGTTGAAAAGAGGCTCTGGGAAATTTACTTAGAATCATGTTTTATTGATTTTGGTGATAAAGCTACAATTTAGCAAATAGGGGATTTAATGGCTAATTCTCTACACTCTTTAAATAAATTGTGTTGACATGAGAAACCACGAAAAAAAAAATTCTTAAGTACAGTAAGAACACTTTCCCTACATTACAGTCTACATTAATTGCCTACAGTATATCAGTTTTAAAGGACCAAACACAACAGCACACAATATTTTTTCTGTAGAAACGACATTTTTAGGCTGTTTATGCTGTGTATAATTTGCATGGCAATTTGTGTAAAATGAAACACATCTCTTTGAAGTTAAGTATGGAACGATATTTGCCATACTTACGGACACCTGTGGTTCTGGTTGATAGATTTACAGTGTCTACATAGACAGTCAATAGTTTTTTTCTGATTTTTTTTTTTTTTCGGGAAAACCTGCTTACAGTAAATCTTACTTCACCAACCATGTTGGCATAGAGGAAGAATATAATACTGAGCATAGTGAGGCACTGAGTGCCAAACATGTTGAGTGGAGCAAGCGAAGTGGTACACTTTATAATAATAATTGGGGGTCCATGCTGACAGTTGTCAACATTGACACCAAAAAATAAATTGTCCTTTTCATGTGTCTACCTTTCCCGTCAACCCTTTGACCTTGTTGACCTATTGCATAATGACCAGTTGACTATCTAACTAGACACTGTCTATGTAATAATCCACACACGTTAAGATACACCAAGATTAAAAAGTTGATAAAGTGGAGAATGATAAACAGCCATCCATCTCCTAAATGTCATGATTCTGACTAGATTTGAAAAAAAAATCACAGTTAGTTGATGGCAGGTTGTTTATCACTCTCCACTTTATCAGTTTTTGAAGCATGGCACATCTGGCCCTTACTCTTCCATTAATGTATCACTCTATTTAAAAAAATCAAATAAAATGTACACAAAATCAGTTTTTGCTTCTTTTAATCTTGGTTATGTTTGACATTAAATAATTGTCTGAGAACAGATTTTAAAGTGTAAGTAGAAGCAACAAAAGAAAGAAGAGGTTGTTACCGTGTTTTGTTTCTGTCAAGACAACCATATAATGTTGTTTGTGACTTTTTGTGAAAACGGTGTAGCAAAAAAACAAGAAAATGATTATGTAATTGCCTAGTAATTTTTTTAAAAGTTCCCCATTGTGTGTCCATTAGTGTAACATTACAGTCATTCAATGCTGCCATGGAGGAGAGGAAGACAGATTCAGAATCAGTAGATGTTGGTGGCTCTATTAACCCTTTGAGTGATGGGTTTTCCGTGGTCAGGACAAACCTATCAGGGCAGGGGAGTTCATGTAGGAGAGTAGTTATAGGAGGCAGGGAGTGCCTGGCAGCAGCAGCAGCCCTGGCATACAATTGCTGGGGGCATGTGAGCAACAGGGGGAGGAAGCAATGGGGAAGTTGCTGCCAGATGGTGTACCAGTGGTGCTCCACTAGGGGCACCACTGGCAAGCACCTACATATCGTATACATAGTGATTTTACTATCACTGTTAATGCTTGTATTTGCACTGTCAGTTTTGAAAATGACCAGCTGTACCTCTAATGACTCAACCTCTCCTGCTCTTCCATTGATCGTAGGTGTCCCCCAAAATGTTATTCTTGGCCGGCTTCTCTATCTCTATACGTCCTCTCTAGGTGAGCTTATTTGCTCATTCGACTTCCACTATCACATCTATGCTGATTAATACTGAAATCTACCGCTCCTTTCCTGATCTCTCTCCCTCTATCCTTACCCATATCTACTCTTGGATGACCCAGCGCTTTTTTAGACTTAAAATATCAAGGACTAAGCTGACCTCTTCCCACCCTTCTGCATAAAACCTGACCATCTCTCATCCTAACCTGTTTATGCTCACTTCTTTCCCTTCTGTGTCACCCATGTCTGTCTAACCCTCCCCTTTAGAATGTAAGCTCTCACGAGCAGGGCACTCTCTCCTCATGTGCATTTCTTAGAATATATAAACCTCTGACACCCTGATGATTGCTTCAGTGTCCTGTTCCCTGATGCAACTATCCATTTAATCATGTACTTGTCCTAAACCATGTCCAACCTGTGGCCCTCCAGATGTGCTAAAACTACACATCCCTGCATGCATTGCCATCATTCTAGCATTCCCTAATAGCCAAATTGTGGCATGGCATGCTGGGATGTGTAGTTTTAGCACATCTGGAGGGCAATAGGTTGGACATGCCTGTCCTAAACTGTCGTGCTGTAATTCATTATGTGTTTTTGCCCATAACTATGCTTTGTACACATAGATGAGCACAATCACACAACACACACACAATAAAGTAGATAAATACATTAAAACCCCCAACCCACAAAAGGGAGAAACCAGAAGACCAAAAAGCAAAACAATACCTCCTTCCTTGTTCCCCCAGGGGAGAAAAGTTACAGATGCAAATATAGATATATATGTCGGGGGTTAAAGAGATATCAACTCAACAGGGGAGAATGGAATATATATGTTAGATGTAAATGTGGAATATGCATATTTGTGTTATGTGATTATATTGTGAAAATAACAATAAAAAGAATTAAAAAACAAAACAAAACTATGCTTTGTAAAGCACTGCGGAATATGTATGTGCTATATAAGAAACTGTTAATAAATAATACAGATCGTGGCATGCCCGGAAACTTTATGGGACAGCCTGCTGCATTGTTCAGCTCAGCCTGGAAAACTCTGGGCATACCACTGAAGTAGTTAAGTCTGGCCTGGGTGGGTTTGGTGCATCTGTTGTGGTGTGGCTGGAAATGCGTTTTATGAATATGTCGTCTCTTCCTCAGAATCACCAGCTGGTTGGAATGTTGGGGGTTAAGGTTATTTATCCTGTGGAACTAAAGTTTGAGTGAATCCATGAAATCCAAGAGGAAACACAGCAGATATTAAGCAAAAAAATGTATCTTTGCAACAAACAAAAAAGCCGGCAACCTCATGCATGGACAGTTGTACAAAGCAATGAATGGGTTCCAATGCACAATAGCCTCACCATTAGCAGAGCAGATAAGAAGCTGTTTTAGTACATAAAAGCCCTAATATTTAGCTTTTTGTATATGAAATCACAGTTAAAAATGCATTTATTAATGTCGCAAACTAAAAACCTTTTATTTGGCAGTTATAAAGGTTATCTTTTGTGATTGTCCAAACTACCAACAACATGGGCAACACAAAGAAAATGGTTTTGTGAACGCATACATTTTATTACTTATTTAGATTTCCAGGTCTGCAGAAAACAAAGGACTTTGTTTTATAAAGCACTATGCAGGTTTGTATAAAAGTAGGTATAAAAAAATAACAATATTATGTCACCCTAAACACAATCAACTAAATGACAAAGTTTATCATTAGGCTGTTACATACTCTCATATGGCCTTGCACCCATGTCATGGAGGTGCATAGTCTCAACCACCTATGGATGGTTAATGAAACACAACAACTCTTTGTATTCCAGTTTCTCCTGCTGCAAAGGGAAGTCACCACAAGTCTGCCTCTGGCATATTGCCTCTATGACCAATTGTGGGACCTGAACAGTTGACCCCCTCCAAAGTCTTCTGCTAGTAATTCTGAGTAATTTCCAAACAAACACATGATCATAATGCTCATGATGCCTTTTCACAAGGGCCACATTCTTCTCACAAACAGCACATTCTAGCCTATGTCTTGCCCTTTGGATACATTGCCATTATTTGCCTTCTTCTCAATCTCTGACTCCACCAAAGGCTTCTAAATTCATTGTATTCATGTTCAATTTGTCATGAGAGTTCCATCGTATTCCTGATGTGTGATTTCAGTTGATCTTGCATACACCATAACACATGATATTAAACCATTGAATTTAAAAAATGCAAGCAACATATTAAATTGTGCAAATCAATCCAGCAATAATATGTGATACTAGATTGCAACCCAACACCATTCTTATTACATTTTCCCATCTGTCTGTTTTTCTACAGATGCAGCTTACTTTCAGCAACAGTAACAACTTGGCTCTTCTCCTGAGCATGTCATGGACAGACACTTTTCAGAAATTTATAAAAGATGATATTCATTGTAATTTTTTTTATACAATATAGAGGCATGCACTCCTAATTTACTGTTCTAAGCAAGTTTACACAAATAGATTAGTCAATGTTTCATTGCCCAAGTCACTGAAACGGCTATCCGATTTTATGTCCTCTGCAAATAATCCCTAAGGGTAAGGAATTTATCACAATCTAAAATGAATCTATATTAAATAAAAAGAAATAACTTGGATAGGAAAAAAATCAATTGAAACCTAAAAATTATTTGAAGATTTTCTCCAAAGAAAGTTGCTTTTCTCTGCAGTTCTTCCACTAAAACACTTTTCATTCCTATTGTTGCAAAACACCTTGAGCATTATTCATCAGGCTATATTATGTGTTATCATGATCATTTCAGCTGTTGCAACCAAGTAAGTCAATGGGAGTTATGGCCACAATGGTTTTGCCTTTCCTACCTAATTATTCCCCCTTGAATCTGATTATGCAGAATTTTGCTAGACTGAGGAAATAAAGTACACTGTAAACCATGGGTGATGTATAGTAGAGGAGTACAGATGTATTATCACTGGGAAGCAGCTTTACGTGAGTTAAGAAGATTAAGGCAACTCATTTTAAAAATGCTATATTATTGCTTAAAGGATTGCAGATTGATGCTGTTAGTAGTTGCTATGCTTTTTTTTTTTTTTTTTAGCAAGAATGCCTTGCTACAGTATATAACATTCACAGGGTTTACCTCATTATTCCTTTTTTAAATATAAAGTTATTCCATTTTTTAAATATAAAGTGAACCACTTTTTTTTTAAGTTGTTGTTAGTATGAGCACTTAATGAGACATTTATTTGGGGAATGTTTACTTGTAAATAGGAAGGGGATATATGTTAAATGATATTCTATCTAACATGTACTAATCTCTTCCCTAACACTATTTCTTTATTATTTTAATTACAATCATAATTTTTATATCACTTCTTGTATATATATATATATATATATATATATATAGTAACTCTGGCTTCCTAACACACACACACACACACATATATATATATATATATATATATGTGTGTTCGGAAGAGACCGCACTCACACTTATATGTCCAACAATGGGGTGCCCAACAAAGGGTTAAATACCCACAATATAGTCTCTACCCAAATTTCACAATCCAGGGTGTGGGGCACTCTCCTAAACCACACTACTCCATACACGTGTTGTTTATAACCATAAATCTCCTTTTATTCTTCAAGTAGTCACATGGGTGCATATGCATACAGAAAAATCCAAAAGCTCAGCCTGATGACAATGTTGTAAATACATTGAAACGTTGCTGAAGGATATCAGCCTTTGAGTGCAATTTGTTCTTTATATAAGTCTGTTTGAGCCATCAACGTGCTGGGATATATATATATATATATATATATATATATATATACTGATAGGAGGATCCGCACACTGGTAGGTCACAGGACAACAGGGAGGTGCTCCACTTTAAGGAAATCGAAATCCCAAATATAATCTTATTTGTTGGAAGCAGGCACTCACCAAAACGAAATCAGAGCAAGTTGAAATAGATTATTTAATCAATCATCATGTATGTCGACGTTTCGATCCGCCACAGGGATCTTTGTCAAGACAAGATATGTCATAAACAAGACAGGCAGGCACTCCCTGGTGCTGCCTGTCTTGTTTATGACATATCTTGTCTTGACAAAGATCCCTGTGGCGGATCGAAACGTCGACATACATGATGATTGATTAAATAATCTATTTCAACTTGCTCTGATTTCGTTTTGGTGAGTGCCTGCTTCCAACAAATAAGATTATATATATATATATAAGAATATATAAGAATATATATAAGAATATATATATATATATATATATATATATATATATTGAAAAGAAGGGGGGGCCACACAGTGCGCTCAATGTGAGTGATGGATGGAGCTGCAGCCCTGAAAGGATCCCCTGTTAGATGGGATCCGGATAAAGAAATGGAGAAAGATGGAGTATTCAGGGTGCGCTACAGAGACCTTATACAATTTCGGCTGTACAATTCAAACGTTTTAAAAAACAATTTATTAAAAAGATGCTCACAGGAGCATAGCAGTTTAAACACAAGGTTCAATTACAGATACTGTGAGCTGAAGATATGATGATCTGTATGTACACAGAGTAGATGAATGTTCATAAACGACAAATGAGCCCAACGCGTTTCGTCGTTCACACGACTTCCTCAGGGGCATGGCATAATATGATAGACACACTGTAAATCACAATACAAAACATCAATCATATAAATGTTTATATGTTGTACTAAAATTCATTAAAACGTATAATACGAATAGAGAAGGGAACGGCAGGTGTAAGAAAAAAAGGACAAAAAGGACAAAGATATAAAATTGAAGTGCACAGATTCTTCTGGATCACATACCGAAATTGTGGTAGAACTCTAGGATACTCCTAGGTGGCGCAATATTTTTTTTTTTTTTGGCTGTAGAGGCTTGTTGAACCTATAATTATAGGCGTGGTATCCTACAATGGGAACCGATAGAATCCTCCATAAAACAACAATCAGAACACAAATGTGGTTGGCGGGGGGGGACAAATTGGAAAAAGATAATACATACCACTAGTCGTAGTGTATACGGATATAGAAACAAATATTCTTGATGAGAAAACAAATGATATCTGGTAACAGAAATAAAATATGGCTCTTATTAGATGAAGAGCATAAAGAGGGGTTACAGAATCTGACTGCTATAGATTAACTACTACCCTGCTGGCGTGCATGGGTTATCAGCATATAACATCCAATTAGGATGTCTGCAAATTAATTAATGCAGAAACAATATAATAGTGTTAACATTTGATACAAAACTTTTTCAAAAAGGTACAATAAAAATGCATATAGTGACACATGATGGCCCTATCATGGCCAAATACAAAAAATAAATAGAGTGTCACTTGCTGATATTAAGCTGTGACTTCAAGGCTTCAGTTAAAGATGGGTATAAGTACTTACTTATTCTGTCAGTCAGAGTAGTGAACTGCTAGGCTCCACAGAAGTGAATGACTGAGAGAGACTGAGCTGGGTATATATAGTGAAGGACTAAAACGTCACTTCCTGTTAGCTGTGTTAGATCAAAAAGTGTAAAAAACCTTTTTCTAGGTGTCTGGTGTGTTATAAAATGGTTCTACTGCTAAGTGCTATCGGCGCCACGTTAGGAGTGTAAGTAACACCGTGGGCAAATAATATCACCATGAGAACAGTTAGAAAGAAATCTGTTGGAACGCATGGTGGAGTCGCCATGCGTTCCAGTGACGTCATATCCGCTCCTGCGGGTGTAAGCGCGGTATGAGGGGAGTGTTGATAGAGTGATAACGAGTGGTGGAACGCTGTATGCGCTCCAGCACTGAGCGCTATCAGCGTGCACTTGTGCCAGTGAATTTAGGGAGATCAGGTGTCGTTCTTGTGGAGCGCAGTATGCGTTCCAGAATGTGAACATAGGAGAAGTGCTCAGCTGGCTTGTATAGATACATTATTAGGTGAAGGGGAATGCGGACATCCGGTGTGTGGAACGCAATGCGTGCCACAGTGTAAATTACTGACTGAATGAGTGTCAATGACTAACAGTGAATCGGAGTATTCCCTAATTTATGGGATAATTAGCTATAATGAAGTGAAAATGTGTTGAAAATAAAGATGATCGATAATGAACTTGATGTAAATGAAAATAGGCAAAAAATGGAAAAAATATATATGTATATAAATAAAAAACTATATAAATAAATAAAAAAAAATTTTTATATTTTTTTATTTGAAAATAAAAAAATTAAATAACAATAAAGTTAGAAAAAATTGAAAAAATAAATAAAATAAGAATAATAATAAAAATAAATATAAAAATAAAAATAAAAATAAATATAAATAAAAATAAAAAATAAATAAATAAAAATAAAATAAATATAAAAAAATAAATAAAAATAAAAATAAAAATAAAATGAAAGAAATGAATGAATAAAAGATAATAAATAAAAAATGATGGATACAAAAAGATATTATTAAGGGGGTTGGCTAAATAACCTTGGCTGAGAAGTCGCAGCTCAATTTACACTAAAATCACTGGGTTACATTAAAAAAGGTGCTGATGAGGAAAAGATGGTGGAACATGTAAGGGGTATATGAAAAGCTAGGTGTAGAGTTAACTTGATAGACCCCCATGGAATGATTAGAAAAGGAGAAAGAGAGGAAAAGAAAAGGACCAAAGGGCCTACTATAGAAAGGCCACTATATCGATGCCCTCATTGAGGCCTTTGGGGGACAAAGTATTGAGGGCATAAATCCAATAACTTTCTTGTTGGATGTGCTTGAGCCCCCTATCTCCACCTCTAGGATTTTCTTTGACTTTTTCTAAAATGGTGAATTTGAAATTATCTTTTGTAATGGTCGAATTGTGTTTGTCCAAGAAGTGTCTTGGTACGCTGTGGATGCGTACTTTGTTCTTTATATTTCTCATGTGCTCTTGAATTCGTATTTTGGCTTGCCGAATGGTTTTGCCAATGTACCGGAGGTTGCAGCTGCAGGTAATCATGTAGATGACGTGGTCAGAATTACAAGTCACAGAATCCTTGATGGTGTATGTTCTTCCATTCGGTTGGATACAGGAGAATTTGGTTTTGTCTATGAATTTACAACAAATGCATTTGTTGCAAGGCAAGAGACCTGGCCTTTTCGCTAAGAAATTGGAGGTACTGGGTGTTTTTTCATCTGTTGGTTTTAGCCTACTAGGTGCAAGCAAAGTCTTAAGGTTGGAAGCTCTCCGAAACACTAGGTTGGGTCTGCTGGGAAGATGGGGTCCCAATATTGGGTCGCGTAGAAGTAGATCCCAATGTCTTTCAAGGTTTTTTTTTATTAAGTGATTCTCACAATTAAACTGGGTTATGAACGGTCTACATTTAAAGTCCTTCTTGGCTTTAATGGAGGGTGCCAGTAGTGCGTTTCTCTCTTGTACTAGCGCTTTGTCTTTAGAGGAATCGATGAAAGGTTTGTCGTATCCCCTTTCTAGGAACCGATTTGAGAGTAATTCGGATTGTTGAATGAAGTCAGAAGTTTCGCTACAGTTGCGTCTCAACCGGAGAAACTGTGCATACGGAACACTTTTCTTCCAAGTTGGGTGGTGACAACTATCTGCAGGAATGTAGCTGTTTGCGTCTACTGATTTAAAATGGGTTTTGGTGATGATTTCTTTTCCTGGTACGCCTTCCAATTCGAGGTCTAAGTAGTCTATTTTGACAGGGTGAGATTTATAAGTAAACTTAAGGTTGAAGTTATTTATTTGTAGGTATGACATAAACTCGTTGATGCTGTCCTCGTTGCCTCTCCATATAAATAGGAGGTCATCAATGTATCTTCGATACAGGATTATATTGTCTTCATAGATGGTATTATGAATATGGGTCTCCTCCCATACACGCATGTGGAGGTTCGCATAGGCGGGGGCAAATTTTGTGCCCATGGCCGTGCCTTGTTGTTGTAGGTAATGCTGTCCATCGAACTCGAAAAAATTGTGGCCCAAGATGAAATTCATACTTTTAACTAGGAAATGTATATCAGATGCGTTGTTGTTAGGATCATTTTTCAAAATTTGTTCAACTGATTCGAGTCCTTTATTGTGTGGAATTGACGTATAAAGGCTTTGGACATCAACTGTGAGCCAACAGCATTCGCTTGACCAGATTTTTCCTTTAAGGAGGTTCAGCACAGCGGTGCTGTCCTTGAGGTATGATTTTGTTTGTAAAACGTACGGCTGGAGCTTCAAATCTAGATAATGGGATAAATTTGCAGTAAGAGAGTTAACCCCTGCAATAATGGGGCGTCCAGGTGGGTGGCTCTTATCTTTGTGTACTTTTGGAATATGATAGAACACAGGCATAGTGGGATACTTGACATTCAAAAAATCGAATTCATCTTTACAAATGACGCCCTTTTTGAGTCCAAAATGTAAATGTGACTCTAGTTCCAGTTTAAACTTTTCCGTGGGGTTGTGTGGTAATTTAGCGTAAGTTGTTTTGTCTTCTAATATTCTGTTTGCTTCGTTCAGATATTCGGTTTTGTCCTGTAGTACGACAGCCCCTCCTTTGTCCGCGGTACGTATAATGGTTTCATCGTCCTTTTTTAACGATTTCAGAGCCTTGTTTTCTCCGATGTTTAGATTGTGGGGTTTGTGAACATTGGGTTTGATTTTTCTAAAATCTTCGCGTACAGCTTCATAGAAGATTTCCACATGGCTACCTCTTGATTCCACGGGATAGAACCGTGATGGTAGTGAGACCAGAGGTTTGTCTTCAATAGGTTGGGAATTGGTTGAAGGATTTTTCAAAAAGTGTCTTTGCACAGTTAAGTTCCTAATATATTTATTAAGGTCGATGAAAAGATTAAAGGGATCGATGTGGTTATTGGGGGCAAATTTCAATCCTTTGTCTAATACCGAGATCTCGGCTGTAGATAACTCCTTCGTGGAAATGTTAATGATTCCTGTGCCGATTGGGTGGATGGTATTTTTTTCTTTTTTGGGGAGTTTTTTCCCCCCTCTAGTTCCTCGGCTTCTCCATCGAATCTCCTTTTCTGACCATGAGGGGAATCTAGACGTGTGTGTAGTTCTTCTTTTGTGATTCGTGAAGGGGGATTGATCCCTTGTCCTTCCTCTAAAAAACGTCGCTGCTGGATTCTATCCACGGAGGGGGACCTGAAGTGTTCGTATCTATTTTGGCGTGAGTCATCTCGATAAGATGGAACTCTTCCCCTATAGTTCCCTCTGGATTGATAGTTGTCCCTGGTGTTTCTAAAGTTGTGGTTGTTAGGCCTGTATGTGCGTCCTTGTTGGTCGTTATACCTATTGGAGTTGAGTCTATATCTATTGTGGTCATTGAAGTGATGTGGGGTTCTTCTAACCATCTCTCTGGACATCTGGTCATCTCTTCGTGGAGGGGGTCTCCTGGAGTTGAAAGGAGGATTCCTTGATTCTTTAGGCCAATTGTAAATCTGTCCACTAGCATAATCTTTTTTATCGCGGCTGAACTTTTTTTGTTTTCTTTGAATGATTTCTTTTTCCAAAGAGTTCATTTTGTTCTGTAGATCCATTATGTCTCTCTTGAATTCTTCATTCTGGTCGAATTTCGATAGTGAAGATTCCAATTTGTTAATTTCATTATCAATAGACGTCAATTCTTTTTTCCGCTCATTTATTAAAAGATTGATGAGTTTGATAGAACAGTCATCTAAGATGGAATTCCAGATTTTTAAAAAGGGGGTGTTATCACTACCATAGGTGGGATTTTTTTGCAGTCGTAACCCTCTTGGAATACGTCCTACTTCTAGGTATTTTTCTAATGTGATGATATCGTACCATCCTTTTAATTCCTTTGTTCCTAGTTTTTCTAGGGTATTCAAATAGCTGTAATAATCGATGTCGCCATCCTCAATTTCAAACACCTGCTCGTCCTCAGAAAAAATGCTCTTGGCATTCATAGATCTTTTCGTTCTATTATTTAGAAAGTGCATGGCTGCACCGTGTGGTATCTAACAGAAAAAGAAATTGAAAAGAAGGGGGGGCCACACAGTGCGCTCAATGTGAGTGATGGATGGAGCTGCAGCCCTGAAAGGATCCCCTGTTAGATGGGAACCGGATAAAGAAATGGAGAAAGATGGAGTATTCAGGGTGCGCTACAGAGACCTTATACAATTTCGGCTGTACAATTCAAACGTTTAAAAAAACAATTTATTAAAAAGATGCTCACAGGAGCATAGCAGTTTAAACACAAGGTTCAATTACAGATACTGTGAGCTGAAGATATGATGATCTGTATGTACACAGAGTAGATGAATGTTCATAAACGACAAATGAGCCCAACGCGTTTCGTCGTTCACACGACTTCCTCAGGGGCATGGCATAATATGATAGACACACTGTAAATCACAATACAAAACATCAATCATATAAATGTTTATATGTTGTACTAAAATTCATTAAAACGTATAATACGAATAGAGAAGGGAACAGCAGGTGTAAGAAAAAAAGGACAAAAAGGACAAAGATATAAAATTGAAGTGCACAGATTCTTCTGGATCACATACCGAAATTGTGGTAGAACTCTAGGATACTCCTAGGTGGCGCAATATTTTTTTTTTTTTTTTTGGCTGTAGAGGCTTGTTGAACCTATAATTATAGGCGTGGTATCCTACAATGGGAACCGATAGAATCCTCCATAAAACAACAATCAGAACACAAATGTGGTTGGCGGGGGGGGACAAATTGGAAAAAGATAATACATACCACTAGTCGTAGTGTATACGGATATAGAAACAAATATTCTTGATGAGAAAACAAATGATATCTGGTAACAGAAATAAAATATGGCTCTTATTAGATGAAGAGCATAAAGAGGGGTTACAGAATCTGACTGCTATAGATTAACTACTACCCTGCTGGCGTGCATGGGTTATCAGCATATAACATCCAATTAGGATGTCTGCAAATTAATTAATGCAGAAACAATATAATAGTCTTAACATTTGATACAAAACTTTTTCAAAAAGGTACAATAAAAATGCATATAGTGACACATGATGGCCCTATCATGGCCAAATACAAAAAAATAAATAGAGTGTCACTTGCTGATATTAAGCTGTGACTTCAAGGCTTCAGTTAAAGATGGGTATAAGTACTTACTTATTCTGTCAGTCAGAGTAGTGAACTGCTAGGCTCCACAGAAGTGAATGACTGAGAGAGACTGAGCTGGGTATATATAGTGAAGGACTAAAACGTCACTTCCTGTTAGCTGTGTTAGATCAAAAAGTGTAAAAAACCTTTTTCTAGGTGTCTGGTGTGTTATAAAATGGTTCTACTGCTAAGTGCTATCGGCGCCACGTTAGGAGTGTAAGTAACACCGTGGGCAAATAATATCACCATGAGAACAGTTAGAAAGAAATCTGTTGGAACGCATGGTGGAGTCGCCATGCGTTCCAGTGACGTCATATCCGCTCCTGCGGGTGTAAGCGCGGTATGAGGGGAGTGTTGATAGAGTGATAACGAGTGGTGGAACGCTGTATGCGCTCCAGCACTGAGCGCTATCAGCGTGCACTTGTGCCAGTGAATTTAGGGAGATCAGGTGTCGTTCTTGTGGAGCGCAGTAGGCGTTCCAGAATGTGAACATAGGAGAAGTGCTCAGCTGGCTTGTATAGATACATTATTAGGTGAAGGGGAATGCGGACATCCGGTGTGTGGAACGCAATGCGTGCCACAGTGTAAATTACTGACTGAATGAGTGTCAATGACTAACAGTGAATCGGAGTATTCCCTAATTTATGGGATAATTAGCTATAATGAAGTGAAAATGTGTTGAAAATAAAGATGATCGATAATGAACTTGATGTAAATGAAAATAGGCAAAAAATGGAAAAAATATATATTTTTATTTATATTTATTTTTATTTTTATTTTTATATTTATTTTTATTTTTATTATTATTCTTATTTTATTTATTTTTTCAATTTTTTCTAACTTTATTGTTATTTAATTTTTTTATTTTCAAATAAAAAAAAAAATATAAAATTTTTTTTTTATTTATTTATATAGTTTTTTATTTATATACATATATATTTTTTCCATTTTTTGCCTATTTTCATTTACATCAAGTTCATTATCGATCATCTTTATTTTCAACACATTTTCACTTCATTATAGCTAATTATCCCATAAATTAGGGAATACTCCGATTCACTGTTAGTCATTGACACTCATTCAGTCAGTAATTTACACTGTGGCACGCATTGCGTTCCACACACCGGATGTCCGCATTCCCCTTCACCTAATAATGTATCTATACAAGCCAGCTGAGCACTTCTCCTATGTTCACATTCTGGAACGCATACTGCGCTCCACAAGAACGACACCTGATCTCCCTAAATTCACTGGCACAAGTGCACGCTGATAGCGCTCAGTGCTGGAGCGCATACAGCGTTCCACCACTCGTTATCACTCTATCAACACTCCCCTCATACCGCGCTTACACCCGCAGGAGCGGATATGACGTCACTGGAACGCATGGCGACTCCACCATGCGTTCCAACAGATTTCTTTCTAACTGTTCTCATGGTGATATTATTTGCCCACGGTGTTACTTACACTCCTAACATGGCGCCGATAGCACTTAGCAGTAGAACCATTTTATAACACACCAGACACCTAGAAAAAGGTTTTTTACACTTTTTGATCTAACACAGCTAACAGGAAGTGACGTTTTAGTCCTTCACTATATATACCCAGCTCAGTCTCTCTCAGTCATTCACTTCTGTGGAGCCTAGCAGTTCACTACTCTGACTGACAGAATAAGTAAGTACTTATACCCATCTTTAACTGAAGCCTTGAAGTCACAGCTTAATATCAGCAAGTGACACTCTATTTATTTTTTGTATTTGGCCATGATAGGGCCATCATGTGTCACTATATGCATTTTTATTGTACCTTTTTGAAAAAGTTTTGTATCAAATGTTAACACTATTATATTGTTTCTGCATTAATTAATTTGCAGACATCCTAATTGGATGTTATATGCTGATAACCCATGCACGCCAGCAGGGTAGTAGTTAATCTATAGCAGTCAGATTCTGTAACCCCTCTTTATGCTCTTCATCTAATAAGAGCCATATTTTATTTCTGTTACCAGATATCATTTGTTTTCTCATCAAGAATATTTGTTTCTATATCCGTATACACTACGACTAGTGGTATGTATTATCTTTTTCCAATTTGTCCCCCCCCGCCAACCACATTTGTGTTCTGATTGTTGTCTTATGGAGGATTCTATCGGTTCCCATTGTAGGATACCACGCCTATAATTATAGGTTCAACAAGCCTCTACAGCCAAAAAAAAAAATATTGCGCCACCTAGGAGTATCCTAGAGTTCTACCACAATTTCGGTATGTGATCCAGAAGAATCTGTGCACTTCAATTTTATATCTTTGTCCTTTTTGTCCTTTTTTTCTTACACCTGCCGTTCCCTTCTCTATTCGTATTATACGTTTTAATGAATTTTAGTACAACATATAAACATTTATATGATTGATGTTTTGTATTGTGATTTACAGTGTGTCTATCATATTATGCCATGCCCCTGAGGAAGTCGTGTGAACGACGAAACGCGTTGGGCTCATTTGTCGTTTATGAACATTCATCTACTCTGTGTACATACAGATCATCATATCTTCAGCTCACAGTATCTGTAATTGAACCTTGTGTTTAAACTGCTATGCTCCTGTGAGCACCTTTTTAATAAATTGTTTTTTAAAACGTTTGAATTGTACAGCCGAAATTGTATAAGGTCTCTGTAGCGCACCCTGAATACTCCATCTTTCTCCATATATATATATATATATATATATATATATATATATATATATATATATATATATATATATATATATATATATATATATATATATATATATATAGGTTGTGGAATCCGCACTCCCATCCAGAAGAAATCAGCAGGGGGGTGCTCCCCAAGAAATCGCAATTTCAGATATAAGTAGACAGTTCCAATGTAGATCATTAGAGAGGGCACTCACCACTAGTTGCAAATAAAATCTGTATTTAATTGACAGAAGTCAGCATAAATGTGTCGACGTTTCAACCCCGGAGGGCCGTTTTCAAGACAGAGTCAGCACAGTGATGTGTCATCAAAGAAAGTCAGGCATATACTGATCCAGCCCAGAGGTCTATATATACCATGGCCAATCAAATAGGTCAGATAATTAACCAATCGGTGTGTAGTGAACAACTACTCGTCAATATACACACAGCCAGCACCTGTCACAAATCAGAATTCTGAGCACAATAGTGTACTGACTATAAACGCACCAAAATGAGAAATATTGAATGCTTACCAGCAAAGTGAATCGGGTACTAGTCAAAGAGAAACATGAGGACGCCGCTCAGTCTCCACACCGGAAATCGGGGCTGTGCGGGTCACCTGCGTGTCAGCACTATACTCCCGGAAGAGCACCAGGAAGTGTGCGGGTCAGCTGCGTTCCAGCTCCCGCTAATCAGAGTCTATTGGCACATAGATGCCATCATATGTATAGTAAGGGACCCACTGGTCCTCTCTCACCGTGGCTGGCAGAAAACATTTGCTGCACCCGGGAGGGTCACATGTGGGTCACCAGACAAATATCTAGGAGTGGGATCTGGTCGCAATATGCGGGTCTGCCCAGTTCAAACCGAGTCCATGCCGTGGTATGCGGTGGTGCCCGGGACCAAAGGCAATATCTACCCAAACACTGACTTTACCACTAGCTCAAATCAAAGTTTCTATAGGTGCTATAGGTCATGTAAAATTAGTATTGGATAACCAGGGAGTACACTAGTGAGACTAATCGCTACTGTAAACTCAGTACTCTAGCTGTGCGCATAAAGAATACTAAATTGAAAGAAAAAATTATTCGTTATATTGAATGTTGTATGCCAACGGCATGGACTCGGTTTGAACTGGGCAGACCCGCATAACGCGACCAGATCCCACTCCTAGATATTTGTCTGGTGACCCACATGTGACCCTCCCGGGTGCAGCAAATGTTTTATGCCAGCCACGGTGAGAGAGGACCAGTGGGTCCCTTACTATACATATGACGGCATCTATGTGCCAATAGACTCTGATTAGCGGGAGCTGGAACGCAGCTGACCCGCACACTTCCTGGTGCTCTTCCGGGAGTATAGTGCTGACACGCAGGTGACCTGCACAGCCCCGATTTCCGGTGTGGAGACTGAGCGGTGTCCTCATGTTTCTCTTTGACTAGTACCCGATTCACTTTGCTGGTAAGCATTCAATATTTCTCATTTTGGTGCGTTTATAGTCAGTACACTATTGTGCTCAGAATTCTGATTTGTGATAGGTGCTGGCTGTGTGTATATTGACGAGTAGTTGTTCACTACACACTGATTGGTTAATTATCTGACCTATTTGATTGGCCATGGTATATATAGACCTCTGGGCTGGATCAGTATATGCCTGACTTTCTTTGATGACACATCACTGTGCTGACTCTGTCTTGAAAACGGCCCTCCGGGGTTGAAACTTCGACACATTTATGCTGACTTCTGTCAATTAAATACAGATTTTATTTGCAACTAGTGGTGAGTGCCCTCTCTAATGATCTACATTGGAACTGTCTACTTATATCTGAAATAGCGATTTCTTGGGGAGCACCCCCCTGCTGATTTCTTCTGGATGGGCGTGCGGATTCCACAACCAATATATTGGAGTCTACCAACAATGCGATAGCCTCTTATCCTGCACCCACCGAATAGAACTCTTCCAGTATATAACACTGCTTTGAAACTATATGATAACCAGTTGTGTTCCATTGATTGTGTCATTTTGGCGAGTTATTACGCTTATACTATGCTTTAAAGTATACATTGTTTTTAGTATGCACTATTGGTCCGGCACTAGTATATCTGTACCTGCTTTTTGCTTTTTTACAACCCTGATTGACATAGAGAATTTATTTTGAACATTATTTGTGATATTCTCTGTGATTGGTAATGTCACAACCTGGTTTTTGCATACTTGATGAGGCACAGCTGACGGCGGCCCAAAATACACTCATTTCTTTGACTGATGACGACGCTGATCAAATTTACTTTGATCAGTGTGAGTTTAAAGACCTCCCAGCTGAGACCTCACCAGACTTGTATTATAGATATCTAAGACTTAAAAAGAGAGAAACCGACCTCCTACTACATGGCCAATTTCTAAGTGATTATCACAGAAATAAAAAAATTCCAAGGGTGTTCAGGGTGTCCAATGTCCCTACGATAGGGCGTACGAACCCAGCATTTTGCGCTAAATGGTGTGGAGTGCTAAATAAATGTTCAGCTGACTTGTTGCTTCTAGTAATAGCTGAGGTTGGTGTTGAGTTGAAACAGGTGAGGGTTGATATCGATAACTTCAAAACCCAATATTTAAAAAAACTAACGGCAGACAAATCCGAACCTTGGCTAGATAAACTTAAAAATCAGGTAGAAACATATCACCAAGAATTGGTTTTATTTAAACGCAAAAAACTGGAAACAGTTAATCACGATTATAAAAACCATCAGGTATATCGTTGGCTGAGTGGAAATCAGACTGAGAGACGGGACCGACGCACCTATAGGGGGAGAAATAGTCGTAATCCCATACACACTGACAGACCTTTGTACGCATCATCTTCAGAAGGTGAAAGCTCTGACCAGAGATCCGATAGAGGACATTTTTTAGAACAAGGTCGACCACCTTCCCAAAGAGGCAGAGGTTTAGAAACCATCAAAGGAGGGGTGGGTGGAAGAAAAGTGGGCAGGCCCCGAAAATACCAAATTTAATCTTCAACCTATCCTCATATACCTTAACTGACGCAGAAACCTCAGTACTGGCCTTGGGCATGTCCTTTGTACCTACATCTCGACATGATAAATTTGATCTCACTGTCGATAACTACAGATTTTGTAGGAAATTGAGATTAAGGGAGCACTTTTCCTCAACAATGTGTGACTCTGATATTCAAAATAAATGTACTAGGCCTAGTACATTTGACCCCATATCACGCAACGATAGCATTAAAACCTTTTCACGGATGTTCATGTCCGAGATGAACGATCCGATATGTGACAAACCTCAATTCTACAATCTTACTTTAGAGCAGACAAGCCCTACAGACGTTACAGACCAATTGTAGTATAGTGGTCCGCCCAGCGGATAAGGGCGGGGCCATAGTGGTCCAGGACTGGACTGACTACGATATTGAGATACGGAGACAACTTGCTGACGTAGGGACTTACACCAGACTAAGTTCCAATCCTACACCAACTATTAAAAAAACTATCGATGAAGTATTACAGGGAGCAATGAATGCAGGTTTCATTAATGATAAAACCTTTAAGTACCTGAAAGTGGATCATCCCGTTACCCCGATCCTATACACTTTACCGAAAGTACATAAGCGACTTGACAGTCCACCTGGCCGACCAATAATATCGGCTAGGGGATCTCTGCTACAGCCCCTAGCCATATTTGTTGATCAATATCTACAACCAGTTGTTCTACAAATTCCCAGTTATGTGAGAGATACTGGGGATTTCTTATCAAAAATCTCTGATATGAGTACAATACCCCATGACTGTCTGCTAGCCACAATGGATGTACAATCATTGTACACCATTATTCCACACGCAGCAGGTATACAAGAAGTATGTAATATCCTACATGAGACTGGACACACCTCACCACCCATTGACTTCTTGATCACCCTTATCGATCTGATTCTCTCAAAAAATTTCTTCCTGTATGACTCAAAATATTATGCGCAATGCAACGGGACTGCGATGGGTAGTAACCTCGCACCGGCTTACGCTAATAATTTTATGGCTGCGTTTGAAAGGAAATACATCTATACACAATACAGTGCCAACATTGTTAAATTTTTTAGATTTATCGATGATATCTTCATATTGTGGTCTGGTACTAAGGAGGAGTTTGTGGTTATGGTTACAGAACTGAATGCACTAAATGAACCTGTAAAGTTTACCTTTGACATTGATTATGATAAAATTAATTTTATGGATGTGACCTTGTTCAAGGATGGCGATAAATTGGGGGCTACCCTCTACAAAAAGGAGACCGATCGCAATACTCTATTACAAGCCACGAGCCAACATCCACCTAATTTGAAGGAGAGCTTGCCCGTGTCACAATTTCTACGGGTACTGCGCATTAATACATCCCCAGAGAGAACTTCTACACAGATCAATGAGATGCGACTAAGGTTCATAGAGAGAGGGTACTCAACCACTTGCATTAACCGATGCCTGGAGAAAGCTCAGACCCGATATGCCAACTCTGGCACCAACATAAAAAAAACAAGAAGAACGTATGACTTTCGTAAGTACCTTTGATCATACATCTAAGAGATCTAACCAGGTGATTAAGAAGTATTGGCCTATCCTGAACTCCGATCGTGCATTAAAACTAACACGCACACCCCCACCGATGTGTGCATATAGGAGGGGACCGAACATAAAACAGCTCCTAATGCGTCCGTTGGCACAACCATCTAATACAACAGACCGATGGCTAAAAAGTGGTAAAGTCGGATGTTTTAAGTGTCCATCATGTACTACATGCAGTGCAATGCTTACTGGATCCTCGTTTCCGCATCCACATTCCGGAAAAAAAGATTAAGATCCATCACAAGTTAACCTGTACAATGGACCACATGATATACCTTCTTACCTGTCCATGTGGACTATACTATATAGGACTGACCACGAGAAATTTTCGTGAACGCATGGCAAATCACAGATTGTCAATAAGAACAGCGTTGGCATCTGGGAAAACTGACAAACCGGTGGCGAGACATTTCCTTAACTTGAAACATCAAGTATCGACATTACGTTGTATGTTAATAGACCACGTCCCAAAACCAATACGTGGTGGCAACAGGGAACTGACTTTGAAGAAAAAGGAGGCTAGATGGATATATAACCTGAATACAATCCATCCCTTCGGATTAAATGAGAACAACCCGTTGAATATATTCTTACAGTAAATGCATAGAGGTGTCAATAGGGTGTCTGTGACCAATGGTGCGATGTGCATATGTGATGTAGCGTTTGTCCCTGCCAATTGGACGGACGTAGCGCCCCATCACACATGACACATTTTTTATATTAGTTTAATATATTGACTAGAACCAGCCCAGAGTTTCTCTATATTTTTGGCATACAACATTCAATATAACGAATATTTTTTTTCTTTCAATTTAGTATTCTTTATGCGCACAGCTAGAGTACTGAGTTTACAGTAGCGATTAGTCTCACTAGTGTACTCCCTGGTTATCCAATACTAATATTACATGACCTATAGCACCTATAGAAACTTTGATTTGCGCTAGTGGTAAAGTCAGTGTTTGGGTAGATATTGCCTTTGGTCCCGGGCACCACCGCATACCACGGCATGGACTCGGTTTGAACTGGGCAGACCCGCATAACGCGACCAGATCCCACTCCTAGATATTTGTCTGGTGACCCACATGTGACCCTCCCGGGTGCAGCAAATGTTTTCTGCCAGCCTCGGTGAGAGAGGACCAGTGGGTCCCTTACTATACATATGACGGCATCTATGTGCCAATAGACTCTGATTAGCGGGAGCTGGAACGCAGCTGACCCGCACACTTCCTGGTGCTCTTCCGGGAGTATAGTGCTGACACGCAGGTGACCCGCACAGCCCCGATTTCCGGTGTGGAGACTGAGCGGCGTCCTCATGTTTCTCTTTGACTAGTACCCGATTCACTTTGCTGGTAAGCATTCAATATTTCTCATTTTGGTGCGTTTATAGTCAGTACACTATTGTGCTCAGAATTCTGATTTGTGACAGGTGCTGGCTGTGTGTATATTAACGAGTAGTTGTTCACTACACACCGATTGGTTAATTATCTGACCTATTTGTTTGGCCATGGTATATATAGACCTCTGGGCTGGATCAGTATATGCCTGACTTTCTTTGATGACACATCACTGTGCTGACTGTCTTGAAAACGGCCCTCCGGGGTTGAAACGTCGACACATTTATGCTGACTTCTGTCAATTAAATACAGATTTTATTTGCAACTAGTGGTGAGTGCCCTCTCTAATGATCTACATTGGAACTGTCTACATATATATATATATATATATATATATATATATATATATATATATATGCACAACTGCAATTACCCCTCCTGTAGTGGAAGCAGTAACCGCCTCACACACAGCTTTAGTGAAGCAAAACACATGTCTTGTTGAGTTTACATAAGGGCTGGAGACCAGCAGCAAATGACTCCGTTGTCACATGAAGTGCACCCATCACCATACTATCTAACAAATAAATACTAAAGCTATAGGGCCAAATATAACAGGGTGCGAGAATCAGAAAGTGAGGGATTTTGGGAGAGATTTCCCATTTTTTTAAAGTGTCAATCATTTACACTAAAATTCAGGTTGATTTTGAAATAAAAAAAAAAAACTTTTATGACTTTTTAAAAAAATATGGAAACTCTCCCAAATTCTACAGTGCAATTCCTCGATTGGGCGCAAGCGCATAAGTCTCCTGTGCGTTCCACTTCCGAGTTACATGGAACGCACGCGCATTTCCAGTATCGGAGGCGCACTTCTGTGATTACTCATCTTCTCAGGAACAGGCGCCTGCGTGTCATACACACTGGTGCGTTCCACTTATGCCCAGTATGAGACGCTGATGCATATCCGGGATTGGATATGCAGTGTTGGTCTCTCTGCGTTCCACCGTCTTCAAGGGTGACACGCACGCGCACTTCCAGGTACGGAAGCGCACTGATGTGGCTGTTTACGAGCTATTCTTTCAGCAGTTTCACTGTTACAGCATTCTCAGTAAGTATCACTACTATAGTTTTATTGCTTAGCAATAGTGTCCACATTTAACTGTTGCTTCATTGCCCCACAGCCTAAACAGTGTTGATTACTATGGACCTATCAGTACGGTCCCTGCACAGGTGTTGTGCTGCAGCATTGATGAGGGGAGGGTGTGTATATATAGATGCTTTGCCATGTGTGTCAGTATTACTGCCTCTCTCTTGGTGTACCTATGGAGCTATTTTCTCTTGTCTTGACAAAGGCCCTATTTGGGTCGAAACGTCAACTTACAATATGACCACTGAATAAAAGTGACTGACTATTCTGCAATGGTGAGTGCCTCCGCTTTTCATTAAGCACCTGCAATTATTATTTGGCCATCTGGATTGGATGACCCTTGTTGTGCACCCCTGTTTATTCAAAGCGCTTGGATGTGAGTGCTGAACCCCTTGGCTGTACATATGGACATAAGGACTGTGTTCATTTGCTCTGCACCCATCACCTGGATAATCTGAAAAACCCTTGTTCATCTATGATATTGAAGGGGATATACCAGAGTGTGCTATACTGACGGATGGACTTGTGCCATAAACAGTATTTTTAACTGTTGCTTACCCGGTTTGTTTTTCTGCTTTGCCAGTGGCGAAAAGATGTTTGTTTTGTCCTGTATGTTATATGTTTGTGTGTGATGTCATTCCAGTGCCAGACCTCTGATAATTGTATATAAGAGTATTTCAAAGTGCCAGACCATCTCTGTTGCACTATTTACTTGTTTATTCTGGTGCTAGGCTTTTAATTGATCGTTGGCTAGTTCAGTCTGGCATCTTTTCCTGATTTGCTTGATTTTTTGCTTTGTGTGACGCTATTGTGTGTCGGACTCCAGTTCAGCCGGTGTTACGCTATGACACAATTTGGTGCCAATATAGTGGATGAGGCTCTATTGGCGTCCGCACAGAATACATTTATATCCCTGACGGATGATGATGCCGATAAAATCTATTTTGAACAACTAGAATTCCATGATTTACCAGCTGAAACTTCCTCTGACCTTTACCATAAACTATTACGTTTGCGCAAACGTGAGACTGACTTGTTACTCCATGGTCAATTTCTTAGCGAGTACCACCGGAACAAAACGATACCCAGGGGGTTTAGGGTGCATAATGTCCCGACCCTAGGGCGTAACAACCCTTCTTTTTGTTCCAGGTGGTGCGGAGTCTTAAATAAGTGTTCAGCAGACCTTATTTTACTAGTCATTGAAAGGTTGGTAATGATTTAAAGAAGGTATGCTCTGAACTTGAAGGTTTTAAAACCACATACTTAAAAAAGCTAACGGCCGACAAAAGTGAGGCGTGGCTTGATAAAATTAAAACCCAGGTTGAGACGTATCATCAAGACCTTGTCCAGTTCAAGCGTAAAAAACTTGATACTGTAAATAGTGATTATAAAAACCACCAGGTTTATCGCTGGCTAACCGGTGATTCTAACGACACCAGGGTACAGCGCCCTACACGCCCATATTGGCAGAGGACGCACTTCGCTGAAGGCGTTTCATCTGAAGGCGACACCTCCGATAGCTCTGGTTATCGTAAGCGACCTTTTATCAATCAGAGACCACCTCCCAACCCGCCCTACCACTCAGGCGGAGAACAAGGAGCCACCAAAGGAGGGGAGGGTGGAAGGGTAAGGTACCATCGGAAAACCAAAAAACCGACATGATATTTAACCTTTCCTCGTATTCACTAAGTGACATGGAACGCAAAGTACTTTCGTATGGTTTATCATTTTTACCAACTAACCCGCATGATCAGTTCCAGTGGTCGGTGGACCATTATAAGTTTTGCCGCAAACTTAGATTGAGGGAACATTTTGTAGATTCAGTCGATACTCTAGAACCCTCTAATCGTTGTATAAAGCCCAGTACGTATGACCCAGTGTCTAGAAATGCTAGTATCTCCACATTTTCTAGGATGGTATTAAAGGAAGCCAATGATAAAATTACACCTAAACCAAGGTATTCAAATGTATCTACCATCGAGAGACAAGCTCTCCTTTTCCTTAAAAACAATGTGGATCTAGTCATCCGCCCCGCCGACAAAGGCGGGGCAATTGTCTTACAGAACTGGGCTGACTATGACCGCGAGGTACTGAGGCAATTGAATGACCAGCAAACGTATACTCACCTCAGACAAAATCCCACCATGACCACAAAAAAGCGCATTGATGGTCTTCTGACTGCGGGACTGAATGCGGGGTGGATTGATAAGAAGACCTGGTCTTACCTCACTGTTGATCACCCAGTGATCCCTATTATTTACACGGTACTTGTGAGTTATCCGGGCTGCCGATTTTGTCCTTAAGTTTGGTTAACTTAAGGACACCCGACCGACGCGATGCCCACGATTTAGCTCCAAATCGGGGGCATCGCGTCGGTCGTGGCCGTTATAAGGGGCCGCGACGCGATGCCCCCGATTTCCCATAGACAGTAATGTTAAAAGACACGAAATCGGGGGCATCGCGTCGGTCGTGGCCGTTATAAGGGGCCGCGACGCGATGCCCACGATTTCCCATAGACAGTAATGTTAAAAGACACGATGGACCCGATTTCCCATAGACAGTAATGTTAAAAGACGCGATGGACCCGATTTCCCATAGACAGCAATGTTAAAATAAAATTACAATGTTAAATTGGGCAATATGTTTTTAAAAAAAATGTTTCATGGCCCCCCACCACCGTTAACGCCACCCCGCTATTGACGCCAACCCGAAGCGTGGCGAGCGCAGCGAGCCCGCGAGGGGCGGCGGTACGCGTCCTCCGACCTTTTCATGCCCTACTATCCACTAGGGCGTGGAGTGAGAATAGAATAGTGTGGCGAGCGCAGCGAGCCACCGAGCTCGAAGCGTGGCGAGCCCCGCGAGGGGACGCGGACACCTGTGAAGCCCGCAAGGGCACGTGGATACCTGTGAAGGTGTCCGCTGCGCTCGCCACGCTGTGCTCGCCACACTATTCTATTCTCACTCCACGCCCTAGTGGATAGTAGGGCATGAAAAGGTCGGAGGACGCGTACCGCCGCCCCTCGCGGCCTCGCTGCGCTCGCCTCGCCACGCTTCGGGTTGGCGTCAATAGCGGGGTGGCGTTAACGGTGGTGGGGGGCCATGAAACATTTTTTTTAAAAACATATTGGCCAATTTCACATTGTAATTTTATTTTAACATTGCTGTCTATGGGAAATCGGGTCCATCGCGTCTTTTAACATTACTGTCTATGGGAAATTGTGTCGGAAATCGGGTCCATCGTGTCTTTTAACATTACTGTCTATGGGAAATCGTGGGCATCGCGTCGCGGCTCCTTATAACGGCCACGACCGACGCGATGCCCACGATTTCGGGCGCGATGAAAAAATCGGCAGCCTGGATAACTCACAAGTACCATTTACACTCTCCCTAAGATCCACAAGCGGCTGGAGGAGCCCCCAGGGCTGCCTATCATTTCCGAAATGGGTTCACTCCTCCAGCCGCTTGCGGTATATGTCGACCAGTTTCTTCAGCCACTTGTTCAAGGCGTCACTAGTTACCTGAGGGACACGGGTGACTTTCTTGCCAAAAATGGTGAGATTGAGGTACTCCCTGCTGGTGTGTGGTTGTGCACTATGGATGTGCAATCATTATACACCATAATCCCACACCGACAGGGCATTGATTCCCTAAGGGATAATAGATGTATTAGATGCATATTAAATGTTTTAATATGCCCCTGTGGCAAGTATTATTTTGGGAAGACTGATTGCCAATGGCGATGTGTGCTGCAGTCCTTAAGGGTACAAGTGAACAGCTGGTAGTGAGGTACTTTGAGTTATGGGGCACTGGTTTACAGCTATTAAATGTAAATTCATTGATCATGTTCCTCCTCTGGCTAGGGGAGGTAGTACATCTAAATTATTACTACTGAGAAAAAAGTGGATCTATTTACTAGACCTTTTAAATATATGTGGTTTGAATGAGACAATGGGTTTACATTGTTTCATTTAATGTTTCCACTTTAAAGATACATTGTAGGTTTCCCCATTTGCATGTTCACTGTAACTGTTTTCAGCCTTAATATATTATCTATATATTATTTGGTCTTTTATCTCTGAACAATCCCTGCTTTGCTTTAGCTATAAAGCAATATATTAGACAATATAAATATAGTTATACAGATAATTACTGTAGGAATTGCACTGTATGAATCAGAAAGTGAGAGAATTTGGTAGAGTTTTCTTATTTTTTTAAAAAGTCATAAAAGGTTTTTTTTATGTCAAAATCAACCTGAATTTTAGTGTAAATGATTGACACTTTTAAAAAATGGGAAATCTCTCCCAAAATCCCTCCCTTTCTGATTCTCGCACCCTGTTAAATTTGGCCCTATAGCTTTAGTATTTATTTATTTGTTAGATAGTATGGTGATGGGTGCACTTCATGTGACAACGGAGTCATTTGCTGCTGGTCTCCAGCCCTTATGTAAACTCAACAAGACATGTGTTTTGCTTCACTAAAGCTGTGTGTGAGGCGGTTACTGCTTCCACTACAGGAGGGGTAATTGCAGTTGTGCATAAGCAGCATTACTACTGCAGGCACTACTACTACAGGTACAGTATGTATTATGTGTGTATGGCATTTTATGCATAGATAGCATTACTTCTGTGGGCAGTGCCAGATTAAGCCTTTGGGGGGACCGGGGCACTTTAGACAGGGGGGCCCCTTGCACTTGTCATTACTGACCACAAACTGCATGGGAGAATATTAAACTGTCAAAACACAGAGTAAAGGCAGTATAAACTTGGTCAATGGGTAACTGCAGGGGTGTGTGTGTATGTGTATGTATATATATATATATATATATCCAGAGGCGTAACTCTGGGAGGCAATGGAGTCATCTGCCGCCGGGCTCTTGCTCCCAGGGGGGCACCTCTCCTCCCCTGCAAATTGAGATCAGTTAACTAAAAATTATACATAGTCAGAACAGACATTCTTACTGGGTAGGAGCATATAGCTTTATCAGGAAGGTGTCTGCCTCCAGTGAGACAGGACACAGGTTCTTATCCTAGGTATGCCTGCTAAGCAATGTGTTTGTTTATAATAAATGATAATGTAAATAATATTGTGTGTCTGGGGGACCAATATTTAGCTATTAATATATAGTGGAGATTTAGTTCATGAATGGATCAATGCATTTAAGCCTGCAGCCCCCCTCACGGGACCCCACTTTTCTGCAGGTCCTAACAGTATTGCTCAAAATGGTTACAATACACATAGCTATCACATTAATGTTTGAACCATTTTGAGCTATATATATCACCATCCAAGTACACCACACACAGGTGTTGGATCCCCCCACTTCTGAACTGCCCCTGCAGACTCACAACATGCAAACAAAGGGCACCTCTGTAAGGAGTGATGCAGAAGGGCCTAGCTCCTCCAGAGAGACACCAGGCTATCAAGGCATCACTGTAGATAGGGGTGAATTATTCAGTTATTCTGAAGATGACTCTGAAAAATTTCTGTTTAAACAGAGACTCCATCTCATGGAGGAACAGCCTAACCTGGAAGTCCTGTATAGACAGTGGTACCGCCTTAAGAAGAGAGAGGTAGACTACCTACTACATGGCGTGTCCCTGTCTGAATACCACAGGGAGAAAATGATCCCCTGGGGGTTTAGAGTCAGAAACATGCCGACAATTGGACACCATAGTCCCAACTTCTGCCGCCGTTGGATCGGCATCTTAAACAAATGTAGTCAAGATCTTATCCTCCTGGTGATCGAAGAGGCTGGCACCGAATTAAAAGCAGCCAAACAGCTGATTACTGAGTTTGAAGCTAAATACAAACAAGACTTCACCGCAGACAACGCACAGGACTGGCTAGCAAAACTACAGACGCAAGTGGATGGATACCAGAGAGACCTGTTGAAGTTCAAACGTAATAAATATTTTACTGTAAAAGAAGACTACGACAACAACAGAGTCTACAGATGGTTGTCAGGCAATGAACCAGATGGATGCCAGCATGGAAATGCACAGCGGTATAAACCGTTTAGAAGGGCACAAGGCGGAGCCCAAAAGAAATCACATGCCTCATCGAACAGCGATAGTGACTTTGGTGTGGAGTCTGATGTCCCTGAACGACTTATCCCTTTAGGGACCCCCGTGATGGACGTTCCAACTGCCACCCCAAAAAGAAGAGGAGGCAGACCACCCTCAGGGGCGGGCAGTGCTCGCGCCTCAAGAAAAACAACCAAGTAACAGACTCCATGGTCTACAACCTATCTTCACGCCAATTTACCAACAACGAGCTAAAAGTTTTAGAACTTGGCCTCTCCTTTGTACCCACCACCCCCTATGACGAGTTATCTTGGAAAATTGACCTCCACAGACACAATAGAAACCTCAGGCTCAAGGAACACTTCCAGCACCGTCCGAGCAGCCAACCTGTGGAGGAACCACATCAACAATTCATTAAAAGTAAAAAGAAGTCCTCATTTGACCCCCCCTTCACTTAATGCCTCCATCTCCACCTATTCCCGGCTATTGGACTCATCGGTGACCAGTTATATGGGAGCACCCCACCCCAATCACGAGAACTTAACCCAGAGTCAACAGAATGCACTTACAAAACTCAGTAAGTACCGGGACGTCATTTTTAGGGCAGCCGACAAAGGCGGCGGGCTGGTCATACAAAACCTTGCAGATTACACCATGGAATGTGACCGCCAGTTATCTGACCCCGCCATGTACGAATTATTACTGAAGGATCCGACTGGGACCTACAAGAAGGAGTTAAGCAACATACTCCTGATCGCACGTAACAAGGGGCAGATTTCAGAGAACCTACGGTTAGCACTGACCCAGGAAAATCCCTATATTTTTCACACTACCAAAGATCCACAAGGATCAAACACACCCGCCTGGACGCCCTATCATTGCCGCCCAAAACTCGCTATATCAACCCATCTCCCAATTCCTCGATGGCATCCTACAACCGCTGATAAAAATGCAGCCGACTTATATCAAGGATACAACAGACTTCTTGAACATCTTGGCACAAGTGGAGACTCTCCCTCGGAACTCCCTACTGTGTGTAATGGACGTAAAAAGCCTCTACACCTCCATCCCCCACGAGGGTGGTCTTATAGCCATGAGAGACTTTCTGGAAACAAACAACCTACAATCCCTTGATATAGACCTCTTTATCGATCTGCTGCGGTTGACGTTAACCAAAAATTACTTCCTCTTTAACGGAAAATTTTACAGACAACTGTCCGGTTGTTCGATGGGCAGCAACGTCTCCCCTTCCTTTGCCAACATCTATATGTTTAAAGAAGAAAAAAGGATGTTCTTTGACAACCCTAACATCAAGAACAACATCAGAGTGTTCACACGTTATATAGATGATTTGTTTGTGATCTGGACAGGCCCTGCGGAAGAATTTGAGGAGACAATGCTGCACATCAACCAAGAAGATGGACCTATAAAGTTTACCTTCCAAACATCAACCCGAAACATCAGCTATCTGGATGTCCAGGTGAAATTGGATGATGGGAAAATTAGCACCCAGCTTTATACCAAACCGACCGACAAAAACAATGTTCTCAAAGCCAACAGCTTCCATCCCATTTCTCTTAAGAAAGCTCTCCCGAAATCCCAAATGACCAGAGCGGCGAGAATTGTAAGTGAACCCACCGCCCTCCCTGTGGTCCTAGACAATATGATGGAAAAATTCCTTCAAAGGGGCTACAAAAGAGACCTTCTACTGAAGCAAAAGGAGGAAGTTTTGAGGATACCCAGAGAATCACTGTTGAAACCCAAGGAGACCTGGGGAGACCCCAAGAAAGCAAACTCATTACCTTTTGTTACCAAATTTAACATTTCCAGCAATGTACTACCCAGGGCATCAAGGGCACTGTGGCCTATTGTGAAGTCAGACAAGAGCCTACCATGCTTCACCAATAAGACTCCGATGATTTGCCATACAAGAGGCCGAAATATAAGAGACCACATTGTCAATAATGAGTCACACATGTGGTCTACGTGATACAGTGCCCATGTAAGCTTCTATATGTCGGCAAAACCATCCGCACGCTAAGGGTCAGAATGGCCCTTCACAGATCTGCCATATCCAAAGCCCTCCTGGGCAAGAATAAGGATAATGACCAACCGGTGGCAAGACACTTTGCCGAAAAAGGACACTCGTTGGCAAGTCTAAGACACATCATCATTGACCACATACCGGAGAATCTGAGAGGAGGTGATAGGGACAGCACATTATTGAAACGTGAAGTCTTGTGGATTCACCGGTTGAATTCCATGAGCCCATATGGACTCAATGAGAAACTTTCTCTGAATTTGTTTCTCTAAATCCACCATTGACTGAAAATTGGTGTATATGCCCTGAGAAGGGACTTGACATCATAACAGTCTGCAGGTTATTCTAAAACCTTATATGTGTGCTTTTTCTTCCCTCCGCTCAAACTCTTGCTATCCCTTTATATTTTTCCAGTAGGTACGATCATGCCATATTTGAAATACAGCTTAACCAGCTGCTATTTTGTGTGCTTTTTCTTCCTCTCCGCTTCATCTTTCTATCCCTTTCATGTATTTTCCAGTGTAAATAATGTGTAAAACCACTGAGGCAGCGAACGTTGTATATGCCCTTGGTACAGGGACTTGACACTTCACCCAGTGAGACAGGGGACAACAGTCCTCATACGTGTGCTTTTTCTTCTCTCTGCTTATATTCTCGCTATCCCTTTACATTTTTCCATGTTATTGATATGTGACTGACACTGAACATAGGGGTCTTCATTTCCTCCCCTTAGCGAATAGTTGCCATATGTCTACAGTGATCTAGATATATAGTCACTGTATCCCTGTAAACATGGGACTATCCCGCTCCTTGAATTCCCGCTTCCCCTCTAATCCTCTCATGATGGGTACACCCTACAGGGGACCCCGTTTCCCCCCCCCCCCGGATTACATTGCCCACTTCTCACAGCTTCAGATTCACCTTCCATGCCCTCTATTCAGATGAACCATGTAATGCCCCCTGCAGGGTTCCAATCTAGAATCCAGCGGGGATACACTTGATCACCCCTGGAGGTAGATGCACCCCACCAGGCATTCAGTAGATGTATTCCATATGCATAATATCACTGGACCGTACTTGGAGGAGGGCAGGGCCAATATTTTAATGTTTATTATTTTTCTTACATGTGGACGCTATCACTTTTGCACATTCCCACATATCGTTCCGGCTAGACCGGTCTTTCAGATAACCAGAGCATTTACTGTATATTTTGCTTTACAACCATGTATATTTTGATTCGCCACTTATGTGTAAATTGACATGTCCCCACTTTATCTTTCAGCAGCACGAGCGCGCCGCGTCTCCACAGCCGTCCCCTCACCATGGCAACCCCGGCAGCTTGCGTACCAAGCAATCCGGATGGTTGCGTTCCACACAACCTTCCTCTCATAGCACTTCCGGCTATGACCACTTCCGCCGGCGCTGGACACGGCGCCACCGTGCAGCTGATCTTTGTATGTCACTTATTTCACCTGCTATATAGGTAAGACCTGTTTTATATTTTACTGTTACCCACACCTTGACAAAGGGGCACCACGGGCCCCGAAACGTTGGTTTTTGAAATACACGTTGAAAAGTTCCTGTAGAGTGCCGCTGTTGTGAGTCTTTTTTGCTATTCACTGCGTCCGGAAGGCACCCAGGCAGCTGTACCTCGTTGGGCGAGTGCCAGGCCGCCAAACAAGTTTATATATATATATATATATATATATATATATATATATATATATATATATATATATATATATATATATATATATATATGTGTCCAAGAGACCGGCACAATCCACAGCAGCTATGCAGAGGAAATTGGCTGGGTGCCTGCACAGAGGGATAGGATACTTGGTGGGGGTGGAGCGGCACTCTCAGCAGGAAGAAAAACAGGTACACAATGTGTACCTGTTTTTCTTCCTGCTGAGAGTGCCGCTCCACCCCCACCAAGTATATATATATATATATATATATATATATATATATATATATATAGCGGAGATAATGCACGCATTATCTCCGCTGGATACCAGGCCGTTTGTGGCCATTTGCACTGGCACCGGAGCCAGACATCAGACTTATTGTGAGTGCCTTCCCCCCTTCCCCCTGTGACTCTCTCTATTGTGCAGCTTCACATATTTTGTGTGATACTGTTGGGAATACGGCACCCATATCATTTATTACGGCACACAGCAAACATCTTCTTGGTGCTACAGTCTGTCTATATTATGACAGAAACGGAACATGATGACGTCCGAGGTTGTATGGACACAGAAAATCTAGCACTTCTTACTCAAGGGAGTTTGCTTACGTTCTCAGAAGCTGAAGCAGAGGCTATTTATTTTGACCAACAATTGGCGGACGATACGGAACCTGTCCCGCTGAGCTACCTTTATAAAGACTGGGTGGGGCTTAAACAAAAAGAAGTGGACTTTCTGTACCATGGTATCACCCTGAGCGGATACCATAAAGATAAACGCTTACCGCGGGGATTTAGAATAAAGAACTCGCCTACCATAGGCCGATTTAACTCTCTGTTCTGCAAAAGGTGGATTGCAGTGCTCAATAAGTGCAGCTTTGACCTGCTACTTCTCGTGATTGAGGAGCTTAATATTGCACAGGAGAAGACAGGAGAAGACTAAAGCATTTGAGCATCAGCACCTACCTACGTTCCAGTTAGATACTACACAGGACTGGGCTAGTAAAATAGAAGCTCAGATCAGCAAATATAAACGTGACTTGATCATCTTTAAAAAAGAAAAACTTAACAAAGTGATTGCTGACTACGACCATAACAGGGTCTAACACTTTTGTTGGTAAGCTGCTCAATCAGAGGTGTGTCATTCAGGTGCCAAAAGGGAGGGGTAATTCTGTCTAGGAAAAAAAAATAAAAAAATTTGTATCCCAATTGTACACTGAATGCGAAAAGAACTACATATTAATCAGATAATACAGAGATCTTGGTTGCATATATCTGCAGATATAGGGCTAAGCCCCCAGGCCGTACGTCAAGGCCTCTCTGTCACTGGGGGTCCCTAATACTGGGTATGGGTCTGGGGTGTAGGTCCCCAACATGCCGACACAGGCTGAGTACTCCAGGGCAGCACACAAATGAAAATTAGTAAGGGTTAATAAGAAGCACATAAGTGCTATGTAGGAAAGTGAAGGTGGGATTAAAATACAAAATATATACAATGTGATAGGAAAAATAAGAGTTAATAAAGTGTTAGGGTGTGCTAACCTGGAGCAGACCAGCCCTACCAACACAGGGGGAACCACATTCCCAAACCCATCCCATAAGCAATAACAGGGTCTATCAGTGGGCTTCCAACAGTGAACGACAGAGGACTCGGTACAGACGACCCAGGGATTACAGACAACTGTGGCAGCCAGACTCCTCACAGGAGGCGGGGACCAACAGTGAATCTGAAAGTGTGCCCATTACTAACAGACAACTCTAAATTACCAAAAAAGATAATGAGAGAGCGCAATACAGGTACCAATATTTAATAATAAATTCATATATATTATTACGAATTCAACAATCATACAATTGCATATTTTAAAACATATACATTAAAAAACATAATATTTAGGCAGATCAATGGTAACCATGCAGGGTGAGTGTAAATTGGATATGGCCACAAGAACTGTTTTTATCCCAAGACCCTTCAGGGTCAGTTGCAGTTTTACGATGTCAATTTAATTCTCAGTCCATAGACACCTCAGTGTCTAATGTTGTTAATCCTTAGACCGAAACAGATGCGCATAAGAATCTGCACACTTCAGCAGACAGTTAAACGTTGTAGATGGTATGTCTACGAGGCATTTCTGGACAGATCATTGTACCTGCAGGGCTGGTTAAGAGGTGTTTCCCAACTGGAGCTTCAGGTGTATTCCACAGCACGGAACCCTAAACAGCAGGAGAAGCCGCAGCACCTATCTCAGACTGCAGCCCGGAAAACAGCGCTGAGAATCGGGAATTAACTCCCTGAGAGGTGCGGGCGGACAGCTGATATTGGAGACACGGTCTGAGAAGCGAGCACGTACACAGCTGTGCGCTTCATCATTACAGATGGTAACATCAACTGAAGCTCCTGACCGAGGTCTGGTAAGAGTCGGCAGTCTTTTCCTAAAGCCACATTGTATTGTTACTGTGTCTCCGCAGATATATAGACATACCATCTACAACGTTTAACTGTCTGCTGAAGTGTGCAGATTCTTATGCGCATCTGTTTCGGTCTAAGGATTAACAACATTAGACACTGAGGTGTCTATGGACTAAGAATTAAATTTACATCGTAAAACTGCAACTGACCCTGAAGGGTCTTGGGATAAAAACATCCTGTGGATTACAAATATTATTTACACCTGAAGCAGGACTCTGTGTAATTGAAATTCTATATCAAATACTAGTGCCATTGGACTGAGTTCTTGTGGCCATATCCAATTTACACTCACCCTGCATGGTTACCATTGATCTGCCTAAATATTATGTTTTTTAATGTATATGTTTTAAAATATGCAATTTTGTGATTGTTGAATTCGTAATAATATATATGAATTTATTATTAAATATTGGTACCTGTATTGCGCTCTCTCATTATCTTTTTTGGTAATTTAGAGTTGTTTTGTTCTTTGGGGTACACAGAAGTCCCCAATTGAGAGCTGCAAAAACATTTATTGGAGTGTCAAATATTGAAAGGAGACCAATTATTCTGTAGTAACAGAACTGTTTGCGCCCGATTTTTTGATCACTTCTTTGCATACTTTGGTGTGTGGGTGGACTGTGTGTCTAAATACATCACACAGGTGCACTAAACACATCCACGGTTTTGCCACTAAGTGATCAAATCCATTTGTATTACTAACAGACAAGTTTACAGTGTGGCCCCTTTAGGGGTTGGTTCCCGTCGCAGGCGCGGCGGATCCGCAGACGTACACGCAGAGGAGGCGAGAGGGAAAGGCAGAGGACGAGTAGGGAGACCCCCACTCTGTCCGAGGACTTAATTTTTAATCTATCTAGTCACCCACTGACTGCAATCGAGGAACAGGTACTCAGAAGAGGCATGTCTTTTGTCCCTACAGTCAAACTAGATGACATGCAATGGTCCATAGAGAAGTATAAACTTGGCAGACAGCTAAGACTGTACGAACACTTAAATGGAACCAAAGCAACCCCATGCCCTGAGATTATTGATGACATCATACCTATCCCTGCTGCAGTACAAAAACTCCAGAGAAAGTCGCGCTTCGACCCTCTGTCAAATAACCCTTCCATAAAAACTTTCAATCCACTACTTGATCGACAAGCCGAGACAAACATCGACACGCAATGTCGACAGAAAACCTCACATAACAACATGAGTCCGTCTGAACTGTGGGCACTGAGGGACCTAGCCGGGTACACTGACATAATCATACGCCCCGCGGACAAAGGCGGGGCTATCGTCATACAAAATCTGACTGAATATACGGCTGAATTAAAGAGACAACTTAATGATGGAAATGTGTACAGACGTCTGCAGCAAGATCCTACCCTGATCTTTGGGAAATGACTAGAGGAGCGACTGCAATTGACAATAACCGGATGGTGTCATTTCAAAGAAACTGATGATGGCGCTCATCAATGAGGCACCAGTGGTCCCTATAATCTACTCGCTACCAAAGATACATAAATCCACTAATAATCCACCAGGGCGTCCGTTTATATCGGCTAGAAATGGACTTTTTCACAAAGTGTCTAACTATTTGGACTCCATTTTGCAACCCTGCATACAGAACCATCGAAGATATCTACAGGATACGACTTCTTTCTTAAACAAGCTTCAACTGATTGATACTATCCCCATCGGCTCCCTCCTATGCAGCCTTGACATATCCAGTTTGTATACTGTGATCCCTAATGAGGAGGGCATGCAGGCTGTAACGAGACTCATTAACAATAATCCACATTATGTTGGTCCTGATGTGAGACTGGTAATTGACTTACTGGAGATGGTACTTACCTGCAATTACTTCATATTTGATGGCATGTTTTTTCTGCAGACATCTGGCTGTGCGATGGGGTCCAATGTGGCCCCATCGTACGCCAATGCCTACATGTATAGCATTGAGGATGATATTATGTTCAGTAACAGCATCTTTTCCAGCAATGTACTTATGTACGAACGGTACATCGATGACCTGTTCCTGGTCTGGACAGGTGATCGTGTGTTACTGGAAGAATTTATAGGGTCACACAATTCATCTGGACACCCTGTACAGTTCACCCACAATATCAGTGCCGATAGTGTCAATTACCTGGATGTACAGGTGACGCTCACTGAGGGCCAGATCAGCACGGAAATTTATCGCAAAGACACAGATAGGAATACTACCCTTCATGCGGCTAGTTTCCATCCTGATACACTTAAGTACTCTTTACCGTACTCCCAGTTCCTGAGAGCAATAAGAATCTGCTCTGAGCGGGAAATTGCTGTCAAACATATTGACAGAATGAGTGCTGACTTTATGGCCCGGGGGTATAAACTTAATCAACTTGAATTAGCGAGGGACAGAGCTCTGTCATGTGACCGATTAGATACCCTCAAGCCACGCAACAAGTCTCCCCTCACCAAACGCATGCCGTGGGTTAACCACTACAATACCTGCAGTGGGACCATACAGAAAACTGCCAGGAAACTGTGACCTACAGTCAGTACAGACCCAGAGCTCAACCTTAACAGCACCACCCTCATGTCATGTTATACACGTGGTAAAAACATCAGGGATTGGGTGATGAAGACCAACATTACAGGCATGAAGCAGGCTGACTCAGTTCAGAACACTTTCCTACAACTGAGGAAAGGATGCTTCTGCTGTCTTAATTGTGCAGTATGCCGCTCACTTAACACTGGCGCAGATTTCCCACACCCACATACGGGTGTTAGGATCCCGATTAAACACAGAGTCACATGTACGACTAAGTACATTGTGTATCTTATTACATGCCCCTGTGGACTCGGGTACGTCAGTAAAACCGACCGTACCTTGAGGGAACGTATAGCAGGCCATAAATCCACCTTGAGAGCAGCATTTGCCAGCGGCAGAAGTGATCAACCTGTCGCTAGGCATTTTGTCAACAATGGACACAACATATCCATGCTCAAGTACATGATCATTGATCATGAACCTGATAACTTGCGCAGAGGTGACCGTTCACTCCGCCTCCTACAGAGAGAAGCCAGGTGGATACACCGGCTTGGTACTTTGTCCCCTAAAGGTTTAAATGAAGCTACAGGCTTCCATTGCTTTTTGTGACTTTTGCACCACTCAGCATAGGCATTATACCACACCGTTATGCCTCCTTCTATATAGCCCCATACATCCTCATTCATGTATGTATACTGTACGTGCATTCTCACAGCGTTTACTTAAGCAGTAGTATGCTTCACTTTACTATACCATTCCATCATGTATGCTTTCCGTTTGTATATTTTACTATTTTTTTACATTACTTTCTGTTTCTTTTTTGTTCATTTATGTTTACCACACGTATTTTTGTTTATAACAGGTCTCCATGGTTACCGGGAGGGTGGTGCACGCCTATGGGCTAGATGTGAAGATGACGCAGCAGGAAGTAGGCGACCAGACATAGCCACAACGCTGGCATCACGTTGTCCTAGCAACCAGCGCTGGTAGATCGTGTCATCACCTGGGCGTGCTGGACCTGACCGTAAGCCGGTGACCGGGTGCACGGGGGGTGAGTTGTATGTTTGTCTGCCTATATATTCATGTATTGCATATCACTCTTTATCCTGATGAAGAAGCATTAAAGCTTCAAAAACGTTTGATCACTACTGAGTGTCTTTGAAGTTTATTTAGTCTCCGTGGGTGCGTGCATTATCTCCGCTGGATACCAGGCCGTTTGTGGCCATTTGCACTGGCACTGGAGCCAGACATCAGACTTATTGGGAGTGCCTTCCCCCTGTGACTCTCTCTCTCTCTCTCTCTCTCTCTCTCTATACATATATATATAGATATATATATATATATATATCTATAAATTCACACACAAAAGCACTGATCGTAATACGATTTTAAAATATGACAGTTTCCACCCAGTGTCATTACATAGGGGATTGCCATATTCACAGATGCTGAGACTTGAAGGATCAACAGTGATCCTGACCAATTAACTTTGGATTTAGATTTGATGGTAAAAAAGTTTGTACAGAGAGGGTATCCTGAAGTAGATCTATTGAAAGCCAGAGATAAAGTATTATCTATATCAAGGCAGGATGCTCTTAAATCCTCCAAAAAAGCAAGTGACACCCAGATCCAGAAAATTATGTGGGTTAACAGGTTCTCTATGTCCAGTGATATTATGACTAGACATGTTAAACGTTTTTGGCCAACTGTCACTACTGATAAAGATCTGTCTAGTTTAACCAATGCCCAACTTATGCCTGCATACACTAGGAACAGGAACCTTTAAAGATATTTTGGTAAAGTTAGATGTCACAGAAATTACTAAAAAAGTGACACCAGCTCATTTCATGACTAGACAACCAGGTTGTTACAAGTGTGTGGGGTGTACTACATGCAGTTCGAGGCTTACGGGTAGTTACATCACACATCTATACACTGGTAAAAAATTAAAGATTCAACATCCTGTTACTTGCACCAGTAAATTTGTTATATATATCCTGTCTTGCCCATGTGGTTTATACTTTGTGGGCAAGACAGAGACACAATTCAAAGAGCGGATGGCGAATCATCGCTCATCCATCAGAGCCGCCATCCGCACAGGTTCCAGTGAACAGTCGATGGCGCGGCACTGTGCGCTGAAAGGCCATAGTGTCGCGAGCATCAGGTCCAAAATTATAGACCATGTGCCTCCTTCCATCAGAGGGAGCAACCGTGGAAAACGTTTGCTACAAATGGAGTGCAGATGGATCTTTAAATTAGAGACCCTTGCGCCAAAGGGGTTAAATGAACAACTTGGGCTGCACTGTTTCCTGTGAATGTAATCATCATATATTTATTATGCACTGTTATGTTTTTCTGCTTGTGTAGATGCACTAAATTAATGTATAAAAACAACGCGTAGGAATTTGTCTATTAAATTATAATTTGAATATATTGATTGCCCGTCATAGAGTGAATTGATAAAAGAACCTTGAGTATATTCATTAGCGGCGGTGATTGACCCAGTAATTTGCTATGTTTTTAATGATATTTGTATTGTATTGTTCTTTCTTGAATTTTTTCATAATAACACTGCACTTGGCACTTTAAACCACGTATCTGTCTCACACGTTGCGGTAACCTAGACAGCGCCTAGCGTGGTTTGGCGTTGCTAAGTGACCAACTCAGCTGAGTGGCGCTGTAGGTGACGTCAGACGCGTGAACACGCCGCTGAACAGCTGATGTAGTGATTTAAACACTTCTGTTTTAACAGCACATATGTATGTTATATTCACTGATTGATAGGAGGAGTCACTATGGGTATATATATCACTTTGTATGCACTCGTGAACTATCCCTGAGGACGAGCGGTAATGCTCGAAACATTTGTTGGATGGATTGTTCCTGAAATAAAAGATTTTTTCGGTACTTGTGTAGTTTCACGGCGCCACCGCGCGCACAGTGAAACTTTGAAACTTGGCAGTCTGCCAGACTCTGTGTTTACTGTGCGCGTGCCGCTCTAGCTGTTCTCAGCGCAGCGCGTGGCTGCTTTCCTTATGTAAGCTACGTTATCAGCATAGAGCTGGGCAGCAGCAGTGCACCCAGCGCTGACAGGTCACTGTGGTACTTGTAGTTCCACAGTGAAATAGGCAGTCCTGCGCACTGCTAACAGCCCAGCAATTTAGACTCCTCTGGCAATTTAGAAGTCTAGATTTAGACGTCTAAATCCAGACTCCCTGCAAACCGCTAAGATGGGGGCATCTAAATTTAGACGGTAAAGCGTCTAAATTTAGTAGGGTCTAGGGGTACACTATTAAACCTGTTCACAATGACACTAGTCGACGTAACAGCTGTCGACCTTGTTAATTCTACTATGCACGCCAACCCGAAGCGTGGCGAGCGCAGCGAGCCCGCGAGGGGCGGCGGTACGCGTCCTACGACCTTTTCATACCCCCACTATCCCTGTCGGCATGGAGGTGATTTTATAAAGTGTGGCGAGCGCAGCGAGCCACCGAGCTCGAAGCGTGGCAAGCGCAGCGAGCCCCGCGAGGGGACGCGGATACCTGTGAAGCCCGCAAGGGGACGTGGATACCTGTGAAGCCCGCGAGGGGACGCGGATACCTGTGAAGGTATCCGCTGCGCTCGCCACTAAAATCAACTCCAAGCCGACGTGGATAGTGGGGGTATGAAAAGGTCATAGGATGCGTACCGCTGCGCTCGCCAGGCTTCGGGTTGGCGTGGATAGTGGAATTAACAAGGTCGACAGCTGTTACGTTGACTAGTGTCACGCGCACAGTAAACACAGAGTCTGGCAGACTGCCAAGTTTCAAAGTTTCACTGTGCGCGCGGTGGCGCCGTGAAACTATACAAGTACCTTTTTTTCACTAACCTCCGAGTGACACCCTGGCTTTGAACAAGCTTATTGGACTCTCTGTTTATGGGTGATACCCATGGGAAGGCACCGGAGTGAGTAACCATTACACCATCCAGAAAGGAGAAGTGCCGGATTCACTGGTCTATATATATATATATATATATATATATATATATATATATATATATATATATATATATATATATATATATATATACACACATGTATACATATATACATACACATACACTGAGTTGCCAAATTATTATGACCACTTGACACATACGCAGATCGGCCATGACTTCACATTGTTGCCGCTAGAGGGTGAGATAGCTATAAAAAGGGAATGCAGGACAAGTGAAGCATCAATTACACTGTCTCTTTTGAAGAAATGGGCAAAAAACATGATTTAACCAAGTTTGAATGCGGAATGATTGTAGGTGCTCGAACTGTATCAGCAAAATGGCTGCACTTGTGAAGTGTTCGAGCGAAGCAGTTATTAATGTTTACAGAGAGTGGACTACCAAACTGAAAACTGGGTCTCAACGTCAGATTTGTGGTTGCTGCAGGCTACTGAATGCTCGATCTGAAAGGAGACTTGCCAGAGTTGTCCAGTCCAACAGAAAAGCAACAGTACGTCAATTTGCAGGGATTCTTAAACAAGGAGCAACTGCGAAGGTCTCTGAACAAACTGTTCACCGCACATTACACTGTGTAGGTTATGGAAGCCGATGACCTATTTGAAAGAGTATGCCTTGAACAAGAGCAGACATCTCCAGGTCGCAAAGGAGCACAAAGATTGGACAGTAGATGACTGGAAAAGGGACATGTGGTCAGATGAATCGTGTTTTCAATTACACCATGCAGATGGCAGGGTGCATATATGGAGAAAACAGCACAAAAGCATGGACCCCAACTGCATTGCTACAACACTTCAAGCTGGTGGAGGCAATCTTATGGTTTTGGGGATGTTTTCTTGGCATTGTATGGGTCTTTTGATTCATGTGGTACAACATCTGAATAGCCAAGGATATTTGAGTGTTATCGCAGATCAAAAACATCCTGTTATGTTAATGATGTACCCTGCCGGGGATGGATACTTCCAGCAGGACAATGCTCCCTGTCATAAAGCTGCTATTGTCCGAAGATGGTTCGAAGAGCATGACAGATAATTTACCTTGCTTGGTTGGCCTGCACAATCACCAGATCTCAATCCAATTGAGAATCTGTGGGATGAGATCGAACGGGCCATCAGGCAGCTGGATCCAGTACCATCAAATCTTAAGGAATTGGAAAGTGCAGTATATTGGATATGGTCTCAAATTCCGTATACCACCTAACAACATCTCATAGATGTCACTCTTTGAGTGACATCAAATTTATTCTGATAGATCATGTCCCTCCCCTTCGCAGGGGTGGTGACAGGGATGGTATTTTACTAAAAATGGAAACCAGAAGGATACACCATCTGCAAACAGTTAAACCTTATGGTTTAAATCAGGGGTCTTCAACCTTTAGGACCGAGTGGGCCACATAAAAAAATTCAACTAAGCCCGAGGGCCACAAAGTTATACTGAGGTGTTTTAACGAATAAACATTTCTAAATGCATCCAGCTCACCTCACCCCCCCCCCCCCCCAAAAAAAAACATTTCAAAATGCAGCCTGCTCCCCTCACCCCCCCCCCAAACATTTCTAAATGCAGCCTGCTCACCTCACATGAACCCCCCCAAAATAAACATTTCTAAATGCAGCGAGGTCACCTCGCACCCCCCAAAAACATTTCTAAATGCAGCCTGCTCATCTTCAATGACCCCCCCAAAAAAACATTTCTAAATGCAGCCTGCTCACCTCACATGACCCCCCCAAACATTTCTAAATGCAGCCAGGTCACCTCACACACACACACCCCAAAATGCAGCCTTCTAAGCCAGCTCACCTCACCCTCGCCAGCTCACCTCACCCCCACCCCCACCTTCAAAAACAGACAGCTCACCCTCTCCATAGGCACCTGTCTCAGTGTCCCTTGCAGAGGGCGGTGGCTGCTGCTGCTGCTGGCGGCGGCGGCGTCTGTGTTTGCTACTAAGCAGGGACAGGTGCTGGCTGAGGTGCGCGGCTGGCGGCGGTTGTCAGTCTCCTCCCGGCTGTCTGAAAGGGCACGGGCGGGACGTGTGCGCGGTGTCAGGAAGTGGACAATGCGCATGTCTGCGCACAGTCCCGCCCGCCACAGCCTCCACGTCACCCAGCAGCATCCTCCGCCGCGTCACTCTGCTAAGAGGACAGCGCGGAAGGATTTTTTTTTCTTTTCATGCAGCAAGAATCTTTTGACTGGCAGGCCAGGCAAAACAAGTCGGCGGGCCACGGGTTGAAGACCCCTGGTTTAAATGAACACTGTAATTGGAATGTGTTATATTAATCTGTTTTTGTGTCCTATTGTATGTCATTGATGCACTCATTGTAGTTCATTTTTGTTGTTTGCACATGGTATTCATATATTCATTTATATGTCCTTTCATTTCCAGTGGTGACTCGCCCGGCGGCTGGGGATAGCATCTTCCGGACCGGGTTGTCTCCTAGCAACCGGCGTCGGAGTGAGGACTAGTCACACCCGGCTGTCGGACGGTCAGCATGGATGTGTAAGTATATATTGCTCTCTCCTGCAGCAATGTGGGTTGTATGTAATTCTTTGGGATGACCTCTTGTCTTGAAGAAAATGCCTTTACGGCATTGAAACGTCAACCCGTGTGAGGTTTACCCAGTTGACCCTTTTTTCAAATATACAAGTATTTTTACAAGACCTCTGGAGTGACTTCCTCATTTATTTCATATATATATATATATATATATATATATATATATATATATAGTTGGGCAATTAGAGGCAGGCACACCATTGCAATGACATTTCAATAAATCTTTATAGTGAGAAAAGTTCAGTAAAGTCCATCTTGCAGCAGATCATCAAACAAGGCATATATCCATACTTATCAGCAGAATGACAAGGAGAAAACACCATTGTGCAAGTCAGCCATGCTCTACAGCTGTTTCGGCAGGTGGGTTGCCGTCGTCAGGAGCATCTCCTCATGCTCACTAAATTAACTAATATTAACAGTGAAGATTTATTTCATGTATTGATCAATGCATTTAAGCCTGCAGCCCCCCTCACGGGATCCCACTTTTCTGCAGGTCCTAACACTATTGTTTAAAATTAGTACAATAAAGATAGCTATCATATTAATGTATGATTTCAGACATGTGATCTGGTCTAATGCTCACAGTAGACTAGGCTTTTAAATGTGATGCAATTGCAAACACACCTGTTGCAAAGCATCTAGGGAAATAGCTAACATAAGCTATGAAAAATAAGTTAAAACAGGGTGCATGAGAGAATGTGACCACAATGAGACTAAGTAAAAAAATGTATCTAAAACAATATATACACTTAACATCGACACTCACTTTCCTAGTTTTGAGGGGCCCTATGGTTTATGACCACATTGTTTAAATAGAAATTGCTCGGCACTCAATAAATTAGCTAATATTAATGAACAGTGGATATTTAGTTCACGTGTTGATCAATGCATTTAAGCCTGCAGCCCCCTTCACGGGACCCCATGCAATCATGCTCCTGATGACGTCAACATCTATGCTGAAACAGCTGTAGAGCATTGCTGACTTGCAGTGGTATTTTCCTTATGTCATTCTGCTGATAAGTATGAATTTACAACTTGAATATTTTGTCTGATGTCTCCACTTCAAGATGGATTTGATGGAACTTTTTTTCACTATAAAACCTTTTTGAAATGTCATTGCAATGGTATGCCTGCCTCTCATTACTCATCAGTATCACCTTTATATGGTCTGAGCACCAGCTCATTGTGTTGAGAAGTGTGCAGATTGCAATTGCCTGAATGAATAGATAGATAGATAGTTAGTATTTAGAGAGCCAGCAACATCATTGCAAAATGTGTAAATTTATTTAGGCATAATAAAGTGCAAAAATAGGCAAAAAGCAAGGAGGAGAGTTCTACTTAGCAGCATAGTGAAGAGAAGATAATTTAGGCATGACTCCTCCAAAGCCAGTAATGGCTCTGACAGCTGTTTCAGTGTGTGATACACCTTACCCATGACTAAGGTGTATATCGCACACCGAAACTACTGTCGGCGCCGTTACCGGCTTTGGTGTTTGCAGCTAAAGTCTCATGGTTTGGCGATTGTTATATATATATATATATATATATATATATATATATATATAACAAACGAAACGCCATACGGAGAGGACAGAGTGACATCCACATTCGGGCAGACCGGGACAAGTAGAGGAGCGGCTATATCCCATGCCACAGCAACAGCTGAGCGTTGGATGTTCTCCTGACTGCTTGTGTTCCACGCGGTGCCGATGTCCTCCTGGCTCTGACCCATGCTGGCAAGTTGATTGTTTTAATTCCCCATATATGTGAGCATTTATTATAAGTAAAGAAATATTTCCATTTGGCTCATGTTGCCCTCTAGATATGTTTGTTACCATAATCGTATCTTAGGAACCATTATTATTTACTGTATTACATGATCAGTTAATTGGTTATTTAAGCAAAGTATCGTTGTGTCACTTTTCACCAGTCTATTTAATTTCTAGTTTCTGGTTGAAGTACATTCTATTTATTAAAAGTGGAATGAAACTTTCAATATACAAATATAGCTAACAAGTATTATATTGTGGTAACTTAGAAACATTTTAATTAACTTTATATGTAAACTATTGTTCTGTATTTCAGGTTGTTTTGGGGGGTCATGTTTTGGTTTCCAAACTACTTCAGATTCACAGCTGAAATAATTAAGAAAAAGGAATGGTTACCTTATATAGAAAGACTAGATATAGCCTACTTTTTAACATAAGAAAAATGGCACCTTAGAGGTAACCTAATTAGTTTTTATAATTAAAATAATGTAGACTGTGTAGGTAAAACGATGGTTAGCAATTCAATTGTAAAAAATATATAGATTTTGATTATCATTGAAGTGGTTTTCACAGGAAAGGTAATATAAGACCATAGAGTTCCGTATCAAGGGAGGCAAGGATGGCCAATTGTGATATCATTATGAATATTAGAATGCATTATTGGGATATTTAGCAGGTAATTGATCATATTGTCATTTGATTTAAGTTTAAGAAAAATATATTTGTTATGTAGAACGAAAAAAATGGGAGCATCCTTGATAAATTTTTTGTTTCCTTCTACGGGACATCAACATCTGTTTACCACTAGAACATCCTGATTTTACTGAATTATTTTATCTTGTCTGATATGTCAATTATGCAAAGAGGCATTATATACAGATATTTATCATTGTACTAGTTTAATAGAATAGTATAAAACAAGGTTAAGGGCCAGATGTATCAAGCTTCAAAAAGTGATAACATGGAGAGTAATAAACAGATAGCCAATCAGCTCTAAACTGCCATTTTACAGGCTAGGTTTGAAAAAATGACTGGTATGAGCTGATTGGCTGGTTGTTTATTACTCTCCATTTTATCACTTTTTTAAGCTTAATACATCTGGCCTTATATCTTGTAATTAGTCCGTTTGTTCAATAATATGATGACAAGACACAAATATATATGATTAATTACATAGAATAGTTATCATAAAACCATGTAAAGCATTAGAATCTAGGGTTAGTTAAAGCACCAAAATATTTGCTATATTGTAGTAGTCTCAGTTGCTGGTGTTCCAGCTATATCTGTGTAGCAATTTTGATCCTTACAAAGAACAGATGACAGCGAAGTAAGTAAAGCAGCATAGATCCTTAACATGCAAGTTACAAATAAATAAAGGATAGTCTTTTTTCTTATTGAGTGGTATTTATAAATTAAAGCAGCAGTACCTTAAAAGCTCCAATAATGAGCTAATGTCCAGTCACTGACAGGTCATATTTGCAGTAAATGTAAAGTGTGTTACCTTAACAGCAGGAACAAATATCGGGGATAAGCTTTAATATCCAGCGCAGTCATAGGCGTGCGCAGCCCATTTTATTAGAGGGTGCACCATGGGGGGGGGGGGGTGTCCATCACATCTATTGGGCGTGTCCATCACCGCCTATGGGCATCAATGCAAACTAAATAGGTGACTTAGTTATGTATATGCACTTCAGAATACTAAAAACAGGGACAGTGCGAAGGTGCGCTACAAAAATTTACACTGTAATGCCCATTACACATAATGCCACACACAGTAATGCCCATTACATATAATGCATTGCACAGTAATGCCCATTCTACATAATGCCATCCAACATAATGCTCATTCCACATAATGCCACACACCATAATGCCCATCACACAGTAATGTCCATTCCACATGCCAGGGCTTGACAAATTTTTGTAAAAAAGGGACCATAGGGACAGTGCGCGCGCCGAAAATTTTCACCGTAATGCCTATTACACGTCACACAGACATTACATAGTATACCACATGCCATAATGCCCATTATATGTTGTGCCTCACACGGTTAAGCCCATTACGTCTCAGACCGTGATGCCCATTACACATTATGCCACACACCGTGATGCCCATTACACATTATTACACATTATTTGACACAAGTGATGCCCATTACACGTTATGCCACACACCATAATGCCCATTACATGTTGCGCCTCACACCGTGATACCCATTACAAGTGCGCCTCACACCGTGATATCCATTAGATGTTGTGCCTCACATCATGATGCCCATTACGTCTCAGACCATCATGCCCATTACACATTAAGCCACACACCGTGTTGCCCATTACACATTATGCCACACACCCTCGTGCCCATTACACATTATGACACACACACCGTAATGCCCATTACATATTATATAAAACAGGACAGACGGGGGCAAAGATGGACAGATAGAACAATATAGATAGACAGATGGACCAGGGGAGGGGCGAGCACAGATGGATGGATGGGGGGGTAATAGACAGATGGGGACAAAATACCATATTGGGGGACAGACTAACGGATGGAGGGGCAGCATAGACAGAGGGAAGAGTTGGGGGGGCAAAGGAAGGAAAGGCTGGGAAGAGCAAGGGGGGGTTATATATATGTAAGTACAGTATGTGTGTGAGTATATACATACATATATATATATATATATATATATATATATATATATACACACAAACTCTTACTGTACTTGTAAATGTGCTGCCTGCCTTACTTTCACTTATGTAGATGTTTGGTGAGGCAGACAGTCTGTGCACAACGACTCCTGCAGGTCCACGGCCACGCCTCCTTCCTTCTCTCTGCAGCCTGCGTGCTCAGCCAATCACTGAGCCGCAGGCTGCTGTGTCAGATGTGATTGGACAGCTGAGCCGTCGCTCAGCTGTCCTGTCCTATACGGCGCCGGCACCCTATATGGTGCTGTCAATCAGCAGGACTCCCGGGACCCAGAGCAGAGCGCAGCGCGATAAGTAAATACACAGCCTGTCCTGCACAGGCGTCGGCGCCCACCGCAGACCCCGCTGGCGCTTGCTCCTCCAAGCAGCCGCGGGGTCTATCTGGCTGCAATCGTGCGGGTGCGCGGGGGTGCCCGATCATTAGGAGGTGCCTGTGCACCCCTGGCACCGCCCGTGCGCACGCCTATGAGCGCAGTCCGAAGAGCTGCCTGCAACACTGACTATGCAGCCTGATGATGCTGATGAAAGGAGGATGCAGACGCTGTGGCCAAATATGTCTGCCATGCTAGTAGTGGCCTGGGGTCTGTGGCATTAGCTGGCCATCTCTGACCCCCGCACTTAATAAGCTGAGGTCTGCACTACAGGTGCAGGCTTGGTCCGGCAGGTGGTGTGTGAGCCTTGTGAAAGTGTGCATGCTGGGAGCTCTCCTCCCTCATCCAGCACCCTAGTGTGAGTGCACCACAATACCCTGACTTCCCCCTACCCCACCGTGTTTCCCCCAAACACCAGCAGCATCTGGTACTTTTGGACCCACTTGGATTCACACTCCTATCATTGCCAGTATAACATCACCAATAAAGTCCATTTGTTTCAATCTCCAATTCCATTGATTTTTTAAACATTAGAGTTACAACCTATGCCACACCCACCCATCCACAATTATCCAATCTTCCACATCACCTTAGGTTTACATAAGGGCAGAGCGCAGTACCACCAACCTCTCCTCCTTGCTCAAAAACAGGCCGGTCACCTGCCAGTACTGCAGCTAGCCCCACTCCTCAGTACCTCAGTGCGCTGTTTACCCATATTATTTATATTTATGCTGGTAGCTGGTGGATGGCTACTTCTGGGTTAGGAACAAGGCTGTAGTAGGGAAGTTGAAGTGTTTCGTCTCCAAGGTTACCTGGAGATTTTTTTTTTTAAATGCCACTATAGATTACTATTATTCTAATAAACTGACCAACTAGTGCAATGACAAATACCTGTGTATAATTTCCATCCTATTAGGCAAATTTAGCTATCTTGCAGTCATTTGCTGTTGTAGATTACAGTAATTAAATTGATTCTAACAGCATCAGTGACCAGAAGGTGGACTACTACATTCAAATTTTCTGTAAGGAGGTATCTCAAAATAGCTTTAACTGTATATTAAGCTTATATTATAACAGAAATAAAATGTTCACTTTGAAATATTGTATTAAGGGCAAAGTAGATCTTTGAGAGACCTAGTGTGATGACACAGCAATGCATACAGATTAGATACTATAACCCAAATCTACTGTATGGATCAGCATTCTGTCAATTATCATTTTCTTAAACACAAGTACTGCTTTCAGAATTTCTCTCTTCAACCTTGGATTTAGTTTTCTGTTCCTTCATAAATAAAACAATGCCAAGTACTCCTAAATTAACTTGTCATACCCATCCTGCAATGATCTTTTGGGTGTTCCATTCTAGTGATGTGCGGTGGGGTGAGGCAGGTGAGGCCGTATACGCCGGAGTTTGAGTTTATAAAACATGTGAAATATACCAAAAAAAAAAAAATTATATATATATATATATATATATATATATATATATATATACACATACATATTTTTATTATTCTACTCCTTTTTATAGTCAAAACTCTGGAGTTAAAAGCCTACGGCAGGTGAGGCAGTGCCTCATCTGGCTACCCTTTCTGCACGTCTCAGCGAACCTCCATCAGTATATACTGCTGCACATGTGTATAATACAGGCATGTACCCCTGGGCTCATATTTTGTGTGCAAATCTGGCTCTGGTACTTGCCAGTGAGTCCTCTGAGGGATTCAGTATTGAATCCCGACGCCGGAATCCCGACAGCCGAAATGCCGACAAGGGGGGGGACGTGGATCGCCCCCCCTTGCGGGCTCGCTGCGCTCGCCACGCAGCGGGCCCGGTGCCTCGCTACGCTCGGCACGCTATTTTATTCTCCCTCCAGGGGTGTCGTGGACACCCCAGGAGGGAGAAAGTGTCGGCATTTCGGCGGTCGGGATTCCGGCGTCGGGATTCTGAACGCCGGGATCCCGACCGCCGGGATCTTAACTGCATCCCCCTCAGCCATTTACTTCACTGCACATCCCTGTTGGATTCTTCGTATTTTAAGAAATATTTATGGATCTTCTATAATCAAGTGTACAACATCTGCATTGAAACTGCACCTTTACAGCATAGTCCAGTATAACAGCAGGCAACATACGTTTGTAATTAAACTCTTTTTGACACCAATACAACATACAGTACTTGCCTTCTTTTATAGTTGAGGGTGCGGGAATGAGGCCAATGTCCCTAAGCTACACCCCCATGCTGCACAAATATCATGATTTGCGGGTCCGTGGATAGGAGTAGGGCTTAAATGATGCAAAATTATGCTATTCACATAATTTTAACCCCGGTCCCGCTCTGGTGACCAGCAAATTTCGGTATTTGAGTCAGCGAGGAAGGGGGGTATGGGGGCTCCGGGAAGCCAGCAGGAGACTTGCTCACTTCCCCATGGGGCCAGAAGGCAGACCCAATTTTTGGGAGCCTCCTAGCCATCCAGGGAGGGTAGGCAAGTCTGCAATAAAAATGTTTTTAATTTATCCACTGTATTCATCTCTGGGAGACGTTTACCCATTGAAGAAAGTATAGAACTTCTGCAATAGTTGACTAATTATGCCTACTTGACCATCATGTTCACATTTTAAAGGTCACAGACTTTGGGAACTGTCTTGAGAAATAAATGTTGAACTAGGTTGACAGGTGTGCTGATATATGCCTTCATTCATTTCTTTTTACTCTTAAAATAAATATCAGTTCATGCTACTTTATATATTAAAGTAATCATGTAGATAGTAAAGATTAAAATGGTGTTTTTGTACACTGTAACTATACAATTCCCACCATATAATTTTAGTTAAGCAATGCTATGCTAAAACAATGACACTTCCTTCTTCTTCCCTGTGTTGCCACATTTGTGCAAACATATTTATTATTTTTATTATTTATCTATTTATTTCTTATATAGCACAGCATATTCCATTGCGCTTTACAATAGGAGACAGTTATACAATACACTGGGAATTTACAGACAGTAAACGGTATGAGGTCCCTGCTCGCAAGCTTACAATCTATAGGGAAATAGGCATTAGATCCACCAGAATGCAAAGGTTCTTGGTGTGCTGTATAATACGGTGACCCAGCAGTTTGGCCAGGGGTCAGGAGGATGGAAAATGTGAAAAAGAAAGAGTGGATATATGTGGACTGTACAGCAGGGATGTGATTGGATAGGAATGGTATATGAAGGTTATATGGCTAGTTCTGGAATTTGGTAAGCTTGCCAGAAGAGGTGAGTTTTCAGGAAGCGCTTGGAGGTTTGGAGAATGGAGGAGAGTCTTATTGTGCATAGGAGAGCATTCCACAGAGTGGGTGCAGTCTGACAAAAGTCCTGCAGTCAGGAATGTGAGCGAGTAACTAGTGTGGATGAGAGTTGTAAATAGGAACATTTGTGTTCCTCTTGTGAGAAGCGAAGAGGTCGGGTTGGAAGATATTTTGAGATTAGAGAAGATACGTATGTTTGTGTAGATTGCTTTATGGCTTTGTGTAAATTAATTTTACATTGAATACGGTAGAATACAGGTAACCAATGAAGTGACTGACAGAGTAGCTTTGCAGATGAACTTTTCTACTTGGTAAGAGGAATAAGACTGCAAAGACTATTTGTGTGAAAATCTAAAATGTAGTTGGTTTACAAAATTGTGAAATGCTTGTTTTTTGAACATTAACTTGTTGTTGCAGTAAGTAAATAAATGTATAGGTTAAGAATAGTGGCACCTTCAGTGTGCAAAACTTTGCTGAGTGAGCACCAATATTTACAATGTTCCTATTTATGCATTTACTTATAATGCTTTTGGGAAGGTTTGTCTATATATTCAAAGGAAGAATGCCAGACTCTTTTGCCATCCTGTATGTGGTGTGTGACCTGCTTGCCCCTCCTTGAGCACCCATGGTGTACGGAGAGTGTCCTGCAGTTTCTATATCACCTCACCCTCTGAATTTGACTGTTGGTGGTGGCCACCAGAAACTAGGAATGGTCTGCAGCGATTGGTGATCAGTGCACATATAGCACAGTGTGTGATCCTGATTGCTTGTGGGAAGGTAAGGTGTAGTAGGAATCAAGATGTAAAGACATTTTATTGTGGAGGTCACACACTTTTGTGTACTCTTGTGTAGTTGGGGTTGCCCCTTTTCAGATGAGCCCCTCTCAGAGTTTTCCCTATGAGTGTGGACACTTTTGTTGCTGGACTAGGTAGACCTTCACTTTCTCTGGTTCCATTAGATAGTCAGTAAGCAGAATTGCAGTGTTTCAATTATGTCACCATCCCAATATTCACCAATGGGTTTCTGTTGTTGTGTTGTGTTTTCTCTTGGGTTTACATTTGTCACTGTTGCTTCAAGTAAAGTACAGTGGGCTGTATTATTGACCAAAAGGTCTAAGGAGTGAATATAACTAAATGTAAAAGCAAAACACCTGAATTTCCAGGCCATCCATACTCATTTAATTATCCCTAGTATATGAAAGATGGTGTGATAGATCACTATAAATAGGTTGACAGTTAATACTCTCTTTTTCTCTCTCAAATGAGAAACAGGAAATTACTCTTATTTATTTATTAACAGGTTCTTATATAGCGCACACATATTCCGCAGCGCTTTACAGAGAATAGTTATGAGCAAAAACACATAACGAATTACAGCACAAGACAGTTAAGGACAAGTACATGATTTATATGGATAGTTGCATCAGGGCTTGGTTGGAGACAGAGTAGGGATTGTCACAGGTGTGGTGCACCACAGGAGAAGAAACTATTACACATTAAAATTTACCTTTTTATTGGGTTAAATTAAAACTGCGAAATATAACAAACTACATGAAACATTGAACTATGTGATTACAGTGAATGTTAAAAACTTGCACGTGCCGTGCTTGCATGTACTGACTCTTTATTGCAGAGATCTCTTTAAATGTGTTACCATCACCCTTTTATTGCTTATGGCTGGATTTGCCTATATATACAATGTGGTAGGGTTGATTGCTGAAGGCATATCTAAAGGATCAAGTCTGTGTTGGTTATGTCTGTGTTTAACAAAGATTGGTCTGGCCTTAGACTTTTTTTCGGACGTGGTGAGGTCAATCAGTTTAAATTTTCTACCCAGACTTCAAACTGTACCCACAAGTAAAAACATACATTGACCTGGTGAGAAAATATCTTGACTCATTAGAGAAACACAAATCCCCTTATCTCCCAGGCAACCTCACTAGAGTGGAAAGACAGGCCATCAATGAGATCAGTAAATGGGATGACACTGTCATTAAACCTTCTGACAAAGGAGGCAATGTCGTTTTGTGGGGTCGTGATAAGTATACCCGAGAGTTGGAACGCCAGCTCAAAGACAGGAGTTGCTATCAAATACTAACATTTAACCCACTAGACAAATATCAAGAACAATATAGGAGAATCCTGAAGGAAGCAACAGAAGATGGTGTCATAAACAAATCACAATCAGACTTCTTAGAAGTAAACCACCCACGGGTAGCAACACTGTATCTGCTACCCAAGATTCCCAAAGATGATAAGAATCCACCTGGGAGACCGATAGTCTCGGGTGTGGGGGGAATTACAGAAAATGCAAGTAAATTCATTGACCATTGGCTACGAAAATATGTCTTAGCATTACCATCTTACATTTGCGACACGATGGATGTCTTAAACAAGACTCAAGATGTTATACTCAACAAGAACTGCTGGCTCATCACCTGTGATGTAGAAAGCTTGTATACAAGCATAATTCATGAACATGGCATCAATGCCATTAGATACTTTTTAAGTATGGAACGCAATGATGCCTTTAATGACCTGCTAGTCAGACTACTTGAATTTGTACTCAAGCGAAACTTGAACAAATGACCAGTTCTACCTCCAGGTGCAGGGGACTGCAATAGGGAGCGCTTTTGCCCCAACCTATGCAAACCTGTACCTGGGGTGATGGGAGCGAGAGGTGGTATTTTGCGAAAACAATGAATCATTCACCCAGCATGTTCTGATGTGGTTGAGATATATAGATGACCTGTTGATTATAGATGACCTGTTCATACAATTCATTGATATTCTCAACCACAATCAATACAATCTCAAGCTGACATATGATATCAGTCAGGAATCTGTTGCCTTGTTGGATCTCAAATTGACTATTGAAAGAGATGGACATATCTCCACGGATTTATACAGAAAACAGACCGCTACCAACTCAATCCTGCATCACATCAGCTCCCACTTTTCACCTGTCCTTAAGGGTCTCTCCCAAAAGGAGAATTCCTAAGGACCAGAAAGAATTGCTCAAAAGAAGAGACCTATTTGGTGAGAGCTGAGGAAGTGGGACGATGACTAAAAGATAGGGGATATAGTAGGGCAGTTGAGAAATCAGCCAAGGAAGCTGGCAAATACAACAGAGACCAACTATTGACGCCACGAACTAGAGAGCCCCAGGAACCCAGTGAAGAATTACAGTTCATAGGCACATACTGCCAAGAATGGAGGACTATCCAGGGAATCCTTAATAAACACATGAATGTTCTAAGAACTGATAAAGATCTAGAGAGCATCCTAGGTGATCACATTCAGATGAGCTGGAGACACAGCAAAAATCTGAAGGATATACTAGTACATAGCCACCTGGAAAATAACATACCTATTACAAGAAGTAGACTAAATGAAGGATCCCACAAGTGTGGCAATTGTAAAGCATGTCCAACCATGATTACCACCACGACTTATACGGACAAGTTTAACAAGAAATGGAAAATTAAAAACCATATCACCTGCACCACTTCAGGAGTGGTATACAATCTCAAGTGCCCTTGTAACCGTATGTATATAGGGAAAACAATCAGACCCCTTAAACAAAGAATTCTGGAGCATATGTCAAGCATAAGAAATGCGAACAGGGACAAAATTAATATGAAAACTCTGACTCTGGTAGCAAAGCATTTCCTCAAACATCACCAGGGCACCCCAATAGGCCTACAAGCCTTTGGGATGCTCCATGTTAATCTGGGAATCAGAAAAGGTGACACAGATAGAGAACTTTTAAAGCAAGAAACAAGATTTATTTTCCTCATGGATACCATGGCCCCAAAAGGCCTTAACGAAGAAAACAGTTATGCAGCCTTTCTTGGATAAGATAAAACATCAGAAATCAATTATTTTTTCGGATGGAAATAAAACATCATCAATTAATTATTAATCCAATTAGGTCTCCAAACCAATCCACAAACATTGAATAAGGAAGATGCACACAACTCACCATTGTTGAATTCCTTCTTCATCCTCACTTAACTGATATTGTATTAATGAGAATTATAAACATGTATTACAGTACCTATATCCCACCCAAGACAATAATGTAAATCACATAAAGGAAATATAATCTTTAACATTATCACAATCTGCGTGTTTTTGTTTTACACTCTTGTGTGTTGTTTTTTCTTTCACATTACTCACTACACCGATCCTGTATATATGGCTCTAACACTTATCAACATTCACTAAAAAAATCAAAGGATATACGAATTATAAACAACTCTATCTCTAAAAGATTCTAAAATCTACACACTCATACACTTTGTACCCCCCTTTTTTCCTTTCACCCTCAAAATATTAGTATCACTCTAGGCGTACCTCACATCACTGGTACCCTAAACTATATCACCGTCCACATGGATATACACACCAGTTGTTGCACCACAATCCCAATAAATACTTGCATATAAGGAGGAGATGATCAACCAATTAATAAAATGAGAGCAAAGCTGGGAACAATTCTCCTGGTACAATACAGTACGAACGAAGTAGTATTAAAAAAAGTATAATAGAAAGAAAGGTGCTGCACACAATCCTCAGGTATAGGTTCAATATACAGTACCAATCCAGCATCCAATTATAATAAATTATGGTAATGATCAATTTACAAAGAGACATGGAGATATGCTTACTAACCTCTGCTTTAAAAGTGGGATATAACTCCTCACACCACCAGACGATATCTATGTACGGCGTAACATAAAATTTTCACCTTAGTACAATGTATAACCACCAATACAAAACAATATTATAACCAAGTAAAACATAGTATGATACGACATTCATAAAAATTATTATACATCTAATACAATGCCGCATAAAATAATGTATGTTGAGTATGGCCAAAAATCTGTCACACTCTCCGTTGCTAGATGCTTATTCCCATATATAAGGATTTATTGTCAAAACGGAGATAGCCAGACTAATCAAGTATATAGAAATCTTGTGACTCGATCCAAACCATAATACACAGTATAAGGTTTGTTTTTAAAAAAGTCATTTGTGTTAACACAAATCAGGAGAAACGATACAAATACACACAAATAAAATAAAACCATTCAAATCAATGTCCTAGTAATTGCCCAATCACATCAAACCATAGAAGCACACGTCACACCAGTAACATGGTGGGCGTGGAGAAAGGCTAGGAAGACTTCTGATAGGAGGATTCAAACAAGTTTCTGTCCATATAAACCAACAGTGCTGGTTGCCCTGAGGAAGATCTGCGAAGCGTACGCCGGCAATTACTGCCTTGCAGCCACGTTGCATGTACTATACTCCAGTCTGTGTCTGAATTTCTAGTCCTTCTCAGGACTCACATGTTACATAGATATCCTAGATTGCGTCTGTAATACTAGTCCTTTTAAAGGAGTCTAATGTACCCAATATATGATACCATGCCGGGGGACTCCTTTGAGCACCTCCGGAGCAACATAACGGAGGCTCTGGGATTCATCCAACCTACTCTTAATTAAAGCTTAAACATGTGCCTGAACAATTTAGTGGCACACTAATTCTGTATACATCTGAACTGTCCCCCACATTATAATCTGCAGCACAAACATACAGATGCCATTCTATTTTGATATACACATGCTTGTCACGATAAATTTAAGGCTACTGTTCACACAGTGAATCTGGCAGGTTCACACAGATCTACCACCTCACCACTGAATTTGTCTGGGGACCAGTTATCATTGAATTAGATACTTGTGACCAAATCTGTCAGGAACACAATATGTTGCCAATCTCAGTGGAAATCTGCCAAAGATAAAAATGATATTAAATTGCAACATTGTGTAAATGGTATCACACACAACAGGAGATTAGCTTAATAGACCAATCAGTTTATGTCCCACAGTCCAGTAAGGACAGAACTGTGAGATCATCTGTGTGGTACTAAAGAAAATAACATAAACAGTAGAATCCAGGTCTGACGTGGAACCCTGCTGGGGTGCTGCCCCGGAACAGATCCCAGGCTATATGATATAGCAATACAATACCTATATAGGAACATTGGCAAAGCACAATAATGCCTGTCTGTGTCTCCAAATAAGTTTGCACTAAATGCATACACACTAAAAGATCGGGAGATACCACTTACTCTGTGATACCCAGCTCTCTAATCAGTAAAACCAATCAATTAAAATGTAAACTGATTGAACTCACCATCTCCAAAAAAAAGTCCAAGGCCAGACCAATCTTTGTTAAACACAGACACAACCGACACAGACTTGATCTATCAGATATGCCTTCAGCAATCAACCCTACCACATTGTATATATAGGCAAATCCTGCCATAAGCAAAAAAAGGGTGAAGATTTAAAGAGATCTCTGCAATAAAGTCAGTACATGCAAGCACCGCACGTGCAAGTTTTTAACATGCACTGTAATCACGTCGTTCAATGTTTCATGTAGTTTGTTATATTTTGCAGTTTTAATTTAACCCAATAAAAGTTACATTTTAATGTGTAATAGTTTCTTCTCCTTTGGTGCACCAACTTCTGTTAATATCTGTCCGTGGTAGCACACCCCTGTGTCCCCACTCATATTCTTAAAATATCTACATTCACAGGGGGCCAGATACCAATATTCATACCTAACTCTTTAGACCTTGTGTAATTGAACCCCCCAAAAAACTGTGTATACTAGTTGCATCAGGGGACAGGACACTGAAGCAATCATCAGGGTGGCAGAGGTTTATATATTCTAAGAAAGGCACTTGAGGAGAGAGGACCCTGCTTGTGAGAGCTTACATTCTAAAGGGTTAGACAGACAGGGGTGACACAGAAGGGGTAGAAGTGACAATAAACAGAAGGTTAGAATGAGAGATGGACAGGTTTTATGCAGGAGGGTGGGAAGAGGTCCGCTTAGTCTTTGATATTTTAAGTTTAAAAAAACACTGGGTCATCCAAGAGTAGACAGCAGAGAGACAGTTGGAGATATGAGTGAGGATAGACGGAGAGCGATAAGGAAAGGAACAGTACATTTCAGTATTATCAGCATAGATGTGATAGTGGAAGTTTAGTGAGCAAATGAGCTCACCCAGAAAGGACATGTAGAAATAGAGAAGAAGAGGACCAAGAATACAATGTTGGTGGACACCTACTATCAATGGAAGAGCAGGAGATGTGAAGTCATTAGAGGTGCAGCTGGGCATTTTCAAAACTGAGAGTGCAAATGCAAGCATTAACAGTGATAGTAAAAGTTGATGCAGATGTAAAAATGTTGATATTCTGGATGAATAGCCAGATTAAGCAGATCTGTAAATACATGTGCACTCATTAATTGGACCCAATCCCCAACCCCCCTACTACAATAAAGGGTAGTGGATAAGTGGAATAGCCTCCCATTAGAGGTGGTAGAGGCTAAGACAGTAGAAAAATTTAAACATGCTTAGGATAGGCATATGAATATCCTTACAAAGAATACGAAGAATATGATACCATGTATCATTAAGAGTTATAAGATGTTCCTCCCTTCACATAGGCAACAGAGATTTGCTATTTAACTTGCAAAATGAAGTTTGTCAATAACACATTTATATCTAAAGCAGAATGAACAATTACCAAAGCATTTAAACTCATCCAGCACCTGAGGTGGACTATTCTGCATCCCTATTCCTCCCTACACACAGGCAAGAGCAGATTTTCCAGATTAATTTGGAAGGTACTTTTGTGAATGACACAGATCAGATATTTAGTTCTGTTTACCTAGACAATTTATATAAATCAATCCCACACATCAAATGAAAAGCTCTGAAGTGCAGTTCAGATATTCAGTTATGATTACCTAGACAAATTATATCAATCAATCCCATATATCAGATGAAATTCTCTGCAGTGCAGTTCAGATATTCAGTTATAAATTCTGTAACAGTGACATGCTTTTGTACATTACAAAGTCAGTTTTTAAGTATAAATTCAAAATAGCTGTCATATTATATAAAACTGTGTTTATCATTCACAAAATGCTTATTAATCACTTCATAAAAAATTCTTCATTCATTTATCCTCCCAAATAAACTCTTTGGAATAATCCGTTTTCTTACTGCAATTGTGTCATGATATGTCATGTGTCCATGATAAAAAATGATAAACTTATGTATATACCATTCTAGTTAGTATATAGTAAAATATTTTGTTTTAAAATGTAGAAGAATAATATTTATGTTAAGGATTACCTAGAAAATTCCATATATTTATGAAAAAAGTATTCATTTCAAGAACATCCTACTGAAGGAGACCAGCAGAAGCCACCATGAATGTACATTTTGTAGAAAATGAGAAGCACCAGCAAAGCAACCCACAATATGCTCTTAAACATCATCCAAAGCATCCAAGTAATTAAGACCCAGATGGCACAGTATTATATGAAAACTGCTTCATCAGTTTGGCAGTTCTCAATCATATGGGCCACACTGCCCCAAAGCATGTCTACTTAGAAGTACAAGAGAACTTCAGATTTGGGGAGGACATACCTCAGTAAATAATCCAGCATCCTCCAGTGGAAGGGCAACTTTTAAGATAGGCCATTAGCATTGGAAGTATTATATTGAAAAACAATCTTCATGAAAGCTATTTTAAAGCAAACAATTACAAAAATGTTTTAATCATATTCTGTTGATTGGGAAAGACCAGTGCACAAGTGTTTCTTAAGACTTATAACAAAGAAAGTAAATACACTTATAAAATACATATATATATATATATATATATATATATATATATATAAATCCTCCTTGTTTAAGGTGGCTGCTTAAAACAAGTGTGTTTGTGAAACACAAATTAAAAAAATGAGATACTGCAAGAAATGTTAAAAGTGCCTTAAAAGTGCCTATTAGTGTAAATTTAAGTACTAATGCATATATATATATATATATATATGTATATATATATATATATATATATATTTATATATATACTGGAGAAGGAACCGCACTCAGTCCAATTAGGAGAGACACAGGGTGGTGCTCCACTTTAAAGTCCATTATTGATGACCTGCTAAAATGAAATAAAACTTTATCTGCGTTTTGCACAATTCTCAGTGCTGGTGAGTGCCTACTTCTTTTTGAAAATGCTATATATATATATATATATATATATATATATATATATATATATATATATATATATATATATATATATACATACATACAGGTGGGTGAGGATTACTCCTAAGAGATAAGTCACCAACGCGGCACTCCAGGGATGTATCATCGTTATACACCTCGATCCCTCATGACCAGGGGCTCCTGGCCATGAAAGAATTTCTGGACTCTCTTGGCAAAGGGTTTACCTTCAATAAAAAACTCTACCTTCAATTGCTTGAACTGGTCCTATGCCGTAACTACTTCCGATTCGATGGTCAAATCTACCTCCAACAGGCAGGCTGTGCCATGGGATCGGCCGTGGCACCGGCATATGCCAATGTCTTCATGGTCGCCCAGGAACGCATATTCTTTCAAGAACAAATTGCCAAAGATAACATCATCCTCCTGTGTCGATATATCGATGATCTGTTCATGCTGTGGCAGGGCATGGCAGATGAATTCGTCGATCTAATGACCACCATCAATGCAATGCCAGGACCCATTAAACTCACATATGCGCATAGCAGCCACACTATCAACTTTTTAGACGTGACTGTGACGTTGAATGAAGGTAACATTAGCACCTCTATCTTCTACAAAGAAACAGATAGGAACACTCTCCTGCTCTCCAGCAGCCATCACCCTCCACCATTGAAAAAGGGATTGGCATACTCCCAAATGCTCCGGGCGGCCCGTATCTGTAGCAATACAGAAACACTTCCGTTACAGCTTGATAACATCATCCTCAAGTTTCATGAAAGGGGTTATCATCTGTCAGCCCTGCATCAGGCTAAAACAAAAGTACTCAAACTTAAACGTGAAGATCTACTTAAACCCAAGAATATCAAAGGGGAAAATGCTAAGGTATTCCCGTGGTCCACCACATTCGACACCAACAGCAGCCTTATACCCATCGCGAGCAAAGCCCTGTGGCCGATTCTAGCCACTGATTCCAAACTACCGTGCTTCTCCAAAATAAGACCGATGACATGCTATAAGAGGGGACGTAACTTGAAAGACCTATTGGTACACACGGACATAACCGGGTTTAATGATAACCAAGCATCCACTAGACAAAGAAAAACCCCGGGATGCTATAAATGCATCAAGTGTATCACATGCAACTACCTGATTCAAGGCTCATCTTTCAAACACCCCCATGAAGATAAAAGGCTACAGATCCGACACATACTGACCTGTAGCACTAGATATATTGTATATATCATAGTATGTCCGTGTGGACTATACTACGTCGGTATGTCCACCCGACAATTCAAGGAGCGGATGGCCGCACACCGCTCGGCTATAAATGCTGCTTTAAAGAACAAACCAATAGACCAGCCAGTAGCGGCTCATTTTAAAGCCAAGGGCCACCCACTGGCATCATTACGCTACTTTATGATAGACCACATTCCACCAATGCCCAGAGGGGGTGATCGCCAGAAAGCCCTTCTAAGACTGGAAGCCAGGTGGATCTATAGGCTCAATACTGTCTCACCCAACGGGCTCAATGAGAGTATCATGTGGAACACACTAACCTAGTCCCCTGTGGTCCAAATACGATTCCCTTTTGGTCGATGTTTTTGGACGATGTTTTTTCCTGATTTTTGCCTATAACGGGACTTGATGGACTGACCCCATCCTGTATAGGGCGATTAACTTATCCATTTTTGGATACCCTATTAACCCCCTCGTTCATATACTTACTTGATCCAAGATGACCCCAGATAAGCCAATCTAGATGTGAAAATGTCTTGCATGTTTTATTGACCTTAAGTTCACTGTCAAGCACCTACGTGCATCACGTATATGCTGCACGTTATACACTCCATTTAATATTGATATTTATACCAGCATTGTTTTTATAATAAGTGTTTGTATGCATCTCTTAATCTCACACAGCACAATATATTTCACTAACAGCACCATTCCTTACTACCGCTGCTACGTGGCGTCAGGTAACCTAGCTACCGTCTGTAAACAACTCACGCTACCCTGTGTGCTTGGCAACGGACGTCAGCGTGTCAGACGTAGCATGGTGACGTCAGATACAGGAAGTAACGTCTGTTCTGCATCCCGCTGGCGGCGTCTCCCGCTCTGAGCCAGTCCACCGGCCACGTACAACGGAAGGAGGTGCCTTCTTGCTGCACACACTGTTATAAGGTAGGACCCTATGTTTGTAATTTTGTATTGCTGTCTGCCTGAGGAAGGGGAACGTTGTCCCCGAAACTGTTGCACAATAAATTTGCCTGTTTTCTCACAAGCCCTGGAGTGCCGCGTTGGTGACTTATCTCTTAGGAGTAATCCTCACCCACCTGTATGTACGATTATCTACGAAGGCACCCAGGCCATTGACCAAGGTACCAGGAGTGCCAGATCGCAAGTATCCTCTATATATATATATATATATATATATATATATATATATATATATATATATATATATTGCGTGTTGGTGTCCGGTACTCCCCGCTCTCATGGTACAATATTGCTGCCCGGGTGCCTTCCTAGTGGTATGGTGACCACAAATATTTTCTCCAAAAAAGCAGGCGTCACTCCAGGTCTTTAGGTGCAAAAATCAAGTAAAGTTTATTACTTCCACGGTCAACGCCGTTTCTACACTATTTTGATGTGATTTCCTATGGTCCTGATGAAGGGTTAATACCCGAAACGGCGTAGACCGTGGAAGTAATAAACTTGACTTGATTTTTGCACCTAAAGACCTGGAGTGACGCCTGCTTTTTTCGAGAATATATATATATATATATATATCTTGGAGGATCCGCACTCACAGCCAGCCAAAGTCATCAATTGGGGTGCTTAACTAGAGTGACAATCAATGTGTCCCAATAATATTCTGTGTATGGGATAATTAATCCACGAAAAGCACTCACCAGTAAAAACATCAATCTTTTAATTTCGTACTTGCTTGTAATAATACATACCTGTAGATCTTACTTCAAGGATCCTCAGATCCTGTAGGTCGACGTTTCGGCCACTAGAGGGCCTTTTTCAAGACAGCTTCAAATACTCACAACTGCACAGTTCAAGGATTTCAAGTACAATGATCTCGGCTGCAATGCTCCTCTTTATAGCACAGTCTGACAGGGTAATTCTGTCCACCTGTAGTAACCTAGTACAGCTGCCTGTGAGGCTCAATCTCACTGTGTCACATGTTGCTGAAATAGGTGAGCCAATAGGAGACCGTTTTCAGCAACATGTGACACAGTGAGATTGAGCCTCACAGGCAGCTGTACTAGGTTACTACAGGTGGACAGAATTACCCTGTCAGACTGTGCTATAAAGAGGAGCATTGCAGCCGAGATCATTGTACTTGAAATCCTTGAACTGTGCAGTTGTGAGTATTTGAAGCTGTCTTCAAAAAGGCCCTCTAGTGGCCGAAATGTCGACCTACAGGATCTGAGGATCCTTGAAGTAAGATCTATGTATTATTACAAGCAAGTACGAAATTAAAAGTTTGATGTTTTTACTGGTGAGTGCTTTTCGTGGATTAATTATCCCATACACAGAATATATATATATATATATATATATATATATATATATATATATATATATATATATATACGAAGTAAAGAATGGGCACTCAGGGACTTTCAAATAGATGGTGAAGGTAGGACAGAATTTGATCCATTACATCAACGTTTCGGGGTCTCCCCCGTCGTCAGGATAAACAAACAGTGGGTGTACAGGTGAGTGAGCAGCCTGTAGGAGGGGGTAAGTAACGGAGGCTATTTATTGCACTTTGTAACTCACCTGTACACCCACTGTTTGTTTATCCTGACGACAGAGGAGACCCCGAAACGTTGATGTAACGGATTCAATTCTGTCCTACCTTCACCATCTATTTGAAAGTCCCTGAGTGCCCATTCTTTACTTGACATGTCTACAAGGGGCTGCAAAGTCCCCATAGTAGGCACCAGGGCAAGCTATATTTGTTAGCTCAAGCTAAGTCCTGAGTGCCGGTCCATAAATTTGGATACATTGGTGTGCACGCTCTCCTGTACCTTGGACCCAGCCGCCACACAGTTCCTGGCACCAGGCAAGCCCTTATCCTTCTCCCAGGCCTGCCTACCTCTACAACTCGTGTGGGATCCTGTCTACCATTGCAGCAAAAACCTCCCCCTCGGCTTAGGGGTCGAGGTCTACAAAGAAGCGAGAGCTCCCTGATTTCCCACGCTGAGCACTTGTGAGCATGACAGCCGCAGTACCGGAATTTCCAGCAGCAGCAGAAGCATACATTTTGCGATGCGACAACCCTGATCACTTTAGCTTCTCAGAAGCTGAGGCTGAGGACATTCTCTATAAAGATTCTGCATTTGCTGAAACTGACATCAACTCTAACAAGGACATCTTTAAGGAACTATTTAAACTCAAAAAACGTGAATTGGATTTCTTATATCATGGGCGGACTCTGTCTGATTATTATAGAAATAAGCAGATACTAAGAGGGTTCAGGGTACACAGCACCCCCACCATCGGGAGATATAGTGTACCCTTCTGCAAAAAGTGGATTTCCATCCTGAACAAATGTTCTATGGACTTAATCCTACTCATTATTGAAGAATCCAAAAGAGAACATTTGCTCACCAAAGCCAAAATTGACTCCTTTGAGGCTACTAACCTTACAACCTTGGCGTCAGACCCACACACCAAGTGGCTTGAAAAACTGCAAGGCCAATTGGATACCTACAAAACAGATCTACTCCGTTTTAAGAAAGAAAAGCTAAAAAAAGTACAAACGGATTACGAACAGCACGCTGTCTACCCATGGCTGGGTAATTCATACAGGCAGCCCATGCGTGGTAGACCTGGGGGTCCATTCAATTACCGCCAACGCCTCCAGCAGTCAAGTACATCTGGCAGTGAGACCGACTCTACCCACAGAAAAGGCCCATCCTCTACCTGCGGTCCAAGCCCTTTAGGGGTAAGCACCAGGACCGGGGGCAAAGCCGGCCCAAAAGACCCACAAGGAGAGGAGGCCAACACCACAGCCAAGGCAAAGTGCAAGCCTCCGCGGGGAACACGGACATAATCTTCAACCTATCGTCTACCCCTTTGACTGACCCAGAAATGCAGGCCCTCAGTAGGGGCTTATCCTTCGTCCCTACCAGAGGCCCGGACAAGTTCCGCTGGAAAGTGGACACTTACAAGTTGTACCGCAACCTTAAACTCAAAGAATAATTTTCAAAACAGGCAGCTCCAACAGCAGAAGTTGTGTTACCACCAGCTATTAGAAACCTCGGCCCGATATCAAGATTTGACCCTCAATCAACGAATGCTTCACTCAAAACTTTCTCCATTTCTCCTACTGGACACATCACTCCTCAGCCCCTCTCCACAGGTATTTTCCAATTTACCCCACACAGAGTGTTTAGCTCTCAAAGATTTAAGTCAACACACAGACATCATTATCCGCAGTGCGGACAAAGGGGGAGCCATAGTAGTGATGGACACCAGCTACTATAGGAGAGACTGCTACCGTCTACTACAAGACAGTAGCACATATGAGAAATTGAGAGGTGATCCCACCCTCAAATTCAAACAAACTCTGGATAATCTGTTATCCACAGCTATCAAAGATGGCGTCATCCTCGGATACAGGGATTCCACCTCTTTACTGCAAAAGTTTTTGGTTTCTGTTCCTCAGATACAGGATATCACTCTAGCCACTCTAGATGTTACAAACCTATACACCTGCATCCCACATTCTGATGGGTTGCAGGCTGTGGCATCACTCATTCAGGATAATTCATTGTTTCTTGGTCCCCCTGTTGATTTCTTTATTGCACTGTTGGTATACACTTTGTCACACAACTACTTTTACTTTGATGGCAGCTATTATTTGCAAAGGACGGGGTGTGCTATGGGTTCTCCAGTAGCCCCGTCCTTTGCAAATGCCTATATGTGGCAAGTCAAACAAGAGCTTATCCTCAACAATGCCAATGTTGAGCCACGCATTGATTTGTACGTACGCTATATATATGACATATTCCTGGTATGGAAAGGTCCCATACAACCACTAGAAGAGTTGGTCGCCACCCAAAACAGCTTGGGACCTCCGTTCAAACTTTCCTTGACCACTAGCACTACCTCTATAGAGTTTTTGGACAGTTCCATTTCCATCTCTGACGGTAGGCTCCACACTTCCCTCTTTGTTAAACCCACCGACCGCAACACCTTGTTGCAGCAGGACAGCTTCCACCCCTGCAATACGGTTAAAAGCTTGCCCTACTCCCAGTTTTTAAGGGTTTGTAGAATTACCGACACGGTGGATGAGACAGAAAAACAGCTTGACATAATGGTCAAAAAATTTGAAAAGAGAGGATACACCATACAGGAATTACTACAGGGCAAGTCCAAAGCCCAGGCACAAAACCGCCATTTACTCATCACCAGCAGTCGTGCCAAAACCATACAATCCAGCATTCCATGGGTCAATGATTTCAGCACCACTAGCAGGGTAACTTCCCGCAGAGCTAAACAGTGGTGGAAAATTGTAAAATCTGACCCTGAGCTAGCCATTTTCAAAAAACCAAACTCATGCTCAGCTATAAACGCAGCCCGAACCTTAGAGACCTAGTCATTAAAACAGAGATTACCAACTTTGACACTCAATCCCGCAAGACAAGACCAAGCAGAACAGGGTGCTTGGGATGCACCACCTGCAGCTATCTTGTAAGCTGCAAGGAAATAGCACATCCCTTCACTGGCAAAAAGTTTAAAATTAAGTGGCCACTGACATGCTCTACTAAGTATGTTATATATGTCATCCAATGCCCATGCAGGCTCAACTACGTCGGGAAAACCGACTGTGCCTTTAAGGTACGGATGGCACAACACCGTAGTGCCATTAGGGCGGCATTACAGTCGGGCAAGAGCGAGCAGACGGTAGCCCGGCATTTCGCTGTTGCCAAGCACAACATGGCAATGCTCCGGTACAGATTAGTAGACCACGTCCCTGCCTCCCTCAGAGGTGTTGACCGGTCTAAAAAACTCCTGCAGTTGGAGTCCCAATGGATTTTTAAATTGGAAACGCTGGTACCAAAAGGTCTCAATGACTCCTTGGGGCTACATAACTTTCTGTGAATTATCCACCCACATACAGCATTCTAGGGTTTTCAGCAAAGTGTCTCTGCTCCTGACCATCATTGATACATCCATACAGTTCTATGGACCTGGTAGTGAGTGCTTATGTGCACCACTACCTATACACATTACAGGCATTTGCCTATCCGTTCAGCCCAGTGAACATGCTCACCCATGCCAACTCTACATATTCCCATGTTTCCCATAGCCGGTTGGTGCAGCATATGTAGCTATATGCAATTGTTTTTATTGCTAGCACTTTGCACTTATTGCAAAGTTAGAGATCATTTATTATTCACTTGTACTTCTTGATTTTGGTCACTAGATGTCAGTGTGTCACTGTGTGCTATGTATGTAATTTTTCACGTTTTTTGGCATCCTCATAACGTTTATTTTGTACTTGGATGCCTTCATCCACACTGACCAGTATCACTGTTTAGACATGTTATGCATTATTATATATATGCTTTTTGTATTTTATATTTCTTGTTGCACTCATTGCCTATTTGTCCCCCACAGCCCAGAAGTTCCTGACGTGCGACACTGCCTGATGCAGATGACGTCATCAACGTGTGATCCACTCCGGAAGTGAGCCCAGCAGTCCCGGTGCGAGTCAGCAGCCTGTAGGAGGGGGTAAGTAATGGAGGGTATTTATTGCACTTTGTCACTCACCTGTACACCCACTGTTTATCCTGACGATGGGGGAGACCCCGAAATGTTGATGTAACGGATTAAATTCTGTCCTACCTTCACCATCTATTTGAAAGTCCCTGAGTGCCCATTCTTTACTTTGCATGTCTACAAGGGGCTGCAAAGTCCCCATAGTAGGCACCAGGGCAAGCTACGTTTGTTGGGCTCAAGCTAAGCCCTGAGTGCCGGTCCATAAATTTGGATATATATATATATATATATATATATATATGTCAATTGTATCCGGCACTCCCTGACGCTGTGGTGTAGAACTGCCCTGGTGCCCTCCTATGAGCAGGATTCCTCCTGCCCTGGTATAATGGAAGCAGAGCACGGCACTCAGGTAGAGGTGAAAAAAAAACGATGTAGGTTTATTGGTGCAAACAGGCAACGTTTCGGGGCTGCGCCCCTTTCTCAAGCCAAAAACAACAAGCTTGTAATCTTTCTAGAAAGTTATACCTTTCTAACATGGCCATTCCCCGTATCTGTTTGCTCTGTTTTGTGATGTGCCTTATCTGCTATCATGACACAGTATTTGTCTGATTTCTTTCATTAGATACCTTGGCGCGTTTACGGAATGTACTGCATCACATATTGTTTGTTTAGTGGTGTCCATAGCAACTGATGGCGTGGGATGATGTTATCTGTAGGCGCACCCCCCGGACGCAGTTTCACGTGGACACCTGACACTGGGTGACTGGGATATAAGGTACGTTTTTTTCACTGTCTGTATCCTGATGAAGATATCCAAATGGATATCAAAAACGTTTGATTACATTTCTGCATATTTGCCTTATTTCTTATCCTATTGTCCTGCCGTCATCCAAAGCTATTACATTCACCTACGGTGAACTGAAGGGCACCGGAGCATTACCGATTCACTAAAGGAGTGCTACCACCATCGTCTTCTGCATATGGTACTCATTATCTTATCATTATCTTATCTGGACACCCTGTCACCAAAGGGGTTGAATGAACAACATGGCCTATATCATTTTTTGTGATAATTATCAAGTTTTTGTACAGACCCAGAATGGGATATAATAACATAATGAGTACAATAGATATAGTAGCCTTCCCCCTAAAAAAGTGCAAAGTGTCAGGTCACAGCATAGCAGTGGATCTGACAAGTGCGCTAATGCTGTGTATAACACAAATTAACATTAACATCTGTAACTGTTTTTAACGATTTGAATGTATTTTTAGATGTGCACACATATGGCCTGATTGGGCCTCTTAATATGGAGTTTTTTAGCCTCATATTTATGACTTATTTTTGTCTTTCAGTGTTTTGTATTTGTTACTATGGTAACACCAAGCAGTGGGGAAGGGGACGCTTCCGGGTCCCAGAGCTGTCAGAACATACGTGCGCGATGACGTCAAGGGGAAGGGCCGGACGGAGTGCTCCGGAAGGCACCCTATGATGACGTCAGCATCATGGCGATCCCTGCTGCGGCGATGAGGACGGGAGACGCCGGACCCCCCGCAGGTGAGGTGTGTTTTATTGTAATTATGGGGCGGGATTTTCTCTTTGTGTGTGAGTATTTTAACACGTGTGTAGCAGTATGTATTGATCCCTCAGGACGGCCCAGATGGCTCGAAACATGTCGGATCTCTGATGTGCAATAAAGGTTGCATTTTTTCACTGAGAAACCCGTGAGTGCCGCCTATTCCTGAATGAGTATATATATATATATATATCTTTTGTGTCCAAAAGTTGTCTGGAAACTAAGAAAAATGAAAATAAAAATACATCCATCCTAGGGGACATCAAAGGTTTCTATCCCTGCAATAGTTGTAAAATGTGTGCACTAACAGAAAGGGGAGCAAAATCATTTAAAAATTCAAACGGGGAGAAAGAACATAAAATTAAAAGTCTTATCAATTGTAAAACAACTTTCACAATATACATGATAAATTGCCCCTGTGGGATGTCTTATATAGGGAAGACAAAACGACCCCTAAAAATCCGTATGCTTGAGCACGTACGAAATATAAAAAATGGAGTAACAAATCACAGCATCCCAAGACATTTTAAGACTGCACATAATGGGGACCCCTCAGGTTTAAAGTTTAAAGGAATAGAACATGTCTTACAAAATAAAAGGGGTGGAGACCGTGAAAAGGATCTTATAAAAAGAGAGACCTATCGGATCCTCATGTTGAACACCATAGTGCCCCACGGCCTCAACGAGAATTATGAAATTACACCGTTCATTGAAGACTCTTGAAAAAATTAATTAAATACTAAAACAGATTCCCTTTCCTTATTCTCTTACAAACTCTAAAATATATAAATGAAAAGTTCCTTTCTAACACCAAAAACGTATGTATTAAAATAAAGGATCCACTTTAAATGAAAATATGATATCCATCCAGATGCTGACATGAAGAGTGTATTGTCGCATGAGTTTATTATTCATTTATGTATTCTTTTTATATCAATTGTCTGTTGCACTTACTGTGTATATAGTACATGTTAGTTTTCTCACAACTGTTTTGTATGAACAAAGCAGTACTAAAGATGTCCATGGATATTGTCTAAGCGACAAAGATCGTTTATTGGAAAGATCGTTTATTGGCGAGAAGTCTGTATGCTTAATGACTATGCAATGTAAAATTGCTGTAGCTCTCAAAGACGGGTGAGCTAGAAGTTCTGTCACCGTATAGTTCCCCCATGTTAGCTATATGTGTAGCTGTATTTTTGCTTTCATTCCTATTTTTATCTGCTTCTCACTCCTATATGATTGTCCGAGTATATCGGCACTAGTACTAATACGGTGGGCAAAAACTATGAATTATGCCCCTCTAAAAAGTTTAGAGTTTGAGAGTACACTGCTTGCTAAAATGAGGTCATTGACCTATGACCTTTTAAAAGAAAATTCTGGATTGATCTAAATGAAAGTCTATTCTTGGTTGCGCTGATCACTATATTTGTTCATGTTTTATTAGAACCTAATTGTAATAGTAACATAATTGCCACTGTCTGCCCACTAATTGATAAGTATTGTCGCATGAGTTTACTATTCATTTATGTATTCTCTTTATATTAATTGTCTGTTGCACTCACTGTGTATATAATATATGCTAGTTTTTTCACAACTGTTTTGTATGAACAAAGCAGTACTAAAGATGTCCATGGATAGTGTCTTAGTGACAAAGATTGCTTATTGGTGAGAAGTCTGTATGCTTAATAACTATGCAATGTAAAATTGCTGTAGCTTTAAAAGACGGGTGAGCTAGAAGTTCTGTCACCGTATAGTTTCTCCATGCTAGCTATATGTGTGGCTGTATTTGTGCTCTCATTCATATTTCTATCTGCTTCTCACTCCTATACGATTGTCCGAGTATATCGGCATTAGCACTAATACGGCGGGCGAAAACTATGAATTATGCCCCTCTAAAAAGTTTAGAGTATGAGATTACATTGCTTGCGAAAATGAGGTCATTGACCTATGACCCTTTAAAAGAAAATTCTCGACTGATCTAAATGAAAGTTTGTTCCTGGTTGCGCTGATCACTACATTTGCTCATGTTTTATTAGAACCTAATTGTATTGTTTTTAGCAACATAATTGCCACTGTCTGCCCAGTAATAGATAAGCTTACATGAACACCCGGCTTCTAAGGCTAGAGGGATTGTCCGGTTTTTGCCGGCTGTGATTGGCTGTACGGGGAATAAAGGATGGCGATGAGCGTCACACAGGACAACCCACTGACGAAGTCTCTATGACGAAACGCGTTTGGGGCGTGCCTGTGTGACGTCATCCGTGCTCCGTGTCCCGGTGATCGGCGTTCCCTGATCCAGCGAGGAGAAGGTACCGGCGCGCTTGTAGTCTGTGGAAGGCTGCAAGTGTTGAGTGGTGTGCTGTAATCCCGCAGGAGGAGGCGTGCTGTTATCCGTGGATGGGTAGATATTAAAAACCTTGTGGTATTCAAGCCCACAGCGGAGGAATTAAATGGTACGGGTACCATCCTCTGACTGTTTTTAATACTGCTGTATTGTCTAAAAATTTTTTATTAAAAATACTACGCTATGAGGCGCCCCCATTGTCCTTCCTTCTCTACAGATTTCTAATACCCGCTGGACACGGGTCCTATACTTTGGGGAGCGACGGTCCGTTTCTAAAGGGACCTAAGCAAGGAGACCCAGGAGTGGTGTGTCTCGAGTTTGATATTTTTAGCTGAGGAGGACTTTTTGTTGCTGGACTGCTAAATTGTCACTCCAACACGGTTTGAGCGCAGCTGTCAAAAAAAACTTGTCTTGCCTATATATATATATATATATATACATATATATATAAATCAATATGTAAATAAATAATAATAAAAATACAAATAAGAAATATAAAATATAAAAATAAAAAAAAATACATAAAAATAAAAATTAAATAAAAAATATTAAGTATAAAATTAAACATAGTAAAGAGATGAAGGGGATGAAATTAAACTGAAAATATGAATTTGGAAGTTGATCGTTACTTTGAGAAATTTAGAGGTACCACTTGATCTCGAAGTCCTGGTTTAGGCCAGTTGGTGCTAACGTTTTTAATTTATATATGAGCTTCATCTCTGTCTTTGCTAAATTTCTTTCCATATTTCATTCTTTCCATGTGTTGAATATCTTCTTTATTCCAATGAATCTTTTTATTTGATTGACGGAGCAGTTGTGTTAAATTTTGAAATGATTAGACAGATTATGAGTGGTCAGACTTTTTTTACATTCCTAAGGTGTTCTGCTATTCTCACTTTAAGGGCGCGAGTTGTTCTTCCAATGTAGCAGAGTCCACAATTACATTCTACCAGGTAGACGACATTGGCTGTCTCACATGTTATAAACTCGTCTATCTTCATTGTTATCTGGTTTACTGTAATTTCTGTGGTTTTTGATATGTCTGTTTGGTTCTGTCTACACCCTATACACATTCCACATCTGTGGAAGCCCTTTGTGCGAATAGTGGTTCTTCTTTTCTCTGGAAGAGCACTTTTCACCAGGTGGTCCTTTACATTTTTTTACTTTCTATACATGAATCTGGGTTTGGAGGGAATTATGGTTTTTAGAACAGAGTCCTGTTGTAGTAAATGCCAGTTTTTTTTCCTGAAAATGTGTTCAAGCTGTTTGTGATGTCGATCAAATTTAGTGAAAAAAGCAAATTGAAAGTCGGTCTTATCCTTTTCTTTTTTCTGTTTGACATTTTAAACGATCGTCTTCCTTTCTTTCTGGTTGATTTCATTAATTATTAGATCCAAAGTTGTTTCTTTGTAGTCCTTTAACATAAAGTCTTCTTTCATTTTCTTTACATGAGTTTGGTATATATTTTCGTTGATGCAGTTTCATTTCAGTCAAAGAAACTGACTCTTCGGGACTCCTCTTAGCCACGGATCATGATGCTGGCTGTCTGTGGGTATGAAGGTATTGACGTCAGTGGGTTTATGGAACATTTTGTCCTGTATTTTATTATTCTCGATGTAAATGGTCAAATCCAAAAAATTGATCTCCGTTTTACTGAAAACTGAGTTTATGTGCAAATTATTCTGGTTGAGTTCTTCTGTAAAGGATAATAACTCAGTTTCTTCTCCTTCCCAGATAAGAAGTACATCGTCTATATACCTTCTCCATTTGAGCAATTTCATACCCCAAGCTATGCTAGTGTAGATGATTTCCTCCTCCCAACGCGACATGAATAAATTAGCATAGCTTGGGGCAAATTTTGTGCCCATTGCGGTGCCTCGTATTTGCAAATAATATTTCCCTTCAAAATAAAAAAAGTTATTGTATAATATGAATGAGATGGATTCTAAGATGAAAGTTTTCTTAGCTTCTGAATATTCTGTTTTTTTCCAGGTAATATCTGATTGCTTTGAGTCATCATGGGCAATGCAAGTATAGAGAGAGGTGACATCTCCTGTCCCAAGTAGTCTGTGATTGTTCCATGTTTCATCTTGCAATTGTTGTAGTACGTCCCCTGTGTCTTTTATATATGCTGGATTCCTCACTATTTATGGTTGTAGAATTGAATCGATTAGAGCAGACAAATTAGATGTTAATGAATTACTACCAGCAATTATCTGCCTCCCAGGAGGATTTTCTGTATCTTTGTGTAATTTCGGTAAAATGTAAATTGTTGGAGTTACATCTTCCTCAATATTGATGAATTCGTATTCAGGTTTTACTGATTCCTCCATTCATGAAGTGTTTATTGGTGAGTTTTTTTAAGTCACTTTTGATTTTGATTGTCGGATCATGATTACGTTTTTGGTATGTATTCTGATTGGATAGTTGTTTGTTTATTTCCACTGTGTATTGGTCCTTGTTCATTATGGCTATGCCTCCCCCTTTATCACAAGGTTTTATTACTATCTTGTTGTCTTTTCCCAGTTTCTTGATGGCTTCCATTTCTTTTTTGTTCAAGTTAGATTTTATTTTTCTGGGATTGGTACTATTTAATGTATCCAGTAAGAACTATTTTACTGAATGTTTCTACAAAATTGCCTTTTATAAAGGAGGGGTAGAACTTGGATTTTTTTTCTTTAACATTGGGGGTGTGGTTTCTTCTTCTTCAGGTGTTTCTTCTTTGGTGGCCTTCGGAAGGACATTTACTTTGCCCTAAATTCTTTTTTGGCAGAGAAGGGTGATTTGCCTGATGAATTTGTGCACATCTATGAATTTTTCAAATGGATCCGTGGTTGAAGTAGGTGCATACTTGAAGCCTTTAGAGAGGACTTGTTCTTCTATTGTGGTCAAAGGGTGGTCACAAATTTAAAACGGTTGATTTGGGCATTTCTGATGTAATGGTTGACTTGTATCTTTTCTGTAGTCTTTTTCTCCTAATGTGAACTACACATGAGGAGTACTGTCATTTCTTTGATGTTTTTCCTCCTCTTCTTCCGTGAGTGGTGGCTTTTTTTATTTGAAGCTGAGTTTCCTTCTTCTTCTTTTCTCCTCCCCTATTTTCTTGTCCCTGGACTTTTCTATCCTTTGCTCTAAAAAAGGATGTCCAATCTGTACTGTATGTTCCTTTAGGGTGTATTCTATATTTGAACAAGACAAAGAAAAAGATCAAGTAATCGTGCGCTCAGAAGACAGCAGCTTAGGATCAACAAATAATGAAGGACCACTTCATAAGCACATACAATACCAAAACAGGATTTTGTAATTCCAGAGCGCTATCTGTAGTTGACCTTCCCCTTGGATATTTTTGTAGTACCCAAAAAAGAAGGAAAGAACCAATAGTGTAATATTGTTAACACTGTAGAAACCACATTTATTTAAATATGAGGCTTTTAATCGTACCGCAGGGATAGGTCTACTTAGTGGGTAGACATATGCACTTGATTGAGGGGAACCTTATTTCCACCAAAAGATCCACTTGCTTTCTTTACACATCAGGAACAAATGAAGCTCCAAAAGATGAGAGAAGAAAAAGATGGTGCAGTACGTTTTTTAATTAAACAAATAAAATATGACAGTGGCACAGGAGGACTAAAACAGAGGACCCTCACCAGATAGGTATGTCTACCGGTGTAATGTAGACAAACAGCGCTTAAGGTGTTACCACAGGCGTCCCTGGATTGCTGCTGGCGTGGTGTATCAGGTAAGATCCAACGAAAGTCCCCTCTTGTGGCACAGGTCACAGGCCGCCGACCGGTTTCGATTCGCAGAGAATCTTTTTCAAGGCGAGTGACATTACCAGTGTAATAGACTGGTTTAAATACCCCCTCTCAGGAGACAAAAAAATTCCTATTTCCAGACATGGATTATTCTAACCGCTACAATCCCCATCCCTCCCTTCAAAAGGTGCGGGGTATAGGCCACTCCATACCGCATCTTAAGGTAGTCCTTTAGCGCAGCTGTATGTAGTTTATTCAGCGCATAACGCCGGCGTCTGGTTACTTCCGGTATCCCGTCCGATACCGGAAGCGGATGTGACGTTTTGCGTTCCATCTGAGGACTTCCGGCTTTAGTAGAAGAGGCTTGCGTTCCACTTACAACACAGTATGGTTCCCGCAATGGATTCTAATCGCGGGAGAGCGGTTGCCATGGAAACCCGTTCATTGTAAAGTGAGATGTGCTTTCATTGGAGCCAGTATTGTCCTCAGAAATAAATAGATTTAAAAAGCAAAGTTAATGCAAAATACATCTTAAAAATGGACACGCAATTTTGACAATATAAAAACAGGGTATATAAAATATAAGCTATAAAAACCATTTGGTTTCAAAATCTTTATTTAAACCATTAGGTATAAGCGTTTTATAGTTAAAAATCAGTGACATCTCGGCTTTAGCTAATTTTTTTGTAAAATCACCACCTCTAATATTAGGTAAAATTTTCTGCAAAACATAACAATTTTTAATGTGCTTTGGATCACACTGGTGACAGGTTTTAAAGTGTGCGGATAGTGCATGGACCTCTAAACCTTTGCGGATGTTTCTCAAATGTTCCCCGAGTCTAACCTTAAAGGGACGTGTGGTTCTCCCCACATAAAATTTAGAGCAGGAGCATTCAATTGTATAGACAATGTTGGATGAATGACATGTTACGAAATCCTTGATTTTAAACGGTTTGTGTTACGAATGACCCTTTAAGGTTAGACTCGGGGAACATTTGAGAAACATCCGCAAAGGTTTAGAGGTCCATGCACTATCCGCACACTTTAAAACCTGTCACCAGTGTGATCCAAAGCACATTAAAAATTTTTATGTTTTGCAGAAAATTTTACCTAATATTAGAGGTGGTGATTTTACAAAAAAATTAGCTAAAGCCGAGATGTCACTGATTTTTAACTATAAAACGCTTATACCTAATGGTTTAAATAAAGATTTTGAAACCAAATGGTTTTTATAGCTTATATTTTATATACCCTGTTTTTATATTGTCAAAATTGCGTGTCCATTTTTAAGATGTATTTTGCATTAACTTTGCTTTTTAAATCTATTTATTTCTGAGGACAATACTGGCTCCAATGAAAGCACATCTCACTTTACAATGAACGGGTTTCCATGGCAACCGCTCTCCCGCGATTAGAATCCATTGCGGGAACCATACTGTGTTGTAAGTGGAACGCAAGCCTCTTCTACTAAAGCCGGAAGTCCTCAGATGGAACGCAAAACGTCACATCCGCTTCCGGTATCGGACGGGATACCGGAAGTAACCAGACGCCGGCGTTATGCGCTGAATAAACTACATACAGCTGCGCTAAAGGACTACCTTAAGATGCGGTATGGAGTGGCCTATACCCCGCACCTTTTGAAGGGAGGGATGGGGATTGTAGCGGTTAGAATAATCCATGTCTGGAAATAGGAATTTTTTTGTCTCCTGAGAGGGGGTATTTAAACCAGTCTATTACACTGGTAATGTCACTCGCCTTGAAAAAGATTCTCTGCGAATCGAAACCGGTCGGCGGCCTGTGACCTGTGCCACAAGAGGGGACTTTCGTTGGATCTTACCTGATACACCACGCCAGCAGCAATCCAGGGACGCCTGTGGTAACACCTTAAGCGCTGTTTGTCTACATTACACCGGTAGACATACCTATCTGGTGAGGGTCCTCTGTTTTAGTCCTCCTGTGCCACTGTCATATTTTATTTGTTTAATTAAAAAACGTACTGCACCATCTTTTTCTTCTCTCATCTTTTGGAGCTTCATTTGTTCCTGATGTGTAAAGAAAGCAAGTGGATCTTTTGGTGGAAATAAGGTTCCCCTCAATCAAGTGCATATGTCTACCCACTAAGTAGACCTATCCCTGCGGTACGATTAAAAGCCTCATATTTAAATAAATGTGGTTTCTACAGTGTTAACAATATTACACTATTGGTTCTTTCCTTCTTTTTTGGGTACTACAAAAATATCCAAGGGGAAGGTCAACTACAGATAGCGCTCTGTATTCTATATTTACATAACTTGGTCCTGCCGTTGATTTTTCAGTACTTATGTAATATCTGGGCGCCTGATTTTTTTTCATCACATAGCATCGCATGCAATATAGTGGCATACAATTCATGAGATGCGATTTTTCATTGTAAAGTCCCCATTTTTAATTGTATAGTCATCCATGGGTGATTTCATACCCCCACTATCCAACTATGCATGGAGTTTGATTTTATATAGTGTGGCGAGCGCAGCGAGCACCGTGAGGGGCCGCAGAATACATGGAAAGTAATCCGAGTCCGCTCGCCACGCTTTGGGCACGGTGGCTCGCTGCGCTCGCCACACTATATACAATCAACTCCATGCGTAGTTGGATAGTGGGGGTATGAAATCACCCATGGTTGACTATACAATTAAAAATCGGATCTGTACAATGAAAAATCGCATCGCATGCCTTAAGTAGTGGCATGCAATTGAAAAAATCGGGCGCCCAGATAATACATAAGTACCGTTTTTTCGTCTTCTTCTTTTTCTTCTGGCCTTCCATCCCGATTTTGTCTGTGAGGTCCTCCTCTTTCTATCCTGAGTTCTTTGGTTTTGGTGAGCAAACTTTTAATGTACTCTATGCGATTTTCCCTTCTTCGTATATTGTTTGTGGTTCTTTCCTTTCTTGCATCGTGTCTGTCTCTACGATATTCTGGATTGTAGTGGCTTTCTTTTTAGTCTTGTGTTGTATCTCTTACTTTCATTTTTCCTAATGTGTGTGGGTCTCTCCCATTTTTGGTTTTGATGGTCCTTCCAGTCTTGATAGTTGGACTTCTTATATTCTGATGTGGTGTGAATCTCCTATTCGTCCTCCAGTTATATCTGTTGGGTTTCCAGTTTGATGAGGTTTGATCATGATAATGCCTAGGGGCTCTTTTTGGGAGAGCTCATACGGTGCAGATCAGGCAGATCCTTTATAATAAGCGCTATGTTACCCTACTACCTATATATCTATTGTCAAATATTGATGCTTTATATATGACTGCTGTTGCATTATTGAAGTGACGTGAGTGCCACATATGAGTCTATGTATATTGGCTGTCAATTTTTTTATGGCTGGCGGCTTGTGGGGGCACTCATTCTAAGTACTCTTTTCTATTCTGAGTGACGGATAACAGGTGGATATATATATATGCTAATAAAAGAAACAAAAGCATGGTGGGACATAACGGGACTAGAGAACTACATTAAATGTGGACGGGTTCCGAGAGGCCTGAGGATTATAAAAAATCCCACCATAGGGCATGAAAATGTTAAATTTAAGGAGGAATGGGACAGAATTTTAGATCACTGTTCCTTTGAATTAATCAACCTACTAATACTAGAAAAGAAAAAAATCCTTAAAGAGACAGAGTCCCATTTGCAAAAACTTGAGACAGATCTAAACATAATTAAAGACACAGAGATGTTTCAGAATCGGGTGAAAGAAATTAATAGTAAAGTCGAAAAAATAGAGGAAAAGGTTATAGACACAAAAATGAGAAAATATCAAAGGGACAGGTTAGATTATGAGCGTGGCAATGTACGCAATTGGTCACGTGTAACAGAGACCCACTATAGGGACTCTGAACAACAACAGAGGTCCAGAAAAAAGTCTTATAATCCAGGAACTGAAACCTATCGCAGAAGGGACCCTTCTGTTCCCTATAGGCATAACAACTTTCGTAATAGAGGTAATTCGCAGCATGCAGGCTGGCAAAATCCCAGGAAATTCTTTTGTAGGGATCAAAGTAGGGAAACCTGTAGGAATTACACACACACAAATAGATTTGAACGATTGAGGTCTCATAATGAACATGAGTTTTTTTTAGATCAGGAGGGTCCAGGCAGGGGAATGGATCCCCAAGACCCCAACTTCACGCCACTAGGGATAAAAAGAAGACGTCCAGACAGAGAGGAAAACGAGGCGCCAAAAAGAGAGTCAAAGATAAGGATGATAAAGTAACCACTCCCACTAAGGGTATCTATAACCTATCCAAATTTACATTGTCCAAAGATGAGACAAGAGTACTAAGTAAAGGCTTGTCCTATGCCCCTACTGCTCCCCTGAACAAGGTGAATTTGTATATTGACCTGAACCTGTATGTGCGTAATTTGACATTAAAACGCCACTATCTAAAGAAATCTGACGCCATAGAGAAGAATTGGGAGAGCACCAATACTCACAATACCTCGGGCCTAAAACTTAAATCCACCTATTTCCCAATAGAATCGAAAGGACCATTTATAGAGTAATTTGCACAAATGGTAAAAAAGGACTTTGAAAAAATAAATCAAACCAATACCAAACAGAATCTGACCCCAACTGAACGTAGGGCCTTAAAGGGACTTGCAGACAATAAAGAACTGGTCATCAAAAATGCTGACAAGGGGGGTGGGATAGTTCTTATGGATCGGGAATATTATGAGCAGGAGGCATACAATCTTTTACATGATGGGGTATCATGCCGCAAATTAGATGGTGACCCAACAGAGGAATATGTGAAAGACCTGGAAAAACTACTCTGTTTGGGTCTGAAGGAAAAATCTATCTCCAGAGAAGAATTCACTTACCTCTTAAATAAAACACCTAGGATAGCTGTGTTCTATCACATCCCTAAGATCCATAAGAGCTTATCCCACCCCCCAGGTCGACCAATTGTCAGTGGCATAGGCTCCCTGACTTCTAGGGTGTCCGAATATGTGGACAGTCAGATTAAGAAGTATGTACCGTCTCTGAGTTCCTACATACAGGACACAACGCATGTTTTACAGTTTATTGAGGGTTTGGAGTGGAAATGTACATATAACTGGTGTTCAATAGATGTAAAGTCACTGTACACAGCTATCCCGCATGAAAAAGGTATTAATGCCATCAGATGGGTGCTGGAAGCTGATGTGGAGGTGACTAAAGAAGAAACTGAATTCATCTGTAAATGTTTAGAATTTGTTTTGAATGTAATTACTTTATGTTTTTGGATGACTGGTATGTACAGGTTTGTGGGACTGCAATGGGTAGCATTTGTGCGCCGAGTCTCGCAAACCTATACATGGGCCAGTGGGAGACTGAAATGTTGGAGAGGCATGGGGACCCTCGTATTATCACCCTCAGGCGATTTATAGACGACATACTGGTGGTATGGGATGGCACGGTGGCAGACTTTGAAATCTTTATGGGGGAAAACAATAATAATGTCTACAATCTTGAATTCACACATACGATTAGTGAGACCTGCCTTGAATTCTTAGACTTGTGTCTCAGAAGTGAAAACGGGCTAATTGAAACAAGTACTCATTTCAAAGCAGTAGATGCTAATAGTTATTTGGAATTTAACAGTTGTCACCTCCCCTCCTGGAAACACAATATTCCATTTTCACAATTTTCCTGTCTGAGACGCAATTGTAGTAACATAACCAAATTTGAAGAACAGGCAAAGATTTATGAAGATAGATTTACAGAGAGGATATCCCCAATCTCTGATAGAATCTTCAAAAGCGAGAGCCCAAAATAAACCTAGGGAGGAACTCCTAGTCTATAAAGAAAAACAGACACTGAACGAGGGGACAAATGGTAGAAAAATCTTCTGTCCATTTGTCACCCAGTACAACTCTGCTGATAGAGAGATCAAAAATGCCATTCGAAAAAATTGGCATATTTTGCAACTTGACCCTGTACTAAAAAAAGAATTACCTGATAAACCTGATCAAATTTTTAAAAAGGCAAAAAATCTGAAATCCCTGGTCTCTAGAAGCAAACTAGAACCCCTGAAATCTAAACAACCAAGTCCTATCCTGGGGGGTCTTACAGGATTCTACCCTTGTGGGGGGTGTAAGATCTGCCCTTTGGGGGAAAAAGGAGCAAAACATTTTGTAGATAGGAGGGGTAAAAAATTTCCAATCAAGACATTTATAAATTGTAACTCTAAATATGTGGTATATAAGTTGTCGTGTCCCTGTGGCTATATGTACATAGGAAAGACGAAGCGTACCTTACAGCTAAGGATATTAGAACATACACGAAACATTAAAAACAAAATCTTGAATCACAGTATACCAAGACATTTTTTAGAACACCATAATGGTGACATAAATGGTCTGAGATTTAAAGGTATAGAAGTAGTACCACAAGACAAAAGAGGTGGAGATAGGGATAAACAACTGACAAGGAGGGAGACACAGTGGATCCTGACCCTTGATACGATTATTCCCAATGGTTTAAACGAAAATTGTGAAATTACCCCTTTTATCAATAATATGTGAAATAACACGAACAAAAAATATATTGTATAAAATCTGGTGGTTGAATAAACTTGATACAATCTAATAAGCGCTATTAATATGGAGCTGTAAACATACTTCCATGAAGGGACAAATTTCAGCTAAAAATAATGTTAAAAAAACCGTGTCAACCTTTTTGTGTATGTCGACTGTGTGAAACAGGTAAATAGGGTCAATTGGATCCAATGTAAACAGTAAGATTTTGAAGGGACAAACTAATATGGAGTTGTAAACATACTTCCATGAAGGGACAAACTTCAGCTAAAAATAATGTAAAAAAAACTGTGTCAACTTTTTTTGTGTATGTCGACTGTGTGAAACAGGTAAATAGGGTCAATTGGATCCTATGTAAACATTAAGATCTTCCCCCACCTGCCCCGCACCCCATTGTGTCCCACATTGGATGGCAGATTTACTATGAGTTGTCTGGGTTTAATGTGTATTTATCGGGTAACCAGAAAAATAGTAGTCTGGCCACATCAATCGAGGTAGTGATATGGCACCCTCCCACTCCCTGTGCTGACAGGGAAATGGCAGAGAAGTCTGCTTACTCCATTGTGCTAGCGGTGAAAATAGGGACCACTTTAAAGATCAGGAATATGTCTATTAAGGATTATATGTACTATAATGTCGTTAAGGTCTCCACTATGCCAATATATGGACTTCTTTGCGGGATTACATCATCCCTTCTAAAAAAAAGTCTATGTATAAAAATACTCTGTCACAATTATGGCTGCGGCTTTACTTATATGTTCATGAAAACATGTTTAAATGTACAGGTAAAATGCTTTTGTTAAAAAATCTATGAACCTCATCCAATTTCTATGTCGGGTTGGACATTAATAGCTGATAGACCAAGTTGTTGTAAACTGTCATGAACTAAATGTTCTAATTAACTTTTACCGTTTATTCCTTATCCCTGTGCCTCCAGGTTTAATTCCTCTATTATTGGGATGAAGAACCAAGAGCAAAATCATTCCACAGTGATAGGCCAACTGTTCTCTAAGTGTGAATTGAAATTCACTAGCTCTGACCACGATGTATACTAATTAGGGATCTGTTTGTTTCTACATTCTGTGTATATGTAAATTTATGTTTCCTTTTGTATGTGTCTCTGTGTAATGTGGATGTATTGTTGTAACAATGATTGGAAAGCAATTAAGTATCTTGATGAACAAATCCTGTGGCGAACAGCTGAATGTAATTCCTAATGAAGGGAGATGTATAACTGTGAGCCGTGCGTCTGGTGAGACAGCCCACTGACGAAGTCCATGACGACGAAACGCGTTTGGGCGTGCCTCACCTGACGCAAGAACCTACACCCAGCACTGACACTGATCGGGAGAGGGAGAGCTGCTGCCGTTGAAAAGATCCTGGTAAAAATCATCCATCCGGTATATCTTGATCAGCGCGGTTCCCCAGCTGTGTACTCCGACGGTGACGCGCTTTTGGTTGTTATACATATCATGTGGTACTCAAGCCCACACTGATGAATAGTGGGGTACGAGCATATGTATTTTATTGAATCTTTTATCAATTAGCAGTCTGCCTTTTAAAATAAAAAACGTTGTTGCACTAAGAAGCGCTTCCCTCTGTACCTTTTCTGCAGATTGTTTTACTCCCTTTGGATCCAGGGATTCCCCATGAGCTGGAAGCTGCGGTTCTAAATGAGAATCTAGTGCCCCTTTACAGACCCGGAGAAAGGACTGTGAACTGTGATTAGACCCTAACACTCAGGTGTAGTGGTTTTTTAGAAAGACTTTGAAACCTAAAAAAAACAGCGCACCTCCCTCCTCCAATTGAATATATATATATATATATATATATATATATATATATATATATATATATATATATATATATATATATATATGTATATAATGTCCAGCACTCTGATACTGAAATGACAGCTTGTCTGGTGCTTGCAATCCAGGTAGTAGAAATATGTAGCAGCAGTAGCTAGCACTCAGACAAATGTACAACAGGAGTATCACTGAAGAATGACACAACCAGACGGTTATGATATCAACATTTCGGACATCAAAGTCCTTTATCAAGACATACAGAACACATATGATAGCAAAACAAATGGTGATCTAGTAGTTGCTGTAATCCCCTCCTTTAGATTATCAGATATGTCACCAATGGACTAAACTGAACTCCACAATGACTGCAATTCTTCCATCTGGTCGTTTCTATGGAAATTAAGAACTGACCTGGGGGAATTGCTTTATGTACACGTAGCAGTTTCTTTAAATATTCTCAACATCAGCATACATGTAAAGCGAAACCAGTCAGAGACTGTCACCAGGTAACCATTGAAGTACACCCTCACCGAGGTCAGGTGCCCTATGTTCACTGAAAGGTTTCTTTAATCTGTCCCTCCTCCTCACAGGAAATAGGCAACTTGCTGACTTCAAATGCTTGTATAAAAGATTCATTTTATTTCCAGCAGCAAAAGTTCCAAAAATAAGTCTAAAATAAGTCTAAAAAGTGGAAAGAGACTCGGCAAGTGGTGGTCTGGGTTACCTCCCTATCTGGATGGAAGGATCCCCCAGTAGCTGAAGATGACAACCAGCACCAATCCACAAACCTCCTAGGTAGTCTCTTTTCCTCCAACCAACGTGCATCTGGCTGCAAATAAGCCCTTTTTGAAGGTGTGTAGGTTACCACCACATACACAGTTTATATACCAATTCCCATCAACATATTTCTGGGTCAAAATAAAAACATGGAAAAAGTACTCAATCCTAAAATATCCATAATTCATGTTAACAATCAAGTAAAAACACATACATTTCATATAAGCATAAAAACATACATCTGCTGTACATATCATACAAAAAACATTACACATACTTAATACCCCATAAACGATAAATACACTCCAGTAATTCCAGCTTCATTCTTTCAATTTTACTGTGGCACAGCTATTTTATTATTTAGCTGGCATCTCCAGCCACACTGTGTGCCGCACTTCCGGGTCTTTGAACCGCATCGTGCTTTGATTATCCCGACTTCCGGTGCCATGTGGAACGCAGTGAACTTCCGGAAGCAGGCGCATCGCTTCCTGAGTGATGGTAACTGAAGTCCCTGTAGTTTTTTGTACCATGCAGTTGGTTCCACTCTATTTTCTTATCCAACAGTGCGATTGGGGATTTATATGAATTAAACAAATGGGACGTACAACAAATAAAATGAGATAATTAGTATGGCAGAAACAGTTAACCGTATTGAAGAAGTGTACTTAAAAAATATATTTTAAAGCATTTCTTAAAAGTACCTTTTAAAATTTAAAGGGAACAGAGACCGTGCAAATTAACCTTAGTCTAATACACCAGATTTATACAAACCAGATTTATAAAAAACAAGATTCATAAAAAGCAAGATTTATAAAAAACATTTTAGTTCGAACCCCACATTTAATCCACATGGTTCAATAGTATTTAATGTGTATATTGTCCTCATCTCCAATTGGGACAATTTTTTATCTCTATCGTTGACCCAGCAATTATCAGGGACAAGTTTGATACCACAAAAATGTACCATGTGTTTAATGTCCCCACCATGCACTTTTTAAAAATGTAAGGATACATTGTGGGATTCTAAACCGCTTGCAATATTCCAACAGTGCTCAGCTAGTCTTATTTTCAATTGTCGGATTGTTTTGCCAATGTACAGTTTTTTTACATGAGCATTCTAACAAGTAAACACAGAATTTTGTATTGCATGTAATAAAATCTACAATGTCTTGCATCTCATTATTGTGTGGTGCCCTATATTGTTGCATAACCTACATTGTTCCTTTGCATGCTCGGCACATTTTACAGGTTCCGCAATGAAAGAAACCTTTTGATTTTATATAATTAAGCGGGTTAATTGCACTCTTAACCAATTTATTCTTGAGGTTCTGGGCTTTTCGGTAAATTAAGGTGGGTCATTTCTTTTACATGTTTACTTAAAATGGGGTAATTTCTCAGTATCCCCCAATGTTTTTTAAAAATCCGCTCAATCTGCTTAGATTGACTGGTGTATTTTGTGATGAAACAAACCCCAAGATCATTCTGTTTTTTTGGGGTAGCCTCTACTGCTGTGACTCCCCTTTGTATTATCGCCTACGAGCCCATAGTCATAGCTTTTTCTACCATTCCTCAATTGTATCCTTTTTGCATGAATTGTTGGCTTAACTTGTTGGCATGTACTTGGTAAGTATCCAAGTCTGTACAATTACGACTGATCCTATTAAATTGATCATTCGGGATACTCCTTAACCAATTGGCATGATGGTTGCTGCTGAAATCGATATAGGAATTGCTATCCGTTGGTTTTTCATAATTTCTGGTTTTTAAGCATCCCTCATCAACATAAATTAGAAGATCCAGAAAGCTGACTTCTCTCTGACTAATTTGGAAGGAAAGTTTGATATTGAGCTGATTGCTCATCACAAAAAATCCCAAGAGATGTAGAATCACCCTTCCACACAAATAAGATGTCATTGATGTATCAACGATAGGTGACCAGACTGGCGCCCAGGTGGGGTTGACTCCAGATGTTAACTGTTTCCCACCATGCCATAAATAGATTGGCATAGCTGGGTACCTGGGTACCCATCGCCGTACCCTTCAGTTGAAGGAAAAACTGTCCATCAAACCAAAAATAGTTGTTCCTTAAAATTAAGTAAATCACCTCAAGAATAAAACTCTTAAGGTCTGGTGTAGTATTCTCTTTATCCAGAAAGTACCCAACAGCCTGGAGGCCCAATTCATGATCAATAATTGTATACAGTGAGGTGACATCGGAGGTCACTAGTGTACATTCCGATTCCCACCTCAATTCCTTGAGCATTTGAATTGTGCTGATGGTGTCCTTAAGGTATGACTTAGTTTTAAGTACAATTGGCTGTAACAAGGAGTCGATACTGTATAATGCAACAAGTTTGACAATGCAGAGTTTGTGCCGGCGACTGTGGGTCGACCTGGCAGTTTAGTGGCTGATTTATGGATTTTTGGGAGCACATACACTACCGGTATTGACGTATTCGCTATATGTATGAACTCACTCACAGTTTTTGTAATGGTTCCTTTAGATGTATACAAGGCTAAAAAAACCTGCCAATTTCTCTTGAACTTTCTCAGTGGGGTTACTCCTTAATTTTTTGTAGTATTACCATCTGTCAACTGCCTAACAATTTCTGCATTGTAATCGTCAACTGACAAGATCACAATACTGCCTCCCTTGTCGGCAGGCTTTATTATGACTTCCGTATTTTCTTTTAGGGATTTGATGGCTTGATGTTGCCCTTTGGTTAAATTAACATTCTTTATGGGCTCAAGTTAGGCTCATCCTATCTAGATCATCGTTGACCAACTTCTCAAAAGATTCGACAAAACACGCTTTTTTGTGTGTAGGGTAAAATGTCGACTGTTTTTTAAATACGGAGATCTCACTTGGAACTTTGTTAGAGACATTTACATTATCCTCCTCAAAATATCTTTTAATGGTCAATTTGCATATACATTTCTGGAGGTCCAGGAACACCTAAAATTTATCAATTTTGTTGGACGGGGCAAATTTTAATCCTTTCTCAAGGACATTGACCTCATCTTCAGTTAAAATATAATTGCTGAGATTGACAATTTTGGTTTTGTGGATCTCAGTACTTGATGTCTGACCCTCCCCAATATGGGTGTTCCCATTGGTTTCCACATGGGTGGGTGTGTCCTATATAGTGATTTTCTTTTTAAATGGTTTTCTACCCCGTTTCCCCTGTTTTCCTCTGGGCCTATACTTACTGAGTGTTTTTAGCTGTAGCGCACGCAGGGGGGGTTTCTGAGTACCCAGAAACCCCCCAGGAGTCTAAGGGCCCTCAGCTGAAAGCTGAGGGTCCCCTCTTTCCATGGATATAAACACTGTAAAAATCGGCTCTTGGAAATCAGAGATATCTGACTTCAAAACAGTGGTCCCCATCTAAGCCTGTTAATTGTTATTCCCAGTCAGATATAGAGTTTTTCTGAGGCTATTCCAAAATCTGGGACTCTCCCTCTTTGATGGACACTAGCTGCTTGTCTCTACTCTTCCCAGAACCAGAGATATCAGCCTGCCAGCAGCTGGTTACTGCTCCAGCTCCACACACCTGGTATGCAGTATTATATACTTGTGGGCAGATTGCTCTGCCTCCTGAAATCTGAGCCCCTAGTCTCCAATACCATTTGGTAGGTGGGATTCTCTAGTTTTTAATTCCATTAAAATCAAATAAATCTATTTCCGGGAACTGGAGATATCTGCAGTCAAGCAACTGTCCTCCCACCAGAAAATTATGAATAATAGGCCCACTCCACTATACACCCCTCCTCTGTGTATTAAACATCCTCTACCACCCTGGAAGTTATGTATCAGGGCCCCTTCATTCAGCCCAATGCCCCTTCTCCTACCTTATATCCCACCATCTGTGCAGGAAAGGGGTAATTAGTGGAATTACTGATCCAGGCCCTACATGCTGAGCGGTTGATATAATACCCCCTACCACACACAGGACATCAAAGCTTTCCCCACCCCTACCGCTGGAGGATCGGTAGGGGCCCCAATACATTGCTATGCCCAGGGTTCTACACTGCTGTTGACGCCCCTGTATGTATGTATGTATGTATGTATGTATATATATTTTTTTTGTATTATTATTATTATTAATATTTATATACATTTGGTCTATCTATAATACTTTAACTGACCCGGCATATTCTGGGTCACCTAAGTGTCCATCTCCGTGCTTTGCTCCGCCCCTCTGCAAACCCCCTTCTGAAAATCCTGCGTTTGCCACTGATTGCGACTGATCCGCCTGTCCAAAAAATGACGATTGTTTTTCTCTGGTTCGTTTTCCCTTCTCAACCGATATCGGTTTGGGGTGGATTGATTAGCACGGCCTGGGTTTATATGGTTAGGTGTCTCTTTAGAGGAATATTTATCCTCCGGATTTTCATTTCTATCTCTCCAATTGTCTCTCGAATTTTCCCTCCATGCTTTATAAATTATTGTGTCTCCTGTATTTATTACGAATTATAGGGTTAATTTTTTGTCGGTTTTCCCAGTCCCTATCTATCCTATCAATGGTCAGTTGGATTGGCCTATTGTGATTGGGTTCAGATTTATCCATATTTCTGGGGTTCTTATTTGGTCTAAAGTGAGACCTATTGTTTTCTGGTTTGCGGTAATCTAAGTTGGGTTTATTATAACGAGTTTCTTTTTTAGTAATTAGATGTTCTGTATCTTCTTTGTAGTCTCTAGTATCCCTTAAGAATTTATTTTTCTTACTCATTAAATCCTTCTCGTTTTTCTCTATTCTATTTGTGATGACTTCCTCTAATTTCTCATATTCCTTGGATTTAACATAAGCTTCAACAAGTGATTTGTACGTAATTACCTCCTGTTCAACCTTACTTAAATCATCCTTATTCTGGATGATAATGAGTTCCATCAATTTTATGGAGCAATCGTCCAATATATTAAACAATTTGTTCTTAAAGGTGGTTGATTCGCATTCAAAGGATGGAACTTTGTCCATTCTCAAGCCATGTGGTACACTCTTGTTTGCTATATATTTTTCCAGGGATACTAGTTCCCACCAGATTTTTTCCTCTTGTATCGGTGCCTTTTCCAATTTGTACATAACGCTTTCTATATTATGGTCAGACACTTCGACTTCATCTATTTGGTTAAATACTTAATTGGCACAATCCCCCAGCACCTGAAGATGACAACCAGCACCAATCCACAAACCTCCTAGGTAGTCTCTTTTCCTCCAACCAACGCGTTTCGGGCTGCAAATGAGCCCTTTTTCAATATACAATAGCACTTACATATATAGGTGAGTGATCAGACACCACTGTGAAACCCCATCACCTGCACGCTGCCTGCCGGGAGTCGGATGACGTCACTGAATGTGCCGGAGCGCCGACGGGACCGAGCCGTCCCGGGGGGGGGGGGTTTGAAACTATTTGCACCCGTAACCATGGTTAACTGAGAAAACATTAAAACAGCATATACGGTCATCAACTGGATAAGGCATTGCAAAGTCAGCAACAACATAATGCACGACTAATGGTCTAACAAATTGTGTAGACTATATAATAAAGTTAAAGCTAATCAAAGAAGATATCGCTAGGTGGCAGGAATCAATGAGGTTTCCTGTGTCTAGTGACATAAAGTAAGTAGGATTACAATCCATGTCTACAGGAGGGAGAGCTAAAGGAAACAAGTGAGAGATAGTTGCTCATTTAGTCCAAGAGGACTCACTGTTTGTAAGTGGTGTATCCACTTCGCTTCAAGTTGCAACAGGGCTCTGCCTCTGTCACCACCTCTCCTGCTGGGGGGATACAATTTATCACCTTGTATCTTAAGGTGGGTAAAGGGTGTCTATGCGATTTAAAGTGCCGTGCAACCAGCTGGTCAGAACCTTTGCCTTCTAGGGCTGCACGGATGCTGCAGCGAAGCAGCACTATACTCTCTTTAAATTGACGGATAGTTTTTCCTACATAAAAGGAGTCCGCAGGGGCACTTTATATAATAAATCACAAATTTACTGGTGCAGGTAAGGGAATGTTGGATTAGGATTTTATCACCAGTTCGGGGATGAAAAAAATGATCACCAATTTCCAGGTTGGCACAGGTGGTGCAGCCCAGGCATTTGAAGTTACCTTTTTTACGTGTGAGAAAATGAGTCTGATTGAGCGTAATGTGGTTGGAAATATCGCTATGGACTACCAGGTCCTTGATATTCCTCCCTCGTCTGTAGGAAGGAAGGATGGTGCTGTCTTTAAGGGCAGGTAAGTTGTTATCCGACATAACTAACGGCTGCATCTGTTTATCAGACTGCATAAAGGATTCACTAGAGGTAGTGAATTTTTGGGTCCATACTATTTTATTGGGCATCTCTTTATTACTGGATTGCCTCAATACTGTTATCCTATCTAGGGCAAGGACTTTCACCATGGTGTTTTGCAGTAATTTGTGGGGATAGCCTCTAATTAAGAAGTTATTGAACATACGTTGTATCTCTTATTCCGCATCCTCCCTTCTGCTGCAGATTCTAAGGGCCCTGAGAAACTGGGAGTGTGGTAACCCTCATTTTAATTAAGGTGGATGGTGACTGGAGCCATGGAGTATAGTGTTCCTGTCTGTGGGCTTTTTAAATAGAGTAGTATAGATTTCACCAAGATCTGAAAGGTGAATTTGTAAATCTAGAAAGTGTTTTTCAGATAAACTGCACTAGTATGTAGATTTGACATTGAGTTCAGATGTATTGCATACAGTCATTAATTGATGAAAGCTTTCCTCGGTACCTGAACAAAGAATAAACACATCATCTATGCAGCGGTAAAACGCTACAATGTTACTCATAACGGCAGGATTAGAGAGAAATATCCTTCTCGATCTCAAACATAAAGATATTAGCAAGGCTTGGGGTGACGCAAGAGCCCATTGCGACCCCCGAGCACTGGATGTAATACTGGCTGTCAAAGATAAAGTAATTCTGAGATAATGAAAAGATTTAATAGCTCAATAATAAATGCAGCATCGGGCCCTTGGTACAACTCCCTCCATTGCACTGCCCTGCTCACAGCTTGTAACCCCCTTTGATGAGGTATATTTGTGTACAGCGACACAACGTCAACTGTACATAATAAACATTTCTTAGGCAAAAGTGACAAATTATGCAATTCAATAAGAAATGTGTTAGTATCTTTAAGATATGTTAATTGTTTTTGCACAATTGGCTGTAAGAACATATCAAGAAATCTGGAAACAGTGTCAAATAGAGAATCCCTTGCCGAAATGATCATTCTACCCAGGGGGTTGTTGAAGTTCTTGTGTAGTTTATAATACCGGCACTTTGGGGAAGTCCACAGTAAAGGGCTGTGCAGATGTTATCAGGGATGATCCCGGCTTTTATGCCTGCTTCAAGCAGTGCATCTAGTTCTTTTTTTTACTCCAAAGTGGGGTCCCTCCGATAGATCTCTTCTTTGTAAGTGGTGAGGTCCTGGACCACAATGCCTTCCCCCTTATCCGCAGAGCAGATAACAATGTCTTTATAGCCCCCCAGGGCTTTAAGTGCTTCCTTCTCATCTGTCAACAGATTGTGTGGTAATGGCACTTGGGATCCACTGGAGTTGCAATTTATAGTTTCCATATAGTTAATGCAAGATTTAGTGGTGGGATTATGCGATGGGGGATCAAAGGAAGATGTCTTTGTGATAGCAGGGGTTGAGATTGGTGGTGCTGCCGACAAACCAAAATGCTCACGTAGCCGTAGTTGTCTCCCGAATTTGTATAGATCCACTTTGTTTTCAAATACGACTGATCTTGTCGTTGGCACAAATGATTATCCTTTTTGTAGGACATTAATTTCTGAAGTGGTCAAAGTTCTAGAGGAGAGGTTGAAGACTACACTTTCTTGTACATTTTCTTTTTTTCGGAGCTTAGCCCAATTCTCCCCTGCAGTGGGTTCTGGTTCTATGAGCGGGCCCTCCACATGCCCGTGTCTTCACCCCTAAAGGGGGTAGTTAATTGAATCTCCCTCTGCCCCGTCCGCGACCTCGTCTCGGCTGCAAATTTGCACATTCTGAATCGCTGGAGGTTTGGGCTCCACTTGACTGTTCTGTGTCAAACTGGTATCTCCTTCTGCCACAATATGGTCTATTCCGTGCTTTTCCCCTGCCGTAAGCCCAGCTATACACTTTAAATTTGGTGTAATCTCTATCCACCATCTCAATTTCTTGAAAGAGAAGTTCTTTTTGATATTGATCTATTTGCGCTTTCAAACGCTGTAACCAGTCTTGCGATTTATCTGCTTTAATGTTTGTGATATGGATGGATTAAAAAGTGTCAATTTTATCTCGAACCAGTGTGAGTTCCTTCTTGGACTCTTCTATAACCAGCAGTATGAGATCGTAAGAGCATTTGTTCAGTACTGCCGTCCACTTGCGGCAGAAGTCCGGATGGTCATCCCAATCATGGGGATATGTTTAATCCTAAACCCCCTTGGGATTTTTTTTTTTGAGAAAATAGTTGGAGAGGGTGACACCATGTAGATAAAAATATACTTCTCTCTTCTTTAATCGAGTCAGCTGTATCACAAGTTGTTCAATCGATTCCACTGATCCAACGTCCTTTAACTTGTCCGTGAACAAGATAGCTTCAGCGTCAGAATCAGTTAAGGCAAGTACATTTCCTAATGGCAGATTAACTTTCTTAAAGCCAGGTACCGCATTGGGATCAGTCATACCTGGACCTGCAGCAGCAGGTTATCCACAGGTAGACCGAGAAAAGAGGTTAAAACAAAAAGGTGACAAAGAGATCTCTGAGGACTCCAATTTCAAGATAGTATGGTGCTGGAACTCCACAAGCTGGTTGGCTGGAGGAAATAATAAATGTATGTACAGTAATGTCCCACACTCAGATGCTGAAATGACAGCTTGTCTGGTGCTTGCAATCCAGGTAGGAGAAATATGTAGCAGCAGTAGCTAGCACTCAGACCAATGTACAACAGGAGTAACACCTCCTTTTTATAGGAAAAATTATCCGTCAATTTAAAGAGGATAGCGATGCATCGCTGCAGCATCCATGCAGCCCTAGAAGGCAAAGGTTCTAACCAGCCGGTTGCACAGCACTTTAAATCGCATAGACACCCTTTACCCACCTTAAGATACAAGATGATAGATTGTAACCCCCCAGCAGGAGAGGTGGTGACAGAGGCAGAGCCATGTTGCAACTTGAAGCAAAGTGTATACACCGCTTACAAACAGTGAGTCCTCTTGGACTAAATGAGCAATTATCTCTCAATTGTTTGATTTAGCTCTCCCTCATGCACACATGGATTGTAATCCTACTTACTTTATGTCGCTAGACACAGGCTACCTCATTGATTCCTGCCACCTCGTGATCGCTCCTTTGATTAGCTTTAACTTTATTATGTAGTCTACACAATTTGTTAGACCATTAGTCGTGCATTATGTTGTTGCCGACTTTGCAATGCCTTATCCAGTTGATGACCGTATATGCTGTTTTAATATTTTACAGTTCACCATGGTTATGGGTGCACATAGTTTCAACACGTCCCTTCGGCGCTCTCAGTGATGTAATCCGGCTCCCGGCAGGCAGCGTGCAGGTGATGGGGTGTAACAGTGGTGTCTGATCACTCTCCTATATATATATATATATATATATATAAGTGCTATTGTATGGGTTCTGTATGTCTTGATAAAGGACTTTGATGTCCGAAATGTTGATATCATAACCGTCTGGTTGTGTCATTCTTCAGTGTTACTCCTGTTAAACAATGGTCTGAGTGCTAGCTACTACTAGTTTCATATATACTAGTTAATACATAGTTTCACCCTGGGTAGGGATGTGCTGCTCTCAGTGAGGTGGTGATAATGTGCTGCTGTCAGAAAGGCAGCAATGTGCCTCTTTTCTGTGTTTCAGCCTGAAGACCTTGTGTAAAAAGTGTCCACTGGTTGTGGCATTAGACTGCTGGCTGTTGAAACCCAGTGCTGGTTCCAAAATATAGGGGACCACTATTATTTTTGTCCTCTGTATTTTTTGAAGCAGGACCAGTTTGGTTTTGGCTTCTTAAATACAAGGTGTGTGTGTGTGTGTGTGTGTGTGTGTGTGTGGGGTGGGGGGGGGTTATCACTTTTCTCTCATATTTGGGAAACCAGGACCAGCTCAAAGATGCCACCAAAATATATATTTTTTAAATGTACAAAAAACATACACCCTCACGTTACTAAAAAGTGCATCATTGCTAAAAATTGCTCATTCCAGAAATGACCAGAAATTGTAAGTATTTTTTGGGTTGGTCTAAAAATCTCACATGTGAGATGTGTGATATGGTGTGATTTTTTTAGCTGTCTAAAAAAATCGCACCCTACAATATTACATTTTGTAGTACTTGTCGGGGGTTGGTACCTGCGCACCGAATCTTAGGGCTAGCTGCCGCACTCACGGATGACTGATCCGTTGGGTTTGATTTACAGAATAATTTTGGTTTTTGTGCTGCGCTCCGCCCTTGCTTATGGTTGAAAGGTATGATGTTCGAATAAATAAATGGAAAGTACTGGGTATTAATTTAAATAAGACAAATCTTTACTGGTAATCATATGGATACAATTGCGCTAATGATCAATATAATGACTCAATTAGTCAATCAAAAAACAAAATAATAACGATAAATGTAATGAGGATCAGGAACTCTGTACTTGGACAGAGTTTGCTTCCTGAAATGTTCGGTAATACAGTTCTGTGTGTTTTCTCTGCACAAACACAGATCCTGAATGCCTGGTTAGAATCAGATAAATGATGGTAATAAAATAAACAAAAATAGAGAAAACAAAACAAAACCAAAAGCGTAACCAGAGTGCTGGTTAATGATTTTGTCTGTTGCTCAAATCTACTGATGCTGATTATCGTTCTGCAAAGTCAAAATGTGTCACAACGGCGTCCCGTTAAATGACAAAGTTTTGGGGGTGTACACAGTCCTTTCAGTGGTGAAGCTTCAGGTACCTCTTTAACATTGGTGGTCAGCGGTGCCCGGTTTTCGGGGGAAAGTAGTTGCCTGACGCCGCAGGTTACCCGGACTTTAGGAGACTCGTACAGTGGGACCGCTTGCACTCGGGGCTGCGTGTTAACACTGCTCCCTGTGCTGCGGTACGCACACTGAGAAGTCTCCCTGTCTCGGAGGTTTGCAGGACACCGCCACGGATACCGTTGGGTCCGCGGCTGTGCCTGCTTCACCTTTCTACGGGTTTCCTGCAGCGATTAGCTTTCCTCTCCCCGTACTCACCTCTGCTCCCGGTTGCCTCGGTCCCACGGTGTCACTGACGTGTACAGTCTGGCGCGTGCACACGCCTGCTGTCAGCGTCTCTGTTTAAAAGGTCCTGGAGTCTCAGCCTGTTGGAAAGTCTGCTTGCATGTAACGGGTCAGTATTTTCCTCCAACGCGTTTCAGCTACCTTGTAGCCTTCTTCTAGGGAGATTCGTATCTCCTAAAGTCCGGGTAACCTGCGGTGTCAGGCAACTACTTTCCCCCGAAAACCGGGCGCCGCTGACCACCAATGTTAAAGAGGTACCTGAAGCTTCACCACTGAAAGGACTGTGTACACCCCCAAAACTTTGTCATTTAACGGGACGCCGTTGTGACACATTTTGACTTTGCAGAACGATAATCAGCATCAGTAGATTTGAGCAACAGACAAAATCATTAACCAGCACTCTGGTTACGCTTTTGGTTTTGTTTTGTTTTCTCTATTTTTGTTTATTTTATTACCATCATTTATCTGATTCTAACCAGGCATTCAGGATCTGTGTTTGTGCAGAGAAAACACACAGAACTGTATTACCGAACATTTCAGGAAGCAAACTCTGTCCAAGTACAGAGTTCCTGATCCTCATTACATTTATCGTTATTATTTTGTTTTTTGATTGACTAATTGAGTCATTATATTGATCATTAGCGCAATTGTATCCATATGATTACCAGTAAAGATTTGTCTTATTTAAATTAATACCCAGTACTTTCCATTTATTTATTCGAACATCATACCTTTCAACCATAAGCAAGGGCGGAGTGCAGCACAAAAACCAAAATTATTCTGTAATTCAATATTACATTTTGCCCTATGGTGGGTGTGATTATTGGAATAAATGCATGCTCATGTGGTTTTGTTTGTCCAACCATTTTAGTGGAATTTCTGACGCTATACCATATCTATAAATATAGTCCCCACTCACAGACCCTGATGACTGATCATGATGATACTTGATGAAAAATGAACTTCACAATGGTGAAATCCCATTGCAATCGGTCCAGTAGTTTCATAGTCTATGTTAGTCAGACAAACAAATAAAAAGACAGACTTTAATTTATAAGATGTAAAGATGTATTGTTTAATTTTCAAGTAAGTTTTGTTAGTTAATTATTATTATCATTATTATAATAATAATAATAATAATAATAATAATAATACTATGACACTGTATGTGCAGAGCCCTTTACTTTGCTATTGATTTGGCTTTGAACTCATTTTGTGTTTTTGCTTTAGTTTCATTTTGATTAAACTAAAATTAGCATTTTGGTATTAGGTTTGTATTTCAACATAAAATGGTCAAACACAAGTCAATCATGTAATTTGTATTCTTTTAAACCTGACATTGATACTATAATCATTATTGTTATTTTGCAATAAATTACAGTCCATTTTATAAACACCTCTAAACATTCAAAATGTAAATAAGATGGTTGCATAAACTAAATATAATCACGGACCCACGAGTTTTGTTTTAGCTCTAATACATATCCATACTGTACTGTAGTAACATAGTTACATAGTAGGTAAGGCTGAAAAAAGACTTGAGTCCATCTAGTTCAATCTGGTATAGATATCCATTGCTGATTTGGTAGGTTCTGATATTTTACAGACAAATTATATTTCTTATTTGTACCCATGGATGTTTTTCTCCAGTAAATGTTTGTCCAACTTTGCCTTGAACGCATTTAATGAGCCAGCCATTACCACCTCTCTGGGAAGAGATTTCCAGAGTTTGACTGTTCTGACCGTAAAGAAATTCTTTCTACTAGCTGAATGAAATCTTTTTTCTTCTAATCTATACTCATGCCCTCGTGTCCTAGATTCCTTTCTAGTAGAAAAGAGGGTGTGTGACAGTTCCTTATATTGGCCCTTGATATACTTGTACATGTTGAGCATGTCACCCCTTAAACGTCTCTTTTGTAATGTAAATAGTCCCAAATTGCTTAATCTCTCCCCATAGCTTAAATTCTCCATTCCCCTAATAAGCTTTGTTGCTCGCCTTTGGACTTTTTCTAATTCTATGATGTCCTTTTTTTAGTGTGGGGCCCAGAACTGCACTCCGTACTCGAGGTGAGGTCTCACCAATGCTTTATACAGTGACATAATTACCCTTGAGTCCATAGTTTCCATTCCCCTCTTAATACATGCCAGAATTTTGTTGGCCTTTTTTGTAGCTACATTACAATGGGCACTACATCCCAGTTTGCTGTCTATTTGGACTCCTAGATCCTTTTCAAGTATGAAATTATCCAGTTCCTCTCCGCTAAGGTTGTAACTTGCACACTTGTTGTGTCTCCCATTGTGCATAACCTTACATTTATCTACATTGAACCTCATCTTCCATTTTTTTGCCCACTCATCTAGAATTGCAAGATCATTTTGAAGCATGGTGACATCTTCTGATGATTTGATGACTTTGCTAAGTTTTGTATCGTCCGCAAAGATGGATACATTGCTGAGTAACCCTATCCCAATATCGTTAATAAAAATGTTAAACAAAATGGGCCCCAAAACCAAACCCTGGGGCACTCCACTTAGTACCGGTATCATCTTCCCTTTCGTTTATATTTGGTGGTCTATAGCATACCCCTATTATAAATTTGTTTTTTGTTTTTTTTATTATTGTCGGTTATCCCTGCCCACACTGTCTCCGAGTTGTCTTCTTCCAGGTCTGTGCTCATATTTTTCTCACATGATGTTAAGTTATTATTTACATATAGGCACACACCCCCTCCCCTTCTATTATCCCTGTCTTTCCTGTAGAGTGTATATCCATCCATGTTTAATGCCCAGTCATGCGACTCATTACACCATGTTTCTGTAATACCAATGATGTCGTAGTCATCCCTACTGATCACCGTTTCTAGCTCCCTGATTTTACTTCTTGCATTAGCCAGTAAGCATTTTAATTTATGTTTATTTTTAGATATGGCTCTAATATTGTGATTAATTTCACCCCAGGAACCATTTGAATTCTTTACTAGCTTCCTCTTTCCCCTCTCCCCTTCAATAGACTCTCTACAGGCCTCCCCACCATGCACACTGCCTGCCCAATTTATAGTTCTGGGAATTCTTCCTCTGTCCTTCCCTCCTTCCCGTATACTAAGATCATCTGTACCTAAGAACTGTAATGGGGTAACGTGACTGTTACAACATAACATTTTATTACATGACATTCCTGATGCACCCTGAGAGTTACCCCCGATTATACCCTTGTTATGTCCCAGGACTTTGTCTATGTCTCCGTCCCCCCCCCATCTCCTTCCCCGATATGATTCCTGATTCCAGTCCGGCTTCTCTCCCTGATGGTCCCATAATGTCTTCTGCCCCCACCCCCCGTCTAACCATCCTTCCCCCCAGCACCGCAGCCCCCTCCTCGTTCAGGTGCAATCCATCACGGCAAAAAAGTTGGCGACTGACCGAGAAGTCTGCCCAGTGTTCCATGGACACGAATCCCTCTTTCCTACACCAATCCTTAAGCCACACATTTACCTCCCTGATCTCCCTCTGCCTCCCTGAGCTAGCGCGTGGCACTGGTAATATTTCCGAGAAAATTACCCTAGATGTCCTCGCCTTTAATTTCTTACCTAATTCCCTATACTCTTTCTTGAGGACATCCCACCTACCATTGACTTTGTCGTTGGTGCCGATGTGCACCAAGACCGCCTGGTTGCGCCCAGCCCCTCTCAACAATCTGTCAACTCGGTCCGCGATGTGCCGTACCCGAGCACCCGGGAGGCAACAGACCCTGCGGCGATCGCGGTCCCGATAGTAGATTGCCATGTCTGCTCTCCTAATGATGGAATCCCCTACCACCACTATCTGCCTTGGTACCTAGTTATGCTTCTAGTGGCCACAATATTATTTCTTGGAAAGTAATGACTTTTAACTTGACTTCCATGCATTGCTATGGGATTTCTTATGGAAATAAATGGAATTCAGATATAAATTAGTAGGCGGGATACATTTCCTCAACTAAATTTCGGACTCCTGTTTCATTTATTTCAGATATTAGACAAAGATCAAATGCCAACAAGGCAGTAATGGCTTTGGTGATCCACTATATGACAGTATGAAGGCTGTCATGTTTAATTCCCATAATAAATGATCGCTTGATAGATAATTGATGGAAAAAAGGCTTACCCTCGACGATAACCTTAGTGTCCAGATACCCTGCTTCTAAATTATGGATTGAAATACAGGAGTCATTTTGCATTTGCTCCTAAGATATAGGACTATCTAATACTGTTCCCAATGAAGCCAATGATGAGAGTGTTGCCAGTTACACTGTACCTTACTCCTGATAGCTTTTACACATTTAACAGTCTAGCTTACTGTACTGTATATGATTTCCCTTGCAATAAGATTTTACTAATTACTTATTAGAAATGGGTTGCCTAGGTGGTTAACATTCCTACTATATGTAACTAAATTTGGTGTCACAAAGGCTTGTCTGGGTTCTTGAAGAAATAGTTCCACACATAAATTGTGGATATTTTGGTTTCTCAATTGGCCAGGCATAACAATAATGCACTTATAAAGGACATGAGTTGGGACTACTGTTAGCTGTCTTACTTAAAGACAATTCTGATTGTCAGATATACAATATTCACTATAGTCCTGTTGAAAATTTCTCTATTGCTAAATCTTATTTAATGATATGATTTAGAAAACATTGGAGAATGCTGTTTAGAACTTATCACAGATTTGAATGGGATATGACTAACACATACATGTCATTCAAGAACACACTGCAGCCTCAGTGTTCTTATTTTCAGTTTTGTATATGTCTGTTTTAGAGGGGACACATGTCACACTAGTAATAATACAGCTAGTGGTAAATTTACTCAGAATCATGTTTGACTAAGTTAATGGCCATTGCTAGAATGTATTAGAGTCAAACTTCCTGAATCAAAATTTGTAATGTTGAGCTGGGGCCTGTGATATGTGTCTCTCTGCTATAGCATAACCCACAGATTGGTTTTGCCAAGTTCCTGTGACTGGAAGTAGGGGATGAACCCAAACCAGTTTTTCACAGATGTTTCAGTACCAAATCAGATTTGAACATGTTTTTGGGGGATTCCACACAATATTTTTTCCAAAGTGTAACCTTTTTTACAGTATAATACACACATCTTAAACAAATTAGTAGGACAAACCTGTCAATCACATACAGGTCTATTCTGCTGTGATTTTTCTTAAATTAAAAATCGATTTGACAAACAAAATTCTAAGTCCAGAAATTGTGTTTGTGCCCATGTAATGGATATGATTGGAGTGTTCAGTTTTCCTTGTTATTTGCCATCAGTTTTACTATTAGTAAATTTTGATTTGCAAAATCATTTAGGAAATTGTTTCATCCAACTTTATAACCTTTGTCAATACAACAAATAACATCACAATGACAACTTCATTAGAAGTATATATCTACACTCCTATATAAAAACAATATACAGTATAGCTGTTGTCATTATCTTGAGAAATCTCATCTGACACTATTAGTGGAACATCTACAGCACAGCAGAGGTGTAAATTCACCATAGTCGACCAGAGGCAAGTTGGAGTTTGGTGCCCACCCCCCTTTAAAAAAATGATAATTAAATATGGTGTGTTAGAATTTATGTGTGTGTGTGTGCGCGCTTGTGAGTGTGTAGAAAACACACATGACTTAAGCTGGCCATACACCTAAATATTTATTATCCAATCTGGTTGGTTGGAATAAAAATCTTGTAATAATTGGCAGCTTTCCTAACAGCAAAACTAGACAATATATCTTTAGCTGTATGGCCAGCTTAATAGAATTAAAGTGACAGCGCTCTCAGTTGGTCTACATGTACCACAGATTGAATTGGCAGAGGTCCATTGTGTGAAGTTCTTGAGCATGGGTCTTCAAACTGTGGCCCTCCAGATGTTGTGAAACTACATGTTCCAACATGCATTGCCACATTTTTTCCTGTAAGAGCATGCCAAAACTGTCAGGGCATGCTGGGACATGTAGCTCCACAACATATGGAGGGCCACAGTTTGAAGACCCATATTCTTGAGGGTCATATTCAAGTAATTCAGCTCTCTACAGTAACAGTAATAACATTAGCAGCAACTCTATTTCTGTTTTAATTCACTTGTGTATGTCTATTTGTTTTTTCAAAGAATAAGATTAATCTACTGCATTTTATTATATTATATTTTTTTCCTTTTATAAGTTGATGTTCTCATTTATATGTTAAGAATTTTTTGGAAATGCTGAAAATATTTTTTGCTAAAGTTTTTTTTTTCAATTCCTTTATTTAAAATTTTCCATTACAAACAATAAATACGGTTTTCATCCTGGACACATAAAGTACATGGTTAGTTATTCCTTATTCACCTTGGGGACTTGTGGTGGGCTCTGCTATCCCAACGCTTCTAATTACTTCTCAAGTATTTATTTACCTACATCTACATCTTATATTTCTCTATCCTTTCCTATCCCCTATTATCTAATCTTGTATTTATTTACACTCTAATACTCATTTACAGCGTATTGATCCATGCAACTTTTTTTGTGTGCGTTCAGTGATTTTATTTAGTGATATTTCATTCAACTATTTCATTCAAACTATTTCTGTAGTGCACTATAATAAGAGAAATAAAAAAAAATGAATTCAAATCTCAATATTCCACACCTCCACTCACTATACATAGGGAATACGGAGCTCACCCCCACGCCCAACAACTGTCCATTCCATGTTTGTGTCTCAGTATACAGTACAAAGAGAAATTAAACCGTCTTTTTAAAACCCCTTCCCTAGCCTCACTCCCCCTACCCATTAGGTTGAAAATCCTTACAGATTACCCCAATTGCTCCAAATTTTTATAAAATTTCATATCTGTTCCTCTAGCTAAATGAACATATTTTCCATGTTTGATAGTTGTTTTTACTAAGGCTTTCCATATTACTATATCTGGACCTTCCCTCGCCATCCATTTTCTAGCAATGCAAATCTTAGCCAAGGTACATGTATGAATCAAAAATTGTCTTACATTTTTATCCATAGATACTTTGTTCCCTATTGACAGAATGCATGGTAATGGTGAGCAGCAATAATTAGGGATACTCCTAGCCACCAGTTCTTCAATCAGTGCCATCCATAATACATTCACCTTTTGGCATGCCCATATCAGGTGCCAAATGCTCCAATACTATTCAAACATTTGTGACTTATGCATCATCTCTGCCCCCAAACTTATATAGATGCTCTGACATCATATATGTTCTGTGTACTATATACAATTGAACCTGCTGGAACTTGACCTGGTTTGTTGCCCTCTGTATGTCTGCCAATGCTCACTTCCAATCTTCCCCTGATAAATCACCAATATCCCTTTTCCCATTTAACTTTCAATTCTAACAAGTCATCTTTATGGGTTTCCTGATTGAGGACCTTTGGTAACATTCAATAGGGTGCAAATGTGTTTTTTTTTTTTTTTTGCTTTTTTTAGGCAACAAAATGGCGTTTTTGCACTTTTTGTTAATTGCATACTTAATAGTGTGTGATAAGTGCCATTTTTTCAAATTTTTATGGCAATAACTCGCACAATTTAAGTTTGTGATTTTAATTCACATTTTTATCGCATCCAGAGGTTTTCCCATTCAAAAGTATACAAACCGCTTATTTAATGGAATGCGAATTCAGAATTTGCATCCGAAAAGTGTCTAAAAATCGCCACCAGACCAGGTCCTGATGGGCAAATTGGCCCAAGAACAACTTTTGGAAAATGCTGAACTGGTTAATTTTAATTTTATTATGGAAAGAAAAGGTGTGTCTTAATACAGTGCACCACTCAGAGACGCCGCTGCTCACCCCGCATCTCAGCGGGAGGTGTTTGCGAATCCGTGTCATTGACTGCAGTGGTACGGTGTTCTGACTGTGAAAGTGGCAGCTCACATAAGACACCGTCCACGCACAGGCACAAGAAGCGCAACCCCAGACCCGGAACCCGCCACTGACCTTCAAGCGGGTTCTTACGCATTACAGTATTTGTAACCTGTATTCATTATGTGCACAGCAAAACTGGACAATAAGTCAGTCTCCAAAAACAGAATTTATTCTCAGATACGAGGAGACAGACACACTTACAATAAATTTTTGTCAACTGGGATACAGTATTGTAGTCACATCGATTAGGATATATTATCCTTTTTAAATCACATTTATGTTCCATGTTTTGTAATGTATGTGTCTATACTTCGCTACTATTTTAAACATATGTAATAAAAGTTACATTTTAAATTAACCATTTCTCTGTGCACCACACAGCGACATTCTTTCCTTTTCCTTGTTACTATATATGCAATCTGTCACCGACAAATACTGAACAGATTTAACTGTGACAATTATCCAAACAGTGTTTATCCTGATGAGTTTGCAACATTGTCTCACCTTTAGCATAACACTGTCTACCAATACAGCAGGGTGCAATTGTATCCTAACTGTTGGAGCTACATATTGCCTATTACTGACTTTGTTGTACCAATTGGGCTTATAATGTCCCTCTCTTGCAGAGTGACCCTTATTTCAGATCCCAGCAGGGACAATTAATTTGAACAAGGTCACACTCGGCAATAGAGACGTGTCTAAAACCCACAGGAGACGCTGATTGACATATAACATAAGAGACATATATCACACACTTGATATGCCCGCATGTGCTGTTTTAACATGCACTTTGTATCACTGTCTTTTGATGTTTGTATGTTTTAAAATATTTCGCAGTCTTTAATAATGAATAAATAAAAGTTATATTTTATTGTACAATTATTTTTCTTGTGGTGCACTGCATTAAGACACACCTTTTCTTTCCATAATACAATTGTATATTTTTGTGTCTGTGGGAGCACACCCCTAAACCTTATGTAGAGTATTGGACTCTGATTGGTATAAATAGGGGGCCGGGTCCTAAACATTTTTAAAAATCTCATTATTTGTACTTTGAATCCTGTGCAACTGGTCCACATCCCTGTCCGTCCTGGTTAATTTTAACAAAGATTTCCCCAACTGTAATCATAAACTCCCATACATATACCCAAACATCATTAAGGTCACCTGTGAGGATTTGAGAGATGGAGATTTCGCAGAGAGGCGTGGAGCTGGTTGTTTTTGACTTTGGTTGTTTGGAGGAGCTGTGCAGGAGGAGTGAGGCTGCTGGGCACCAGATCCAGGTACCCCGATTATTGCGTGCTTCACATAGGTTTCATGTTAGGGTGTACCTCGACTCCCTCTCTGATCAAAAGGTTGTGGGGATGTTTTGGCTAAACAGCAATAACCTCTTAAATTTATATGAGCATGTGAGAGATTAATTGTGGTGGTACCAACTATGCAGTGTCTGGGCTGCAAAAATGAATGTGTGCCCTCTACTTCTTGGCCACAGGCTACACTCAGTTTGTGACCTCATGGTCATTGGGGGTCTCACAAGCCACTTTCTCTAAATATTTAACACAAGTGTTAATTCCTTTGAAGAAGTTGTGGTGCACATATCAGATTCCCATGTTGTGAGGACCTTAAGGTGGCATTCTATTTGCTCACAGCATTTCCTAATGTTCTGGGAGCCATAGACTGCACCCACATTGGGGTTTGGGCCCCGCATGTGAGGGGACATATCTACGTCAATCGACGTGGGAGGCACTCCCTTAACGTGCAGGTGGTATGTGATGCCAACCTGAAAATACTTAGTGTGGATGCAGGCTACCCAGGGAACTGCCATGATGCCTATATTCTTCCAGGACCACCACATGCCAGAGGGCTGGCTACTTGGTAAGTACACTTTTTGTTATGGAAATGTTTTGGTACTATGTATAGTGGTATTATGTCTTACTTATAATATTAAACAATTCTTGCACTCATGTATAGTGTTTTGCAACTATATTCAGTTTTGCTAGGAATGCACCTGAAGAAAATTCACTTGCAAAGGTGATGTCACTAAGGGCAACTAATGTGTATGCATGTTTTTAGAACTGACCGATCATCAGGTATATGGCTTTACCACCCAGCAAATGTAGTGATGTCATCCAGGGCAGCTGAAGCTATACAACCTAGGGTAGTTAGGAGTACGTGAAGGGAGAATATGATGCGTAGTGACACCATAAGGTGGAATTTCACAAGTAATTGCATTGATTAAATATACTAGTAAGAAGATTTAGTAAAAGTGCGAAAACATTAAATTTGAATACCATAAACCAATTATCTTAAAATATTACCAATGTTTAGGAGATACAAAGGAAAAGGGAAACAGATGACTCTCTTTGTTGGGGCACAATGTTTAGGGGAGTAATTGAACCCCACTAAGAAATTAAGCCAAACCTGAGGTGTCCTTTGGGGTCAACATGCTGGTAAGTAAACGAGTGCATAACATTAAACAAACAAACAACCACTATATTTAAAATCCCAAAATGTACAGTAACATTGTGGATGTCACCATTTTTGTGAATGGCGCCTGTTCCCTTTGCATATTGTAGGGTTGCTTAGATGAGCCAATAGGTTAGGAGTTGTTTGGTATGCGGAGGCAGTGTAGTAATTCACAATCCGGTTAATCAGAAAATCGCACATGACCTGTGCCAGAAATCATATATTACTGGGTCTAAAATCGCACCACATCGCACTTTGTTGCATTTTTTGGCCGCAAATTCGCATGCCATTAAATAATTAGATCCCGGAAGAAAAATTAGATTTCAAAAAATGCGATAAGGTGCGATTTCAGAAAGTTACTAAAAATTTATCACATTAAATGTCACCCCTTGTGTCTTGTTGGACATTAATTTAATAGTTTTTTTAGTTAGCAAGGCCTTCAGATTAGGTTTTATCAAACTGTGTTTCACAGGCATGGCGCAGCTGCAAATATCTGTACAGATATTTGTTAGGTAAGGAAAATTCTATCTTGAATTACTGGAGATCTTAAACTCCCTTCCTCGTACAGTTGCCCTAGTTCAAATATGCCTTCCAGACTTGTAGTGGTTCTAATTCTACCAGGCCTCGGGCATTATACAATGGTGTCTCTGGGTCTAATCCCTGGCTCTCCAGTAGCCCCTCTACCAGTCTCCAGACCATGATTGACTGCCTGATTAATGGAGCACACTTATGCCGTAGGTTGCCACTTAATAACATCTGAATTGGTGAAAATATAACCTACCAGTTCATAAAGAAGTCTGTTCTCGTTTCCCATTTATGTCCATGTTTTTAAATGGGACAGTTGCGCTGACAGGTAATACAGCCAAAAGTCTGGTAATGCAAGCCCACCTTACTCCTTCTGTCTAGTTAGAATACAGATGGAGCAGCTCTCAATTCAACTCCCTTCTAAGTAAATAAACCCCATGTATACAAACTGTATACAAACACATATGGAAACAATTTTAGACTATATTTTTGTATGATCACAGGTTCTAAGGTTGGTTAGCTGTCTAGTAACAGTAGTGGTATGAGTGTTGTGGCAATTATAGTGCAGTCATGTTCATATATTTTATGACAAACAACATTATTACCTATTAGCCACACATACTGTATCCACATTGCTTCTTTGATAATTTGAGCCATATGATGAATTGTTTTATTACTAAAGTGCCACAGGCACCCCCACAGAATGTAATAACAACATTGAAAAAAAAGGAATGCGTGTATCGCATGCTGTATAAGCTGGACACTGATGGATTTGAAAATAAGTGTATTACTTCCCAATGTTAACAAGAAAACATGTCTTAACACTTAAGTCAGTGATGCCATTCCAAACTTAAGGTGCGTACACACGAGGGAGATATATTGCTCAGTGTCTCCTTTTCATCAGCGACCAGAGATGGTCGCTGATGAAAGGGAACCTCTGCCGGTGGTGCTGCAGACCAACGATTAGAACGGGGCTGAAAACGATTTATCCCCAGGGCACACTCCCATCACTGGCAATATGGTCGCCAGCGACCATATTCCAGCGATATTATCCCCTATCGCAGCCATGTGTATACGGCTATAGAGGGTTATTCTGGTTCACTTGAAAGGCACAATCACACTCTAATGGACAACACCATATACATTACAGGTGAGGCTCATGTAACATGTGCAGAGAGAGTTTGATTTGGGTGTTTTATTGTTTCTGGGCAAGGTAAATACTGGCTGCTTTATTTTTACGCTGCATTATAGATATCAGTTTGCAGGGCCGCTGACAGAGGGTTGCTGTGGGTACAGCTGTCCCAGGCCCCGGCCTCTGGAGGGGCCCGGGTAACTGCCCACAGCGACAGTGGAACAGTGCCACCCCACCACCCTGACAGCCACACACCGCCTCTCCCACCAGGCACGCACAATACACAGTGCAGCCTGCAGAGCACCAAGCCTAGGACACAGAGGGGCTCAGCGCTCTGCAGGCTGCACTGTGAGTGCACTGCTCGTCTCAGATAGGAGGAGGATAAGGAATGACTCCCCGCGCAGGGAGTGATGCCTTCAGCATGATGCAGTAGGTAATCCGCACGTCTGTCACACAGCAACTGAACAGAAGAGGTCAGTATGTAAAATCGCATTAACCCCCATGTGCTGGGCAGTGTGCAGTGTAATAGCCCGTGCTAGGTGTAACTATTGGGGTGATACAGCGCGCCGGCCATTGTCTTGAGGAGGTCAGTCCCGGGCCCCAAGATTCCTGGTGGTGGCCCTGTCAGTTTGAAGTACAAACCCCAACCAAATCTAACTCTCTCTCTGCACATGTTACATCAACCCCACCTGCAGTGCATATGGTTTTGTCCATTAGAGAGTGATTGTGCCTTTGCAAGCGAACCAGAATAACCCCCATAGGCTCTATGTTAGTCTGTGCAATATGCAGAGTTTTCATGATAACACGAGTAGATAGATAAAAGTGGAAAAGTACTTTTAGTACTGTTAATAAATAATGTGTGTGTACATACTCTATGTATATATGACCAACCGGCGGCCCGTCATTTTAAAGCTTTCAACCATCCTCTAGAATCCCTCCGCTACTTCATGATTGATCATGTTCCAGCATCATTGAGGGGTGGGGATCGGGCTAAAACCTTGCTCATTTGTGAATCACAGTGGATATTAAGATTAGGGACCACCAATCCTGGGGGTCTTAATGAGAAGATTAATTGGAAAAGCCTGACGTAGGGTATTTGGTTATGGGCCCTACAGCTAGTTCCTTGCTCATTTCTATGTCCACCAGCGGATCTACATTAACATGCAGCTTCAATGCGCTCTGTGTATATGACTAATTATACTTCCTGTACACGTACTTTGTCATTACTGTTTATATTGTTTGTGTTTATTATAGGTTTGTTTTTTTGCACATTATATTCTTTATATGTCTAGATGTGATGCACAGTCTGTCCGGTAGTAACCGTGTAATTTTGTGTCCATTAGGCGCAAGGCGACAGACCTGGCCTTGGAGATCGCGTCCTGGACAACAGTGGAACGCAAGCCAGAGACGGGTGGAACGCATGAACGCTCCCCGTTGGCTGACAGTGCGTCTCACCGGAAGTACCGCGATGACGACTTCCGGCGGGTCAGACGCCGGCGCTTGGCGCGAATGGACGGCTTCTGGACAGGTAAGGGTATTTATTTGTGGTATGTTTGGGTTACTGGTTGTTGCTACTGTGCCCTGAGGAAGGGGCTTTGAACCCCGAAAGCGCTGGGCACTACAATACAGCGACGTTTTTTCATTATACTGGAGTGCCTCTTTATTTGGACCTTTTATATATATATATATATATATATATATATATATATATATATATATATACATACACACACATACACACACACAACTTGAATAAGTCCCCGGAACCTCCGCTGGGATAGAATGCTCTGGTGCCCTCCTCAAAGGTTGTAACACCCAATGATACAAATAGAATGACGAGGCGGCATTAAAAGGCTTGTCACAAAACAAACGAGCATTCTTTAATACACGTTTGTTTTTCTACAAGCCTTTGAGTGCCGCCTCATCAGTCTATTTATATAACCCTCCCTTCCGCAACATAACCCTAACTCTCCCCACTAGTACCTAACCCTAACCCCCATACCCCACTGCCTAAATCTAACCCCCCACTTTGAAGCCTAACCCCTTTCCCCAGCCCTCAGTGGCAGTCCCCCCCCCAGCCCTCTGTGGCAGTAATCCCCCTTCCCAGCCCTCAGTGGCAGTACCCCTCTCCCCACCAGCCCTCAGTGGCAGTACCCCTCTCCCCACCAGCCCTCAGTGGCAGTACCCCTCTCCCCACCAGCCCTCAGGGGCAATACCCCTCTCCCCACCAGCCCTCAGGGGCAATACCCCTCTCCCCACCAGCCCTCAGGGGCAATACCCCTCTCCCCACCAGCCCTCAGTGACTGTACTCCCCTCCCCAGCCCTCAATGGAAGTAACCCTCCTCCCCAGCCCTCAGTGGCAGTAAACCCCCTCCCCAGCTCTTAGAGGCAGTACCCCTCTCCACACCAGCCCTCAGTGGCAGTACCCACCATCCCAGCCCTCAGCGGCAGTAACCCCCTCTCCATCCCTCAGCGGCAGTAACCCCCTCTCCATCCCTCAGCGGCAGTAACCCCCTCTCCATCCCTCAGCGGCAGTAACTCCCTCTCCATCCCTCAGCGGCAGTAACCCCCTCTCCATCCCTTAGCGGCAGTAATCCCCCTCTCCATCCCTCAGCGGCAGTAACCCCCCTCTCCATCCCTCAGCGGCAATAACCCCCTCCTCCCCACCATTCTACAGCAGCCCTCAGTAGCAGCTCACCTCACCACCGGCTTGCTTGGCAGGCACCCCCCTGGACCATGGTGCTGGATCGTGGTGATGGTAGTTGGCTTTGAGTTTCTGTTGTGGCGCGTTAGAGCTCTGCAGTGCTGGCTTCCGCCCCTATCCCTCCCGCCAGGACATTGCAGCAATGCCGGCATGAAAATGGATTTGCAAATTCCCAAATTCTGACTAAACAATTCTGTGTTTTGTGGCAATGGCTCTCTACTGCATGGTCTCTCATTCTGCCTCCCATGCAAGGTCCCATATTGGTAACCTCGGGACTGCACTCCTCCCTGAAGACATGTTTTTTTTTTTTATTTGGATGTATTTATCTTGCCCCCTGGCCCCCAGCCTTGTTCTGGGTCATAACATCACTGCTTTACTGTCACAGCTGTTAGGTGTCCAAGCACAATGAGACCTGTAGACCTACAACAGCTAGAGTGCTGCATGCTGGCTAACCCTGATGTAGATGGATCCTTTGAGAAGCGTCATACTTCTGGCCCTCCCACCAGAACATTGCAGCAGTATATAAACTGTTTACTAAGTAACCTACTCATACTAATCACAATGATTGTTCAGCCAGGCCACTTATAACAATGAGCTTCTTTAACTATATTAAATAACACTCTGGCTTAAGGTGCATACACACCGGTGGCAGTTTTTATCTAGGGGCTGTAGGGCTGCAACCCTCCCAGTAAAAATCCACCACCACCACCAATAAACAGAGCGATTGCAGACATTTCCTATTAATAATACTGTGCTCAACCCCGAGGTATTGCAGGAACTCACCATCAGGTGGGGAGTTCCCGAGGTGGACCTGATGGCGTCTCGGAAGAACCATCAGTTGCCAGCATACGTGGCTCGCACAAGGGACCCTCACGCCATAGTCTGTTAGTCTGTGCAATATGCAGAGTTTTCATGATAACACGAGTAGATAGATGAAAGTGGAAAAGGACTTTTAGTACTGTTAATAAATAAATAATATGTGTGTACATACTGTATGTATATATGACCAACCGGTGGCCCGTCATTTCAAAGCTTTGAACCATCCTCTAGAATCCCTCCGCTACTTCATGATTGATCATGTTCCAGCATCATTGAGGGGTGGGGATCGGGCTAAAACCTTGCTCATTCGTGAATCACAGTGGATATTAAGATTAGGGACCACCAATCCTGGGGGTCTTAATGAGAAGATTAATTGGAACAGCCTGACGTAGGGTATTTGGTTATGGGCCCTACAGCTAGTTCCTTGCTCATTTCTATGTCCACCAGCGGATCTACATTAACATGCAGCTTCAATGCGCTCTGTGTATATGACTAATTATACTTCCTGTACACGTACTTTGCCATTACTGTTTATATTGTTTGTGTTTATTATAGGTTCGTTTTTTTGCACATTATATTCTTTATATGTCTAGATGTGATGCACAGTCTGTCCGGTAGTAACCGTGTCATTTTGTGTCCATTAGGCGCAAAACGACAGACCTGGCCTTGGAGATCGCGTCCTGGACAACAGTGGAACGCAAGCCAGAGACGGGTGGAACGCATGAACGCTCCCCGTTGACTGACAGTGCGTCTCACCGGAAGTACCGCAATGACGACTTCCGGCGGGTCAGACGCCGGCGCTTGGCGCGAATAGACGGCTTCTGGACAGGTAAGGGTATTTATTTGTGGTATGTTTGTGTTACTGGTTGTTGCTACTGAGCACTGAGGAAGGGGCTTTGAACCCCGAAAGCGCTTGGTGCTACAATACAGCCACGTTTTTTCATTATACTGGAGTGCCTCTTTATTTGGACCTTTTTATATATATATATATATATATATATATATACACATATACACACACATACACACACACACACACACACACACAACTTGAATAAATCCCCGGAACCCCCGCTGGGATAGAATGCTCTGGTGCCCTCCTCAAAGGATGTAACACCCAATGATACAAATAGAATGACGAGGCGGCATTCAAAGGCTTGTAGCAAAACAAACGAGCGTTCTTTAATACACGTTTGTTTTGCTACAAGCCTTTGAGTGCCGCCTCATCAGTCTATTTATATAACCCTCCCTTCCGCAACATAACCCTAACTCTCCCCGCCAATACCTAACCCCCATACCCCACTGCCTAAATCTAACCCCCCACTTTGAAGCCTAACCCCTTCCCTAGCCCTCAGTGGCAGTTCCCCCCCCAGCCCTCTGTGGCAGTAATCCCCCTTCCCAGCCCTCAGTGGCAGTACCCCTCTCCCCACCAGCAATCAGTGGCAGTACTCCTCTCCCCACCAGCCCTCAGTGGAAGTACCCCTCTCCCCACCAGCCCTCAGTGGCAGTACCCCTCTCCCCACCAGCCCTCAGTGGCAGTACCCCTCTCCCCACCAGCCCTCAGTGGCAGTACCCCTCTCCCCACCAGCCCTCAGTGGCAGTACCCCTCTCCCCACCAGCCCTCAGTGGCAGTACCCCTCTCCCCACCAGCCCTCAGGGGCAATACCCCTGTCCCCACCAGCCCTCAGGGGCAATACCCCTCTCCCCACCAGCCCTCAGGGGCAATACCCCTCTCCCCGCCAGCCCTCAGGGGCAATACCCCTCTCCCCACCAGCCCTCAGTGACTGTACTCCCCTCCCCAGCCCTCAATGGAAGTAACCCTCCTCCCCAGCCCTCAGTGGCAGTAAACCCCCTCCCCAGCTCTTAAGAGGCAGTACCCCTCTCCACACCAGCCCTCAGTGGCAGTACCCACCATCCCAGCCCTCAGCGGCAGTAACCCCCTCTTCATCCCTCAGCGGCAGAAACCCCCTCTCCATCCCTCAGCGGCAGTAACCCCCTCTCCAACACTCAGCGGCAATAACCCTCTCCTCCCCGGCATTCTACAGCAGCCCTCAGTAGCAGCTCACCTCACCACCGGCTTGCTTGGCAGGCACCCCCCTGGACCATGGTGCTGGATCGTGGTGATGGTAGTTGGCTTTGAATTTCTGTTGTGGCGCGTCAGAGTTCTGCAGTGCTGGCTTCCGCCCCTATGCCTCCCGCCAGGACATTGCAGCAACGCCGGCATGAAAATGGATTTGGAAATTCCCAAATTCTGACTAAACAGTTCTGTGTTTTGTGGCAATGGCTCTCTACTGCATGGTCTCTCATTCTGCCTCCCATGCAAGGTCCCATATTGGTAACCTCGGGACTGCACTCCTCCCTGAAGACATGTTTTTTTTTTTTTTATTCGGATGTATTTATCTTGCCCCCTGGCCCCCTGGCCCCCATCCTTGTTCTGGGTCATGACATCACTGCTTTATTGTCACAGCTGTTAGGTGTCCAAGCACAATGAGACCTGTAGACCTACAACAGCTATAGAGCTGCATGCTGGCTAACCCTGATGTAGATGGATCCTTTGAGAAGCGTCATACTTCTGGCCCTCCCTCCAGAACATTGCAGCAGTATATAAACGGTTTACTAAGTAACCTACTTATACTAATCACAATGATTGTTCAGCCAGGTAACTTATAACAGTGAGCTTCTTTAACTCTATTAAATAACACTCTGGCTTAAGGTGCATACACACCGGTGGCAGTTTTTATCTAGGGGCTGTAGGGCTGCAACCCTCCCAGTAAAAATCCACCACCACCAATAAACAGAGCTATTGCAGACACTTCCTATTAATAAAACTATCAGCTAATCACATGCTGGGCTGTGGTCAGCAGATATGGCTTCCAATGGGAAGCCTTTTTGCCTGAACATCACTGTTTCATGGACTGCAGATGATGCAGTCTGTAGAACTTGCAGGGAAGAGATGGGGGCACGATTGCAGATGTGCAATTTTACCCCCTGCTATGGGCTGCACAGGAAGAAGCCCATAGAAGTCATTGCATATGCACCCTGCTGCTGTCTGGATTTTTTTCCTTTTTCCTGATAATGAAGCTGGCGCGCATGTGCACAATTCGAGTCACTGCGCCATGGTAAGTGTAGGGTACAGTATATACACAGAAAATAACATAAAAAAAAAGAAGAATAAACTACTATAAGGAGCTCTTCTCCCTGCGATAGCAGCACCCAGACTTTGCTAGGCGACCAGGACGCTGCAATGTCTAGCAGCTCCTGCTGGCTTCCACGCTCTAGCAGCACAGATGCTGTGTTGTTGATGGAAGTTGAATGAAATGTGCAGAGAGAATTAGATTTGGGTGAGTTATTTTGTTTCTGTGCAGGGTATATACTGGCTGCTTTATTTTTACACTGCAATATAGATCTCACTTTGAAGTAAAACCCCACCCAAGTCTAATTCTCTCTGCACAAGTAACATCTGCCCCCCTGCAGCGCACATGATTTGTCCATCTAAAGCCCTGTACACACCCACTTAGATTTGCTTTAGATTTGATGTTAGATTCGATTTTCTATTAGATCTGGCATTAGATCTGTACTTTTGCATTCGATTCGATTTTACAATGTAGGCACAATGTACCCATTCAATTTACTGGATCGAATTCGAGATTTCCTTGGCTGCACAGTAGATTTTTCTATTTGATTTTGAGAAAATGGGAGTGCGCATTGAATCGAATGCAGATCGAAAGTGTCCGAAAAACCATTCAATGTGGATTCGATTTTGCTTCTATAAGCAAAATTTAATCTAAAACAGGGAAAAATCGAAGCATGTGTACACAGCTTTAGAAGGATTTTGTCAGAAAGAGTGAACTAGAATAAGGCCCTATGTAAGATAAGTAAATTGGATGTGGAAATAGCCTCAGGGCGGTGTGTAGTATGGCGGCTGCACACCATCTTGGTCTCTCCTCTTTCAAAAGTGCACCAGCTGCCATGATCCAGTGCTGGTGATATTTCCTTCATGTTTTGATGTATACCAGTTCTGTGTGCTGATGCCCTGTCTCTGCTGAGATCCAGTCCTGCACTGCTAACATCTGCCTGTAATCAGGTGTACTCTTTTGCATATTCCTTGTCTTGCATTGTATTGTCTTTGCTATGTAATGTGTATTTAGTGTGGTGTATGTTTTTTTGTATGTCAGGGTTTGCCCCTGCCATTGTGAGCGATAATATATTTATAGTGCCTGTATAGTCCACCACAATGCCTACCCCTGTTTGGTCTATTGCCAGTAACCACAGTCACTCTCCTACATCCCTGTAGTTTCCATACACTAGTTTCTACCCCTACCGCTTCTGCTACTCCTTACCTGAGGCAAGAATCAACAAACAAAAAATGCTGTAAAACAGCAGCAAACCCCCACCGCCAGGTTTTCGCTGCAAGGGGTTACACCAGTTTTAGCTGCAAGGGGTTACACCAGTTTTAGATGGTGTAACCCCATATAAACCTATGGGCTTCCCTTCACGTCTCCAGCCATTACGCGCACCCCCGCCGATCCTCCTGCTGTGCTGCCTGGACCAAGTGACGAAGCGGAGCCCTCAAGGGTCTGGGGAGGGATGGGGGACCCACTGCATATCGTTGGCCACAACGCAAAGGACAGCTCTTAACACAATAGCTGTCCTTTAGTTAATAATAGCATATGTTAGATCATATGAGATTATTAACAATGCGAATGCCGGTGATGTGTCGCAGTTATTACAGAATCCCACCCCTGGTCTTGTATAGCTAACCTTTCCTACCTCTGTCAATATCCACCTATATCCTACCGACAGTAGCACCAATCATCTGGGGGTAAGCTCACACTGGCACAAGTGGCGTAAGTCCTGGTGGCATTCTAGTACTGGTAGATGTGTATAGCCTTATGGAAAAGTGGGTATTGTAGGCAAGAAGACCTGCTGGTGATCTATGCTGGTCTTACTCCCGGGTGTATAGGGGTTACTGTCCAGAAGATCATCATCAAGTGTTATTACCTCAGTCATCTGCCATTCCAAGCTTGCCTCGTCTGGTGTTCTCACAGGTACTCCAGCTCAAATTCCTACCACCCACATAGCATACATTTCAAAATATGTGTCCATACTGGAAGTATGAAAGATGCCATGTAGCCAATATCTGAGTGGGATTGGAAAGATTGTAGTAACCCAAACAAAGTAATGTGTTTACATGAGTATACTGTATTTCAAAGTATATTCCAAGTATGTACTACTAGGAAGCATAGTAACAATCAAACGCAAATAAACAGCCGCAGACATAAAGAGCTAGCATAACATTTGGTCAACAATGTATTGTTGGATGCCATAACTGCAAGTGGAAAGAACCTCATGGATAACATTGGAGCGGTGCAGTCCAATCTATCTATTAGAAATTGTCTGACATGGATGGCCACATCTTTTGCAATGGGGCGAGTTTTGTGGGATTGCCAGAGAGGGGAGAAGGCACTCTTCCTGAAGAATTCCTTGAAAAAATGGTTGCTGGACACTTATGACCATGATGCTTTAACTGCTAATTTTGTTGTGGATAGGGCACGCTATGGGGGTAATTCAGAACTAATTGCATGGCTGCGAATTTGCAGCATTTAGTTAAGACACTGCCCCGATAGAGTAAAATCTCACCTTGCAAATTAATCTGCTCACTGTGTGAATGAATGTGCACGGCTGCAAATCTGTTTGCAGCTGAGTGAATATATCCAAAACCCATCAAAAGAGGTTCACCATCAAATGAGTGTGATGAAAACAGGCATAGCTGTCCTGGAGCAGTTATTGATATTCAGCCGCCATACAAATTTGCGCCCGTGTGATCAGGTCTGAATTACCCCCTATATTCCTACATGGGTATTACCACCTAAAGATTTTCCAAACGCCATCATAGCTAAGTTTCTCTACTTCTCTGCATGGTTTTGCCATCTTACATCTGTCTCATACTAAGGGTCCACTTGAATGAAATTACTAATGGATTTCATTTTTAAATGACCTGATTGAGTCAAGAGTCAAGCAGATTGGCTGCAGCAGTAGTGGCACTAACACTATGGGCCTGATTCAGTACCACTCACTAAGCAGCGGCTGATCACTGCTTAGCGAGTGGTTTAATGCCGTCCACCGCATGTCCAAATACCCACCTCACCATGCCAAATCCCCTGTAACATGTTATGTCTCCCATCCCCTTACATGTGGCCAAAGTTGAGACAAATCATTCGATGGTCACTGATCATCGATTGATTTGTCTCCCCTTCAGAAATAATAGTTAGTTTGAACTTACTTTTATTTCCATCAGAGCCCGCCATAGAGGGAGCGGCTGCTGATGATATGTGATGGCAGGCATCAGCCCACACTATTTGGGGATCTATTAAAAACTAGTGTCAACCTTTTCATGTGTCGATCTATTCTATGTCAAACCTTTTGGTTGTGTCACATTTTGACCATGCCAACTTATTGCACGTCAACAGTGTGTCTGTGTCGACATTTGCATTTGGTGTTGACCTATTGACTTTCTACCTAGAGACTGTAGACCTTTGACCATTTGAGTGCCAACATCTGTGAGAGATGTTCAAAATATCCGCTAAAAATGCCAGCATTGCTCACATTTGTTATATAAAATCAAATAAAAAAAGTGTAAAAAAAGATTACAGTATATTTCCTATATACAGAAAACATTACAGATCATTGTGATGATTTAAAATGTTTTCTTGGCAATTTTCACAACATCTACAACTAATATTCCTTTGCTACTGTAGTTCAGGGCTGCATGGATTTGGGATTTTGTAACAACATTTTTTTTTAGGAGTGGGAGGTATAGATCTGGCTACTTCTTTGTGGTACTCTTGAACATTAGCTAAGCTTTCTGCACTGCAGGCTCTTGGACAATTATACATATCAGGTGTGCTTAAAACATTCAGTCATCTACTATTTAACTAGAATTCCACCCACTATTCTAATACAGCTCCAATATGCATTGACTGCTGAGTTTCAATATGCCCCCTTAACTCTCAAGACTCTTCTTTAACATTGTATGCTCACAGACTATTATCATAGTGTATGTAGTGCTTTCTCCTGCATATTTGCTACTTCATGCCTCTAAATAGATTGGAAGGCAGAAATGGGTGACAGAACATGATAGGACAAACAACTCAGACTTGTCCTTGGCTAGCTACTACCACAATTCAGTTTCAACAAATTCATTTTCTTAACTGCATAGAGTATATTTAATTACATATACTGTGCTCCATCTTATAAGGAGTCAACAGAAAGGGCAATAAGAAGTACAAATTAGCCTATCAATATCTGACTGCAGTTGGAGGTGATGATATATTATATATGTACAGTATACACATATATAAATATGTGTGAAAGGATCACATCACATACAATGATAGGAAACAAACCATTTTGTTTATTTTTATCAAGTAAACAACATACAGGTTTTTACAGAGTGGCAATTCAGACCACAGCTTAAGCAAGTTTACAGCAGGAAATTCCAAGCCTTCACAAATCCAGCAGTCCCTAGCATAGTCTCCACACACCAAGCCTTTTACACCTCACTTTGGCAAACATTGACCTTCTGCTCTGAACAGATATTTAAGAGCAAACTACAGGTGTTGTTAATTAGCCCAAATGGGATTCTCATTAGATATTTGAAAAACCAGCACTGGATTTAATCAGCCCTGTTGCTGCTCTAATGGTGTGTACCATAGTTGCCTACCTGACCCTCTCCATGAGGGAGACAATGCTCTGTTCCTGAACTTCCCTGGTACTGTAGGATTGCCATCACCTGTGGTGAAACATCTTTCTTATCAATTACCTAGCTCCCCACAGGTAATGGCAATCCTACAGTACCAGGGAAGTCCAGGAACAGAGCATTTTCTCCCTCATGGAGAGGATCAGGTAGGCAAGTGTGGGTGTGTGTACACACAGGTACAATCACCCTGCGATTCTGACCATATGGACCCTTATTTTGGTTCACTCGCAGAGGCAAATTCTATTGCAGTGTAAAAATAAAGCAGTCAGTATTTTCCCTGCACAGAAACAAAATAACTCACCCAAATGTAACTCTTTCTGCACATGTTACATCTGACCCACCTGCAGTGCACATGGTTTTGCCCATTTTCAAACAAATTTATACTGCGATCAGATCTGAATAAAGGCCATAGTCAGAATTGCATCGGTATTGCATGCAGATTGCATGCAGATCACAAGGGTTTTAACCCTTGCGATCCTGATGCGCGCTTCTGTATCGCACAGCAGAAAGTCTTGGCTGCCTTGACTATATTGCAGATCTGCACTATATAGTCAAAATTGTAATCCATCGCATGCATGCCGTGCGATGCAATGGCATCAGGGATCGCATCGCACGGCACATCTTACCGTGTGTACACACCATAAGAGCCTGCTGTTCACACAGATCTCATTTGAAACTATATTGTCCCTGTCACAAAACAAGAAGATGAAAACTAGGGTTACCACCTAGTCCCTTTAATTCCGGACACATGTTAATTACACAGGTTCTGTGGCAGTTTAAAATCAGGTGAAGTGGAGTCTTAAAGTCAGCCAGCCACAGAACCTGTGTAATTAATATGTGTCCGGAATTAAAGGGACTAGGTGGTAACCCTAATGAAAACCCAAATGAAAATGTCACTTAAGCAAAAAGAATACATGACAAGGTCCCATAGGATGGAGCACACATACTTCAGTTATTATTTAACTGTTTGTATAAAAGTCACTCAGGCCCCTTCCAAGTAAGTTTCCATAAAAAAATAGTGGTCAATGCAATATAAGTAAAACATTGGGCTGGGGTGTGAAAGGAGCTGGCAGACCAAGGGGGGGGGAGGGGGGGGGGAAGGGGGGGGAAGGGGGGGGGAGGGGGGGGGCAGGGGGGGGAAGGGGGGGGAAGGGGGGGGGGGAAGGGGGGGGAAGGGGGGGGAAGGGGGGGGAAGGGGGGGGAGGGGGGAGGGGGGAGGGGGGGGGGTAATAGGATGAGAGATGCAGAAAGTGAAAGATTTGGTAAGAAATCTCCAGTTTTTTTTTTTTAAGTGGCAATCATTTACACTGCAAAACCAGTCTGATTTTGCAGTGTAAATGATTGCCGCTTTAAAAAAATAATAATGGAGATTTCTTACCAAATCTCTCACTTTCGGAATCTCTCATCCTATTAAATTTCACTCCCAGTGTCTGCTATAAGCAGGTACAGTAGGGAAAGCAGAGAAGAATTTGAGGAATAATTCACTACACAAAAATTCAACTTCATGTAGGTATAATATAGAAACATAGGTGTGCGCACATTGAGTGTTAGGGGTGCACATGCACCCCTAAATGCTTTGCCCACCCTTATGAACACCTCCCTGCCGTTACCTTTTACCAAATACTTTTACTTTTTAGAACTGTGTTCCATTAAAAGAAGACCATTGTCATATCACTACATACTGTACCTGCATCATCCATATATGTTTTGACTGTATTTGCATGTACTGTTACACAGAGTAATTAGAAGATTAAAGCTGAAATAGGCAGGTTATTATGGTGTGGCTGAGAGACGTTTTATATTGTAGCGCGTGCCAATAGATGATGGTACAGTAGACACGCCTGATTGTCAGTGTTAGACACACCCAATAGGTGGTGCTAGGCACACCCCTTTGACAGTGCACCCCTAATAAAATGTGCTACGCACGCCTATGCATAGAAATGTTGCAATTTTGCCAAAACAGCTATACAGATTACATAAATACCATAATTCTCTGCTAAGAATGTTGTGAAGTGCCAGAACATGAACAGTAAATGCATCATGTGGCAAGGTGGAGGGAAGTATGCTATAAACTCCATGTGCAATTGTCTCTGAAAGCAATAACTTGTAATAGAAATGGAGAGACTCCATTGGAGGGCTGCTACCAGTAGATGACATAATGGTTAAGACTGTTACTGAAATAACATCAGTTATTTTTTATTTGAAATTAGTAAACAAAAAAAAAATCACCATCGCTAGCATAAATTTCATTATAACAAACCACTTCCAATAGATAGGTATTTAATCCAGCATCTGGTCTTTAGGTCAACAGTAAAATAGGTTGACATTCAATAGGTCAACCACAAAGGGTAGGCATGCATGCATTACCTGTTATAAAGGTCAACATGGTGAAATTTTGGAAAAGGGGGATTGGGGGAAACCTCTTATGGGGCGCAGTACATAATATACATCAAATTAAAAATTTAAAATAAAGAATGAAGATTACAGTCCTTGTGGTGTGTGTGGAGTGTTTTTCTTGTCCAAAAAATGTTCCAAGAGTGCCCAGGGTTCAATTAGTGGATCCTTTTCTCTCACAAATTGTGCATATGAATATAAATTAATATGTGATTAGATCATTCATTAAAAAACAAAAATTAGTCTGTGTGTTTAGAAGAGATGGGTGTACCCGACTCACTCTGAATGAGGGTATTTTCAAACATGTAAAGGTATCTTTTCATCCAAGACGAACAGATATCCTACTGAATACCAGCTTCGTCGTGTGCTCCAATATGTGTAGTGAAAAAGAAAACATAGACAACAATGTGTAGTTCTTCAATTACACAGGCCTAAATTTCTTTGATGACTGAAAACAAAGTGGGGAAATTCACTAGATGAGCATACCCCAACTCACTATGTAAGTGGGGTGTGGAATCATATACAGGTCGAGTATCCCGTGTCACACCAGGGGTCTGAGTCGACGAAACTGAGACCTCTGGTGGGGACCTGGACCGGTACCTGAACTGGGGAGGTTGGAGAGGACCCTTGCGCATGGACTGCGCGACAGTGCACCCTGGAGCCAATGAGTAGTCAAAGGTAAAATACAACCGAGTTTATTTAGCAGATGGTTGTAATATGACAGGCAGTAAAGTATGCAGGAATAATAGTACAGTTCATGCAGATTGCAATACTTTACAGATGCGTTGAAGAATTGTGTCGATGGTGGAACATCGGATCCGGAATATCGGATGTGGAGACTGTGGGTCCGGAATGACGGACGGAAGGCTTGGAAGCTGGAGATCCGGAATATCAGATTTACAGGCGATGATGGAACATCGATGGTTGGTGATGCTGGAGCATCGAAGGACCAGAGTCACGGAGCTAGGCTTGGTCGCTGGGCTGAAGAGGCAGGATCACAGGCGATGGAATAACCTGGACTTCACAGGAGATGGAATAACCTGGAATACACTGCAGCATAGGAGACAACACCAGCAGGAAATACACTTGCACGGAGACAAGGACAGCTGACCATACACTGGAGACAACTGAAGCACTAGCAAAGGTTCTGAGAGCTCCCAGCATACTTATACCCACTGAGTGGCCAGGATTGGCCGGGCAGGTATGACTGGGAGATCAGAACCTTCAGGATTGGACAGAACAAACATGTGACTGGGAAGAACATGGCAGCCCCCATGTCTGCTATGGCGGGAAAGTGTGTTTGTGCACGCCATGCTGGATACTGGGAGCAATGGCGGCGGACAGATGGATTGCCGTGCACTGGGCACTGTCACTGGGAGACAGGAGAGCGGTGCGCCGCGCAGCCGCGGACTCAGCAGCACTGAGAGGACTGGAGGATGGCAGCGGTGATGGTGCACGGCAGACAGGACGCCGGCAGAGATGACGTCTGGACCGCAAGCTGAACCTGCGGAGGCACTTAGCCGGTAAGAAAGTCTGTCTGACAGCTCGGATCGTGACATCCCGTATCCGAATATCCGTTATCCGAATTATTCCGAAAACCAGACATTCCAGAAAGTGAAAAATGTTTTTTACCTAAAAACTCACTGGGGACATTTGTAACAGCACTACTGAGGACATGACATGTAACTGGCACTATATATGTGCAAGACAATGATTGCTTGGCATTCAAATTCAGTGCTGAGATAGTACACACATTTTGTTTCACGTTTTGAAACCTTGTTTTTTGAACAATTAAAATATATTTGTGTGTATTTTATGTGGTAATAAAATATATTATATATTTGTGTGTATATTATGTGTTTATACAGCATAAATGCAAGATACTTCAAAATACATCATTGAAATATTAAAATATTCCAAAATACGGAATAATCCGTTATCCAAAATTCTCCTGGTCCCAAGCATTTTGGATAAGGGATACTCAACCTGTAGCGGTTTCTTTTGGAGACCTTTTAGAATGGTAAGCGTACCGTGACTTACTCAGGACAGATGTTATTCATTCCTATAACAGTTTAATTTTAGACAGGGATACTTTCTCCTTTCAAGGGTTCTCACAGATACTGTAGCATGTGAGTGAGGGAAGAGAAGAGAGAGGGTAGGGAAGGTTCCAAAATGTAGTATAGTATTCAATGTTTTATAAACAGGGTACACTACAATATATCTGGTGTTTAATGTGGAGTTTTGATGCCTCCCCTTCGCAAATTAATTTTCCGCTTCTATTTGAAGAAGGCACACACAATGAACTAATAGTCAGGTGTGAGGATGCCTGATTGGTTTTATTTAAAAGATGGGCTGGCTGATGGCATATAATGACTGTAATCTTCATTGTTTATTTAATTTTTATTTTTCAATATATGTATATTATGTATTGCGGCCAATAAGACGTTTCCCAAAATTGCATCCAGGAAGTTGGTGACACCCAGGTGGAACCCACTCTAAGGCAGCATTGCAGTATTGGGACTTGTTTATTTTTGCTGCTCTTTGTTTAACATGGTGACATTGTTGACATGACAATGGTCAAAGTGGGTTTTTCACAATTTCTTTTCATTTTAAAACTTTTTGATATTTTAAAAGCAAGCCATTCAAGGGGATATGAGCAGTTCGGATTTCAAAGAATCCGAACTGCTCCGAACACAGCCCCCCGAGCTGTCCATGAGCCATGCTTGCGAGTTTCTGGCTTTGTTCGGAAACCCAAGTGCTGCCGAATGGCATAGTCCCACGTCGGATTCTCCCGAGACTTTGAGTCTTTAAAGGCTCTGCTTCTCGCATATTCGACACCATTTCTCCTACGCTTCTGAACAGTGCACAGCTCTGCATGGTCTTGTTGTGCTGGGTCTTGTGGTGCCGGGTCTTTTGCTAGACTGGTGTCTTTTTAAGGGCCCATGCATTATTTATTATAAACTCTCTCTCTCTCTATCTCTCTCTCTCTCTCTCTCTATGTATATATATATATATATATATATATATATATATATATAGTCAGTGTCAGTAGTAGTGTACAGTGTGCTGTGTGTCAGACAGACTGTCAGTCAGTATAGTGCTGTGCAGAGGCTGTGTCAGTCAGTGTAGTGCACAGTGTACAGACAGGCTGTGTCAGTCAGTGTGTCTATAATATATAGTGCCCAGAGGGCAGAGGCTGTGTCAGTCAGTGTAGTGTAGTGTACACAGGCGGGCAGTGTGACATATACAGATGGACCGCTGCCATCCTTGGGCGGTGCTCGCCAGATCCCTTTCGCTGGCGAGTGCCGGCGATAGAGACTGGGACACGTGTGCATCTCACGCGCACGCGCGTCCCAGTATCATAATGGTCTCCGCTTCAGATGCTGCCCAGTTTGGTGTGGGGGGGCAAGCGTCTCGTGCCAACGTGCCCCTGGCGGTAGCCCATCAACGGCGGGGGGATGGCAATAGAATCGCCAACCCCTGCAAAGATGTTGCTCACTACATGTGTAATATAAGGGGCTGTGTGTGTCAATGTCTGTCAGTACTGAGTGTCAATCAGTGTAGTGTACTCTAAAAAATAGATAATATTCTATTGTTTTTTTACATTGTTTGTGGTATCTGGTAAAAAAAAATATTTTGCTCTTGTTTATTGTTTGTGTGCACTGCACCCCAAAACACATAGAGCCTTATTCTAGTTCACTCTTAGAGGCAAATTCCTTCTCACATGGACAAAACCATGTGCACTGCAGGTGGGGCAGATTTGGGTGGGGTTTTTCTTCAAAGTGAGATCTATATTGCAGTGTAGAAATAAAGCAGTCATCCCTGCACCGAAACAAAATAAATCACCCAAATCTAATTCTATCTGCACCTGTTACATTTGCCCCCTACAGTGCACATGGTTTTGTCCATCTGAGAATGAATTTGCCTCTAAGAGCAAACTAGAATAAGGCCCATAGTGAGATACTCTGTCAGAAGTTCTGTGTGTGCTTGTTCTGTCTCCATGCAGTGTTGGACAAGCTATCTGTGTCCTCAAAAAAATAAAATAAAAATTATATATTTTGCTCGTTAGTTTGTGTGCACTGTACCCCAAAACACCATAGTGAGATACTGTCAGAAGTTCCGTATGTGACTGTTCTGCCTCCACGCAGTGTTGGACAAGCTGCATCCTCAATAAAGAAAATAAAAATATTTTGCTCTTGTTTATTGTTTTTGTGCACTGCACCCCAATACACCATAGTGAGATACTGTCAGATATTCCGTGTGTGATTGTTCTGCCTCCATGCAGTGTTGGATAAGCTGCATCCTCAATAAAAACATTATATTTTGCTCTTTTTCATTGTTTGTGTGCACTGCACCCCAATACACCATAGTGAGATACTGTAAGAAGTTCTGTAATTGATTGTTCTGCCTCCACACAGTGTTGGACAAGTTGCGTCCTCCATTAAAAAAAAGTGCTCTTGTTTATTGTTTGTTGGCACTGCGCCCCAATACACCATAGTGAGATACTGTCGGAAATCCTGTGTGTGATTGTTCTGCCTCCACGCAGTGTTGGAAAAGCTGCATCCTCAATAAAAAATATATTTTGCTCTTGTATATTGTTTGTGTGCACTGTACCCCAATACACCATAGTGAATTACTGTCCAAAGTTCCGTGTGTGATTGTTCTGCCTCCATGCAGTGTTGGACAAGCTGCATCCTCAACAAAATAATTAGATTTTGCTCTTGTTTATTGTTGTTTGCACTGAACCCCAATACACCATAGTGAGATACTTTCCGATGTTCTGTGTGTGATTGTTTTACCTCTACGCAGTGTTGGACAAGCTGCATCCTCAATAATAAAAATATATTTGCTCTTGTTTATTGTTTGTGTGCACTGCACCACAATACACCATAGTGCGATACTGTCCAAATTTCCGTGTGTGATTGTTATGCCTCCACACAGTGTTGGGCAAGCCGTGTCCTCAAAAACTATATATATATTTTGCTCTTGTTTATTGTTTGTGTGCACTGCACCCCAATACACCATAGTGAGATACTGTAAGAAGTTCCATGTGTGATTATTCTGCTTTCACGCAGTGTTGGACAAGTTGCGTCCTCAATAAAAAAAATGCTCTTGCTTATTGTTTGTGTGCACTGCGCCACGATACGCCATAGTGAGATACTGTACTGTCCAAAGTTCCATATGTGATTGCTCTGCCTCCACGCAGTGTTGGACAAGCTGCATCCTCAATAAAAAATATATATGTATTGCTTTTGTCTGTTTACATTGTTTGTGGGCAATGCACTGCATCCCAGATCTGTGAATTGTGATCTGTGAATTAAAACAATTATAACAAATAGTTTAAAGGACAAAATACTCCAGAAGCTGCCATCATTCATTGTGATGATTTAATGTTATCTACTAACACCATCGCTGATGCTCAAACCAGGCAAGGAGAGTTTAAAAACGTGTTTTAAAAAATACCTCAAACAGGAATAAAAAGAAAGTGGCAGAATGCCATTCACATTGCGCGGTGGTGAGGAAAGACTCTGGCCTTGCCCTATATTTCTGAGTCAACCTTGGGAATCTGCAGCTGTCAGTGAGGCATCTTATGTCTCTGATGAGTCCAACATTGAAAGATATTGTCATTCCACTTTCCTAAGTGAGAAAACCACCAAAACCACTAAATCTGAAAAACAAACTGCGTGTAGGAACAGAAATTAAAAAAAACACTGAGGGGAGTCCAAGTGTGTCCTTGAGTCCTAACTGTTAGCCTAATCTCTCAGAGAAGCCGCCATCCACCGTTACTGCTCACTCTGCATGTGAGGGGATGAGCAGCATTAGTATTGCTGGTAACATAGGCATTGAAGATGCTCCCATCAATTTACACCAAGAGGATGAGGGGAAACTTGGGTAGCAGATGATGGCACTACTGAGGAATTGGATAGTGCGAATAAGAATGAGGATATTGTGTGTATAAGTGAGGCACAAGTGGAAGCATCTGTCGTGCATGATAAGACTGCCATTGTCATGTTTGGTTATAGGCAAAAATAGGGAAAAATAATGCAAACATTACATTATTTGGGCATTTTTTTTACTAATATTGAAAAAAATCAAAATCCAAAGCCTTTCACAGACGCTTGATAAATCCAAATCATGGTGATGAATCTTTGGCCCTGGTGCCCTTCTCTATGTAATACACGACTTAGGGATCCATGTGCTAAAAGTAAAAAATGTGTCGACCATTTTCATCTTGAGTTTATGCTTGTGTCAAACTTTCATGTTAAGCCTGTTACAAAGAGAAGGTCTGCAGGCTGCTGGGAATTGTGGTTTAAAATGGATACACATTTCATGCTTTTTACAGTGACCTACTGACAATTATAGACTACAACTTCCAGCAGCTCCTGCTGTACCAGGTGATGTGCATCCAAGCTGCAATTGCAGCTACTTTATGATGTGCTGGAAGTCTTGTTGTCTTGCTGTTATTGGGATGAACTATAATCACACAGTAAATAAATCTAAGTGCACAAATGAGACTGGTGGTTCTATCACTAAAATAACCATAATTTAATAACTCATGCTTAAAAAACTCCATTGATTTTGTTTAAAAATACAATCTTTAAAATGAAAATGCTTCAGGGCCTCTTCAGGATATAGTAGATCTACCCCTGCCCATTGGTATCAAATCTAAATACATTTGTCACATGCACCGCCATCAAATGTCTCAGAGTTAAGCAAATTGTTCGCCAGATAGATATAGACTAAGCATTTTTTATCATATAAGTTTAGTAAAGTCTAATTGCATTGTAAGTTGCAATGCATAAGCCTTTTGAAGCAGTGGTGTAAGTGCATCCATGTTGCCCACAGTCAAGATAAAAGTTGATGCCCTCCAATAGATAGATAGCTAGAGAGAGAATGAGAGAGGGGGAGCAAGGGAGAGAAAGATGAGGAGAATGAGAGATATGGAATAATGGAGAAAGAGAAAAACAAGAGTGTCAGAGAGAAAGAATGTAATGGAGATAGGAGCGAGTCAGGGAAAGTGAGAAAATGAGAGGAGAGAGCTATAGAGTGTCAAAGAGAGAAAGAAAAAGAGGGGGTGAGCTATACAGTGTCATGAATAGAGACAGGGGTGGGGATAGAGCGAGAGGGACAAGAGAAGAGGGTTAGATGAAGGTCAGTGAGAGAGCATGTCAGCAATAGAGAGAGAGGGTCAGATGAAAAGATAGGGGGTGAGTGAGAGAGAAGAAAGAAAGGAGGGGACAATAGATGGTGTCATGGATAGAGAGAAAGGGGGTAAGAGGGTGTCAGGTATAGAGAGGGAGTAAGAGAGAGAGATGGGGGTGAGAGGGAAGGCTAGGAAGAGAGAGAGAGGTAAGAAAGAGGGTTGTCAGAAAAGGAGATGATGAGGGGGGTTAGGTAGAGAGAGAGAGAGAAAGAGAGAGAGTGGGGTCAGACAAAGAGAGATGGGTGAGAGAGTGGTATCAGGCAGAGAGAGAGAAAGAGAGGGGGCCAGGCAGGGAGATAGAGTGTGGAGAGAGAGAGGTGAGACAGGGTGGTCAGGTAGAGAGAGAGGGAGAGAGAGGGTGGTGAGAGGGGTGATAGAGGGGCCAGGCATATAGAGAAGGGGATGAGGCAGAGAAAGATAGGGGGTCATGCAGAGAGGGGGGTTAGACCGGTAATGCACATGCCAGGGTTACCTGCTGGGAGCGAGTATAGCAGTGATGAGTATACTGCTGCAAGACCCTAACCAGCAGGACTCACCTTAGCGACACCACTGGAGCCGCGGTGCCGGAAACCGCAGGACCTGCAGTGACCGGCAAAACTCCCTGTGTCTCCAGCCCTCTGTGTGCCTCTTATCTGTGTGCTGCTGTATGTGCCTTAAAGGTCTCTTGCCCCATCCTGTTCTCAAACTGCAGACTGCAGATTCAGATTGTACTGGACAGCCACTGGTTGTACAGTTCTGCAGTGCCAGCGGCTGTCTATCACTGCCTGTGCTGTGATCTGCAGCTGTAGACGGAGGATCGGGCATACTTGCTCCCTGAGCCAGCTGGCATTGTAAATGAGTGGAAGTACCACTTCAGGGCTTAGTGCCCTGGTAGCGGCAGCCTCCATTGCCTCCCAGAGTTCCACCACTGCTTTGAAGTCATTGCCTTTGCTAATGAAACACATTTTTATGATTCTGTGTAAACAGAATAAAATACATTTTCATAACTCAGAAACACTCATACAGAAGCTACATTCACACAAAAATGTGTGCTCAATAAGATAATATTGATGCAATTTGCTAAATATCTCACTCTGCTTCAGCCCTTTAATCTACAAACAGTGAGTGGGTGGATACTATTAACAAAGCCAGGGTCTGATAAAGGGCTTGGGTCCCTCTAATCCCCTCCCTCTATTCCAGAGAGCCAGGCATGGAGCGAGAGAGAACTAAGTGCCACTGCAGCAACCTCTCACCCCAGCCTAGCACACAATGCTCAGTGCTATATTTATGAGCTAGGGAGAGAGGCAACTGCAGTAGCAGCCTGTCTTTTCTCTTCTTACAGGTTTAGACTACTTTACTCACCCACAAAATAAGTTTTGTTTTTTTAATTGAGTCTCACCATGCCCCTCCCATTAACCATGCTGATCCCACTGGTCACACCCCCTCATAGTACCAGGGCCCAGCAAAACTGTTGGTGCACCTGTCTACAAAACCCCTAAATATTTTTTCCATGCAGTTTATATCTTAAAATAAATTTGAATCTCAGTCATTTGAAAGGATCTTCAAAAACTATTATTGTTAAGCTTGCGTTTAGTGCTATTGACAGTGGACATGAATATAAATTGATGTGGATCCTTATGCTCATAGATTTTTTATTTAAATTCTGAAAGTGTTCCTGTTATCACATATTTACATGCAAAAAGTTATTTTCTCTGCTAAAAATCAATTTTATTGAAGTACAGTAGTAGTCAAAAGTTGCACTGAATAATCACACAGACTATGCTCTTTGTAAGTTCTGAACTCACTCATTCCTATTTGGAAATCCATTGGGATTTCATGACAAACTAGAATAGAAATGTTGAATAGAGTTGAGCTGAACAAAGACTGCAGGCTAGTTGAACAAAAAACTATAATATAACAGGATATATATGAACACTTCTTACAACTACTAATACAACAGGTGTGAACCATTGCTTTATGTGCAGCAATCTAATTTTAACTCAGTTACAAATATTAAAAGAACAGGGAATTAACTTGCTTTTCTTTGCTTTTTAATATACTAGTAATACCAAAATATATTTGAGAAAAATAGATTTGATGAGTCGTTATATCTAACAATCAAAAGTTGTAGTTGTCGTTGTTGATAATAATAATTATTATAATATTTCATTTAATAATATTGATTAAGTGTATTTACATGAATAAAGGATGTACTAACTAAACCATTTGCTTGAAGCCACAATCAGCTTGCTACCCAACTGTGGTTGTGAATGTCTGAACAACTAGACCGGAACCGTGTGCTTGAGATCCTACCCTTCTCTCCCTCAAGCACACCTAAGAGACCCATTCCTGGCTTTGCCGTAAACCAGGTTATTTTACCTGGCTGCAAAGCACTCTATCTCTCTCTCTCTCTCTGGATGGCTGGTAAACACTTACACTTTGTTTACCTGCTTCACTTCCCCCTGCTTCCCTTATTCATTGTGGTTCTCTGTTTTCAGGTTGATTGTTAAGTCCCAGAGCTGGTTACAGCGATCCCCGCCGCTGTAGTTGCTAAGCAACGCACAACGCTGGGGGAATCCCGGATGTGGTCACTCAACGTCACCACTCCAGAGAGGACGCCCAACAGGAAGTGCTGTGCGGCGATGAACGAGCGGCAGGAGGAGTCTGACGTACACCAGCACTGGCGGTCAGGTATATATGTGAGTATTGTATTTGCCATTATTTGTTCTTATCTTGACAATGGAATAAACCCCCGAAACGTTGATAACAGATTTGTGTATCTGTCATCTTTATTCAGCAAGTCCGAGTGTGCGCCACTTTCTGCTCTGCATCTACCTGTTCCTTCAGTGTAGCACCCCAGCACCGTCTCCTTCATCATTGGAGTGCCCTCACCCTGTTGCTTATATATATATATATATATATATATATATATATATATATATATATATATATATATATATATATTCTTCTGAAGGGTGGCACTCTGCCAATCAAAAACTGTCCAGGCCCAATTGGATGCCAACGTTTCAATTCTTTATTGAATTTTCGTCAGGGTGCTGATACAAACATACATACATACAAACTGTTTAAATACCCTCAGTGCAGGTCAGAGTCCTCCCCCCACAGGCAGAGGCGCGCCAAAAAATCAGCATCACCTACACCTGTGAGGGGTGGGCTCGGAGTGCACCTGAACAAACATGTGATCAAACTAACAAATAGGAAGCAAGCATTTGGTAACCAAGGTGACTTACACCAAAAAGAGCTAGCCCAATAGATGTTTACAATTCGCAACATGAAATAAATCACATTTTGCACAAAAGGTAACAATGGTTACATAATAAAAATACAAATGTTAATATAGATTCAAACAGTAGAAAAATCCTATAAAAGTCAGTACTTAGACAAAACAAGACAGACCAAGTTGCTCATTAAGGCCACGGGGAGACAGAGTGTCTAACCTATATATCCAGCGGGACTCAGCCTGCAATAGCCGCAAGCCTCTGTCTCCACCGCGCTTGTTCTCAGTAATATGCTCAATAATCCGGTATTTTAAAGACGCCAGATTGTGTCTCGCTTGCACGAAGTGTCTGGCCACTGGATGATCACTGTGGCCAGCTTGCAGCGCTGCTTTGATGGTATGTCTATGCGCTGCAGCTCTCTCTTTGAACACTCTCTCTGTCTTGCCGACATAAAGTCGACCGCAGGGGCAACTTATGAGATAGACAACGTATTTTGTGCTACAAGTGACCCTCTGCCTGATTTGAAAGCACTTTCCTGAGTATTGATGGTAGAATTTGTCACCTGCTACCATATGGCCGCAGGTGACACACCCGGTAAATCAGGGTAAAATAACCACGTCCCACTTTTCCAAGCCCACAGACCGAAATAATCTACTTTTGGCCAGTAGTAATCATCCAGTACCTCTTAAAAGAGGTCTACCTTTTTCACAAATGCTCCGTGTCAGCAGAATTACTAGCAATCCTAGTGACCTTGATGCAGCCCTTGACAGCATGATAAATAAATTTATTGCAAGAGGGTATTCGTTACAATCACTCATTGAAGCCAAAAATAAAGTTTTGAACATCCCCAGGGACAAACTGTTTATTCCTAAGGATAGGTCCCTTGAACAAGACAAATTTGTATGGGTTAACTCATATCACCATGCCAGTGCCAACATAAATAAAACAGCTAAAAAGTACTGGCCAATAATAACTGGTGATTCATCCCTTAAATCTTTGAAAAATCATAGGATGATGAATGCCTATACTAAGGGGAGAAATCTCAAATCATATTTGGTTAAAAATGATGTGGCCCCTCTATTAGAATCAGCTCCAACCTCGTTCTTGTCAACACCACGGGTTGGCTGCTTTAAATGCACCGGGTGTATCACCTGCGGCCATATGGTAGCAGGTGACAAATTCTACCATCCATACTCAGGCAAGTGCTTTCAAATCAGGCAGAGGGTCACTTGTAGCACAAAATACGTTGTCTATCTCATAAGTTGCCCCTGCGGTCGACATTATGTCGGCAAAACAGAGAGAGCGTTCAAATAAAGAGAGGCGCAGCGCTTAGACATACCATCAAAGCAGCGCTGCAAGCTGGCCACAGTGATCATCCGGTGGCCAGACACTTCGTGCAAGCGAGACACAATCTGGCGTCTTTACGATACCGGATTATTGAGCATATTACTGAGAACAAGTGCGGTGGAGACAGAGGCTTGCGGCTATTGCAGGCTGAGTCCCGCTGGATATATAGGTTAGACACTCTGTCTCCCCGTGGCCTTAATGAGCAACTTGGTCTGTCTTGTTTTGTCTAAGTACTGACTTTTATAGGATTTTTCTACTGTTTGAATCTATATTAACATTTGTATTTTTATTATGTAACCGTTGTTACCTTTTGTGCAAAATGTGATTTATTGCATGTTGCGAATTGTAAACATCTATTGGGCTAGCTCTTTTTGGTGTAAGTCACCTTGGTTACCAAATGCTTGCTTCCTATTTGTTAGTTTGATCACATGTTTGTTCAGGTGCACTCCGAGCCCACCCCTCACAGGTGTAGGTGATGCTGATTTTTTGGCGCGCCTCTGCCTGTGGGGGGAGGACTCTGACCTGCACTGAGGGTATTTAAACAGTTTGTATGTATGTATGTTTGTATCAGCACCCTGACGAAAATTCAATAAAGAATTGAAACGTTGGCATCCAATTGGGCCTGGACAGTTTTTGATTGGCAGAGTGCCACCCTTCAGAAGAATATATCTCTCGACTAACAAGAAGTCATTATCCTTATTGCCTCAAGGAGAGTGCCGCTCCCAACTGACTACATATATATATATATATATATATATATATATATGTATATATATATATATATATATATGTATATATATTTGCTCACTGGTGATATACAGGAAACATCCAACACATCCACAGAGAGCACATAACAAAAAAAGGAAAGCAATTTATCGTGCGCTTGGAATCCTTAGATTAACTGATGTCTCCAAATCACTCAGCACATATGAAAGAATAAATTAATAGAATAGTGAAGTACGTCCATCACAAACAAATCATTTAATAACAGCAATTTCTTTAAAAAGACTTTGGTTAAAACATCCTAAAAAATGTCCACACACAATAAGCACTATAGATAAAGTGCACAGGTATCTTAAATAAAACAGAGACTGAGGAATACCGGATTTTGTGGGAACTGAAATGTAAACAGTTCCAAAATTCATTCAAACACACAGTCCCACAACGGCACTTTAGCTGGGCGCTTTATGTGTTCAAATCCCGGTTCCACTGTCTCCTTTAAAATTCATATACAGTCCACCATAGGGATTGTCCTATGAGAAAGGTGTGGATGCACCGAAACGGCCCGTCAGGGCTTCTGTGGTGATATTGTTTGCCCACTGCTGTCTTCAGCCATGCTGTACTCCAGGACTGTTGAGTATTAAGCTTCATGTATTGAACCTTGATTAAACTGCGCACGTAGTGCACTTGTTGGATTATTGCTGGGAGTGCTGGTCCTCTCTGTGGATGTGTTGGATGTTTCCTGTATGTCACCAGTGAGCAAATATGCTGATGAATTGACCCTGCACACAATTTCTATGTTGGAAGAGTGTGCGTTCCCTGCTGCACTTTATATAAATAACTGTCTTTATTCCGACAATTGTTTCGAGCCTTGTGGCTTGTTGTCAGGGGTAAGAGAACAATGACAGAAAAACACATTTATCACAGTGACTCTGAGAGCCCACCCCCTGATCACGAAACTTACCCATCACCTGCAGCCGGTTGTTGCACGCCGCCGAAGTCGCTTCACTGGATCCCCAGTGCGCAGCTCAATGACGTGTGCACTCTTCAGGTCAGCTGATAGGTTTGTCCTCCCAATCGCCATGACAACCCTATAAGCAAATACAAAATCACATAAACATTTTGTTAAAAAACTAATTAAAATCAATCAGAAACTTATTGCAGTGTATTCAGATCCTGTAACAGTACCATTTTCTGTAGGATAGTAAATATAAATCATAACAAATTAAATGAATCAGACTTCAGCAATGAAACCCAATATTTATTAGAGGAAGCAATGTAATTCAAGTGTCTCGTTTAAACCTCTAGAGGACAAGGTATCGAGACGATGTATCCATCATCTTTTAAGTGGCAGCAGCAACCTACCACAATCCCCACCTCTTTTGAGTGCCGGGAAATGATCAATAATTCTGGTTCTCAGGTTAGCTGCTGAATGACCTGCTGCCAGCCAATGCTTAGCAACAGGTTGTCCTGCTACCCCTCTGATGAGAACTTGACGGATTCTCTCACAAAAGGTGGTTTCTGTCTTGCCTACATATACCATTGCACAGGGGCATGTCAATGTGTAGATAATACATTTTGATGTACACGTAAGTACATGCTGGATCTTATATTTTTTACCAGAATGTGGGTGGGAAAAAGAATCCCCAACCACCAATGAACTACACGTAGTGCACCCTGTGCAATAATAGCATCCAAACTTGCATCTCAAAAAGTGCCCTGTGTTGCCCAAACTTCCCATTCCTGTGACATCAATCTTCACCAATTTCTGCTTCAGATTACTACAGCTGGAATAAGCAGGCATAATTCGAGTTCCCAGGAGTGCTGGTAATGTCCTATCAGTATTTACAATTGGCCATAATTTCTTAATTTCTCTCTGACTAATGACAGAATATTGATTGACCCATGGTATATTTTTTTCTGAACTAGTTATACTACTGGGTTGTAAACAGCTTTGTGTAGACATATTTAGAACTTTTTGCTTGGTCTTAATAAGTTCGCTGTGTTTGTACAACCTCTGTTCAAACCATAGAGTCTAATGTTTCCTCAATTTGTAATGGATCACTCACGATGCAGTGCGCCTGCAGCATCTGTGAGTATGGCAACCCCTTTCTAGATGCCATCAGGTGGAAACTATCATGTACAAGAACTGAGTTCCTGTCTGTTTCTTTGACAAAAAGTGGTTCCAACTCTTCATTAGATAATTGAATATGGACATCGAGAAAATTTACCTAAGATCTATTGATGTCGTAAGTCAATTTGGCTATGCTCTGCGAGATACTGTGATTATTGAGAACTTCTTTGAGTGATAATTCATCGCCAGACCACAAGATCAGTAGATCATCAATGAATCTTACATAATGCTAATTTTTTGTATTTTGGGGATATTGATAAAAAAGTAAAGACTCCTGCTGGTACATAAATGCATTCACGTAGGATGGGGCCATGTTTGACCCCATAGCCACGCCCCTGCGTTGTAAATTATATTCTCCATCAAAGAAAAAATAATTCAGAGATAACACCATTCTCAATAACTCCAAAAATAAAGAAATGGGTGGACCATGATAATTTGGATTGTCTACCAATAACTGTTGCTTTGCCTCCACACCTGCATCATGTGGTATGCAGGTGTAGAGGCTCACGATATACACACTGCAAAGAATTGTATCTGCTGGTACTGTACCCAAATTTTGCAAGCCAATCAGTAAATCTGTGGTGTCTTTAATGTAAGAACCAATTTTTTGTGTGCAGGGATTAAGCAAGGTATCAAGATACACAGAGATGGGCTGAAGGAGTGACCCCCTGGCAGATATAATGGGTCTACCAGGGGATCCTTCAGCCCCTTGTGCACGTTTGGCAAGGTGTAAAATAATGGTGTAATTGGACAATTAACCATTAAAGCCCGATGTAAATCAATGGACAAAATCCCATCATCTACCACTTTTTTTAGAACATGATCTATTTCAGTCTTAAATGTAACCGTGAGATCCCCATCCAGAAGCTCATATACTGAAGTTTCATTTAATTGGAGGTAACACTCCTGGATGTATGCTGTGATGTTCTGAACCACCTCTGCATCTGCCTTGTCAGCATATCTTATGATGATGTCTGTCCTATCCTGTAAATTTTCAAAGTGTTAAGTTCAAGCTGTGTCATGTTCGAACCGTATGCTGATATTCTTGCCATGTTGGAGCCCGTTTGTTCCATAAGGCAAGAGAATGTTTTAATTGATGGGTTATTAGTTTGAGGATCAAACGTTGATCTTCTCTGTGGTGCCGGGATATTGTATATATATATATATATATATATATATATATATATATACATATACAGTATATATATATATATATATATATATATATATATATATATATACACACACACACACACACACATGTTGCATGTCACCGCTTTGGATCAAAAGTCTCCCCTTGCCAAAACACGACAGCTGTGGCTGGTCAGCCTGGGGTGGATTGCTGGTGGAGTGGGGAAACCCCAATAAAGGGGTCCCCCCTCCAGAGGAACCCCATCCCAGGCTGAAGCCCAGGGATGTCCCCAGTGCCAATAAGCAGTGGGCATTAGGCTGATGGCATAAAAATGTAAAAAAATCTAATCATAGTTTTATGTTGTGGAACTACAAGTCCCAGCAAGCCTCCCCACATGCAGAGAATAGGAAACCACAAGTTCCAGCATGCGGGGCATTAATGGGCCCACTGCTTCTTGTAGTTCTACAAACATAACCAATAGCAAAGTAAAACACTGACAAAAATACAAAAAGTACAACTTTAATACATACTACAATCACCCATGCATACTTACCTATAGGGTCTATGGTAGGCCTGTCCTTTTCTACAGTAGAATCCATAGGGGTACCTGTGAAAGGGAATTATACTCACCAGCTTTTCCGGCGTAGATGGCATCCTCTTCGTTTCATATTAGGCATCCACGGGTGTTAAATAAAATCAAACCATGTAGCCTGTACATAATTAAATAAAAAGTCCAATAATAGCCGGCACTCCACTCACAATATAAATGTCTGGGTGCCCTCACAAGAGAGACGGCATGTGGCTCCAAAGATAAGGTGCAATGTGGGCAACATTATTCCGTCAAAGAATAACATCATTGCTGGTTAGCCAATGTTTCAAATGTATTAAAAAAAATTTGGGCAGGGTGTAAATACATATAACCAACATTCTAAATTTACATCTTACCACCAGAGCAGATGACCAGCCGGGGGATGGCTGCTTCTGGGATCGGGTCTGGCGTGGCATTGTGGTGATGAACTGATGTGATCCAGCGTGGTGTTGATGACTGGATCACCATGGAAATGAAGGAAACACTTGACAAACCAGCAACCCTACCGCATTTCTCAGTGTAGTCGTCAGACGCAATCACTACTTCATTCTGGATGCACTTTATCTGTAAATCTCCAGTCGTTTTATAAAATCAAACAAAAACAACACAGCAGAAATGCTAAGCAAAAATTTCTAGCTTGCAAAAATATAGAGTACTGTATATTAAAAAGTTTAACATGGGCATCTATGAGTGGTTCCCATCTCAGATGCCCATATTAAATATCTAAATGGAACAAAGAGGACCTGATCTATGCCGGGTTGGTTGGTGAGTATAACTTCCGTCCACATGTACCCCTATGGATTCAACTTGAGAATCGGACAGGCCTACATTGGAACCTATAGGTAAGTATGTATAAGTATACATGCGTAGTATACATAGTATAAATAGTACAATCCTGTAATTGAACATTCTAATAATATCACCTCTCAACCGCTGTTTCTCCAGTGAAAACATATTCAGCCTGGTTAATCTACATCGAAAAGCTGGGTAATATTCTGGAACTATTATTCATCCCTCAATCCAAGTTTTGTGATGAACCAAATATACCAATAAGTGATTGGAGATCCTAAAGGCCCCGTTAGAGACCAGATCCCTTGCGGAGTAATTCTCCTCCCCTCCTCAAATAAGCAGGATTAATTTGTTGCAACATTGACCATTTTTACAGTTTTTTTTATCTAATTTGTTTTTATATCTGTTTTGTCATTTGTGTCCACATTAAATTGCTTAATCAATTCTACATTTGTGATTCTCTCAGTGAAGCCCAGCGCATGCATTTGTATGCATTGGTATCAGTCAAATATGGCTGGTCCGGCTGTATTACATTTCAGAAGGGTACGAATGATTGCATTCATACCCATTCGATCTTAGTATATTTCCCCCTTAGTCTTCAATTTATCTTATAGAACACTTTCATCCATTGAATGAGACATTTTAAATAAAGGACTTTCAATTGTTTCAGCTAAATCCTTTAACTCCTTGAAAAAAAAGAGTTCTTTGGAATGGGATATCATCATCTGTGTCCCTGCGGCAGATGGGAACTAGTAGCGCTACTAGTTCTCATCTGCCACAGGGACCCCGCCAATTATATCCCATTCGCCGAACGGTCCCCACAGCACACTGCGTGATCCCGCTGCCCGGACCTCTGTGAGCTGCTGAAAAGTACCAGGGGAGGGGGGGGAGCGGGAAGCGGGCATACAAGTACCAGGGGAGGGGGGGAGCCGGAAGCGGGCATACAAGTACCAGGGGAGGGGGGAGCGGGCAGTGGGCATACAAGTACCAGGGGAGCAGGCATACAAGTACAAGGGGGGGCAGGCATTACACTATTTGGTTCAAAATATTTGTTTCCTGTTTTCCTCCTCTAAAACTACTGTGTGCGTCTTATAGAGCGAAAAATACGGTGCATCCTTTATCACTTTTTGTTTTTGCAATATATACAACATTTGCCTTTTTTGGAGAGGAGAAGTTAGAGGATCTTCTAGCCATCCAGATGTGGAAAAGTTACTGCATGATGGATTCTAGACTGAGCTCCACTTTAGGTTGCCTAGTAAATGATAAACAAGTTTACACAATCAGCAAAAAAAGTTTAAAAAGTTAAAAAAGGGCATATTGAGCACATACTGTATCATGCAAAAATATACACAAAAGCACACTGCTATTTAGGACATATGTCTCTACTCTGCAGCATTGCTCAAAAAGTTTGCCAAAAATTAGTAAAATAATACTTGCATAACAGTGTCAATATAAAACCAGTACATGACATGCGGACTGCATGTCATGTACTCACTTTACCTTTTAATAGTTACCACATAGTGAAAAACCATATGCAAATAGATTTTAATTATCAGCACATTTACTGTTCCCAAGTGCTGGAAATAAGAGAATAATACATAATCTGGTTGCACAGACCCAGCTTCATAAAATAATAAATATATTAAGGTTGAAAGCAGCAAAATTACTCCCATAAGTAAAAAAAAAATAAACAAAAAAATTATATACACAGAATATTTAAACAGACACATACAGTATAATAAAGAAAGAAGAGATCATAATAAAACTGCAGTCCTAGGGTATCTGTCACACGTAGCCGCGACGGAGCGCGGCGGGTACAGTACTCACCCGTCCGCGCCCGCCGCCGGCTAGCGTGTGCAGGCTCCGGTCTGCGGTGTGCGGGTAGCGGCAGCTCTGGGTAGGGATGGCAGCAGTAGTGGTGCCGGGAGGCCGGCGTCGCCATCTTGGTTGAGGGCAGGAGACAGATTGGCCCAGAGTGGAGGTTCCCTCCTCATCCTGTGCTGACAGCCAATGGCAGCCATCCCCTGGGGATATAGGGGATCTGCCTAGGCTGTTCAGTGTCAGTGCAATGAGTCTTTGGAGTCATTCACAACTCCTAGCTGATTCCCGGATCCTGGCTCTTTCTCTCCTGACTCTGGTGCCTTGCTCCCTGCATCTTGCTACAAGGAAGTTTTCTCCTGACACCAATGCTGCAAGTCCTACCTAGTGCTTGTTCCTGCTTGTGTCCCAGAATTACCCTGCACAGCTTCCCGCTGTCCTCCTTCATACAACTCATTCATTCCATCATCTTTCAGTCATCCGGATCCATTTCTTCTGTCATCAAATCAACCTCCTTCCGGATCCTCATCTATGTACTCTGGCTCACCAAGTATACGTTTCCAGATTTCCCTGCCCGTTATTAGTATTGTGCTGGACTCTATTTAATTTATTCCAACTGTCACTTAAAGAAGTATTTGAGTCAAGTTTATCATTTATGAAATCCGTTATTAAACCTGCACGTTTCAATCCTACTCCTCCTGGTCCGTCTCCGGTTCCTGTGCACCACACGACTCCATCCAGCCCTTTAGCCGTGACAGTTTGCACTGACCCGATGGAATCGGGTGAAGCACAGGCCTCCATGACGGATGTTCTTCAAGGCATCATGGCTCGATTGGAACAAGTAGAGACTACCCAGCGTCAAGTGGCTCAATTTCTCCAGACCTTGTCATCACCTCAGGCGGCTCCCTCAGTTTCAGCAGCACCAACCTCCGGAGCTTCGGCCCCTGCTGCTCCCCCTGGGCCAGCTGCTCCTCACCAGCTACACCTGTCAACCCCCAGTAAATATGACGGGTCCCCGAGGGGGTGTCGAGGATTCCTGAATCAATGTGACGTCCATTTTACCCTCCAGCCTTCCAATTTCCCCTCTCCCAAGACTCGGGTGGCTTACATCGTGTCCCTACTGGCGGGTCCAGCCCTGGAGTGGGTGTCCCCCCTTTGGGAGCGTGCGGATCCCATCCTCAATAACTATGAAGAATTTGTGGCCTCCTTCCGTCGCATCTTCGACGAGCCTGGCAGAGTGTCCTCCGCAGCCACGGAGATCCTAAGGATTCGTCAGGGCAGTCGCCCAGTGGGACAATATGTCGTACAATTTCAAACCCTGGCTTCCGAACTCAGATGGAACGAAGAGGCTCTCGTTTCTGCCTTCTGGAACGGCCTAGCCGGGCGCATCAAGGACGAGTTAGCAACTCGCGATTCTCCTTCCACCCTGGCTGAACTCATTTCGTTATGTAACAAAGTCGATCTGCGACTCCAAGAACGCCAACTTGAGAGGAATCGCTCTGATCGCCTTCGCCCTCGATTTCCTTCCAATGTCGCACCAGCCTCCAAACCAACCCCGCCTCCTGCGGTGTCAACAGATGAGCCCATGCAAATCAACCGCTCCCGTCTCTCTCTTGAAGAAAAGTCCCGAAGACGGCGAGAGAATCTATGCATGTACTGTGGCTCCTCAGCTCACTTATTGGCTTCCTGCCCGCTGCGGCCGGGAAACGACCGCTCCTAATCTCCCCGAGGGAGGTCAGATTAGGAGTCTTGCTTCCATCTCCCTCTTCTTCTGATTCCACCATTCCGGTTACCCTTGTGTGTCCCCAAGGGAGAAAAAGAGTTCAGGCCCTATTGGACTCTGGAGCAGCGGGAAACTTCCTTTCTTCTTCTTTTGTTACCCAACATGCCCTGCCTGTGCAACCCCTGGATCACTCGCTGGTCCTCACTGCAGTGGATGGGAGTCGAATTCGTAGTGGACAAATCACCCATCAGACCACCCCGGTGACACTGCTCATAGGAGCTCTACATCAAGAGACCCTCGAATTCTTCATTCTTCCACAGTCCTCACACCAAATGGTCCTGGGCCTTCCCTGGCTCTCCAAACATAACCCACACATCGATTGGACCAATATGGAGGTCAAGGCCTGGGGAACAGATTGCCAGTCTACTTGCATTCCTCAGATCCTTCCGGTCTACCAGACCCATCCACAACGTGAGGGTAACTGTCCTTCATCCTCTTCAGCTCCACCCTTGTCGATACCCGCACCATATCGTTCATTTACAGATGTATTCAGTAAAGGTGGTGCCGACACCCTGCCTCCTCACCGTCCTTGGGACTGCCCGATAGAGTTGGTGGCCGGGAAATTCCCTCCTCGTGGCCGCATCTATCCCCTGTCGCTACCTGAGACTGAGGCCATGTCCTCGTACATTCAAGAGAACTTAAACAAAGGTTTCATTCGACCATCTACTTCTCCGGCCGGGGCCGGGTTTTTCTTTGTGAAAAAGAAAGATGGCGGTCTTCGGCCATGTATCGACTATAGGGGCCTGAACGACATCACCATTAAAAACCGCTATCCCTTACCCCTTATCGCAGAACTATTCGACAAGATCAGAGGGGCAGCAATCTTTACTAAATTGGACCTGCGAGGGGCCTACAATTTGATCCGGATCCGTCCTGGTGACGAGTGGAAGACGGCTTTTAACACGCGCGACGGCCACTATGAATACCTGGTGATGCCCTTCGGCCTTTGTAACGCCCCCGCTGTCTTCCAACAGTTTGTAAATGATATCTTTCGGGACTTGCTGTACCACTCCATCGTAGTCTATCTAGACGATATACTCATCTTCTCTCCAAATCTCCAACTTCACAGACAGACAGTGTCCGAAGTCCTACGACGTCTTCGCCAAAATCAACTGTTCTGCAAGTTGGAAAAGTGCGTTTTTGAGGTCACGTCCATTCCATTCTTGGGTCACATTCTCTCCGCCACTGGGATAGAAATGGACCCAGAGAAGGTGAGAGCCATCCAAGACTGGGCAGCCCCCACAACACTCAAAGGAATTCAGAGATTCCTAGGGTTCTCAAACTATTACCGGCGATTTATCCGGAACTTCTCTACTATCGCTGCTCCCCTCACTGCTCTCACTTGCAAGGGAGCTGATCCAAGCCGATGGTCGCCAGAAGCATCCTCTGCCTTCCAGCAGTTAAAGAGAGCATTCATGACGGCACCAATCCTCCTCCAACCAGACCTCGACAGGCCCTTCATTCTCGAGGTGGACGCATCCTCGGAAGGGATCGGGGCCATCTTGTCACAAAAAGGTGAGGATCAAGAATTACACCCTTGTGCCTTCCTCTCCAAAAAATTCCTCCCAGCAGAGAAGAATTACCCCATCGGGGAACAGGAGTTGCTTGCAGTCAAAACTGCGTTAGAGGAGTGGCGATACCTTCTGGAGGGGGCTCGACATAAGATCACCGTGTATTCAGACCACAAAAATCTGTCCTTTCTTAAACAGGCTCAGTGCCTTACTGCCCGCCAAGCCCGTTGGGCCATGTTTTTTGAACGCTTTGATTTCCAAATTAAATTCCGACCTGGAACCACGAATACTAAGGCAGACGCTCTATCCCGCTCCTTTGAGACGACCTCTGACCTAGAGACACCTCCTCGTCCAATCCTCGATCCGCTGGTCTTCGCCCAAGTAACCGTACAGCCATCTCCTCCTCCAGGTAAAACGTTCGTTCCCCCCGAACTTCGCAAGAAAATATTGTCATGGGCACATTCTTCCCGCTTCGCAGGGCACGCAGGAGCACAAAAGACCTTGATGTTCCTGTCACGTTCTTATTGGTGGCCAACCATCCGCCACGACGTAACCAACTTCGTTGCCTCTTGTGTAAGATGTGCTCAGCATAAAGTGCCCAGAACAACTCCCGCTGGTCCTCTCCGCCCTCTAACCATTCCCACAGAACCATGGACCCATCTGTCAATGGACTTCATTTGCGAACTACCTCCCTCAAAAGGTCATACCGCAATCTGGGTAGTGGTCGACCGATTCTCGAAAATGGTCCATTTTTTCCCACTAAAAGGTCTCCCCTCTGCTCCAGTACTGGCTCAGCTATTCATCTCAACCATTTTTAAACTTCACGGACTGCCCAAAGAGATTGTATCCGACCGCGGAGTACAGTTCGTTGCAAAGTTCTGGAGAGCTCTCTGTGCCGCGGTACAGGTCAAACTCAAGTTTTCCACTGCCTTTCATCCCCAGACCAACGGCCAGACAGAACGGGTGAATCAAGACTTGGAGGCCTTTATCCGACTGTTTGTCTCGTCTTCCCAAGATGACTGGGTGGATCTTCTCCCGTGGGCAGAATATATGCATAACAACTCCTATCACTCTTCCTCCGGAACCACCCCCTTCTTTACAGTATTCGGCAAACATCCACGATCTCCGGATTTCTCAGAATTATCCTCTTCCGAAGTTCCTGCAGCAACCACTTCATTACAACGCTTTGCTAAAATCTGGTCGGATGTCCACACCGCTCTTCTTAAATCTTCCGCCCGATAGAAGAGGATGGCAGACAGGAAAAGAAGGGCAGCGCCCAGATTGAAAGTCGGAGACCGGGTATGGCTGTCTTCCCGCCATATACGCCTCCGTCTGCCCTCTATGAAGCTGGCTCCCCGGTTCATTGGGCCATACCCTATCATCCAAGTCATTAATCCTGTCGCTTATAGACTTCAACTTCCTCCTTCCCTAAGGATTTCGAATTCCTTCCATGTGTCCCTCCTCAAGCCTTTAAGGTTGAACTCTTATCAAAAGAAGATTCCCAAACCGCCCAAGATTAACTCCGAAAGTGGGGCTGAATTCGAGGTAAGACGCATTATAGACTCTCGTTGCCGCAATTCTCGTACCCAGTATCTGGTGGAATGGGTTGGGTTTGGTCCCGAAGAGAACTCTTGGGTGGATTCCATTGATTTGCACGCTCCAAAACTGGTAAAGCAATTTCTCCAGAGAAATCCGCACAAGGCCCATAGGCGCCCTGGGGTCACCCTGAAAAGGGGGGGTACTGTCACACGTAGCCGCGACGGAGCGCGGCGGGTACAGTACTCACCCGTCCGCGCCCGCCGCCGGCTAGCGTGTGCAGGCTCCGGTCTGCGGTGTGCGGGTAGCGGCAGCTCTGGGTAGGGATGGCAGCAGTAGTGGTGCCGGGAGGCCGGCGTCGCCATCTTGGTTGAGGGCAGGAGACAGATTGGCCCAGAGTGGAGGTTCCCTCCTCATCCTGTGCTGACAGCCAATGGCAGCCATCCCCTGGGGATATAGGGGATCTGCCTAGGCTGTTCAGTGTCAGTGCAATGAGTCTTTGGAGTCATTCACAACTCCTAGCTGATTCCCGGATCCTGGCTCTTTCTCTCCTGACTCTGGTGCCTTGCTCCCTGCATCTTGCTACAAGGAAGTTTTCTCCTGACACCAATGCTGCAAGTCCTACCTAGTGCTTGTTCCTGCTTGTGTCCCAGAATTACCCTGCACAGCTTCCCGCTGTCCTCCTTCATACAACTCATTCATTCCATCATCTTTCAGTCATCCGGATCCATTTCTTCTGTCATCAAATCAACCTCCTTCCGGATCCTCATCTATGTACTCTGGCTCACCAAGTATACGTTTCCAGATTTCCCTGCCCGTTATTAGTATTGTGCTGGACTCTATTTAATTTATTCCAACTGTCACTTAAAGAAGTATTTGAGTGAAGTTTATCATTTATGAAATCCGTTATTAAACCTGCACGTTTCAATCCTACTCCTCCTGGTCCGTCTCCGGTTCCTGTGCACCACACGACTCCATCCAGCCCTTTAGCCGTGACAGTATCATTCAGACCACCTGGAGACAATGTATTCAAGAGGTATATCCATTTACTTTCCCATTGTAGGAAGATTTTATTTTTATTGCCTCCTCTTAATGAGTGCTGTACATGATTCATTATTATCGAATGGATGTTGGCAACACTGTCATTAAGCTGCAAACAGTGTCTAGCGACTGGCTGATCACTGTATCCTTTCATGATGTCCTGATGTATGGCTGTCCTATGTAGGGCCATGCGTTCCTTGAATTGGCGCTGGGTTTCCCCACATAGGACAGACCACAAGGACTTGTAAGTAAATAAATTCCATAGATAGAAGTACATGTCAGGAACAAAAATTGATGGAAAAATATTTCTGTGTTTAAATTTTGTGAAACAGTTTAAGCCCGCTGGTCAGGGTATTAACATAATTTCTAAAAAAATTGTGGCCTATCATTCAGAGAAACAATGATTTGAAGCTCAGCCAAACTAGATTGATGTTGTGCTATAGTAGAAGGGGGAGTCTCAGAGACATCTTAGTTAAAATGGATGTCCATAACCATAATACTTTGGATGTGAATTACATTGAGAGACGCAAGGGCTGCATACAATCTCTGTGTACTACGTGCCAATTCATGCTCCCAGGAGACACCTTCCCCCACCCTTATTCAGGGAAAACCATGTATATCAACGTCCTTCTGATGAAGCGGCCGACTGTGAAAGGCCGAGAAACGCGTTAAGGAGACCAGGTGTCGACCGCTACCTCACCGTGCCATCCTGCATATATTCCGCCTCCGTGACCGCACATCTTCCTGTGGATCTAATTCTGGGAGCTGTTTTGCATACAAGCAAAGAATCAACAGCCGGACAAATCCCCCACAGGTCGACTGAGTGACTGAGCCAGAGGCGGGCAGGTTATAGCTCAATTGAGCACTATCCATTTTTTTCCATGTTTTTACCAATAATCTTTCCTAACATCAAAAGCATGCATGCCATATAACCCACTAACCCGGACTAAGCTGTGAGAGAGCTAACTGTCCATCTGCTTACTTAACCACATTGAAAACTGGAGAGAGAGAGAGTGGATTAATAATTATTGCAGCAAGCCACTAACAAATTTTATTGCTTAATTCTGCTTTATTTATTTATACTTGTTTTTTTATATTGAAGTACCGGCCGGTATATGAGTACTAATTGTATTAATTGTGTCATTTAATAAATTTTAAATTGTTTATTTGAATCAGCGCTGCCTCTGAAATTTTTCTTCTTGTTTCTGTTGTCTAAGGGGCTGGGGTGTCCCCTTATCAGAGACAGCAGCAGATTCCATTATATAGAATTGCGCTCTGCCACCTCTTTCATGTATATCAACCATCGACTAAATTGCACTACAAAGTATGTAATATATCATTTGATTTGCCCATGTGGACTGTCATACATCTGGAAAACTGATAGGCAGTTTATAGAGAGGACAGATAAGTGCTGCGTCAAATAAAGGTTATAGCGACCAACCGGTGGCGAGACACTTTTGTAAATTTCCACATACTTTGTCATCACTGAGATATTGGATGATAGTCCATGTACCACCATCCTTGAGAGGGTTGACAGGTCAAAAAAATTAAAACAGCTTGAAACCAGGTGGATATTCTGGTTGGGCACGTTTGCCCCCAGGGGCCTGAATGAACACCTAGGTTTGGATAGTTTCATTTAAGAGCCATGGATTCCCCTAGACCAACGGTTTTATTACTTTTTACCTTAAACAGTATGTGTATTGTCTGTATTTCCCTGTGTTTTAGGCTTACCTTATAACTTTGTGCTCCTATTATAAACTATACAATGATGTAATCGATTATTGAGCATTTTCCTAGTATTCAGAGTTTTTCTGTTTATATTGCTTGTATTGCTACTGTATATTAAGTTACCCAGTTTATCTCATGTACTATATGCTTCTTACTGATACTGTATATCTATTCCAGTTTAACATTATTGGATTTTGCTGTAAGTGTCCACATTTATCATTAAGGTTGTTGTGCTGATCTGATCCTGATGATAGTGCTGATTAAAGCACTGAAACATTGACATGTTGACATAGTCCTATCGTCCTTTACTTATGTAAGAGAGAACTGAGTGCAACACCTACCTACCCTATATATATAGGCGATGAATCAGACAGCAGCACTCCAGGGGGGGGTTTCAAAGAAAATGTATTAAGATGATCACCAACAGGTACTTCCAATGTTTCAGGACACGTGGGTCCCTTTGTCAAGGTGCTAGTGACAAACTTGCGTGCTTTGCGATCCACGGGCAGGGGTGCAGTGAAACTGCACAAGTACCATCACATTGTACGCAAATCACATGCGATGCAATCCCAGTGAATAGGACAGTACGTAAACTACTTAATGGGCACCATCATAATAAACAAGTACTGTACCTATTTTTTTTAAACAATTTCTCAAATAATAGGCAATTTTTTATCATATCTTTCCTACTGTATATGTATTAAAATGCATCAGAGTCTTTGAAATAAGCCAGTACATTTAATCCATTCTGTGCACAAATTAAATAACGTTTATTCACTTTTAAACTTCTGATACATTGAGTACATTGCGTAAACACATAGCCACAGTAAAATGACATTGGCTACCTCTGCACTGTACAGAGAGGCTGTTTATCACAGCATAAGTAGCTAATTGCCATGACATAGTGCGTTTACATTGCAGGTTGCTGCCAAAAATAAGTTGTCTCTAGGCACTCTGCCAGAATGTACATCCAAATACAAAAAAAGAACAACAAAAAAAACCTGTGTCATATAATTTTAAAAGTAACAACAAAATATTTTTTCTCAACGAAAATAACCTGGCAATGTAATTTATTTGCAATTATTCTTCATTGGACTTCTGAACACAAATAATCTTTACTTGTCATACTGTGGCTAAGCAGTATTAAACATTTGCATTAATTTGTATTTTACAGAGAATAAAATAAATGTACCTTGGTGCTAATTATTAGAGTAATATGAAATCAAATATATATAAGAGCATAGTCTATTCAAGATTCTCTGATAGATACAAAGTTTTACTTCTCTTCTCATGAGAGCAGAGAGAGGTAGAATTCAACAGTTGAAACCCCCCCCCCCCCCCCACGAAATGCTTAAATGAAAGGATTTTCTGTTTTATGGGATTACATAGAGGGCTGGGTAAGAATGCGATGGCGAATTGGGCCGGGTATAATGGGAGCCAATTTTGATCTGATTTTGTGAATTGGCAGATTTTCCCTTAAAGGTCAAACATTTTGCAAAGTCGGCTAATGTAATAAAGTCCAAGTTAATTAAAAGTTGAATGCTTTCAGTTCCAAATAAGAACTGCCGGTAAAAAGTCAGATTCAAATATTTTGCACATGTTAAAAATACAATTCTGCTGATGTAATGGAGTCCGACTGTAAGGACTCTGAGGTGATTCCAGACTAGACTGTGAGGCCGTGTCCATGAGTGGTGAGGATCACAGCGACACCTCTATTCGCTAACTCTGTTGTCTCTCCCAGTGGTCGATTGACGTATGCAGTGCTAGACTTCACCTATAGCAGCTGTGTCCAAAGGAGCGAGTTAGGCTCTCTCCAACCCCAATGCCCCCAGGTCTTATGCATCAATGCATCAACCGAAACTGAGAGAAGGACAAAAGGATAGCTGACTGAAACCCGTAGAAAGGGAAACAAAACAATAATGTGGCCCAACTGTCCTCCATTTAAACGAATGATCCCTAGCTGGAACACATAGGAAGACAGTGAAGTATGATGCAACGATACAGATTCCCACCACACTACCCTAAATGCAACAATGAAGGAAGGTGTTAACAATTACACAGTGCTCCAACAGCTAGACTTATACATGCAGTTCTGCAGAAAGATATTGTAACACGGAGCTGGTTCCCACCATGATAGCTTGTGGGAATACCAGAGAGACACCATATAACTTCACATATAGATAATACTGCTCTGCAATTAGCAGATAATACAAATGCCTAGATGGTACAAGCACTTTTATCTCTGTACAGGTCTGGGTCAAGACATCAGTAGCCGGTACCAGGAAGAAACTTGGACTCATCTGCAACACAATCCCAGATGCAGAGCAAGGACACAGACTTCAGGCTTGCACAAGACGCTGACAGGCAAAACAGACTAGGACTGGCTGCACAAGTAAAATCACTAGCATCTGGATGAAAGGCAGCATGGGAGATAAAGGGCATACTTCCAATCAGAATAGCTAAGGCAGATAAGCTCCCTTAACAAGGAGACTTGCTTCAGGTAAGCAGCCTGACATACCAGGCCAGAGCTAATGGTTTAATCAGGGTTGCCGACTTTAAGATTCTCCTCTCCGGGAGAAGCCCGGAGAGGAGAGATTCAGCAGCCAATCAGGGGGCGGGGCTTGCTAGTGACATCACTAAGCCCCGCCCCCATGCTGTTAAAGCAGCTAATTCACGGATCTCCGTGGAGGGGGCGGGGCTAAAATGACGCGAATGTGCCGTTTTAGCTCCGCCCCCTCCTCTGAGACCCGAGGATTGCGGCATTTTAATGCCGCAATCCGGGGGTCAGCGGGGGTCCCCCCTGAATCCGGGAGGGTTGCCCACCCTTCCGGGGGCCGGGGGGGGGTACCCGATTTTCGGGAGACTCCCGGAAATTCCGGGAGGGTCGGCAACCCTGGGTTTAATCAGGCAGCAGCCTTGAGGACACAGGAGTCAGGCTGTTTACACAGACCCACCAGAGGCAGCTCGTGACAGCACCCCCTTCTTGAAGAGGCATCAACATACCCCAAATACCAGGTTTTCCCCAATAAGGAATACCTTCAAAAACCTGGCATGCTGACACAAACAAGAAAAACATAACAGAAACAAGCTGTGGCTGCAGCTGGTAACACTGACTTAATAAGAACTGTTTTTTGGAGGGGTGAATTGTATTCACCAATGTTCAAAATTACCAAATTTGTAACAAATAACATTTTTTATAATGATTTCTAACCATAAAAATAATACTTTTATCTGTCAAAATACTGTAGCTCATGAATTGTACATGTCATTTTTGGACTTTTTCACAACCAGATGCAAATCGGACACACTAGCAGCTTCTTTTGATTAAAATGATATGTCTATATTTTGTATAAAATTGCATCCTGATCACTTATCTATAAAGTTTGCACATTATTGCAAGTGGTTAGCCACCGCCCAGACAGAAAGAAAACTCGCCCTGTGCAAAAATCCAGTGTCTACTGTTACATTGTATACATTCATGCATTAATTGTTATGGTCATAATTTTGCACATCATACAGTAACCTAACCCATTACTCAAAAAACACACACACACACACACCCCAACACACGTTCCCCAACATGTATGCATTACCCTTCACTTTATACCACACTTAAAAATTATATTAAAAAAATAAATAAATAAAGACTACTAAAGCACCAAATCAGGGGAGAAGAAAAGTCCAGTACTTATTCCTGTCAGTATTAATATTCTAGACCAGGGGTCTTCAAACTATTTTGCTCTGGGACCCCATCAGATAATAAAAATAATGACAGGACCCCAGCAAGTTACTGCAGAAGGCCCTCACGTCACATGTGTAGTCAGCAGACAGCACATACATGGCAGCAATGTGGAGACACAAGAGGATGTGAGGAGTCTAAAATAACAGACATTTCAACGGATTTTTGAATCACTGACTGAGATTAGAAAAGACATCAGCCTGATGGTCAGCAACATGGAGTCGCGACCCCATACTGAGAAGGTCGGGACCCACTTTGGGGTCAGGACCCACAGTTTGAGGACCACTGTTCTAGACAGAATCCATTTTCTTAAAGTACCATTACATATAGCCTTGTTTTTTAGCTAGAGTTCATCATACGCTTTGCTGGAAAATACGATCCAGCCAACTTGCAGCCTCTTTGGGTGCATTAAAGAACTTTGTTGAACCATCATGTACGACACAAAGTTTTGCTGGGAACATCATCGAATACTGTAGGTCCAGCTCTCTTAAACGTTTTTTAATGGAGTAGAACTGGGCCCTTTCCCATTGTATTTCTCCAGCATAGTCCGGGAAGATGGAAACCTTTATGTTATCCCAAACATGGGGACCTTTGATTCTGGCAATTTTCAATATTGCATCTCAGTCTGAGTAATGCAAAAGTTTAATAATGAAGTTGCGGGGCAGCGACCCTGGGGGGGGGGGGGAGCTCTCATGGGTATTCTATGGGCTCTTTCCACTGTAAAGTATTTAGAAAAAAACTCCTGCCCATAGGTATCAGATAACCATTTTTGTATAAACTGTTCAGGATTTTGACCTTCAGGCTTTTCTGGCAACCCCACGAGTCTCAAATTATTTCTACGGAGGCGCCCTTCCATATCAGTCATTTTGGCAGACCGCCCAATGAGTACAGCAACAGAAATTTGGGATACAGGAGGAGGAATAGTCCAGTAGACTCCAGATTTAGTTGAAAGGTTTTGGCAGTACTATCGCCAGCTATACACAGTCCAAGGCAATGTCTGGAGTTTTGGATATAATTAAGACCTCTTATGCTGGCCACACATCAGAAAGATATCGTTCCAACTAGCCAACTTTTGGCTGGTTGGAATGATAATCTTTCTGGTGTGTGGGAGCAAACGATTATCAGCCGTTTGCTCCCACACGGAAAAAACGCTGATAAACGGCCCAAAACGGTCGTTCCAACTTGCTGGGAAAAATCAAACCTGTTTGATTTTCCCCAGCTAATCGTTCTGGTGTGGGGGAAAAGTTCCTCCAACCAAACGATATGTAGGTGGACACTGACAAGCAGTGTCCACCTACTTCTGATGTCTGTCACTGCTGCCGTACCCCTCGATCCCCCACAGCATCCCAGCCCAGTGTACTTACCCCCCGCGATCACCCAGCCCTGGGCATTACTGGTGGCAGCGGCAACAGTAACGGCGGTGGGAGGTGAGAGGCCGAGCCAGCGCAGGACATGTGAGGACAGCACCCGCAGAATCCCCATTGTCGCATCCCCCTGTGATCCCCGCAGCATCCCCAGTGTAGTTTGAGACGTCCACTGTCCACAGCGCCGGGTCCCGGGGTCACCTGTCCACAGCACCGGGTCCTGAGAGCAGCGCCGGGTCCTGAGGGCAGCGCCGGGTCCCGGTGTCCCCTGTCATCAGCGCCGGGTCCCGGGGTGTCCTGCAGGCAGCACCGCGTCCTGAGGGTTTCCTGAGGGCAGCGCCGGGTCATCATCACCATCCCCTCCTCATCCATCTGCCGCCGCCGCCTCCTCCATCGCCAGCCCAGGACAGTAACCAGCTACTTCTGCTCAAGGGACCGGGTTCTGCTGCTCGCGTGTAGTTACAGCGGGGTGCTGGGGGTAGGTGTCCTCCTCCGGCAACTTCCACCGGTCCCCGACATTTACCCATCCCCTGGCAGCGGTAAACCCTCCCCTCCTCATCCATCTGCCGTTGCCTCTCCATCTCTCACCTCCAGCCTGCCCCATCCTTCACCTCCAGCCTCTCCTACACTCCTCACCTCCAGCCTTTATCTCTCTCTTTCTATCTCTATCTCTCTATCGCTCCTTCTCTCTCTCTCTCTCACTCTATCACTCTCTCTATCTCTCTCTATCGCTCTCTCTCTCTCTCTCTCTTTATCTCTCTATTTCTTTCTCTCTTTAGCTCTCTCTCATATATTTGGGTAGGGAGGAGAAGATAATTGCCCAACAGGTCAAAGGTTTGCCACATACATGGGGGCAATTGTGACAGGGACAGTAGGTATTTGGTATATGGCCATGCATAATGGATGTTTGAATGTTCATTAGGCCAATGCCCGTGAGTCCCCTTCTGTCGCTGTTATGTCACTATCTCGCGTCCCCCGCTGTTTCTACCCCCTACATCCCATGCTGTCTCTGCCCCCTGTGGCCATCCTTGTCACTGCCCCCGCTTCCCTTGCTGTTACTGCCCCCCGCTGTCACTGTGTCCACTGTCACTGTCCCCGCTGTCTGTCCGTGCATCCCCCATTGTCACTGTCCCGCATCCTCTGCTGTCATACCCTCTCGTCCACTGTCACCTTACCCCGCATCCCCCGTCGTCACCTCACCCCCTCTCGACTTCTGTCATCTCACCCCCTCTCGCCTGCCGTCACCTCACCCCCTCGCACGTGCCGTCACATCACCCGCCATCACCACACTCCCTCTTGCCCCCCTATCACCACACCAGCTCTTGCCCCACCTTCACCACACCAGTTTTCGCCCTCGTCACCACCACCGCTCTCACCTCATCACCCACCTCACCCATTGCCACCTCATGTTCTCTCACCTCTGGACCTGTCACCTCACCCTCCGTCACCACACTACCCCCTTCACCACACTCACCCCCAGTCACCTCACCATCCTTTGTTTTTTTACCAAGACCCGTGGATGCTACATGGAAAGAAGAGGACTCGATCTTCGCTGGAAGACCCCCGTGAGTATGGTTTCCTTCCACGGGTAACCATATTGATTTTTTTCAGGACCATCAGATGAATGGATGGACAGACACCTACCTACAGTGACAAGATAGGTAAGTATATATGAATGGGCTCTGAGTGTAATAAAGATTTATTTTTCTGCTGTGTGTGTGTGTGTGTATTTATTTAACTATTGGTTCTGCTGTGGAACTAAGAGTCTCAGCAAGCCCATTATTGGGCCGCATGCTGGGACTTGTGGTTCTCCAAGTCCCAATATGTGTTCCAGGCTTGCAGGGACTTATAGTTCCACAGCAAAACCCAATGTTTTTTTCTATTTTTACACAAATAATCAGTTTGATGCCCACCTCCCAGGGGCTTCGAGGACAGCCCCAGGCTTCAGCATGGACAGGTAAGTTCTGGAGGGGAGGGACCCCTTCTTTGGGGAGGTCCCCACTTCCCCAGGAAACCTGCCCATGCTGACCGGTCAGGGGGTGAATGCTTTGGCCGGGGGGACTTGTATAAAAAGTCCCCCCCCCGGCTGTGGCATTACCCTGCTGGCTGGTTGGGCCTGGTGCTGGTTCTTAAAATACGGGGGACCCATACTCGTTTTGTCCCCTTTATTTTGGGAACCAGGACCGGCCCTTGGGCTTGGTGCTGGTTGTAAAAAATCAGTGGAACCCTACACAAATTTTTCCCTGATTTTTTTTTTTTTACAACCAGGACCTGCTCTGTGAGCCTGGGGCTTGATTTTATTTTTATTTTTATTTTTTTACACATTGAACCCTGCTCGGATCCGTCAGATCCACACAGGCTTCTGCCAAATACAGTATGCCAGAAAAATGAAGTGTATTTTCCTGGCATATTTGGGCGGCAATTAGTGGCCGTTTACCGCTTATTAGCGCCCATATTGTATACGTCCGCTTAGTAAATTAGGAATCACCATTCTTTTGAATGGCGATTCCTATTCGTATTTTTCCGATGGCATATACATTCGTATTTGTAAATACAAATATGAATTTGCCATAAATACGAATACGATTTTACATATTTTCAGGATAGTAAATCCTGAAAATACGTATACACCTAAAAATTCGTATTTTACTATACAAATACGATTTTTTTTGCACATATTAGTCTTAGTAAATTTCCCCAATGAGGTGGCAATCAAACGGGTTTTCTCCTAAAAAAATAATGCAGACCAATAACTGCAGCTAGGTCTGCATTAGAACCTAGCTGCAGTTGTTGGTCTGCATTATTTTTTGGGGAGAAAACCCGTTTGAGTGCCGCCACACAGTGTCTTATTATACTTACCTGTCTGTGTATTTTTGGATGGCACCACGGTAGTTGCAGGAGAGTTGGAGTGCCAGACCACACACCCACATAATATATATATATATATATATATATATATATTTCAGAATGGGATGGCATTAGAGATTGATATAATAAATAAATACACATACAGTACCACCCATAGCTGTGTTGATTTTTCTTGATTAAAGGGTTTGCGCCTTGAAACATCAACACAGCGTTTGGGCGGTAAGTGTATTTATTTATAAAGTCTGTCTCTAGTGCCATCCCATTCTGAACACCTGCACATTTAACATTAAGATAATTTAGTAGAAAGGCCCATCCTCCCCCCCAGCAGTGACAGCAGCACACCCCCCACCCCCCCCCCCAACAGTGACAGCAGCACCCCCATCCTCCCTCCAGCAGTGACAGCAGCACCGAACCCCTGTCTCCATCCTCCCCCCCCAGCACTGACAGCAGCATCTCCTGTCCCAATCATTCCCTCAGCAGTGACAGCAGCACAGCACCCCCATCCTTATCCTTCCCCCCAACAGTGACAATAGGACCACCCCGACCTCCACCCAGCACTGAGAGCAGCACCCCGTTCCCATCCCTTCCACAGCAGTGACAATCACAAACATGTGCCTAACATTATGAGGCTGGACTCCTCTTTTTCATGGTGTGATGCGTCCTCAAAATGTCGGGCACATGTTTGTGATATTGAGCATACGCACGGAACAATATTTTTTAAAAGATATCGCTTATAAGGGCTAAAATTACCAAATGTCTTTTAAAAGGTAATCTAGTGTGTATGGGGCTTATAACAAGGAATATTGTTACAAAGTATTTGCAATTAACAATTTGAACAGATACATGTAACTTTGAGGAGATTGCCTGGTGTGTGAAGCAGAGTTTCATTTAATTTCACTTTTTTACTTGCTGTCTACTACATAAAGGTGGAATTAAACCATTTTATTAAAATAAATGAAAAAAAAAAAAAAATAGGCAGAACCTGCCCGCCCACTTCTGTGACATCAGAAGTTGGACAGAAGTTGGCTGAACTAAAAGAAGAAAAAAAAAAGTTTACTGGTTGGAAGAAAAGTTGGTTAGATGTGTGGGGAACTGTTTAGTTGGACTGTCAAGTTGGATGGTTGGAGGTTTGAAGGGTTTTTAAAAAGTTGGACTGAAGTTGGTCTGATGTGTGGCCAGCATCACTCCTTTAAAATGGGTTGAAGAATTTCAATATTTGGGAATATGTATGTTTTCATGTTTTGTGTCTTGGGTCTGTATCTCCGGCCATGTTTTGGATCTGGCTTTCTTTCAAAACCCCACCCTTTTTGGGTTTTGGGTTTCGTGTTTTGGATCTGGATTTTTTTTAAACAATATAAAAAATGCTAAAATTGGCAAATTTTGTCTTTTTCCTCCTACACTATTATTATCCTCAGTAACATTAATTTCCACTCAATTCCAGTCTATTCTGAACACTTCACAGCTCGCAATGCTGTTTTTATGCCAAAAACTTGCCCCAAGTTAGCTGGATGACTATGCTAACAACTGGGTGGTACAAACACATGGCCCAAAAACGTGGCTTATCTAGGACACAAACCTCCTATCCAGCCCATTCCACTGAGCACATCACCACCACTTTGTGACCTTTACTAACCTCACCATGACCCTTTAAAAAAAAAAAGAAGTTCCAACACACCACTCTGTATCTGGTCATGCCACACAAAACTAACAGGCTCAGGATGCAGTCACTTTGCATAAGTTTTCTTTGGAATTGAATACATTACATTCATTTGAATTGGTTTTTCCACTATCACCACATTCTTAGACAGAATGAGTTGCCAACAGTGTGTGACCTCTGATACTCTCCAAGACCACCATTTTTTATATTTATTAAATGAAAACAAAAAAACATTATTACAGATTTGACCTCTCCGTGTCATAAAAGATGTCATCTTTTCTGTGTGTTTTCTACCCTGATTTGGACCACTATTGGTGGTATAGCAGTGGTAGGTTGCTGGTATAGGGTTAGAAAAAAGTAAGCAACATGCATGACATTCAGATAGTGACATAACTTTTAAACAGTGGCATAGTAACATAATTTGTAGGTATCAAATGTAATTCTTTTTTGGTTAATTAAATAATTAGATTTTTCAATTAAAAATGAATTAAGGAAAGCCTTAATTAAAGAAACAGGCTGCAGAAAACCAAAGTATTGCCACCCTTAATCTCTATTGCTTGTTAACAACAAAGGGTTCATCGTGACACCCACTCATGTGTGACATTGACATGAAGAGTGCTAGGATCAGCAGAACAATCAGACAAGCAGAGTGCTAGCATCAGCAGAACAATCAAATTAATCACAGAAAAAAAATGAATTTGCATGTTTTCAGAAAATCACACATTTAAAAGTATGTGAATTGCAGAAAAATCATACATTTTGCCTAAAAAATCACACACTTTGTCCTGTTGATTTTTTTCTCAGACTTCAATTCGCATCCAGATGTTTTCCCATTATAAAGTATACAACTCGCAACTTTAATAGGATGTGATTTTTGGAAAACGTTACCAAAATCGTAAAACAAATAGAACAAGTTCAACATGCTAAATTTGCCAATACCATGCACAGACCAGTGCCATCTGTACATGGTTCTGTCCAAAAAAAAATTGTAAATGTAAAAATAAATATAAAAAAATGGCATGGGGTGTTCCCTCCTGAGCATAATTAGCCCTGGGCTCGAAGAACCAGTCCTGGTTTTAGAAATTCAGGGGACAAAAACATATGTCATTCACAGGATCTCTAAAACCAGCACCAGGCTCCAGGGCTGGTCCTGGTTCCCAAAACATAGGGGACAAAATGAGTAGGGGGTCACCGTGCCCAAACAGCCACCAGGGTAATCCCACACCAAACAGGAAACTTATTATACAAGTTCCCCCTATCAAAGCATTCACCCCCTTGGCTGGTCAGCTGGGCAGGGAACTATGGATTCCCTCGAAGGCCCGTCCTTTTCTCCAAGTAAAGTCAAAACGGGTACCTCTTGAGGGAAATTATACTGACCACACACCTCCTGGATAGATTGCTGCCTTCTTTGCCTGCCAGTACCCCTGTGAGGGAAGCCCGAATGTTTGTTTACATTTGCAGCTCCTCCCACATGCCGGGGGTTAGTCCCGCCCACCAGCAAATAAGGAGCAACCTTTCCATTACAGCTACTGTAAAAGTTCACTAAATAATATAACTAAACTTGTTAACAATGTTGAGTCAGATTTACTTATGAGGATGACGAGCCCCAGATTTAATATAATCATTTCAAATTGTTGTGCTGTGGTGACTCATCATCATTCTAAGCCTATGAAAATATACAGTGAGTTTTTGATTGAATGTAGCAGCAGGGGAGACTGAAGCAGATACATGACATTTACCATTTGATATGATGACTTCTTCACAAAGATATGTTTGCAGCTTTTAAGATCAGTGTAATTTGGGAGGAAACAATTGACATAAAACTTAAATGTGGATAAACCATGGGTGCCAAAATGTACTCATCAGTTGTCATTATATTGCATACATTTCTGTCCTTGTGAAGGGAATAAGGAAAATCTACACGGCCAACATAATAAGCAGAATTGGTTGCTTCCATATTCCCATTCAGCTTTTCTAAGTGTTTTTCAGTAGCTTGAATTAGGGTATGAAGTGATGGTATATGGCCGTTAGGTCGACAGCACTAAGGTCAACAAGCATTGGGTCGACCACTGAAGGTCAACATGAGCCAATGTCGACACATAAGAAAGTCAACATGGGCTGTGGTGGACAGGCCATTATTGTTCACACACGCATTAGGTCGACATTGGCTAGGTTGACATTCAAAAGGTCAAATTTTTTTTTTGAGCTGACATGTTCCGACCGGTGGTATTTCATACCTTACCATCCACTAGGGCATGGTGGGAGAATAAAACAGTGTGCCAAGCATAGCCAGACTCCATACCTGAAGCTTGGGCATGGTGTCCACGTCGACGGCATCGACATCTGAATGTCGACATCTGAATAAAAAAGGTGAAAAACCCCATGTCGACATTTTGACTGTCGACCTAGCACATATGAACCTAATGCTCATGTTGACCTAATGCCACGTCGACCAAAGCTCACGTCGACCTTCCCATGTGTCGACCTTAGCTAACATCGACCTTCAGTGGTCAACCCAATGCATGTCGACCTTAGTGCTTTTGTCAACATTGTAAAAGTGCTGTAGGCTAGCCACTTCCCCATCTCCTGCTGCACAATGATGCCTCTGAAAAGTTAAAAAAGGCACTTCCTGAGTAGTGGTAAAGAAGTGCTGGTATTTCATATTGCCACATACCGGCCCACTTCGACCACTGGTCAAAACTCTGTACTACAGTATACTGGAGTATAACAGGAGAGGCTCTACTTCCCCTCACATCCATGCCACCCTGTCTTCCTGTATTCATGCTGCTGTTCTTTCCATCTGGCCTCCTTTCTTCCATCCCACCCAGGGCCGGCGCTACCCACTCAGCAGCTCCTGCAAAGCAGGGAGGCGCCATGCTGAAAAGGCACTGTCTCCCTCCCTGCTCTGCTAAAGCTGCCTCAGTACTCACAGTCACTGCCTCCTGCATGCCACCCACAGCGCCTGTCTGACAGCAGGCGGGCGGCAGTATAAACAGCTGCTCCCTGCACGTGAGTGTACACAGCCTGCACGCCGCCCACAGTGCCTGTCTGACAGCGGGTGGCAGTATGGAGAGGCTGAGCTGCTCCCTGCACCGCGCACACACTGTCCTCCTCCTGCGACCTGCCCCCTCTTCCTCATGGACATTTGCGCTGAGGCATGTAGCGCTGTCTGTGAATGCCTCGATGACACGATATGTCCGGATTCACGCCTGTCAGCTGTCAATCAAATGACGAACAGGCAGCAGTGCCGCCTCCCCTTCCTTCCCTCTTCTCAATGTACTGTGCCAGTGCCACATACTTTTTGTACTGCTTTCGGATCGCATTTCACACTCATTGCATGCATGCCCATAACGTATGCGATTCTCGCACTGTGTATGGGCACCTTTAGTGCCTGCAACATTTTGTGGACACAGCACTGAGATGGTGTATGCATACATGTATGTATATGCACCCGAGATCCTCCTTAGGATCACATGTTGCATACACTCACACAATCGGGCTGCAGCTTGTTGCAATGGCAATGTGAAAGGGCGCAAAATGTATGGTTTGCAGGAGGGCGCCGGTCACCCTAGCACCGGCCCTGATCCCACCGATGCTGCTCTGTCCTCCCATCCACATTACTCTGTGTCCCCCCATCTGTGTCACTTTTTTCTACTCATTTGTGTCACTTTGTCTCCCCCATCCACACCACTCTTACCCAATCTGTGCATCTCTGTTTTCTGCTCAGACCTTCAGTTGCATAGACTGAATTTGTGTAATCCAATGATTATACTGTTCTGTGAATAAGCAGCTCCATCATTGTGTGTGTGATAGCAATCTCTGTGTGTGGGAAATTTACAATGGGAGTTCTATTTCATATGGAATGCTGCAGGGGGCAAACAATCAGATATTATCCATAATATTATCCATTACCTTCTAGAAGATGCTATATGAATAATGCATAAGAAGTAGATTCTGATTGGTTGCCCATAGCAACATCATATGTGAAATAGAACTCCCATCTTAGTAAGTGTGCCCTGTGAGTGTGCTTAATCTGCAGTTAACCACAGGGTACCTTATATGTATTGCACACAGAATACGTCCATTGACACATTAACCTTAATCATCATCATTTTATTAATTTTTGTAGTTTGAGTGGTACACATTCAGTAGGGGATGAAGCAGTGATGTGATAGGGGGAGGTGTCCAGTAATCTTGTGCCTAGGGTCAGTCTGAACTCTAAATTTTCAACATGGCTCATATTAGATGAAGAAATCCTCCATTGCAAGGGGGTGCTATCAGCAGCATTGGCTGTGACGGTGGGTGATACTGGCAATGGCTGCATGGGGGGTTATCTGGATGTACTTGTTGCCACGGACTATTGGCTTGATTCTGGTCCATTTGCAAAAGCAAACTCTCTCTCTAATGGATAAAACCATGTGCACTGGGGGGAGGGGGTGGCAGATGTAACATACTGTAGCAGAGAGAGAGAGTTAGATTTGGGTGGGGTTTGCACTTCAAAATGATATCTATATTGCAGTGTAAAAATAAAGCAGTCAGTATTTACTCTGAACAGAAACAAAAAAACACTCAAATCTAACTCTTTCTGCACATCTGTCACACCTGCAGTGCACATGGTTTTGTCCATTAAAAAGAGAATTTCCATTTAAAAGTGAACCAGAATCAGGCCCTATGTGTAGTGTGCGACTAAATTGATAGGGGACACTAGCTTCCCTTGGATGCCTGCTCCTGTCCTGGATGCAGTTGCCATGAGAGAGGAGGTTGGATGTGCCCTCGGATCTATTGCCTCCAATTTCTCTGCCTGACTCTTTGGAGTCCTGCAGTGCTGTAACTGTGATAAATAATTCCATGCTGCTGGTGCCCTGCACACCAGTACCTACTGAAATATAATTATTATTGTAATGTCGTTCTGCTGGTGCATAGTATTGCCATATCTACCTGTCTGGTGCCTAGTACTGCCGTATATCATTCTCTATATATACTAAAAGGAACAAAACAGGGTGTGTGTGGCCGAGCGCTAGTCAATACACTGGATTTTGGTCTCCCTCCAATGTGGGGTTAAATAAATGTATAGATGTAACCTTTTTAGTAATAATGGTCCTAAATATATAATTATGGGTATGTGTCAGATCAATCCGGAGCAATAGTCAACGTGTAGGTACTTCACCACACAAAGTGCTAAAAAGAAAAATAGAAAAAAGACTGCGCTAGGATTGAGCTAAGATTGCAAGTCCTCTCTTAATAAAGAGATGTCTGAATTCATCAGACTGACCAGTGGGGGTCACTGTTTAACTCTTAGTTAGACTTTCTATACAGTTTGATAAACAGTAGACAGATTTAAAAGAAAAAAAAAAATATATTTAATCCTAACTAATAAATGAAAAAAGAAATAATACAACAAATAATATAAAATTCACAAAAGAACCACACAACAAATGATATATACCGATAAAAATGCAGTAGGCAGAATTATTTTAGTAGATGCATAGCAGAATGTTTAGGTTTTGATTAGTCCATCATAGTTATTCACGGATGCATAGATGGATTTTGATTAGTAAGGCTGTTCCAATGTACAGTTAGTGAGGGGTTAATGGTTAGTATGGGTATATTTACCACTCCTTTTTCATGCTGGGGTTCTTTGTTAGTCCAATGCCTCACACATATAAACTTGCAGATACAGGTGGCCACCTGGATAGTATAGAGGATGTTCCAATCTCACACAGGATCTTACCTTTGCCTTATTGTGAGAGAACCAGAGGCACTGCAACCACAGGTGAAGAAAAAACAGCTGGTACCAGAATCAGGATAAGTTCTAACGCGTTTCCCCACCTCTGTCAGTCGGAGGCTTCCTCAGAGAGTGTATTAGCATCATACACCGGACGCTGCATTTATACAATGCAGTCTCCCGTTATTTCGCGGGTTTCTAGTGGCGCTATGAATTTTATATTTTATATGTGAGTTTTATATTATTTGTTGTATTATTTCTTTTTTCATTTTTTATTAGTTAGGATTAAATATATATTTTTTTCTTTTAAATCTGTCTACTGTGTATCAAACTGTATAGAAAGTCTAACTAATGGTGTGTACACACGGTAGATGTGCCTTAAGATCCTATCCACGATCTGGTCAGATAGGATTGTGGATAGGATCTTAAGGCACATCCGATTTGCATCCTATCTTGACTATATAGTGCAGATCTGCACTATATAGACAAGGCAGCCAAGACTTTCTGGCTTCCGATACGTGAACGCGCATTGGGATCGGATCGGGATCGCAAGGGTTAAAACCCTTGCGATCTGCATCCGATGTTGATCCGATGCCGATCCGATGTTGACTATATCGTCAACATCGGAAAGGAAATCGGACCGTGTGTACACAGCATAAGAGTTAAACAGTGACCCCCACTGGTCGGTCTGATGATTTCAGACAAATCTTTATTAAGCGAGGACTTGCAATCTTAGCTCAATCCTAGCGCAGTCTTTTTTCTAGTTTTCTATATATATACTACCTGTCTGCTGGTGCCCCCATGTGTCCCATATCAGTCCAGGGGTGCCCGCATGTGTGCCGTATAATTCCAGGGGTGCTGCCAAGTGTGCTGTATTAGTCCAGGGGTGATGCTAAGTGTTCTGTATCAGTCTAGGGGTGATCCTAAGTGTTCAGTATCAGTCCAGGAATGAAGCTAAGTGTGTCGTATCAGTCCAGGGGTGCCTGCATGTGTGCGGTGTAATTCCATGGGTGCCCCCATGTGTCCCGTCACAGTCCAAAGGTGCCCGCATGTGTGCCGTATAATTCCAGGGGTGAGCCAAGTCTGCCGTATAATTTATCGGACGCTGCCAAGTGTGCTGTATTAGTCCAGGGGTGATGCTAAGAGTTCCGTATCAGTCCAGCGGTGATGCTAAGTGTTCCGTATCAGTCCAGGGTTGATCCTAAGTGTTCAGTATCAGTCCAAGGGTGATGCTAAGTGTGCCATATCAGTCTAGTGTTTGTGCCACACACTTGTGTGGTTTAGCATAGTTATCCAGCTACCTTTTGGCCTAAAAATAATATTGTGAGGTGTGAGGTGTTCAGAATAGACTGGAAATGAGTCGACATTAATGTTATTGAGGTTAATAATAGCCTAGGAGCAAAAAAAAAAAATGCGATTTTTGCAGTTTTTATGCTATAAAAAAAAAAATCAGAACCCAAAACCCAAAAAGTTTAGGGGGTGTTTTGGCAAATCCCATTAGAACCCAAAACCTGAAGGTAATCAGAACCAAAAACGCGAAAAGTGACCGGGGCACATCCCGGTACTTGTGTATTATCTGGGCCCCCGACTTTTTCATCGCACGTTAAAAAATTGCGTCGCATCGCATACAATCATATCGCATGCTATGCGACGCGATTGGACCCGATTTTTAATCGTACAGGCACCCAGATGCCTGATTCCTATGTTAAATGCCCCCCCAGACCCGATTTTTGATTGTACACCCACCTTGATGGATGATTACTATGTGATTACTATGTTAAATGACCCCCACTGTTAACGCCACCCCACTATCAACACCAACCGAAGCGTGGCGAGCGCAGCGAGCCCACGAGGGGGCGGCGGTACGCGTCCTCCGACCTTTTCATACCACCACTATCCACGTTGGCGTGGAGCTGATTTTATATAGTGTGGCGAGCCCCGCGAGGAGACGCGGAATACATGTGAAGTAATATGTGTCTGCTCGCCACGCTTCGGGCTGGGTTGCTCGCTGCGCTCGCCACACTATATAAAATCGACTCCACGCCAATGTGGATAGTGGGGGTATGAAAAGGTCGGAGGACGCGTACCGTGGCGAGCGGACGCGGAATACATGTGAAGTAATACGCGTCTGCTCGCCACGCTTTGGGCTCGGTGGTTCGCTGCGCTCGCCACACTATATAAAATCAACTCCACGCTGACGTGGATAGTGGGGGTATGAAAAGGTTGGAGGAGGCCTTACGCTGCGCTTGCCACGCTTCGGTGTGGCGTTGATACTGGGGTGACGTTAACAATGGGGGGGGGGCATTTCATATAGTAATCAGGCATCTGAGTGCCTGTACAATGTAATATCGGGTATAATCGCGTCGCATCGCATGCCACTAGTTAAGGCATGCGATGCGACGCGATATTAAAATTGTACACTCCTCCCTGGAAAGGCTCAAAATCGGGTACAATCGCGTCGCATCACATGCCTTAACTAGTGGCAGACGATGCGATATATCGGGCGCCCAGATAATACACAAGTACCCACATCCCTAGTTTGGACATGCCTGGATTAGATCAATTAGAAAAGATCACGGAATGCTTTGTGTGTATGCCCTGCAGTGATGCTGATGCGTGGGCCCGTGCATCTGTATCACCCGCTGGGAAAGCCAGAGCTTGCAGAGCTTTACCTATTACAAAAATAGTCAAAGCCCTTCTCAGCACGAACGCTCAGTGGGTGTCCCGCTATGTGCTGAGAGTTCGTGCTGCAGCACGTCACTCATCCAGAAAAACTGGACTGACCCGTGTGTATGGGGCCTAAGATCTGAAGATATTGCTAATGACCAGTATGCTGGAGTTACATATCTTACAATAGATGTGAAATTACACAAATAAGATCTGTCGTATGTCTGGGAAGCTGTCGGGGAAATTGGTAGACATCTCAGAACTGATTCTGGTTGTCCTGATATATGGCCTGCTCATGCTTATAAAATCTGATCACTAGCAAACACTGAAGATATTGATAATAACAATGTGATAGTAGAAAGAAATTATAATAAAGGAGTTAGAGATTATAAAGTAGAGATTTATATACAAGAATATGTGAAGTAGAATATGTGAAGTAGAAAGTGATATATAGTGAGAAGTATAAGTGTGGATAATAGATGTGATCTATTAAGGTCATTTTCTGTGCCCTGCTATGACAGGCAGGGGTAAGTGGGTACTGTAAAGTTCCCAGTGGGGTTCACAGGAGTGAGGTACCATATCAGTGGGGCATCACACATACCTGTATGCTATCCTGCTCCTGGTTGTTCAAAGAACACCTGTGCTTCTCCCGCCAAAGCACCACCTGGCTTTACAGCTAGCTGAACCACTGCTCTCATTGGTTCTACCCCGGTGTCCCCAATACCTGCTTGAAACTGCTGTTGAGCATCAGTTAATCCCAGTACCTGCATCTGCCATAGTCCACTCATCTGGTTTGATTCTGGTAACCTACACTGCGTATTCGGTCAATCCAGTTACCTGCACTGGCTGTAAACTGCTCATCTGGTTCAATCCCAGTAATATAAACTGCTGACTGCACTTCGGTCAATTCTGGTTCCTGCAACTGCTGTGATCTGCTCATTCAGTTGAATTCTGATAACCTGCCCTGCTTGTTACAATTTGGTCAATCCCAGTACATGCACCTGTTGTGCTCTGCTCATTGGTACATTTTGGTAACTTTTACTGCTGTCTGTGCTTTGGTTCAATCCTGGTAACTGCACCTGCTGTGTTCTGCTTAGTGGTACATCTTGGTAACCTGCACTGCTGTCTGCACTTCAGTTCAATCTTGGTAAGTACACCTGCCATGCTTTGCTCATTGGTAAATCTTGGTAACCTGCACTGCTTTCTGCACTTCAACCCCAATACCTGCATCTGCTGTGCTTTTCTCATGGGTTCATCCTGGCTACCTGTAGCTACTGTGTTCTGCTCCACATGCTGGCCTGCATTCTATCAGTTCACCACTAGACTACACTCAAGCTACTACTCTAAAACTGAGTGTTTGGCCTACATTCTCCCAGCACTGTGTTTGCACCCAGCTGGTCTGCATTCTTGCAGCTAACCACCAGTAGTCCTAGCGCTAGTGTGGCTGGCCTGCATTCTCCCAGCAAACCCTGCAGTGCAGAAAATTCACTATTACTTACTGTTACTTCTACTGCCATTTAAATATGATCTTGTCATACTGTATTCATACTGAGGCATAAATAAACATTTTATCAAACCTTACTACATTTATCGCCTGTTCAAGTCAGGGCCTTGTAATCTTCTCTCGTTTGGGTCCACAAATAGCATTACCTGTGACAGTGAGCATTGATATACATAAATGTTATTGCGATTCTAACACTCTTATTTTTTATAAAAAATTATTATTATGCATAGTTAAAAATAATGCTTGTATAAGTATCCAACCCCTGCAGACAAGTACTAGATACAAAGCAAACATTTTAAAGCAATAACAGCTTTAAGTTTGTTGGAGAAAATTTTTACTACCCTTAACTCAGTTTGAGAGTTATTTCCCCCAGTCTTCCATGCCGGTTTTTGCCACACGTTCTGCTTGGTTGAAGTGCTTCAGTTTTCAACTTGCGTGACAGCTTCTCAGTTGGAATGAGATCAGGTAGTTAACTTGGCCTTTGTAGAACATTTACTTTTTTGCTGTTAAACCCCATTGTTGCTTTGGCCTTTTGCTTGGGATCATTCTCCTCATTTCTTTTAAAGTTTAGTTCTTTAGCAGACTGAAACAGGTTGTTTTGCAGTATCTTTGAGTATTTTTCACCCACCGTTCATTCACGGCAAAAGCTGCCCTACAATATGATGCTTTGCTTCTCCATACTTCGCTGTTAAAATAGTGACTGGTGAATAATTGGCAGTGTTAGGTTTGTGCCACACATAGCTTTTCAATTTGGGACAAGAAAAGCTACATTTTTTGTCTAAGCTAACCTTCAACCTTATCACACATTTTATCTAGGTAACTCTGATGTTTTTTGACAGTCTAGATATTCTTTAATGTGTTTTTCTTCAAAAATGGCTTCACTATGCTTTTACACAGGTCAATTGTATACAGAGCTCTTGATATGGTTGACAATGCTCCTTCACTCCATTTTTCATCAATGAGCTCCTTTCTACAGGTAAGTAGTAGTTGGCCCCTCTGTGTGCTCATTTATATATCCAAGTACTATGATATTAGGATATTGTGTACCCTTTGACTGTCTTGTACATGTCTAGAACTATAGGTCCAATTTCCCAGAATGCTCTGTGGTCATCATTTTCTCATATTTTCACATATGCACCATATGATCAATGTTATTTCAATTAGGTGATTTTATATCCATAAAACCTGATTTTTTTCACATGTACAGTATATGTTAATTAAAAGCCAGATGCTAGGGTAATATATTTAACTTGTATAAATGTAGATCTTCCACAGCAATGTTTCTAAATATAAAAACTCTTCTAGAGAATTTCAATATATTTCTGGTTTGATATTGAATTCTGAGCAGACACAGAATCAGAACACACATTTGCTTTTAGAAAAATACAATTTAATTGAAAAAATAGACAACATGTTAACATGTAGCTGTTAAAGTAAAATGCATATAGTGTATAACAAAAAATTCTAACACTGTTATAAGCCACAAGCTTCTCCTTTACCTAATTTGCCTCTTGATATTAAACATTGTATGATATAATTCACAGAACCTACGAAATAACTGTTAGTATGAAAGATAAATCTATAATCTGTAGTCAGCCAGCATTTACTTATACCTATTGGAGAGAATCTCCTAGTCAGTAATGTGAAGTGAAGAATGTACTGTACTTGTAAGTCAAGTGTGGTCACTGTACATGTGTGGTATCAGGAGGATCCATGGGTGCACATGATGTGTCTGACACATATGTCTAACACATATTTCATCTGTGATAGGCTTGTTAACAGAATCAGTGCCAGTCATATGCAATTTTTCTAGTATTTACTGTAGATTTTGACCAATAAAAGACATTGTCATTATTATCAGTCAATCATGTAACAATACAGCTATTGGATGCAGCAGCCAATCAAATTGCATGTATTGAGATGCAGCAGCTAATCATAGTTAAGAGATAGTGATTCTAGGTAATTTCATGGGATGATGCCTATTTTGTAAATTACATATGTAGCAGCCAATAATGATCAACCATGGGAACTCTTGACATGGTCACAATGATTAATAAATAATGAGATTATATTATCTAAATACTAAATGGCATCCTGGGAATAAATCTGTTAGTTTCAAATATGCCCTCTGTGTTGAGAAGTGTGCTACCACTGTGATGATTGGTCAATTACATCCAAGATCCACAAGTTTCACGGCCAAGTGTAAAGCGACTTGCACACAGAGTACAGATGAGCGTGGACACATATATACAGAAAAGCAAACAATATAGCAGCGCTTTGTATGGTATCTTCATGCATAATAAGCAATTGGACTGATTTTACAAATTAAAACAATTTTATTATACATAAGAGTGACCAAGAGCTAAAGGTTTGATGCACAATAGTACTAACTCTAGTATTTATGAACATAAAAGATGAGATCTCTTAAAATAGTGCTAATGCACTAAAATCTGTAAACAATATGTAGGATTCCTGCCATAAAGTAAAATGTTGTCCGTTCCTATTACACCCTTCCAAAATTTCTCAGGCTGAAAAAATAATAAGGTAGGTATTACCGTCCACCTAGATGTGAATAAAGGTTCAAGTATTTCACTAAGTGCGCACTAGCTGCTAGGGTATGCGTTCCCTCAGGGTGTTTCTCTAGCACCCCACAGAAAGGCAATTGTGATGAAAAAGTAGGGATTACCCACCACCAGCGCTAGATATAATAATGACACACTGTTACTTCCCTTATTTTTTTCCTATATCCTTCTTAGGGGCCGGTATCACTCTCCGCTCATTCCACTCGTTATACCATGTAAAAAGAGCAAATATATTTCATAGTGCATACCGTTTTAATGTTTGACATAAAGGAAAAAAGGGAACATGTACATCAGGGCAAATAATTCACAATGGGGGTACATAAAATCACACACATAAAATCCAAAACACGTCCACCTAGATGGTTTGCACTGTCCAGCACTAGTGTTTTCCTCCTGGGCTGGTACTCCTGCCGCTGGAAAAGGGCTGGTCCAGGTCACCAATGGAGGGTAACTAGCGGTGGTGATGCTTGATGAACAAGGCTCCAGTGCTTGGTGGGTGAAGAATAATAAAGTGTGATGAGATAAGGGCTGGTTTGGAACAGTCAGATTAGAAGTTGAAGATGGATAAAGTGAAGAAGCACTGATGCGTTTTGCCATATTAAATGGCTTTGTCAAAGGATATTCTCATACTTCTCCTGGGGGGTTTATATAGGAAGTGGTAACTGGTCACATGATGCTGTCACATGATAAACAATAATCAGTCCAATTATAAATATAACAATGATTAGATACGAAAAGGAGGCAGGATCTATTAGTAAATTAGATAGTACACATACTTGTAATTGACAGAAATTTTCCACAAGGGGAGATATAAAACTTTTACATAGTTTGTTTATATTTGTGGTATATATTCATTGGTGGACAGTGGTCACATGCGCCATAAATAAGGCACATGCTAATAGGCTTAGTGTTTAAAAACTCTCTAATAGACTCCCACACTACTCATCTCCATTTCACCAGAAGTACTAGTGGAGGCAACGTATTCAGCCCTCACCTCCACTGTCCGTCCCGTCAACTAAGGGCGGAAGTGCGGCAGTATGACTTCTGCTGAGTGGGCAAGAGCTGTACGGCGGTCACATGGCCGAAAGCTACGTGTGCTGCTGTTATTAAATTTGTCTCTATACATCTGGAAGTGGGGCATTGTATGTCTAAACAGCCATAAACTGGATAGCGGTAACATGGCCGGAAGCCATGTGTACCACATATATTGAGGTAGACTTTACAAACCCGGAAATGAGGCAATGTATGACTAAGGAACAGGGGGAGTGGAACATATTTATAACTCAGATCACATGACCGGCATTCTTAAATCTGTTGGTAAATTTATAAAGAAATTGATAATAATAATAATAATAATAATAATAATAATAATAATAATAATGTGATAGTAGAAAGAAATTATAATAAAGAAGTTAAAGATTATAAAGTAGAGATTTATATATAAGAATATGTGAAGTAGAAAGTGATTTATAGTGAGAAGTGTAAGTGTAGATAATAGAAGTGATCTATTAAGATGTGGAAAATGAAGGTAAAAAATAAATAAAAAATTAAAATTCCAAAAATGTATTCAGCGAAAGAAAAATATAAATAAGGGCTATTTTTTAATACAATTTGAGAATAAAAAATAATAAATAGTAAATAAAAAATATTAAATAATTAATAAAATATATATTTTTTAATTAATAAAATAAAATAAATAATAAAATATATAAAAACATTTTTTTGAAAATAAAAATTAAAGCTATTTACAATGTGGTGGATGAAGTGGAATAGATATAAATAGGCTGAAGAAATGAAAGATATGAATGAAAATGTGCAATAAATATGTAGGTGTGAAAATAAGTGAAGCAAAAGACAATGTATATGTAAAAAATATAATAGTGTTAAGTGGAAAGAAACTAAGCTCATCTTGTTTATGGTCATTGCGCATACATTTGGTATAGCTATAGTGCTAGTTGATTTTAGTAGGGTATGCTATAATGTAGATGTTTTTTTTTTAAAGGGTTTGTAGAATAAGGATGGGGAAAAGAAGGGAAGTGAAAGGACATGGGTATGAGATGAAATTTTAATTTGAAATGGTTCTAGACTTTATGATACAGTGGAAGGTGAGATATTAACAGAAGGACATATAATTTGACATATTCATTCAGACCTCCAGGGTGGATAGATCCTAGCTGGTGCATCCAGTACACTTCCTGTCGGCTAAGATTTCTGAATCGGTCTCCACCTCTTAATGTTGGAGCAATGTGTTCTATCCCAAATATTTTGAGTCTGGATGGGTCCATATTGTGGTGTAGGGCTAAATGTTTAGATACACTGTGGGACATGATGCCTTTCATTATGTTGCATCTATGTTCAATAAATCTGGTTTTTAGTTTTCTGGTTGTGCGGCCCACATAATGCAAATTGAAACCACAAGTCAGAACATAGATGATGTATGTGGAATTACAATTAATGAGGTGTATAATCATATAGGGTTTTTCAAGAATGGGAGATTGATATACTGTTGTATTTGTCATATAAGTGCATGTAATGCACTTTTTTTCCCAAACATTTGAAAAAACCCTTTGATCTGGTAGGAAGCCATGTGCTAGTTGTGTCTGAAGTTTGATCTTTGTTTTTCAGAAGACTCGGTCCAATAGATTCTTCAGAGTGTTACTTTTTTTGAAGATAAATAGTGGTTTCTCGGATTTGTTTAATAGTATTTAAAATTTATGTGACAGCTATAAAACTATTTTTAAAGTATATATGTAATGTAAAATATTGCTATTACCATTATATTTTATTCTTTTTATTTATTTTTTATTTTATTATTTATTCTGTTTATATGTTAAATTGATCATATAGGTGGCCACCTAAGCCGGGCGCCCGGCTACGCTACACTGACAACGTAGCTTTGGCTACGTTGTCAGCGTAGCCATTGTCGGGCACCCTGCTAATATGTGGGGAGTTACTCCGGGACAGCACTTACTTTGTGCCAGGCTTCAGCGTGGGCTACAGCGGGACAGCACTCCAGGCTGGAGCTGCGGATGTGTGGAGGGGGTATACAGCAGTGAGGCTGCAGACGGTGAGGCTGCAGACGGAGGGTTGGATTGAGGCGGTGGTGACGAGATGCGGCCACTAGGGGAGCATCACATGTCTTCCCGGATCCCCCAGCGGCACTACGCTAATAGCGTTGATTGTTGGGACTGTCATGGCGGACCTGCAGGAAGCCGACTGCCAGAGGCATCGTTAATGGTAAGTATATTACACACACTATACACACACACACACTACACAAACACAACACCCACTAACACAATTATATCCCCACTATCCATGTCATACCCCCACTATCCATGTGGGCGTGGAGTTAATGTTATAAAGTGTGGCGAGCATAGCGAGCCACTGAGTCCGAAGCGTGGAGAGTGCAGCGAGCCCCGCGAGGGGACGCGGATCACCACGCTTCGCTCACCACACTTTTTAAAATTAACTCCATGCCCACATGGATAGTGAGGATAGAAACATTATGTATTAGAACAGCTCCAAATACGTAACTTACGTTGTTTAGGAAAGTTATGTAGTTTACGTAGTAAGCATAGTGGTGTATTGGTATTCTCAATACACCACTACGCAAACTACGTAATGGGCCCCCTGCTAATACATAAGTACCAATAATTGTTATTTACATACAAAGTATTATTTGTGCATTTGTGCAGGTAACTACACCCATGGTGCTATAAAATAATTAGCGCGGTATCTCCATTTTTTGGTAAATTTAGAATTTTCTAACCAAACCTGTCTCCACTTTCTAGGGGATTGGGTGGAGGGAAATTTGGTGTTTATACACGAACACACCACGAGATCTGCTGCCAACATCATTGTATTTTTCTGTAAAAAATATATTAGACACACGTACTTTATAATATATCTTTTTTTATTAGTTTCTCAATTAGCACCCATTATTTCCACTAGTATTTAGTGGTCTTTCCACTTATTTACATTTTCTTTCAATAACTAATTATCTTGGAAAGAATTTATTTTGGGAATAAAGTGCCACCAATTACATTTATTTTACTTATTTCTCCAACATTCTAATACAATTTTTTTTAAATAACATATTTTTCAAATGTCAAATTAGAACATCATAAAAAAAGATTGGCAATGAGGATTTGAAGTCACAAATAGTGCATCTAGATGGATTCTCATTGCCCTATGAAAAAAAAACATATAATAGCAGAGAAACAAAGCAGAATAAGACAGAATAAATTGACATTGATTCTAGATACTTGTATTGTATGACAAGTCCAGATTGGAGTAATGTATTGACATACAGTATAGAAGACACTGTTGCTTAGAACCTAACAAGCGCCAACGTGCTGTAAATGTATACTTCATGCAGAGACCACTGTGCTGCTATAAGGCAGCTGAACAGGAGCTGATGTGCTGTCAGAATTCCAGACAGACCTCGTTGTAGAAACTATAATACAACAGAGTGAGTAGTCTCTTTGTGACACAACTGTATTATTAGCAGCTGGCCAGTAATTGTGTGATCACATGCAGTACATGTAATTTCCTGTCAGAGATTTCTTGAGGACGTTAACATGATATTATATAGCAGAGACTTGTATACTGTACAGAATATTGGTAAATTTAGGAAGGAATTCTTATTATTATAAAATTGAGATTGTGTACATGGTTGGATTAAGACATTAAAAAAGTGGCCTTTTAAAAAAAATATCCAAAATGTGCCCCATTTACATACCCAAATCACCAGACTGCCACCTTGCATCCTCCAACACACCCACCCCATCAGGAAATCCTCTATACCCTAAAGCTGTGTACACATAGTGCAATATCATTGGCAATATAGTCGCTGAGCAACCATATTGCCAGCCATTTGTTTGTGCTGCAGCGATAAATCGCCGGGTGCATGCTCCCGTGTTCAGCCTCCTAATGGTTGCTGGTCACAGGAGCTTGCTACTGCGATCAGCTGTTTCCCTCCGTGGCTCCCCCAGCAGAGTCTCCTGTTCATCAGCGACCATCTCTGGTCACTGATGAAAAGGAGACACTGAGCAATATATTGCACCATGTGTACACACCCAAACACACCCAAACTATCCTGGCCACAGACAGTCCCTCCAAAGAATCATCCCATAAGGAATCAGCCCTTTCATTTTTATTGACACTCTTACATGATGTGCATATAATGGGACACTTAGAACCTGATTCAGAATTGCACACACGTTGCATGTAATGTTGATATGTATTTAGTAAAGTAATTATTGGCAATTGCACATGTCTGATAAAGTACGATACAGTACTTGCATTACACAAAGTGTATGCAGCACACAGTTGCTATTGCAGTTAGAGCAGATGGTATTAGAAATGTGGCAGCAAAGTGATGGTTGTTCCTGGGTAGCAAATGGTATATAGCTAGAGGTGAAAACAAAATTGGTCTATCCTATGGGCATGCCATGGGAGAATACATCAGGTCAGTGAAAACTGCTGTTTTACCAAATATACTGCCTCAGCCACAGAGGCCATAGTCAGACGGAGACAGCAGACCTGCCATAGACCTGCCATATGGCTGGTGCAAATGTAATTTTAGTAAGCAATGGTGCGCCAATTGTGGTATGTCAAGAATCACAGATGGTTCAATAGTGTTCAGAGAAGTTTAAAGTGCCTGCACATTCAGATGCATGCATCCTGAAAAGGGATGAAACAAACATTTGCATATCACCATAGCCACATCTCTGGCAACAGACACAGAAGTAAATGCAAAATCATCAGCCTATAAATCAGGTGCATAATATCTATGCTGGTGATGTTTACGGTAATTTTTTTTTTTTTGGCTCACAATTTCTATAAACAGAATACATTTCCAACAGTATTGTTCATTGGGGAAGGTGACAAGGTGCCAAATCGTAGCTCAACAATTTCGGTCAAACATTAGTAAGCATTATCCGCAAAAGATGCCTTGTCTTAGCTATCAGTAACAAATATAAGAAACCGTGAACCTTAATTTTTTCATATAATTGGTAAAGGGGTTTTGGGTAGTATGAGGAAAGAAAGTGGGAGGGGGCAATTATTCCAATGGTACCATTACAAACCTAGCAGACATCTTCAGAATACATAATCATCAATATGAGTTTCAAACAATTTACATATCTCATTACGTAAGGAGACATCCCTGCTCCTTATGAACGGACCCCATACAGAGTAAAATCGTGAAGAGGGGGTATTCAAATGTCGGAGGGTATCAAATCTGTCGTAATACATGTACTTCAAAAGCATTGCTTCTACTTCCATCACATTTGGTTTATGCAGAGTTATCCAAGAATTCAGGATCGCTTTCTTGGCGACTGTGACTTCCACAGTGTACCATTCACTTTGACTAGAGACCATGGTGTTTCTTGTTCCTCACAGGAACTCAAAGCCTGAATAGACTAGGCCGAATTGCCATTCTGAAGTAGGGGAGTACACTGCAGCTGTGGTCGAATAAAGTGGTTACTGGAATCCTTGGTGCAAGGGCTGGAGGTCCAAATAGCATCTAAGTCTGGTCTGTATAAGTCCATAAAGTGTAAGGTTGGCAAGATTTCTGAAGCGTTTAACCATACTAATGGCTTTATCAAAGGTGTTCATGTATTGCATCTATGGAGTTTATATACCATATTGACAGGAAGTGGGTAGGTAACATGACAAACAAGGTACACATAATCAGTCCAATCTATATAAAAAATATAATAAAACTAGAAGAGGAAGGCAGAATCTAAAATTAAGAATTTAATTATACTAAATCAAATTTCAAATTCATAAAAAACAATAGGAATATTACTATAAAGAGGAGGAATATTATTGACTGGTTATATCCATTTATTGGTAGATGATGGTCACTTGATATAGGATATAGAGGAATTTGATTGGTCTGAAACTCTGTCTAAATAAGCCGATTTCTCATTGGCTATATACTGCTCTGACTACAAATGTAACTCAAATAACATATGTGGTACTTGTGAGTTATCCGGGCACCCGATGTTGAAATTATATGACAGTACATTAAAAATACGATGCAACGCGATGCGACGCGATTTCCCTTGAAATTTCACTGTAGCCAAAATCGCGTCGCAATCGCGTCGCATTGTATGCCATTGTATGGTATACAATGGCACGCGATGCGATGTGACGCGATTTTAACCCATCCCGCCCAATTGTAATCCCGCCCTCTGCCACATCTGGCACAATTTCACTCTGAGGGAGTTTCGACAGGAGAAAAGAAGTGGTTTGCTGTGGTGCTGTGTATGAGACTTTTCGTGAGGTGATTTTTCACAAATTTGCATTAAATTTCTTGGGATATTGGCCCATTTTGCCCCTTACATCCTATTTCACGGTATGGCTTTGCCAGGCAGTATCTTCAGCCTCCCCAAACGGAAGAGGATACTGTGAAGTTCATGCAGGACAATGGGCTTCTTCCATCAACAGCTACCTGTCCAAATGGACACCCAATGCGCCTGTCCGTGAAGGAGCGGAAATGGCGCTGCTATATAAAAAGCTGTGGCAAAAAGCAAAGTCTGCGGGCCTCACTATTTTACCCTGGATGCAGACTTCCATTTATGACAATCCTCAGATTTATTTTCTGCTGGTGTGAGGAACTGACATCCATAGACTTCTGTGACAAACATCTGAATATCTGCAATAAGACGGCTATCTTTTACAACGCCTTGATGCGGGAGGCGTGTCAATGCGACCTCATGTCCCAGCCTCAACGCCGGATTGGTGGAGCAGGCAAAATTGTGGAGATAGATGAGTCGCTGTTCGCAAAGAGACAAGCCAATGTCGGCAGAGTTCTCCCACAGCAGTGGGTGTTTGGAGGAGTGTGTCGCGAAACAGGGGAATGTTTCATGTTGCCTGTGGAAAAGAGAGATGCGACGACCCTGATGACCGCAATTGCAGAGCATATCGAGGCTGGCACTACAATTGTAAGCGATTGCTGGCGTGCCTATAATACCGCAGAACTGGAGCGGGCTGGATACAATCACTTGAGGGTCAATCATAGATATAACTTTGTGGACCCGGACACTGGAGCACACACACAAAATATAGAAAGACTATGGGGATGTGCAAAGTGGCGGAACAAACGCCAGCGGGGCACAGCCCGCCATCACCTTGACTCTTACATGCAAGAATTTGTGTGACGAAAGTGCCTGGCAGGTGACAGCCCATTTAACCGCATTCTACATGCACTAAGTTTGTTGGCTAAGTAATTACGCCTATTAATGATTGTATGATATGTGTTCTTGTTGTTCTAATTTATTGCTGATATATGATAATTACAGTTATTCCTTAAATTCTGTTGTCCTTAATGTGTCAGATATGAATGATATTGATGAATGATATTGGATGTTCACAACCAGGCCACTATCAACGTGAACCCGAAGCGTGGCGAGCGCAGCGCGCCCGCGAGGGGTGGCGGTACGCGTCCTCCGACCTTTTCATACCATCACTATCCATGTCGGCGTGGAGTTGAGAACAGAATAGTGTGGCGAGCGCAGCGAGCCACCGAGCCCGAAGCGTGGCGAGCGCAGCGAGCCCCACGAGGGGACGCGGACACCTGTGAAGCCCGCGAGGGGACGCGGATAGCTGTGAAGGTGTCGGCGTGCGCTCGCCACGCTTCGGGCTCGGTGGCTCGCTGCGCTCGCCACACTATTCTATTCTCAACTCCACGCCGACGTGGATAGTGGGGGTATGAAAAGGTCGGAGGACGCGTACCGCCGCTTTTTGGGGGTTTTGGGCATTTTTGCATTGAAATAAATGTAAAATCGGGTCTCAGGGACCATTTTACATTGATTCCAATGTTAAAATCGGGTCCATTGCTAAAATCGGGTGCTGCTCTCGTCGCGTCGCATCGCATGCCATTTGGTTAACATGCGATGCGTCGCGACGCAATTTTTTGGGACCCGATCAAAAATCGGGCGCCCGGATAACTCACAAGTACCACATATGTTGCTATTGGCTGTCACTGCCGTACCTGGAAGTTTCTATATTCGGCCGCAAATTACGGAAGTGGGGCATCTCTGCATTGAATGAATAAATTACATGTGCTGGAAGTGATGTATCGATCTCTATCCTGTAAAATCCAGCACATGTAAATAAATATAAATATATAAATATCCATATATGCAAAACATGAACAACTTTGATAAAGCCATGGAGACAGTGAAACGCATCAGGTAACGTGCCCACCTTGCACTTTATGGACTGATTCGGACCAGCCTCAGATGCCATTTGGACCTCCAGCCCTAGTACCAAGGATTCCAGTAACCACTCTATTCGACCAGAGCTGCAGTGTACTCCCCTACTTCAGGACGGCAACTCGGCCTACTCTATTCAGGCTTTGAGTTCCTTGGAGGAACAAGAAACACCATGGTCTCTAGTCAAAATGGACGGTAACATCAATCCTTATTTACTTCATTGCACTTTCTTTGGTCCTCTGGGGCATACTAGGAAACATAGGTGCCGATTTATGTTTTTGCTGGTGGGTGCTCAAGCCAAAAATATAGGAGAGTGGCTTCATGGGCAAGGGGCATGGCCACAAAATAATACTGATTTATATTATGCAGCACAGTTGTCTCCAATATTCAAATTATGGCAAAAGTGCCAAATACATAAATGCCCACACAGTGCAGGTTCAAAAATCCTTCCCACTGTGCCAAATACATAAATGCCCCCACAGTGCAAAATACATAAATGCCCACACAGTGCAGGTACATAAATGCCCACACAGTACCTGTGCCAGCAACAAGGGAGGGGGAGTGCAGTGGGACACGGGCAGGTGGGCCTCTGCTGAGCGGGTGGGTGCTTATCAATTTCCATGGGTGCTCGGACCCTCAAGCACCCACATAATCTGCACCTATGCTAGGAACGAACAGCTACATTATCCTCCATATGTGAGGCCTTATTTGTATCCTGTATACCAGCACTTTCCCCCAAACGGCCATTCATTGTATTTATAAAATGTATATTTTTTAATGTAAAATCAGTCTAATCTTATTATGGTTTTTCATTGTTTTCAATGTAGAAAAGAAAAGAAAATAATTAACCTAAACTCTATGGGAGCACCACTAGATATGTTATATCACTTATGATAAATATATATAGCATGGATAGGGTTTCCATAGCAACTTGGACACACCCTCTGTCTCTTAAGAATTCTGGTCAATTGTAATTGTTTTCGATTGCTTGTGCACAGTAACAATCCCCCTTTTTCCGTAGCCTGACATTTTAGCAGCTGCCAGTGATCCAACTCATGTCAAAGCGCCACCTTTCCCTTTTCCCCCTTAAAGGGGAAATACCCATTTATCTACATCCTATGCAGTATTCATTCTCCAAGCTGCAGAATGATAAGTGTTTAGATTTATCTTTTGATTGGAACTTCAACTAGCCAATATATTGCTTGGGTTAATATGCCAGCCCAGTAATATTGGTGGTTGGGATTCTGTAATGGATGGGGAGAAACTGAGAAACATGTGTTTACCATGTTACATTCATGAACTGATATACTTAAATAATATATTTTGTACAGTGCTGCAGAAGAAGTTTATGCTACAGTATATACAGTAAGAAAAAAAATGACAATGATAATAACAATAAAGATTGCACATCTATTTTTCTGTCAATTTATTTTATTTAATGTGGGTTCATTTTGCTTTGAAATTACATAATTGTAAATAAGTAAATTACAAAGCTTTCAGTGGATGACAGAAGTTCATTTTAGGCAAAAAAAATGAATTATACAGTTTGTTCCTTTTAAACACTGCCATATACCATTAACCCTATTAAGTAACACACTATTATATTGTATAGTATAAATATGCAGTAGACAAACAAATAATCTTAAACAATAAACATTGTAACAGCAAGAACTATTATATATATATATATATATATATATATATATATATATATATATATATATATATATATTTGCCAGTACCTTTATGATAGCCTGTGCAATGACTTAGACATTTCCTTGTGCTTGTGCTTGTGTCAGCTCCTGTACTACTCTTAGCATTCAACTTGTGTAATTATTCAATCATTTAACTCATGTATTTGTCTTGCATTGGTTCGTGTGTGTGCTAACTGCAACAGTCACTTGTAACTTCTTGTTGCCATTCATTGTTTCATTGTTTGCATTGATTCATTGCTTTATTGTTTAATTGGTGGTTAAGTGGGTGTCCATGGCAACCGGCCGGGATCAGTGATGTCATTGGTAGGCGCGCTGGTCCGGGTCCGGTGCGCCGGGGAATCCTAGCATCTGGTGTAGGGTGATTTAAGGTATGTGTTTTGTGTTCACTTGTAATCCTGATGACTATGGGAATACATCGAAAATGTTTGACACCAGACTGCGTTCTTGTCTTAATTTCTAGCCGGGTGCTGCCTCATTGTTACTGACCTTTCTGTGGGGGTTTATTTAGGATGGCACCGGAGCCAGTATTGTACATTTAAGGTGTGCTGCCACGTTGGAAACTGTATATATATATATATACATAGTTCTTTAGCCAGGATACAGACAGCGGCACTCTTCTGGATTTTAAAAGGTGCTTTAATGATGCTCCAACCTTTCGGGGTTCAAGCCCCTGTTTTCAAGGAGAAAAAACAACAGTGATACAGTGTATAATGAGGTCCTACCTTAAATACCTGAGGCAGGAGGGGTGCAAGTGCGGTCCATCCGTGGCTCGCGTCTCAGCAGGCTTCCGGGTGTCGGGACTTCCGGGTAGCGCATGACGTCATTGGCGTCAGCGTTGCTAGGCTGCATGCCGCTGCGGCTTCCCCCGCTTTGTGTACTGCGATCTCCCTGGGTTACTGCTGTATGGCGGCCATGGATGGAGCTGTGGGTATAAACATAAAGTGGATGAATAACTGATACATCTTAAACACGCATTATTAACAGTGAAGAGAATCTAGTGCACAGAGAATAAATATTACACTTTGCAGTGATTAGAAATGTTGCACACAGTTTTAAAATGTTTGTATATCATGATGGCTCACTTCATGTACAATTATAATACATATCCTATATTGGTGGGGTTAAAGTTAGTACTAGGGGAAAGGGACGCTAAGATTTTTTGGAGTTAGATGAATATATTCTATGAGAGTCTTTCATTTAACCCTTTTGGGTTACAAGTGTCCAGGAGGTAAATCCATTTAATTTCCCTTTGGAGCAGGGTACCCGCTCTATCTCCCCCTCTCTGCTTTTGTGGGATATGGTCTATAATAATATGCTCGCTGCACACCCACAGGAGTTGGATGCTCACTATTACCATTTGTATTTTTTTAACCACACATACGTGTAAGTGACCCCTGTGGTTGAGCAGTTCACCTCAAGCTATTATCGGCAGAAATTGGGCTTTTTGAAGTCCTATACCTCTGCAGGACAGAGGTTTTACCTTAACTGACGTGGTCAGTAACCTTTTATATTCATTCTTTACTGTTGGAAGAAATCTATCTTCATAATACAACTCAGATTGGATCCTCATTTACCCCTGATGAAGTCCTAAGGGACGAAATGCGTAGGTTTTGTATCCTAAGAAGTCATATACATCTTGAAATTGGATCTGTTGTCATTCATTTGAACAAAACTGTCATCTGAATTTGTAATCTGCATCAAATATTGTAAAAACTAATTTTTTATCATTGTAAAGAAAATTGGAATAAACACAAATTTTATACACCAATGTTAATGTACTAAAGAGGTGAAATAGACAGAGCGCATATCTATCTCTTCTTCCTTATATATATATATATATATATATATATATATATATATATATTGTGTCCATATGTCTAGGAAACACTGGCAAATGTTGGCAGTTAGTGAAACTACACATCTCTCTCTCACACATGCACAAACACAGAGGCAAGTGTTTGTGCATAGGCAGAGGGGTGTGAGGATAACCAGCGCTAATTGAAGAACTTGCTTGTGAACTGGATGTATCTGAGACAGGTGAGATTCTTTAGTGGGTCAATAGAACCACACTTACTTCTTAATCCTGTCTCGAGTTCACAAAGCAGTTTCTTTAATTCCAAACGATATGGATGCTTCTTCAGCTTTCCAAAACAACACTTACTTTCTAATTCTTTCTCGAGTGCACACAAAGGTATCTTTAAACTTCCTCTCTCATATACCACAATGATAGCATGGACATAGGTAGACTTACATTAGTATTCTGTCTCGCGTGCCCGTAACAGTTTCTTTAAAGGATTCTCCAGAGACCCCGGTAAGTGCACAAGATTTATTCACAAACATAGAAGGATAAAATACAGGGAAATTGGGCTGACAGTTCTCCTCCCCCAGACGCTGCAGACGCTGAAGTGGAAAGTCCTTCTGATATGGTCCCGACCTCCGTGTAAAACGCTGGTGAGTGATACACCAGACTGCACAGCACTCCCGTCAACGCGTTTCGGATCGCTCCTTTATCAAGACGTGCTGTCCTCTTCCTCTCACCAGATTTTAAACCTGGAGGGCTGGTCATGTGATCTTATTCCAACCAATCGACCGCAATGACCTGAAATAGTCTATACCCGGCTCTCAATCTTATCAAGTACTACAGCAAAAGTAGGCAGTAACTGGTCTAGTGAATTACTACAGCAATAGCAGGCAGTAACTGGTCTAATAAATTTCATTATACAAAGATACTAAACATATAATAAATCACAATTTTATATAAAACTGTAAAATATTCAATAAGCGGGCTAAAAACAATTAGCGAGCTAAAAACAATTAGCAAGCTAAGATATAGTTATCGGGCTAAAATACAATAAGTGGACTAAAATATAATTTAATGCACATTATATTATAAAATACATCATAAAAATAAATTCATCATAAAATCCTCGAACAATGTTTAGGTTATAGAGCCGGGTAGTAAGAAATGACAAACAAACATAAAAACAAGAATATTAGTGGTGTATTAAAAGCATGATGTAACCCTAAAAATACAGAATATCACAATTATTCAGATGAACCACTTGTACTCGAAATCTACATTGAGACCTCTGGGAACTAAAGTTCTCAACTCGTATATAGTTTTCATCTCGAGTTTTGCTAAATCCTGTTCAGTATTTTTATTTCTCCATTTTTTGTTGCATACCTTAATTCCACAAAAGTTTTTTATGAATTTGGTATCACTGGAATGCTTTTCTTTAAAATGGAGAGATACATTGTGCAGTTCATTGCCTTTTTCAATGTTACGCACATGTTCTCCCCACCTTTCCTTCAGCATTCTAACCGTCCTGCCCACGTATTGGGTACCACATGAGCATTCCAGGAGGTATACAGCATTTTTTGTCCCACAGGTAATAAAGTCATTTATGGCATATACTTTATTGGTAACATTTGATTTGTAATGGGTAAGTTTACTCTCTGTCTTACATATTTTACAAAGACTACATTGGCCGCACCTGTAAAAACCTTTAGATGCAATACGAGAAGGCCTCTTATCCACTGGTATTGCACTTTTCACTAACATATTGCGTAAGTTATTAGCCCTTCTATATATAAATCTTGGGCTAGGACCCAAGTGGGGCACCAACACCGGATCTTTAGTTAGTACATTCCAGTGCTTTTTAATGATCTTTTCTATCACAGTATGTTGTGATGTATAGCCAGTAATAAAAGCAACCTCTTTAAACTCATTTTCCTTCTTTTGGTGTTTCTCAATCAATAGTTCACTTCTTTGCCGAGCCTGGTTATCTTTAAAGGCTCTATCTACCAAATCGGGGCAGTAACCCTTCTCCAAAAAATTGTTTCTCATGGTCCCCGCTTGTTTGTTAAAGACTTCAACGTCTGTGCAGTTACGCCTCAGATGTTGGAATTGACCTTTAGGGATCCCACGTGTCCAATTTTTGTGATGGTTACTGTCACATCCTATGTAAGAATTACAGTCGGTAGCTTTTATAAAGTTTTTTGTTTTTATCTGACCATTCTCCACATAAATCGTGAGATCCAAGAAGTTGATCTCGATATCGCTCAGTGTGTATGAAAGTTCAATGTTGTATACATTTTTATTGAGATGTTCACAGAAATCTGTCAATGTCGCATCATCCCCCCTCCATACAAAGAGAATATCATCTATATAGCGGGTCCATAGGACCAAACTGGCGAGCCAGGGATGTCCTGCCCATACCTGCTCATCCTCCCACTTCGCCATGAACAGGTTGGCATACCCTGGTGCCAGTTTGGCCCCCATAGCTGAACCTGCTACTTGGAGGAAGAATTCTCCCTCGTACCAAAAGAAATTATTGGTGAGTACCAAATCAATCCCTTCAGTAATAAAATTTATCGATTTTTGATTGGTTTCAATTTTTTCCAGAAAATATTTAACAGCCTCTATTCTATCTTTATGCTGGATGATCGTATATAGTGATTTTACGTCAGCTGTCACTAGACGAAAATCAGACTCCCATTTGATGGCATTTATTTTGTTGATTACAGAGATAGTATCTTTTGCATACGATTTGGTGATTTTTACCATAGGCTGTATTTTATTGTCTAAGTAACATGACAAATTTGACATAATGGACCCTATACTAGCAACTATAGGCCGACCAGGTGGGTTTATGGTGGATTTATGTATCTTGGGCAGAATGTAAATCACAGGTATAGATGGATTATCCACCTTTAGATATTCTGCCTCTTTTTCTGTGATAACATCCTGGGTCAGGTACAGGTGGATAAAAATATCCAGTTTTTATCCACCTGTACCTGACCCAGGATGTTATCACAGAAAAAGAGGACAGCACGTCTTGATAAAGGAGCGATCCGAAACGTGTTGACGGGAGTGCTGTGCAGTCTGGTGTATCACTCACCAGCGTTTTACACGGAGGTCGGGACCATATCAGAAGGACTTTCCACTTCAGCGTCTGCAGCGTCTGGGGGAGGAGAACTGTCAGCCCGATTTCCCTGTATTTTATCCTTCTATGTTTGTGAATAAATCTTGTGAACTTACCGGGGTCTCTGGAGAATCCTTTAAAGAAACTGTTACGGACACGCGAGACAGAATACTAATGTAAGTCTACCTATGTCCATGCTATCATTGTGGTATATGAGAGAGGAAGTTTAAAGATACCTTTGTGTGCACTCGAGAAAGAATTAGAAAGTAAGTGTTGTTTTAGAAAGCTGAAGAAGCATCCATATCGTTTGGAATTAAAGAAACTGCTTTGTGAACTCGAGACAGGATTAAGAAGTAAGTGTGGTTCTATTGACCCACTAAAGAATCTCACCTGTCTCAGATACATCCAGTTCACAAGCAAGTTCTTCAATTAGCGCTGGTTATCCTCACACCCCTCTGCCTATGGTTTCAAGTTGTGGAGAAGTGGATAGTCTCCAGAGGATTAACATAGCTGCTCCTCATTAGCGCCAGTTTTTGTCATCTATTGTGTAAAGTGTTTGTGCATGTTTATACAAGGTAGCAGACTAGCTTTCGAAGCATCAGTAGGGCTTACTAGTTATACATAATAGTCATGTTCACTTTTGCATATTGTAGGTAAATATACTTTTCTTTCCAGATTTCTCTAAAAATCGACCTCATCTATAGTCCTCAAGGTGTTCAAAAGTATGAAAAGTATAAATTTTTGTTGTTTATTAATTTATGCATTTAATTCAGCTCTAAGTGCAAAGGGCTTGATGTATAATTTATTTAAATTGCAAATATGGAAGTCCTGCAAATGGTCCATATTATATTATATCATTCTATACATTTTTAATAAAATAATATAAACCATATGAAGCTTTGGCTAATAAAGATATTTCTTTATTGCCCAATGAAATGATAACATGTATCAGAAAAGCATCCAAGTTAATACATTTTCTCCTCTTACTTTACAGCAATCTAAAAACATTCCAGTTAAGAATGATTTGACTTATACTGATGCAACTCAAGTATTGCCATATAAATATTTCATCATATTAAGCTTTTTCATTAATTAAGAAGAAACATCATTTTCTCAAAATGAATACAACTGCCGTTAGGATTACTTATTTTAATATATTTTTGACAATCTTATTATAAAGTGAATGAGGAACGTAGATGGTTTGAGGCATTTTGATTTAATAGTTAGAAAGAGAAGCCCAAAACATTGGTGAAATGTATGCATATTCTCATTAAAATGTGGCTACCTTGCTAAACTTGCAGCACCTTTTTTGTTTCCCATGGGGAAGACTTAACATTTTGCTCTTACAATTTATAGAAGCAATAACTCAGTGGAGCTAAAATGATTCAAATATAAAATAACATATGAAAATCAAAGCTTTCTCTGGTGTGACTGACAGGTTTTCAGTACACATGGGTCCGTGACTTGCTCTGCAGCGAATTTTCCTTTCTGCTTTTTAAGTTGTGTTCTTTAGAGTCACTGCGCTGTAAAAAAAATAAAACGTCTACCTAGGTCAAGAATACTGTATAAATTGACAGAACATGTGTACTGTACTTGACATAATAAGCTGCAATTGGAAACATACATTTTGAAGACTACTTCTCAACCAAAAACAAAAATCTATTTCTATTTCCATCATAGATCAAAACAATGCAACGCTCAGTAGGAAAAATGATATGCTATAATATACATCATATGTTTGATCTAATTTATCAACCCATGCACTGGGGAGAGTGGAGGGGGTCATTGCAAAGAACCACAAATGCAGGATTTGCTGATATACTGTATATTACTCTGTTTCAAGTATAGAAGAGATTTCAATTGTGCCAAGAGTATTTTTAATTAGATTGAACTAAAAAAACTGGAGACTATTTTACGTTTCCTGTGTACTGTAGGTAGTGGCAGCTGAAGGTAAGTAGAAGCACAATCACTGTAACATAATCATATAAAGTATTCACAATGTTGTGCACATACACAATTGTGTAAGAGGTTCATTCTCCTACATTGTTTTGACATTTTATGTGTTAGTGCTTTCTTGGAATATTGTTTATCTGTCTGTAGGAAAACATACAGGATAGTGACACAATTTGAAGGTTCAGTTGTCAAAGAACAATGTGGTCCAAGTACTAAGCCTTCAAAAGTGATAAAGTGGAGAGTAAGAAAGTATTAGCCAAATGACGCCTAACTGACATGTTGCAGGTTGTATTTGAAAAATGGCAGGAACTGGTTGTTTGATAGTTTTTCACTCTCTAATTTATCACTTTCCAAGACTTATGGGGCATACACATGGCATGATGTGAGGGATATTTCTAGGCTATCTGACTAGATTGCTTAAAAATGAAGCACAAATCGCTTTGTGAGTATATCCCCCGCGGTGAAAGGGAAAAAAAATCTAAAATAGTATAAATCTAGTCATCACCGGTGTTCTCTGACAGAGAACACTGGCTGTGACAAATCACTCAGCACACATCACTGGTGCATCACTGTGTGCTGAAAAATCTGTGCTTGACTAGATCGCTCAGCAAAAGGCTCACTCACCCTGTGTGTATGGGGCATTAATACATCTGGCCCAATATGTTTAACCATACTGTGTATGCACTGAGTATACCTGTCATACTACCAGTCACACTATCCAAAAATCAACAAACTGATATATACTGTACTATACTTTGTAACCTGAATGCATCTGAAGTAACATGATGCTGTCTCTGGTAGAAAAACACAATGTAATTTTTTTTCCGGTACTTATGTAATATCTGGGCTCCCGTTTTTTTTATGAGACCGCGTCCGCTCCCCACGCTTCGGGCACGGTGGCTCGCTGCGCTCGCCACACTATATAAATTCAACTCCATGCATAGTTGGATAGTAGGGGTATGAAAAAATGGAGTGCATTTAACATGGGAGCCCAGATAATACATAAGTACCTTTTTTTCTACTGCTGGAAGAGACAAATTAATATCTACTTTCAATAAATTATAAAGTGAATAACTGTATTAGTAGTCAAGGGGTGTAAAATCTTCTAAAATAATTATCTATCACTATCAAATTTACAGTGATCTTCACTGGTATATACATTTCAAAAGAGTGATGTGTGTATCAGAACTACAATATAAGAACATTTGGGGGAAGGAGATGGGGGGGGGACGGAGACATAGTCCTGGGACATAACAAAGGTATAACCGGGGGTAACTCTCAGGGTGCATCAGGAATGTCATGTAATAAAATGTTATGTTGTAACAGTCACATTACCCCATTACAGTTCTTAGGTACAGATGATCTTAGTATACGGGAAGGAGGGAATGACAGAGGAAGAATTCCCGGAACTATGGAGAGGGCAGGCAGTGTGCATGGTGGGGAGGCCTGTAGAGAGTCTATTGAAGGGGAGAGGGGAAAGAGGAAGCTAGTAAATAATTGAAATGGGTCCTGGGGTGAAACTAATCACAATATTAGAGCCATATCTAAAAATAAACATAAATTAAAATGCTTACTGGCTAATGCAAAAAGCTTAGTGAGTAAAATTGGGGAGCTTGAAACGGTGATCAGTAGGGATGACTACGACATCATTGGTATTACAGAAACATGGTGTAATGAGTCGCATGACTGGGCATTAAACATGGAGGGATATACACTCTACAGGAAAGACAGGGAAAATAGAAGGGGCGGGGGTGTGTGCCTATATGTAAATAATAACTTAACATCATGTGAGAAAAATATGAGCACAGACCTGGAAGACGACAACTCGGAGACAGTGTGGGCAGAGATAACCGACAATAATAAGAAACCAAAAAACAAATTTATAATAGGGGTATGCTATAGACCACCAAATATAAATGAAAGGGAAGAGTCTCTTCTTTTAAACCAAATCAAACAAGCATCAAATCAGGGTCAGGTATTAATTATGGGGGATTTTAATTTACCCGACATTGATTGGGAAAACGAAACAGGTAAATCAGCAAGAAGCAATGGGTTCTTAAGCTTACTTAAAGACCAGTTTATTACACAAACGGTAGAAACTCCAACTCGTGATGAGGCGCTCTTGGACTTAGTATTAACAAATAACACAGACTTAGTTTCAAACACAAAAGTAATTGAACAATTAGGGAATAGTGATCACAATATGGTTTCACTGGAAATCAACTTCAGTAAATTACATCAAAAAGGATCTGCAAAAATACTAAACTTCAGAAAAGCGAACTTTGAATTATTCAGGGAAGCCCTAACAGGAATTGGGTGGGAAACGGTTATGGAGGGGAAAAATGCAGAGGAAATGTGGGATACTCTAAAAAAGGTGCTTGATTCACTAACTATTGAATACATTCCTAAAGTAACTAAAGGTAAATTCAACAAAAAAAAGCCACCATGGTTGGACAAAGAAGTAAGGTCAGCTATCAACAATAAAACCAGAGCCTTTAAATTCTATAAAAATAACTTGAATGAGGAGGTGTTCGCAAAATACAAAGAATCAAACAAAATTTGTAAAGGGGTAATCAAAGCAGCTAAAATATTATATGAAGAGTGCATAGCCACTGAAAGCAAAACCAACCCAAAGAAGTTTTTTAAATACATAAATAGTAAATGTTTAATTAAGGAAAACATAGGCCCACTAACTGATACTAGTGGAAAAAGTGTTACTGAGGACAAGGGAAAAGCAAAACTGTTAAATGAGTTCTTCTCATCAGTATTTACTAAGGGAGAGCAGACTGTGGAACGAACATTTACCACAAACGGGACAAATAAGCCAGATCTCATTGTGGATTTCACGCCGAAGGAAATAATACTGAGGCTAAGCAAACTCAAAACAAATAAGTCACCAGGGCCAGATGGGATTCATCCGAGGGTATTAATGGAATTAAGGGATGAACTAGCTACCCCCCTACATTATATCTTTAGCAAGTCACTATCGTCAGGTATAGTACCAAAAGATTGGAGAATAGCAGAGGTAGTGCCAATATTAAAAAAAGGAAAAAGGAAGATCCCGCTAATTACAGACCTGTTAGTTTAACATCAATTGTGGGTAAACTATTTGAAGGATTTTTAAGGAATGGTATCCAGGAATATTTAGATCATCACCGTCTACTCAGTACTAACCAACATGGGTTCGTGAAAAATCGTTCATGCCAAACTAATCTACTAGGGTTCTATGAAGAGGTTAGCAAAAACCTCGATATTGGAAATGCTGTAGATGTGATTTTCCTAGATTTCGCTAAAGCATTTGATACTGTCCCACACAAGAGATTGATTAATAAAATGGAGAACCTAGGATTGGGTGAAAATATCTGCAGATGGGTAGGGAATTGGCTATGTAATAGAGAACAAAGAGTGGTTGTGAATGGTGCCGTATCAGATATGATACCGGTACTAAGTGGAGTGCCCCAGGGTTCGGTTTTGGGGCCCATTTTGTTTAACATTTTTATTAACGATATTGGGATAGGGTTACTCAGCAATGTATCCATCTTTGCGGACGATACAAAACTTAGCAAAGTCATCAAATCACCAGAAGATGTCACCATGCTTCAAAATGATCTTGCAATTCTAGATGAGTGGGCAAAAAAATGGAAGATGAGGTTCAATGTAGATAAATGTAAGGTTATGCACCTTGGGAGACACAACCAGTGTGCAAGTTACAACCTTAGCGGAGAGGAACTGGGTAATTCCATACTTGAAAAGGATCTAGGAGTCCAAATAGACAGCAATCTAGGATGTAGTGCCCATTGTAATGTAGCTACAAAAAAGGCCAACAAAATTCTGGCATGTATTAAGAGGGGAATGGAAACTAGGGACTCAAGGGTAATTATGCCACTATATAAAGCATTGGTGAGACCTCACCTAGAGTACGGAGTACAGTTCTGGGCCCCACACTATAAAAAGGACATCATAGAATTAGAAAAAGTCCAAAGGCGACAAACAAACAAAGCTTATTAGGGGAATGGAGAATTTAAGCTACGGGGAGAGATTAAGCAATTTGGGACTATTTACATTAGAAAAGAGACGTTTAAGGGGGGACATGCTCAACATGTACAAGTATATCAAGGGCTAATATAAGGAACTGTCACACACCCTATTTTCTACTAGAAAGGAATCTAGGACACGAGGGCATGAGTATAGATTAGAAGAAAAAAGATTTCATTCAGCTAGTAGAAAGAATTTCTTTACGGTCAGAACAGTCAAACTCTGGAACTCTCTTCCCAGAGAGGTGGTAACGGCTGGCTCATTAAATGCGTTCAAGGCAAAGTTGGACAAACATTTACTGGAGAAAAACATCCATGGGTACAAATAAGAAATATAATTTGTCTGTAAAATACCAGAACCTACCAAATCAGCAATGGATATCTATACCAGGTTGAACTAGATGGACGCAAGTCTTTTTTCAGCCTTACCTACTATGTAACTATGTAACATATTTATTTATATGATAAGTTATTGTATCAAAATATATTTTGTCATTTTATCTATCTACTGTAGATCAAGCATTTCCCACTATAGAAATCTTCATCATTCTCCTGAAATAGTGGAAGTAGATCATTACTTCACTGAACTCTGCTTTTGCTCCAAATATAAGTTACAGGCAAACTGGGAGATCAAGGAGTGTTCACAATATCAGAAATATGTTAGATAAAGAAAGAAATTATGTTCATTACCTACAATACAGTACTTTTACTAGGAATTGTTAACAATTCCTGATTGCCCTAGTGCTCAAAATGAAAATTACTGAGTAGCAGTATGGGTTTGTATGGTATCGATCATGCCAAACCAACCTATTTATTTACTATGTGGAAGTTAGCATGAACCTAGACAAAGGCAATGCAATCGACATGGTCTACCTGGATTTTGCAAAGGCCGGTGACACCGTGCCACATAAAAGGCAAATCCAGAAAATTGTATCTGGGGAAAAAACTGGCTCCTGGACAGAGAAAAGAGAGTAGTTATAAACGGTACCTTTTCCAATTGGATACCAGTAGTGGTGTCCTGAAGGGTTCAGTAAATTGGTATTTTCTATTTAACATATATATTAACGATTATTGATAGAGTGGACTACTAAGCAAAGTGTCAATCTTTGCAGATAATGCTAAATTGTGCAGGGTAATTAAGTTGGACCAGGATGTCTCCATGTTACAAAGGAACTTAAACGAACTAGAGGAGTAGGCAGAAAAATAAAATTTGCAATTCAATGTTGACAAATGTAGTGTCATGCACCTTAGAAAACCTAACCATTGTGCTATCTGCAGTTAGGGAATCTCAAATGAGAAAGTACTTAGTACAAATTGATAATACACTTGGTTTCAGTGCTCAGTGCCAATGAGCAGAACATATGGCCAATAGGAGACTGGCCTGTATAAAAAGCGACATGGAAGCAAGGGATGACACTATATTGTCCACTCTATAAATCACTGGTTAGGCCTCATCTAGAATTTGGTTAGCAATCCAAATATAATTCCTATTATACGCAAGTATACCTGGCCTAGTAAAGCTGATTCCGATTCTGATGTTACTATTATATGTTAGCCAATGTGGAAAATTATGATACTCAAGGCTCTCTTGTTATAGCAAGTGATTTTGGGTTTTATTTAAGATTGGTTGCCCATAGCAACCAATCTGTTATTAATTCTAGAAGATAATAGATATATTCGGGTGTATGGGCAACATCCCATCTTCAAATGAACTCCCATCTTAGTAAATGTACCCCTTTGTGTTTTGTCCTGTGAGATGTGCCTTTGATATTTGCGTTACAGTGTTATTTTGTGGCAGCAAACAGGTCCTCTGAAAGCAGTACTTTTTCAGGGTGTTGAGAGGGGTTACAGCCATCTCCCCCATACAATCTCTGGCCTGATATCTATATATGCATGGCAAAGAAGCAGCATTTCACATGTTTGGAGGTGTAGACATTATAAGGAGATGTGGTCATGACATAACAGGCAAGTGTTACTGGCTCCAAGCAATCACAGGCCCTTACAAAGACCAAGGCTTGGTAACTACCAACTTGGCCCATCTCTGTCTCACTGGCAACAAAGTTTGTGATGTTGGGGTTTTTGCAAGGAAGCAAATTGTTATTGTTTGGAAGCAATGTTTAAAAATGCAATATTACCATTAAACTTATGATAGTTAAGATATAATAAACTATCATCTGTAATCAGAGTTGGACTGAGGTACATACTCCTCTAGAGATCAGGTTCCAGACAGTTCACTTAAATTATACATTTTACATACAGTTTGTTACTTTATACCACACAGGACAATTATGTATTCTCTACAGTGCATTACTGATATTAATCTGGTACATTATCATGGTGCACTAGCAGCATTTAATACAGTGTAAAAAGAGGGGGGGGGGGGGGGTAGCAGTGCTCTAGGGATTTATCCCAGAAATTGGATCAAATGAAAAAAATCAGATGATCTTTACAAATATTTATTAATATCACACAAAGGTTAATACATATTCTAAAACCATATGAGGTAAAATCTGCAATAGCAAACAATGCCCATACCCACAATTGGTCAATAGAGTAAAAGTAGAGTCCGTTCCTATTAGGCCCAAACTTTGTATATAGGATATTATAGTTACCACTCCTGGATAAGCTGGAATACTTCTACAGACACCGTCCATAAGTCCAAGTGGCCGGCCCAAGAATGGCACAAATAACCGGTTTCACTGGCAGTTTGAAGAAATGGTGGGTCTTTTTGTAGCAGAAGAAGGTTGGCTGGTGCACCAGAGGGTGAAATGGCCTCCCAGATGGAAAAGGGTGGTCAAGACAGTTCAACCCTATAGGGCTGGTCCGGACTACAATCCCAAATAGGTAGGTGGGTAAAGGGCAGGCACTCACTGACGCGTTTTGCCACTCCTGGCAGCTTGTGGAATTCATCCACACACACAAGCTATCAAGTCAGGAGTGGTGTGTTTTAAACAACAACACCACACCTGATTTCATTGCTGTCATTGAGTATCAATGCAAACACATTCTAACATTACATAAAACACAGGTATGCATATTAGGTCCCAAGCCTACGAATAGTCCTTATATAAATCTAACCTGTAAATAAGGAGAAAGAAAGTCGCTTTTGTGATTGTTTTTGTATCTAAGACAATGGTGTCGCTATCATAATAGTTTAAATGACATGAAAATAGTGGAGACAGTAGCGATAGCTGAGGTTTTGAAATAAAAGTAGTCATGCCTGGAATATTAGATTACCATATTCAATTCAACCATTACGTTAAGGTCATCAGGGTGAATTGAACCAATCCAGTGCATCCAGAAGACTTATTGCTTGCATAGTCTCCTGAATCGATCCCCCCCCCCCCCCTGGTGGTGACTTCAATGTGTTCGGTCCCTCGAAGTTTTAAACTACTCGGATTACCTTGGTGATGTTCATGAAAATGGTGTGAAAGACTGTGTGATGTTACATAATTAATTACATTTTCGACGATGCTCAAGAAAGCTAATCTTTAATTTCCTGGTGGTGCATCCCACATAGTGGAGACCGCATCCACATGAAAGGATATATATCACATAAGTGGTATTGCAATTGATGAAGGAGTTGATGGACCAAGTTGTATTCCCTATTGCTATAAATGTGATTTTTTTGTTCTCTATATACTGTATGAGCACATTGTGCATTTGGAATTGCAGCATTTAAAAAAGCCCTTAGGTTTCTCAGAGAGCCAAAGTGGGCTCTTAATGGGTAATTTAGTTGACTGGGAGCCAAAAAAAAAAATGAAACAGTGTGTACACCGCCCAGGTAATGCCTCTTTTGCTGTTGACCACACCCTTAAACATGGTCTCCTACTACTGCATTCCCATGATTTGCCATTGCTGATATCAGTAGCAACCCCCATTTCCCCACTGTGATTGCAGCGCCGAGTAAAGCTGGACATACAGTTCATCTACAAATTGATTGTCAGATTGGGCTGGTTGGAACAAAAACCTGGTAATGGATGAGAGGCAATGAAAAAACTGCCAAAAACTGTCACTCCGATATTACCAGGTTTTTGGTCCAATCTGACAATCAATCTGTAGATATATGACAAGCTTAAATCTATACTAAGGCAGTGGCAGATAGGGGGAAAAACATTAGATGGTGAGTGATTATGAATGTTTCCCCACCTGTATACACAGCTGCTAACATATGCACAACGTCAGAGGGAGACTATGGCAGGGCAGCGTTTACCTGATGGATGAGCTCTGAACATTCGCAACCCAGCAAACAGGTCTGAATCAAGCCCAATGTCTGTACAGATGGAGCCCCTCTCTTCCATTGCCAGCGCTCGCCAGAACGTCCTTGCTGGCGAGCACTGGCGCAGAGGGACTTCCCCCTTTTCTATTTTCTACATTCCCTTTTATTTTGATTTAACTTTTTTGAAAATTAAATAAAAACTATTGATAAAGATAAAAAATATAGTAAATAAATGTTAGGACTATTTTTTTCTGAAGTTGTCATGATCTTACTGCCCATTCTGTTGTATTGATATCTTGTTGATCTTATAAAGAATATTCAGCTTTAATTTTGAAAACAACATCTCCTGTCTCCTTCCACTCCAAAAAAACATATTGCTATCATTATTTAGATAATTTTCACTACATGTTATGTGTACAATTTTGTTATGGTGTTAATCAAATTAATTTGATGGACATTGTCATATGCATAAAACATTTTTTTTCTAACTTAAAATAATTAACACATCTAACAATCCAGGTTCGGACAATGACCCTTATTCTAGTTGAGTTGGACGGATGCGTATTTTGGATGGGCACCGAGTGTTCTTAGCCCTGCCTACCATACAGATTGCTCACACCGTTCGAATGCGGTAAGATGCCAAACGAATGGACCGCGAGTGGATGTTTTATGCAAACACCTCCCCCATCTGTGGGACCCTCCCCCATTCTCCGATGGTCACCGACCATCGAAAGATGGACCGAGCGGTCAGGCAGCACCGAGTGCTCCAGACCACTCAGACATTTTTCCATATGAAAGCAGGCATGTGGGCGGGCAGCTGACATCTGGCTATGTCAGATGTCCGCCCCCACATGTGCATCATGGCCGGATTACCATATGTACGCCCAGCATTTTCATGGGAACGCCCATGAAACATGGGGCGTACACATATGGTAATGAGCCCAAAATCCCTTCACGCCCCTCTCCACCCCCTGCTCGGATGGTTCCGACCAATCGTTTTCTGCACAGAACTCAAGCCGTGTTCGGACGTGCGAGGTGTTCACACATGCGCAGAAATGCCTCTGCACATGCGCAAACCCCAAACATTGGCCGTCCCACTGCACACGCAGCCATCCGTCTCAATCCAAATATGTTCTTTCTTAATTCACTATAATCGGTATCCTTTACCCATTATGTTTGTGTATGTTAAATTGTGGTAACCCTTACACAGTGAAAAAAACTCCTCAAACCTTTCTCACAGAGCGCAGCTATAGAGTGCATTCTTATTTCAGACTATCCCCAATAATAAGCAATTCATAAAAAAAAAAAAAAGTAAAATTACATTGCGACTTATCCATGCTAATTTTCCTGCCAGAGATTTGTTATTAAAATATTTTCTTTTATTGCATCACTGTTAACACAAAAAAATACTGAATAGAAATGATGGTTTTATGTACTTCTGTGTTAGTGTGATTCTGAGTAAAAAGACAAAAGACTTACTGTAGTTCTTATAGAAGTAACGTGCTCTATACAGTTTTAGGCTTAATAAGCAAATTTATACAAATTCCATTGAGACAAAAGTGCTATCTAATATGTTTATTACACTGTAAGCAATTTCTGCTACGATGCACTAGTATGAAAAATTCAGGAAAAGCACTACCCCCTGTTTGTACCCACATTGCAACAGGATTTGTCCATGTGTGAAGTTGCTCTATTGTTTTATTTGACTGTAATTGTTTAAATTGTTAACAGAAACCTCTTGAGATATTTTGTTTTGATAACAACTCAATTATGAGATTATTTATTCAGAAATAATTGTTATTTATGTAGCAAATTACTGCTAAGGCAAAGAAAAAAATATGTCCCCTTGTTACAGTCATTTTGTGCGTGTGTACTCTATTTTTAATATTTTCCTGTTAATGTAGGCTTGCAAAACATGATGCTGGCATTAGTAACAGCTGATGGGCGAAGACTGAACTGCTTATTTTGGTTACTCATGAAAAAATTAAATTACTTTTTTTTGTGTGACATTATTAAAATGAAATAAAGGAGGCAAGTGATCATAGGGGTGTAGAGTTGACCACTGCTTTTTTTCATTACACAAAAATAAATGGATTTTGGAAATGTGTCTAAAGTTTCCATTTTATATAAAAAAAAAATTGGAGCACATGAAATTACTATGGTTTCAAACATCTATAATTCAGCAACAATTTTTATGATTATAGAAGAGATTACCATTAACTTTAACAAACAGTATACTAAACATTAAATATCTGATAAACCTACTGTAAATGAATCAATTTATGTCTTCGAGAGTCCATGAGAAATATTAATTGCATAGTGGGGTCCTTCCTGTCTGTTCGGTGCCGCAGCCGCCACCCCTCCTCTGTGTCCCAGAGCGTTCCTAGTTCTGTGTATGCAGGAGGCTCGTCAGGGAGGCTGGCACAGATGGCGGCAACGCCCTAAACTTCCTCCCCAAGACTGACAGGGGGAAGTGTTGGGACATTGCTAGGCAACGCCCCGAGATTCCGCCCGGCGCCAGCAGCTACAGCGTGTTACCCACTCCTGGAGTTGGGGTAATTCATATTTATAAATCTTTATTTTATTTTATGACTTCACATAACATTCAATATGTATTATATCTTTTACATATCTACATAAACAATTTAATCTATTACGTTCATCACGTCATATCAAGGCCTATCCGGGCCTAAGCTTTTACCTTACGTATTTCATATTACATCCTTCCCACTTCATTCTTACTAACTTTCCCTATCATTCTAAACCTTTCATCCCTCACCTTTCACCCTTCATTTTATAACAGGGTTTCCTTTTAACCAATTATAGTCTACTTTGACTTCTAAAAAAATTTTCAAGATCGGGATTATGGGGAAAGGAGCAGTAGCCCATAAACCAATAGTACAATAAACCAAAACGTACCGAAGGGGGATTATTCTTTCAGCGGTTTAACTTATTTCAATATTTCAGTATTTATATATTTATGACCTCCCAGAAGGTTTCTCCTGCCCCCTCCATATAGTATTTCCATACATTCCATTTTTTTTTATTTGCTTGTTTCTATTATATCATTTGTTTCCATTCTAAAGGCAGTGTTAACCTTATTCACAATCAGTGATATATGTGGCGTTTGCTCCTGTCTCCAATATTGAGCTATTCCTGTTTTGGTTGCTATAAATAATTGATTTAAAAAATATATATTTTTTTGTTTGGAGTCTTTCGGGTATATGTGCAGGAGAACCTTCTGCGGGGTCAATTCCACCTCTTCCCCTATCACCTGTACAATTACATCCTCTACACTTCTCCATAACTCTTTTATCTTACTACAGGTCCAGAAAACATGTATCAAATCTGCTCCTCCTTCCCCACATCTCCAGCAGACATTTATCTGGGCTGGGTAGATTTTGTTCATTCTGTCTGGGGTACAGTAGGTTCTATAAAAGAGTTTAAGATATCTTTCAATGTAAGAGACCGATTTGGTCATATTGTGTATATCTATAAACACTTTCTCCCACTGGTTATCATCTAGGGAGATATCTAGATCTTGTTCCCATTTAAGTTGAACATTAGTTTTGATTTTTCCCATTTTTATGTCTATTAAGTTTCTGTACCAGAAGGTAATTCCTCCCGTCTGATTTCCACAATTCATCCTATTCACTACATTATTTGGTAATTGCTTCAGGTCTCCTTCTATTGTTCGACACTGTCTCAGCCAGCTCCTAATCTGTAAACATTTGTAAAATTCTTTTGTCTGAATTTCCCATTTTTGTTGAATCTGCGTGAATGTTAATAATCCATGTTCTCCTAATATGTTTTCTAATGTTTTTATGCCTCTAGAGGCCCATGTCTCGATATTTATATTCGGGACAATCTTTGACAAAGTCTGTATTTCCATATATTTTAGAGGTGTAGTGAATTTCGCATGCATATTCAAAAACACATCCCATACCTTGAAAGAATCTTTAGTTGCTCTAAAGGTATCTCTGAAACTTAATCTCATAGTTGGTGGGGTCCATACTAGGTCCCTAGTTTGGAACTTTCCCTGGGTACTATCTTCTAATTTTGCCCATGGTTTAAGTTTTTCTTTATTCATCATTTCTGGGAGTTGATTAAGTATGCATGCATACTGATATAGTTGTATATCTGGTAGAGCTACCCCCCCTTTATTTCTAGGTCTTATTAGATGTTTTTTTGCAATTTTTGCCCTTTTATCTTGCCAGATATACCTATTCATTATTGTGTTAAATCTGTTTATCCAATATTTGGGGAGTAGTCTAGGGATTGCCCTAAACAGATATAATATCCTAGGCAAAAAAAACATCTTTAAGGTTGCTATTCTACCCATCCATGAAAGTTCCTTGTATAACCAGTCCTTTAATTTTTTTTCCAACTGTTTTAATAGTGGAGTATAATTATATTCAATCAGGTCAGCCTCTCTGTTAGTCAGGTTTACTCCTAAATATTTTATTGTCTTTGTTTTCCATTTAAAAGTATACTTGTTTTTTAAATTCTCTATCTCAGCTAGGTTGATATTTATTGGTAGAATCTCTGTTTTGTTTTTGTTTAGTCTATAATAGGAAACTTTTGCATATTGATCTATAATTTGGAGGAGGCTGGGTAGGGAGGTTCGTGGTTTTTTAATAAATAATAGCACATCATCTGCGAATAATAATGTCTTGTGCTCTGTCCCATTGATTATCGGGGCTTCAATTTCTTGTGTATTTCCTATGCTTTCCGCAAAGGGTTCCATTGATAGAGCAAAAATTATTGGTGACAATGGGCACCCTTGTCGGGTTCCATTTGTGATAGGAAACCTGTACGATAAGCACGAGTTGTTAAATACATGTGCTCCCGGATCTGAATATAATGCCATTATGGCTTTTAAAATTGTTCCCATCATTCCAAATCTTTTTAATACTTCCTCCATATATCCCCAATGAAGCCTATCAAAGGCTTTTTGTGCATCAAGCGACATTATTATTACAGGTTCTTCTTTCCTTATATGGTATTCTATGATATTTATTGCTCTTCGTACATTTTCTGTTCCCTGTCTGTTTTTTATAAATCCCACCTGATCTGGATTTATCAGAGCAGGTAGGATTTGCTTCAGACGGTTTGCTATAATTTTTGCGTATATTTTTATGTCTGTATTTAACAGAGCAATTGGTCTGTAGTTTTGCACGTATTTTAGTTCCTTCCCTTCTTTAGGGATCGTCACTAACCTTGCCTCCAACATTTCTCTTGGGAATTTTTCTGTTTTTATAGCTTCTTCAAATGTAGATATTAGGATCTGTCCTAATTGTTTCTGGAAGGTTCTATAGAATTCATTGCTGAATCCATCGGGACCCGTTGCTTTATTTAGTTTTAATGTTCTAATTGCTTCTAGCATTTCTTGATTAGTCAAAGGGCTGTTTAGTTTTGCTAAATGGTCTGAGTCTATTTTTGGGAGTTTTATTCTAGACAGAAATATATTTATTTCCTCTTTTGTTGGTTGAGTTATTTCATTATCCATTTTAAGGTTATATACATTTTTGTAGTAGTCTGCGAAGATGTTCGTTATTTCCACCGGATTTATAATTTTGACTCCGTTTTTGTTATATATTTCCTTGATTTGTTTTCTCACATGTCTCCCTTTTATTTTATTTGCCAGTAATCTGGAGGCTTTATTTCCTTCACAGTACAGTTTTTGTTGAAATTTTTCCATATTTCTCTTTATTTGTTTAATATTTTTATTTTCTATTTCTGCTCTTGTTTTATTTAGCTTTCTCAATATACTGTCACTTTGTGGGTTAGTTTTGTGTTCCTTTTCTAATTCTTTCAATTGTTCCTGTAATTGGAGCTGGGTTGTTTGCTCTTCTTTCATTATTTTGTTTTTAATCTGTATTATTTCCCCCCTCATTACTGCTTTTAGGGTACACCAAAAATTTAGCTGATTTGTTTCTTCCGGGCTATTTGTACTACAAAACTGTTCTATCTTTTCTTCTAACCGTTGCTTTACATCTGCTCTTTTCAACAAATAGTTGGATAGTGTCCAGATTTTATGTTTCTGTACTAATTTACTGATCTCCCACACCATCATTACTGGGGCGTGGTCCGACCAAGTCTTTGGTACAATTTCAGCTTTTTTAATTTGTTGAAGTGTATTTTTGTCTGCTAATATCAGATCTATTCTAGAATATGTTTTATGCATGTTCGAAAAAAAGTTATAGTCTCTCATTGTCGGGTTTTTCGCCCTCCATATATCATATAGTTCTGCTTCAAAGATGATTTTACCCATTTTTTTTGAGAATTCTATAATTTTTTGTGCATTTTTAATATTTTTAATTGTAGATTTATCCATGTGGGGGTCCATCGTGAAATTGAAGTCTCCCAACATTATTACTGTTTTTTTTCCTATCTGTTCTACTTGTTTCAATACTTTCTTCAGGAAAGTGTCTTGACCAGTATTAGGTGCATATAGTGCTATAAATGTCACTTCTTGTCCTTCTATTTGCCCTTTTAGTATAATATACCTGCCTTGCTTATCCACTATTTGGGCTTCTAATTTAAAGTTTACATTTTTCCTAAAGAGGATTGCCACACCTCTTTTCTTACATATGTCACTTGAGAAAAAGGCCTTATCATAGTTGTGATCTCCCAGTTTAGGTGGGTTAACTCTAGAGAAATGGGTCTCCTGGATTGCTGCTACATCTATTTTTTGTATATTCAAATATTGAAGGACTCTTTTCCTTTTTTGAGGGGAGTTGAGCCCTTTTGCATTTATTGTTAGGATTCTAACCATTATCCCTTTCTTTTGCAATTGCTTCAGCTCCCTTTTCTTTCCCTTCCTTTTCCCATCTTGTCTTTCTTTCTTTCATTTTTGGTTCCGGAATTCCTGTTCTTACCATCCTTACTAAACACTTCACACAACATTTTACAGTCTTACATACATCATATTTACATTCAAAAACATTCTTTGCTCTGTTGTTGTTTCGAGAGCTCATTTGGTCTCTATACATCGAGACACTAGGTTTTTTTTTTGGGGGGGGGGGGGGGGGTTAGTGGTTCTGTCTAACCAACACCTTAATTTCTTATTTACATCTTTAATTTCAAATTTTATTTATTTCAGAATGTATCGTACTCGTTTCCTCTCCAAATAGCCAGTTACTCGATAGGTAAATACAACTTATTTCTTCCCTGCGATTTTACTTCTCTCTCTCGCCCACTCCCCCCCCCCCCCCAAGAGAGGAAGAAAAGGAAAAAAAAAAAACAACAACACAGAAATATATACATATATATACATACACATACATGTGTACATATACATACATATACACGTTAATACAAAAATAAAAAAACAAATACAAATAACTATTTCCCATTTCTCCCCATCCCCCCCATACCCCTCTCCCACCCACCCTCCCTCCCATCCCCTATAATGGGTTCCCTTATGTGCCGGGTTTACTGTACTGGTTAAATATATGTGAGTGCATTCTCCTTCTCTACCTTTTATCCCTTCAAATATATTCATGGTGTTGTGCAATCTTGTGTGTGTCTTGTACTTTTTATGTAAATTTATACTAATACTGTGATATATTATTTATTTACCCTACCCCCTCCTCCCCTCCCTCACAATCCCTTGTGCTCTGTGTTGGGGATGAAATCCCTTGTGCGCCAAACTTCTGTTACAGTTTAAATATGTGTGGGTGTGTTCTCCTTCTCTACCCTAATTACTTTAAGTGTCTTCATAATTAGTGCAATCTTGTGGGTTCTAATACTCCTTACATTAAACATACTAGTAATAGGAGAGAAAAAAAAAAAGGGGTACGATATATATCTGTGTATTTGTATAACCTGTTATTATCATTGGTTTAATTCCTTTCTTATTTTTATAAACAAAACATCCTTTGTGTTCACCAATAGGTACTTATTCCTATACCTTATATATTCCTGTAGGTATATATGACATTTCCAACCCCACCCCCCCACCCTTATATATTTCTTATGTTATTAATATATATTGTCTCTGAGTCTCTCCTCTCAAGGGGGTATTCATTACTTCTCTTAGTCGTATTCCCCTGGGGGAGAGGGGCTGGGGGAGGAAGAGGTAAAATTAAAAATAGAGAAAAAAAATAGAAAAGATAAGTAAAAAAAAAAAAAAAATTGGGGGGGGGGGGGGGCACGAGAAGGGGGGTGTAGGGGATTCCCCTCCCATATGGGCATTCATAGACCGGGGTTCCATAGTCAATAGCTCTGCATCCTTATTTTAGGTTGTAGACCACTCTTCTTGAATTGGTTGGGGTTCCTCTATTATTTTATTCTGATAGTTAATTCCCCATGTCTGGAGTAGCTTAAATCCTTCTTCTTCCGTATTGACAAGTTTGGTCGTCCCTTGATGGCTTATTATTAATTTCACCGGGAAGCCCCATTTGTACTGGATCTCCGCGTTCCTCAATGCTTCTGTGATTTTTTTCCAGGACCTTCTTTTCGACAGTGTTTCTATAGATAAATCATTATAGATCTGCCATGTCCCCAGGGTCTCTGCCATAGTTGCATCTCTGGTGGCTCTCAGTATCTGATCTTTTATCTGTCAGTGATGTATTTTCATAATTACATCTCTAGGAGCCTCTTGGGGTGCCTTCTTTGCTTTGGGCAGTCTATGTATCCGATCTATTGCTATTTTTGAGGTGGGAACATCTGGAAGCAATTTATGGAAAACTTTTTGAACATGTTGCTCCAGATCTCTTGCATGTATATCTTCTGGTATTCCTCTTATTTTGAGGTTATTCCTCCTTGCACGGTCTTCCAGATTCGTTGTTTTTTCCCTCAGAGCTTTTATTTCTTCCTGGATGTTCCGATGGCTCTCTAGCAGTTGATTATGAGCTTTAGTCATCTCCGTAATTTTATTCTCCATTTTGTCCGTTCTTCTTCCCAGTTCAGATACCTCTTTATTTGTTTGCTGTATTGTCATTGCAAACTGGGTAGTAATGTCCTTTTTTAAATCGGTTATCAGCTGGTGCATTTTACGCAGTGTTATAGGTTCGTCCATATCTTTGTCCTCGGATTGTGTGGTTGCTGGCTTTGTTACTTTTTGAGGGGATATACTGTTTGATTGAGAGGAAGATGTGGAGTCTCTCCTTTTCTGGTTCTCTTTTATTTTTTGTGCGGGAGGTTTAAAAAAGTTTGCCGAGGTATCCAAGGGGGGCTTTGCTTTTTTTGGTGACATTCCTTGTCTCCTCTTCTCTCTAGTCCTTCCCTTTTGAGAAGTTTATATTAGTTATTATGGTTCTTCCTTATTATTTTCTACCTCTCTCCACTCCTTCCCTCCCCTTTCTTCTCTTCTTTAGTGATACGTTCTGATGGTGTTGGTTGGCCAGTCACTTCATTTCAAAGCATTTTTTTTAATCATCCATTTCGGCTTAATAGTTGGGTTTACTTGCTAAACCATACCTTGATTTAGTCTCTGCTATGGAGGTGTCTCAGTCCTCCTTACGATGTATACCACTATATTGTCTTGAAGTTTTCCCAATTCTTGGGTCTTTATACTCCTTAAATATATATGGCAATATGGGGGGTAGTGAGTTAGGAGGCTCCCTGTCTCAGGTACGTTTATAATTGGGGTAAGGTATTATTTAAGTTCTGGGTATTTTTATCCCATAGGGAGATTCCCCTTCCTCTTTTCTCCTTCCCTTTTCCCTTTTTTAACAGGGTAGTTTTGCAGGGCACAGTTTTACAGGGCACAGTTCAAAAAGGGCTACACAGTCCTTATGTGGATAAGTCAGAGGTCTTTCAATTTCTCACCTCTGGAGCTGTGTGCTTCCAGGGATTCTTCCTCTCTCCTGTGACTCTCTTGCCCCCTCCGTCTCTGTGCAGGCTGTCCGTTTCCGTCAGCTGTTTGAGTCAATACTGTGGGCAGCCTTCTCCTCCGGCAGCGTCTATTCACTCCCCCGTCTCTGTGCACACTGTTCGCACACGTCAGCTGTTCAGGTCTGTGCTGAGGACAGCCTTCACCTCCGGCAGCGTCCCTTCGCCCCTCCGTCTCTGTGTACACTACCCGTGCAAATCAGCTGTATGGGTCTGTGCTGTAGCCTTCACCTCAGGCAGCATCCAGCCGTGTCATTCGCGTCATCCACCTCCTCCGTGTCATCGGCGTCTGTGCCTCCTTCACTCTCCTCCCCGCTGTCTGCAGTGTACTGTACAGGTATGGTTAATGGTGCCTGTTCGTCCTTTTCTCTCTCACCGCTTTTACAAAGCGGGTTTACCAGTGGGATATCCAGGCAGAGTTTGCCGGTCTGGGTTTACTCTTTCTGGACGCGTGGGGCAGGAGTTCCACTTGCTGGGTTTCCCCTGCCTGCTCCGTCCAGCGTACGTGACGTGACGTGACCCACACCACACCCCCTACTAGCGGCTAATTCATATTTAAACCCTCCACACCAGGTTATGGGCTTTGCTATAGCATCCTGTGTGCCCTAGTGCCCCATTCATCATGTTCCTGGTTCCTGGTCTGGTACTTGTTCCTGCCTGCCTTGCTTTCAGTGTGCTTACTGGCTCCTATATAGCTTTGTGGTCAGCCTATTTCAGATAAGTAAGGGATTAACAGCCTCTGCATATTATTATCTTACTGGTACCATCTTCCTGCATTGTTGCATTTGATTATCATTCTTTAGTTATTTTCTGTGTCAGCTTGTGTTTTGTTACACATTTAGGTAGTTGGGATTGTTCCCAGGTAACATCATATGCACTGTTGCATTCGTGGGTAAAACCCACATTTGGAGGGTGTGTGTACTTCTGCTTTTGTATTCCCATCTTGCGGCCCTCTACCTCCTGTGGCTGCCTTGTCATCCATAAGTCCTGGCGGCATTGTGGTTGGGGGAACCTAATTTACAGCTTAAAACGTGGCTGTTAAAGGTGAAGCTTTAGAATGCAGGAAGCCACCAGGACAGTGGGGCTCCGCAACAAGGGTTCAGTACACACCTCTCCCTACACTGTCGTTGTTGTGATGGGTACAAATGTAGGATCACATGATCCATTTTCTATGGATAGTGGGTGTGATTATTCACACATGTTTGTGAAAGGGCATGCCAGTCATAAGATTGAATAGTTGCACTCATGATGATGCTGGCTATATCTATATTTTGCATTTGGAATCCTATAATAATTTTATTTAAAAGTCTACACTATCAAGATTAGTTTAGTCATAGATATGCTAAATACATTAACAATAAAAAAATTAAACAACATTTTTGCTATTTATTTCATAGAACACCTGGGAAGTGGGTCAAAGTAAGGCTATACAAAATTAACTGGTTTTTGAGCTACATTTCTTATAGAAAAAAAATCAGATAATCAATGTTTCCTATAATATATTACTCATTCATATGGTACTGTATGTGTTATTTTTTTAAGAAAAACATTTAGAACAGAGTATGCTAAATCAGTGCTTCCCAAACTGTGTGCCGTGGCTCCCTGGGACACTTGCAGGGGTGCCACGGGTTGGTGGTCCAGGACCAATTCAAATTATTTATTATCTATTATCAATTACTTATGGACAAAACCAGGGCTAGTGGCGGCCAATCATAAAATATTTGTAGAATCAGAGGCAAATCATGCCCTTTACCACATAACAGAACCTCAGGATCACATAAACACAATCTGCTTAATTTAATATATATTTTTTGGGGCCTAGGGGTACTGTGGAAAAATGCTGATACTCTAGGGTGCCGTGATTCGAAAAAGATTGGGAACCTCTGTACTAAATCAAGTTACATATTAAAAGCAGTACATACAGTATGTTATTATACTCATCCTTGCTGGCGGGTCGCCAGAACTTACGCGCTGGCGACCCGCCAGCAGCCACGCCAGCGAGGAGACTGAGACGCGCGTGCGTCTCACACGCACGCGCGTCTCAGTCTCCGTCGCTAGCGTGACGGAAACCCTGTCCGTCTCCGCCTCAGGGAGATGGACAGGGTTAGGAGGGGTTAGGGGGGGGGGTGCGGGCAGGCGTCGGGGACCCCGGGTTAGCGCCGGCAAGCCGGCGGGGACCCGGGGAACGGATGGAAGCGCCGTCGGAAGGGGACGCGCGCATCTCTCGTGCGCGCGCGTCCCCTTCTCACCATCGCCATGGCGCTGGCGGGGGATGGCGGCTGGCGATGCCAGCGCCATCCCCTGCAAAGATGGGACCTGACCCATCTGTACAGCACCTTCTGTTTCAGTGTTACTAATGTTTAAAGGAAATTGCAATGATATTTGTTCATTGTGTTGGCAATCATAATGCCAAGTCAAATGTTAGACACCATATTGTCAGTTGTTACAATGTCAGCATTGTTAAATTTATCATATATTTAAAATACATTTTAAGTTTGGATTTAGGGTTAGGAATTACTGTAGCATTAAGGGTTATGGTTGGGTTGAAAATTGAGGGTCAAATTTATGAAACTGTCAACATTTTGACATATTTCATGTCAGTATTGTGGATTTCAGCATTTTGAAAAAGTTGACATTATGGCCCTTATTCACATTGGCGCGTACGCATGCGAATTCGCACGTTTCACCCTGCAACCCCCATTGCGCATGTGCAGCAAGCGCACTGCGCATGTGCAATGTTATTAAAAAATACTCGCAAGCAAACTTTCGCGGAGATTTCTCCGTGCGAACGAGTGCATCGGTAGTAGGCGTGCAGTGGGCGTTAGCATGGGCACGACCATTATAATGAGCAAAAGTGGGCGTACACATGGGCGTTCACTATGAGTGGTGGGAGTGCTTTCGCATGAGTGCAAGAGGGATTGTTCCCCTCCAACGCAAAACTTTTCGCCAGCTCAAAGCAGGTTTTTCGTTTCGCACACCTTGCTCCTTGTAATGTGCTCATTCGTACGGAGCAAACACACGCACGAAATGGCTAAATCAATGGGTAAATCAATGGCACCTGCACACTATTGACACCAATACATGGTTGATTTCATGAGACAATTACCTCAGCACAACTTCTGATTGCATACCACCAGCAATCAAGTGTTAGCAGATACAAACTTCTTCTGTTGCTAAAGTTATTTTGACCAAACCAATGCGCTAAAACCAAACAAATCCCACCCTTATAAATTGATGTGTGCGTGGATGTTTGCTGCGTGCATACTAGTATTTGGTTTGCTAACATTTGGGGAGTAGAGCATGTTCGTTAGCAGCTTGAGGTGAGTGTGCGTGCGCAAATGTGTGGGCGCGTGCGACCAGTTACACGTACGCACAGTGATAGACCACCCCCCTTCTTTGTATGGTTGCATGCGAATGATTTCGCAAGCACTGTAGGCGTGCCTTCGCCCGATGCGTGCGTGTGTTTTTTTCCGTAAGAGTGCTTGCGAATGTGCATGCGAGCGCATGAACCTGAATGAGGGCCTATGTCTGTCAACACTTGTGCCCTATTTCATTTTGGAGTTATTTACTCACTGCATGCGTACATATCACAGCAGCAACTGCATGCATTTCACAATTATATGCACCATGCATTTGTATGGTAGTGGGTTTGTACACATACTGTATAACCGCACATAGCTGCAGGCACACTATTTGCAGCAAATAGAACTGATGATGAGCCTGGACATATCCGTACTTGTCAACATAATAGGATCTAGATAATGAATGTTGACTGAACTTAGACAGATAGCATCAGGTGTTGCCAAGCATTAAGGCCCTTATTCTGATCTGTGCGGCCGGAGCCGCATACGTTGCTCCGGCCGCACAAACCAATCCCCGCCTACAATATGGATCGCCACGGCCGTCCGTACGCGGACGGCTGGCGATCCGCATGAAAATGGTGGGGCGTACGCCTCCACCATGGTGGGAGCTGCCCCCTGCATTCGATGGTCGGCGACCATCGAAGGCAGGGCCGCACGCTCCACCAGCTCCCGCAAGCTTAGACCACACGGACAATCGTCCGTGTGAAAGCTTGTATGGGGGCGGAGAGCTGACATCCGGCGATGTCAGCTTTCCGCCCCCATCACTGGCGTCATAGCCTCATTACCATGCATACGCCCCGCGTTTGCATGGGAACGCCCATGAAACGCTGGGCGTATGCATAGGGTAATGAGGCTATTAAGCCCCTCACACCCCTATACGCCCCCTTTGCGGCGTATACATTTTTTGTGCGGCGATTTCGCCTGCACATGCGCAGAGTGACCTCTGCGCATGTGCAGAGTGAAAACATCGGCGGTACGGCCGCACGCGGGCCGTACCGCCGAGATCAGAATAAGGGCCTAAGTTATGCTGCAAAAAGACACTGGAGCTGATTGGGTAATAGGAATACACAAAAAGAGCACGTACTGTAACTTTGTACCTGGCCTAGCCATGCTGCACTACAAGGGGTGAAAATATATTTATTAGTTTTGCATGGAAGTTAAATCTGGCTCCCTTTGTATGTAGCACTCAAATGCTGGATAACTTTATTTTTACAATTAAATTTAGATTTTGGACACATAAAAATATAAATATCTTTGAACATTTTAAATCCAACCCACTTGCAGTGTAACATGGTTTTTCCATAGTCTAAAGTTAGTTTTTGCTTTTTTCCCTATACATGCCTATATGGTTATGCTACATAAGATGATCCACTTATCTTATGCACCCATTTACATCCATATAACTGCATTGTGGTCTTATATATACACTCACTTTATAGCTGTGGTCAATTTGTTATACATAATTTTTCCATCTATTGTTACTGTCCCAAATGTTAGTGTAATTAATATTAGAAGTCAGGCTACAAAATGTTCCATGGGGAACTCTTAATAGAAACAATAAAAATAGAAAACACTCCACTGTGCTCCTTGCTTATAAAAGAGCTGTTTAATACAAGAGTGATATTCAGCAATAGATTCAAATGTAAGTAGACAATGATTATTAATTGTTCCTCCACCAAGGTATTTGCAACTACCAGAATCAGTTCATATCATCAACATTTATGGATTGATTTTGGTGGATGAGCGCATCCACCCTGGTGGAGGAGCGCTTGATAATCATTGTTTATTCTATTTAGTAGAGAAGATATTATTACTTATCCATTTATGTGATCACACTGCCTCAGATGCTCAACTTTGAAGAACAGGTAATCATATGCCAAACTAAAACTTCCCACATTATATCAGCAAAGCCAATAAGGTACAAAATAGCTTTCTGTTCATATTTTATTGTGCAATCCTATGATCTATTTAGCCATGTACTGTATTTAAAAAATTGTGTATTTTTTTAAAAGTGCCTAAAAAACAGAGTATACTAATAGTCATCTAAATTATGTAATTTTATGGAATCATTGAAAGCTATGCGGCTTGTTTGACCATTATCTTCCAATTGTGGATTTACAGGTGTCCCCCATTTTTTTAGACAGTGTTGACTGTCGTAATTATGAAGGGCATTTCGATTTTTGTTACTTGTGTAGTTTCACGGCGCCAGCATGGCCGCGCGCTACTTCCGGGTTCTGCGGTCGCCAAACTTTCTAAAATAAACGAAATAAAATCCATGGCAACGTGGATAGTTCATACCCCCACTATCCACATTGGCACAGAGTTGATTTTAGATAGCGTGGCGAGCATAGCGAACCACCGAGCCCGTAGCGTGGGCGAGAGCGCGGCCATGCTGGCGCCATGAAACTACACAAGTACTGGATTTTTTAACTAAGGTGTGAACCTTGCCCTTGGCCTACAACTACCATACACCTGTTGGCAGTCACCTATCAGTATTAGCCTTGAACTGAGTCATATTTACTCTGAACAGAATAATGCTACTTCAATGTCATCCAGTTAATCTTACTGCTGGTTTAACTAGTATCAATCACTATGGGCATAGAAAGTCTACACCTTGATGTATAGCACAAGTTGTGACAGCAAGAATATGTCTCGAAAATGTAATGTCAGCTTATTACTTGTTTTATCAATAAAAAAATATATCAGTGATGCGTCAATTATATATTATTTAGCATTTTTCAGAGGATAAGAAACTCTTTATACAGCATTCCTTTTATTTACATGCTGTTTTCCTTGTGAAACTATGTAACAAATATATAGCTATAATAGGATAAAAGGATGATCAGAGATTAGTAGAGTTTTTTCAAGTCAACATTATGGTACTTTTGCTAAAATTATATGTTTCAAATTTTTTATTCAGTCAACAGAAAATGGTGCATAACAGCATGAATAATGTTTTATGTAGAGAACTCCGTGACCCGATCAATAATTGACAAGTAAACAGAACACAATAGCCTGCTCTCAATTCTGAACAAATCCCAAATGGGATTAAAGCTGTCAGAAGAAAAACTGCAAAAAAATGAGTGTAGATATTTTCCACCAGGTAATCAGAGAACAGGTGTTTTTGAGGAAAGAAATTAAAAAGTATGACAATAGATAATTATTTTCTTTCACATTGCACGCTTGTAGTTCCAGTAGTAACTTGGCAAAAATCCATATTTAAAAAAAGAGCAATACATTATGCATGCTGTGCAGGTATTTCTCACAATTATTTCAGTTTTATGTCTAGTGGTGCATGAAATGTTTGCTTCAATTTGTGGCAATAAAAAAATATCACTAAAATACTTATAGTAGCACACTCCTCTTATTTTAAAACTCCCTTTTAGCTTGACCTTGCCGCTTCTTATTGTTACAGTAAATACTACTTCAGAGTGCAAACATATAAGCTTTCACAAAGAGCCTAAAATAAAAAATTGTCTAAAAGTTTTGTTGTCATATTCCCAATTTATAAGATATGAAGATTGTGTTGCGCTCTACCCCTATGGAATAAAACGAAACTGTCTAACCCAAAATGTTGTGACTTCATTGAATGATTCAATGAATGAGGAAATGTGGCATTGTATGCATTCCTTTGCTTTACAACTAGTACAGAACACAAATGGATTTAACACATAGTAAAGGTTAATGCAAACTGAAAAATACAACAAATTTGAAATGTTGCTCTGGACTCCCCAGATGGGTTAATTTAGTGCTAATTGTTCAGATATCATTAGCATAAATTGTCCATCTTAATAAATTCAGAATAGAAAGATATATATTAAGAAATTAAATTTCTAATTGTTTGTGTAGCATCCTGCTGCTCAGGCGCTGTAAATGAAATGCCATTCTTCAGGTACCCCTTTTTAATGGCCAGGTAATGGTGCATGAGTTTTTGCAAAAGGGGGTGGGTGGTGCGGATCATACGCACCATTGGGCAGTTAAAGTCACATGACGTCAGCACCCGCCCCCTGTTCAGCCATCTCCGGCCCAGATAAAAGTAAGCTCAGACTGACTTTTATCGGCATCCATCAAATGATTTTTCATTCGTATGGCTGTAACCGAATGTATGTGTCAACAAACACATCTATTCACATATAAGGAAAATACATAAATGGGCGTACCCCCACTCACGGTAAGTAGGACGGTGTACAGACACGTAGCGGTTTCTTTGTCCTGGTCGTTTTTCTTTTTCTTCTTCCCTTTTTCCTCTTTTTCTTTTTGTGGTTTTCTTCTTTCTTACTTTTCTATCAGGAATTTCTCCACTCAGTGAATGATGTATGGAATGAAAATGGGAAGTCCGGGTTAATACATAGGCCGGTAGGATTATAAGTAAGAAAGAAGAAAACCACAAAAAGAAAAAGAGGAAAAAGGGAAGAAGAAAAAGAAAAACGACCAGGACAAAGAAACCGCTACGTGTCTGTACACCGCCCTACTTACTGTGAGTGGGGGTATGCCCATTTATGTATTTTCCTTATATGTCCTAACATTGACATTATAATTAAGAGAGTATCACTGATTCCTCCTTTTCTATTCATTTTTGAGAAATATCCTTGAAAAGTGTGAAGACATCTGAAGACCTTTAGATTCATCTTTATTCAAGTATTGCGCCAGAGACTTGGAAATTCCCATTGCTTGTGTGTTTGGTAAATTGGTGGGTTATTGGGTGATAACCAGGGAAAAGTACAGACCTCCAGGCAGCAGTGCGCCAATTCAGGTCATATCTTAATCTTTGTCTGTAGTTACATCCATTCGCATGCAAACACTGCCAGTCACTCAGTGAAGGGGGCGGGCGTTCGTTAGCACAGCGCACTGCATATCCCAGCTCAGTAAGCAGCAAATTTACACTGCTGACCAAGCAAAAATAAATTAGGCTCAAAATACTGTAGATATTAGCAAATTACAGTGATTTTAGCCTTGTAGCCTTGAGATCCTTATCACTCCTACATTGATACGTTGGGGTATATGTACAGTAATAGCCTGTGACATGCCAATTTTCTGCCAAGGACATTCTTGTATGTCATTGATAATGGGGTCACAGCCCCAAAATTCCATTGGATGGTTCATTAAAGGCATTTTAAACTGAATATTAGCGTGTGGCATGTCGCCATTTGTTCTATACAGATTCTACAGGTTCTGTGCATATATAACAAAGAATGACCCCTAGTGCACCCTAAGGTATCGCAGCTAGTCTATGAATCCCCCCTGTTAGTGGGAGACAGAATAAGGGTAGAAATGGAGTATATAACTATAATCATCCACCACCTATTAGATTTTCACTGTTAGTGAAGATCAAATCACTATATACAAATTATAATGATAAAAATGACATGCTTTAATAAAATTCCATGATTCTCATCAGATAATTTATTTTCAGTATATAAGTCCAATGCGTTTCATCTTGAAAAATACTTCATCAGGGGTTTATACAAGTGAGAAACGTATCATACAATTGAAGCAATATGGATCCTTAAAACGGACTTTGTCCACATAATTCCATGATCTACAATGGGATGTGGTATTTCAAAAATCAATAATTGGTAAAAACCGGATAGTATGTCAACATCGGATTTAGATCAGTAGACATTTTAACCTTAGTTCCAAGATGTGAACAATCTCTTGAAAAGAAATGGGGTGGTTGGCCCAATAGTAATCAATATTTTATAGGCACTAGCATGTAGGTACTTCTAACAGACATCCATATATATATATATATATATATATATATATATATGTATACACGTGGAAATAAACAACGGCACTCAGAGGTCTTTTTTCAGGCTTGTATTAGGTGATACAGGCTGCTGACGTTTCGGAGCTCTCGCTCGTTTATCAAAGCATGTAGGTGAGACAATGTGTTTGTGAACAATCTTACCTTAAATAGGGTGTCTTCCCTCCTGTGTCCCGTCCAGGTCCCCGCCCGCTGCTCACGCTGTTTTCCGGAAACCGGAAGTTGGCTGCGGCCGGACGTCACGTGGGGGGAACTGATCAGACTGCTGTGCATGACCCGCAAGCGTCTTGGTCTCCTAGGTGATTTCCCCAGCATTACTAGGTTAATCTGCGTCTCAGCTGGCGGGGGACCTAGAACGGATCCACAGAAATTGAAAAAACACTTACATGTGCAGAACTGTGTACAAATATGCATTGCAATAAGAATTAAATAATTTTGTGTGCAATAAAAACAGCATTAAAAAACAGCAAACTTTCTCTCCTTGAAATACTGTGGTGAAAAAAACAAAAAATAAAATGTGACTCATCTATAGTGAATAAATGCAAGGGAGAGTAACTGTCTGCTAAGTGTTATTTAATCTTTTTTATAAAGTGCTGGTGCTGATTATATATGTGCATTGCAAATTAAGTTTAAAATTTAAAACGCAGGGTAAACGCTCTTAGCGGTTCTCATTTGTGTGCAATTTTTTGTCTTTATGCTATCTGCTTATATGCAAACTTTATATGCAAACTTTATATTAGACCAGTGTCATGTCCCTATTCTTGGGGATGTTGGCAAACCTGAGTGGATCCAGGGTGCATTTCCCTATCGGTTCTACTCTGCGTTGCTATGTCTCGTGTATTAAGCCCCGGGAGTGTTATCTCTCTGGGTTGTAATTTAGTGTATGTACGTCACTACATTGGAATTGCTTGTTGTAATTCTTGACATCATTCCAACTCATAATAAAGTCCCCAATGGTAGTCTCTCGTTCAATCCATTCGGTTTTGTGGCCTCAAGACGAAATATCCACTTCGTTTCCAATCTTAATAAGTTGCCTCCCCTGTCACCGCCTCTGATGGATTCTGGAACTTGGTCTAGGGCCATATGCCTCAGGTCACTCTGCTTGTGTTTGAGCAAGGCGAAGTGCTTGGCAACAGGCTGCTCATTATCCTTGCCCTCCAGGGCTGCCTTTATCGCAGACCTGTGCATGGCCATTCTCTCTCTCATGCTTCTGACTGTTTTCCCCACATATATCCTTATTGCAGGGGCACTGTATGACATACACTATGTGCGTCGATCTGCAAGTGAGGGTATGTCTGATTTGAAAATTTCTTCTGGACACTGGATGGGTATACATGCCTCCCGTTATCATACTTTCGCAAGTCGTGCACTTCATGCACTTGTAGCACCCGGGGGGCTTGGACAGATAGTGTTTTTTTGGTGTTTTTTGCTTACCCCCAGATAGCACACATTTTAGTTAACATTAGTTCTAACATTAGTCCGTACTTCCCTATTCATACACAGTGGAACGCAAGCAGGAAATACTTGTAAGTATGGCCGCCAATTGAACCGCACATCCAGGCTGCATGGAACGCAGACAGGAAGTACGTTTTGCCTATGACCTAAACATCTAAAATGGCGATGGTTTGAACCGCACTTGAACGCCAGCCGGAAGTAGCTGAAAACACGATCCTGGACGCTAAGTTAGCGGTGCATCTCCCTGACAATCGGAATGTGCTGGCCACGATCAGACAGTGGCCGGCATACTTCATATCACCAACGATATGTAATATATATGGGGGTTAAGTATTTAAGGCGAATAAAGAATTTAATAATGAGAGCACAAAAAAAAAAAGGGAATATAATGCATTGTGGCTAAAACTTGGTGAATTATGGGTAAAAACCGTAATAATTCCCATAAACCCATTTCAAACCCACCCTGGGGAAGAAAATCTTTAAATAGATATTCCTTTATATAATTACATCCTAAAAAGGTGAAATAGGATAAAAATGATACAATAAATAATATGAAAATAACCTATATCAGCAGGGACCAATAGGATTTAAAAGGAAATGAGGTCACAACATACCCCCTATAAATAGGGATTAGGCCTAAGCAGTCATTACTCTGCTAGCCTTCTCTGGAGGAACTACTAGTACTGGTGGAGGTAAGATACTACCAATTTTTATATCCCTAATAGGTTAGCAGCATTTAATATCTGTCATTTATTGCTTCCATTTTTTCATTTTTAGATTATATTTGAGCACATAAATTTCTTTTGTTGGATGGACATACACTTACCCGAGAATTTAGGTAAATTATATATTTATAATAATAAAAAAAAAAAAATCACATGAGTGTATATATATGTGTGTATGTTTGCACATATATATGTATGTATCTGTGGTCACAGTATATCACCAGTGTATTAAAATCACGAATATATATCCCAAATTATAGGATCACCACTAAATTGATCCAGGGGAGGCTCATTGAGGTGCTTTTTGAACCACTTAATTATAGCTATGTTTGAAATAATTAAAGATGCCTTCCTTACATATTGTCACTAAAATGAAGAAGTCACATAATGCACCTAATTTCTGTATTTAATATATTCATTACAGACCCTGTACAGGACACACAACATAGTTGGAAGACCATAATTATTCAACTTATAGGTATGAAAATAAATTTTGCCCATGGGTGTGATATGTGGAGTTACACACTTATATTAAAATGAAGTTTATATTTTGTAGTTTAGATTGCCTATTAAGTCGATCCAGGGGAGGTAAATTGAAGCACCCCCAAGCTACATAATTTACAGGTATGTCTAATAAATGTATAATACCCTCACTTCCCATCCATACTACCATTGGAATAAAGACATCTCATAATATATATTTATTCTTCACTTAGACCCCATACAGGGCATACTATATAGCTGGAAGGTCCTATACTTAATTAACATATAGGTAAGAAACTAATTAAATTTAGGTGTATATCATAATATGAGGTATTAAATGTGCACCTAAGATATACTATCCTTGAATTTAGATGATAAGACCTAACTGGCCTAGAGGAGTCCAATTACAATCCTGCATAGTATCACTGAAGTTGGGCGTTTCTTTCTTCCAAAGGGATACCAGCTGCTACCTTTTGGCGCAAGGATTAGGACTATCCTATTCTTCCAAGATCATAGGTATGGTCAATAAAATCCAAGGGTTTCCATACTTTATTGTATATATTTTTATTATATTTTTATTTTTTTATTTATAATCAGCACATAAAATCATACACATAAGATATAATATATATTTTTCAGTATAGGTAATAAGTTAATTTAAAATATTTATTTAAAACCTGACAACAATAGGAAGCATGTAGTATAGAATCTCATGTACTATTTATGTCTAATCAATATCTCCATCCTATAGGATTAAGAAAGTTACCCTTATACATATATATATAAACCGCTCCAATCATTTTTTGGTATACCCCAGATAGAGAAATACAATGCTATCATATCGATAATGGAAGGTATTACTATTATCTATAATCATTCTAATGAATAAATTTACCACCATATCAAACACAAATATAACAAAACTTTTCTTCTGTTAACCACCAGCCCACCACCTTGTTCTCAGTTCTTCTTCTTCTTCTTTTTTCTTCTGTTCTTTTTCTTTTTTCAATTTTAGAAAATAATCTTAAATAGTAATTGTTAAATGTGATAAAAATAGTTCTATTGGTATACTGAAATGCCTTTTATATATGCTTGTAGATTGTCTTGTCATATTCCCCTGATGAAGTCTCTGTGAGACGAAACGTGTTGGGTTATTTCTACTTGCCGTTTTTACCCAATAATCCTGTGAAGACTAAATAAACAAGTGTTGGAAGAAATCTCCTTTTCACTTCATCTGGATTTGGATAACAATTATTGTATTTGGACATTAACATTTACACATTGGGGCTCCATAACCACTATTGTGTTGACTGCTCCCCAGATGTCGATACAATAAAGAGGCACTCCACTTACTTGAAAAATGTGATGTACTGTATTACAAAACAGTGTTACATCAATAAGGTCAGGGTGACTGCGTTTCAAAGTGTTTTACCTTTCCATCAGAATGGCTGACAGAAGTGCGAAAAATTATCAGTGAAGAGCCATCATTTTCCTGAACAGTTTTCCCCATATAATAAAACCCACAATGGCATATGATGATAAATATTATGTATTGGTACGTACAGGTGACAACATTTGTGTATATATATATATATATATATATATATATATATATATATATATACACAGTATATATATATATATATATATATATATATATACACAGTACATATATATTATATTGTTATATATTATTTAAAAGCTAATCTGCATGTGTGAGAGAGAAAGAGAGGTAGTTTCTCTCACTGCCAACAGTTGGCAGTGTCCCAGAGACACACAATCACACACTAGACATACTGGGTGAAATTTAATAGGATGAGAGATTCAGAAAGTGAGAGAATTGGTAAGAAATCTCCAGTTTTTCTTAAAGTGGCAATCATTTACACTACAAAACCAGTTTGATTTTGCAGTGTAAATAATTGCCGCCTTAAAAAACCTGTAGATTTCTTACCAAATCTCTCACTTTCTGATTCTCTCATCCAATTAAATTACACTCACTGTATATATATATATATATATATATATATATATATATATATATATATATATATATATATATATATATATATATATATATATATATATATATATATATATATATATATATATATATATATAATATATATATATATATATATATACATATATACAGTACTATTTTTCTGGAAAAATAGGTCCAGGAACTCCAGGTCTGGGGGTGGTTCAATTAAATAAAAAATAATATATATAATAAAGAGAGGGAGGGAGAGATAGATGTATATATTGTATTTAGAAACAAAGGCACTCACATGTGACTTTAAAATAAAACTTATCTTATGGAAAGTAAATTTTTAATTCCTGATGATGTTATATTTAATAAGAGGTTCAGGAACTGAGTTCCTGCCGGTTCCTGCTGAAAAATAGCACTGCATATATACACCTATATATAGGTTCTAAATATCGCTTGTTGTCCTGTATTTTTTCTTCTGAGTACCGCCGCCCCCCAGCCAGTTTTGCATAGAGTGGTGTTCATACACCAGCCCTACAGGAAGGCACCGGAGCTACTGTACTACAGGCATTATTGATCTAGGACATCCAGGAGTACCAGCCCAAGATTAACTATATCTATCTATCTATCTATCTATCTATCTATTTTTATATATATATATATATATATATATAGATATATATATATATCTATATATATATAGATATATATATATATCTATATATATATAGATATATATATATATATAAAGAGAACAAAACTCATAAAGATAATAAATAGAATATATTTATTCTAAGCAATAATAAAATATAAAACATTTATGCTGTGCGTTTAACAGAAGCTTTCCAGTTGATGGTTTCACATAGAAGTATTGGTACCCAATTTGACCATAAGAGTGCATTGGTCTAGAATAAACCTACGCGTTTCATCCCTTAGGGACTTCTTCAGGGGTAACACGCGAGGATCTAAATGGTGAAACAATGCCGTAAATAAATAATATCATATAACCAATGATATAGTGGCATAATAGTAAATACATGTATATAAATGAAAGCAGCTCTTTCTTGCTTTTAAATGTGCAAGATTAACAATTACTCACCTATTGAATTTCTTTTAGATAGTATAGGATAAGCATAAGTATTTTACTTGAATAGAAGCAATATTAAACTACAATGGTCAGCTCAACAGCCATTTCAATCAAACAATTTTCATCAAGTGCATGTTCAGACTGGCAGACAGAGGCATGTATTCAATGCTCCTATGTCGCCGTAAAAAACGGTGAGTCTGCATGTTTTTTGGAGAGTGGTGAACTTTTCTCTCCTATTTTGGGCTTCCCTGTATTCAGCTCTGTTGCTTCTCCAAAAATATTTTGCGAAGCTAACTCAGTTCACCCTTCACTTCTCACCATTTCTGTTCAATGGGGATTTTAGTGTCTCTCACCAAAAGTGTATTCAATGCACAAATTGCGAGTCCTGCTGGTTTCTCTTTTTACAGCAGTTCTCCATTTTTCCCTCGGCATCTTTTTTAGGTGAACTGTAGGACTATCTTTGTTAAAGTTGTTATTTTTTTTGTTTTTTATGGCTTATAAATTAAAAAAAATGTACTCTAATGTATTTATTGCAAGTGCCATAATGCTGTACTTATATATTAATTTATTTGGAATTTAATAAGTTATTTTAATGTTATCCAATAAGAAATCAGTAATGCTCCTAGTAATCAGTAATCAGTAATGCTCCTAGTTAAACCAAGGCAGGGAAGCTCAGGGAGACCCCCCCTAACATAAAACCACAATTTAGGGATGTATTAAAAAAAAAAAACTAAACCAAAGCCCCCAAAAAGGCATTTGAAAACGCTAACAATTACAAAATAAATAAAATAAAAACCCAGGGCACTGAAGCCAAAGCACAACACAATAATAAGAATAAATGAGGACAAAATACACAGCACCAGTCTGCAGCCACAAACCCAATTAAAATTGTCACACAGCCATGTGTTGTAATAAAAACACTGCACAAAACACTAACCTTAAACCTGTTCAGAAGCCAAGATCCACAAGCTGCTCAAACACAAGTCAAGTCTGCACACCTCACGTGGAGAGCAGGAGAAAGTGAAACCTGATCTCTCCTGCTACAGCTCACCCTTTTCCTCTCGCATAATTATGCAGAGTTCGCAAAAAGGGATGGTGAGCTGCAGAAGCGTTGAATAAGGAGACAGACAGAAAGGAGGAGATGATTAAAAGTGGTGAGTGCTTCAGCGAGGTCACGGTGACATGCACGAGCGAACAGTGAGCCTGACTCGCAAAAAGCATTGAATACATGCCAATGATTTTATACAGTGAAAAAAGCACCAAAATCAGTTACCTCATTAATCAAGCCACAGCCTTGAGGAAATGTACAGTAGATCAATTGGTTAGTAGAAATCTAGTAATGTATGTTAGGTCATGAATACATGTAAAGTTACCCTATATCTGCAGATCACTACACAATGATATATTGTACATAAAGATTTAAAAATATGAAACTGCATTAATCAAACAGCAAAATAAAAAATAAAAAATTTTTTTAGTAATAAATCAAACATCAATGAAATCTAAAATATTTTTTTTTTACTTTACTTTACTATTTTTTGTATTGTATTTTTGAGAGGTTGATTAAAGCAAAGATCCTATAAAGGTTTTGAATGAAAATTTAAATATACATACATACAATTGACATTACAAATTTTAATCTTAGTTGTCATAGGCATCCTATTGGTCTTAACCAAATATTATAGAGAATCGTGGGGATTAGTGCTGAGCTTTGCCCTAGTGTGCGTACAATCAAATGTGACTACAGATGCGAGTGTAATTGGGATAAGGGTATAAATGATATCTGACACAGTGATGTAAATGGAAAAGGAAATATTTTTACTTGGTGATATCTTGTATCAAACAAAGAAAATTAATAATATTAAATAAAACAATTAAATTCATTCAATTATTGGTGGAATGGTGGTGAGTGGAACTAACGTCTGCAGTACTGGTCTAAAAAGAAATGCTAATCCTGGGCAGAATTAAGCAGATGTCCCAACAAAAAACTTGCGCACCGGGCTTGCTGCCCGTCTTGCCAAGGTGATTGTAGGTATGCAGACAGTTGTTCAGTTTTTTTGGAAAGAAAAAGTCACAGATTAAAGTAAATTATGCTGCACGAATTGCAGAAAAGTCTCTGTCTGAGTGCGGCGTCCCGCTGCTCAGACACAATGTTAGCTTCGGGTACCCCTTTGAACACTTGCCACGAAGTTGTAATACAGTGCAGGTTTTCGGAGGTAGTTTACTGTAGGTGCAGCCTAGGGTATGCCAGTGTGCGTGGGTCTGTGATACGTGTTACCGCCGCACGCGTGTGGATCCCACAGCGTGTAGCGGTCCCGGTGTGACAGACGTGCGCACTTGAGCGGGTGGCAGGATTACCTCGCTTCAACCGATAGTGTCGGTATCAGCGTGGTGTCCCGCCGTCCGACTGGGAGCCCTCCTGCCTCGCGAGCAGTTCCTATCTCCTACTTACCCTTACTTCCTCAGGTGGTGATGTTGTGCCGCGTCCTCGGTTTACAGCGTTGCTGCAGAGTCTTCCCCGGATTGCGTCACGGAGTGTGCCGGGCGTGTGTTTGTAGGGGGACCTGAATGTAGGTATTGTCTGTGTTCCCCAACGCGTTTCAGCTTTCAAAGCCTTCTTCATGGAGGTTAAAGTGTCTGTTGCGGAGTTGGTTTAAATCTCCCCCTTAATGCTGTGATTGGGCAGCAAAACTGCTTGTTCATTGGTCCATGTGATTGTCAATCACACCTGATTCCGTCAACCAGGGTTTCAGGTGTCACTAATTAGTAGTTAAAGTCTGGATCCTGTCAGACAGGGATCGCTGTGTTGCTCTGTATTCTTCACAGAAGTGTTGACACAGCTTGGTGTCGATGTCTGCATATCTTTCTGGATAGATTCTTGATAGAGAATCCTAATTGTGTGCAGAGGTCTAAAATGCAGTTACATAAAGTGCCCCATGGGTTTGCATATATTTACTTTATGTAATTTAATCAAAAAGGTGGATCTTAGTATTGATGTTAAAGCGGGGTTATTAATCTGTCTCTAGGTGCGACGGGGGATGCTGAATTGTCATCCTCATCATCTGTTTTATGTTGCATTTTATTTCTTATTTTTACATATGACTGCATTTATCTCATTATCCATATTGAGACCTTTTGGTGCAAATGTCTTAAGGGTATACATCCACTTAAGTTCGGCTTTGTTTAGTTTATGGGTGTAGTCTCCCCTTCGCCAATTTTGATTTATTTCTTCTATGCCTATAAATCTGAGGGATCCAGGGTCACTGTTGTGGTGTGTTGTAAAGTGATTTGAGAGATTATGGTCCTCATATCCCCGTTTGATGTTCCTAATATGCTCGTATAGGCGGTCTCTCAGTTTTCGTGTAGTGCGTCCTATGTACTGCTTCTTACAGCCACATTCTAATAGGTAGATAACCCCTTTACTATTGCAAGTGATCTCTTGTTTTATTGCGTATGTGTCTCCCTTGGTGTTTGATTTGAATATTGCAGTGGGTCTTGTTGATCTTTGTCCCTGATTTTTGCATCCTGTGCACTGTCCGCAATAAAAAAAGCCTTTACTGGCGGGCTTATTGTCTATGGTCGTTTGTGTCATTGTTCTCGGTGGTATGTGGTTTCTAGTTAATTTCTGTTTTAGGTCGGGTGCTTTTCTAAATATCAATCTTGGCATTTGTGGTAAATTATTGGTCAGGATTTCGTCTTCTAACAGGATCGGCCAGTGTTTGGTAAGAATTTTTCTTAATTGGTTTGATTGTTTAGAAAATTGTGTTATAAATGGTATCTCTGTCAGTATGTTATCTTCATTTTTAATTTTGTATTTGAGTAGCTCCTCTCTGTCTGTCTGTCCTATCTGTTCAAAAGCTGTGTTGATGGTTTTTTCACTGTATTGTTTTTCTTTGAATTGTAAAGTCAGCTGTTCCCCCTGTTGTATGTAATCTGTCATTTTTGAACAATTACGTCGTAATCGTGTGAACTGGCCTTTGGGCACTGCATTTAACCAGCTTGGGTGGTGCCAACTGGTTGACAAGATATAGCTGTTAACGTCAACCTCCTTTTTATATGTCTTGGTCTGTATTTTGTTGTTTTCTATGAAAATATTTAGATCTAAAAAGTAGACTTCAGTATTACTGTAATGGGTAGTGAAGGCTAGGTTGTTTTGGTTATTGTTTAGTTGTGTTATGAATAGTTTGAGTGATGCCTCGTCCCCCTTCCAGATGAAAAAAACAGATCGTCAATGTATCTTGTCCAGAGCACGAGATTCGCCTCCAGCCCGCCACACCCCCAGATGTGGCGGTCCTCCCACCAACTCATAAAGAGGTTGGCATAGCTGGGGGCGAATCTCGTGCCCATTGCTGTGCCAGTGATTTGTAAGTAGTATTGATTTTCAAACCAGACGTAATTGTGTTTTAATATAAATTCTATACTGCTGATGATGAAGTTGATCTGTTCCTGGGTGAGGCTATTGTCTTTTGTGAGGTGATATGTGATGCTTTCTAAACCTTGCCCGTGATCTATAATTGTGTAGAGTGATGTGACATCTGAGGTGACCAGCCAGTAGTTAGTGTCCCAAATGATGCTCTGAAGTTTGTCTAAAATATGTGTTGTGTCTCGTAAAAATGATTTTTGTTTCTGAACATAAGGTTGCAGGAATATGTCTATATATTGAGATAGATTTGATGTTAGTGAGTCTATTCCGGAAATTATTGGCCTGCCAGGTGGGTGTAATGGATCTTTATGAATTTTTGGGAGGTAATAGAAGACTGGTGTCACTGGATGAGTAATTTGAAGGTATTGTTGTTCCTGTTGGTTGATTATGCCAATGGTATGTCCTTTCTGTATGTGCGTGTCTAATTCCTGTTTAAACTGTGTGGTGGGATCTTGCTTTAGTCTGAGGTATGTGTTGGTGTCTCCCAATAGCCTATAGGATTCTTGTAAATAGTCATTTTTGTTAAGCACTACTATACCCCCCCCCTTTATCCGCTGGTTTAATTATCAATGAATGATTGTTCTGGAGGTCCTGCAGTGCTAGTGACTCTTTCTTAGTGAGGTTGTTTCTCTGGTTTTTAATGGTGAGGAGTTCAAGATCTTTTTCTACCATCTTGGTGAAACTGGTTATTTGTAACCCTTTCATGTGACTTGGGAAAAAAGTTGATTGTGGTTTCAGTTTGGTATGTTTGTATTTGTCTGTCTCGTCAGTATTTCTGATGGGTGCCGGTATTGTATTGGAGAAGAATTTTTTCAATGTTAGTTTCCTTGAAAAACTGTGTAGATCTAGATAAGTCTGAAATTTGTCCAACTTGTTGGTTGGCGCAAACTTCAGACCTTTGTCCAGAAGTTTTTTGTGGTCTGTTGTCAATGTGAAACCACTTATATTGAAAATCCCCTTGCCTACTTCTGTTGTCTGTTGCGTACCCTCTTTCTTGTTGCTGCCCCCCCTACACCCTCTCCTTGTTTTCTTGTGGTTTTCTTTCTTACTGTGATTTTTTTTCGGTGGTGACGTTGTCATGTTTTTTCTGTGTCTTCCCCCTAAAAAAAGGGGCGCTACTGTGGCACATGTTTGAGGTTCTGTTATGTCAGACACTGTTATTTGTCCGTCAGCACTGTGTAGTCCAGTTGTGTTTGGGTCAAGTAGTTCTACTGGTATGTCAGTGCTATTGTCAGATATAAGTTCTGAGTGGTCGTCTGGTCCTTGATTTCTAGTGGTCAATGTCTCTCCTAATGAGTGTCGTTTAGTTTGTTCTTCAGATCTACTGGATTCCCATCCTTGTTCCAGTGAGAGTCTGGCTAAGTGACTGTAATGTATAATTTCTTCTGTTTCTGATTCTACTTCGTGTGTAGAGAATGAGAGTTCTGATGCTAGGGAGTCAGTTGTCTCGTTGAGTGTTATATTATTGTCGGTGGTTCTTGCTGTTTCTTGTTTGTTCTGGTTATGCAGGGATGTCATATATTGCTGGTAGGTCAAGTTAAGTCTTTTGTAAACTGGGCTATTATTTGTGCTATTTTTTCCTAATGTTTTTTTATTGTTATTGGTTTTGTTAATTTTTTTGTTATTGTTGGTAATTATATCTTGTATCTTGGGTTGTATATTAAACCTGTCTCCAATGAATTTCTTCTTTTTGGATTCTATCAACTGTGTCTCTATTCTTGTTAATTTGTTGGAAGTCAGGTCTGCTAGGGTTATGAACTCCTGGCTATCTTTAAATGGGTTCAAGCCCTCGTCAAGTTGTTCTATCTCGATGTTCAGTGCAGTCAGTTTGGTTTTATTATCCTCAATTAGTAGGTCAATCAGTCTCGTGGAGCAGTCCCTGAGTATACCCTCCCAATCTCTCATGAATTGATCATTGTCTTGGTTGTGTGAGGGGATTTTTTTGATTTTAAGACCCTTAGGTATGGTGTTGTTAGTTCTATATAATTTGAGGGTTTCCGTGTCCCACCATAATTTGGTCTCTTTGTTAATTAATTTTTCTAATCTCAAAAATGTGTCGCAGAAGTTGTTGTTTAGTTGTTGTGCTGGGTATTCTGCTGTTATTGGGAGAAATGCATCATTTGCCCTTTTGTCCCTATTCTTTCTAATGTCGTAAGGCACATATGCACTCTTGCTGCTGGTATTCAAGTCAGAAAACAGATACTGGAATTTGGGGGTGTACCTGCGCACTGAGTGTTCCCTGGTCGGACTAGCTTCAAAGCACTTATGTATAGTCTGACTCAAACTATACTGAAAGTGGTAATCATAGAGAATCGTGGGGATTAGTGCTGAGCTTTGCCCTAGTGTGCGTACTATTAACCAAATATTAGTTATTTGCCAATAGAATCTAGACCTGCATACCCAATTTTTAAAGCTGAATATGTTATTCTTAAATTTGTAGTTCATTTTCATTAACATCAATATCACTACATATTTTGGTTGTAGTCACCTACTGTACACTGATAACCAGTGGCAGTTTTTACCTATGGGCTGCGGGACTGTGACCTTCCCCCCAGGTAAAACCAACCACTGTGTTTTGAACAAGTGAAGCCAGATACAGTCCGTGAGACTGCACTGGCTTCACTGTGACTGGCAATGACTTCCTATTGGAAGTCTAACCTGCCAGTCACCAGAGGGAGTGTTATTGGGAGATGTACCCTCCCTCCACCTGAAGCAGCCCATAGACGCTGGGGACATGCGCTTTCCCAGTACTGAGGATGTGTCATTCTCATGACTATGGTCGGGACTGGCAGGGCAGGTAAGAGAGACAAAACAGGTAGAAAAAGAAGACTATTTTTTGGGGGCACACTTAAGGTGGATGATGTATGCGTCAAAATTATACTTTAAAAAAAATGATAGGTTGATAAATTTAAAACTTAGCTTTTATTTGGTTTATTTTCTAAGTAGGGTTGATCTCAAGATAAGAGATACAAAAAAGGACACACAAAGAACATATATAACAAATAAACACTGGTTAAAAGGCAATCCTCCCGCCACTTGTGGGGAATCTTAGACCACACCCCTGAATGCAGTTACTCTATTGTGACTAAGCTGAAGAAAAATTATTATATATACACATATAAAAATAAATAAATTAATTTTCAATTGACAAGGCACAGTGCTCAGTTACACATAAATGTCTGTTCAATGGTGTGTTTTAAATTCACACAACAAAGATTCACCAGTTTAAACGACCTAATAATTGCCCACAATTTCAATAGGAGTTCTATTCCCCTGTTAGTATGAGACACAAGATGTTCGAGCTGGTTTAATTGTATGCTAGAGAATTGAGAAACACTTGCAAAAGCGTTTCAGACTATGTAACCAAATTAAGTACTCTTGTATCAAATTTGAAGCATATATGAGTACCCTGGTAAACTGTAACGATTTGAGGCCTTATTACATATGTAGGGAAAGAGAAAATCAAAGAACGGCTACAATATCTGGTTTCTCACCCTGTTTCTGCTGTCTCATCATCTTATATACATATATAGTGGATGATCGATGAGAGAACAGGGGAGAGATAATGTATTGCCTGAAATTGGCCCAAGGAAAGGTCTTTCTGCTGTTCCGGTGAACAGTGTCCAGTTTGGGCTGTTGCGTATTAATAGCAGAGCAACCATCAACTAAACCTTTACCAGCGTATTAGAGAAGATTAAAGGAGATTCGTAGTTCGGAGAGATAAAGGCTCTGAGAGATAAAGTATACATACAGATCTTATTTTTTCAGAGAAGAATTCTGGTTCTTAGGATAGAAAGGTGTCTGGGTAGCCTTTAAATGCTTCTTACAGCCTCAATCATCATGAGTCAGAGGATGATTGCTTAGGTACTGTGTGGGAGCATGTGGGGCATATAAGACAGAAAAATAGTATGGCCAGTATAATCCTTCTGCTGCTCATGTATACCCAGCTTCAAAGGCACTGGTGCTTATTGGGCAGTGCAGTGGAATCTACAGCTGGCCCCATGAGTGAGAGAGGATTTAAATAGACAGGTTTAGCTTTGAGTAGTGTAAGCAGTAAGTACAAGATATACATTTCAGATTTCAAAAGACGTTTAAGTTAATTTCTCTTATCTATTATGTAGTCTCAGCCATTAGTCTCAGCCAGCATCAGTTTAGGAGTCGCCCAGACCTGATGAGGTGTCCACAAATCCCGCAGATAAGCCCAGTCGGGCAGCGTGTAGTGGGTATTCCCAAATACCAATGTCACAAATGTCTGTAGTAAAACTCCGCAGCAGCCGTGCAGCGTGTAGCGGGTATCAGCGACCGCTGTGGAACACACAGGGGGATCTCAGGCTGGCGGGGATGTGGTGTCACAATTGCCTGTAGTTAAGCTCCGCAGCAGCCGGGCAGCATGTAGCGGGTATCAGCGACCGCTGTGGAACACACAGGGGGACCTCAGGTTGGTGGGGATGCGGTGCGTATGGTTATGTGCTGAGTACTATGTCCTCCAGTCGGGCGGCAGGCGCCGGGTACTCGTAGCAGCTTCTGTATGTTTTCAGAGAGCCGGTATTTCAGCTTAGCGCATAAGGGGTGCAGTGTAGATTGCCGGGTGGCACGGAAGACGCGTTTCGCCCCTCCCAGGGGCTTCATCACATCCTGATAAGGGCAGGTAAGAGGTAAGTGCCGCCGCTGCTGCTAACTCAAAATGTTACCTGCAGTGCTAAACACTCTTTCAGAGCTAAAACTGGAAGATGAGAAATTTTAATTCTTCATTGCTAATGTGTAATAGGGCATTTCAATTCAATTGTCTGTGAAAAAAGTTTTTTTCCTGGAACATTTACAACTCCTGGTCATGAATATGCTATGCTTATTTTTAATTGGCTCTAGTTTTTGAGATATGCAGTTACACAGAGTGTAAGTGTAAAAATAAAAAAAAAAGAATGAGATATCAGAGTGTCAAGCAGTGCTCGAAGAAGTGGGCCGGTATAGAATGGTATAGCATACCGGCACATCCTTCAAGCACTGATTCTTTTTTTTTTTTTTACTGCGGTGCAGTAATGTAGCACTGCTGTGCTGTGTGAATGTACTTGTGTGGCACCCCAGCCCAGGATGCCCCAACCTTATGGGGTCCCAAGAAAAGACCCTTTGGCAAGGGCAGCACAGCATGAACTAACAGTGACCCGGTTGCTAAGCAACCACTATACCTGGCAATGCAGGAGGGTCACGGGACAGACAGAGGCGCTGGATGACGTGAGGAGAAGGGGACGGCATGTGTCTAGTGTGTGACCAGTGGCGGAGAGAGAAGAGCCGCAGGAAGCGGCGGGAGAAGGGAGAGACGCAGAGACGTCTGAAGCAGAGGAAGGAGAGTTGAGAGTGCGCGTCGGCGGGCTGATATGTCCTACACGCCGAGAGAGGTGAGCTAGCGGTGATGGAGACAGGGACCAGAGACAAAGAGGACCGGAGTAGACCACCCACGGCAGCAGAGGACCGGAATAGACCACCCACGTGGGTACCCGGCTACTGAGGCAGCAGGCAGCGAGGTAGGGAACGGCAGCACGACCCGGAGCGGGAGTTCGTGATGGGCAGGAGCCTGCAACTTGATGCAGCATCCAGGTATACCCCACCACACAGTGGCCACTCACCCACTCTCACCCCTGAGCAGTGCCAGCAAGCTGCACAGCAGTAAGGCCACAGCAGTGCATTCCCCGCACACCAAGACCCCCAGCCGGGTGGTTTTCAGTGTCATCAGGACTCTGGTGAATCCCTCTTGTAGTTAGGGGCCCCATAACCCCCACCAGGAGTTCCAGGAAAGTGGGTAGTGTATCTGGACAAGAGTACACCCCATTTGGGGAAGAGTAAAGCTGCCAGACACAAAGGCATCACGGTGTGCGGCATATGTATAATGGAAATCACGGTGTGTGTGGCATATGGACAATGGGCATCACTGTGTGTGACCTATGTATAATGGGCTCATTATACATTTGACACACACAGTGATGCCGATTATACATTTGCCACACACCGTGATGCCCAATATACATATGTCGCTCTCCCTGTGTCCCCGCTGTCACTCTCTCTGTGTCCCCGCTGTCACTCTCTCTGTGTTCCCGCTGTCACTCTCCCTGTCCCTTTGTCCTTGCTGTCATTGAATTTTGGCTCATACCAGAGTGGCACAATGTGTAAGGGGCACTAGTATTAGATAGTATAAGGGGTCCTACTAGTGTGGTGTATAAGGGGTATGTGGTGTGCTATGCTACACTTAAAGACACTCCCCCTTTTCAGTGGCCACACCCCCTTTCCCGGAGCGCATAACTACGTTTTTATTTTTCCATACCCCCACTTTAAAATTTCCACTTCGGGCACTGGTATAAAGTGAAGTGCAGTATCAGTGTTAGGAAAGTGAAAAAATGGCTGCTTAGTGTTAATTGTGAAAATTAAAAGTATAGGTATATGAAAGTGTTACATATATATATAAAAAACAAACCAAAAATTATCTAATGTTAAATAGTGGTACCCCAAAGCGGTCCAGAGAGCTAACTAGGGTGCTTCACACCCCAAAACCTCACCCCACATTTGACTTGCTATATAATAAGGATCTTAATTGTAGTTTGGCTATACCATTGTGCAGTCTTGAAATGCTAGGTCGGGTTGCTAATCCTGATTGAAGGAGACTCTGGCCTCTAGGTGTGTATGTCTACAAATTATATTCGGGAGGGGGGGGGAATCATGTCACCCTGGTCCAAGCGACTAGGGTGAATATTAATGGCTATATGATACCAGGATAAAGAATTAGGGGTATAGAGTTAGGGATATAATAAAGTAACTATAATAGTGAACTGGTGTATGCTATTAGAGCCATTGTGCCTAATTGGGGTAATTATTAATGGCTACATAATACCAGGATGAAGTATTAAGAGTATAGAATAGGGGATATAATTATAATAGTGAACAGGTGTAAGTTATTTAGAGCCGTGGTGACTGACTTGGGTAATAATTAATGGCTATATAATCCCAGGTCAAAAAATTAGGAATATAGAATTAGGGATATAATAGGGTAACTATAATGGGTATCTTATACCTATAAACCTTAATGATAATGACCGCACATATTAAGAATTTTAAAACGGTTAAAAATCTGCAAAATACCATTTTTTTTAGTGCGGTCTGAAAGGGGCATTAGATGCAATGAACCACGTTTGTTGGATCTAACCATGGGACCGGGCGTAAGTCCATCATAAGTGCTTTACTATGGCAACCTGTGGTAGCGTGGGCAGTGAGAAAGGAGGTGCAGCATCCAGACTAGCTGGACAATGCCCCCCTCCCCATGACAGTGCGGGACAACATAAGTTCCATGGATACAGCGCCATAGACCGACACTAAGCAGCACATAGCGCTGACCACTTCAACTAATGTATGTCAACTGACTCCAACTTCATAATAAACAAAGGGACACTGGAAAAGTATTATGAAAATAAATATCACACACAAAGTGAATCCAAATAGCAATCAGGGCTGCAATTTCATCCAGTATAACAACATCTTATGTTTATCATGGTCTATCCATGTACATACAAATACACCAAAATAGCTGCATAAAAATAAACAAAAAAATTATACTTAAAAAAGAAGAACAAAACACACAACAATACGTTATCCTATAAAAAGCAATTAAATGAATGTTCTTCATTAAGTCCATAAGGTGAAATAGAGCCAAGTTGGTTGATCCAGTAACACTCCCTCTGGAGTAACAATTTACCACGATCACCACCCCTACATAATGGTGGAATATGATCGATTACATGAAATGAAAAGTCCGTTAGTGAATGCTTGTGTGTAACATAATGTTTAGCCACTGGTGGAGTATTGGAATCCATAAGACAGTAAGTCTTTTTAATAAAGGAACGATGAAGTGCAATCCTTTCTTTGAGGGTCCTTATTGTCTTTCCAATATAAACTTTCTGAAATGGACAGATTATTGCATAAATAACGAAACGAGTATCATAATCCAGATGAAATTTGATATCATAATTGTATCCAGTTTTTGGATCTGTAAAAAAAGAATTGGTAATAGCAAATTGACAGTTTACACATTTGGAGCACTTAAAACTTCCTATTTTTGAGAGGTAGATTAAAGCAAAGATCCAATAAAGGTTTTACAGTACTCTTTCTAACTGGTACACGATCTGATTTGGCAATAATATCCTTGATACTATTGCTTATGTTGTAACAAAATAAAGGCTTAACCTGACATAAATTGCCAATGGTGACATGGGCTTGTATAATGTGCCAATGCTTCAATATAGTTTTGCGTATTCTCTTTGAGGCAATAGAATAGGTGGAGACAAAAGTTATTCTATTTTCAATGCTCTTTTTAGAAGCAGATTGTAATAGTTGACCTTGGGTCATTTCAGTACATTGTTTAATTGCCTCATCAATTTCATGTTAAGGGTAACCTCTATCAACAAATTTCCTACCCATTTCTTGCAAAGAATCATGTCGTTGTGTCAGGTCGATGTCATTCGTACCACCCTCATTAATTGGGACAGGGTAGCCCTCGTTTTAAAGGTTGTGGATGTGGATCCACAAATAGTAAAGTATTTTTATCTGTAGGTTTCCTGTATAGTTGTGTGGTAATTATGCCATTGTCAATTCAAATGTTAACATCCAAAAAGCTAAATGTAGATTCACTAAAGACTGAGGTAAATAGAATAGAAGTAGCTAGTGAATTAAGATGATCAATGAAGTTGGTCAGGAGCTTGGTTCTGCCAGTCCAAGTGAGAACTAAATCATCTATATAACAAACATAAAAGTGTATATGGGAAGAAAATAAGGTGTTCGCCATAATATACTGTAAATCATATAAATGCATATATAAATGTGGGTACTTGTTTCCTAGCACGGCACCAGCGATGGAAATTGTATCCATCGGGTCCCAAAAAATTGCGTTGATCGCATTGCATGCAACCAAATCGCATGCAACGCAATCTACGCGATTTTTACATTGGCCCCAATGTTAGATACTCTCCAGACCCCGATTTTCATTGTTTCCCCACCCTGATGGGTCAAATGGCCCCCATTGTTTACGCCACCCCACGATGAACGCCAACCCGAAGCATCACGAGCGCAGCGAGCCCGCAAGGGGTGGCGGTACGCGTCCTCCAACCTTTTCATACCCCCACTATCCACTTCGGCGTGGAGTTGATTTTATATAGTATGGCGAGCACAGCGAGCCACCAATCCCGAAGCATGTTATCCTCTGACAAAGCTGCCTGGAGCAGCGAAACCGGTCAGGACTCAGGTTTTTATCTCCATCCAGAATTCCAAAACTGGTACCTTTAAAGAACCCGGAAGTGCTGAATTGTGTACCCATTTACCAGCTCATGTCCATTTGGACCACCGAGTTCCAGCAGCAAGGTTGAGGTCGAGGACCACATCCCGCTCTACTACATCTAGCGGAGGGAGACGGTTATTTGTGCCATCCTGGGCCGCTCCTGACTAATACCACCAAGTCCTCCCCACCATCTGCCTTACCAGGAACTCAAAACAAATTCCACCAGAACCGGTGAGTCCCTTCGGGCCATCTACAGATCACAGCTTGGTATTACAGCCCCCAACTGGCCTAACTTGGATTACAAATCCCTACAGAAAGGTAGAGGTTGAGGGCCACATCCCGCTTCAGTACACCTAGCGGAGGGAGTCGGCAAATCGTGTCAGCTCGAGCCACTCCTCATCTACACACTTGGTCCTCCCTCCCTACTGTCCCAATTGGGTACACCACCTCGGCTCCATACAGGACGTTTACCATCTCAGCCCTGTACAGGACTTATGGGACTTTCCGGGCCGTATACACTCCCCAGTCTGGTCTGGTGAGGTATATAATTTTATATGTATTGCATTTTAGACTAGTAATGTATTGTGGCTATATGCTATTTTAGATAATAAATTCCATTTGTACTAGATCAACCAATCCACCTTTTTTTACTTTATCCTAATTTACAGAATTTTTTCATTTCTTTATTTACCAAGCGCAGCTCACCACCTTCCATTTCTTTCTCTTGTCTAGTACAGGACTAACTATCCTGTCATAGAGCAGCAGCTAGGGAAACACAGCTCCAGCTAGGCGCACCTGTACCCAGACCCACTTAGTGTGGTCAGGGTTTCTTCCACATTTTTTATGGCTCGCTATGCGTCCGCTCGCCATGCTTTGGGCTACATAAAATCAACTCCACGCCGACTTGGATAGTGGGGGTAAGAAAAGGTCGGAGGATGCGTACCGCTGCGCTCACCACGCTTCGGGTTGGCGTTCATCGTGGGGTGGCGTTAACAATGGGGGGGCATTTGTCATGTAAATTACCCATCAGGGTGGGTATACAATGAAAAATCGGGTCCATTGGCCCATTTAACATTGTTTCCTATGTAAAATCGGGTCCATCGCATCGGTCGCATTGTATGCCATTATAATCACATACAATGGACCCAATTTTACATAGGAATTTAACACTGAATACAATGCATTCAATGTTAAATCGCATTGGTTGCGTCGGTCGCATCGCACGCCTTAACTTAAGGCATGCGATGGACGCGATTTTTTAATTGTCGGGGAAAAGGCTATAGCCCTAAAATTGCGTTGGTTGCATCCATCGCATACCTTAAGTTAAGGTATGCGATCACCCACGACGGGCGCCGTGCTAGGAAACAAGTACCTAAATTTGCATAAGCTGGGGCCATATTAGAGCCCATAGCGGTGCCTTGTAACTGTAAATAAAAAGTGTTTTTAAATAAATAAAAAAAGTTTTTGTCAAAACAACTTCCATAAGCAAAAGTAAGTAATTAATGTAAGGAACCCTTGTAATGTGGACTGATGGTAACCACGCTCCTGACCACATTCAGGCTGTCAACAGGTTTTAGATTTGTGTATAAAATGAAACATCAAGTGACACAAGTAGAGAGGAGGAGGGCATGGTTCCAATCCTTTTAGTTTATTGATGTCTTTCAAATAATAAGGGGTACTCTGCACTGTTGATTGGAACCAAAAACCTATAAATTAAGATAAAGGCTGACAGAGTGAACCACACGAAGACACTATGGGCCTACCGGGTGGATTGATGAAAGTTTTACGAATTTTTGACAGAGCAGAGCTTTAAAGAATAAACAGCCAAATGTTGTTCCTTTGTTAGATTAGAAAACAAAACTCTCTTTTTGAGAGTGTCTCATAACACAAGATTAATAAACGTCTCTATAGAAAGATTAAGTGCAGATGGATCAAATCTACTGAGGGGTTTGAATGGAATTTCTTCTCGAGTAGGTTGTTTAACAAAGTAGTCCTTTAATTTAAGTAAACGATGAAATCTATATAATTCAACCTGAAAATCAAATCAGTTTGTAAGTCCTGAAATAGGAAAGTCCCTTAGTAAGGGCCGCCAACTCATGCTCATTAGGTATATAGCTTGAAAGATTAAATACTACGTCTTCCCCTTGCCTTTCTTCCCTTGTTTTTGATTGACAACCTCTGGACCTCCCCCTTCTGCAAGGTCTTCTGTAGGAAGACCCTTGTATTTGGACTGTGTTAAACTGCCTTTTTGAAAAATCTACTTTTGAGAGATCAGAGTCACTGGCTGACATGTGAGACTCCACCTCAGAAAAAGCTCTTTTAAGTCTACCGGTACTCCTGTTTCTAGTTCTAACATTCTGTCTCCAAGAATATTTGGGCTTATTCCCCTGTACCCAACTGTACACTCTAATTTCTTTATAATCATCTTTAACAAACTTATACATACTTTCCTTAAAATCTAACACTTCAGAATGGAAAACATTAACAGAATCTTCCAACTAAGATCACCAGATGGGTCAGACTTTAACAGATCAGAGCCTGAATTAACGCAGGTTGTAAGTTATTGTTCCAATAAATTTAAATCAGTGTTCACTTGCTCAATTACAAGAAGCAATAACTGGAAGGAACAATCATTTAAAATCTGACACCATTGTTTACAGAAATTTACATTAGTTCTACCAACAGTTGGCTGGTTGCGGATGCCAAATCCCCAGGGTATCAATTTTTCTTTATAATATTGAGATAGAATTAGACCGTGGAAGGATAATTCAACTTTTCTCGTCCTGAGTTTCAATAAATCGGCATAAATCTCTGTTGATGTTTCTACATCAAAAGCCAATGAGTCAGTTTCCGCAAAGAGTATCGTAGCTGCATCATTGGTGTCAAATCTTTTTACCCCAGTCAAAGCTTCAGATGGTAACATACTTGTATCCATTGTGCAGACCAATAATATCCAAAAGAAATAACACGAAAAAAAGTCAAAAACCAAAAATGGGAAAAATGGGAAAAACCAAAAAATAAAGTAAAATGCAAAAAAAGCCCCCCCAAAAATAAAAATAAAATTATAACGTCTATGGAAGGTGTCAATTTGTATATGTCATTTACATAGCAGGAAACAACTTGCACACTTTTAGATCCAATTAATGTCCAAAAAAGTCTATATGAAAAAAGTCAGGTGAGGACAAGAAGGCTTTTACAAAAATGATTCAAAATCCATACAGTGGAAGCATCAGTATCAGCCATGATACATCATACTTAGCAAGAGATGAAAGCAGCTTCCACTGAAAGCCTGCCATGCTCAACAGCTGTTTCTGCCAATTGCCATTGTCAGAAGCATAGTAAACTGGCAGCTTGAACTGGTTTAAATAGCAGCCTGAATAAAGCTTAAATTGGATAAAGGCACACACTTGTGTGTGTGTGAATTAGGATGGCAAGTAAAGAGGGTCATGGCATGGGTGAATAATAGAAACGGCTGAAACAGCGTGGAGACCGGGCGAAAGTCCATCACCAAGTGTGTCATTATGGCTCTCTCTCTTTTCTGAAAAATTGGTCACCAATATTGGACAAAGACTGGCTGGCTAAACTAAGCAAGAGAGGAGTGGCACAATCACATAGCACTTTAAAAGAATATAACACAGCAATGTAACATTGCCACATAGGAGTGGCAGACAGGATGCCGCTATAATATAATATATATATACAAGTGATCATATGGTACCCCATCATATTCTAGAATTTAAAAATTAAAGTGCATCCCTTGGCGATATTCACAAATAAGAGGAATTACACAATATATGATAAAATGTTGATATCACAGGTGAACTAGAACAAGAGGGACCATAGTGCAAATATTGTTTGAACAATTGGATACATTTATTTTCACAAAATGCACTCACTTGGGAGCAGACTCAATTAGCATGTCAATATAGGTCTTTCTCTTCAGTTCTAGGCAATGCACATCCTGCACATATTCTTATGGGGGCTTGAAATAAATATATATAATGCAACACCGCTTGGTTACATAGATAATAATTTATTTGACAAACTCACATGTTGTCATAGAATAAAAGCATGTAACCCACAATGGGGTAATGGATTCCCCATGGTGGGTAATGAATTTCACCTCACAGTCACATTTGAATGACCAGCAGTAGATGTAGTAGCAGGTAATCCTCAGTTCCTAGCGTCAGAGAGGGGTCCAATCAGCAGCAGTTGCAGACTTGAGCGCACCTTCAGGAAACAAATAATTGGAAGAGATATAGATACCAAACAGTTTAAACCTTTAAGAAGAGGTTAACCAGGTGGATAAATGAATACATTCCAAAAGTCAAATTAAGACCCCCCCCCCCCCAAAAAAAAAATGAAAAAGAGGTGGGAAGATTAATAAAAGAAACAAAAACAGGCACAAAGATGTTACCACAGATCAGAAACCAGTAGCTCAGTTAAATAGGGACAGCATTAACCCCTTCAGTGGTGGTCCCAAGAATTTTCCGGGGATGAACTGGATATTGTGGCTATTACAGAGTCAAGGTGCAATGAAAATCTTGACTGGGACATACCAGGATATACTTTATTTAGGAAGGACAGAATGGGAAGAATTGAAGGAGGGGTTGCAATATATGTGAAAAAATGCATAAACACTACCTTAATACAAAATATTGAAGAAAAAACTGAGGCCCTTTGGGTGACCATAGAAACAGGGGATAATGTGATTCTTTATATAGGGTTAATCTACAGACCACCAGGTCAGGAAGAGGAATTTCACAAGAGCCTATTGCAGGACATCAATAAAATGGCATTAAAAGGAGAGGTAATAATCAATGGATACTTTAATCTACCTGATGTAAACTGGGAGATGTCTGTTGCAAGTTCCACCAGAAGTAGGGATATTCTGAATTCCTTGCAAGGAGCATCCCTCCAGCAATTGGTGAGGGAGCCCACTCGTAAGGAGCCAATATTAGACTTAATGCTTTCAAATGGCGAAAGAATATCTGACGTGAATGTGGGTGAAAACCTGGGATCCAGACAGAGACCGACACATCGCACACAAAAACAAAGGTATTAGATTTTAGGAAGGCTGATTTTGTAGAGAAGTGGGAAACTCTGTAAGGGATTCTTTGGCAGAGTGGAGGAACTTGGAAGGAGTGCAGGAGAAGTGGGGAAAATTAAAAAGTTCAATACTAAAAGCAACATAACTTTGTGTCAAAAGAGAGGAAAAACACAAGCCAAAAGAAGCCAGTGTGGTTTGCGAAAGAAGTAGCAAGTACTGTGAAAGCAAAAAAGTTTGCCTTTAAGAAATATAAGCAGATACAGAATAATGAGGACAAAGAAATGTATCTTGTTAGATAGAAGGAGGCAAAGAAGGTAATCACATGTGCAAAAGCACAGACTGAGGAGAAAATGGGCCAGTCAGTGGGTAAAGGGGGGAAACTTTTTTATAGGTGGAGTAATAAGACTAAAGACAGAGAGTGGAAGTCTTGAGGTGGACAATGTAAAAGCAGATCATACATTCTGCTCAGTTATCACTGCTGAGAGAGAGGGGAAGGGGCCACAGTTAAGTTGCAAGTATAGTCAGAAAAATGAGGGAGAAACAAGTACATTTACAGAGGAGAAAGTCCTAACAGAACTCTCAAAACTGAAAGTGGATAAGTCAATGGGGCCAGATGGGATACATCCAAGGATACAAAAAGAGTTTAAAGAGGAGCTTATAAAACCATTAACAGAATTATTCAACCAGTCACTAGCTCTGGAGTCTCTATAATGTACGATGTTGATACACAGCCAACCGGCGATCGGTGGGAACATCGCTCGTGTTGTAAGATACATCTGCTCCCATTCTACCCCAAGGTAATAATGGGATATTTTAGTAAACACCAGCTATAATAGTATATAATTAACCAGAACTATGACCCGGAAATGATTGGTCCACTATGAGAGGGCGATAAACTGGAAGTAATTTATCCTTATTGTTTACAAATCTTTCTCTCGTTTTTTTCATACAGATGGGTCTTGTCCCATCCTTGCTGGGGATGGCGCTGGCGTCGCCAGCCGCCATCCCCCGCCAGCGCCATGGCGATGGTGAGAAGGGGACGCGCGCGCACGAGCGGCGCGCGCGTCCCCTTCCGACGGCGCTTGGATCCGTTCCCCCGGGTCCCCGCCGGCTTGCCGGCGGTAACCCGGGGTCCCCGCCGCCTGCCCGCACCCCCCCCTAACCCCCCCTAACCCTGTCCGTCTCCCTGAGGCGGAGACGGACAGGGTTTCCGTCGCGCTAGCGACGGAGACTGAGACGCGCGTGCGCGTGAGACGCACGCGCGTCTCAGTCTCCTCGCTGGCGAGGCTGCTGGCGGGTCGCCAGCGCGTACGTTCTGGCGACCCGCCAGCAAGGATGGGACAAGACCCATCTGTATATACTGAGGTTGAATTATGCTGTAAAATTCCGATATATAAAATGATATAATACCACTGTCTCCGAGTAAGTTTAGCACTTGTTGTTTTTTATAATTTTGTATTAAAGAACCAATATGTTATGCAAATGAACCTATGGGAAGTTAGGTATAAAAATGGCGCCCATAGACCCAAACAGACACCTTGACAAAGCAGTCACAGCACTGCGAAATGCGTTGGTGTCTTCTTGTTTGGATCCCAATTGCACCAAGGATTATACATCAAAGGACTGTCTTTCCTGCTTATTTATTATGACCGGACGTTTACATCTTTGGAAGTCTCTTGCCATACAATTGCTGGATACCTGACCACTCCAAGTAGTGGGACTCCCGATAGGCTAATTCCATCTGTGCCATCGGTGGAAGTCCTCCATACCAACCTCAGGACACCACCCATTGGCTAATAAGGACTTCCTCACAACTTTCTCCAGGATCAGAGCAGGTTAAAACATCCTTGAAACTGGTGACTATATAATTGGGTCCATCCATTTATCACTAAACACCATATGGCCTTTTATTGTCAATATTACTGTTTTTAACACTGTCAATTGATATTATTAAATATTGTTATATTGTTTAAGCGCTGCTTTTCTTTATTTTTTTTATTTTTTTCCAAATTTGGGAGCTAACTACTCCCATAAGCAGCTGCTTTTTGATCAAACAACTCCTGGTAAGCGCTCTATACTAGCCTTGGCTAGTTTTTTCTCCCTAGCTACTGGAGTAATCCCAGAGGACTGGAACACAGCGAATGTAGTCCCACCTCAAAAAGGGGAAGCAAGGAAGAGGCAAGCAACTATCGATCAGCGAGCCTTACATCAGTAGTAGGGAAAGTGATAGAAACACTCTTAAAACAAAGAGTTGGAGAATATCTTAAAACCAGCAACTTACAGGATCTGAAACAGCATGGGTTTACTGGGGGAAGAGCATGTCAAACAAATCTTATTGACTTTTTTAACTGCGTGACTAAAGTATTAGATCAACATGGGGCTGTAGATGTAGCTTATCTAGACTTTAGTAAGGCTTTTGATGCTGTGCCACATCGCATATTCCATTGCCCTTTTCAATTGGAAACAACAGTGATAAAACAAACTGGGTAGAAACAAACCAACATTGAGGTAGGAGGGCCCTGTTTGCAAATTTACAATCTATAGGGATAATAGGAGGGATGCATAAGGATAGGATTCCATAACATGGCAGTCCCACCCGATTACAAGATGGTATGCAGCCAGATTTTAAAGCTACTGGAGGATATGTGGTGGTTCTGGAATATGATAAGTTTGACTGAAGAGGTCAGTTTTCAGGGAACGCTTGAAAGTTTGGAGGCTAGAGGAGAGTCTTAATGTGCATGGGAAGGCATTCAATAGGGTGGGTGCTGCCCAACAAAAATCCAGTAAGTGTAAGTGGGTGAAAGTAATGAGTGTGGATGAGAGATGCAGATCTTGTGCAGAGCAAAGAGGTTGGGAGGGGATAGTTTAATAATGGGGATATCATAATAGTTTAATAGAAAGTACCAGCCAACACCAACACAACCAACTGGCTGAGTGGAATCTCGTTCAGCCAGTTCTTACATGTGAAAAGAACAACGAAATGAGCACTCCCTTTCTGGAAAAGTCCTATTCCCAAAACCTTATAGAGAAAGCTCAAGTTGCAGTTGATGACATTACTAGAGCTGAACTTTTATATAAGGAAAAAAGAAAAGGATGATGGTATGCACGCAGTGGTCTGTATTTGTCAGTAAATTCCATTGTCTGCACAGGGAAGTGGAAAACATCTTTATAAAAAACTTAGAACATTTTAAGAAATGATCCAGTATTAGGATCTCATTTTCCCCAGAATCCTAGGTTTATTTATTTGAGGTCAACTACTATAAAGTATACCTTAGTGAAAAGTGCTTTAGATGTCCCCAAAAGAAAGAGCATAGGAAATTAAGGCTTCCACAGTTGTGATTTATCCCTAATGTGCCGGTCTACAAAGGGACGACTTCAGAAGACCCTATTACAATGTGAAAGTGAATGGAAATTCAACCTAAATACACTTACACCATGTGGACTTAATGAATATATAAATTATCAAGCATTTATTTAGATGAAATCCAGGATCGTATCTTGTCATACAATACATGGAATAATATACTAGGAAAAAAAGGGAAAAATGATATTTAGCACTGATTGATATTAAACACTGCGGCTCGTACCTAAGGGGGATTACCAAACCCCTTAAAGAGATAGTACAAGAAAAATTAGGAGAATGGTACAGTGCTGTGTTCAATATTAAATTCAAATTTTTATTAAAATAATTTCACAACATTAGTTAAATCAATGTGGCCAACATTGGGACAGACAAGACTTACAAACATAAAGTGGACTCTCCCCTCAAAGAAATATATAAAGGATCCTTTGAACTCAGTCAGTGGTTAGCAGCATGCAACTTGGTTATAATCAATGGGGGTTAGTATTGTTTAAAAGTTAGTGATATTAGCCTCTTGATTAATTGCCGATACTTGTTTATGAAAGTGCACAATCATTAAAGTCAATACTTAAGTTTGTATCCAGATGGACAAACGGGGTCCGGTCTGCAGTCTCCAACCAAACCTCTCCGACCGCTGAATGTTTGATGCGGTTCTAGCTGGGATGGTATGGTGGCTTTGTAAGGCGGCAGCCTCTCTCCCCAATCCTTATCCTCTACGCGTTTCTCCACCTTGGACTGTCAGCGGCTTCCTCAGGAGGTGTGTACGCACCTCCTGAGGAAGCCGCTGACAGTCCAAGGCGGAGAAACGCGTAGAGGATAAGGATTGGGGAGAGAGGCTGCAGCCTTACAGAGCCACCATACCATCCCAGCTAGAACCGCACCAAACATTCAGCGGTCGGAGAGGTTTGGTTGGAGACTGCAGACCGGACCCCGTTTGCCCATCTGGATACAAACTTAAGTATTGACTTTAATGATTGTGCACTTTCATAAACAAGTATCGGCAATTAATCAAGAGGCTAATATCACTAACTTTTAAACAATACTAACCCCCATTGATTATAACCAAGTTGCATGCTGCTAACCACTGACTGAGTTCAAAGGATCCTTTATATATTTCTTTGAGGGGAGAGTCCACTTTATGTTTGTAAGTCTTGTCTGTCCCAATGTTGGCCACATTGATTTAACTAATGTTGTGAAATTATTTTAATAAAAATTTGAATTTAATATTGAACACAGCGCTGTACCATTCTCCTATTTTTTCTTGTAATATACTAGGAGGATGGGATCCGGCATAGAAATAAAAGTGATATATAGTATAAACAAATCAAAATTAGTTAATACAGATACTATTATAATACAGGTTGAGTATCCCTTATCCGAAATGCTCGGGACCACAAGCATTCCGGATAAGGGAATTTTCCGTTTTTTGGAATAAAATTTTGTTAGGCATTCTTACCTGTCCCCTGGTGGTGCCCGGTGGTCCCTCTGCGTCCACGTTGTCCCCTGGAGTCCACAGCAGGACTTCAGCATCCTCTCCTGCGTCTCCATTATATATACAAGCTTTAAAACAAAAGTCGATCATTTAATACAATAATATAGCACATCGATACAAAATAATAGCACATAAGTCACAAATAATAATTTTATCATGTATTACTTATTTTACTCATTAATAACATTTCTTGAGAAAACAAAGAGATATATGGGTATTCGTTATGATACCAATAAAACATATTCTATATATATCAAAATAATGAATAAATATTTATCAGTAACAAAAATAGGAGGATTATTCAAGATACTTTAAAGAAACTAGAAAACAGATTGGATACAATAGCAGATAATTTATATAGAATTTGAGCATTCAGCATATAACAAAATATATGTATTTGTCCGATCCTTATATAGGACTTGAGTTGCTGGCTAATGTGTAATGAGATATTGGGAGAATAATAGCAGCATAGTGCAAGATAAATCTGCTTATGCCAGGGTATGAAAAACCGGAGTTGGAAGCGAAATAGTTATTCTATATTGAGAAGAGACTCAGAGATAGGCAAGCGATTGGTTAAACCCAACAGGGATACAACAATGCAAGCAGAGGGAGTGTCGATCTGACGGCAATTGCAATATGCAAATAGGGAATACCATATAGCGCTCTCCGAGAATCCATGTAGACGCTAACATACTGTAGATACTTACAGCGGGATTAGGTAATTGAATACTACATAAGGTTGAGTGACCCTCCCCACTTTAATTGATTGATTAATAAGTACACGTATCAGACATGTACAAGGGACGTATACTCCCTTGGAGAGAATACACATCATATCCGGTTGTAGAATACATTTTACATACGGTGCTATTTAAGCAAGACGAGACAGATCCAATACAATGGTGATCAAGACCCCAGCTCCTGATGAAGATGTGAGTTAACGTCGAAACGCGTTGAGCACCATCTCCAATGCACCCCAAATTTGCTTCTTTGCACAACATCAGACTGCACTATACTCTGCCCTTTATTCCGGACCAGTCTTCCGTATACCTCCAGGATTTCCTTCTTCAGCAGCTTCAAGCAGTGTCATGCAAAGTATGCATATACCAGAAGGACTGCCCAATACATATTTGCTCTGAATAACCTGGACTCAATGGGAAATTATCCGGATTGGACAATATATGCAGCAGTAATAGCAAGGAGACCCCCAGTATCATCCAGTGTAACTGGTAACTATTATGTGCTGGTGCAATTCCTTTGTGGAGCATATATTTATATTTTTGACTACAATACCCTGTTTTTTAATACTTATTCATTGTATATTATGAGAATTCTCATTAAATTGTATATTTTAATATGACATATTAAATGTTAAAAAATCTTTTGTGGTAGTGTATACTCTTTCAGTATAAAGCTAGCGCTGTACACCTACCCTTTTTCTGTTTTTCAATATTGGGAGATTTACACACTCCCTGTACAGCAGCTTTGGCCGTGCCTGTGGTTCTTTTTCTTATAAATTACAATGGTGAACAAGCCTCAAACAGGCAAAACGTGCATCCAGCAGCAGGGTTGGTGATTTGTTTCTCACTGATGGGATCTAAGATGCAAGCACGGAGAACGGGGATGACAGCTCACTATGCCTTCTTTTGTCGGGTGGCCCCATTGAAAACTTTGGCTAAGTATTTTATTTGAATAAGTAAATGCTGTATTCACTGTATTATTGATAGGGATTTAGCACCGATGCCGCATATATATTAGTAAGAAATGAATTTTTTCTAACTATTATTTATTACTGCTATTACAAGCACAATTGTTGAGTATTGTTAGCAAATTATACAGTGTTTTAAGAAATAGAGAAATTTCAGCTGCAGGAGTAATATTGTTAATATTCTAAGAGATACAGTTACAAACTTTAAAGGAACCACAATATGGGCGATACATGAAATTACTTTGTAGCTATCACTTACTCTTTATTTCCGGGACTCTCATTGCACCCAGTCTATAGACAATCCCTTGCACTGGGTAACCATCAGGGGCACAAATAGATTTTGGTGTGAGAAAGCAGATCCCCCTGCACTGTTTTCACTCACCAATTTGTGATCCCATAATTGCTGACCCATACCCAAGTCTGTTCATTGCCCAGGAGGCACACGGCAGGGTGCTAAGGGACAACAGGGGGAACAAATGATGAACTTTCTTTCCCTATCTACCAAAGCCAAATCTGTTTTCTGCTGTGGATTTAAATTGTAAAGTAAGAAGGAACTTATGATTCCACCAATCAATATTGGGGGATCCCACCAGTGATCACCATCCATATCATTTAAAATCTTCGCCTTTTTAAACTGTATATAATATTATTTTTTTGTGCGTATTATTAAATTTAGTTTCTATTTATATCACTATGCACATTAATTCACCTGGGTTTAATTGATGCCTCATAGGGTTTAACAAAACCCAGAACTCTGAGAACATTGAACACCCCAGCTGATACACCTTATTATTTATTCATCCATTTATTTATTTTTTTCATTTATTTATTCCCTTTAATTCATTAACAAGTCATCACAGCTAATCGATCTGGTATTAACCCATTAATGTGTTGGATTTGCATGTGAGTTGTATATACCCATGATATATGGGTCAGTGACCCCCCTTTTTATACAATGTTCACCGTAAATCGTCCCCAATCATAAGCAGCTGTATGGTCTAAGATTTTAATGCATATCTAATAAAAAAGTAAATTTAAAAAAAGTTATAAGTAGTGCCCCAACAAAGAGAGCCCTCTTTTTTCTACCCCCTTTCCTACAAAGCTCTACAAAGGGGACCAATAAATATCATTGCCTATGGTGGTGTATGTTTGTTTACAAACTGTGTGGTCTCAACCCTACAGATAAATCCTCCCTCAGCTTATCAGTGGTATCTGTGATTCATTTACCACTACTATCATGCCTGCAGCCTTGTGCATGCACTGTTCCCCCACAATTTATGGTATTTCATGAGTGCACATGCTCCTACAAATGGGTCACATAAAGTGGTGGCTGGTGGCAACAGCTTGAGCAATTCACATGTATTATTTTTCATGAATTTAAACTTTGTAACAATATACTGTTCTAAGGGCCTGATTCAGATCTGCTCTCTAAGCAGCGTTCTTTCGCTGCCTAGCAACCGAGTAAATGCCGCCCACTGAAGGAGAGAATGCCCACCCCTTTTTCTGACTGAATGTCCACGCTAGCATATGAATGGATGTGTACCCTTGCACATCCATATGCATGTCGGCGTACGGGTAAAAACAATCATTCAATGGTCATTGACCATCAAATATTTTTTTCCCTGTTTGCACATAAAAGTCTTGTCTAACTTTTGGTTTGGAGATTTCCAAATTAGGGGTGGATGCTGATGTCATGTTATATCAGCTTCCTGCCCTGTGCAGGCTTGGACTCTCCTGCATTCGCATGGTGATGCACAACATTTTTCTGGGTGCATCCACAGTTTTTCTGGGCACATCATGCGGCAGCTCATCTGCCTGCCCCCCCCCCCCCCCCCCCCCCCCCGTGCAAATGCCTCGGTGACTGTGATACTCAGCAAAGGCATTCACACAGCAGGCCTGCACATGCATATATTTGCCGATACACATGTGCGGACCCACACCATCAGTCCCTGGACCGAATTCGGCCAAAAATGAGCCGGTCTGAATTAGGGCCTTTACTGTATCTGGCTCTTTTAGGTCATGTCAAGCAATCACTTGCCTAGGTAAGTATTCTGGATATTGACTAATTGTAAGTTACTTTTAAAAATTCTCAAAGATATTGTGAGTTTCAATTTATGAAGACGTCATCTTCGGCACCACTGCTTTGGGATCTCTCATCATTATAATCAATGTGAGAGTGAAGCATAAAAGACAATTCAACAGTATTGGGCTATCAAGAAAAGAAAAGTATCATTGTTTCTTTTAGAAAAATATATCTTCTGGAGGAACTTCCTAAGTTATTGTAAGATAACCTCACCTCTGAAGATTCCATGCACTGGCTGTCTGCATGGAATCTTGCGAAAAAAGCCCTCCAAAAATGGGCATCGCCTTGGAGAGGACAGATGCTAGAGGTCCCTTCTGGACCTCTTAGCATCTGTTAATGTAAGGCAGAGCACACATCGCTAATCCAGAATTGTTGAATTCTGCGAGCATTGGTGTTCTATGAGCATGTCACCCCCTGGCAACAAGCATATAAACCTCTGGCAAAGAGTGTGTAACATCTGGCAATGAGCATGTACAGTAGTTAAAAGAATCATAATTAATATGTGTGTTTTTGTAGGGGGGTTTCCAGATACTTCTTTGGCAGGGGGAGGCAAACTTACGCCACTGATTGATGGCTAGTTGCAGCATGGAATTCTGCAGTTTAGTTTAAGCTAAATTGTATATCTTTCATTGTCCTACTGACTTGAGACACAGCAGTGGCATAATAGGCTCTGTTAATCACTATCAAAACAAATCAATTTAAGGTAATGAGAGATAAATTATTGTTACAATTATTTGAATATATTTTTTAAAATTTCTATTTAATAAATAGTTGCCATTTTATGTTTCACCTTTTTTTGTTCAGATTGTAATTTCTGGTATTTTCCAGTATTTTTTTATCTTTATATTTAAGAATTCAAGAGTTTATAGATCTTCCTTTGAGGATGGTAGGCTTCTGAGCAATATTATAAACCACCTTTTCTTTTTGTTCTTAAAAATTTCCTTTGTTACATCCTCTTTTATCTGTTGTTGAGCTGCAGAGAAAAAGTGCAAAAATAGACAGGCCAGTATCCTATTAGGTGTGATCCTTTTTCATAAAAATGACACAATTTTAACTGATGGTCATTGTCACACTATTCAATTATTGCCTGAAAAAGGACCTGTAATTGTGCAATAATACATGGGATCCAGGACAAGCTTCCTTGTTAACACAAAGCATAATGGTTGATAAGTGCAATGTTTCCTGGCTACTTGGGCCAAAAATATATAAAAGGTGACAGAAATATTTATGTAAGAATCAATATTACATGTATTTGCATAGAGATACAAATGAAGTACTTTTCCAAAATATTCTAAGATATTTAGAAAACCTAAACACAAGCATTAGGTCGACATTGGCAAGTCTACAGTCCAAAGGTCGATATGGGGTTTTTCACTGTTTTTTTAAGCCGACATGTGCCGACAGGTGGTATTTCATGCCCTACCATCAGATTGTCAATTTGCATGGTAGCTGTATCGGTATTATTATTGATATGCATAATGCGTATGATTTGAGAAAAAGGTAAGCCTCTAATAAGGGCTTTGGAATGACAGCTGGTAGCTTGTAAGAGGAGATTTCTATCAGTTGGCTTGGTGTAGACATGGATTACGAATTGCACACTGTGTATAAATGGCTGGCAGACCCAAATGTAACAGAACAAAGTTGTGTGCCCTTTTTCAGATGCAACAGAAAACCTTTTTCAAGATTTGACACTGGCTCATCCCAACACCCTGATAGTTCCAATCCAGAAACAGAACATCCTGGTGGCAGAGCAGTCACTTTAGGGGTGACCGCCCGTGCCAACCGTACAGGCGCAAGAGGTGGTGCACAAGGAGGGGCCAACAAAATAAAAGGAAGAGGCAGACCGGGTCGACATCCCAAGGCGAAGTAAGTACTATATATAACTTATCATCATACGAACATTCGGCCAGTGAATTACAATTGTTATCTAAAGGACTATCATTCGTTCCATCCATGAGTTTTGTTCCAATGGAATAATGAAAAACATTCTCTTCATCGTAAACTCAATTTGAAAGAATTCTTTCATGCACGTCCACCGCACATCAACATCTTAAGTTCTACATCCAATGTAAAAAAAATATGCACCACCTTCAACCCTCTATCTAACAATGCCAGCATCAAGACCTTTGTAAGGATGCTGGATCAAGAGGTCAAAAAATTACATGTCCACAACATCTTAAACTACAGTAACTCCTTTGGAGAGAGTCGCTTTGAAGTTGTTATAAAAAAATAAAAACCAGATTATAAGGCCTGAAGGTAAGGGGGGGGGGCATCATGTTGCAAGATGGAATAGATTATAGGGCAGAAGCGGAAATACAATTACATGATAAAGAAGTCTACCAACCACTAGCATGTGATCCAACTGTGCAGTGTAAAAAACTACTGCTCGACTTACTTAAAGAAGCAATCCAGACCGACCTCATCAGTGAGGAGTGGATTCCAGCACTTGTTCAAGACTTTCCAATTGCCGCTGTTTATTATACAATCCCAAAAATACCTTGAACACCCTCCAGGCTGCCCTATCACAGCGGCCCATGGCTCTTTGTTACAGCCCATTGCCACTCTACTTGACACATTATTACAACCTTTGATTTCACAGGAACCTAGTTATTGTCGTGACACTTGTCAATTTTTATAAAAAAAAATAATGAGTAACCCAGGTTACCCAGTTACTGTTGGGTCATAGGTATAGATGTGGTGAGTCTATACACCTTGATTCCCCACGAGTATGGACTCGAGGCTGTGAAAAACTTTTTAGAGAGAAAAAAAAATAATTTTCTATACCACAGGTTGAAGTCATTGTTAAACTACTCAGGTTAATTCTATTTAATAACTTTTTCATCTATGCTGAGAAGTTTTATTTGCAAACATGGGGCTGTGCAATGTGGTCTACCACAGCCCCGTGTTATGCTAATAGTGTGATGTTTTCAGTAGGAGAAGAGTTGTTTCTCAAAAACCCTATTATGACAAAAAATATGTTGTCTTTCAGCTGCTACATAGACAACCTTTTTGTGGTCTGGAGAGGTTCAAAGGAAATATTTGAACAATTCATTTTGAATTATCATGCCTTAAAAGGTCCAATTTCTTTTACATTCTCCATGGATCAAACTGTCATGAATTTCTTTAAATGTTAAAGTCTCCATTCAGGATGGAATGGAGAACACTACTGTACACATCAAGCCCACTGATAGAAATCCCCTCTTACAAGCTACCAGCTGTCATCCCAAAGCCCTTATCAGAGGCTTACCTTTTTCCCAAATGATACGCATTATGCATTTCAATAATAATATCGATACAGCTACCATATCTGATTATTAAATTAAAATAACAAGGATATTCTAATGAGGCTCTTCAAAATGCTAAAAGTAGAGTCTTAAAATTAGATCGTAATACACTTCTGGTTCCTAAACAAACCACCGAACAAAACTAGCAGTGTTAACCTGGGTAAACAGATATAACACCTCTTCCTCAGAGATCCAAAAAAATTCTAAAAAACATTGGCCGATGATCACCACAGTTGCCAACCTTGGCTTGTCTAATTCCAAATTGATGCCATGTTATTCAAAAGGAAAAAATCTGAGATCCTGGCTTGTCAAAACAGATGTAGCCAGTCTGAAACCTAGAAGAATTCAGCATTCTTTTTTATCATCAGGACGACCAGGTTGTAGTCAATGTGGTTGTGTCACCTAACAATTTTTATTGGCGGGTGACACTTTTCAGCATCCACACGCCGGTCACACTTATAAAACTCATCATCACTTCAACTGTGATTCCACGTTTGTGGTATACCAGATAATTTGCCCATGCGGCCTTGTATACATCGGTAAAACCGAAAGCAAATTCAAGGAGTGCATGACGGCTCACTGATCCGCAATTCGCAATTTCATGATTGCGGGATCCAGAGATCAGCCTGTGGCCAGGCATTTTGTACTAGCCAAACATCCCCTCAATAGTTTGAGGTATCACATGAAAGACACTGTTTTACCCTCCCTTAGAGGAGTTAACAGAGGTTTAAAGTTAATACAATGCGAGAATCGCTGGATTGCGAGAATAGATGTTTTGCATCCTAAAGGGCTTAACGAACAAATTACATATGGATGCTTACAATAAGTTATATATATTTTTTTGACTGTTGCTTTAATCTAAGGTGCAATTATGCACCATTCTTGAACTATCCTGAATTGTACAGTTATCCTGCTTTTACTGTTAAAGTTATGCACATTTCTTTAACAGTGTTTTTTGTATGTTTTCCTTATAGCGTCACTGCTGCTTTACAACAGAAACGCAGCAGCCGGATGAGACGTGCTGGTAGACGGGATGACGTCATCGGCAGTGCACAGATCTTACGCAGATGAGCGGCTAACTCCGGACGGTGTGGACTCCACGGACAAGCAGCAAGGAGTCAGGTATATATGTGTGTTTTGTATGTATGTAGTTGCTTGAAAACAGTTGATAAATAACTGAATCGTTGCTATCAATTTTTTAGCAAGTTCATCTTTGCACCTGAATCAATGTCTTAAAACCTATTTTTGCAGGTCTTTTCAGTGTGACAGACAGTATGCAGTCAGTGGAGTGACTATGTCAACATCTAAAAAGGTTCAACATACCTTAGGTCGACCAGCCAAACGGTCGACACAAGCTCATGGTCGACATAGGCATACTCGACAGTCAAAAGGTCAACATGAGTTTTTCGTGAGTTTTTTTTTACGTGTTTTTTCCTACATAAACACCAAAAATCATGAAAAACTCATGTTGACTTTTTGACTGTTGACCTTGCCTATGTTGTCCATAAGCTTGCGTCAACCTTTTGGCAGTGTGAACCTAAGGTGTGTTGATTCCTTTTAGGTGTCAACCTAGTCACTGTTGACCTAGACATTGTCTATCATCTATACTGTAACCACGACAGACTTGTCCCTCTGCATTCACAGCAATCACAACCCTGTGACAGATTTATGACTTGCACCATGCAGTAGTGTGTGGATCTGAGGTCAGAAGAGCAATTGATGGGAGTCATTACTTCTCGCAATAATGCCAGGTTTTTGCCAAATGTAAACTTTACATTCCACCCAGTTCCAGTCCTGGGGCCTGATTCAGACCTGATTACTCATCTGCAAAGTTGCAGATGACTGCCATACAGACTTACAGAAAACCTGCCCTGTGCAAATATGCAGGTAAATTATGAAAATATCACTATGCACTATCCTGTCGCACATCCATACACAATTCATGAACCATCAAATTATTTTGCCAGTCTGTGCAAATGTGAGTAGTCTGACCTTTCCACAATGACGCTGACATCACACACCCTTCCTTAAAACACCTGCTGAGGCTTACTTCAGGGAGACAGCCTCAAGATGGATGAGTAGCAGGAAAAGGAGGGCTAAAACATCATGGTGGGAGGAGTTAGGTGTTACCCCCCTGCCCAGCCCGTCTACTGTACGTGCCACAACAGCTCCCCTGTACACTCATCCTTCTCTGTTACTGATATTACATGCAGTACAGAGCACTGGGGATAACACAGTAGAAAGGCCACTTGGGACCTGCTGGGTTCTAGGCCATGGTTGACTTTTGAAAAACCCACCTATGTTGGCAGCATAAATACCGTACACTAGCCAAACTGACAAATCTAAAGGTTCCTCATATGGCCTATGTTTATGCAGACGATCTGATGACACATCCTTGGACACCACAGTGGATCATGAAAACCAGCAGTAGGTGTATATTTGCCTCCTGTGGCATTAGCATATTGTTGCTCAGTCACTTCGTACAAAGTTGCAGCATCCGTGCAAGAGAATCCATCTCTGAAATTGGTGCAGTGTTAGGTAAGGTCATTGTTAATGCTGTTAATACCTTATTTAAATGTTAGCCTTAGGCAATGCTTTACTAACACACATTAAATACAGTCATCTGTAATGTAGCAGCATGTGTCACAATATTTGCTTCAATTATTACATACTTTTCACTTTATTCCCAAGATTAAATAAGCATCCCACTCCATGCAGCAATACCACTTCCTTTGTTCAGATGTATGTAATCATCCCTCATTTACTTTATACTCTATGTGACACCACTTTTACCTTTTTAGAGATTACCTTGCCAATATAAAGTAAGGATTCTCATATAAATATTTCAAATACACTTACAAATGTATTATACTGCCTTGCTTAAGTACACTAATGCAGTTTCCCATTAACAGTAAAAAGGGTCTATTAAATATTTTGTTTATGCTTTTCTGTATTTTTTGTGACACTATTTAATACTAAAAATATAATACAATGTTAACATATAAAGCATTGTTTTGTATTATTAAGGCCCATACACACTGGGGTTTTTCCAGCTGAAAGCAGCTCAGTTTACTCGTTTGAGCTGCTTTCAGCTCGAAAGCGTTCAGTATGTACGGGGCAGCGATGAGTGGTAGTGCTGATGCATGCTCCAGCATCATTGCTGGTCTTGCCGCTTTCCATAGCGTCCTGTTATTGAAAGTTGTCCACCCCTGAGAAAAATCACCAAAACAGGCAAAAAGCATTCAGTGTGTATGCACTGAGCGTTTTGCAGCCCAGCAATTTTCCCCATCATCGGGCGGGTATAAGGTCTACAGCACTAAAATCGACATGCATTGGGTTGACCTCTGGAGGTCAACAAAGGGCTTAGGTCGACAGATCATTAGGTCAACACAAGCATTAGATTGATATGGACAAGGTTGACAGTCAAAAGGTCGACATGGGGTTTTTCACTATTTTTTGACAGGCGATATTTTATGCCCTACCATCCAGATTGTACCGAATGTCGACACAATTGACATGGACGCTGTATCGGTGCGCCACATCCACTGGCAATGGTTTGGGCACTATTTTATTCCCCCACCATGCCTTAGTGGGTGGTAGGGCATGTCGGCTAAAAAAATGCCCAGTGTGTATGAACCTTAATAAAACAGCTCTTGCAATACAGTTACAAGCTTACTCTAGGTATAGATGTCAAGTACAATGCTTTACGCAACTCCTACTGATCAACACCATTATGCAAGTACCTTACATAAACATCACCAAAACCAATTGCAAGAAATGAGGGCAAAACATGCGCTAGATCAGGGATGCTCAAACTATTTTGCTCTGGGACCCCATCAGACAATAAAAATTATTACAGGACCCCAGCAAGTTACTACTGAATGGCCGCCACATGTGTGGTCATTGAAGTGAAGTGACCGCTAATGTGACAAGGAGACAGTGGGTAATGGGGGGGATGATAAAGGGTGACAGGGGGATGGAAGAAGGAAGCAGTGGGTGTTTACTTAATGATTTATACCCTGTCCCCCCTACACAGACACATATGCCTGATGGTCAGCAACATAGTCGTGACCCCATGCTGAGGTGGTTGGGACCCACTTTGGGGTCAGGACCCACAGTTTGAGAACCGCTGCGCTAGATGATTCCTCAATTCCTTTATGCAGACCCAATCAGTCAAGCCCTGATTAGGCTAACCCAAATCCATGGCCAGGGTATCTTCCTCATGCATGCAGGAAGTGATGTCTGTAGTGATATCATCAGACAACTGTAATCAGTGATCCAATGGGGAATTGGCAAAATCTAGCATGTTCAAAATCCCAGACTGATCGATGCCAATAAAGGGTGAGGCAAGGCAAAAACTAGTTTGTCTAATTTTTCAAACTCACTGCGCTCGCAACGCTTCGGGTTGACGTTGATCGTGGGGTGGCGTTAACAATTGGGGGGGCCATTTCACACTTGAGGGTGGCTATTTGGGCTCTGTGGGCCATTTAACATTGTTCCCTATGTAAAATCGAGTCAATTGGGCCATTTAACATTGTTCCCTATGTAAAATCGTGGTAATCACGTCGGTCGCATTGCATGCGATTTTTTGGTCGCATGCGATGCGACCGACGCAATTTTTTACCTTGTGATGCCCAAGATCCAAATCTTGGGCGCCGTTTTAGGTAAAGAGTACCAGTTCACTCTCTAATGGACACAACCATGAAAACTGCAGGTGGGGCTGATGTAACATGCAGAGAGAGTTAGATTTGGGTGTTATCTTATTTCTGTGCAGAGTAAATACTGGCTGCTTTATTTTTACACTGTGGATATCAGTTTGAAGTACAAACCCCTCCCAAATCTGACTCTCTCTTCACATGTTACATCTGCCCCACCTGCAGTACACAAGGTTGTGTCCATTGCTTTTGCAAGTGAACCAGAATTAGGCCCATAGTGTATACCCTTGTCCCCCATAGCTCCTGGCTACTGTATTGTGCCACACATATGGTCACCAATCAGCATATTGACCCTTGAAGTCCCCAAGACCCATCCCCTATTTGAAGCTAGGGTCTGATTCAGAGTTGAGTTCAAAAGCCAATCCTTTCTCAAATAGGCAACATTAGTTGCTCTGCAGGTGGGGCAAAGTAACATGTACAGAGAGAGTTAGATTTGGGTGAGTTATTTTGTTTCTGTGCCGGGTAAATACTGGCTGCTTTATATTGACTGCAATTCAGAGCTCACTTTGATCACACTTCACCCACATCTAAATCTCTCTGCATATGTTACATCTGCCTCATATGTAGTGTACTTGGTTTTATTCATTTGAAAAAGATATATCTTTTTTGGTCAACTCTGATTCAGGACCCTGATCTCTTGCCCATACCATTCCTTGGCTGCACATTTTCACTGTTCTTGGCAGACTCCTCTTTCTGCACCTGTTATAACTTCCCCATCAGTCTCCCCTGTTCATATAATGTCTAGAATTGTTCCACAAAGATATGCAAGGGTTGCATATCAAATGAATCAGTGCGGTCTCACTGCAATTAAAATGTAAATTTGCACAATTAAGATGCTTGGTGCAAGCCAAGACACGCAGAACCTGGGGCACACCAAAAGTGTACTTTCTGTAGATGGTGTATTTTATTTGTATTTTGATTTTTTTTCTTATTGTAAATGTTATTAACAGATATACTGTAGTCAATAGTTGTCATGTATATGTGTTAATATGTTTGTGTGTGTGTATATATATATATATATATATATATATATATATATATATATACAGATGGGGCAGGTCCCATCCTTGCTGGCGGGTCGCCAGAACGTACGCGCTGGCGACCCACCAGCAGCCACGCCAGCGAGGAGACTGAGACGCGCGTGCGTCTCACGCGCACGCGCGTCTCAGTCTCCGTCGCTAGCGCGACGGAAACCCTGTCCGTCTCCGCCTCAGGGAGACGGACAGGGTTAGGGGGGGGTTAGGGGGGGTGCGGGCAGGCGGCGGGGACCCAGGGAGACGTATGGAAGCGCCGTCGGAAGGGGACGCGCGCGCCTCTCGTGCGCGCGCGTCCCCTTCTCACCATCGCCATGGCGCTGGCGGGGGATGGCGGCTGGCGACGCCAGCGCCATCCCCTGCCAAGATGGGAGAAGACCCATCTGTATATGAGAGAGAGAGCAAACTCTTGTATCTCTGTGTGTATATATATATATATAGAGAACTTGTAGTTTGGCACTCTCGGAAAAAGGGTCAGCCTGCCAGGGTGCCTTCACTATACATGAATATAGACACTGTAATCCCAAGGTTACCCTCCGGAAAGATGAGCGGCACTCGCTGGACTTGATAAATGTTTTTAAGTAGTGGAAAAAAGGCTGTCACATGTAGTCAACGTTTCAAGGCATACAAGCCTTTTTCTCAAGACGGACAATAATAAAGTGCAATAGTGATTGTGCAAAAGGAATAACAAGAATACCTGTATGTGCCGACCTTATATGCCAGAGGTGCACTCGTGTAGCCGCAGTTCCCCGGGACCAGTGCGCCCCACTTCCGGGGGAGTGTCCCAGCTTCGGAGTCCCCGTGACGTCAGGCCGCACCTCCGTGGGTGGGCGGTGATCTGCTTACGTCTCCTGCTAGACTCGCAACCCGGCTGGGGTGCACACACCGGGGGATTTCAGGCTGTGAATAAAATAAGACCAATGAGCTTACATTGGATAAAATGTGAAAAAGATATGTTAAAAAACATGTGTTAAAAAACTGGCATATAGGGTGCGTCACGCAGTGCAAAAGTGCTGTCATATACATACAGATATAGCAAAAAAGAGAAACATAAAATCGAGGAAACAGAAGCGCCAATGGTCATATCAGATATAGCATATCAATTCTGCTTTATGTCATAGAACCGCTTTAAATGATAAAATAACGCATGGGGCCCCTGGTTATATATTTAAAACCAGGATCCCATATTTGACCAATGGTGCACCTTGAATCGTACCTGCTAAATCACATAAACGCACCCCACGAGATTTTTTCATTTAGCCCGTTGGGAGCTAAAGTATTTAGCTTAAAAATCCATTCGGATTCCCTTTGAGTTAATAGTTTGTGTCGATCTCCACCGCGGGCAAGGGGAGGAATGTGATCAATGATCTTACATTTAAAATGGGATAATGAGTGGCGAAATTCCTTAAAATGTTTAGCCACAGGCTGGTCTATATCTTTCCCTTCAAGGGCAAACTTGATGGCTGAACGGTGTGCTGCCATTCTTTCCCTTAGGGTCCGGATCGTTTGTCCTACATAATACTTCCCGCACGGGCAAATAATAATGTAAATAATGAATTGACTTTTACATGACAGCACATGTTTGATTTTAAATTGTTTCCCTGTATGGGGATGTTTAACCGTATGTCCTGCTTCTATAAAACTACAGGTGGTACATCCTGGACATCGATAGCAGCCGGGTTTTTTGGTCCTAACATTAAATAGAGTGGGTTGACGTTTGGTGTCGACATTGGTTTTTACAACCATGTCCTTGATATTGCGATCCCTGCGGTAGCTGGGCAGGATTTTTTTATTTTGAACCACCGGTAATGATTTATCACTGGTTACTATCGGCCAGAAATCTTGAAGAGCTCTTGGTAAGCAACTGCTGGATGGGGAGAAGGTTGTTACAAAAGGGATTTTATTCTCTATCTTATTTTTATTGGCTGAAGGGTTTAATAAGGTTGTTCTGGGTGTCTTCATCACCTCTATCTTTTGTTTTTTAAGTGCAGTAACTTTATATCCCCTATCAGCAAACTTGTTAACCATGGTGTCTAAGGCTGGCTCTAACTCAGTGGGATCACTGGTTATGCGAGCCACTCTGATTAACTGGGATTTTGGAAGTCCCTTTTTCAGGGCAGGAGGGTGATTGCTGCTAGAGTGCAGTAATGTATTGCGATCCGTGGTCTTTTGGAAAACATTGGTCCTTAATGTGCCCGCTGTTTTAGAAATAGCCACATCTAGGTAATTAACCTGTGATTGACTGGCCGTAAATGTGAACTTAATTGGATTATTTAAGGCATTAATGTTATTGATGACAGTAGTTAAATGTTCCAACGTTCCCGACCACACAATCAGTAAGTCATCTATATATCTAGTATATAGAATGATGTTGTCATATATGCTGCAGTCCTGAAAAAAGAAGTAATTTTCCATCTCAAACATGTAAATGTTTGCCAATGAGGGAGACACGTTTGATCCCATCGAGCATCCAGTCAGTTGAACAAAGAATTCTGTGTTATGAATAAAATTATTTCTGGACAGGGTGTATTCAAGAAGTTCCAAAAACAAGTCGATATCCAATTTGTCAAATCTGACCCGGAATAAGAAATTTCTCATAGCAGATAACGCCTGTGAGTGAGGAATGACGGTATACAAATTGGATACATCGAGCGTACATAGGACGGTGTTAGCAGTGAGATTCTGTAGTTGGTTCATTTTGATCAATAACTGCGTGGTGTCTTTTAAGTAGTGAGGTTGCTCCATGATGTAGGGTTGCAACAAACAATCCAAAAACTTCGAGATGGCTTGGGTAAGAGATCCCCTGGCAGATATGATAGGTCTGCCAGGGGGATTGACAGAATCTTTGTGCAATTTTGGTATTGTGTATATCACAGGTATAATCGGGAACGGTTGTATTAGGGTGTCCAACACTTTCTTACTGATTTGACCTTGACGAAATGCCTCCTGCAGAATCGTATCAATTTCTTTTTTGAAGATGGGGGTCGGGTCCCCTTTAAGCTTTTTGTACGTGATGGTATCTGAGAGCATGAGGTCAAGGTTCCGAACATATTGGAGGGTGTCCTGAATCACGATGGCACCCCCCTTGTCCGCTGGGCGTATAATGATTTCAGATCTGTTGGACAAATTTTGTAGTGCTTTTCTCTCAGAGGGGTTCAGGTTGGGGGTGGGCGCTCGGGTTTGTGCATCAAATTTAGTAATGGAATTATCTACAAGTCTTGAGAATGATTTGATGGCAGGGTTGAATGATTGTGGGTCGAAGGTAGATTTAGCGTGTTTTCTCAAGAAATCATTGTGGGGATCGCTGGACACAAATTTGGAATGTTGAAAGTGCTCCTTTATGCGCATGGACCTATCAAATTTGTGCAGGTCCACCTTCCACTTGAAGTCATCGTGGTGATTGGTAGGTACGAACGATAGACCCCGATTCAACACCTGAATTTCTTCCTTCGACATGGGATGAGAGCTTAAGTTAAAAATGAGGGTTTTTTCTTGTTTGAAGGTGGCTTTGTGGATCCGGGAGTTTTGTCCTCCCCTCCGCGTATATCTTGACCGTGTAGATCCAGGTTGGATCGGGTGGCCCGGCCTAAAGGGAGTCTCTGTTGAGAGCTGTTGTCATCAGAATCCTCCTGGACAAAATCGCTATCACTGGTGTACCTTGATTGGTCCCTGTGTGTACGCGGTTTTCTGAAGTTAGATCTGCCGCGGGGTCTCTGGGGTTCCATCCCGTTAAGCCACCGGTAAACCCTGCATTCCTCATAATAAGCTTGGACATTGTTCCATTTGTTCTTTTTAAATTTTTCCAAATCAATTTTATATTGCTCCATCTGGGTTTGTAATTTTTTCCAGAGAGCAGCATTATTTTTGTCATCAATAATGGATTTATGCGCCACACGCGTCTCCGCAATCTTAGTTCTGGTAGATTCAAGGGTTTTGCCTGCTTCTTCAATAACCAAGATCATCAGATCTTGGCTACATTTGTTTAATATCGATATCCATTTCAGGCAGAACTCGGGATTGTTTCTGCCAATGGTTGGCGTATTATTGATCCTGAACCCCCGTGGAATCATGCGGTGTCTGAAATAATCAGATAAAGTGGAACCGTGTAGGAGAAAGTCAGTTTCTTTTTTTTGTAATTTATATAATACGTGATACACATCTTCTCCAGATTTGGTAGATGGAGTGTTATCAACTTGTTCTTTAAACAGCACTGCTTGGACATGCTCCTGCGAAAAGGTGTAGGTCTCATCAAGGCGCTTTTGTATATCTTGAAACGTAATGCCACCCGTGGCCATGGCTTCCATCTGTCTCCTCCAACCAAAGTGTCAGGTGCAATAAGGTGCTGTGTGCCAGGTGAGTGCTGGCTTGGTGTAGCAACTGTTGCGCTGTGATGGAAGAGATATTCCGTATATCTTGATGCAGTCACATAAAGAATTATTCAAAGGAACAAAATGTCTTAAGATGGTTCAGGTGCCCCAACACTTAGGATAAGCCGCAGCGTATCCAATACGAATAGAGAACTTGTAGTTTGGCACTCTCGGAAAAAGGGTCAGCCTGCCAGGGTGCCTTCACTATACATGAATATAGACACTGTAATCCCAAGGTTACCCTCCGGAAAGATGAGCGGCACTCGCTGGACTTGATAAATGTTTTTAAGTAGTGGAAAAAAGGTTGTCACATGTAGTCAACGTTTCAAGGCATACAAGCCTTTTTCTCAAGACGGACAATAATAAAGTGCAATAGTGATTGTGCAAAAGGAATAACAAGAATACCTGTATGTGCCGACCTTATATGCCAGAGGTGCACTCGTGTAGCCGCAGTTCCCCGGGACCAGTGCGCCCCACTTCCGGGGGAGTGTCCCAGCTTCGGAGTCCCCGTGACGTCAGGCCGCACCTCCATGGGTGGGCGGTGATCTGCTTACGTCTCCTGCTAGACTCGCAACCCGGCTGGGGTGCACACACCAGGGGATTTCAGGCTGTGAATAAAATAAGACCAATGAGCTTACATTGGATAAAATGTGAAAAAGATATGTTAAAAAACATGTGTTAAAAAACTGGCATATAGGGTGGGGAGGACAAAACTCCCGGATCCACAAAGCCACCTTCAAACAAGAAAAAACCCTCATTTTTAACTTAAGCTCTCATCCCATGTCGAAGGAAGAAATTCAGGTGTTGAATCGGGGTCTATCGTTCGTACCTACCAATCACCACGATGACTTCAAGTGGAAGGTGGACCTGCACAAATTTGATAGGTCCATGCGCATAAAGGAGCACTTTCAACATTCCAAATTTGTGTCCAGCGATCCCCACAATGATTTCTTGAGAAAACACGCTAAATCTACCTTCGACCCACAATCATTCAACCCTGCCATCAAATCATTCTCAAGACTTGTAGATAATTCCATTACTAAATTTGATGCACAAACCCGAGCGCCCACCCCCAACCTGAACCCCTCTGAGAGAAAAGCACTACAAAATTTGTCCAACAGATCTGAAATCATTATACGCCCAGCGGACAAGGGGGGTGCCATCGTGATTCAGGACACCCTCCAATATGTTCGGAACCTTGACCTCATGCTCTCAGATACCATCACGTACAAAAAGCTTAAAGGGGACCCGACCCCCATCTTCAAAAAAGAAATTGATACGATTCTGCAGGAGGCATTTCGTCAAGGTCAAATCAGTAAGAAAGTGTTGGACACCCTAATACAACCGTTCCCGATTATACCTGTGATATACACAATACCAAAATTGCATAAAGATTCTGTCAATCCCCCTGGCAGACCTATCATATCTGCCAGGGGATCTCTTACCCAAGCCATCTCGAAGTTTTTGGATTGTTTGTTGCAACCCTACATCATGGAGCAACCTCACTACTTAAAAGACACCACACAGTTATTGATCAAATTGAACCAACTACAGAATCTCACTGCTAACACCGTCCTATGTACGCTCGATGTATCCAATTTGTATACCGTCATTCCTCACTCACAGGCGTTATCTGCTATGAGAAATTTCTTATTCCGGGTCAGATTTGACAAATTGGATATCGACTTGTTTTTGGAACTTCTTGAATACACCCTGTCCAGAAATTATTTTATTCATAACACAGAATTCTTTGTTCAACTGACTGGATGCTCGATGGGATCAAACGTGTCTCCCTCATTGGCAAACATTTACATGTTTGAGATGGAAAATGACTACTTTTTTCAGGACTGCAGCATATATGACAACATCATTCTATATACTAGATATATAGATGACTTACTGATTGTGTGGTCGGGAACGTTGGAACATTTAACTACTGTCATCAATAACATTAATGCCTTAAATAATCCAATTAAGTTCACATTTACGACCAGTCAATCACAGGTTAATTACCTGGATGTGGCTATTTCTAAAACAGCGGGCACATTAAGGACCAATGTTTTCCAAAAGACCACGGATCGCAATACATTACTGCACTCAAAAGATAGAGGTGATGAAGACACCCAGAACCACCTTATTAAACCCTTCAGCCAATAAAAATAAGATAGAGAATAAAATCCCTTTTGTAACAACCTTCTCCCCATCCAGCAGTTGCTTACCAAGAGCTCTTCAAGATTTCTGGCCGATAGTAACCAGTGATAAATCATTACCGGTGTTTCAAAATAAAAAAATCCTGCCCAGCTACCGCAGGGATCGCAATATCAAGGACATGGTTGTAAAAACCAATGTCGACACCAAACGTCAACCCACTCTATTTAATGTTAGGACCAAAAAACCCGGCTGCTATCGATGTCCAGGATGTACCACCTGTAGTTTTATAAAAGCAGGACATACGCTTAAACATCCCCATACAGGGAAACAATTTAAAATCAAACATGTGCTGTCATGTAAAAGTCAATTCATTATTTACATTATTATTTGCCCGTGCGGGAAGTATTATGTAGGACAAACAATCAGGACCCTAAGGGAAAGAATGGCAGCACACCGTTCAGCCATCAAGTTTGCCCTTGAAGGGAAAGATATAGACCAGCCTGTGGCTAAACATTTTAAGGAATTTCGCCACTCATTATCCCATTTTAAATGTAAGATCATTGATCACATTCCTCCCCTTGCCCGCGGTGGAGATCGACACAAACTATTAACTCAAAGGGAATCCGAATGGATTTTTAAGCTAAATACTTTAGCTCCCAACGGGCTAAATGAAAAAATCTCGTGGGGTGCGTTTATGTGATTTAGCAGGTACGATTCAAGGTGCACCATTGGTCAAATATGGGATCCTGGTTTTAAATATATAACCAGGGGCCCCATGCGTTATTTTATCATTTAAAGCGGTTCTATGACATAAAGCAGAATTGATATGCTATATCTGATATGACCATTGGCGCTTCTGTTTCCTCGATTTTATGTTTCTCTTTTTTGCTATATCTGTATGTATATGACAGCACTTTTGCACTGCGTGACGCACCCTATATGCCAGTTTTTTAACACATGTTTTTTAACATATCTTTTCACATTTTATCCAATGTAAGCTCATTGGTCTTATTTTATTCACAGCCTGAAATCCCCCGGTGTGTGCACCCCAGCCGGGTTGCGAGTCTAGCAGGAGACGTAAGCAGATCACCGCCCACCCACGGAGGTGCGGCCTGACGTCACGGGGACTCCGAAGCTGGGACACTCCCCCGGAAGTGGGGCGCACTGGTCCCGGGGAACTGCGGCTACACGAGTGCACCTCTGGCATATAAGGTCGGCACATACAGGTATTCTTGTTATTCCTTTTGCACAATCACTATTGCACTTTATTATTGTCCGTCTTGAGAAAAAGACTTGTATGCCTTGAAACGTTGACTACATGTGACAACCTTTTTTCCACTACTTAAAAACATTTATCAAGTCCAGCGAGTGCCGCTCATCTTTCCGGAGGGTAACCTTGGGATTACAGTATATATATATATATATATATATCAGGAATTAGAGAGCGCTTAACGTACCAAAATATACCTGTGTAGGGCTTAAGAGTGCAACGTATCGATCACTTTCTTCAACCAATCAACTAGGGCACGGGTAAATGTTTAACTGATACCTTGGTCCAATTTAAAAACGACTGTCCAATATAGTTTATCCAGTCCAACCAAGCGATTTTACATGTCTGAAATGAGTACCAATCTATCAATAATACATTAGAAGCAGAATCCAAAGGTCCCTATACAAAGTACCAGGGGGATTACATACCTACTGTCCGCTGGTTAAATGAATATGAGACAGTATGGAGTGGAGAATCACAGTTCAAATTCTGTGAATAATACAAATATAGTCTGATTACAACAATTTCATTTAAAAGGCTCAATATCAGACCTATAAGATGTTAATTCTGATATTATAGGCAATAAAGATTTGTTTCCTGCGATATTATGGCAACATACGCATTATAGCTTAATATAGACAAATCTAATGCCAAGCAATAGGGTTTTTACACTGATGACATTGTAGCTTTAAATGGACACTTCCTACAAACAATGTATCTATGGTGTGCTGACCTTGGATACACATATCAGAATCATAATGACAATAATAGCCCCATAAAATGGGTTTAACATGAATGGTTTAACAGGATTTAAAGTACTTTTGGTCAAACACCACATCACAAACTCTTACCTGATCCGTGTGGAGCAAATATATATATATGAGAGAGAGAGCAAACTCTTGTATCGCGCCATGACAATTGAAGTCATTGTGTGGGGGCTGCCTACCTCACAAGATCCCCTCTTGGATGGGGGATATGGGAAAATATGGAATACAATTGTGAGTTGGCGCCCCTAGTATTGATCTTCACAATTAGATCGATCAAGCCTTAGGTTAATACAGTAAAAAAGTCCATGTAATTTCAAATGTTTATTAAAAAGTCTCTTATTCCACACAGTGGTGACAATTGATCCAGATCTTTGTGGTTTTCATTGAGACATTTCAAATACTTGATAACAGCAGAAGATGATACCCAATGCGTTTCATCCCTTAATGGGACTTCATCAGAGATTAACATACTCGTACAATACTTATTCAGCTAAACATTTCATAATTTTTTTCACATGAAGAGAAGAAAGACATCAGGGGAGAAGGTGGAAACAGGTGAACAGAAGTAGAACAGCAAACAAATGAACCATTAACCATGGTATACAGTTGTACGATCAATTACAAACCAGATCACAAGAATTTATTAAGGCAGCTTTCACAAGAGGAAACAATTCTTAATAGGGTGGTAAGTGGGTCCTTGGAACAGTGAAGCACCTAGTAAAGGATAATACATAAAGTATCCTTAGAGGATCATATACACGGTGATTAACAATATTCAACTACTCTAATGAGAAAATTGTTTTTCCACTCAAAAGAGGTTGGTTATTACGCCCAATGTAGAAGGCAAAGTTTCTATTGTACTCCGTTTACTCAGCGGAAAAAATGGAAGATGCATGGTTCGGCACTCAGTCCCTCATTTTCGTGAATTGCCTTGGTGCCTTCCTAGATGCTCCTGATGTGGAGTGTTATAGATAGTAGCATGGATCAGCGGCACTCATAGGAGTTTTAATAAACGTATTCAGGGTTTTCACTGATAACTGAATGGCATTCCACACCGGAATAAGTTTATTAAAAGTCCTATTGAGTGCCGCTGGTTTTCGGTACATGGTAATTCCTCCTTAGGTGATGAAACCAAGGGACCCTCTGGACCACCACCTCACCAAACTGGTTGAAGTTGAAGGTCCAAATGTATCTGATTCCCACTGCTGTCGCTTAGATTAGTCATACAGCTACCTTGGTACAAACTTTTGGACTATCTCTGGGTTAGCCAACACTAGTCCTCGAGAGCTACCAACAGTGCATGTTTTGCAGGTCTCCTCACAGAATCACAAGTGAGCTCATTAGCTCCATCTGTGGATCTTTTAAAATGTGTCAGTGATTAATGAGTGCAGCTGTGCAGCAGCTAGGTTGTCTGGAAAATGTGAACTGTTGGTAGCTCTCGAGGGCTAGGGTTGGCTACCACTGGCCTATCTAAATGAAAACAATTTTGTGAGCTGTGAATTGATCAAAATTGAAAAGAAATTAGTTGAAACTAACGTTGAGGTTGATAATACTTTAGGAGCAAAAACAGGCCCAAGTTCTGTTATTTTTAGCATTTTTTTCAAACAAATCCAGATCCAAAACCCGAAAAAAAGGTTGGCACACATTCCTAATATTTACTATGTTTGGTACTCACTATTCCCTACTCTAGAAGCAGCTGTTCAGAAACCAGCTCACCTTAATGCCAGATTACTATCCATCAGTTAACCCTTTAAAAGGCAATTGAAAAAGGTGGTAGTGATCAGCCTGTGGAACTCCACTTTTATGAATATAAACATCCACTAAATACACTTTAATACTGTATGATTGATCAAGTGCCATCCTGGCACCCGGGGCCCCAATGAGCAATTGGGCCGCATCCATTGTATATAAATTAATCTGACTATTATGCTATCTGTGTACACTACATAGAAACATAGAAACATAGAAACATAGAATTTGACGGCAGATAAGAACCATTTGGCCCATCTAGTCTGCCCCTTTTTTACCCTTTAGGTAAACTCAACCCTTTTTAATCCTTATTTCTTTGTAAGGATATTCATATGCCTATCCCAAGCATGTTTAAATTGTTCTACTGTCTTAGCCTCTACCACCTCTGATGGGAGGCTATTCCACTTATCCACTACCCTTTCTGTGAAGTAATTCTTTCTAACATTTCCCCTGAACCTACCTCCCTCCAGTTTCAGTGCATGTCCTCGTGTTTTATTACTTTTTTTCCTTTAAAGAAAATTTCCCACCTGTACTATGTTAAAACCCTTGATATATTTGAAGATTTCTATCATGTCCCCCCTTTCCCTTCTCTGCTCCAAACTATACATGTTAAGATCTTTTAGTCTATCCAGGTAAGTTTTGTGATGTAGGCCATGAACCATTTTAGTTGCCCTTCTTTGTACACTCTCCAATGTATTTATATCCTTCTGAAGATATGGCCTCCAGAACTGGACACAGTATTCCAGATGAGGTCGTACCAATGACCTATAAAGTGGCATTATTACGTCTTTTTTTCTGCTACTGATTCCTCTCCCTATGCAACCAAGCATCTGACTAGCCTTCCTCATTGCTTTGTTACATTGCCTCCCTGCCTTTAAGTCACTTGAAATAGTGACTCCTAGATCTCTTTCCTCCTCAGTAGTTTCCATTATAGTACCCTTAATACTATATTGAGCCTTTGGGTTTTTGAGTCCCAAGTGCATAATTTTGCATTTTTTAGCATTAAACTGTAGTTGCCATTCTCTTGACCAATTCTTAAGTTTACTTAGATCATCAGTCATTTGATTTACCCCTCCTGGTGTGTCTACTCTGTTGCATATCTTTGTATCATCTGCAAAAAGGCATACTTTCCCTTCAATACCATTTGCAATGTCACTAACAAAGATATTAAAGAGCACTGGTCCAAGTACAGATCCCTGGGGTACTCCACTGGTAACATGTCCCTCCATAGAATGCACTCCATTTACGACAACTGTCTGTTTCCTATCCTGCAACCAGGTTCTTATCCATTTAATTGTTTTATAATCCAATCCCACACTTTCAAGTTTATTTAGCAGCCTGCGATGTGGGACAGTGTCAAATGCCTTACTAAAGTCTAGATATGCCACATCTACAGCCCCCCCTTCATCTAGTATTTTGGTCACGGAGTCAAAAAAGTCAATGAGACTTGTTTGGCATGATCTCCCTGCAGTAAAACCATGCTGTTTTGGATCCTGTAAGTTGTTTAATTTAAGATATTCCACTATTCTTTCTTTTAATAGTGTTTCCATTATTTTCCCTACTACTGATGTAAGGCTCACTGGTCTGTAGTTACTTGCTTCTTCTTTGCTTCCGCTTTTGTGCAGTGGAACTACATTTGCTTTTCTCCAGTCCTCTGGAACTGCACCTGTATCTAGTGACTGGTTGAATAAATCTGTTAATGGCGCTACCAACACATCTTTTAGTTCTTTTAGTATCCTTGGATGCACTCCGTCTGGCCCCATTGATTTATCCACTTTCAGTCTTGAAAGTTCTGTTAGGACTTTCTCCCTAGTAAATGTACCTCCATCTACCTTATTTTTATGAATGTCCTTGCAACTTAACTGTGGTCCCTTCCCTTCTCCTTCTATAGTGAATACAGAGCAAAAGTAATTATTTAGATGATCTGCAATTGCCTTGTCTCCCTCCACTAAATTCTCAGTGTCTGTCCGCAGTCTTATTATTCCTCCATTTGATTTTCTCCTTTCATTTATATACTTAAAAAAAGTTTTGTTTCCTTTATCTACCGACTGAGCCATTTTCTCCTCAGCTTGTGCCTTGGCACGCCTGATCACTTTCTTAGCCTCTTTGCGTCTGGCAAGATACACTTCTTTGTCATTATTATTTTGAGTCTGCTTGTATGTCCTAAAGGCCATCTTTTTTGCTTTTACACTAGTTGATACCTCTTTTGTAAACCACACTGGCTTCCTTTTCCTGGTACTTTTCTTAACCCTTTTGATACAAAGGTCCGTTGCCTTTAGTATTGCACTTTTTAATTTTCTCCACCTCTCCTGCACTCCTTTCAAGTTTGTCCAATCCGCTAATGAGTCGCTTAAACATCTCCCCATTTTTGCAAAGTCAGCCTTCCTAAAATCCAACACCTTAGTTTTTGTGTGACTGGAGTTGGACCCTGCCTTGATACTAAACCATACTGCTTGATGATCACTGGATCCCAGGTTCTCACCCACATATATGTCTGATATCCTGTCACCATTTGTGAGTATTAAATCTAATATTGAGTCTTTGCGAGTAGGCTCCCTCACCAATTGCTTGAGAGAGGCTCCCTGTAGGGAATTTAGAAATTTGCCACTTGTAGATGATCTTGCAAAAGACTCCTCCCAATTCACATCAGGTAGATTAAAGTCTCCCATGATTATGACTTCTCCCTTTAAAGCCATTTTAGTGACATCAAGCAATAGGCTCCTGTCCAAATCCTGCCCCTGGCCTGGTGGCCTATAGATGACCCCAGTACGAATAATGTCCTTCTCCCCCATTTCTATGGTCACCCAAAGGGCCTCAGTTTTTTCTTCAATGTTTTGTATTAAAGTAGCATTTATGTTTTTCTTGACATACATTGCTACCCCTCCTCCGATTCTTCCCATTCTGTCCTTCCTAAATAAATTGTATCCTGGTATAGCTACGTCCCAGCCATGGTTCTCATTCCACCATGTCTCTGTGATAGCCACAATGTCTAGGTCATCCCTTGTCATTATTGCGATTAGATCAGGAATTTTGTCTCCTAGGCTTCTAGCATTTGCACACATAGTTTTAAAAATTTTGTCTGTGCATCTGTTATTCCTAGCCATGTTCATACAGTACAAAATCGAAATCTAAAGTTGAAATTACCTGTTTGATGATGTTGTTCAATGTCTGTTTATATTTTTTTTACTGTTCAGAAAAGCTGCAGGTCACTAATTCTAAGAATATAGTGAGTCTGTTCAGGTCAGGCTACACCTGAACACTAATGGCCAAATGGTCAAAGGAGATAATTTGCACTGTGTTTGAGTAGACATCAGGCAGAATGCAACACTAAACTATACTTCACTGAACAACTTCACCAAACAAGAAATAACAATTACAAACAATTCATTAAATCTGAACTTTTCAAATCATACAAGAGTTTGCATAACACAGAAATAAAGAGAGCATATTGGAGATGAATTACATACTCTTGAGGAATCAATGCAGTCCATGTGTGTTTTTGTTGATTTGTAGTTGTTTGCCTTCAGTTTTCCTTCGGTGTAACGCAGGTATAACGCTCGTAGTTATGACTCTGTTTTCCCACTTTAAAACGGTCCACTTCAATACAGGGCCACAGCTAAACTATGGCCACAGCCTATCCGGCCACAGCCGTATGCAATGAGAACTAATATACTCTAACAATGCCTTCTTTCCAATTTCCAATAATTGGAATCTACACCCTCAGTCCCCACCCCCTGCTATACAGAGCAATAAAAGTGGCTTACAAAAACAGTTCTGGCATTCCAGGATACTATATCTCTTTACTACGGTAGTAGAGCTCATTAGCGTTTTCTTAATCTCCTTATATATAGGATTGATAGATTTAATATTATACTGCTATATAATTGACTGTGTGTAGTCACTATGGTGCTATATTTAGATAAGATTATATATGTAACTTCTAACATGTAAGATTTTTAGCATACAGGATATCTATGCATTTAGCACTTTGTTTTTAATCTTAATGTTGTATTGTTTAACAATAGTCTCTTGAGATGCCATTTATGTGTTTACACTTTTTGCTAGGTGATGGGTGTAACACACAGGAGATGCACATTCTATAACGTCATCCAACAAGCGTCCTCCAGCCGGGGCGTGCAGTTGCGCTTCCGGGCATGGACAAAATTCACTTGGTGCTCACATTACTTAAGGTAAGCTTTATTCATGTACTGCTATGCCTTGACGAAAGTGCCGCACTATTAAAAAGGGCACTGAAACATTGCCAAATCAAATTTTTTAATACAGGTTAAAAATTTGTATGAATATAAAGGGAGACATAGCAGATACAGTATAGGCATAGAGAAAATGTCTGTCTTCATACAAGAGTTATACTCTACCAGTGGCGTAAGTTTGTCACAATTGCCAATTGAGGCAAGATATATATTGGTGCCCCCCCCCCACCACACACACATACATACACATGTGTCTGTTCTGAAATATTTGTGTTTAATACACACATACACACACACACACATATATATATATATATAGAGAGAGAGAGAGAGAGAGAGAGAACACATATATACAGTATTTCAGAACTCAGCTATAGAAGGGATATCAATGGCTTTCATTAACTGATTTAAACTAATTGGGGAGGAGAGGTGCCCCCTTGGCAGCAGGAGCCCGGCGGCAGATGACTCCATTGCCTCCCAGAGTTCTGCCCCTGTACTCTACAAGATAAAGCCACCTCAGTTTATATAACTCTATGGAAGAATGGGGGAAACAGTATACTTAATTACCATTTAAGCAGGAGGTACTTTGTAGCATGATCATGGGATTGTTTTTATGATTGACACTATGTCGCTGGCTGACTAGCCACTGCCCTGCCGGAGCTTGCATACAGCAGACATTTTATAGACAAATTTTAAAAGTTTGTACAGTGCTTGATTGTTCGACGTGGCCCTTTGAGCTGCTGGGACCAATACAACGCAAACCTCCTGCACCCTCCTTTGCCTTGTGAACCATACACCCTGCATTTATTATAGATACTCAACTGAGTTCAAAGGAAATTTGATTTCAATGTATATTACACAATAGTAACATCCATTGTACAGTATAGAATTCTATTCTGACATTTATTCCCATATTGTAGTTTACCTATTGTTCCAAAAGGAACCACTGAGATCTACAATAACAGCAGTCAGCACCCAACACACTCATTAATTAATAATAGCTCCTTTGCTGCTTCGCCATTGGGACATCTGTACCAGAAATTTAAGCAATGGTTATAACCATTAGGAATGTTAAGTTAATGCATTTTTGACAGCTTCTCAAGTTTTCTTTGGAATAAAAACATATTGTGCAGATGCTGAAAATATTCTATGATGTCTACTAAAACCATAACATGTAATCTTGCAGTTATGGTACAGTATGTACATTTTTCTGAAAAAGCAAAAATGTAACATTTGATGTACCATATATTCAACAGTATGGTAACCAGACCACAGGTGCACATCCATTAAAGAACTAACTTGGAACCACTGTGCAAATCTGAATTATTCCATATTTAACCACATCTTACAAAGTTAATTTTAAAAAGTTCTGCATTTAGAAAGTGTTTGTTTTCTTCTGTTTCTAATTGTAATCTCCATATCAATAAAGGATGTTTTCTGCAAAAGGACTACAAAATACATATGCAATCTGATTTTTCACACATTTTCGTAAATAATATGCAACAATATATACATTTGTTTTTTTCAAACTATTGATTTAAAAGTGGTGCAGTGGCAGGAGTAGCATCTGTGACAGTGTTATCTTTTTTCCTACGGGAACAAAAAAACATAAGGATTACGTGAGGCTGTTGTCATTCGAAGGAAATGCTGCAACTTTATCAAGACAGCATCCATCTGTTCATATTGTCGTTAAAGATATCTTTCAAAGGAAAGTTTGTTGGCATTGAGAGATAGATTTAAGGTGAATTGCAAGAACCGAGATTTATCCATGAACAAATCAAGTTAATTTTGTACTTATTCACATACCCCATTAAGCAGGTGAAATCTTTTCTGTCTAATATTATAATATATGTAGCAGTTTAGTCTTAGAATGAAATAATCTATAACATTTTGACACATTTCTAGGATAGTTATAATTTTTTTACAAAATAGCAGCCTGCATGAGCACCCTGCCCTATACAAATGATTTTGTAATCATCGCAAAATCTTCAATGAATAATATTCAGTAGCAGCCAACCTTAGTACTAAAATATTTGTACTTATGTAGCAATTGGTACAATACCTGACACCTAATGCTGGTGTCCATTTACTGCAGCATTCTAAGAAAACACATTTTACTGTGGGGTTAATCCAATTCCACACAATGATCTTGCAGGTGTAAGTCAGCGCGGCAGCATTGGCACTTTATGGCTTCCCAGATACAGTAAGTGCTTGCTGCCTCATAGGGCTCAGATCACTGTTGTGGAAAGTCCAGCTATCCACAGACCACAGACCACAAAGGGTACTACGAGTTCAGGTGTCATTGTCAGCGTAACAATGCTGCGGGAACAGCACACCAGACCTTTCACATAAGAATAGGATTGACCCCTGTATCTTGAAAGTTTTTTTTCTCAAAGTGCTTTCTTAACTACATTTTAAAAGTAACATTATCTAGCACCCAGTGACAGATGTTATGGCATTTAAGTTTGGTAGCCGTGTGGGATGCTGGCTGAACTTGGATGTATTATTAATTGGGCAATCATTTAAGAGGAGAAATCAAGCAGTCCAAATAGTTGCCATTTTAAACAAATGGCCTAGTTCGACTGACAACCCGCAGCACCGCCAAATTCAGATGCTATTTTATCTGGCCTCAAATGCCATTTTAAGCAGAAAATATAATTAAAGTGAACAGAAATGACCCAATTGATCCAAGTGAAATGGCCTTTCCCTGTTATAAGAACACACGGTTTACTAGAGGATTGGCTAAAACATACACACAAAATGTAAAAAAGCTTTCAAATTTATAACCCCGCTTTTACAATTTTATTAAATACAATCTTCTGCCATGCTTTAGCCCAATGGAAATCTTCTTGTAGAAATCACAATGATGAAAAATGAATTAAAATAAAACAATTAACAAGAAATATGATTGAAAGATAGAGGTCCCAAATGTTTTATAGATAAAGAAAGCATGTTGTGCATTAGTTTATGAACAAGGCAGTTAAAAGTGGAGTGTGGTGTGCAGAATGGTACAGTATGTACTGAAAGTGGAGGTGTTGGGATTTGTAAGTTCATAGAAAATATATTGTATAGATTCCAGCTATGAGTCCAGCTATGATTCATTAGAAGCAGTGTGTGAAAGCATTAAGTGCTAATACTATAGAATAAAATAGCATATTCAAAAAAAATTAAGACCTATTCAGTTATGTCCAATATGTTTTGCCTTAAAGTGCAGGCATGGAATATGTACAAAATGGTCTGAAATGCTCCCTGCTGATGGTACACTATCTGGTTGATCGTTTGATGATGATGACACTACAATGTTGATATCAGAACTGTATCTTGTCACAAGGTTGATATCCTCAAACTGTTCACAGGTTTACAGTGTTGTCATCACAAATTTTGCCATGTGAATTTTGACAGAATGAGGATGCTGACAGATATGTGCTGATGGGTAAGGGTTAGGCTGCAGGAGAGGTTAGATTATGTTGGGGTTGGGGAATTAGAGTCCAGAGGGAGGTTTAATATTAGGGATTATTGTTTTTAGATAGCAGGAGAAATATGTTTCCCGTAATGATGGAGCATCACAAGTCCATTCCAGAACCAAGGAGAAGGTGCACAGATAAATGAAATGTCCCTAGTTGGTGCTGTTTCATATATATCACTGGTGTTCCTCACTTGTCTGGCAATACAGTTAGTCTTAATGAACTTAGCTATGCTGTCCCAAGAGACAATTAAGGAATTTCACTGATATATTAAGTTCTTGGTAGTTTTACAATGTTTTCAATCTAAACTGTCTTTATAATTGATACTTTACAATTCCTTTGCAAGACTGTATTGCTGTGAACAACTTAACTACTACTTATCTAATCAAGTATCTGTGTTACGCAGGGTATTACCAGCCAACCGTTTTGGCCCCTGGCTGTCCTGTGTTCCTCCTGTGACATAGGCGTCACAAATAACAGCCTAGTCCAAAGGGGTAGATTAGTTTCACCCCAACCCCAGTGCCACCTGGTCTTGTGGGTGACAAGGCTGCTACAGGAGGCAGGGACACCACAAGAGTACCTGGCTGTGGCACACATGCCTACGGTAAAGTTAACTACAGCAACAATGCAGAAAGGTGACACAAAATAACCACTAATACTGTGTGTAACAATACACAAGATGGAACTGGAACCAGAAATACCAAAAGGACAATAATTGCAACAATGCAAAAGAATGGTACAGAAAGATGTCAATCATGCAAATAACCCCTGGTTATCTGGAAGATGACATGAGCAGGAAGCACAGGAGTTGAGCAGGCTGACAGGCTTTGGCAAGGACCTGAAGCAGGCAGACTGAGGCACAGCACAAGGAGGCACACAGAACGCTGGATGCAGGAGCCTAGGAAACGGAAACACTCTGGAAATTTCTCCAAGGAGCACAGAACTATAACTGGTGTCTGTTCCAAGCAGACGCTGGCTATTTATTCAAAATTGGTGCCCTCCCCCCCCCCGGCAGATGACATCAGGCGGAAGTTCGGGACATTGCAGAGCAATGCCCCAACGCTAAGCCGCCGTCAATCACCCGGCAGAGGCATGGGGCAACGTCTCCCCACCTGAAGAAAAGCAGGGCAGTGATCGCCATCCACCGCCAGCCCCTGTACCCCCAGCCACTGCAGCAGATAAAGCAGTGATGGGAAGGGAGGGGCCAGTCTTTTATAGCTTCTTATGGGGCATTAACATGGCAAGATTAAGCTTAATTTTCAATCAATCTGGCTTAAAAATGAATCACAAATCACTCAGTGTGTATGCCTCATAGCATCACTGTTGGCTGGCTAGATAATTCAAGCCTGCAGTATATGCTGTATCTAGTCAACACCAGTGATCTTTCACCAGAGAACATTGGCCATGGCAGATTGCTCAGCACACATCGCTGGTGCATCTGTACTGAGTGATCTGTGCTTAACTAGATCGCTCAGTAAAAAGGCACAGTTGCCCCATGTGTATGTGACATAAGCATTGACAAAAGAATAATGCTGTAGGCTTTGAAAGTCAGAATCAGGGTTAGCAGTGGTGGGCTGGGCCAGGGTGCCATGTGCCCCCAGGCCGCTTTACCAATTAGTGCCGTGGGTCACCTTAAATACTAAAAAGGGCCCTGTAATTTGGTGCCCTCACATGATTACTAGAATAAAATATGTCAGTGACACCCACCAAAGCTGATCAGCAATGGGGTACATGAGGGACACTAGTATGAGGCCATATGATTTTGAAGGGCCACTGTTACTCAGGATCCCTTAATATTGTATGATGGCCTCCCATGCTAATGGAGCACTACTTAGAGAAAAAGTAAAGATAATCTCAATTTCAGTGTCAATGGGGGGAATAATACTCATGTGCATATGAAAGACTTTTCATCTTGATAATGATGCAATTGTCTCCTTTGTAAAGCACAATGGAATATGCAATATGAATAAGAAACTATTAATAAAGAAAATAAATAAATTGCAGAATAACATAAGGGTGCTTCATTATTATCTGGCAGGTCCATCATAACAAACATGAATTGTAGTCTCATTTCTGAGTGAGCCATCCAGTTTGTTGAGACTTTCTGGACCACGGGACATTGAGAAAACTATTCATTTTCAATAGATTAATGAGAATTGGCAACACAGTGTTGTGGCCTATAATGTGCACTGGAGGCACAGTGTGGCATTTATTGTGAAAAGGAAACAGAATGTAGCACACTGTATGAATAGGCAGTACATATAATGTGAAATGTGTGCACATTGTGGCATATGATGAGAGCTACAGTAGGAGCATGATGTGGCATAAGATTTATTTCAAACTTTTAAATATTATAATTCCTAAAAATTACAGTGTATATTTTAGAAACAATATCAGTATTTAGATAGAAATGTAAACAATAGTTTTCAAGAATCAAACTTTTCTTTATTGGCCCTGGGCACCATCACCCTTAGCTACGTGCAGTGGCAATGTATTATTCTTTGAGTAGAAAGTATTGTATGTAAAACACAATTAGCTATTTGTGAAATCTACTGTAGTATGTTGTGAAAATAGATAAAATTGTCATAGCTTTGTAAGGTCTAATTTTAATGCAAATACATGGCAGCACAATTGTTTAACCCTTTGAGTGTCAACATCGCTTTGAGAGATTTTCAAAATATCCGCTAAAAATGTCAGGATCACTCATTTATTATATAACTTCAAATAAAAAAAATGTTGTTTATATATATATATATATATATATATATATACATATATATATATATATATATATATATATATATATATGTGTGTGTGTGTGTGTGTGTGTGTGTGTGTGGAAGTACCTGCACTCGCACACACCTAAGGTAACGTTTATGGGGTGACCCAAGGTCACACCTTGGTATGCCAAATACACAGTCCAAATTCCCTAAGCAGGGAATAACAGAACACACTCTAAATTGTAAAAAACATTTTGTATTTTATTGAAATTACAAAAAAAAGAGAAAAAAAAACATGCCAAGTGATGCTTAAGGACCATAACAATAACTCCTCCGACATTTCAATCCAGCTTCGTGGATCTTTGTCAAGGAGATTATCACCAGAGATAAGGTAAAAAAAAGAGCTGAGTCAAAAATGGAGCCACCAGTATAGAGGTCTATCCGCAACAATAGTCAGAGACCTACTAGTCTGCTGCCCCGTCCCAGGTTTATATACCCAAAAAGGGTACCAAAAACAAATAGAGAGAGCCTTTCCATGTCTGACAATTTGTCAGGTGCGCAGGACGTCACTTTTGGGCCAGGACTTCCGGTCTATGGATGCAAGCGGCCGCCCGGCTTCCGCCGGGTGACAAGCAAGCCGTTACCATAGTACTCAGTCATCCTGCCCGTATTGAAAGTTTGCAGCTTGGATACGGCTTACGTATATAAGCAAACCCTCATCCTGCATTCTATCGGTGCTAGTATGCTCGTGCGTGGCTATATACTATATTGTACTATAGTCTGCAAGACATAGATTACCGCTTACGGCAATGTAGTCTATCAAATTACAGCATATGGATAATGAAAGAGATGGGGATATAGAAGTGCATGTGCGTACACTAATAAGAAAAAGAGAAAGGCAGAATCAGTATCATATAGCTTTAAGAAGTGCCCAGAACTTATTAAATATCTCAGATGTCTATATAGGCACAGGATATGGGCTAGTTGAGTAAAATCTAATAGGCGGCACGGGTATTACTGGGATTAAGAGGTAACACAATCAACACAAAACACACTTAAATTCAATGACAGTGCATATGTAAGAAATTGTAAAAATCATACTGAAAATATGAAAAATCATGAAAAATTATTATTATTATTATTATTATTATTATTATTATTATTATTATTATTATTATTATTATCATACTGTCCAATCCCAAAAAAAATAAAAAGGTAATGATTGTAAAAATAATGATATGGAGCAAAAAACTACAGAAAAGGTTGAAAAATTATTTCCAAAATTTAGAAAAATACATGATGATATTCAAACTGGACAAAAGAAGTATGAAAAAATCTGAAACATTAGGAAAATTTAGAAAAACCATGGTCTGTCCCAATCTTGTCCATGGACCCTACGAGTGGGGGTAACGTGTGAAGTTCATCTGTCGTCCTTAGAGGGGAAGTATACAGATAATGTCCAACAAGGATATAGAGTCACGATCTAATTGCAATGGGAATGATGTCCCATGGTCATGGGGTCATAGGTCATTTCAAGAAGATGTGAAATGAGAAAAAGAAAGGATGTCCTGTATCGGTGCACCAAGATAAGAAATAAAATATAACTTTTATTATTCTCTTTAAAGAACTGCGAGATAACATTACATATAATAACAAACAAGGGTGGGGTGTAACACACTTTAAAACCAAGGTGGCAGGCAGACGCTTGTAGTTGGGTATAGTGTATGTACTGATTTCACTTAGAACGGTGTGCTCTTGGTCCGTACAGAATTAACTGATAGACCCACTATTGATACTGGTAATATGAGCGGGTTAATAAACCTCTTTAATGGATGCTCTGATTACCGCAATATCGCTTGTGCCAGCTGGGTTAAAGCATCAGTGGGAACGTGGTGGCAGGATGGCAGGGGATTAACATACACTTGAATTACACAGTGTATAATCCCTTTCTTAGCCACTGTCCCTAGTGCTGTTCGCATACTGTGGACACACTCAATCAGATAGAAAAGTGATCTCCCATCGGCTAGAATGCCTGCCTAGTAGGGGAGTCTGTGTGGGTAATTTCACTGTGCTAGTCCCGTGGAGTCGCCTCCAAAAGGACCTAGCTGGCTGCAGTGAACGCCCTTAGAAGGGCTATAGCGATAGGGCTCTAGTTCTACAAATAACACATCAATATGAAAAATAATAAACAACTACAAACATCTGCCCGCGCACCGCAAGCCAGCACGCGCTTCGCAGATTGCAATGACATTGGAATGAACATGTGATCTTAATTCAATGAATACTATTTATAATGCTATTATTTTTGTAACCACATTGCATCTTCCTTTCTTCCTCACTTGTTCACAATACTTTGAATGTATATATTTATTTTAAAAAAAAGTTGGAAATAAATATTCCCTCATTTACAAAAAAAATCATTTTTTTTAGTTAATTAAAATAAAACTAGTTTTCACTGTTACTTAGAACTGCATGTTACAATTACTTTTCACCTGCAGATTACAATTACTTTTCACAAGCTATAAGAGAACACTTTAATGTTCATGTTTATTTTTTTGCGCAATCAGTTTTTTATTAAGACAAATAGCAGGTATACAATTTGACATAAACATTAGCAAATGGACAATACAACATAACAGCACTATTATTTCAAGTCCTGAAGGCATATATAGAAAATGAGATGAGGGAAATAAAAGAGGAGAACTAGAAGAAAAGGAAAACAAGAGAGAATATCAGTGTCTTTCAGTATTCACAGAACAACTGTAGGGAAGGGTGAGGTAAAATAAGTAGCATAATCTGCAGATTCCTTGAACCATGAATAACAGGTGTCATTAAAAGCAGAATAAGGTAATTTAGATGATTAGGTAAGATCTCCCATAAACATGTAGTGGTCCACTCTCTGGAACCACCGGGAGATAGAGGGATGGGTTGAGGATCACCAAAACCATGGTATTTTTGCTCTGGCGGCATTCATTAAATGTCAGAGTAATGATTTTTTTTTTCCTCTATCAAAAAAGGTTCTTTGAGTGAATACTGTACATATCCTCCTCCACTACCTACCACTAACTTTGGGAAGCCAACAGAGAAGAGGTACTCTACAATTACCTCTCAAAACTGAGGAAGTGTAGCAGGGTCTTGATCTTTCTTCAGGTTATGTATATTAGTATAGAATTATTGAAAGGCTGGAACAATCTGTGGGACAGTATATACTCTATTTCCGATTGAATCACGTATTGAGTGTACATAGTGCTGGACTCTTTGTGCTCAAAGGGCTTTAGCCAACATGGAACCAGGTTTATTGCCCCAAAGTAAAATTTGTGTCTAAAATTATTTATATCCAGTTTAATCTTATTCTGGAGGCTTGTGACCTGCACTCCTACAATATGTAACCCTGGAGCAGGAGAAGGGAATTAAGGGGATTAGGAACAGGAGCCTTTAGCCCACATGTCTTGACTCTCAGTGTTCATGCTTTAATGCAAACATCACTTAGAGGCAAATTTACTATTGCATCCTAGAAAATCCTAGACGTTATCTGATACGGGCAACACAAACCTCTTTTCATTTTTAGAAGCTTTAGTAAATTAATATATTTATTATTAATTATATTACTGTATCACCCAGGATCAATACAACTGAAAAGTACTGTGAAAAGCCTACAGTATGTGACTCATTTAAAGGAATCATGCAATGCCTCAGTGAAAACACAAAAGCATCATCTTAAAACCCACTATAATTTACTGTTATATATTTTTTTTAAATAGAGTAATTTTATTGAAAACAAAAAGATAATTTCATATTATAAATTACTGAGGATAGTAATCGATGCAGTTATTACAAACATGATCATCAATGAGAGGCAATTAAATGAGTTACATTCATGCATGTAGAATGTACAACATATCTCAGTATATATATGAACTCCAATTTAATAAAGGTGAATGTTCTTGCAATATTATGTGTATTTTGATTTTATCTACATACTATAACATATCAATCAAGCAAAAACTTAAATTTATAAAAAAATAAAAGAAAGTAAAAAAAAAAAAATATATATATATATATATATATATATATATATATATATATATATTACTTTCTTTTAAAATCAAAATTTTTACCCTGAAAATACCCAAATATATATATATATATATATATATATATATATATATCCAAAGTGTAAAGCAGCACTCAAAATTTTCCTAGAGACTCCTGCTGGGGTGCCAAATGAGCCCAGGCTTCACAGAGGGGATCCTATGTGTGCCAATCCATATCCATGAAAGGAAAATGATTTCCACAGAGCGCACTCACCAGACTTCAAAAAATGGTTAAAACTTCCAATCTTTAATTCATCCTTTAAAATTTAACATGGTAGTCGACGTTTGACGATGACACCATACCCCTGCGCCAAGCCTTAAATGCTACACAGTACGCCCCTCAAGGTAAATTTCAGCCTATCACAATCAGACTATATTCACACCCAGCTGTTCTTAATTGAATCTCATACCTGTCCGGTCAAAGAAAACCCGCCACTCACTTGTAGGACGGCGTGCGTTCCACACATATCATACTGTGCTTCCACGACCCAGAACGCGCTGAGACTCAAATCCAGGACTGTGTTGACCGGTTTATCACAAGGGGCTACAGCAGACATGATGTACAACAAAGCCTAATAAAAGCTAGAGCCACTCACCAGAATAGCGCACGAAGAATACATCGGTCCAATGAAGACAGGATAGTACTAAATGTACACTGTGACACCAATTTAAGTACCACACAGAAGTCATTAAAGAAAAACTGGCACCTTGTAGCAACGGATCCAGCGTTAAAAAAACTACAACACACCAAGCCTCTAATCAGCATCACTAGAGGACGCAACTTAAAGGATACCCTATAACGCACAAGCACGAAACATACTGCGACGGTTGACACCATGTGGTTATCAAAGAAAAAAGGTTGCATGAAATGTCTTGGTTGTACCACGTGCCAAGGGTTAATTGTGGGACAATACTTCTGCCACCCGCACAGTGGGAAGAAGATCCAGCTATGGTACAAATTACACTGTCTTTTGGACCACATAATATACTTTCTTACGTGCCCATGTGGGCTAATGTACGTTGGAAAAACTGTAAGAACTTTACGTGAAAGAATGGGCCAACACAGGTACACAATTAGGGAAGCATTGTCGACTGGAACTACCGACAAACCTGTAGCGGCTCATTTCTTGAAGGAGAGGCACCAAGTTTCCAATCTTCGATATATGATCATTGATTGGATAGCCCCCAATCCAAGGGGTGGTGATCGAGGATTGACTCTACTTAAAAAAGAGGCCTATTGGATACATTATTTGGACACAATATCGCCAAGACGCCTTAATGAGAAGAACACTTTATCGATTTTCCTTGACAGTTAGGAAATAAGAAAGGCGTAATAGCCTCATTCCATTGATACATGCCCGTGATGGTTAGGTTTTTTCTTGTGTTTTATGGCTCTGTTTAACATTATTATGATTTTGAATTTTCTTGTGTTTTTCCTTTTTCCTTAAGTTGGTGTAAATATTATTTGGTAGGTGACATATGGGCTGATATGGGTTCTGGACAGCGGTATACACATGCCCTGTAGTTGACTGACTGATTCTGTGCAGTCTTTTCATGGGTATGTGTAGTTTGATTTTATTTTATTCATATGACATGTGTATATTGATGTAACAAACAGTGATGACTCGGTTCCCCTGCTAAAAAGCTTTTTTTGTGAAAGTAAATATGCCCGCATTGAAACACATTACATATTTTTCAGCAGGCTATTTCCGCCTAGGGTGGAACGCAGGAATACACAGTAATGCCTGACACGATGCATTTCCGGCCTTTGGGTGGAACGCACGTGGCGTCAGGTCCGGTAGTCAATCCCGTGACCGGGCGTTCAGTAGCGAGATCACGACACTACTTCCTCTTTGTGGAACGCACGCTGCACGGAAGTCGCGGCAGCACAGTACGATATGTGTGGAATGCACGCCGTCCTACAAGTGAGTGGCAAGTTTTCTTTGACCGGACAGGTATGAGATTCAATTAAGAACAGCTGGGTGTGAATATAGTCTGATTGTGATAGGCTGAAATTTACCTTGAGGGGCGTACTGTGTAGCATTTAAGGCTTGGCGCAGGGGTATGGTGTCATCACTGACAGCAGGAGATCGAGCTGGGTTAAGGTCTTTAAAAAGGGTCGTGCAATGGCAATTGACATAACATATTAGTACATAACATATTAGTACTGTTATGTTTAACAAAAAACAATATGGCTGGGAGATTTGACTTGTAGTTGTTGTATAAGCCTAAGCCAGGCATGTCCAAACTATGGCCCTCCAGCTGTTAAACCACAAGTCCCATCATGCATTGCCACAGTTTTGCTATTATGGAGTGCTAAAACTATAGCAAGGCATGCTGGGATGTGTAGTTTCACAACAGCTGGAGGGCTGCCATTTGCAAATGTCTGGCCATGATTACCATCTTCTGGGCCCCATAGCAAAATCTTTGAAAGGGTCCCCCAATTGTCAATACATTGGCCCTCAGGGTAAAAAAAAAAGAGAGAATAAAGTGACAGTCATAGAGGTTGTCGGAGAGATTTCAGGAGAGAGAGAGGTTAGAGATACCTGGGGGAAGAGGTGGAGGGAGGAGAGAGGGGGTCTGGGGTGGAACATAGAGAGAGAAGGGAAGAGAGAGAGGAGAGATATGGGGGGAGAGAAGAGGTAGAGGGAGGAGAGAGAGGGGGACTGCGGAGGAAGAGGTAGGGTGACGACGGAGAGCAAGGGTTTAAAAAGATAAAGACCTGCATCACTTTATAGCTCTAAACCCACCCTCTCCCCTCCACCACCTCAATACAAGCTGCCCTTTGTTTCCCCCACACACACCACCCTTAAATATAAGTGGTGCTATATACCTGCAGCATTGGGAGAGAGTTTCTCTTGCCAGCGACAGGTTTTGACTGCTGCAGCCATCTCCAGCTCTGCCCCAGAGATTGTCTTCTGGAGGCAGCTCTGGGTCTCACGCACAGTGCTGGCTGTAGCTGTGCTGATTTAATTCTGGGACTGGTCACTTGATAGTGACATTCAGTTAAAAAGCATCAGAGAGGGGAGGGGGTGAATGATGGAGGCCGGATCAGCCAGACCACCTCCCCCTTCATTAAGCAAATCATCACCGCTGATGGGGGGAGGGGGCACAGGACAACACTGCACTGCCTATTTGGGTGAAGGGGAACTATTCATAACCCTGCCCATTCACCACTACTGAAATAGAAATAAAAGGGTGCAGGGGATTACCTGCTGGGTCCCTGGACCCCACAAGGGCCCGGGCCCCATAGCAGCTGCATCCCCTGCACCCTCCATAGTTACGCCACTAACTTCAAGAAGTATAAGCAATACAACTTCAGCTCAGCTTTCAACACAATCATCCCCAACATCCTCCACCTAGGAGTCCCTGAAGCTACGTGTTCTTGGATTGTGGATGATAGAAAACAAGTTGTGAAAGCAGTGAAATTCACCTCCCAGGTGCGATCCATCAGCACAGGAGCCCCCCAGGGCTGTGTACTCTCATCCCTGCTCTTCTCCCTGTACACCAACGACTGCACCTCAGAGGCTCAATCAGTAAAGATAATCAAATTTGCTGATGACACTACCATCATTCGCCTTATCAAGGATGGGGATGAACTGGCCTACAGACAAGAAGTGGACCGTTTGCACCAGTAATGCAGCAGCAACCATCTAGATCTCATCCCACTCAAAACCGTTGAGATGGTTGTGGACTTAAGGAAGAAGTCTCTTGTGTTCTTCCACTAACAATTGCTGACAGTGTGGTGTTGCTAGTGGACTCCTTCAACTTATTAGGAACCACAATCTCCCGGAACCTTAAATGGGGGCCCAACACTGATACTATTGTAGGAAAAGCGCAGCAGAGGCTATTCTTCCTTAAGCAACTGAGGGAGTTCAACATCCCACAGAAGCTTCTGCTCCTCTTCTACTCAGTGATTGTGGATTCTGTGCTGTGCTACTCGATACTGATCTGGTGTGGCTCTGCCAGTGAGAGAGAAAAATGCAGACTCCAAAAGGTAGTTAGAACTGCGGAAAAGATCATCTGGACGGACCTTCCCTCTGTCCAGGATCTGTACCTGTCCGCACCAAATAAGAGGGAAAAGAACATAGTCAAGGACCAACTAAATTTTGGCCATGGCTTGTTTAACCTGCTGCCATCAGGATAATGCTACAGGGCTATTCCCACCAGGTCCACCAGAAGATTAAAAAGTTTCTTCCCTCAAGCAGTTCTCCTGTTGACACGTGAACTCATGAACACCTCACTGTCTAGTCGCGCCTTAAACCTTTGCACATAATCTAACACTGTGTCAGCCCGGAATAGCTTTCAGTATCACTGTACATTTTCCCCCACCTGTGTGGCCGGAGAGCCCGGCACACGGGGTTAATGGAGGCCACAGCACTGAAGGGGTTAAGCCATTCTGGACAAAGGCACTTGACATGTTCTAAATTGTATGAGCAGCACTGAGCTGGGACAAAAACCCTTCTGCAGTACTGCTGTAAGTTGTAGCCGGCTGCTGGGCACAAGGAACAAAGTATATGTATTTATGATATATATGTTTAGCACTGGGCTGGGACTGTACCATATATTTTGTATATTGTTTTAAGGAATGCATTCTGGACATAAAATGCACTTTGTACCTTTCTGGAGGAAGGAATTTAGAAAATCTTTGTGACAGGGAGATGAGATGCTAAACAGCCTTCTCCTGTGCGTGGCCAATACACCGCAGGTGGTGGGCTTTGTGTCTGAAGTCCTGTGTGTGAGGTGTTGGTAATGCACAGACATTTGTGTTTCTTTATGTAAACATGTCCAGGAGATAATCAAAGAATCTCCACCTTTCCTGGAAGTCCCCTAAGGAAATTGGACTCATCCTTTTTAGAATGTTATCTTGATTCGTTATGCACAGGAAGTAAGATGTCTGATTGATATGCAAATCCTAAAGGTATTGGGAGGATCTGACAATGCCAGTCTGTTTTCTGTCTATAAAAAAAGGGCTTCTGCTCTGTGTAAAATTGTACTTCTGCCTGTATCTGAATGCTGTACCTCCTCTGATAGGAGAAGAGATCTTTTCAGATCTATGAGCAAATAAACCATCTATTGCACAAGACGACTGGTTTCATCTTGCGACTAACAGAATTACTGCAATAATTCCATTCTCCGGCTGTTCTGGGTATAGCATCCAGCATCTCCGAGTTCCGCTCTGCCTGCTACCAAAGCAGAGATCTGGTCCGGGACCAGTGGGGAACCAATCAACGCCAGTTAGGAGTGTGTCAGCCACATGTCGATGCACACATTCCAGCAGGTAGTACTCAGCTGCCACCGTTTGGGCCTGAGTTGGTATCCATGGTTCCAGACGCCATGTGGGAGGAGCCTGGTGGCGGCAGCGATAACCCCGCCCACTGCATAGTGGTCGGAGTCAGTAACAGGCGGTTACTGATGGTAACAGGGAATCCCCTATTGGCCAGGTCCCGTGAGACCAGAAACCGCTATCTGTGGACCTGAAGGGCATAGCCAGAGCATAAGGGCAGGCGTCCAATCACAACCTGTTTATATTGTTTAGACTGTATACTGTTTACTTGTTCATGCTTCATTTATTGAAAAATTGCATCCTTTTAATACAAAAATATATATCATAAAAAAACAAATATACAAATAAATAAATAACATACCTTGAACTTAAACATTATAGCAATTTCATGTTCCCAGCATAGGGGGTGTAAAAAAGTTTTTCAGACCAATTCATGTTTAAAATAAACTGCCACATGTAAAGACAATAAACAGAAGTGTTTTAAACCCTGCACCTAAAGAGCAGAGTGTAATGCATTGTTACTGAACTTACTGGAGCATTCAGTAAAGAGTTTGTTGGACATTAGAAGACACATACAGTAGGTACACTATTCTATTAAAGGCAAACAAAAGGGATTTACCCTGTTTTTTTTCACCAAGTTTTTTTTTCTTGATCACATCAATTACAGAGCATCCTCTCCCAAAAAAAAAAAAAAAACATGTTCCGGAGAAAACACCATATTCACAATTGAAACCATGAAAATGGGTCATTTATCAGGGATTTTTTCACCCGCCAAAGTGTCACTTTGCACTAGGACAAGCTCATTTTCTCTTTTACTAAACTAAAGTATATTAATAAACCACTCTAAGACATCATGACATAATTTTAACTAGATCAGAGCATCTTCACAGTTTTCATCATTTTCACCAAAAAAGTGAAACTTCAGGCCTCTTGCCAGAACAGAAGATATTTACTCAGGTCAAAAAGCTTTTGCACGTTTCTTATTCAAGTCAAGTCACAACTTTCCCACACTTGCCGATTATGAATTCTCCAATTTCAGTTTTTTCACTCCGCCCTAATATATATGTATATATGTATATACAGTTGGAGCCCCTGTCAACTTTGTTCCTTAGGTCGTGGCTAGCCATGGCTATCCTATTGCTCTCAGCAGCAATACAGTAAATAGAACAATAGAGTGGGGGATTAGCATAGTAATCCTATTACTCACTTAATCCAATTAACAGGCTAAATGAGGAGGGCTCCATCTGTATATATATATATATATATATATATATATATATATATATATATATATATATATATATATATATATATGACCAGAGGAAAATGCCCAAATAAAGCAGCATTGAACTTTGCTTAAACCTGCTTATGATCTTCATTATTTGTCGCTGCGAGTGCCAAGTTACAGCCCCCCCATCCCGGTATATATATATATATATATATATATATATATATATATATATCTATATATATATATATATATATATATATATATATATATCTATATATATATATATATATATATATATAGATATATATATATATATAGATAGATAGATATCTAGATATATCTTTGAAGCATTTAAAAAAGCATTGGAAGAGAATATGACAAGTGCCCATTGAGTATTTTTCTTCCGTTTGATCAATCACTATTGCTTTAAAAATGACAATCTAGAAATAGTATGTACTCTAAAGAATGAAAAACTGTATCCAAATCCAAAATAAATGAGTACATTTAACTTTCCAAAAATGATAGCATCAGCTTTTACAACAGGATTGAATTTTACAGCAGGATTACATTGATTAATAATGTGTTGTCACTGATATATGGAGAAGTACAACTTTTGCTGACACTACAAGTCTTCATTCTAAACATAAGGTTTTAATATATGAAAACTACATTTTAAATCATAAAATACATTTTAAATAAAAAACTATTGTTTTCTGCAGTGTATGAAACAATGAAACAATGAAATATGGTACATTACATAATTTCATATTTTTGGGAAAACAAGTCAAAATGTATTTATACATTTTAAAAACATTGGATAGATTCATTTGGGCATAAACAATGCAAAGAAAAAAATTCAATGTATATTTAAAAATAAAATAGTAATAAAATATTAAAAATAATCAAAACCCTTTATAAAAATTGTATTATAAACATTAAATAGCAAAATATATTCATAATGAAATTGAGCCCCAATACCGAAAATTGAAAAGTCAATAATTACCTATAATTGTCAGCAACAGTGCTAAATAATTGCTATCAATGCACATGTGTCATCATATGCTGTTGCAAAAGTCATTCTAAATAGCCTCACTAGATACACCAGGCCTAGGCAATACAATTACTGGAAGCAACAAAACCATTCTACTAGTGTACACAGACCACTGTAATTTGTAAAAAAAATTACATCTGTGTGATAAACTCAGTTTAAATTCAGCTGGCTATGAATGTTATTGGGTTTGTTTTTTGTTTGAAAAAGCTTATTTACTAAGCTGCCATGTTCTCAGGATTAAAATTTTCCAATTGTAAACTGATTTGTGTTTGGCTGCCGAGCTTTCCGTCAGCCAAGCATGGATGAAAATGAAGCACGCATGGATCAATCAGATTTGTGCGATGCTTCTGTATGTAAAGCCTGTGCTTATTCTAAAAATTTCAACGAGTTGGGGTGGATCGTCACAAGCAAAGGGATGATAATAAAGTAACAATTAGAGAGATTATGGTAGTCAATGATGATACCAACATACAACCAGTGTGACTTTTATTGTCAGTGGTACTAGGTTGGTGGTGCTCCCAAAGGTTCAGCGGTAAAGCTGATAGAAAATAGGGTGTCCAGAGAAGGACAAAGGAAGAACAAAACTAGGTTTTTGGGGCACTCTTCTTCAAATTGTAATGTGTAAGGTAGTAAGATGATTGGAATAAAAATTAACTTTTATTAGGGTTCACTTAAAAGAGGTTGGCGTCAATGATATATGAATAAAACGTATCAGGTAAATACAATTTTACAATGATGCATCACAATAAGAGTATACAATATAATGTCACATGGACTAGGCGAAAATGTTTTACACCGAGGGGACCACCCCCTGTAAGGTTGAAAAAATATATATGTTCTCAGCCCGTGAGAATTACCTTAGTGGGGTAGATGATGAAGAGGTACACGGAAATGGCACTTCAAAAACTGGTCAGTCGACTGGGTAATAATGATAAATAAAGGACAGAGAAAATGGACAGAAAGATTGTTAGGGTAAATTAAGAGAAAAATATTAAGAGAAAAATGGTCGTTGGTGTCGTGCCTGGTATTCTGGGTGTTCCGCTGTTGATACGACACCAGATCTTCCCTAACAGTCACCCGGTTAGGTACTGATCAGGCCAAACACTGCTTAGCTACTGAGATCGAACGAGATCAGGCGGCCCAGTGGTGTATGGTCGTATACTTAATGTATTGGATATAACGACACAGGACTGACATTAGAGACCATAAATTGCTTCTGCTTTCAAGAGACACAGAATGACCACGGCCTGATGCTCGAGGTATTGCAGGACGGGTCAACTATGCCAAGGGATGAGAGAGCAACGATATACAAGAGTACAGAGCACTGAATTTATTGCAATGACCAGACCCTTCTACTACCTTCCATCGTATGGAATAAATTGGATGGAAGTTGAGAGTAATAGTCTGGTAGTGCTCAATTCAATAAAAAAAGGATAAGGAAGCAGAAAAAGTAGGTATGTGCCCCCTATTCGATTGTGTCACCTGGTGATAGTGATGGATTGACACTTAACACCAGGTTCAATCCGGGGGTTGTATGGTACAATTCTGTGAGGTATGTGTCACAGCGGGAAAACAATAATGGTTGTTGGTCCCAAGGTGGTCACAAGAGGGTACAGCGCCACCAATGGAAGTTAGAAACAACGGGCAAACATAAATGCAGTTAAATATATTGGACCACAATTTATGTGGTTTATGCAGATCAAAACAGACACAGAAAACAATTATGGGGTTTGAAAGACCGTACAATGAAAATTCACTCGATGTAAATTTGAAGCGCACAGGTATAAGATGAAAAGCACTAAATATAAGTAGTTTGAGATTTGCACATTAGATTTAGGGGTGCCAAGTACAAGCAGATTGTCACTGAGACACTGAACTGGGAATGAACACACTCAAACTAATTAAGGCTGATCCTATATGTATCTGCCGGATTAGGTCTCTGGACAGTAGGGTTCACATAAAGGCGTAGATTTTAAACTAATCACACAAGGAAGTTTGAAACGTGGATCAGGTTTCAGTAATAGACAACGTTAGTGCATTCAAGACAAAAAAAGAGAGACGAAAAACTCCCACCTGCTGATATATGCAGTCACTGGTGGTATGGGTTAATATCTCAACAAGTCATAAACAGATAATCTTGTTAGCAGTATATGTGCACACAAAACAAAAATGGATTTCAGAATGAATAATTCTTGTATGGTTCTCTGCGGTAAATATAATATACACTACTTCTGTAAAGGGTAATACTCCCTTGTGCCCCAGTTTCTTAATAAATGAGAGAGGAGGTACAGGGGTCCGTTATGCAGAGAAGAGAAGTAATAAAAATATGGTAGGGTGCTGTGTGGGGTGCCGGTACCTGGCGGGTAATAACCCGCTGATGATGAAGACTCAGTCCGGGTGGGTCCCTGGATCTGGCTGCGTCTACCAAGAATTGCAGCGTGAATGGCTGTGTAGAGGCGGCCAGGTGATCCGCCCGTGGCTAGCGGCAGGTAGACCGGCTCCAAGTGTGGAATGACGGCAGGGGGTGGTCCTAGGTGCGTCAGTGGACACGTGTTTCGCCGTGGAGGCTTGTTCACCGTGACGCGTCACGGTGAACAAGCCTCCACGGCGAAACACGTGTCCACTGACGCACCTAGGACCACCCCCTGCCGTCATTCCACACTTGGAGCCGGTCTACCTGCCGCTAGCCACGGGCGGATCACCTGGCCGCCTCTACACAGCCATTCACGCTGCAATTCTTGGTAGACGCAGCCAGATCCAGGGACCCACCCGGACTGAGTCTTCATCATCAGCGGGTTATTACCCGCCAGGTACCGGCACCCCACACAGCACCCTACCATATTTTTATTACTTCTCTTCTCTGCATAACGGACCCCTGTACCTCCTCTCTCATTTATTAAGAAACTGGGGCACAAGGGAGTATTACCCTTTACAGAAGTAGTGTATATTATATTTACCGCAGAGAACCATACAAGAATTATTCATTCTGAAATCCATTTTTGTTTTGTGTGCACATATACTGCTAACAAGATTATCTGTTTATGACTTGTTGAGATATTAACCCATACCACCAGTGACTGCATATATCAGCAGGTGGGAGTTTTTCGTCTCTCTTTTTTTGTCTTGAATGCACTAACGTTGTCTATTACTGAAACCTGATCCACGTTTCAAACTTCCTTGTGTGATTAGTTTAAAATCTACGCCTTTATGTGAACCCTACTGTCCAGAGACCTAATCCGGCAGATACATATAGGATCAGCCTTAATTAGTTTGAGTGTGTTCATTCCCAGTTCAGTGTCTCAGTGACAATCTGCTTGTACTTGGCACCCCTAAATCTAATGTGCAAATCTCAAACTACTTATATTTAGTGCTTTTCATCTTATACCTGTGCGCTTCAAATTTACATCGAGTGAATTTTCATTGTACGGTCTTTCAAACCCCATAATTGTTTTCTGTGTCTGTTTTGATCTGCATAAACCACATAAATTGTGGTCCAATATATTTAACTGCATTTATGTTTGCCCGTTGTTTCTAACTTCCATTGGTGGCGCTGTACCCTCTTGTGACCACCTTGGGACCAACAACCATTATTGTTTTCCCGCTGTGACACATACCTCACAGAATTGTACCATACAACCCCCGGATTGAACCTGGTGTTAAGTGTCAATCCATCACTATCACCAGGTGACACAATCGAATAGGGGGCACATACCTACTTTTTCTGCTTCCTTATCCTTTTTTTATTGAATTGAGCACTACCAGACTATTACTCTCAACTTCCATCCAATTTATTCCATACGATGGAAGGTAGTAGAAGGGTCTGGTCATTGCAATAAATTCAGTGCTCTGTACTCTTGTATATCGTTGCTCTCTCATCCCTTGGCATAGTTGACCCGTCCTGCAATACCTCGAGCATCAGGCCGTGGTCATTCTGTGTCTCTTGAAAGCAGAAGCAATTTATGGTCTCTAATGTCAGTCCTGTGTCGTTATATCCAATACATTAAGTATACGACCATACACCACTGGGCCGCCTGATCTCGTTCGATCTCAGTAGCTAAGCAGTGTTTGGCCTGATCAGTACCTAACCGGGTGACTGTTAGGGAAGATCTGGTGTCGTATCAACAGCGGAACACCCAGAATACCAGGCACGACACCAACGACCATTTTTCTCTTAATATTTTTCTCTTAATTTACCCTAACAATCTTTCTGTCCATTTTCTCTGTCCTTTATTTATCATTATTACCCAGTCGACTGACCAGTTTTTGAAGTGCCATTTCCGTGTACCTCTTCATCATCTACCCCACTAAGGTAATTCTCACGGGCTGAGAACATATATATTTTTTCAACCTTACAGGGGGTGGTCCCCTCGGTGTAAAACATTTTCGCCTAGTCCATGTGACATTATATTGTATACTCTTATTGTGATGCATCATTGTAAAATTGTATTTACCTGATACGTTTTATTCATATATCATTGACGCCAACCTCTTTTAAGTGAACCCTAATAAAAGTTAATTTTTATTCCAATCATCTTACTACCTTACACATTACAATTTGAAGAAGAGTGCCCCAAAAACCTAGTTTTGTTCTTCCTTTGTCCTTCTCTGGACACCCTATTTTCTATCTTATTCTAAAAATACAAGGGAAAAAAATGTAGGGGATCCCTCAATTTAAATGACCAGTACTGTGCTCCATGACTGGCACTAGTTCCAAAAATACAGAGGACAAAAGATGTAGGTGTCATCCGTATTTTTAAAACCAGCACATGGGACATGTTTATATTGATCCCTGCAGCCTTGGTATTAACCCCTCCAACTAGTCAGCCCAGACCAAGGTCCCTGAGGGAATGGATCTTCTAGGGCACCCAAGGGCCCTAGAAGATCCATTATATTTAAACTGTAATGTGTATTGAACTGTGGCCCTGTTTTTTATACTCTATTTTTGTTATTTATTCAATGTAATAATGTTTTGTCTCCCTGTACTGTTCCTTTGTACGGCGCTGCGAAACACTTGGCGCCTTATAAATAAAAATATAATAATAATAATAAGGGCCAGGACTGAAGCACAGGGCTATCTCTGGCACCCCGGGGTGGTAGGTGTCAAGTCGATAGCTTTTTGTGTAAAAATTGTATTTTACCTGTGGAATTAAATATCCCAGAAATCCCCCCCACACAAATATGCTGGTATGTGCGACGTGTCAATACACGTAAATATATGCGAAAGTTTGTAAGTGTGCAGTAAACTTTCACAGTGTTTGTTTGTGTTTTTATTTTAATATTTGTGCTTTACAGATGAACTTCAAGTCCTTTTAATGCCCATACTTGTGGAATGCATGAGGTCTTTCTGGGACTTGTAGTTCCCCAAGTACTAGACAATAGTCTAATTTTTACACAAAACACTATTACTTTTGCACCTACAATCCAGGAGGGCTTCACTCCTAGTCTCTGGGTGCTCTGCAGAGGGAATGACCTCTTTTGAGGTCCCCACTCCCACAGGTTCCCCAGCCAGTGCAGACTAGTTTGGGGTTTATGAGATAGCCACTGGGACCAATATAAACAGGCTCCTTGCTGTGGCATTAGCTTACTGACTGGTAGAGCTGGTGCTGGATTTAAAAATACAAGGGACCCATACATCATTTGTCCGCTATATTTTTGTAACCAGGACGGGTCCAAGATCCTGGTGCTGGATCTTTAAATATGGGGAACTCCTACTGTTCCTTATTTAGAAATATTTAGAACCCGCACCAGCTCAGAGTCCAGGCTGGTTATGCTTAGGAGGGGGACGACGACACCATGCCATTTATTTAACTCTTTCTTTTACTTTTACAAACAGAAGCACTGCACAGTCTCCATCTCACTGATCTGTGCATGCTTCTGAAAACTGAGCCAACAGGTTGTCTATTTGATATTCATATTATGAGCAGAATTATCCTCCAAGTTGATGGAAATTATAGTAAATTTCCATGTTATCCTGGTGCCTTTGGAAAGTCCTGCCAAGTTTGGCTGATGAGTTATTGATTTGTATTTGTGTGTTCTACCTTGATTTTCATTCATATTTTAGCAAACTTGGAATTTTTTTTGTGTTTAGTAAATTACCGAATCCGGATTGCCGGCCAAGATTGCCTCATTTGGAACTATCAGATTTTAGTATTATTTGTCCTTAATCTCTGCAAATAGGGCTCTGAGGCAAATAGCCAACACTTTCAACATGCAAATTGCTTAATTTGTGATATTGTACTCTATGTAATGTATGCAAAATCAATTACGGTGTAGTTAAATATGCTGTCTGACATCTCTAGTACACTTTGCTGCTTTTCATTGATTCTGTGATGCATATAATATGCTAAGATTTAAGACATTTAAAGTATGCTATTCCTTTCGGAGCATATTAGTTGCACCAGGCATCTTGATTCATATGACACACTGACAACTGGGGGTATATTTACTGAAGTATAGCTTTTTAGAAGTGGAGATGTTGGTCATAGAATTCAATCATATTCCAGCTATTACAGGATCTTCTAGAAGGCGTTAGTACAGGTTGAGTATCCCGTATCCAAAATGCTCGGGACCAGGAGAATTTTGGATAACGGATTATTCCGTATTTCGGAATATTTTAATATTTCAATGATGTATTTTGAAGTATCTTGCATTTATGCTGTATAAACACATAATATAAACACAAATATATTTTATTACCACACAAAATACACACAAATATATTTTAATTGTTCAAAAAACAAGGTTTCAAAACGTGAAACAAAATGTGTGTACTATCTCAGCACTGAATTTGAATGCCAAGCAATCATTGTCTTGCACATATATAGTGCCAGTTACATATCATGTCCCCAGTGATGCTGTTACAAATGTCCCCAGTGAGTTTCTAGCAAAAAAAAAAAAATTTTCACTTTCTGGAATGTCCGTATTTCGGAATAATTCGGATAACGGATATTCGGATACGGGATACTCGACCTGTAGTTAGTAAATGATGAGTAGAATATGATTGCTATGGGCAAGCACAGGAAGGACCTACCTTCACAGGTGGTTCGTGCAAGTCCAGTGGAAGAAGAATGGACCATGTGAGACCTGAATCCCGGATTGGATAAAGGAAATAGTATGCATGAATTGCTTTACAAAACTACAGTATATAAAACATAGCACAATGCAAAACAAAGTGAAAAGTACCAATTCAGTTTTCATTTTCTTTATGAATAGATACATTTTCTTTCTTTCACATGATCACATCTCATAAGATAATAGTGAAGGATAGTGCTTTAACATTATTACATTTTAATATTCATTAAACAAACATTAAAATACATTCATATTTGGAAAATCTCTACTCAAATAATAGTGCAAAAAACTACTTTATGCACACACTCAGGGCCATTTCTAGGGCTGGGCAGGCCATGCTGTCGCAAGGGATACTCCATATGGAAAACTCTGGAATACTACCATATGGAAAACTATTGAAAATGTCCCTCCTAAAATGGCTGCCTCATCAGAGTTTATAATGATGATGGTGGAGGCGGCCAAGATTTTGGGAGGGCCCTTTAGCTGCTACAGTAGGAGGCTGGCAGGCTGCTCTCAAAAGTGATGGGAGTCAGACTGAGCACAGCAGCAGTGGCAGTTGTGGCAGCAGCAGCCCCTTGACAATGAGCATGTATCAAGGCAGCAGCAGTCCCCTGACAATAAGCAGGTACTCTGGTTTCCTCCCACAATTAAAAAAAATACTGGTAGGTTATTTGGCTTCCAACAAAAATTAACCTGAGTGAATGTGTGTATGTGTGTCCGTGTGGTAGGGAATATAGATTGTAAGCTCCACTGGGGCACTGTGGGGACATATTATGGTGCAAGGATCAATACTGTGGGGGCATAATATGGTTTATGGGACATGGCATAATATATGGAACAAGGAGCATTACTGTGTTGAGATTAACATGCTGCAAGGTGCATTACTGTGTGGGGTATAAATAGGGGCAACTGATGTAACTGTGTGGGATGTAATATGGCGCAACAGAAATTACTGTGTATGAAATAATATGGTGCAAGGGTCGTTACTGTCTGGGGTATAATATGGTGTAATGGGCACTAATGTATCATTGTAAGGTATTATTTTCATGCAAAAAAAGAGAAGAACAATCCAGTAACCAACCCTAGATAGAGAAGGAAAACTGGGGGGAGTGCTTGGTATGAGAGGCTTTCTCAGCAGCTGCTAAAATAACAGGTTAGTGAAACCGGTATAATTGGGTACGCAAGAAAACAAAAAGGAATAGATAGCAGCGCTCCATGGGATATTGGTCCAGAAAATGAAAGAAAATTGGATGATCTGTACAAGTTTTTATTAATAACACATCAAAGTTAATATACAGTATATTTTGAAACCATAACAGACTAAAACAATTGATTATAAACAATGCCCATGTCCACAATAAAGCAGCAAATGTGAACGGAGAGTCCGTTCCTAGTACGCCCAAATTTTGTAAACAGAATGGGATAGTTACCACTCCTGGCAGAATGATGAAGTACTTGTAAAGACACCGTCCATATGTCCAAGTGGCTGGCCCAAAGTTGGCACAAATAACTGAAGTCCACTGGCAAATAGAAGGAAGGATGGGTCTTGTTTGGAAACAGGGAGACACACTGGTGCACCAGAGGGTAAATTCAAAGGCCTCCCAGATTGAAACTAAATCATTACAATTTAAATATTGTAGACAATATATAAAACATGCCAACAGACAGATAATGCTTCTGCAGTTGACCTAAGCAGACACTGTTTTTTCTTGGACAACTTTATATGGCCCTTTCATATGTCACGTCAAAATTAAATCTTTTTTTGTGTTTATGTCAGGAGATAAAACAACTAACAACTAACTACAACAACATTTTATAAGACCTTGGTTAAAAAGCCTAACATCAGAAATTAAAATTGAAATTAGGGCATTTCTCTATTTTTTTTTTCTGGAAAAGTTTATTGGTTAGCAAATAGAAAACCATACAATGAATGTGTCAGGGAGAGAAATTGCAATATACAGTATGAAGTCACAGTAAGACGATTCCTGAATGGAAAAAACCCTACTAATTTTTAGATGATATACTGTCTTTTTTCTTTTTAAATTATGTATAGAAATATTAGATTTTAAATGGTTGAATTGTACATACAGTACAAACATAAGATAAATAGGTGTAATTACGGCAATAAGAAAAACAAATTTAGCAAACAATGATACAAAGTAAACAAATGCAGCAACATATAAAGTACACCACCCAAGCTGCATCAGTACTCATCCTATACATTGATGACAAAAAGTAAACATGTATAGTGATTTGAGTGGGATAAAAACAAATAAAGATAAATTCTACACAAGAAAGAGATGTATGATAATAAGTAATAAATTATTTAACCCGCTGAAGCAGAAAAAATTTGGACTGCCCAAATACCTTCCATGTGGATATCTGGAGTGGTGGCTCCAGAGTAGTGCCAAATGTCAGTGAATCAGTTTGGAATGGCCGTGTGTGGCAGTTGATGTGATTCCCCTATATAAATTTTGAACTGTGCTGCAGCCACCCCTTTCCTTGAGCCACCACTGCGTCTGGGCTAGCTATCTATGTAGGCTTCCAATTTTTTAGAGAAAGCCAGAACAACCTTTCTACATTAAAGGTGACCTCATGATGTTATTGATAAAGTATATATACCACAGCAATATTCCATTCTGTTAGAGCAGAGAGGGATGATGAGATCCAGTGTATTAGGTATTTAGCTACCAAAACCATAACTATTATTAAGATAGATCTCCAAGGACCTAAGGATACTGTCAATTCCAATAGTGGGATATCTATTTTATTTATTGAAGCTGTAGTGAAGACTGTAAATAATATAAACTTTGATACAGATATCTATTGACCTTACAAGTACCACAAAACCATAAGTTTGTGGTGATGTATTCCATTGACCACATTTTATGTAGTTGGTAAAAGAAAATGTGCAGGAGAGATATAAGTATGGTTTAAAATCCGAAGGTGATTTCCTTACAGGCAAACAGAATTTAAGGAAGGGAGGAGTTTTATCAAGATGTGTATAAAGTATATGAAATTAATTTAGATTTGGAGTCCAATGCCTGTGAAAAGGAAGTCCAGATTAAGTGGGAGGGGTGGTGGTTAAATCAACAGGATGAGGAGAAAGATAACAAATTTTTAATTGAACGGCATAGAGTGAGCATCATATATATAGAATATTCAGATGGTTTGAAATCGATAAAGGGTTGTCTAAGGATTGAATAAAATGACCGGACTGCAAAAAACAAAGAAATGATAACTGGTAAGGGAGTAATTATTGCGTAAAAGAAAAGAGATGGCCGCCTGGTTTCACTGGAAATGCTTATTGATATCCAAACTTTAGAAGTGTCCAATAAAGAATATTGGAGTGGAATTCTTATGAGTTGTGATCGGGAAGTATATAGCAAAGCAGGAGGGGCAAACAGGTGAAATCAGGCTTCATCTCAGTCAGTGTTACAGCAATGGCTAGTGTGAAGCCACATAGCAGAAAAGAGCTGACTTTGCAAAAAGATGCAACATGACAAACACTGGTTCCTCTTTTAAATTTTCTTAAGTGAGTATACGCTTGACTCATTTTAGGTTTATGATAGTTCTAGATAAAGTTGGATATAATTTGAGTGCAATGAGGAGTGTCATCTATCGAAAGTGTACTAGGTAATGTCCGCATAGATGTGCTATTTTAGGAAATATACTTTTAATCACTAATATACATCCTAGCACAGACAGTTTAGGATCCTTCCAGCAAAGTAGTTGAGTACATATCTTTTTATGATTGGTTAATAATTATAGCAACATAATGACAAAACATTTGAAGGGATAATAATTCCCTAACATTTATGTGGTATACAGTAATTGTGAATAACGATGCTATATAGGAATGAGAGTGGATCAAAAAAGAAACTGTAATAGGGAGAAGCTCTGATTTGGCAACATGAATACAGTATCCTGCAAAAGAACGAAACACTACAATCATTTTCAAAATTTCCAGGATCATGTACAAGGCATTAGATATGAAAAGCAACATACTGTATCATCTGCGAATAATGATCATTTACATCCTTTGATGCCTAAGTTTAATTCCATGGAAACATTTGTCATAGAGCTATCTCTAGTGGTTTATTAATGAAAAGGGGAGGGACACTAAATTGGAGAACATCTCATTGATTGTAGGATAGTAAGTGCTTTTCTAATATGAGTAACTGAGCTATGTCCCCAGTCTGATTTGGATAACCTTAAGTCACCCCACTAGCTTTTTGGTAAATAGTTAATAGTCTACATTAAATAATGATTTTGGTATGTAAATCTATCCCCATTCCTCCCCAGCCAGGGAAAGAAGGACAGAGAAGAATGTCTTTTTTGTTGGCGCACAAAGATGAATTTGAAAAAATTATATTATTAAGATTTCAATGTTTTAATTCATATATTAAAATAAGTACTGTCCTAAGAGTGAAATGTTTTCCGGATATATGAGAGAATTCTTTTATCTTTAATTCAGTTTTTAAATTTTAAATTTTTAAAATATTTATATGGTTGTCAGTGTCCTTTATATATTCTTGATTTATTTCTTGTTTTCAGGGGAGGTTAGTTTTGATTGATTTTCCTGAAGAAATTATTTTAATAAACTCCCACTGTGTTAAAACCGTGTGTGTTGTAGTTCCTTAGTGAGTGTTATAAATGCTTTTATATTCCTTAATTGCTTCTGTATATTCACAGACTCAATATCCCGTTTTATCAAACAGTTCCTGCGTATCTCTGTTTGTCAAATATCTTGCAAGATACGCTGGGATGTTGGGTTAATGCAGGGCAATCAAAATCGCAAATTTAGGGAATATCAAGCAATTTGGCATACACACCATCAAATGTTTGCAAGGTATTAGGTTGATGCAAGGCGATCTAACCTGCAGATTTACAGAATATCCAGCAATTTGGCATATACACCATCAATTAGAGTAAAATGTCTTCTACTAGTATATCGCCATTAGCTTTACTGGATTTGCGGTGTATCCAAAATTTTGGTACACACTCTATCACTTTATTGTGACTTGTATTGGGTTTTACCCTTTATCACACAGATCCTGCGTATCCTTGCTTGTCAAATATCTGCAAGATACGCTGGGATATTGGGTTCATGCGAGGTGATTAAACCAGCAGATTTAAAGGGTATCTAGCGATTCTAGCATACACATCATTTAAATATCTGCAAGAAACGTTGGAATATTAGGTTGATGCGAGGCAATCAAACCCACAGGTTTATAGATTATTCAGCAGTTTAGTATACACACCATCAATTAAGGTAAAATGTCTCCTGCTATTATGTCGCCATTGATTTTACTGGGTTTGCGGTGTATCCAAATTTTGGTATACACTCCGTCACTTTATTGTGATCTGTATTGAGTTTTACCCATCTGCGGGTGTATGACAGTTGCACGTTTATCAAATCACTTTAACTTGTCTTCTACAGGTATGTAACAATTAGTTTTGTTCGTCAGCCAGTTCTCTACAGTTAAGAGAGTTCACACAGATTTATCGCTTGGGATAAAAAATATGTTCAAAATTTCAACATCTAGTTTATCAGCAATCTCTGCGTGTCATTGCTTGTCAGATATTAGTAAGGTATACTGGCGTGTTGGATTGGTGCAGCATAGATTTTATCAGTCTCGTAGATATCAAAGATTATGCTTCAGTTTGGCATACACATCTGTCAATCTTGTTTGGCTTATTTCCTGCGAGTGTTGTACTAATTCAACAATCTCTGATTTACCAACGTTCTCTGCGTATCATCGCTTGTCAGGTATTCGTAAGGTACTTATAAGATAAGTCCTATCAAACCTGCAAGATTTTTTAGGAGTATGCACCGTTTTAGCGTACACATTTATCGATTTCGTGTGATTTGTCTTCTGCAAGTATTTTGCTAATTTTTGCGGTGTTTGGGATGTACACCTCGCATACACACCTGTCAATTTAGTGTGATTTATCTTCTGCAGATATTCCGTTGATTTTGCGGTATGCCACTATTTATTGTGGCTATGATTGCAGTTTGGCATATATACTCAGCATACACACCTATCAATTTTAGTGTAACTTGTCTTTTGCAAGTATTTTGCTGATTTTATGGTGTGCCACCAACATCTAGTTTGTCAAGATTCTCTGTGTATCATCGCTTATCGGGCGTTTGTGGGATACACTAAGATGTTGGGTTAAGTGCAGGATTAAGTCTTATAGATCCCGCAGTTTTTAAAGAATATATGTCAGTTTAGCATACACACTTATCAATTTATTGTGATTGGTTGGCTGATAAGGTTATTAATCTAGTGTGACTGTACAAGACAGAACCTTTCTTACTTTACTTATGTCGCAAATTAAGTCGCGTGGATACTGTGCACGTTATCACTTTATCAGTGTTTTTTTAAAAAGCGTGCACAGTTGTGGAACTACAGTTTATCAGTTTATTTTTACTGAGTTTTATATCTGTTCAAAGATCATATTGTGCCTGCGGGCTATTTGAATAAGTCCGCTAATTGTTTCTCCAATTTATACTAATTCCACAATCCTTATTACCCCTACTTGACTGGGTATTGCAAACTCAGTATTTGTTAACTGAGTCTTTGCGTATATATACTGTTGCAGTTTATTAAATCTCTGGCTTGAATTGCCGTTAAATACAACTGCTGCGTGGATATTTGTATAAGGAGACAACAGATGTGATTTCACAGTTTAATTCACGACTTGTTTGATATGTATTTATAAAGTGTAGGACTGCTCTGTGATCACGATATTGAGTCTTATAAGGATTAATTTTTTAGTAGAGATATACAGTCACAGTTATAGTTGTATTATTGCGACCAGTAAGGCGGATGTGGTTAAATTCACAAGCCGCTGAGTTAATACATTTTCATTCTTATCACACCAGTGTGGATTAGTCCCTGCTACCGCTACTCCGGCTATCCTTCTATAGCCGGCAGAGCGGGTGCAGTCCGTCCTCCGCACTCTATTGGGAGATGTATTATTGGCCACGTATGTTAAATCACATTAAATAAACACAGTTTTAAAGAGAATTGTTTTAGAGGACACTGACACCAAACGCCGACGCGCGTTTCACTTGTGACAGTTTTTTCAAGGCTTGTGAATTTAACCACATCCGCCTTACTGGTCGCAATAATACAACTATAACTGTGACTGTATATCTCTACTAAAAAATTAATCCTTATAAGACTCAATATCGTGATCACAGAGCAGTCCTACACTTTATAAATACATATCAAACAAGTCGTGAATTAAACTGTGAAATCACATCTGTTGTCTCCTTATACAAATATCCACGCAGCAGTTGTATTTAACGGCAATTCAAGCCAGAGATTTAATAAACTGCAACAGTATATATACGCAAAGACTCAGTTAACAAATACTGAGTTTGCAATACCCAGTCAAGTAGGGGTAATAAGGATTGTGGAATTAGTATAAATTGGAGAAACAATTAGCGGACTTATTCAAATAGCCCGCAGGCACAATATGATCTTTGAACAGATATAAAACTCAGTAAAAATAAACTGATAAACTGTAGTTCCACAACTGTGCACGCTTTTTAAAAAAACACTGATAAAGTGATAACGTGCACAGTATCCACGCGACTTAATTTGCGACATAAGTAAAGTAAGAAAGGTTCTGTCTTGTACAGTCACACTAGATTAATAACCTTATCAGCCAACCAATCACAATAAATTGATAAGTGTGTATGCTAAACTGACATATATTCTTTAAAAACTGCGGGATCTATAAGACTTAATCCTGCACTTAACCCAACATCTTAGTGTATCCCACAAACGCCCGATAAGCGATGATACACAGAGAATCTTGACAAACTAGATGTTGGTGGCACACCATAAAATCAGCAAAATACTTGCAAAAGACAAGTTACACTAAAATTGATAGGTGTGTATGCTGAGTATATATGCCAAACTGCAATCATAGCCACAATAAATAGTGGCATACCGCAAAATCAACGGAATATCTGCAGAAGATAAATCACACTAAATTGACAGGTGTGTATGCGAGGTGTACATCCCAAACACCGCAAAAATTAGCAAAATACTTGCAGAAGACAAATCACACGAAATCGATAAATGTGTACGCTAAAACGGTGCATACTCCTAAAAAATCTTGCAGGTTTGATAGGACTTATCTTATAAGTACCTTACGAATACCTGACAAGCGATGATACGCAGAGAACGTTGGTAAATCAGAGATTGTTGAATTAGTACAACACTCGCAGGAAATAAGCCAAACAAGATTGACAGATGTGTATGCCAAACTGAAGCATAATCTTTGATATCTACGAGACTGATAAAATCTATGCTGCACCAATCCAACACGCCAGTATACCTTACTAATATCTGACAAGCAATGACACGCAGAGATTGCTGATAAACTAGATGTTGAAATTTTGAACATATTTTTTATCCCAAGCGATAAATCTGTGTGAACTCTCTTAACTGTAGAGAACTGGCTGACGAACAAAACTAATTGTTACATACCTGTAGAAGACAAGTTAAAGTGATTTGATAAACGTGCAACTGTCATACACCCGCAGATGGGTAAAACTCAATACAGATCACAATAAAGTGACGGAGTGTATACCAAAATTTGGATACACCGCAAACCCAGTAAAATCAATGGCGACATAATAGCAGGAGACATTTTACCTTAATTGATGGTGTGTATACTAAACTGCTGAATAATCTATAAACCTGTGGGTTTGATTGCCTCGCATCAACCTAATATTCCAACGTTTCTTGCAGATATTTAAATGATGTGTATGCTAGAATCGCTAGATACCCTTTAAATCTGCTGGTTTAATCACCTCGCATGAACCCAATATCCCAGCGTATCTTGCAGATATTTGACAAGCAAGGATACGCAGGATCTGTGTGATAAAGGGTAAAACCCAATACAAGTCACAATAAAGTGATAGAGTGTGTACCAAAATTTTGGATACACCGCAAATCCAGTAAAGCTAATGGCGATATACTAGTAGAAGACATTTTACTCTAATTGATGGTGTATATGCCAAATTGCTGGATATTCTGTAAATCTGCAGGTTAGATCGCCTTGCATCAACCTAATACCTTGCAAACATTTGATGGTGTGTATGCCAAATTGCTTGATATTCCCTAAATTTGCGATTTTGATTGCCCTGCATTAACCCAACATCCCAGCGTATCTTGCAAGATATTTGACAAACAGAGATACGCAGGAACTGTTTGATAAAACGGGATATTGAGTCTGTGAATATACAGAAGCAATTAAGGAATATAAAAGCATTTATAACACTCACTAAGGAACTACAACACACACGGTTTTAACACAGTGGGAGTTTATTAAAATAATTTCTTCAGGAAAATCAATCAAAACTAACCTCCCCTGAAAACAAGAAATAAATCAAGAATATATAAAGGACACTGACAACCATATAAATATTTTAAAAATTTAAAATTTAAAAACTGAATTAAAGATAAAAGAATTCTCTCATATATCCGGAAAACATTTCACTCTTAGGACAGTACTTATTTTAATATATGAATTAAAACATTGAAATCTTAATAATATAATTTTTTCAAATTCATCTTTGTGCGCCAACAAAAAAGACATTCTTCTCTGTCCTTCTTTCTATGGTAAACTTCATTGTCTTTGGCTGCACCCCCTCCGAGCTTCATACACAAAATTGTCTCATTTGGGGTCATTAGTGCTATAGCACTTGCCTGTGCGGATACATCCCATTCCCCCTCTCCCTTAAAAACTCCCCAGCCAGGGCACTTCCCCAGGGAGTGACTCCATTAAGCCACTACCTTGGGTACTGTACCTCCACAAGAGAGAGCATCTTACCACTTGCTGGGTTGGCTTGAGGGGGTTACTGCTCCCAACAGCTACCACATCTCCTGGCTCATTATGCCACTGGCCAGGTTTCCGCTGCTGCTGGCAGAGAGATGTCGCCATTACTGCCACTGGCTCCATAGCTGCTGCTGGTGAGGGATGGACAGCTGCTGCCTGATTGATGGAGTGTTTTAAGTCTGCTACTTATGTCTTCAGCTCAGCCTGGGTGAGAGGAAAGCATTCTGTGCAGTAGCTCACTGGTCCTGCTTGTGAAAACCGTATATTTGTTTTAAAGTATTTTTGTGTTCTTATTTTATGGAAATCTGTCAATAAATCCCCTTTTTTAATGGAGGATTGAAGATGTCTATTACTGAATTTGAATAAGGATTTAAGTCTAAAGAAACCCTTATGTGAACATAGGGATTGTTTCCCAGGTCGGTACATTGATCCATATGTACCATTTGTGATGTGTGGTAACAGAGGAAGTCTAAAGATACCTTTACATGCAAATAGAGATTGATCATAAGGTGCCGGTGGAATCCTACTATGTGCTGAGAACATTTCGGGATGCCTGCCAGCAGAGTTTGTATTTGTTTGTTTTTATTATAATTTTTTACAATTGGCCCTGCCCCCAGCAGACCCTCCAGTTGTACATATTGTTAATAACCTGTACATCAAAAAGGAGTTGAAGATAACAGGGCTGCAGGAAAAGACTTTTGTAATGCTGAGTTGGTCACAATCTATTTATTGTACAAGTACCAACTGACCCTTATTTGTGTAACAGTTTCAAATGATTATGGTTTCAATATAATACAAATAAATAATAAATATTATAGTAGCATTGCAGAAAAATATTTTAACGTGCAGGTGATTCTAACCACTAGTCAAGAGAGAGATCATAGAAGCAGTATCAGTTGATACTGTAGATCAACAGTTAATTGATTGACTATTGACTAGTTGTCCTTTCCATCCATACCCATAGCAGAGAGTAGATCTGCTGCTTGATCTATTAAACCAGCAGTCCACAGCCATGAACGCTTTCTGATCTTCCTTATCTAAGATGCAAAACTCAGGTGCCCGGAGAATCCTACCTATAGTTGCTTCACTTGATTTTGTTAGATTTGTAACCAAACAACTCAAGAGCAGTGCTACCAAGTACTGTATGTTGAAACAAACAACTTCCATCAAGGTGTAGTAATTCACTAATCTCACCTACTTTGATGTTGGTTCTCCTTACAGTTGAATTGGTGCCATCAATTTGAGGACACACTTAAAATTTTTGCTGGGCCACTTTTAGTTTCCAATGGGCTCTTACCTATAGGTACAATTTGGGGTGTGCGGCCAAGAGTGCTTGGGATGATTTTACTTACAGTAAGTAAAAATCCCTATTTTGCTAAATCTGGTATCATTGGGCATGTTGGGTGTCTTTTGGAAGGCCAGTACTTGATTTATCTCCTAGACCTCCTCATTTGCATCCCGTCTACATACCAGTACCATTAATTGTACCTGATGGTATAAAGGTGAGAGAGGAGGCCCAAGCAGGTCAGCGACAACCCCTACATGGCAGCTGGCAAAAGCAAATAACTACAACCATTTCACATAAATATAGGTACTCAGAGAACTAATTTGCTCATTTGGGACAGATTGGAATGACACTTGCAGAGCATTGAAGCCCTTAAAGTTCTGTTAATATTGCACATTACATTTTCCAAAATATTTCAAAACAGTTTCTTTTATAGCTAGCCTGTAGGCTGCTAAATTAAAAATTCTGCAAAATATTCTGCTAAATTATTTAATAGAACCTTAAACATATTTGTTTCATATGCACAATATTCAACTATATTGCCCTTAAAGTTGAAGTTTGAATTTGCCTTTCTTTGAATCATTAGAAAGGTCGACTAATTAAGATACCATTGGATCTGAAGTAAAGCTGTACAAAATGAAAACCAAAATTCATGCTAAGATAAAAATAGGTACAGTTCAGGGTCTAAAGCTGAGTACACACACAGAGATTTATCTGTCCAATCTGTCTGATGCAAACAAAAACGTGGTAATGTTCAGATGGAGCCGCTCTCATAGGAGCAGCTCCTGGTGATTGTATAACCATGTGCTGTCCCCCACCAGCTGCCATATTCTGACAGAATGGGGTGCGCGCATGAGATGCTTGCATGACCCATTCTGTCAGAAGACCCTTCAGCCGTCTCCCATTGCTGCCCGTCTTGCTCGCTCTCCCCTGCACACTGCCTGCCTGTCTCCCTTAACTGGTGACAGGCAGGGAAGCACCCTGTCCCCGCTCCCCACCACCCTGCTGATGGGGACATGTGAGTGAGTTAGCTGCTTCTGCATCCCCATCAGCCGGCCCGCCATCCACCAGCCTTCACCAGCACATTAAATTTGGCAATCGGTAAGGCAGGCTGATGGCGGCTCCATCTGTATTGGAGTAAATGACCAGCAACCATTTATTTATTATTTATTTATTACCAATTATTTAAATAGCTCACACATGGGGGGTATTGTGGTTCATTCACTCGGTTGTAAATTTGTATCCTTGTGAGTGAACCAGATACCACCTTGCGAATGGTGGTACGCCGGCCCACCATTTGCAAGGCGCATACATTCGCAATGGCTGCGAATGGATGTTTCACATAAACATCCATTTGCGTGCCACTGGGATCCTCCCACATTGTTCGATGTTCAATGACCATGGAAAAATGTGGAAGGTGCACACATATGTAAGGTTGCTCTGAGCAACCTTATATATGTGTGTGCACTTAGGGGGAAGTGGGCGGGCAGCTGACATCCAGTGATGTCAGCTGCCCACCCCTCACATGTCCGTCACGGCCACATTAGCATGAGAACACCCAGCTTTTTCATGAGAATGCCCATGAAACACTGGGCATTCCCACCTCACCCCTCACCCCCACCCAGCAGCCACAAGGTTGGCTGTGTGTCCCGAGCTAACATTCTGTTCACCATGGGCGCATGCACCATGCACATGCGCAGAAATGTGCATGCACAATCAATAAAACAACTCCCCCATGCGAACAAATGAACCTGAATTAGGTCCATAGTTCGCAGCACTTTACAGAAAATATTTGACATTCACATCAGTCCCTTCCCCAGAGGAGCTTACAATCTATATTCTCTACCACATGGAAAATCGAAAATATATAAAAACTGTTTTTTTGAAAAAAATTGTTAAATCAAATTAATGTTACCAGTTTGTCTAAAGGACCATGGTCTATTTTCCAGTGTTTGGGAGCAAATGTGTAATTGTAATATGCTCCCAAACATTTCCAAACTTTTTCCCACCGGATATATTGGACATATAAATCTTTAGGTGTATATCCAGCTTAGACTGGAGTAAAGTACTACTAGTTATCAATAAGCCTGATTGGGTTGATCACAAATGCAAAATCTTTCTCAAATGTGGAAAACCATGTGCACTGCAAGTGGGGAAAATGTAACATGTGCAAAGAGAGAGTAAAGCTGTGTACACACGGGGGCGATAGGGGCTATAATCGCTGGGAATATGGTCGCAGGTGACCATATTGCCAGTGATGGAAGTGTGCCCCGGCGATAAATTGCCGGGTGCGCGCTCCCGTTTTCAGCCCCATTGTAATCGCTGGTCGCAGGAGACACTGGACAATATATTGCTCAGCAATGTATTGCTAGCAATCTATGGCTGAGCAATATATCTCCCCCGTGTGTACGCACCTTTTCATTTGCCCCACCAGCAGTGCACATGCTTTTGCCCATTTGAAAAGATTTTGCATTTGCGAGGAACTCTGATTCAGGCCCAATTTAAAAAAAATACAACTGGCCTTTATGGTAAGTTACATACAAAGAAGGTATTTTGGGGGAAAAAAAGTCTGTTTGACAGAAGACATTAGTTAAAAATGTTGTATAACTTTTTTGTGGTCAGATGAGACAAAAAAAATCTGCATTTTGGCTAGCATCAAGCCAACAATAATTTTTATAAGTATCCGCATGCATTAAGTTTTGGGGATACTTATCCTTAGTAGGTACTGGGTTTCTTTTTAAAAATGAAGAACTACTGCTTGAGAAAAAGTTTACCTTCTCTAAGGACAATAATTTCTATATCAAAATCCAGTGGGAAATCAGTGGCACTTTTTGAAAATTCCATACACAAACATCAACCAATTAACCTGAACAACAAGAAACAAATCTGCAAATCAAATTGGGAAGAAATCACTCCCAAACAATGTGCAAACCAAGTAGAAACTGTTGACCTTTTTGGAAAATGAATGCTTTTGCAAGTCGCTGTAAAGACTGGGGCAAATCCATTCCCCATGCTCTAAATCAGTGGTTCTCAACCGCGGTTCTCAGGACCCCCCCAACAGTGCACATTTTCCAGGTCACCCAGCAGATGCACAGGTGCACTCCTTACTCCCTGACACATTTTAAAAGATCAGAGGTGGAGCTAATTATTTCTAATGTGATTCTGTGTGGAGACCTGGAAAATGTGCACTGTTGGGGGTTCCTGAGGACTGAGGTTGAGAACCACTGCACTAAATAACCGGGGGTATATTAGTTACAGTACCTTCACATATACTTAGAGGTATTTTCAAAACATCTTTGGATTTTTCTTACCTCCATCGGGAATACTCACCACTAAAGCTTGTTTGCCTCCTCATTTATTACCGGTATTCTATTTCTTTGCATTTGTGTAGTGATTTTACATCAGTTATTGAAAAGCAGGCAATGAATGAAGTACTTCTGTTTTAGTGAAAAGGTGAATGTCTACAGAACAAAGTACAAAATAATCACCATATTCTTACTGTCTCACTGACAGTAACTCCTCTGGCTAAAACTGCTTTTTTAAGCTTAAAGGAATTTAGAGTATATCATCATTTTGACTGACATTTGTTTCATTTCACTGAATCTGTGAGCATTCATCCAATTTCAAATAACATTAATAATGATCAGCTCTTCCAATTACAAAGGTATAGAATGAATAATTTAAATGTGCCCTTACATTCAAGACTTTCCAACATATTATGCCACATGCCAAAAAGCCCATTACATTATAACACACACCATAATGCCTATTACATAATATGCTACACATCATAATGCCTATTAGATATTATGCTACATAGTGTAAGGGTCACTTTTCTACATGGAGATACTGTACATGCTCATTGCAAAGGGTTTCTTGCTTTATATGAGGGGGTTAAAGGCTCATTGCCAGTCAATGGCTTGTTGCCAGAGGTTACATGCTTGCTTCAAGGGGATTACATGCTCCTTGCCAGAGAAATACATGTTAGTTGCAAGGGGGGTTATAAGCTTCTTGCCACAGGGGTTACATGCTTATTGTCAACAGGGATTACATGTTCTTTGTCAGGGAGGGATTACAGTACATGCCCTTTGCTCAGGGCATGTAAACCCATGCAATTATTTTCCAAGCACCCATGAATACACCATTCCTCTGCACGAAAGCACACATGTAAACACCATTCATCTGACCCAATGCATGCATTCATAAATCATTCCTAAGCCTAGACCACATTAATATGTCATTCCTCCACCTCCTAGCACTCATATTTTTCATATTTCTCATACACTGCCTCCCCCCTGCACACACTACTCAGGTCCACTGTCTCCCCCAGCACATATTACTGAGAGACTGCACCCAGACCTGTTAATCTTGCAGAATTTGCCAGATACTCAGCTCATCTGTGTAGCTGGCTGCCAGTAAAGCAGGCCTCCTCAACTTATTTTGTCTTCTGGGCTCCTGCAGTGCACAGTCACATGTGTAGAAGCATGTGACTAACTTCCTGATCTATCAGGAAGCAATGTACAGTGCAGAGACCACAAGGAGCACTGGTGCAGCAACTGATGGGAGGGGGATGAGAGGTTGCAATGCTGCTGCTCTGAAGAATTTTGGAACAGCAGCAAGAGCCCTACACAGGAGATCATGCTGCCAGCACCACTGTTGCCTGTCTGACAGTGTGACAGATGCAGCAGTAGCGAGCAGCAGCAAGAAATCAGCAGAAGTAGGGAAACACCTTTCCTGCCCGACTCCCTGTTGAATGGCTAGCACCGGCCCTGGCTGCGCAAAATTTTATAGTACAATAGAGTGATATTTTTTTTAATATTGCACAGTATGTATACTTACTACTGGTGCTGAAAGACTGGGAAGAATGGGGAAGATGTATTAAGCTTTAACAAGAGATAAATGCAAGGGTGATAAGGAGAGATAAACGTCCAGCCAATCACCTGCCAACTGCCATGTTACAGCCTGTGTTTGAAAAAAGTCAGTAAGGAGCTGATTGGCTGGACGTTTATCTCTCTTTATCACCCTTGAATTTATCTCTTGTTAAGGCTTAATACATCTGCCCCCTTGAATCTTAAACTGGGGAAGTTCAGAAAGAACTACTTCTTGCTCAACACAGATGCAATTTGTTTTTAAGAATATAGAATATGGTCATTTACTGTATGTCCTACCTACTATCTTGCTAAAATAGTGATGGTGGTTCAGTTACTGTAGATTTATCGGCAAATCAAAGTAAATAAAAAAGTCCACACAATAATTTTCAGTTTGCAATCCACAGCATCTGATAAAGGCTGAATCCAGGTATTCTATGGTCGAGTCTTTTTCACTTAAACTTTTTTCTGGGTAATGCTTTACATTCTGGGGAAACAAGTACGGATACAGTATACTGTAGCCAATGCGTTAACACCTGGCAATCACACTCTTAACTTCTATGGGTCTGCAAATGTATATGTATGCATGTGGCTTTTCGTTGGCAAACTTAGTGTGAGAATGTCTACATCTGTACATAAAATTGGTAAAAGTATGACAATTTGTGTAACTTGGCTAATTTTTGTTTTTATTAAGTTACATAATCTCCATGCTGTAATAATGAAATAACCAAGCGGGTAATGAACATGCTAAACTTTAATATACACTTAATTTTGAGGTAATATCTCAAAATCCTTTCAGGATTGGAATCACATTTACAGTTGCATTCTTTAATATACTGGAGATATAATTATTTATGGCTGTTAAAATGTCTTATTTCCATTATTTTAACCCTGTTATAGAGAAATGATGTAATAAATTAATCTAACTCATATTTTCACTACTTTATATGTAAATAAATGACAGCCTGCCCATAATATTGTTTTCATTCAATGAATACTGATAGTTTAAAAAGCCCTAATATTAAGCATCATATTAGAATCAACACTATTTCCCTCTATCATCAAGATAGAGCAATACATCTGATTAATAATGCCAAAATCTTGTACTTGTGTTGACTTTTATGTTTTAGGCTCTATGTCCATATTTTCATGGAACTGCTCACAGATAATTTAAAAGTGATTTGTTTGCCTTGGTTTGAAATAAATGGTATACATACAGTAGTTATAAAAAGTAAATGCCATTATAAGGGTGATTGGCACATGGAATAAATCTGAGTCACAGTTTTTCTTCCCTGTGAGGCTAATTTGAAATCTATTGCACTAGATGATTTGTTTGCCTTCAACAAGATTCCAATTCATGAAAGTTACATTTAATGGACTTGTTTCACCATTGCAAATGATAATATCCATGTTTTTTTTTTTTTTTTCTATTATGAAAGATACAGATACTATGAGTAAAGAAATTGATATTTCCATAAACTGCTGATGGTCCTTTGACTGGTTTAGTGTCTCCATGTTTTATTAAGTAGCTGGAATGGACTATTTTGGATGCAACTTCCCAAAAGTAGTGTTAAAATACAGTACATCAGCAATGACGGTTGAAGAATTTTATGTTTCCAGGGGGGAAAAAAGCTTACGGTACCATTGAGTACCATCAGAAAAATAGAACTGTATATAGTTACAATTACATGATACAGTAATCCCATCGGAGCTAAATCAATCTACAGCACACCTCAAATAGCATCATATTTTTCAGACCTCCAACATTTTCCCATTACATTACACAATACATTTTTGGCTTGACAGTCATTGTTTGCAAATATGCAATGCTATTGAATCATAGATATTTGTTTTGTAATGCTTTAAAAAATATATGTTTTAATAACTCATCTATTTTTTTCAGAGAGAATAATTTCTTACATAATATGTGTACTTGATGTGCTTTACAGTATATAGAGGAAATAGTTTAATTTAGCATTATTGAAATCACACCTATTTGTTACTTATTCATATAATTATTCAAATAAAATGCTCTACGGCATAGCATGTTTTTAATGAATACAAATGAAACTCATTATATGTTTTTATAAATAAAAATATTTTTTATTAACTACAGGCCATGTTGATATATGAAAGGAAAAACATCTACAAAAGCACCTTTTTCGAAAACTGCACTCTACAAATCACCATACTGATTTCTTACAAGGGCTTTTAAAAGCACATAGAGACACCTGAAAAAAAAATGTAGGCTGGGTCAATTAATATAAATTAAAAAATATTCTGTTTGAGCTCTCTGCCCAATTAGAAAATAATTACACACACTACATTTATTATATGGAAAATCATTCTGCATTGAATAAGGGGGTGAAACCTTTCATAAGTATCTGTTGAATATTACTTAATGAACACTTTGGTGGGCCAAATATAAGATGATCTACAAAATATATAATATAATTGGAAAAACTATAATAATCAATGTGGCTGCATTTATGCTTTGAATACGTTTTTCTTATAGATTGCATAGTTTCAATTTTTCCTAACAACATAATTTCTACTCTAAGTATGTTATTTAAAACATATACACATTTAGACATTGATTTATTCTATATAACTGTTTCAGGTCTTTCACCTTTTGTCTCTAAACTTTTATGTGACTATATTATGCTGTCATTCTTCTCTTTCAATTAATGCTTAGTTCATTCAACTGGCACCGCTTTCACAAAAAGTTACAAATGACATCCACATGCTTAAAATTGGAAGACCTTTTAACCCATTATTTAAATATATTTTTTTTAATTGTAAGGTTAGTCAAAGTTCAGTTTAAAAATATCAGTACAGTACTGTATGTTGATTATATTTTGGAGATGAAATACAGTATGCATTTATGCAAGTTAGGTTTTTCATATGTAATGTTTGGAGCTCTGAATAAAAACTAAAAATATAATTGTATTAAACATACATTGGAATGTCCACTTTTTATAAGAGAACCATGCTGGACATTTAATGACTGAATAAATAAAAAATTAAATCATTCATTAATTTATACATTTTCTGCATTTTTTTTTTTTAACCTTATCATTTAGAAATTTACGTCTGTTTATCAAGTTGAGAAACGCCAACTGTGGTGTTTTAATCAGAGAATGGATTTTCTTAACTTTTCTGACTATACCAACAGGTTAACAGCAGATAAATTCGATATTTACTGTATCCCAAATCCAACAATCCAAAAATATACTGGTAGGTTAATTGACTCCCAAAAAGGAACCCTAAAATGAATGGGTACGCCTGTAACATGTTGTAGGAAACATAGATTGTAAACTCCACTGGGGCAGGGACTGATGTGAATGTTCAAATATTCTCAAAAAGCACTGCAGAATATGTGTGTGCTATATACTGTAAATGACTGGTAATAATAATAACATGCAATGAGTTTGGATCATTTTCCATGGACAACAAGTGCAATTTTAGAATATATCTGAATATTATCTTTTTAGGTATTAGTTCACATTTTGTTTATGTAAACCTATGTGTGATTTTTTTATTTATTTAGATACATCTATATTTGTTATTTAAACAGTGTTGACTAATCAGACAGAGATGTACGGGGCTGCCATGAGGGGGGTATTGTGGGTACAGCTTTCCCGGGCCTGGCCACTCTGACATAGAGGAAAGGGCCCAGTCACCTAATTCCTCAAACAAGTATCAGTTCCCAGTCTCCCTCTGGCACCTGCCCGACCCTTAGCAGCAATCAGTGCAGCCAGGAGGTGCAGGGAGGGGATGCAGTTTAAATTCTGGCGGTCGGGATCCCGGCGTCCAGAATCCTGATGCCGCGAATCCGCAGGGAAAGCAGTTCCGGCAGAGAGCAAACAGTCTCCCGGGAACCACTTTGTGTCACCTGCCCTCTGTCCCGTCCAAATGCTGCTGTCCGTGGCTCACAGCAGACAGTATAAGCTATGTAGTCATAGTTTGAATTATCCCAGATAGAGGTGAGTGGGGAATTAAAAACAGCCTGATAAGGTGAGTGCAGTCCTGTATCTGAACTTGGCATATATACAATCTCTCCTTCCAGGCAGATGAAAACACTTTTGACCTCACAGCTCCTGGAATACAGCAGTAGTAATACAGTATTGTGTTCATGCAATCAGAAGGTTACACATAAACTATAAAACTACTATAAAGGATATATAGTCCATTATATATATATATATATATATATATATATATATATATATATATATATATATATATAAAAAGAGAATAGGGGTGCGCTAAATGTACCACTTTGTGGCTATACATACAATAAATAAACAGTTGTTTTCATAAAAAATAGATAAACATTTATTGATGGTTCATCCAGCAGTAAAAAAAATTTCATATGTTCGGGTTTTTTTCAGAAACATGCCACATATACTGTAGATCCGCGGCCCTACACAGTATATGCCAGGTGCCTTCTGTTAGAGATCGGTTATTAGCCAGATCCAACTGTAGCATGTGAGGTGTTTTTCAGAACAGCTTACATGTAAAATAGATCAGAAACTCACCATTTATGTAGTGCAGGTTCACTCATTTGTGCAGGGACCAGCGTCCATTTTCAGACACCTGTGCTCGTGCTTGTGACAGGTGGCATGTTAATGACATCATCTACCTGTGTCGGTTGACATAACAACCTATGCAACAAATATCTTATAAGTAAATACTAAATTGTTTACTTACATGTAAAAGCAAATAACAATATGGCATGCTGCGATCATCTGTGAAGCCAGCACCTCTTAGTGCATTCCTGCAGGTGTCTTGCAGGTGTCTTGCTGGCAATATTTACAGAACAGCTCCCTATTTGTCTGGGCAGTTCAATAGAGGAAAGGTGGTCCTTAGCAAATATCCAGCTCTTCTCTCCTCCAGCCTTTGTAGTGGCAGTTTTTCTCTGAGTGGCAGTTACTGTGTCTCTCATGCTAAACCCCTGGTCATGTGAACAGCATATTATCATATTAACCCATTATAATTGAGTTAGTATACCATACTCACAATAAAACATCAGTCTCAGGAATATATATATACAAAGGGGGGGTGTCCAGAGTGCGCTCTTGTAGTACCACCTAGCCGCAAATTCGTTGTATCAAATAGATGTGATCCAACAAGTAATCACTCCAAAAGAGATATCATGGACTCGGAAATTACAGCGAAGACCTTGATCGTAAAAACAATTCTTTATTAGATGCCCAACGCGTTTCGTCTACGCAACTTCATCAGGGGCATGGCATGGCCAAACTAGGCCAGATATCCGGATAGTCACAGTAGCAGTAATAGATAATATTTCTTGAGTTTGAACAATCAGTTAAAATCAGTAGGGGTAAAGATGGGAGATTACACCAATGTAAAAATAGGGATAAGTTTCCTTCAGAGATGGACGAAAAAGGAACCTATAGCTGTAATGGTAAAATCTAAATTGCCAGGATATTAACCCACAATCGTGGGAAACCTCCTCTCTCACACTTAGCAGAGAGAAAAACGCATGAAGTCCACAGTGTTCACTCCACCGCAGACCGAATGTCTGGTGGAGTGAACACTGCCCCTGATGAAGTCGTGTAGATGAAACGCGTTGGGCTTCTAATAAAGAATTGTTTTATGATCGAGGTCTTCGCTGTCATTTCCGAGTCCATGATATCTCTTTTGGAGTGATTACAAGTGATTGTTGGATCACATCTATTCGATACAACAAATTTGCGGCTAGGTGGTACTACAAGAGCGCACTCTGGACACCCCCCTTTGTGTATTCTGTTTTACTGTCTCTCACTAACAGGAGAGTCGTTCCAGAGTTGCAGCTGGTTGAAAGACCAATACTTACACAACTTCCTAATACACATTGTGATACCATTTTACAGTAGTCTTTAAGATTCTTGTCCGTTTTAAAGGCTGGCATGATGGAAATACTTGTTAGGCCTAAATCAGGATCCAATTTGATTATTGTCCATAGGTTCTTGATGGCCCTAATTCTGTTAGGGGATTGGTGAGTATAAGAATTTACCCAAGTACGTTTGTTACGCACTGTGTCTTTTAGAGTTTTAGGATGTAATAAATCTGATGTAGATCGTTTAAGGGCTTTGTGTTTTAATATTATTAAATTAGAATGACAATACCCTCTATCCACACATTTTTGAATCATGGAGTCCAGTTCACGTTGAGGCTACTGAGGATCACTGATGATACGGAGCGCTCATAAAAACTGACTGCATGGTAATGTATCATTGCTGTGAATAGGATGAACTAGATTCGAGTAGTATGTTATTGTGGTCAGTTGTTTTTCTATAGATATTATACAGATATACATGCTAAAGCCCGGGGCTGTCCTCGATGCCCCTGGGCGGTGGGCATCGAGCTGATATTTGGTGTAAAAAATAGATGATAAACTATTGTCTTATACCGTGGAACTATGAGTCCCAGCAAGCATCCCCCGCATGCTGGGACTTGGAGAACCACAAGTCCCAGCATATGGGCATAAAAGGGCCCGCTGGCAATTGTAGTTCCACAGTAAAAGAAATAGTTAAATAAACACACACTGACACCCATTAAAAATAAAACTTTAATACACCCAAAGCCCATACATACTGATACTTACCTATCTTGAGCCCGTCGGTAGGTCCCAGGGTCCGGTTCCGGTGCCTTGGTTCCGGGGCTGGTCCGGGGCTCCAGGGCTTTTGAGTCTGGGGTCCTGGATCCAAAGAAATCCATGGGGACCTGTGGAAGGAAATCCTACTCACCCAGGTCCTCTGGCGAAGATCCCCTCATCTTCTCCGTCTTCTCCGTCTCCGCCGTAGTCAGCCGCCGGTACCCATTGAACTTTGAGAGGCGCAGAGATGTTTCATCTTTCGCGCCTCTCATCTGAATGATTCTATTGGCCACCTAGCGGCCAATCAGGAGCCGAGAAAGTCCCGCATGCTGGGACTTGTGGTTCTCCAAGTCCCAGCATGCAGGGGAGGCTTGCTGGGACTCATGGTTCCACGGTATAAGACAATAGTTTATCATCTATTTTTTACACCAAATATCAGCTCGATGCCCATTTTCTCTGTTGTTCGTTGTGGTCCAGTTTCTCACAGTTAAGCTATACACATTTGTGTGTTGGAAATATATGTATACATGCTTAAGAACAGCACAGAGTTTCTTTACACACTAGAAAATGCCTTAGAACTTTGAACAATCCAGTTACTTAACTAGTAGAGCAGTTTTTGTTGACGATAACAGGTTTAGCCATACTCATTGCTATAAACTCTTCATTGATGGAGCAGAGCTTGAGCAGAGCAGGATGTCACCATCTGGTGAGTACATGTAGGTAGGGGGTAGTGGTCCTCTTTGCCGACAGCACTAGAGGGCTCCAACCCTAATGCGCATGCTCAGATGTCTGGAAAAATAACACTGGTGATTTTTGTAGTGCTGCTGCTGTTTTCATGGGACTCCGGATGTGTAAGTATTAAATGGGGCAGTGTGTGCACTGTGGGCACACAGGACTTAGAAGCCATTGTGAATGGACACACAGCACCCATTATAAATACACCACAATATTGCTTTATTTCAATGTGTATGCTTCGTAGAATATAAACTCATTAAAGCAGGGCTATCTTTAACTTACCTTTGTGTTTAATGCAGGGGTAGGTAGTTTGTGTAATTAGCAATTCATTGCACTGTTTATACAGTATGTAATCTCTTTGTAAATATGACAATAATAATAACTATCTCTTTTTTACTGCATATATGTATTTATTAGTAAGCTTGAAACTTAAGTGTTTTCCATTAGTCCATATAGAAAGACAACAAAAAGCCACTCATTATAGTATTATCAGCTTTCAATAATTAGAACTCTTATAAAAATAGCAATACAGCTCCATAGTTTATTTATTTTGTAAGACAATATTTTATTTTATTTAATTTTACTAAAGTGGATTGTGCCCTTCACATAACTTGAGACTATATTAAGGGATGACATTTACAAAAGTGAAACATAATATGATAATTAGCAATGATGGTTCACATGTCATAGAATGTCACAGTTAATCCCAAATCACTTCAATAGAAAAAACATGGAAATTATCTATCTAATTGCTACAAATTGCAGAGCAAAGTGAGTTAAGCTTTACAAAAAAACTGCTTAACTTGTATATAACTTATATAATACAACAGTGACATTTGTATCCATTTTTAAGTATAGATATCCTTATTCTTATTCTTATTATTACATTGTATTTATAAATCCCCACAAGTGGTTCGCAGCACATATGGCACACATTAGAACAATACAAAGCACACATAATTTAACATTACAGTAATTGAAAACTAAAACAGAGCACAGGTAACAATTAGCACTGTCACACTCTGGGGTTTTGTAGGGACTGGCAAATGGGGAGTACCCTTAGAGGAGACAGGGATTGGATGGCGGAGGGTTGGTGGTTGAATGTACTGCCTTCTCACATACCAGGATAGAGGATGAACGAGGAGAACTTGGATATGATTGAAGATTTTAATGAAAAGGTCTTGGCATACAATCAATATGAATAATAGCACACAGCAAGTAATGAGATGAATGAATGATAACAGTAGCAACGGTAACAGTTTGTATAGTGACGAGACTATGATGAGAGACTTGCTTACGATTATGAGATTGAAGTTGATGAAGGAGTTTGGAGACCACTGTAAAAGTTTGTAGTAACGATAAAAGGTAACGATAACTATGGTAACTAGAAGACGTGGAAGACTTGATACTGTGAAGATTTAATACTGTAAATACTTGATACTGTGGAACACTGGGAAGACTGAATACTGTGAAGACTTGGTACTGTGGAATACTGTGAATACTGGGTACTGTGGAATACTGTGAAGACTGGATACTGTGAAGACGTGATACTGTGGAATACTGCGAAGACTGGGTACTGTGGAATACTGTGAAGACTGGATACTGTGAAGACTTGATACTGTGAAAGATTATAGCACTTGACCACACTGAATACTCTTTAGTACTTTGAAGACACTGTAGACACTTTAGTACTTAGAAGACACTGTAGACACTTTGGTATACTGTCGACACTTTAGAAGACACTGTAGACACTTTAATACTTAGAAGACACTGTAAACACTTTGGTGCACTGTCGACACTTTAGAAGACACTGTAGACGCTTTGTATACTGTCGACACTTTAGAAGACACACTGTAGACACTAGCATACTGTAGACTTTAGCATATTGTAGATTTTAGCTTACTGTAGACTTTAGCATACTGTAGGCTTTAGCATACTGTAGACTTTAGCATACTGTAGACTTTAGCATACTGTAGACTTTGGAATACCTGGGTATTTGCTGAGAGTCTCTGAGGAACTTTGAAGGTAACTGAGAGGCACAGAACGACAATCACAACAGGAGAGAGGTGGGTCTGCTGCAGCACGCTGGAAGGTCACTGTGGTACTAGGACTTTAAGGTCCACCGAACAGAAGCAACAGCATGTTAGGCAGGAACACTGTGGAGCACAGTCACTGAACCACTCTTCAGGAGGTAGACTGAAGCACTGGCAGGGAGACATGGGCTATACCCCTTTTATCAGGGAAAGACACACCGGATTGGCTGGAGAAACCTTGGTCTCCAACATGGCTGCCCCCACACTGGAGACACCATGAAGAACCAGGCACACCTCCTCTCACAGCCCCTCCACTGCACTGTGCTACAATGGCAGCTTCTGCTGCCGCACCAAGCTGCCCTGGACCTGCCTCCTGTGTGCCCCTGCTCCCTGGCGTGCTGACCATACCGCGTGGCCAGCAGGACAGACAGTGCGACCCCTAACTGTGGTAAGCCTCTGAGTGCTGACAAGCACTGCAAGTCGCAGTACACAATAAAGCTGAGATTTAAGGACGCAAAGGAGTTGTCGGCATACTACCAGTGGTGAGCATGCTATTGCAAGAGATGAATGATGATGAGTGCGAAGAGATGTTGGTATAGATGTCCCCTGAGTAGGAGACAGCTCTATTTGAAGTACAAGAACAGAATGTGAGAGAGTTCTGCTTACATTCTAGAGCAGGGGTGTCAAACTCAAATTCATCGGGGGCCGCATCAGCAGTTTGGTCACCCTCAAAGGGCCGGTTGTATCTGTAGGACTATGTGTCCACTCTTTATTGTCATAAATTATTGTCACTGCATTCAATTATTACTGTTTTTTGTAATAATGTAAGTAATAACTAGCAGGGAGATTGGCTGGGGGCCTGGGACAGGGCACAGTGACGTGACTTCAGATCGCCCAGCAGGTGACCTGGGCCTCTGGGTTCGCAGGACTCTCGCTAGAGTTCTGGACTGGTGGTGACAGTGGGACAGATAATGATAATGACCCTGGACACAGGCAGCCGCACTGCAGATTTGTGGGCTCAGGCTGCGGCTGTGTGCTGCTGGCCTGGCCCTCTGCCTTCCCGGCCACGGACTCTGGACTGGACAGACTGGTCTGGACAGCAAGAGACAACACAACTGTGCCCACCCCAATGTCGAACTTACAGTAAATATACTGAGCCAACTGATGCCACTGCTGTGCAGCGCGGCACCACAGGCAGGAGGCAGCTCACCGCCGGGCCGGCGTCCAAGTCCGACTGGCAGCCGCAGCAGCATGCACGTCACAGGGTCACTGGCATTGCTGTCTGGCAGGCGTGTGTCACACATGGCAGCGCCATAGCCGCTGCCCGCAGGAGGAGCCGGGGAGGAGTCGGGCACGTCACCCAGTGACACTAACAAGTCTGTGTCCACTGTTCTGCCTCCCTCCTCCTCCCAGCGAGCGCCGCGGCGGAGTGACTGTGTCACCCGGCTTCCTCACATTGTTAGGTATGTCTCTCAGTCTCGAGTCATCATGTGAGTGTCACTGAATGTGATGTGACACTCACACTGTGATGGCTTCCCGCAGTAATGTAATCGGCGCCAGGAGGGGGTGGGTGGCGGCGGCTGCGCGGGCCACATGACGAGGTCTGGCGGGCCGGATTTGGCCCGCGGGCCTTGTGTTTGACACCCGTGTTCTAGAGGGAAGGCGACAGAGACAGGTGAAATTAGATGCAATAAGGTGGATTGATGGCAGGAAGTTAGTGAGGCAGAGATATCCAAGGCATTAGGCAGCTGGTAGTGAGAGCGGTCCAGAGATTAGATATTTTGGAAGGGTACACTTTGATGAACAGGTGGGTTTTCAGAGTCAGTGAAGCTTTGCAAGGTTCGGGAGAGTCAAATATAGAGTGGGAACTTGTTCCAGTGAAGGGGCAGCACAGGCAAAACCTTGTATTCATCCTGGCCTCAAATAACATCTAACTTTCAGTTTCTATAGATCTAATATAAATGAAATAAACCCTTTTTGATACTGAAACTTGTACCCCTCTTTTTTTTTCTTTTTTTTTAACAACCTAAAATTCACTTTAGAATTAATGTCCCACACTCCTTTCCACACATTTTTATACAATGAATCTATATTGCAATTGCAAATTGTACCTTTTATTTCTATTAGACATAATGTCATGGTGGATCTATATCTGTTCAGTCTTATTGTTGTTATCTTAATTAGAATCAGCTTAATTGGCCAGGTATGCTCACAAATACTAGGATTTTTTTGCGGTACAGTACAATCTAGCAAGAACACGGAGGGAAAATGTTCATTAAATCTGCAGGTGGGGCAGATGTAACATGAATAGAGAGAGTTATATTTGTGTGAGTTATTTTGTTTCTGTGCAGGGTGTATTAGCTGCATTATTTTTACACTGCAATTTAGATTTAGTTTCAACACCAGCCAAATTTAACTCTCTCTGCGCCTGTTACATCTGCCCTATCTGCAGTGCACATGGTTTTGCCCATTTTGAGAACAAATTTGTACTGCGATCAGATCTGAATAAGGGCCATTATGCATTGTTCAGTTGATGGACTGCTATTGGGAAGAAACTTTTAGCGGTTCTAGATGATTTTGCAGGAACAGACCTGTCACATCTGCCTGATGGAAGCATTTAGAAAAGGCTGTGGCCAGGTTGCAGCTTGTCCATTTAGATTTTTCCAGTGTTCCTCTTGAACCTGGACAGGTATAGTTCCTGGACAGGGGGGAAGTCAACCCAAATGATTTTTTTCTGCTATCATCACCACCCTTTGCAGCCTTCATCTGTAATTTTGTTTGCCCCTCTTACCAGATTGTGATTGAGGAGCATAGTACAGACTCTATGATGACAGTATAGAAGATGAGCAGCAGCTCAATCAGGATGCTGAATTTCTTGAGTTGTCTCAGGAAGAACTTACTCCGCTGAGCCTTCTTGACAATGGTGCTTATGATGGGCCCCCATTTGAGGTCTCGAAGAATTTTTGTCTCTAGGAATTTGAAAGAGTCAACTCGTGACATCTCCCTGTCAGTTATTATGATTGGGTATATGGCATTAAGTTTCCTTCTGTAGTCCAACACCATCTCCAACATCTTGAGGGGATTGAGTTCTACAGTAGGTTGTTTCTGCTGCAACAATGTGTTTGTTGGTCCACTTTGCATCTGTATGCCAACTCATTATATTAATATTAGGACCTCCATATCTGTTAACTGTTGTTTTTGTACCATTCCTAATCAGTCCATGTCTTCGTTGATATCTTTGTACTCAATACAAAATTTATGATTTAAAAAAACAGTAGAAACATATGTCAAAATGGAAACATTAGTTGATGTAGTAAATGTAATACCTCTTCTACTATAATCCTTAAATGTGTTACAGTACTTTGCTAAATTTCTTCTTTAAACAACTAACTAAAGAGAAAACAAAAACAAATTTTTAATTGAAGATAAATTAGTTGTTTCTTTAAAAGTTAGTCCCTAAGCCCTGTCATAGAGACTACTTTCTCTCTGCTCTTCTACCTGACTTCCTTAAAGTCCTCTGACTTCTGTACATAGAGGGTCATTCTGATTCACTTGCATTCCTGCTAGTTCAGCCCTGTCCCGGTGTTTGTGGATCTCTGCATGCACATGGTCTATTGTGCTGATGTGCAGTTCTCCTTTGCAAAGGGCGTTGGTGACTTACATAGACCCTGAGCCCTTTGCAAACATCGGGGTGGGCTGGGGCAGATGGCAGCAGGAAGGGAATCATCCATCGGAACCCCCAATAGTTTATGTATGTTCCCATAAAACTGCTGAGTGTTCCTCTATATACACAGACAGGACGATGACTGCCGGGGGCTGGCAGCAGACATCGCAGGACGGGGCGGTGGGTGCCGTCTCTGGTGCTCAGTAAACGAGCTTCACAGCTTACCGAGCAAACCAAAATTACCCCCAAAGTCCTCTTATGTTGTAGATATTGTATGCAGCAATGTGATTTGTTTCCTAGTTACCCACATTATTCATCTCAGTTTGCAATATTTAGCTTGAATACATGACCAAACACGTGAGAAAAAAAAGCGATAATACACATTATGTTAAATAGAATGTCAAATATTTTCATCAACATTGTTAAGAGGAAAATGACATTAACCAAAGTTGTTTTATTAAAAAAAAAATCATCGGCTTAAGTACTGTATTTTGCAATGCTGTCTAACTTCCACTTGCAAAGCTATGTCTGATATACTGTATTTTGCTAATAATCAATGGAATATAAAGAGAAACTTTATTTTGGATAAAAGCCTAATTAAAAGACTGTAGAAAAACTAATGTTTGCTATGTCTACAGTTACCATAGCAAAATCTTTACCTTAACATTAAGACTATTTTTCAAAAATGTCAAAATACTGCCTGAAACTGTGCCATATTTGACAGGCTGTGTTAAAAATCATGTTTCCTAGATACACAATAAAAGACCAGTTAATTGGAAATTCAACATGACTAAATTTATGCTTGTCTTAAATATGAATAGTTAGCTTATAAAATGTAGATATTTTACAAATTCTTTAGTTTACAACCTTAGTATCATTTCAGGAAAAAATCATTACATTCATTAACAACTACACAGTTTTATATACCTATTTTGGAGCCAATAAAGCAGGGATGGGGAACCTTCGGCCCTCCAGCTGTTTTGTAACTTCACATCCCAGCATGTCCTGAAACAGATTTTGCATGTCCAAATAGCAAAACTGTAGCAGGGCATGCTGGGATGTGTAGTTCAAAAACAGCTGGAGGGCAAAATGTTCCCCATTCTTGCAATAAAGCATACCATTAAAGCTGGATGGAATTCCGCTAACATTGCATGCACCCAACAAAATGAAAATATGGGAATATTTTACAGATTTTTACATATTAAACCTTTTTATGTCATCCACCCCACTTGCGACACCTCCAATAATGTAATACTGTATACCACATATTTTGAGTCTAACAGACAGTCATGGGCAAAAATAATGCCTAATGCAGCAGGTATATGAGTATTGCCTATATATTACATATATAAATATATACAGTATGTACAGTATATACATACACAAACACTGTAGGTGTGGCACTGAGGGCTGGGTAGAGTAAATAATCAATGCCTTCACATTGTAGGCCCATATGTTTGAGTCAGACAACAAGGAAATCAATTATTACACATACAGCAAAAGCTGCTGAGTTTCCAAAGTATGGACAATCTTGAATCATATGCTGTATTAAGCAGTGTACACACGGGGGCGATATATTGCTCAGCAATATATTGCTGAGCAATATATTGGTCAGTGGTTCCTTTTCATCAGCGACCAGAGATGGTCGCTGATGAAAGGGAACCTCTGCCGGGGGAGCCGCTCCTGTGACCAGCGATCATAAGGGGGCTAAAAACGGGAGTGCACACCCGGCGATTAATCGCCGATGCACACTCCAATTGTTGGCGTTATGTTCGCTCATCGACCATATTGCCAGCAATAAATGCGCATGTGTATGCACCTTAAGGTCTGATTCAAAACCACACACAATCCACATGCAATGTCAATGTTCATGTAGTTGGGAGTGTCAAAGTCATGTCTATACAAGTGGCTCCTTTCACAGATGCACAGACACAAGCATAGGAGGACATACAGTAATCATGCTTACAAACTGCATCTGTCATAGAAAAAAGATGTTTGTTTGTCACTCGCACAGGACTATATTCCTATAAAAAAGGAAAACAGCTGGACCCCAAAAAAAATGCTACAATATGTGGCTACAATGGGATAGGGGAGGTGTGCTACCACTGGACAACAAATACAATACAGCAAAAGAGTTTTTCTCAAGAAGAAAAAGAGGAAAGGGTTGTCACTGGTGTGGTGCACCTGGAAGGATTTATTACAATAAAATGTAACCTTTATTAATCATTTTTAAAAATGCGAAATATAAGAATACACATAAGACAAAAATAGACGTGACTGACAAAGATAGAATAGGTGTGTTTAAAATTTGGTGGCTTCCTGGCAGCGCATTTATATTTGAAATTGGTATCAGTATATATATATATTTTTTATTATTCTCTACACAGGTATAGTGTTGACACTATGATGAAAAACAGTTTTGTACTGGTATTGTACTCAAAATAGTGTCACAAATTATTCTAGCTGCTGCCTCTCTATTATTATACTGCTATAGCACCAATCAATGAAATATGACTGTTTGTCCTCAGACTATTTTCCTGAGATTGCAACAATATATCTGCTGCAATTATGTCTCTTAGAAGTGGTGAGACTTGTAGCAGCCCCCAATATAGTGGGGAATGTAACAGTTGCAAAGGGTGATGTAATGGCTTGTTATGAAAATGCCATGATACTCAAAATACTGCCTTTATGCGTTATATACGTTATACGTTCTATAGGCAGTCTGGAGGGATAATTAGACGGCTTATAATGATAAAGCCGTATTATCCAATATTCTGTTATAGAGTGCTATACAAATCCTGTGTTAAGAGTGCTATACAAATCCTGTGCTAATACACGGATTGTCATGCAGTATTTTATATACATAGACACTCAATAATGTATCTCAGAGTCATAACCCCTGATTCAGGATTCAATTAAAAAAGGCTTAAAGATATTAATGTAGATCGAGTTAATGCTCAGAGATACACAAAAAATCCCTATTGTGATCAAAGCTCTGTGGCTGTATAGGGACAATTCTATAGAACGCAGGGTCACAAACTTTCAGAGGCATAGACACTAATTGATGAGCACATACGGTAGGTGCTGCCTTAGGCAGACACTTATTCACTCATGGTATACATTGTCTCTACCAGGTGCTTATAGACACATAGAGTCAGTGGTGGTATGAGTGGTGCAGCTGATACCCTATGTAGGGATTTATAGCGACCTGTGGAAAGATACAGTTCAAAATGCATTCCTATCAATATGCGTTGCCTGTCAGCGCACCGCTAGCCGGCGTGCACTTTGCATTTAGCTTTTTCAAGGCCAACAGTGGACAGGACACGTGTTTTGCTGATGCGCTTCTTCAAGCTGACCACTTCTGGTCAGCTTGAAGAAGCGCATCAGCGAAACACGTGTCCTGTCCACTGTAGCGCTAGAGAGTAGACTGTTTGATGTTAGTTAGTGCAGGAAATTTATTGTCCATCGTGTACCTTCAATTTACCAGGCTGTTCTCCCTACTGAGTGGGCATATGCACATGTCCTGCTAATGGAGAGTCTCATCCAGTAAAGGGACATCAGAATATACTGCTAACACAACCTGTATAATACCAGGATCAGTGCCATAAAATATCATATTGCCAGAGACAGATTTGTCCAGCAGATGTCACTGTTGTACAACGCTTTCTGATATAGAGACATCCCAATAAGAACGTTGTATCTCAACTCTCCGGGCACACAGCCAGATTGGAGAGAATTGATACAAACAAACTAATTGTCTGTCTTCAATTTTTTTACAGTGTTTCAATTTAAGACCCCAACAGTATCCTGAGGGGATTAACCCAAGGAAATACTGTAGCCAATCTAGGCAATCACTATAAGTGTAATTGGGGCAATAACAAGGAATTTTCATCAATTGGAGACACTGCTCTAAACAGTCTGGTAGGGGACTATACCCCGGTATACATCAAGCACTACTACATCCAGTCACCTCTACCTACATTTTAAATCTTTAAATCACATTTTTCTTCCTATTATCACTATACGTGTGTGTATGTCAATGTAACTTTTTAACCCATTATTTTGCTATTGTGTGGGTGTCTCCATATCCATCTCATGTTTAATAAAGATAAAAGGAGCCCCCACTACTTTTAAGTAAAAATTCCATAAGAAGTACAATTGATACAAAAACCCTCAATAAGGAGTGCATCCACTATAAACTCTTTTCCCTCTTTTTCTTTTCTAGTTATTACTGTGGTACTGCTGCTACTTGTTGCCAAAACTGGGATGACAATTAATCTCCTGGAACATAGATTGCACAAGTAGTATATGGGGGGGGGGGGGGTTTTCCCCTCTGTAAATAGTGGGCAAAATATGGAGAAATATAAGAGTGCATTGTTTATATACGTGTTACAAGATATTGTCATAGCTTGTGTCTGTTTTGCCTGGTTATTGCTACCGTTTCCTTTCAACCAATATTCCAGGTTCTTATGTATCCTAATTTGGGATAATCTCGGTATTTGGGTCTGTTGACCCCTCCACAAGGGGGGGGGGTGTACTGTCATTACTATTTTTAGTCAGTTTCTGTGAGCTTTCCAAGATTGTGTTTCTGGTATGGGACTATCTGATGGCCTCCAGGGATGAGTCTGGTCTATTGCAGCTCTATTCTGTGTGATTGTTCTGCACAAGGCTGTCGCTTAATTAGCTCATTAGCTTTAGGTCTCAGCTGCAGTAATTTGTGCTTTAAAAGGCCTGTGCCTCTACCGCAGTATTAATTGGTACTTGCTCCTGTTATATTCACTGCAGGCACAGATGAAGATGCCGGTTATAGCTTCTGCTCCAGCTCCCATGTTTTGTTCCCAGTTTATAGTACCAGCTTCTTGCTCACTGATTCCAGCAGTCTAGTTCCACCTTGGTGGTATTTACATTCCCTCCAATTGGTTCCAGTTATCTGTAGCAGCTTCTGGTCTAATTTTCTCCTGGACATTTCTGCCTGCTTTGAGTCCCCGTCCTGTGACACTGTAAGTACTCCACCTGGAACCCTGGACTATTCCTTTCCAACTTGTTTTTGCCAGTTACCTTGTGGACAGTATTGTTATATCTCTCTGGTTCATATTGGTACATTTCCTCTGAGGATTACTGCAGGTCTGTGGTTCCTTTTGATTCATTTGTTGTTTTTTGTGTCGTGTTACATTGTGGTTTTGTGTGGTGTCTTTCCTTATGTTTATGACTAGGTCATCCTTGGTTTGCAATGAGGTCGATTAATCGTTTTGTTTACTCATTTCCCTGTGATGGGCTCAGGATCCATTAGTTAATGTTTATTCCCAGTCAGGCCCATATTAGTACATTTCACCTTTTGACTGCCTCTGAAGGAACTCCTGTACCTTGTTCTACCATAAGACCTCATTTGCCCCTTCAAACGTAGTGATTTAAGGTGAATCCTTAGCATCTGCAGGTACTGGCCATGCATTGGGACAGATCAACAGAGGCAGTGTTGGATTCACTGTGGCTGTCCTAAGCAGTGGTCACAGCTGTGGGGTAACACCTAAAAAAACATAACAATTTGGGCAGTATATGCTGGGTGAGCATAATGTGGAAGAGTATAGGCCAGCAGTGTGTATGGCCAGTATATGGTGGAGGTGCAGTGTACATTGTGGCGTGTGCTGCCAGTGGTACCACAGAGGAGAGGACTAGTGTTACACCCTGCAGAAAAACATCAGCAGCCAACAACCCCTTCCCTCCCTCTTACAATAATGGAGACATACAGCAGGCTCCAGAGTGGTGCAAATGGACATAGTAGCATTGACAATCATATAGAGCTCCAGGTGATGACAAAGGCAAAGGCCACTACAACTGCCGATTATCTGCTGCAACTGCCCCACACCCTCATCCATCTTCCTCGGCACATCTCACCTCACCATTGGGGGTTATTTTGGTTCACTCTTTCTGACAAATTCCTTCTTAGATGGGCAAAACCATGTGCACTGCAGGTGGGGCAGATGTAATATGTGCAGAGAGAGTTAGATTTGGGTGGGGTTTTACTTCAAAGTGAGATCTATATTGCAGTGTAAAAATAAAGCAGTCAGTATTTTCCCTGCACAGAAACAAAATAACTCACCCAAATCTAATTCTCTCTGCACATTTTACATCTGCCCCCGTGTAGTGCACATGGTTTTGTCCATCTAAGAAGGAATTTGTCAGAAAGAGTGAACCAGAATAAACCCCATTCTGTTCTTGTGTGTGCAGTTTTTCATTTTTGATGCACCTCTCCCTGAAATGTGCATGAGAGGAGACAGAGAAAGTAAGTATAATCATCTTTTAATAGCCCTTTTGATCTTGTATTGGTCCTATTGATGGGCCCCACTGGGACCTTTTGACAGAGTTTTTTTTTTCAATTGATGGAAATTAACATAATATTTCAGGGGATATAACACACACATATACAAAAAAATATATTTTATATAAATTTGAGCACATGCATGCATACATCTTATATCAATTGTTTTGGCAATTTAAATTAATAATAATGAATGTAGATCAATCTCTAGTAAATAATACATTTACTAAGATGCATTTATTAAGATGCATTTTGCATATCACATAATGTTTTATCAGAAGTGGAATGTGGATTGTGCTAATGTTTTTACAATACAGTACGTTTTTACATAAATATAAAAGCAAACCCACAGTTAATGATAATTTAATGGGTACTGTATGTCATACTCGTTGATAGAAAGTGTCTGTTTATTCATATTTTAGCTTGATTTTTTGTCTAGAGAACTGCAATGTATATGGGAATACTTTATACAGATATTTCGGTACTCTTTCCCTAGAAGGGCGCCCACGATTTTGATCTTGGGCATCGCAAGGTAAAAAATCGCGTTAGTCGCATCGCATGCGACCAAAAAATCGCATGCTATGTGACCGACGCGATTACCGCGATTTCCCATAGGGAACAATGTTAAATGTCCCAATTGACCCGATTTTCCATAGGGAACAATGTTAAATGGCCCACAGAGGCCAAATAGGCACCCTGAAGTGTGAAATGGCCCCCCCAATTGTTAACGCCACCCCACGATCAACGTGAACCCGAAGCGTGGCGAGCGCAGCGAGCCCGCGAGGGGCGTCAGTACGCGTCCTACGACCTTTTCATACCCCCACTATCCACGTCAGAGTGGAGTTGAGAATAGAAAGTGTGGCGAGCGCAGCGAGCCACCGAGCCGAAGCGTGGCGAGCGCATGCGGACACCTGTGAAGCCCGCGAAGGGACGCATATACCTGTGAAGGTATCCGCTGCGCTCGCCATGCTTCGGGCTCGGTGGTTCGCTGCGCTCGCCACACTTTCTATTCTCAACTCCACGCCGATGTGGATAGTGGGGGTATGAAAATTTCGTAGGACGCGTACCACCGCCCCTCGCGGGCTCGCTACGCTTCGGGTTGACGTTGATCGTGGGGTGGCGTTAACAATTGGGGGGGGGCATTTCACACTTCAGGGTGCCTATTTGGCCTCTGTGGGCCATTTAACATTGTTTTCTATGGAAAATCGGGTCAATTAGGACATTTAACATTGTTCCCTATGGGAAATCGCGGTAATCGCGTCGGTCGCATCGCATGCGATTTTTTTGGTCGCATGCGATGCGACCGACGCAATTTACATTTTAACATGTATTTCTATGTAAAATCGCGGGCATCGCATCGGTTTCATCGCATGCCATTATAATGGCATGCGATGTACATGCGATGCCCGCGATGGGCGCCCTTCTAGGTAAAGAGTACCGATATTTCATTTAAAATTTTTGATTTAAATTAAATTTTTATCAACTCTTTCTGAATCTTTTTCAAGAAAAAAGATCGGTGCTTATGTAATATCTGGGCTCCCGGTTTTCACGCTTCGGGCATGGTGGCTCGCTGCGCTCGCCACACTATATAAAATCAACTCCATGCGTAGTTGGATAGTAGGGGTATCAAAAAATGGGGTGCATTTAACATGGGAGCCCAGATAATACATAAGTACCAAAAGATATTTTCAAGAAATATATTTTCAAATTTGATTTATTTATTATTAATATTCTGATCATGACAATGCTCGGGATATAAATTAAAGTTTACATTGGTTTATGTTATTTTCTTTGAAATGGGTAACTTTTTGTTCTCTTTAGTTGTCCATTTAAATTTGTTTAGACCATGTGGCAAATTTCTCTTGATTTAAAATATGTAAATCTAAGACTGCAATAGCCATTATTAATTGAGGACAAATAATTGTAAAATATTATCAACAATGATTTGCTTGGGAAACTTTACAATTTAGGATTTTTTTGTATCCCAAAAACTCTGTAATACATATTGGCAACAGAAGATGCAAGGCTAAATGGCTAAATCACATGTCTGTCTCTAAACAAAAATAAAGTCAATTATCAATTGTCTTGACTATTGTCTTGACTATTAAAATAAACAAATTCCCCTAGCAAAGTCATAAAATGCACTGGAAGTTTGAAATATTTGTGTGTGCATATCTTTGTGTTTAGTAGAGAGTATAGACTGCAAGCTCCAATATAAAAAGGCAATATTATTATTATTATTATTATGATTATTATTAATAATATTTTGGTTTGAAATAAACCTAGTAGACCCATCACAAACACAGAATAGTCTTCTTGACATGTGAACATGTAGTAAGTTATATCAAACACACCTGGTCTAATACACACGGCATTAATAACTGAATTAACCAAGGTTTAAAAGTTGACAGTGTAATAGAAAGCATTACATTACATTAAATTACATTCCTCCTCTCAGAATACGATCACAAACCTCTACAGTTAGATTTTAAATTATCGAATTGAGATCAGTAAGCCTACTAATAATATGTGTTACTATTATCTAGTGCTTCTAATAGCTCAGTTGTTGCTATGAAAACAAAACATTATAAAAAAAATGTTTAATATGTGGAAAAAGCTTATGTACAGTATATAAAATAATATTACATATTAAGATGCAATTATATTTTATGCAAAATAGTTTCTTTATATAAAAAATAGAAATGCAGAAATTACATGATTTTATTTTCTTGGGGCAAGGAAAAATATGATACAAACCAACAACAGCATTTTTATTTCTGGGATATAATTAAATATGATACAGTAAGCTTTTGTGGTGTTTATAAAATATCATCTTTCACACTGAAATATGGCAAACATGTCTATACCAACAATTTGCATAAATACTTATTCATCTTCTCCATTCTTATCTCCTTTCGCCTTTCTTTTCCATATTTTCCCCCTTAATATTCCTTTCCCTTTTCCTTTGTCCTTTACTTCATTTCTCATTATCTTTACTTTCTTTGAACTTTTCCTTTCCTTGTCCTTTCTTTTTCTTTACTTCCCTTTACCCCTTTCATTTCTGTGCTTTACTTTGCCTTTTCTTTTATTTCACACTTTTTCCCCCCTGTTTTTTTTTTAATTGCTTTCCTTTCCCACACGCTATCCTTTTATTTCAGCAATGCTGTTCTTTAACATTTCCTTTATTTTGCCCCTTTGCTTTCCTTACCATATTTATTTCCTTTTATCTTTAATAGTTGTTTAATTTTATCCTTTCCCCATTCCCTGCTTTTCTGAACCTCCTTTTACCTTTCCTACTTATTTTCCTTCACGATATACTACTTTTATCTTTCCCACTTTCAGGAATTAGAGGACAACCACTCACTCTTAATATATTTGTATCCACCAATCTCTTTAAAGTGAGACTTTTATGTGTAAAATAAAAAAATGCATTAGCAGTTTATAAGATGCTCAAATTAACAAAAACTCCAAAAAGAAAATCACTCTGAATTAAAATTTAGGGGTATAATAAATTAGAGTCGGAAACTGCTGTTTGTTGAAAAATTGCAGATTCTGACTTTTCTTAGATGAATCAATGATTTTTTTTTCGCAACAGGTCAGAATGCTCCAACCTGTCGGAAACCATGTGGATTGGCGGAATAGTCAACAATCCACCTGCTTTTTGTCAGAAAAGGGGCCAAATTGGACAGGTTTTGGGCCAGTTCTGACAATCTCAATCCAACTCGGACTGAGAAGATGAGTCAGGGAGGACATCCACCATCCTCCTGCCTCCCAGCATCATTCTTCTGTCCCTCATCCCAGACCCACTGCAGGGCTGGGTGAGCATCAACAGCTGACCTGGTGCCCACGTCCACCATCCCTCCCACATCCCATCTGCCTCCTGCAGCCTCCTCCCATTGCTCACCCGGTCCCAGCACTGGGCTAGGTGGGCAGCAGCTAAATCCAACAGCCATCAGTCAGATTTGGTCGCATTGAACAGGGCTTGTTGGATCCATTCCGACACATGCATGTCCCCTAAACCTCTAGACCAGTGTTTTTCAACCACTGTGCCGTGGCACACTAGTGTGCCTTGAGCTGTTCTCAAGTGTGCCCCCAGATCTAGAGATGCCCAAACCAGTTTACAGCCACCACCCAGTTCAAGGGTTATTTACTGGTCTCTTCTTTTCATTTAAAGGGCCAATGTATTTTATTTGTGTTACCTGTGGGGACCAATGTGATTGTTTTTTATATGGGGGGCAATAGGTTTGGTTTTTTCCTGTGGGGGCCAATGTGTTTTGCCCTGTGGGGATCTCATGGTGTGCCTTGGCAATTTTAAAATCTTATTTAGTGTGCCGCAAGGTAAAAAGGTTGAAAATCACTGCTCTAGACCATGTCTGTTTAACTTCATTTTATTAATGAATGGATTTTTTTAAATTAATAAGCCATAGCCATTTGCCATTGAGTGTATACAACCCATAAATGCATGAATAACAATGTCATAGAGCATGCACATAGTATCTAATTGTACAGTAGCCTGCACATTCTCCATAGCCATTCTTGCATAGTGTGTTTTAAAGAAAATATGTATGACATTAAAAGTCTCAGGAAATGTATCATTCTTACATTTTGTTAGCTTAATATGCTATAGCAAAAAAAAAAAAACTAATGTAAAAACTGTGCAAAGGCTAACTTAATGAAATCTTAAACTAAATGTGTCTACATATATGAGAGCAATAGTATTTAGAAGAGAAAGTAAATAAGACAGGGAAATACTAATAAATGGGTTTTTAAAAAGGACAGTATCAAAAAAGTTAAATGCACAGATAACCCTGTCTAATATATGTGGTTAAAATAAATAGTTTTGTAAATCAAAATAAATAGCAATATATGAAATCTATAACTCTATCTCAACTAATGCATATATGTGAAATAAAATTAACCAACGCAAAATAATTCTAAAATGTCTTTAGATCTCATACATTACATATATTATAACTTTGATATAAATAAAAATGGTATAAGAAATAAATTAATATGAATGTATATGTGTTTAAATACTGTATATGGATAGTATGCAAATTGTATATACAAAAAATCTCAAGTTGGTAGAACTTTTCTCTATAATTAATCTCCTGAATATTGTAATTTTACTGAATATGTACTGTATTGTTTTTCAAGTGAAATGACCAGGGTTAACATTATCAAACTAGAAAGAAAAATGTCTTGGAACTGATTCATTTATCCTTTATGTACTGTGTGTGCTCCTGGAAAGTATTTGTTAAAGGCTGTTTGGACTTCACTATAAATTTGAGGCCAAAATTGCATTGCAGGAGGTAGATCACTGAGTTGTGTAATACATATATAATTTAATTTGAAAAAAAAAAAAAAAAAAAAGGTTTAGAATAGAAGTATTTTAAACATTCATCAATCCTGGGAGGGGGACATGGCCAAGCACTCAACCCAGCTGGATGTGCATTGTTCATGTTCCTGAGTGATAAAGCTTTATTTTAAATTCATTGTGGTTATAGCTGAAATGATTTTCATTCAATAGCCATATTAAAGTCCACTACACACAATTTAACTTAAATTTAAATGTTAAAATGGCAACTTAATATATTTGTTTACAATCATATTTTATCTCCATGTTTTAAGTTGCTGGGTCAACTATTATAAGTCTATGCAATTGCATCTTAAGGGGAAATTAGTGAGCATGTAAATATTTCCAAAATGTTTACCAAATCATATTGCAGTGTAAAAATAAAGCAGTCAGTATTTTCCCTGCACAGAAACAAAATTACTCACCCAAATCTAATTCTCTCTGCACATGTTACTCCTGCCGCGTAGACTGAGGTTCCTTGCTTGGCGGCGCGTTTCTAGCCCTGACTTTGCGGCAGTGACCTCCTGCAGCGTAGCAGTTGGCGGCAGGAGGTCTCAGAGTGCCGCATGACCTCCTGACGTCCCCAGCGTATGAATTTGCGCACTTTCTATAGACGCCAAAGCCTCTGCTCAAGAGTCAGTCCTGCGCCACAGCCTCTGCTCAAGAGTCAGTCCTGCGCCACAGCCTCTGCTCTGTGTTAGGTAAAAATTTCGTTTTCACTGCTTGAGGTACACACCTTGATGATTATTAATTAATGAGCATCAAGGTGTGGGGCATATGTTTAATGGGCATCATTTGAGTGGCATATGTTTAATGACTCATTAAACATATGCTACACACATGATGCCCATTAAACATATGCCCCACACCTTGATGCTCATTAATTAATAATCATCAAGGTGTGTGGGGCATATGCCACACACATGATGTCCATTATAGAAATGGCCCACACCTTGATGCTCATTAATAATGAGCTTCACGCTGTGGGGCATTTGTATAATGGGCATCATGTGTGTGGCATCATGTGTGTGACATATGCCCCACACACCTTGATGATTATTAATTAATGAGCATCAAGGTGTGGGGCATATGTTTAATGGGCATCATTTGTGTGGCATATGTTTAATGAGCATCAATCTGTGGGGCATATGTATAAAGGAGCTTCACACTGTGGGGCATTTGTATAATGGAGCTTCACATTGTGGGGCATATGTATAATGGAGCATCACGGTGTGGCATATGTATAATGGTGCATCACGGTGTGGGACATATAGATAATGGTGCATGACAGTGTGTGTGGTATATGTATAATGGAGCTTAATGTGGGGCATATGTATAATGGAGCATCATGGTGTGGCATATGTATAATGGAGCATCACGGTGTGGCATATGTTTAATGGAGTATAAAGTTCTGGGGCACATGTATAATGGTGCATCACGGTGTGGGGCATTTGTATAATGGAGTATCATGCTGTGGGGCATATGTATAATGGTGCATCACGGTGTGGGGCATTTGTATAATGGAGTATCATGCTGTGGGGCATATGTATAATGGGCATCATGGGTGTGGCATATGTATAATGAGCATCAAGGTGAGGGGTATATGTATAATGGAGCATCACAGGGCGGGGCATATTTATAATGGGCATCACAGTATGCGGCATAGGTATAATGGGCATCACGGACTGCACTATTGGGGTCATGTGTATCTGGCACTGTACTATTGGGGGCATATGTGTATCACACCTCCATTTTCCATGGCCGCACCCCATGTGGCTACAGCTCTTAGAGAGCTGACCATGCCCTCATATTGGATGATCAGGTATCGTTACTGTTATTTTATGTGCGGCCCAAACCAAATTTTCAACTTCAAATGTGGCCCAGGGAAGGTGAAAGGTTGGACACCCCTGCTGTAAAGCAAAGGTGCATGTCTCCTTGTTTTACTGTATTACAGGTGGTGGACCTCTTATTATATTTTGCTCATTGCAATATGTTATCTTGGTTTTAGGGACTTATTAATTTCTAGTGACCTGAAGGCTGGTTGCCTCTTCATACATTATATCAATCTCATGATATGAAGTCAACTAATAATAATGTCTAGAAGGAATTATGTCACATACAACATTTGTGGTTGCTTGTTTATTAACTGTCACCAATTTCTGAGCAGAGTTTCTTCAACTTGAAAACTTCATGAGTATTTTTAATTGATTCATACAGTACCTCAGCTTGAAACGGATACGTAAATGACTCTATGTGAGTTAATAATACTTAAACATATTGGGAAAAATTAAATGTTGTAACATTAGGTCATCTGCAGAAATGTCTTTCAAGAAAAACTGCAACTTTTTTATTCTATAATTTAAATAGTAAAAATATGAAGCTCTCCCATTATTAAGGCTTGTTTTTGAAGCACAGTATAAGTAGTATTTGAATATTTTCTATTAAAATGTATTTGTTTTGTGTGCTGAGATTTACATTTATTTCTTAAGAATATATGGAAATAATTTTGTGCGTAACACCAGACATATGGGCCGCGATGTAATGAAAGAGAATTTTGGCCCGATTTTTGAAAATGTCAGATTTTTACGCAAAAGCTGGACAGTTTACAAAGTAAGACAATGTAAAAGAATTTTAAAATCATTAAAAGTCAGACGATTTGTGGCCTGATTAAGAGCTGCTTGTAAAAAGTTAAAGGAAAATGTTTCCCAATGTTAAACAGCCTATAGACGCTCACTAGGGCTACATGGTAAGGCACGGAGTAGCTTCCTACAGGAAACCACCTTTCTGCCAATCACAGTCTGCCCAATGGAGTCGTGCGGAGGATTAACAGGTAAAATTTGCAGTAGGAAGTCACGGACTGCATCTGCTTCACTAATGCTTCAACCCGTAGGTAAAATCCACCACTGATATAAAGTCATCAATATTATTTAGCTGCTCCAGTCCTATAGTATGAAAATGATGGCTTTGAGAGCACATAGATTCACACATAGATGCAATCACTGTTACAGTATGTACCAAATACTTTGAGGACTCACCAATACAGGATTTGTGTTAGTAGGAATATATTTAAATAGATTGGAGAACACTGATTAATTAGCCATACAATCTACATGAATATCATAGCTGCAGGTTTCCAATGTATGCTTTCAGTGTGTGTATCTAATATACACACACTGTGTGTATATTAGATACGCTATACACCCTGTCTGGAGTTTTTCTATGTTATCTGAGTTTATCTATGTTAATAGATATTGTAATTCTGCTATACCATTGTGACGTTGCTGCACAATACTTGTTGCAAACTATATACTGATTATTGCAGTATATTATTAGATTATTTTATTAAAGTTTAGCCAATGGGGCTTCAGGATAATGACAGCTTTGTTGCCAAACAATTGGTTTTGAAATGTTGGTAAGTGATTTGCTTTTTCATTAAAGCTCTCTTTAGTCTTCTTTGTTCCTGATTCTGTACACTGTACAACTAGATAAGGATAGTGGTGTTAAATTATAATTTGACTTTACCATTTTTCTATTGTTAAAATGTTGCTATTTTTCTCTATTTGCTTTTGCTTACATCTTGTTAGTTTTACTACTGTTCCTTTATATCTCTCTTAGCTTCCCTTACCCTACTATTGTACCTTAACTTAATCTTTCACAATCCACAATTCTTATGCTTGCCTGTTATTAAATCCCTGAAATGTTCCAGCCTTCATCTATGGGATGTCCAGTACACTTCTTCATATTAAAACATCCACACCTTGCATAAAGGCTGCAGTGAGCACATGTGGTATTATACCTAACTAATCATTGTGGTCTGTTGTATTAGTCTTTAGTCTCCAGTTTTGGATGTGGTTGCAAGCTTCTGTGGTCATAGTCTGTGATTCTGGCACCTTCTTGGTGCCAGACAATATTTATATGTGACATTGGCAGTACAATAAGCCTTGTGACTATGCTCTCTTCACAGCTGCACATCTATATAATATGGATGTGTTTTGACCATTTTGAGTTGTTGGAGTTCACTGGGTAACTTTCACACTGACTAAGGCTCTTTTAACAATACAAGTCATATTAAGATAGTGACCCTTAAATAATATTGTTAACAATATTATATTTAGTATAGTATTATTCCCAAGTGATACTGTTTGTACTAGGTGATGTCATATATTGAATAGGGCACGGGTTCATTATCTATTGGGATATATTGTATAATGGTTGGTTTTATGTACCATATATATGGCCAAGTTAACAATTAATTTGACTACTGTTCCTGGACTTAAACTAGCAATAAGTTCATCATTCTGATCTCACACTATGTCTTTTATCATTTACCACCCCTTATATTTATGCTTATTAGCGGCCATTATCAGGCAAATGCATGAATAGGGTCAATTGCTCGTGATGACACATAGATGTGATGGCACTCAGGTCTGCCCAGTGTTTCTGACTGCACTATTTTATAATAGGTGTTATATTATGGTACTTTAGGGTGACATTAACCACAGATGATCATTGTTTTGTTTATTTGTCATCATTTCCATTTGGGGCATCTTCTCACTTCTTGGTGAGGCCACTTCCGTGGGTTTGTCTATGCATGCCTTTAACACACTAGGGTTTCTGAATTTGATTCTATACTCATTTTCTCTTTGTGTCTTTAGAACCCACAAATGTACGGTGCAGAGACCTGAGGCTGCTGTCTGGTAGAAGGAGCTCATGACAATGGTATTTAATGATTTGAAAATCAATTTATTGCCCAATGGGAGACCCCAATTAAAAACATACTGTTCCCAATTGTTTTATCTGTCAACTGTCCCCCTTATCTATTCCTCCATCTTTTCTATTTCTTCCCCCTTTCAATTGACATACTGGGGAGTGCATTTGACGGGTACTTTGCAAGGGAAATTCTTCAGAGTGGCATGTTGACTGCCATCTTGCCGGATGGGTGTCCTTTATGCATTAGTATGGAGGAGAGCAGTTTCCCTTTGAGTTGTGCATCTAGGGTAGGACTCTGACTCCCACTTTAAGTTCTTTGAGTATGTCTAATTACAATACATGCTGGCCAATATGCAGCAGGGGCTGATTTTATGTAATGTAATCTGTTTGTCCCCTCTCCTTGCTACCAATTTCCCTATTATTATTGTAGTTAAGATAATATTTTATATTAAATGTGGGCATTATAGTTTTGAGAACAGACCAGCATCTGCCTTAAGAGGTTTATTACATGTGAAGGATGCATGTCCAAACTTATATTTAAACTGAAGTGTAAAAGAAAAGCTGTCCAGAATTCGTGGGCTACATGCAAAATTAATTAGTCAGTAATTAGCCTGTAAATACCCTGCTAGCAAAATAAAGAAAGGTATATGCAGACCTTGCATTGCAGTATGGTTAGTCCAGTAAAACATTTTTTGCTTTGCCCACAACTCAGAATCTGTACCAATATGTGCATAAGCAATGAAGAATTAATATGCGATATCACAAATAGACAGAATGTGTGAAAAGCAACATTAACTGGCTGTTATGCTAAATAAATGATATTGGACGGTCACATCACATTATTATTAATAATAATAATAATAATAATAGTAATAATAATAATTTGATTTACTGTGAAGAAATGGTATGCATCAAGTGCAGGTTTTATGAGCAGATCAGTTCTGCTACAAATGTGGTGTGTGATAATCAATATACTACATCATATATAATTCATGACACTGATATCACTTTCAGACATGCCACAGTGGCAATTACCTGGCATTTTGAGTGCCGAGCCATTTTTCAGGGTACAGTCTGACCCACTTTCACACTGAACAACAAATTACTGAATTAAAAATGTCAACTCGGTAAATTGCTGAATTACATGGGTATATCTTCAGTGTGAAAGGGTCATCCTGGGTCACAAATCCTGGGGCACTGACCTGGTAAAGACCTGGGTCAGCGACCTGCTATTTAAGACCCAGGTTGACCCTTTCATACTGAACCAATTACCAAGTAGAATTGCTTCACACAGTAATTTGATGTTCAGTGTGAAAGGTGAACATGGCTTACTACAAGGCAGCCATTGCAATGCTATATGCTAATTCTCTCTTCCATCCCTATCAAGTGGTATTGATAGAAGTATTACAGGTGTCTGCAAAAAGTTTCAAAACATTGTGTAGTGGATAGAGGGGGCTTAATACATTGGTGTCCATAAGGAGTTTGAGGGTGTAATTTTTTCAACTACCATTGCATTTTCCCACTCCCTCCTACTTAATCAGGAATCTGATACACTTTTATCTCTAATTGAAATGCCAAAGAAAAAAAGGTTTTCATTACCTAAGGAACTGCATAAGTTGTATTGCTCTTTCATTTAATAGCATTTGCTAAATGGTCTATTGTTAGAATAAAAATAGTCCCTAGATACAATAAATAGATTTTCTAATAGATTTTCTTTTGAAGATGTCAAAGAACATGTAGACCTCAAATGCATCTTAAGAAACTTTTGCTAAACTCCATCATTCTGTATTCTTTTTTCATAAACTATGGGTAATTGGATTATCTGCTCTACTGAGATGTATGTCCAATAAATTAATTGAATATGTTTTATATAATATTATCTTGGGCTTTTCTGTTTGAGCTAAAAATAAATCTGATCTAAAATGACGGACATGAATTAAATTGGTTTTAACTATCTGACATAATTTATTACTTTAATATGGTTTTGCATTCGTGGGTGGAAAAAAATGAAGGTTCCCAAACACTGCTTCATTTCCAATTGCTATATACAAAAGATAAAGTTATTTTCATGACAATACATTCTAAAAAAAGCACCTGCCCTTATTGGTAATGTATATTGTCATGTGCTTTTGAAGTTCAGAATCCAAGACAATTTAAATGGAAGGATTAATACATGCAGATCAGTGCTGAATTATCAGCAGCAAGCAAACACTATGGGGTTAATTTACTATGAAGGGCTATCTATTTTAGATGGGATGTTGCTATGGGCAACCAATCAGAATGTACTTCTTATTTAGTTAGTACCTTCCAGAAGGTAATCGATTTAATCTAATTTGTTGCTATGGGCAACATCCCATCATCAATAGTATTCCCATCTTAGAAAATGTATTAAAGCAGATGTATTTAAATTGATAACCAAAGTCTAGAATATCAAATAATATAATATCAATTAATACAGGTTCAGCTACCTGTAGCAACAGCATTGACATGTACAAGCATGTGTAATCTTTACCCCGAACACCTTCATAATGTATCTCCTCATTAGCAATTGGATGTAGCCCTGCATACAAAGATGACAGGCCCATGGAGTACAACATTTCTGGCAATTTAAGAATTTATGTAGAAGATTGTAGCAGCCATATGACTAGTTCAATTTCTAATGACCCCAACTGAAACAAATAGTAGTAACCAGGTGGATTTCCACCATTTAAATGCTGCAGTAAATAGAGAAACATCAACTGTACAATATGTACTGTACAAGTCAACCCATGAGATAGAGGGGACATGTTATCTACAGTATTGCAACATACAAAATCATACTTCCAGTTTCATGCAAGTGGTTGAAACCATTAAAAATAACCATTGTAGTGAGTTTCTTCATTTCTAGCCTGAAATGAAGATTATATACCAAGGTTTTATACTTGGACTACTGAAAAGCAGCTGAAGAGGTGGAAGATGAAAGTACAGTAAGCAATTCTACTAAGTATGTTGGACTAAAGTTATTCATTCATTTTGGAAGGACCTATGGGTTTTCCAAATCTTACATTTAGATAAGTAAATGTATGATTGATTATAGCTTTAAGTCCTATATAAACGTTTTCTTTGTAAATGACACATACCTTTAGAGATGCAAAGAGCTTGTGACACAATATCTGTTGCTTTAGTTACTTCTGCAAATGCCATGAAACAAAACAGTGTTAATGATGTGTCAAATCAGCCATTAAGATTAAAACATTTTGAAATCTTGTCATCCTTGAAATAATGTCCCACATATATTGACCATGGCTCAATCTAAAACAGTAAGTATCTTTGCTTTACCCATTTCATGCATAGAGGTCACTACAGTGAATAGCTGTTTTTAAGTTACATAGTTACATAGTAGGTGAGGCTGAATAAAGACTTGCGTCCATCTAGTTCAGGGGTGTCAAACTCAAATTCATCGGGGGCCGCATCAGCAGTTTGGTCACCCTCAAAGGGCCGGTTGTATCTGTAGGACTATGTGTCCACTCTTTATTATCATAATAGTGTCCTTCATACAAGTATGTCCCAAACAATACCACTGTAACTCAGCAGTAGCATTTCCCTCCTGCTATTGCTGTGAACTGCAGTGCATTAGGGCACACGCTGCCTGCACAGGGGGGCAACACTCAGTCTTAGGGCATATGTCCTGCTTATTAACATGGGACACAGCAATTAATGATGGGCTGCAATGTGCCAGTGCACACACACACACATAGGCAGAGAGTTTGACACTTACCCGCTCTGATGCGTCCACTCCAGTCTGAGCTGCTCCACCACCAAGGACACAGCTGCGCTCTCACACAGGCGCATTTCCCCCTCGCTCCTGTGAGTAGTGCTCCTCGCACTATCTCTCCAGGAGTGGGGGGCAGCGTGCTCCTGGTCACTGTGCAGTGCACACTCAGCAGTAAGTGACCTGGAGTGCACAGCAGCAGCAGCACCATTCACCACGACGGACCTGCTCTTTCCTCTCTCTGGCTCCTATACAGCAGGTGGGAGCAGAGGAGGGGTTGACGACCGGCGGCACTGCGCTAGAGGGCAGACGTTCTCTGGCTTGTAGGCTGCCGCGCATGCGCTGAAGAGGCGGATTTCTTGTTTAAAAAAAAATCGAGAATAAAAGGTGAAGGCTGGCGGCGGCTGCGCGGGCCACATGAAGAGGTCTGGCGGGCCTGATTTGGCCCACGGGCCTCGTGTTTGACACCCCTGATAGCAATAGGTCATATCAGAGAATCAATTATCAGCCCGATGTTATTGGCAGCCTCAGTGTCCCCTCTCAACGCGTTTCTCCGCCTTAGAGTCCTCTCAGCGGCTTCCTCAGGAGAAGTATCTTCTCCTGAGGAAGCCGCTGAGAGGACTCTAAGGCGAAGAAACGCGTTGAGAGGGGACACTGAGGCTGCCAATAACATCGGGCTGATAATTGATTCTCGGATATGACCTATTTGCTAAAGGTCGGAGAAAATCACCATTGCCTACAAGCCATACTTGACCCCGGGATTACAAAATAGGTATACCACGTTAAATGTGCACATTTCTGTGGGGACTGAACTCAGTACTAACCTACTAACTGGCTCTGCATATGAGCAAGAAACCCGCAATTGCATTAACAAAGTCTAACCAGCACCAGTTATATAAGGGGGAGTTTTCTGTGTTATTTCTGATGTGACACTGGACTTTCAGCAAATTACATTTAGCTATGAGTATCAAAATTTGGTGTTTGCATAAAATACCATACTCCATTATCTAATGCAAATAAATGTGCCCAAAATGCTAAATTCAAAAATGAAACAGAAAAGATAAACTATTCCATCTAAATTTGTAATTTTACAGTTTTGCTATACAATGTTCATTTATTTTCTGTATATTTATTGTCTTATATAAACCATTTTTCACTTGACTATTTGAATACTAAAATTCACATCTTAATTCTAGAATAAAGATTTGAGACGTTTTAATACAAAGTTGCTGATTAAATGTTTTTTTTTTTCCATAGTGCTATTCCAGCAAGCAAATGTTTAGAAAAGATTATTGTTCTTGAAACTGTAATTGAAAAATAATCACTGTCAAATTAATCTATTTACAAATCCATATTAATAATACAGAGTTCTGAAAATAATAAATAATAGCATATGTAGTACTAGTTGAAACCATAGTAACACTACTTACAAAGAAAATGTGCTTAAATTACATACCATAATATAAACAATTATTAAACCACATCTTGATAATTTTTAGCGCAAATTTTCTAATAAAACTTCTATTAGTAATTAAAATGTAAAAACATGTCTATCCACCTTGCTATCTATCTATCTATCTATCTATCTATCTATCTATCTATCTATCTATCTATCTATCTATCGTATCTAACTAAAAGAGTAATAATATGATCTCACCAATGTATCTTCTTATGTTACTTCCAGAGAAACCCAACCATTGACATAAAGTCAGGGTAGTCAGGGGAGGTAGAACCTCGCCTGTCATACCCCAATACACTATAACAATTATAAAATAATGCTAACAAGCTAGTTACAACTTATTTTGACATAATTTTGTATATTTATATCATATTATATGCCAAACTCACCTGCAACTTATAGAGATGTTCCCTTAATATCCTTGTTGCAATGCCCCTACATCACAGCAAGAATGTAGAGGCATAGGGAGTGGGAGAGGGGGTGCATAATATGACATGATTATGCCATTGAAGTGAATGGGCGCTGCCAAGAGAATATGTGAACAAATGCAGCAGCTTTGTCCAAGTACAGATCCTGCTATGTTAAGCTGATATACAGTATGCATAGCGGGACACATCTGGATATTTGTCTCTGATACTAGCCAGTGCCAACCCAACTAATGAATACATTGCACCTCACTGGATCTTAAATAACACTTCAGTTTTCACATGCTTTTGTTATTTCCCATACTAAATCACTAAATATCACCTCATTTTGAAAACTCAAACACTCCTGAATAACAACCAATTACAATATAACAACAATATTTGCAAACAAAAATCGGTACTTATGTAGTATCTGGACGCCCGATTATCGCATCGTATCTGACCAAATCGCATGCGATGCGATGCGATGCGATGCGATGGACCCGATTTTCCATAGGATTCTATGGGAAAAAGGGTCCTTTTCATTTCCCCACTATCCAGTTGGATATAAACCTGTGGCGAGCGCCACAGGTTTATATCCAACTCCATGTGTAGTTGGATAGTGGGGAAATGAAAATGACCCTTTTTCCCATAGAATCCTATGTTAAAATGGACTCAGTCCATTTTAACATTGAATCCTATGGAAAAATCGGGTCCATCGCATCGCGTCGCATGCGATGTGATGCGATGGACCCGATTTTTTATTCGGGCGTCCAGATACTACATAAGTACCCAAAAATCATTAATAGTACAGAACAAACATGCATGTGCCATGCTAGATCACTCAGATCACTCTGCAAGATCGATGCACACAGCAATGCACCAGCGATGTGTCAAAGATGTGTGCTAAGCGATCTAGCAGGGCCAGTGTTCTATGGTGAGAGCATTTGCAATCTGACTAGATTTATACTGCATCCAGTATAAATTTAGATGGATGATAGTGATGTGTGGGGCTGTGATGTGTTGCTATCAATATGGCCCCTACACATGGAGCGATTTTGGGTCATTTATAAACTATCTAGTCAGATCACTTAGAAAATGAATATAGGGTTCATTATAAACGCATATGTTCAGTGTGGGGAATTTCTTGGATTTTCAACAATCAGTGCATATCATTGCAATACACATGCAGACATAGCCGGGCTAATCTTTGCAGGGGCTGGCGATTCTGCCACCAGGGGCGCACACACGGGACGCTCGGGCGCCACGTGGCAACGGAGCCTGCTGCCAGTCCCTGATGCCAGCCCCCGCCATCGCCGCCGTTCCCCCTCGCCGCCCGCCCACCCCAAACTGGGCAGCATCTCCCTGAAGCAGAGACAGGCAGGGAGACGCTGCCCAGCTGCCGTGTTACTGGGATTCGCGTACGCATGAGACGCATGTGCGTCCCAGTCCATATCGCCGGCGCTCGCCAGTGAAACGGATATGGCGGGCGCCGGCCAAGAATGAAGCCTGCTACTGTAGTATTCAATTGAAAAGTGTTTGTGCACATTGCAGTTTTTATTATGCCTATTTTAAGCACAATTGTTCAGTTAAGTAAAATTAACTAATTTATTAAAAAAGTAGTAATCGCTGCAAAACATATCATACTCATTTTCAGCTTATTCTTTCATATTGCATTTCAGTATGTAGAATACATTGCTGCAGCTGTCCTGAATTAAAGACATAATAACTAAATAAGAGTATAGAACTATACAATATTGTGCCAATAAGCTGTATTTTCTCTTTATTTCTGAGCCCACTCATCAGCTGTAGGTACAGACCGATCAAGCTGAAAGCAGTATTTCACTGAACCTGTCAGAATTCTGAGACACGTGGAAAACACTGTCATTCCCCTCCCGCTGTTAAAATTTACAAGAAGGGGAACAGCAGATGTTTGTGGCTAGTTCTGTACAGACTTTTTCCCTCTGCATCTTCCTGACCTATTTTCTGACTATTATATTTTATATACATCTGGTTAAGGGGAACACATTTATGTAGTATTTGAGGCTATCCATGTACCTGTATGATACTGTACAGTAATGGTTCCACACCAGTTTGTATACATTTTCCTAGTGACATACCCCTCTTTGTACTGTGTATTTGTCTTGGAGGACAGTGTTCATTAATTACATCAACAATACATGTGATATATGATTATCTACTATAAACATTTCACCTGACGTCATGGCCATGGAATCAGCATATTCAAGCTAATTTTATATTTATTTTCGAAGGACATCAGAGCCTAGCCCCGTAACGTCGATAGCAGCACATTGGATTAAATAGTCCACCAGATATTTACCACTTAAGAAGTCTCTGAGTGCTGCTTTATTCTTTCCTGCATATACTATATATATATACGGTGTGGAGGGATCGAGCCAATTTAGGTGCAAAGGGGACAGAGAGCCCCTCAAAAAAACTTTAAAAGAAAAAGCCTACTAGACACGGAAAAAGAGGCAGACAGAGGCTTCAAAATCAGGAGACAGAATGTGTAGCGGCAGGTATATTCAACTTGTCTGATCACACATTAACTAAAACGGAGAACCTATTGTTATCAAAATGATTAACATTTGCACCTGCCAAAAATCCAGATGGGTTTGAATTGTTTGTTGATGCCAATAAGTTTACTCGTACTCGTACTCTGACGTATTATCAGTACGGCTGCTTAGTAAATCAGAAACCACCATTCTTTTGAATGGTGATTTCTGTCGTATCCTATCGATGGTGTAGACATTCGTATTTGTAAATACAAATACGAATGTTCCATCTTTAGGAGTACGAATTGTTGTATTTTTGGGATTGTAAATACTCGTACTCTGACACTAAAAAGGCATTTTTTTAAAAAATTCTGAGCAGCCTACTACTAGATCTGACATTAATGAAATTGTCAATAACAAAGGTTTAAAGCCAAAATCTATGTAGTACCCTGTCGAATCCTGTGGTAATTATATTAAAACGTTTTCAAGTCTTATTAAACAAGACTTTGAAGCATTATGTAAAAACGCGGAGACTATAGATAACAAGAAAAATAAGAATTTGACTAGGAATGAATATTCAGCAATACGTAGCCTGGAAAAAAATAAAAATCTTATAATAAAACAAGCTGACAAGGGGGGGGGGGGATAGTCGTGCTAAATAAGAATGATTATCTTGAGGAGGCATATCGATTGCTCAATGATGCAACAACTTATTTTAAATTAAATGAAGATTCCACCACCACAATAGTGGAAATAATTAGACTAATGATTGATGAAGGTGTTAAGAACAAATGTTTGTCACCAAAAGAAGCACAATATATTATCCATATGGGTCCATAGGTCCAGCACTCCTCTGTATAACAGAAAGGGTGATTGGGGTGCGCAACCTAATACATAAAATGTACCTCCCAGTTGAACTTAAATTAAAATCAGAAATACATTCTGGAGATCATTTCCATGTGTCCAATGTTGGGTGTATTCACAATGATTATGCACAGTCCGTTTTAAGATGAATAATCTTTTTATTGCATGAAATACCCAACGTGTTTCGTCACTACGACTTCATCAGTGGTAAAACCGATATGAACAGTGATCCTAACAAATATCCAAGCTGATCAATAAGATTTTTTGTTCCACATTTTAAATAAACATCAGTAAGGAATTGTGGATTTAATCAACCAGTTTGGGATAATTCTGGTTGTTATGGGTAATCTTCTGAGATATAGTACCTATGTTGGTCAGGACACTCTCAAAATAGCAACCTCCTCATCCAACATTCAGCTGAATGTTGGATGAGGAGGTTGCTATTTTGAGAGTTGCTATTTCAGGTTGCTATTTTGAGAGTTTGAGATTTTAATTGAAGTTCAACTGGGAGGTACATTTTATGTATTAGGTTGCGCACCCCAATCACCCTTTCTGTTGTATGTGTCTGTTGTTCCTCACCAACAGGAGGAATTTTGGTGGTGCTGCATATAGCATTTAGCGCAATTCAGAGTCATACCCCCAATCATATATATATATATATAACAGTGTAAGCTGTTTTTTGATAAAAGCCCTGAGGGGCTGAAACGTCACTGGTCCTGGCTACGAGTCGTTTGTTCGTTTGATTAAGTCCTGAGTGCCGCTGCTATCTTCTATATATATATATATATATATATATATATATATTCCAAAGTGCTTAATAAAAAGCGAGGGCACTCACCATAGCAGCAAAAGTCAGCCAATTTTAATAGTCACACATAATAGTCGACGTTTCGACCCGCATGGGGCCTTTGTCAAGACACAAAGTAGGTCCAAAGGTACACCAGAGAAGGCAAAGTAACACTGACACAAAATGCCAAGCTCATCTATATACACCCCCAGCCAAATTACAAAGCACAGCTGTGTGAGGCAGCCTCTGATTGGTCAGCGTTGCTGACACACATAATGAGTACTGAAAAAAGCATAAGAGTAACGTGGATCACGTGTAAAAAACATATTAAATGGCTGAAGACACAATAAAGTATGCGGACAAGGCTCAATAGAGAAATAAACACTTACTGTGCAGGTAAAACACACGCTGTCTAGCGTGGTGTATTCAAACCCGGAAGTCCGGGCGGTGACACGCACCCGATACCGGAAGTGCGTGTTGCGTCTCACAGTATTCTGTGAATGGAACGCATGCAATGCTGTCACTCAGCAGCGGCCGGAGATTGAAGGGGCTGTACCCGGAGTACGGGATAACAGCAGCACACGTGATCACGGAAGTGCGCTTTGCGTTCCAGTGCCTAAGCACAATGGAGCGCAAGCACAGGAAAAGAATATGGACAAAATTTGTACAACACGCTGTGCATGGCAAAGTGGCAGGGGGCTGTATAGCATGAAACATCTTTAAGATAAAAAACATATATAAAGCACAAACGGACATTTAGACATACATAAAGACAACACTGGTGGCACAGTATATCAAAAATCCTGTGTCACACAAATTAACCAGTGGCTATAGAATAAAAAAATGAAAAAACGGGAAAAATATTCATGAGAATGTCAGCAGGGTTGTAACAGTCCGATAGTAATTGGGCAGTCCAGGGTAAAGGACAAGGTATTATCCTAATTTCAATGAAGGAAGATGTTAAGATGATTATATTCATTCAGACCCTTGGGGTCAATAGTATTCAAGCGAGAGATCCATCTTGCCTCGAGTTTCTTAAGTTTCAGCTCACGATTGCCACCCCTAGGGTCTTTGGGGACATGATCAATCAACATACAGCGTAGTGTTGAGATCTGATGCCCCATTTTCAAAAAGTGTCTGGCCACCGGTTTATCGGAACTGCCTGCGGCATAGGCAGCCCTGATTGAAGTACGGTGGTTGGCCATACGTTCACGAAAACATCTGGTCGTGAGGCCGGTGTAGTACAAACCACACGGACACATCAAAATGTAGATGACAAAGTCCATTGTGCACAAAAGCTTCTTCCTTATTTTAATTTTCTCACCACTATGTGGGTGGGGAAATGTCGTGCCGACAATCATCGATCGGCAGGTGGTGCAGGTTGCGCACCTAAAGCACCCAGTTTTGCCCCCAATTAGCCAGGATGTGGCTTTTGGTGATGGGTGCATTGTTGGGCGCATCAGCATTTGACGAATATTCGGACCACGTCGATATGCACTCATCGGTAAGGTCCTAGTGTCCAATTTTAATGCTGGATCAGTGCCTACTATATGCCAAAGTTCTTTATAAATTGATTTAGTCAGGCCCGAAGTGTGGTCATATGTGCTTACATGGACCATTCGATTTGAGGCCTTGTTAGGCTTGTGCTGCTGTGGTGTGTGAAATTTTTTGTAGGCCTTTGAAAGGCAGCGTTCGATCACTTTTGGTGAGTACCCTCTATCGAGGAAACGCCCCCACATATCTTCAATCTGTCGCTTAGCATTCTCGGTGCTCGAGTTGATTCTTAATACACGCAAGAATTGCGATATTGGTAGGCTTTCCTTCAGCGATGCCGGATGCTGACTGGTGGGGTGTAGAAACGTATTTCTGTCAGTTTCTTTTTTAAAAAGAGTAGAGGCAAGTGAGGATCCGTCCTTGTACAATTTCACATCTAAGAATTCAATGGCATCATGTTTAATATTGTGAGTAAACTTAACAGGCTCATCCAAGCCGTTAAGATGCTCAACCATTAGACAAAATTCAATATCAGTGCCAGACCAAAGATTAAAAACATCGTCAATATAACGATAGTAGCGGAGTATGTGTGGACCAAATGCAGGGTAAATATGGGTTTCTTCATAGGACGCCATATAAAGATTAGCGTATGATGGCGCTATATTTGAGCCCATTGCGGTCCCATTCTTCTGTTCATAAAACTCCGCCCCATACATAAAATAATTTTTAGTGAGAATCAGATGAACAAGCTCAAGCAAGAATTCAGTGGGTGGTTGGCGCTGGCCTGCCCCCACCAAATGCTTGCGTAATGTCTCCATACCTTGCTGATGTGGGATTATGGTGTACAAAGATTGCACATCCATAGTGCACAACCACACATCAGCAGGTAACTCACCAATTTCTCTGATTTTGGCGAGAAAATCACCCGTATCTCTCAAGTAACTGGTAACATCCTGTACCAAGGGCTGAAGGAATTGATCCACGAAAACAGCAAGCGGCTGGAGGATTGAACCCCTGGCCGAAATGATGGGTCGCCCAGGGGGGTCCTCCAGCCGCTTGTGAACCTTGGGTAAGGTGTAGATGATAGGTATCACTGGATACTCAACAGTAAGGTATGAAAAAGTCTTCTGGTCAATCCAGCCAGCATTGAGGCCAATGGCCAGCAGATCATCAACAAGTTTTTTTGTAGCTCTAGTTGGGTTTTGCCTAAGATGTACATAAGTGTGTCGATCATCCAATTGTCTTACTATCTCACGGTCATAGTCGACCCAGTTCTGCAGAACAATTGCCCCGCCTTTATCCGCGGGGCGTACTACAATTTCCTTATTGTTCTTCAAGGATAACAAGGCCTGTCTTTCACCAGTGGATAGATTGGAGTACTTGGGTTTAGGTTTAATGACACTAGTAGCTTGGCTCTGTGCCATCCTGGAAAAGGTATTAATACTGGCATTCCTTGACACAGGATCAAATGTGCTAGGTTTAAGGCAACGATTAGGGACACCAGTCATGTCAGGTGCATCTACAAAATGTTCCCTCAACCTAAGCTTACGACAAAACTTGTAATGATCTACAGACCACTGGAACTGGTCATGTGGGGTAGTGGGTATGAAAGATAAGCCTCGAGATATGTGGGGGCGTTTCCTCGATAGAGGGTACTCACCAAAAGTGATCGAACGCTGCCTTTCAAAGGCCTACAAAAAATTTCACACACCACAGCAGCACAAGCCTAACAAGGCCTCAAATCGAATGGTCCATGTAAGCACATATGACCACACTTCGGGCCTGACTAAATCAATTTATAAAGAACTTTGGCATATAGTAGGCACTGATCCAGCATTAAAATTGGACACTAGGACCTTACCGATGAGTGCATATCGACGTGGTCCGAATATTCGTCAAATGCTGATGCGCCCAACAATGCACCCATCACCAAAAGCCACATCCTGGCTAATTGGGGGCAAAACTGGGTGCTTTAGGTGCGCAACCTGCACCACCTGCCGATCGATGATTGTCGGCACGACATTTCCCCACCCACATAGTGGTGAGAAAATTAAAATAAGGAAGAAGCTTTTGTGCACAATGGACTTTGTCATCTACATTTTGATGTGTCCGTGTGGTTTGTACTACACCGGCCTCACGACCAGATGTTTTCGTGAACGTATGGCCAACCACCGTACTTCAATCAGGGCTGCCTATGCCGCAGGCAGTTCCGATAAACCGGTGGCCAGACACTTTTTGAAAATGGGGCATCAGATCTCAACACTACGCTGTATGTTGATTGATCATGTCCCCAAAGACCCTAGGGGTGGCAATCGTGAGCTGAAACTTAAGAAACTCGAGGCAAGATGGATCTCTCGCTTGAATACTATTGACCCCAAGGGTCTGAATGAATATAATCATCTTAACATCTTCCTTCATTGAAATTAGGATAATACCTTGTCCTTTACCCTGGACTGCCCAATTACTATCGGACTGTTACAACCCTGCTGACATTCTCATGAATATTTTTCCCGTTTTTTCATTTTTTTATTCTATAGCCACTGGTTAATTTGTGTGACACAGGATTTTTGATATACTGTGCCACCAGTGTTGTCTTTATGTATGTCTAAATGTCCGTTTGTGCTTTATATATGTTTTTTATCTTAAAGATGTTTCATGCTATACAGCCCCCTGCCACTTTGCCATGCACAGCGTGTTGTACAAATTTTGTCCATATTCTTTTCCTGTGCTTGCGCTCCATTGTGCTTAGGCACTGGAACGCAAAGCGCACTTCCGTGATCACGTGTGCTGCTGTTATCCCGTACTCCGGGTACAGCCCCTTCAATCTCCGGCCGCTGCTGAGTGACAGCATTGCATGCGTTCCATTCACAGAATACTGTGAGACGCAACACGCACTTCCGGTATCGGGTGCGTGTCACCGCCCGGACTTCCGGGTTTGAATACACCACGCTAGACAGCGTGTGTTTTACCTGCACAGTAAGTGTTTATTTCTCTATTGAGCCTTGTCCGCATACTTTATTGTGTCTTCAGCCATTTAATATGTTTTTTACACGTGATCCACGTTACTCTTATGCTTTTTTCAGTACTCATTATGTGTGTCAGCAACGCTGACCAATCAGAGGCTGCCTCACACAGCTGTGCTTTGTAATTTGGCTGGGGGTGTATATAGATGAGCTTGGCATTTTGTGTCAGTGTTACTTTGCCTTCTCTGGTGTACCTTTGGACCTACTTTGTGTCTTGACAAAGGCCCCATGCGGGTCGAAACGTCGACTATTATGTGTGACTATTAAAATTGGCTGACTTTTGCTGCTATGGTGAGTGCCCTCGCTTTTTATTAAGCACTTTGGAATATAATTGGCTATCCGGATTGGATGACCTTTTGCTGTGCACCCCGTTTATAGTCCTGACATTTGGATGTGAGTGCGGAACCCCCTGGCTATATATATATATATATATATATATATATATATATATATATATATATATATATATATATATATTATAAGGGCACGGTAGTGCCCTTATATTAAGGCTGAATCCAACGAACGGATTTTTCCCATAGGGAACTTTTCGGATGGGGGCATGGTGTTTGAGGGACTGCACCTCAAAAGTGACTGGACGTACTGAGCTGAAATTTGGCACGTACGTGTAGAATTGTCAACCGGTGCTGCGTGCCAAATTTCAGGGTGAAATATTAAAAAATGAGCAATTGGGAGCGATCTAAACTTCCAACTGCCAGTTTTTTTCTGACACTCGCGAAATGACACTTTGTCACCCATGTTAGTCTATGAGGGTTTTTTTGGGAAGGCATAACTCGGGGTAGGAGAACAATTGAGACTTGGGGTTTGTTTTATTAGGTAGATATTGTCCCAGTGGAGTGCCTTTTGGGGTTGAGGATTTTCAGATAGGTACAGTTTTTTTATAATTTAGTGAAACGTCCCCCATTATAAAGATAGGAGCTCCAACTTGTTGCGCATGCGCAAAAGCCACCACCAGGGGGAGTACACAGAGTGGCTAAGCCACTGTGGCTTCACTCGGGTGCACCAAGATGGCCGACGGATATGCGACCTCCGAGCACCCACTGTGACAAGCTCATACCTGGTCCCCTGGTCACTAATTGCGGGCAGAACTTGGCTAGTGGGACCCCTCTTGATGCCCTGAAGTGGGGGATACGGCCGGCAGAGTCGGGGCGACCGCTCGCGGCCGTCTGCAGATTGCGGCCTACACTATAGCCGGAAGCCGCGGCCTAGATTTGAAAGCCTGGCCGTGGCGCGGGCTCCGGAGCGGGCGCACGGCACAAATTGGAATGCAAAGACGCCGCAGGCTCGCTCCTCCGTGGGATCCACTGCCTCGACCTCCAGCCCACCACAACTAGACCCACCATGATCGCAGCCTCCTCCGCGGGATCCGCTGCCTCTGTCACTATGGGACCCGCTGCTTCAGGCTCCACAAGAACAGTGACCCTGCCGCAACCTCAGCCATGGGACCACAGCCGCTGCTGCCTCCTTGATATCCTGACACAGACCACTGGAAAACATGCTGCCACCATGCTGTCTTAGGTACACTTGTACTTGTAGGGAAGAAGGGGAGGGTGCAGGGTTGAGGACACACATACCTGTCTTTCTCTCTATCTCCCTCGCTATTCTCCTTCTTTCTCCTCACTCTCTTTGCACTCTGCTTCTCTCTCTCTCTCCCCTCTTTCTCTCTGCTCTCTCCTTCTCTCTGCTCTCTCCTTCTCTCTGCTCTCTCCTTCTCTATCTCTCTCTGCACTCTATCTCTCTCTGCACTCTATCTCTCTCCTTCTCTCTCTGCACTCTCCTTTGTCTCTGCAATCTCCTTGCTCTCTCTTTCTCTGTACTCTTCTTCTCTCTCTCTGCAATCCTCTCCCTCTGTACTCTACTCTCCTCTCTCTGGCCCTTATTCTGATCTGTGCGGCCGGAGCCGCATACGTTGCTCCGGCCGCACAAACCAATCCCCGCCTACAATACGGATCGCCACGGCCGTCCGTACGCGGACGGCTGGCGATCCGCATGAAAATGGTGGGGCGTACGCCTCCACCATGGTGGGAGCTGCCCCCTGCATTCGATGGTCGGCGACCATCGAAGGCAGGGCCGCACGCTCCACCAGCTCCCGCAAGCTTAGACCACACGGACAATCGTCCGTGTGAAAGCTTGTATGGGGGCGGAGAGCTGACATCCGGCGATGTCAGCTTTCCGCCCCCATCACTGGCGTCATAGCCTCATTACCATGCATACGCCCCGCGTTTGCATGGGAACGCCCATGAAACGCTGGGCGTATGCATAGGGTAATGAGGCTATTAAGCCCCTCACGCCCCTATACGCCCCCTTTGCGGCGTATACATTTTTTGTGCGGCGATTTCGCCTGCACATGCGCAGAGTGACCTCTGCGCATGTGCAGAGTGAAAACATCGGCGGTACGGCCGCACGCGGGCCGTACCGCCGAGATCAGAATAAGGGCCTCTGTGTACTCTCCTCTCTCTGTGTACTCTCCTTTTACCTTTGCAATCCCATCCCCTATAATGGTGCCCCCTTATCATTTTCTTCTGGATCCGCCCCTGAAAATCACTGTCAACACAGGGGCACATTTACCATGATCGCATTAACAATGCGATCTGGGCGGAATTTTAACGCCCATATCGAGGGAATGTATCATTGTTAAGGGCGCAGGGACAGGGCTCCAAAAGGAGCCCATCCCTGTGAAGCCCTAACCCGGAAGCCGGGGGGTCAGCGCATGCGACCCCTCTTACCGCACTGCCCTGCAGCAGGGATCGGTGAAACTTAATATTTGCAGTTAACTCCCGAAAAATTTGGGGATTTAGCCGCAAATATTAGTTGATAAATGGGGCCCACATACCGTGGAAGCCGGCGCCGTGGGGCGGACCGGACCGTCCTAACACTCCTCCTTCAGTGTGCGCTGGCGGCGCTGGCTGGGAGGAGGAGGGACACAGTCTGTGTGTCGCTCCTCCTGCGGACATGTGACGTATCAGCCTGTGTCACGCGACGGTCACGGATGGCGCAGTGAGTTCACTTGTGTGGTGCAGTGCTGACCCCCCCCCCCCCCCAGTAAGTAATAGCCTGCACCCCACCCCTCTTGTGTGTGCCTCCCCTTTCCTGCAAGTGACAGCATGCCTTCCTTAAGTTCCTTGTCTCACCTGCACATGCCCGCCGATCCCCCCACAAATCTGCTTACTTCGCTCTTGCTTGTGAGCATGCCTGCGCCACCCCTGCAACAGCCTGCCCTTTCTCCTCCCACTCTCGATCTGAAACTATGGCATTATGGTGTAAACTCTTGGTCCATTTGTCCCTATTTTCTTTTTAAATTGTCCACTCGTGTATGTGTGGCAAAATGTATAATCGGCATCAGTGTGTGGCATAATGTATAATGGAGATTACAGTGTGTGATGTGACGTAATCTAGTATAGATTTGAAGCAAAAGTAAAAAAAAAACCATAAGGCGGGTCAAGGGGCAGGGCTGGGGGCGGGTCAATGGGTGGGCTTTGGGTGTGTCAAGGAGCGGGTCACTGTCCGGGAATCGCTCAACACAAAGGTGGTAACCCTGCCCCATCTCGCTCAGCTTCACCCCCATCTCACTCAGCTTCACCCCAATCTCGCTCCCTGTCGAATCACCCCCATCTCACTCATCACCTCACCCCCATTTTGCTGCCAGTCACCTCACTCCCATCTCGCACCTCACCCCCATCTCGCTCCTCATCACCTGACCCCCATCTTGCTCCCAATCACCTCAGCCCCTCTCGCTCACCGTGGAATCACCCCAACGTCTCACCACAGTAGGTGTATTTCTATTTTAAGGGTACATGAGTTGACCCAGGAGGGCACAGGGGCAAACTCTATTTCTACTTTTCTTTTGTATATATATATATATATATATAGGTCTGGCGTTGCAGTCTATCCACCAGCCGTGTCAAGACGCTGAAAAAGCCTGAGTTTAACCTCTCCTACATTTGTGTTGGGTAAACACGTTTTATGCGAAAATCTTGCGGTGGTATACCGCTCATTGTTGTACGTCACTTTATACCTGCTTTTATTGAAGAAATTCTTTGTTCTTAAAAGTAAAAGTCTTCATGATATTGCACTATGGAGCGCTCTACTCTCTTCTTTTAGTATATAAAATTCTATTTCTACTTTTCTTGTGTGTATATGTGTGTGTATATATATATATATATATATATATATATATATATATATATATATATATATATATATATATATATATATATATATATATATATATATATGGAAGAAAAGGACTCCTGATAGCAGTGTAGACAAGTCGGCAAATTTATTCCATCTAAAGACAGCGGCAGCATGTGTGTGCAGACTGACCGCGGGATTCCCTGAGCAGCTCTCTATGTTTTCCGCAGCATCTCTTCCTCCCTGCGCAGGTGTCTGCTCTCTGCTGTGTCGAGCCATGACTGTAGGACAGGAGTCAGGCCAGCGTGGGCTGATGAAATGGAGCAGAAGCGGAGAGAAGCACAGTGCCTGCTACTGAACCAGAAGAAACGCGAGTCCCAGCGGCTAAAGGGTGGAGAACCGAGGATGGAGAAGAAGGCTGCATGGCACCTGGAAATGAAATTGATCCGGCGTGTCCCCAAAAGCAGCCTCTTTTCAAGCCCAGGTTAGTAACTACTAACCACACACAATCGCCCACAGCCTTACTCTAACTATACACCCCCTCCCCTGCAAGCCTAACTATCTATACACCCCCATTCCCCCGCAGCCTAAATATCTATACATCTCCCTCCCCCGCACCCCTGCTCCCCCCCAAGCCTAAATATCTATACACCCCTCCCCCGCAAGCCTAACTATCTATACACCCCCACCCCCCCACTGTATAGCAGGACACCCCTAGCCGCTCCCCCCTGGGTAGCGGGACACCCCAGGCCACTCCCCCATGGGTAGCGGGACACCCCAGGCCGCTCCCCCCTGGGTAGCGGGACATCCCCGGCCGCTCCCCCCTGGGTAGCGGGACACCCCCCCCCCCTGGGTAGTATGACACTCCAGGCCGCTTCTTATGTATCGTAGGACACCCTGGGCCGCTCCCCCTGTGTAGTGGGACACCCCAGGCTGCTCCCCCTGTGTAGTTGGCCACCCCAGGCCACTCCCCATGTGTAGCGAGACACCCCAGGCCACTCCCCCTGTGTAGTGGGAAACCCGAGGCCGCTCCCCCTGTGTAGTGGGACACCCAAGGTCGCTCCCCCTGTGTAGTGGGACACCCCAGGCCGCTCCACTGTGTAGTGGGACACCCCAGGCCGCTCCCCCTGTGTAGTGGGACACCCCAGGCCGCTCCCCCTGTGTAGTGGGACACCCCAGGCCACTACCCCTGTGTAGTAGGATACCCCAGGCCGCTCCACCTGTGTAGTATGACACCACAGGCCGCTCCCCCTGTGTAGTATGACACCCCAGGCCGCTCCTCCTGTGTAGTAGGACACCACAGGCCGCTCCCCCTGTGTAGTATGACACCCCAGGCCGCTCCTCCTGTGTAGTAGGACACCCCAGGCCGCTCCACCTGTGTAGTAGGACACCCCAGGCGGCTAACTCTGTGTGGTAGGACACCCCAGGCCGCTCCCCCAGTGTAGTAGGACACCCCAGGCCGCTCCCCCTGTGTAGTTGGACACCCCAGGCCGCTCCCCCTGTGTAGTTGGACACCCCAGGCCGCTCCCCCTGTGTAGTTGGACACCCCAGGCCGCTCCCCATGTGTAGCGAGTCACCCCAGGCTGCTCCCCATGTGTAGCGAGTCACCCCAGGCCGCTCCCCCTGTGTAGTGGGACACCCCAGGCCGCTCCACTGTGTAGTGGGACACCCCAGGCCGCTCCCCCTGTGTAGTGGGACACCCCAGGCCGCTCCCCCTGTGTAGTGGGACACCCCAGGCCGCTCCCCCTATGTAGTGGGACAACCCAGGCTGCTCCCCCTGTGTAGTAGGACACCCCACGCCGCTCGCCCTGTGTAGTAGGACACCCCAGCCTGCTTCCCCTGTGTAGTAGGACACCCCAGGCCGCTCCCCCTATGTAGTAGGACCCCCCCAGGCCGCTCCCCCTGTGTAGTAGGACCCCCCCAGGCCACTCCACCTGTGTAGTAGGACACCCCAGGCCGCACCCCCTGTGTAGTAGGACACCCCAGGCCGCTCCCCTTGTGTAGTAGGAAACCCCAGGCCGCTCCCACTGTGTAGTAAGACACCCCAGGCCGCTTCCACTGTGTAGTAGGACACCCCAGGCCGCTCCCCCTGTGTAGTAGGACATCCCAGGCCGCTCCCCCTGTGTAGTAGGACAACCCAGGCCGCTCCCCCTGTGTAGTAGGACAACCCATGCCGCTCCCCCTGTGTAGTAGGACATCCGAGGCCGCTCCCCCTGTGTAGTAGGACACCCCAGGCCACTACCCCTGTGTAGTAGGATACCCCAGGCCGCTCCCCCTGTGTAGTAGGACACTACAGGCCGCTCCCCCTGTGTAGTAGGACAACCCAAGCCGCTCCCCCTGTGTAGTAGGACAACCCAAGCCGCTCCCCCTGTGTCGTAGGACACCCCAGGCCGCTCCCCCTGTGTCGTAGGACACCCCAGGCCGCTCCCCCTGTGTCGTAGGACACCCCAGGCCGCTCCCCTTGTGTAGTAGGACACACCAGTCTGCTCCCCCTGTGAAGTAGGACACCCCAGGCCGCTCACCCAGTGTAGTAGGACACCACAGACCGCTCCCCCTGTGTAGTAGGACACCCCAAGCTGCTCCCCCTGTGTAGTATGTCACCCCAGGCCGCTCCCCCCTGTGTAGTAGTACACCCCAGGCTGCTCCCCCTGTGTAGTAGGACACCCCAAGCGGCTATCCCTGTGTGGTAGGACACCCCAAGCCGCTCCCCCAGTGTAGTAGGACAACCGAGGCCGCACCCCCTGTGTAGTAGGACACCCCAGGCCGCACCCCCTGTGTAGTAGGACACCCCAGGCCGCTCCCCTTGTGTAGTAGGAAACCCCAGGCCGCTCCCACTGTGTAGTAAGACACCCCAGGCCGCTTCCACTGTGTAGTAGGACACCCCAGGCCGCTCCCCCTGTGTAGTAGGACATCCCAGGCCGCTCCCCCTGTGTAGTAGGACAACCCAGGCCGCTCCCCCTGTGTAGTAGGACAACCCATGCCGCTCCCCCTGTGTAGTAGGACACCCCAGGCCGCTCCCCCTGTGTAGTAGGACACCCCAGGCCACTACCCCTGTGTAGTAGGATACCCCAGGCCGCTCCCCCTGTGTAGTAGGACACTACAGGCCGCTCCCCCTGTGTAGTAGGACAACCCAAGCCGCTCCCCCTGTGTAGTAGGACAACCCAAGCCGCTCCCCCTGTGTTGTAGGACACCCCAGGCCGCTCCCCCTGTGTCGTAGGACACCCCAGGCCGCTACCCCTGTGTCGTAGGACACCCCAGGCCGCTCCCCTTGTGTAGTAGGACACACCAGTCTGCTCCCCCTGTGAAGTAGGACACCCCAGGCCGCTCACCCAGTGTAGTAGGACACCACAGACCGCTCCCCCTGTGTAGTAGGACACCCCAAGCTGCTCCCCTGTGTAGTAGTACACCCCAGGCCGCTCCCCCTGTGTAGTAGTACACCCCAGGCTGCTCCCCCTGTGTAGTAGGACACCCCAGGCGGCTATCCCTGTGTGGTAGGACACCCCAAGCCGCTCCCCCAGTGTAGTAGGACAACCGAGGCCGCACCCCTTGTGTAGTAGGACATCCCAGGCCGCTCCCCCTGTGTAGTAGGACATCCCAGGCCACTACCCCTGTGTAGTAGGATACCCCAGGCCGCTCCACCTGTGTAGGAGGACACCACAGGCCGCTCCCCCTGTGTAGTATGACACCCCAGGCCGCTCCTCCTGTGTAGTATGACACCCCAGGCCGCTCCACCTGTGTAGTAGGACACCCCAGGCGGCTAACTCTGTGTGGTAGGACACCCCAGGCCGCTCCCCCAGTGTAGTAGGACACCCCAGGCCGCTCCCCCTGTGTAGTAGGACACCCCAGGCCGCTCCCCCTGTGTAGTAGGACACCCGTGGCCACTCCCCCTGTGTAGTAGGACACCCCAGGCCTCTCCCCCTGTATCAGAGGACACCTCAGGCCGCTCCCCCTGTGTAGTAGGATACCCCAGGCCGCTCCCCCTGTGTAGTAGGACACCCTAGGCCGCTCCCCCTGTGTAGTAGGACACCCCAGGCCGCTTCCCCTGTGTAGTAGGACACCTCAGGCCGCTCCCCGTGTATTGTAGGACATCCCAGGCCGCTCCCCCTGTGTCGTAGGACACCCCAGGCCGCTCCCCCTGTGTCGTAGGACACCCCAGGCCACACCCCCTGTGTCGTAGGACACCCCAGGCCGCTCCCCCTGTGTCGTAAGAACCCCAGGCCGCTCCCCCTGTGTCGTAGGACTACCCAGGCCACTCCCCCTGTGTAGTAGGACACCCCAGGCAGCTCCCCTGTGTCGTAGGACACCCCAGGCCGCTCCCCCTGTGTAATAGGACACCCCAGGCCGCTCCCCCTGTGTAGTAGGGCACCCCAGGCTGCTCCACTGTTTAGTAGGACACCCCAGGCCGCTCCCCCTGTGTACTAGGACACCCCAGGCCTCTCCCCCTGTGTAGTAGGACCCCCCAGGCCTCTCCCCCGGTGTGGTAGGACACCCCAGGCCGCTCCCCCTGTGTCGTAGGAAACCCCAGGCCGCTCCACCTGTGTAGTAGGACAACCCAGGTCGCTCCACCTGTATCAGAGGACACCCCAGGCCGCTCCCCCTGTGTAGTAGAACACCACAGGCCGCTCCCCTGTGTAGTAGGACACCCCAGGCCGCTCCCCCTGTGTAGTAGGACACCCCAGGCCTCTCCCCCTGTGTAGTAGGACCCCTTAGGCCTCTCCTCCTGTGTAGTAGGACACCCAGGCCTCTCCCCCTGTGTAGTAGGACACCCCAGGCCGCTACCCCTGTGTCGTAGGAAATCTCATGCCGCTCCCCCTGTGTCGTAGGACACCCCAGGCCGCTCCCCCTGTGTCGTAGGACACCGCAGGCCGCTCCCCCTGTGTCGTAGGACACCCCAGGCCGCTCCCCCTGTGTCGTAGGACACCCCAGGCCGCTCCACCTGTGTCGTAGGACACCCCAGTCCGCTCCCCCTGTGTAGTAGAACACCCCAGGCCGCTCCCCTTTGTAGTAGGACACCCCTGGCCGCTTCTTACGTATCGTAGGATACCCTAGGCGGCTCACCCTGTGTAGTAGGACACCTCAGGCCACTCCACCTGTATCATAGGACACCCCAGGCTGCTCCCCCTGTGTAGTAGGACACCCCAGGCTGCTCCCCCTGTGTAGTAGGACACCCCAGGCTGCTCCCCCTGTGTAGTAGGACACCCCAGGCCACTCCCCCTGTGTAGTGGGACACCCCAGGCCGCTCCCCCTGTGTAGTGGGACCCCCATGCCTGCTTCCGCTGTGTAGTAGGATACCCCTGGCCGCTCCAACTGTATCGTAGGACTCCCCAGGCCGCTCCACCTGTGTAGTAGGACACCCCAGGCCGCTCCCCCTGTGTAGTAGGACACCCCAGGCCGCTCCCCCTGTGTAGTAGGACACCCCAGTCCGCTCCCCCTGTGTAGTAGAACACCCCAGGCCGCTCCCCCTGTGTAGTAGAACACCCCAGGCCGCTCCCCCTGTGTAGTAGAACACCCCAGGCCGTTCCCCCTGTGTAGAAGGACACCCCAGGCCGCTCCCCCTGTGTAGTAGGACACCCCAGGCCGCTCCCCCTGTGTAGTAGGACACCCCAGGCCGCTCCCCCTGTGTAGTAGGACACCCCAGGCCGCTCCCCCTGTGTAGTAGGACACCCCAGGCCGCTCCCCTGTGTAGTAGGACACCCCAGGCCGCTCCCCTGTGTAGTAGGACACCCCAGGCCGCTCCCCCTGTGTAGTAGGACACCCCAGGCCTCCCCCTGTGTCGTAGGACACCCCAGGCCGCTCCCCCTGTGTCGTAGGACACCCCAGGCCACACCCCCTGTGTCGTAGGACACCCCAGGCCGCTCCCCCTGTGTCGTAAGAACCCCAGGCCGCTCCCCCTGTGTCGTAGGACTACCCAGGCCGCTCCCCCTGTGTAGTAGGACACCCCAGGCAGCTCCCCCTGTGTCGTAGGACACCCCAGGCCACTCCCCCTGTGTAAAAGGACACTCCAGGCCGCTCCCCCTGTGTAGTAGGGCACCCCAGGCTGCTCCATTGTTTAGTAGGACACCCCAGGCCGCTCCCCCTGTGTACTAGGACACCCCAGGCCTCTCCCCCTGTGTAGTAGGACCCCCCAGGCCTCTCCCCCGGTGTGATAGGACACCCCAGGCCACTCCCCCTGTGTCGTAGGAAATCCCAGGCCGCTCCACCTGTGTAGTAGGACACCCCAGGTCGCTCCACCTTTATCAGAGGACACCCCAGGCCGCTCCCCCTGTGTAGTAGAACACCACAGGCCGCTCCCCTGTGTAGTAGGACACCCCAGGCCGCTCCCCCTGTGTAGTAGGACACCCCAGGCCTCTCCCCCTGTGTAGTAGGACACCCCAGGCCTCTCCTGTGTAGTAGGACACCCAGGCCTCTCCCCCTGTGTAGTAGGACACCCCAGGCCGCTACCCCTGTGTCGTAGGAAATCTCATGCCGCTCCCCCTGTGTCATAGGAATCCCCAGGCCGCTCCCCCTGTGTCGTAGGAAACCCCAGGCCGCTCCCCCTGTGTCGTAGGACACCCCAGGCCGCTCCCCCTGTGTCGTAGGACTCCCCAGGCCGCTACCCCTGTGTCGTAGGAAATCTCATGCCGCTCCCCCTGTGTCATAGGAATCCCCAGGCCGCTCCCCCTGTGTCGTAGGAAACCCCAGGCCGCTCCCCCTGTGTCGTAGGACACCCCAGGCCGCTCCCCCTGTGTCGTAGGACTCCCCAGGCCGCTCCCCCTGTGTCGTAGGACACCCCAGGCCGCTCCCCCTGTGTCGTAGGACACCCCAGGCCGCTCCCCCTGTGTCGTAGGACACCCCAGTCCGCTCCCCCTGTGTAGTAGAACACCCCAGGCCGCTCCCCTTTGTAGTAGGACACCCCTGGCCGCTTCTTACGTATCGTAGGATACCCTAGGCGGCTCCCCCTGTGTAGTAGGACACCTCAGGCCACTCCACCTGTATCATAGGACACCCCAGGCTGCTCCCCCTGTGTAGTAGGACACCCCAGGCTGATCCCCCTGTGTAGTAGGACACCCCAGGCTGATCCCCCTGTGTAGTAGGACACCCCAGGCCACTCCCCCTGTGTAGTGGGACACCCCAGGCCGCTCCCCCTGTGTAGTGGGACCCCCCTGCCTGCTTCCGCTGTGTAGTAGGATACCCCTGGCCGCTCCAACTGTATCGTAGGACTCCCCAGGCCACTCCACCTGTGTAGTAGGACACCCCAGGCCACTCTCCTGTGTAGTAGGACACCCCAGGCCGCTCCCCCTGTGTAGTAGAACACCCCAGGCCGCTCCCCCTGTGTAGTAGAACACCCCAGGCCGCTCCCCCTGTGTAGTAGAACACCCCAGGCCGCTCCCCCTGTGTAGTAGAACACCCCAGGCCGCTCCCCCTGTGTAGAAGGACACCCCAGCCCTCTCCCCCTGTGTAGTAGGACACCCCAGCCCTCTCCCCCTGTGTAGTAGGACACCCCAGCCCTCTCCCCCTGTGTAGTAGGACACCCCAGCCCGCTCCCCCTGTGTAGTAGGACACCCCAGGCCGCTCCCCATGTGTAGTAGGACACCCCAGGCCGCTCCCCTGTGTAGTAGGACACCCCAGGCCGCTTCCCCTGTGTAGTAGGACACCTCAGGCCGCTCCCCGTGTATTGTAGGACATCCCAGGCCGCTCCCCCTGTGTCGTAGGACACCCCAGGCCGCTCCCCCTGTGTCGTAGGACACCCCAGGCCACACCCCCTGTGTCGTAGGACACCCCAGGCCGCTCCCCCTGTGTCGTAAGAACCCCAGGCCGCTCCCCCTGTGTCGTAGGACTACCCAGGCCACTCCCCCTGTGTAGTAGGACACCCCAGGCAGCTCCCCTGTGTCGTAGGACACCCCAGGCCGCTCCCCCTGTGTAATAGGACACCCCAGGCCGCTCCCCCTGTGTAGTAGGGCACCCCAGGCTGCTCCACTGTTTAGTAGGACACCCCAGGCCGCTCCCCCTGTGTACTAGGACACCCCAGGCCTCTCCCCCTGTGTAGTAGGACCCCCCAGGCCTCTCCCCCGGTGTGGTAGGACACCCCAGGCCGCTCCACCTGTGTAGTAGGACAACCCAGGTCGCTCCACCTGTATCAGAGGACACCCCAGGCCGCTCCCCCTGTGTAGTAGAACACCACAGGCCGCTCCCCTGTGTAGTAGGACACCCCAGGCCGCTCCCCCTGTGTAGTAGGACACCCCAGGCCTCTCCCCCTGTGTAGTAGGACCCCTTAGGCCTCTCCTCCTGTGTAGTAGGACACCCAGGCCTCTCCCCCTGTGTAGTAGGACACCCCAGGCCGCTACCCCTGTGTCGTAGGAAATCTTATGCCGCTCCCCCTGTGTCGTAGGACACCCCAGGCCGCTCCCCCTGTGTCGTAGGACACCCCAGGCCGCTCCCCCTGTGTCGTAGGACACCCCAGGCCGCTCCCCCTGTGTCGTAGGACACCCCAGGCCGCTCCACCTGTGTCGTAGGACACCCCAGTCCGCTCCCCCTGTGTAGTAGAACACCCCAGGCCGCTCCCCTTTGTAGTAGGACACCCCTGGCCGCTTCTTACGTATCGTAGGATACCCTAGGCGGCTCACCCTGTGTAGTAGGACACCTCAGGCCACTCCACCTGTATCATAGGACACCCCAGGCTGCTCCCCCTGTGTAGTAGGACACCCCAGGCTGCTCCCCCTGTGTAGTAGGACACCCCAGGCCACTCCCCCTGTGTAGTGGGACACCCCAGGCCGCTCCCCCTGTGTAGTGGGACCCCCCTGCCTGCTTCCGCTGTGTAGTAGGATACCCCTGGCCGCTCCAACTGTATCGTAGGACTCCCCAGGCCGCTCCACCTGTGTAGTAGGACACCCCAGGCCGCTCCCCCTGTGTAGTAGGACACCCCAGGCCGCTCCCCCTGTGTAGTAGGACACCCCAGGCCGCTCCCCCTGTGTAGTAGAACACCCCAGGCCGCTCCCCCTGTGTAGTAGAACACCCCAGGCCGCTCCCCCTGTGTAGTAGAACACCCCAGGCCGTTCCCCCTGTGTAGAAGGACACCCCAGGCCGCTCCCCCTGTGTAGTAGGACACCCCAGGCCGCTCCCCCTGTGTAGTAGGACACCCCAGGCCGCTCCCCCTGTGTAGTAGGACACCCCAGGCCGCTCCCCCTGTGTAGTAGGACACCCCAGGCCGCTCCCCTGTGTAGTAGGACACCCCAGGCCGCTCCCCTGTGTAGTAGGACACCCCAGGCCGCTCCCCCTGTGTAGTAGGACACCCCAGGCCTCCCCCCTGTGTCGTAGGACACCCCAGGCCGCTCCCCCTGTGTCGTAGGACACCCCAGGCCACACCCCCTGTGTCGTAGGACACCCCAGGCCGCTCCCCCTGTGTCGTAAGAACCCCAGGCCGCTCCCCCTGTGTCGTAGGACTACCCAGGCCGCTCCCCCTGTGTAGTAGGACACCCCAGGCAGCTCCCCCTGTGTCGTAGGACACCCCAGGCCACTCCCCCTGTGTAAAAGGACACTCCAGGCCGCTCCCCCTGTGTAGTAGGGCACCCCAGGCTGCTCCATTGTTTAGTAGGACACCCCAGGCCGCTCCCCCTGTGTACTAGGACACCCCAGGCCTCTCCCCCTGTGTAGTAGGACCCCCCAGGCCTCTCCCCCGGTGTGGTAGGACACCCCAGGCCACTCCCCCTGTGTCGTAGGAAATCCCAGGCCGCTCCACCTGTGTAGTAGGACACCCCAGGTCGCTCCACCTTTATCAGAGGACACCCCAGGCCGCTCCCCCTGTGTAGTAGAACACCACAGGCCGCTCCCCTGTGTAGTAGGACACCCCAGGCCGCTCCCCCTGTGTAGTAGGACACCCCAGGCCTCTCCCCCTGTGTAGTAGGACACCCCAGGCCTCTCCTGTGTAGTAGGACACCCAGGCCTCTCCCCCTGTGTAGTAGGACACCCCAGGCCGCTACCCCTGTGTCGTAGGAAATCTCATGCCGCTCCCCCTGTGTCATAGGAATCCCCAGGCCGCTCCCCCTGTGTCGTAGGAAACCCCAGGCCGCTCCCCCTGTGTCGTAGGACACCCCAGGCCGCTCCCCCTGTGTCGTAGGACTCCCCAGGCCGCTACCCCTGTGTCGTAGGAAATCTCATGCCGCTCCCCCTGTGTCATAGGAATCCCCAGGCCGCTCCCCCTGTGTCGTAGGAAACCCCAGGCCGCTCCCCCTGTGTCGTAGGACACCCCAGGCCGCTCCCCCTGTGTCGTAGGACTCCCCAGGCCGCTCCCCCTGTGTCGTAGGACACCCCAGGCCGCTCCCCCTGTGTCGTAGGACACTCCAGGCCGCTCCCCCTGTGTCGTAGGACACCCCAGTCCGCTCCCCCTGTGTAGTAGAACACCCCAGGCCGCTCCCCTTTGTAGTAGGACACCCCTGGCCGCTTCTTACGTATCGTAGGATACCCTAGGCGGCTCCCCCTGTGTAGTAGGACACCTCAGGCCACTCCACCTGTATCATAGGACACCCCAGGCTGCTCCCCCTGTGTAGTAGGACACCCCAGGCTGATCCCCCTGTGTAGTAGGACACCCCAGGCTGATCCCCCTGTGTAGTAGGACACCCCAGGCCACTCCCCCTGTGTAGTGGGACACCCCAGGCCGCTCCCCCTGTGTAGTGGGACCCCCCTGCCTGCTTCCGCTGTGTAGTAGGATACCCCTGGCCGCTCCAACTGTATCGTAGGACTCCCCAGGCCACTCCACCTGTGTAGTAGGACACCCCAGGCCACTCTCCTGTGTAGTAGGACACCCCAGGCCGCTCCCCCTGTGTAGTAGAACACCCCAGGCCGCTCCCCCTGTGTAGTAGAACACCCCAGGCCGCTCCCCCTGTGTAGTAGAACACCCCAGGCCGCTCCCCCTGTGTAGTAGAACACCCCAGGCCGCTCCCCCTGTGTAGAAGGACACCCCAGCCCTCTCCCCCTGTGTAGTAGGACACCCCAGCCCTCTCCCCCTGTGTAGTAGGACACCCCAGCCCTCTCCCCCTGTGTAGTAGGACACCCCAGCCCGCTCCCCCTGTGTAGTAGGACACCCCAGGCCGCTCCCCATGTGTAGTAGGACACCCCAGGCCGCTCCCCTGTGTAGTAGGACACCCCAGGCCGCTCCCCTGTGTAGTAGGACACCCCAGGCCGCTCCCCCTGTGTAGTAGGACACCCCAGGCCTCCCCCCTGTGTGGTAGGACACCCCAGGCCTCCCCCCTGTGTGGTAGGACACCCCAGGCCTCCCCCTGTGTAGTTTGACACCCCAGGCCTCTCCCCCTGTGTCATAGGAAACCTCATGCCGCTTCCCCTGTGTCGTAGGAAACCCCAGGCCGCTCCCCCTGTGTCGTAGGACACCCCAGGCCGCTCCCCCTGTGTCGTAGGACACCCCAGGCCGCTCCCCCTGTGTCGTAGGACCCCCCAGGCCGATCCCCTTTGTAGTAGGACACCCCAGGCCGCTCCCCCTGTGTAGTAGGACACCCCAGTCCTCTCCCCCTGTGAAGTAGGACACGCCAGGCCGCTTCCCCAGTGTAGTAGGACACCCCATGCCGCTCCCCCTGTGTAGTAGGACACCCCAGGCCGCTCCCCCTGTGTAGTAGGACACCCCAGGCCTCTCACCCTGTGTAGTAGGACACCCCAGGCCTCTCCCCCTGTGTAGAAGAACACCCAAGGCCTCTCCTCCTGTGTAGTAGGACACCCCAGGCGTCTCTCCCTGTGTAGTAGGACACCCCAGGCCGCTCCCCCTGTGTAGTAGGACACCCCAGGCCGCTCCCCCTGTGTAGTAGGACACCCCAGGCCGCTCCCCCTGTGTAGTAGGACACCCCAGGCCGCTCCCCCTGTGTAGTAGGACACCCCAGGCCGCTCCCCCTGTGTAGTAGGACACCCCAGGCCACTCCCCCTGTGTAGTAGGACACCCCAGGCCGCTCCCCCTGTGTAGTAGGACACCCCAGGCCACTCCCCCTGTATAGTAGGACACCCCAGGCCGCCTCCCTGTGTAGTAGGACACCTCAGGCCGCTCCTCCTGTATCGTAGGACACCTCAGGCCGCTCCTCCTGTATCGTAGGACACCCCGGGACGCTCCCCCTGTGTCGTAGGACACCCCAGGCCGCTCCCCCTGTGTCGTAGGACACCCCAGGCCGCTTCGTAGGACACCCCAGGCCGCTCCCCCTGTGTAGTAGGACACCCCATGCCTCTCCCCCTGTGTAGAAGGACACCCCAGGCCTCTCCCCCTGTGTCGTAGGAAACCTCATGCCGCTCCCCCTGTGTCGTAGGAAACCTCATGCCGCTCCCCCTGTGTCGTAGGAAACCCCAGGCCGCTCCCCCTGTGTCGTAGGACACCCCAGGCCGCCCCCCTGTGTCGTAGGACACCCCAGGCCGCCCCCCTGTGTCGTAGGACACCCCAGGCCGCTCCCCCTGTGTCGTAGGACACCCCAGGTTGCTCCACCTGTGTTGTAAGGACACCCCAGGCCGCTCCCCTTTGTAGTAGGACACCCCAGGCCACTCCCCCTGTGTAGTAGGACACCCCAGGCCTCTCCCCCTGTGTAGTAGGACACCCCAGGCCTCTCCCCCTGTGTCATAGGAAACCTCATGCCGCTTCTCCTGTGTCGTAGGAAACCCCAGGCCGCTCCTCCTGTGTCGTAGGACACCCCAGGCTGCTCTCCCTGTGTCGTAGGACACCCCAGGCCGCTCCCCCTGTGTCGTAGGACCCCCCAGGCCGATCCCCCTTGTAGTAGGACACCCCAGGCCGCTTCCCCTGTGTAGTAGGACACCCCAGTCCTCTCCCCCTGTGTAGTAGGACACCCCAGTCTGCTCCCCCTGTGAAGTAGGACACGCCAGGCCGCTTCCCCAGTGTAGTAGGACACCCCATGCCTCTCCCCCTGTGTAGTAGGACACCCCAGGCCTCTCCCCCTGTGTAATAGGACACCCAGGCCTCTCCCCCTGTGTAGAAGAACACCCAAGGCCTCTCCTCCTGTGTAGTAGGACACCCCAGGCGTCTCTCCCTGTGTAGTAGGACACCCAAGGCCTCTCCTCCTGTGTAGTAGGACACCCCAGGCGTCTCCCCCTGTGTAGTAGGACACCCCAGGCCGCTCCCCCTGTGTAGTAGGACACCCCAGGCCGCTCCCCCTGTGTAGTAGGACACCCCAGGCCGCTCCCCCTGTGTAGTAGGACACCCCAGGCCGCTCCCCCTGTGTAGTAGGACACCCCAGGCCACTCCCCCTGTGTAGTAGGACACCCCAGGCCGCTCCCCCTGTGTAGTAGGACACCCCAGGCCACTCCCCCTGTGTAGTAGGACACCCCAGGCCGCCTCCCTGTGTAGTAGGACACCTCAGGCCGCTCCCCCTGTATCGTAGGACACCCCAGGACGCTCCCCCTGTGTCGTAGGACACCCCAGGCCTCTCCCCCTGTGTAGAAGGACACCCCAGGCCTCTCCCCCTGTGTCGTAGGAAACCTCATGCCGCTCCCCCTGTGTCGTAGGAAACCTCATGCCGCTCCCCCTGTGTCGTAGGAAACCCCAGGCCGCTCCCCCTGTGTCGTAGGACACCCCAGGCCGCCCCCCTGTGTCGTAGGACACCCCAGGCCGCTCCCCCTGTGTCGTAGGACACCCCAGGCTGCTCCACCTGTGTTGTAAGGACACCCCAGGCCGCTCCCCTTTGTAGTAGGACACCCCAGGCCGCTCCCCCTGTGTAGTAGGACACCCCAGGCCTCTCCCCCTGTGTAGTAGGACACCTTAGTCTGCTCCCCCTGTGAAGTAGGACACCCCAGGCCGCTCCCCCAGTGTAGTAGGACACCCCAAGCCGCTCCCCCAGTGTAGTAGGACACCCCAGGCCGCTCCCCCTGTGTAGTAGGACACCCCAGGCTGCTCCCCCTGTGTAGTAAGACACCCCAGGACGCTCCCCCCGTTGTAGTAGGACACCCCAGGCCGCCCTCCCTGTGTATTAGGACACCCCAGGCCGCTCCCCCTGTGTAGTAGGACACCCCAGGCCGCTCCCCCTGTATCGTAGGACACCCCAGGCGCTCCCCCTGTGTCGTAGGACACCCCATGCAGCTCTCCTTTGTAGTAGGACACCCCAGGCCGCTCCCCCTGTGTAATAGGACACCCCAGGCCTCTCCCCCTGTGTAGTAGGACACCCCAGGCCTCTCCCCCTGTGTACTAGGACAACCTAGTCTGCTCCCCCTGTGTAGTAGGACACCCCAGGCCGCTCCCCCTGTGTAGTAGGACACCCCAGGCCGCTCCCCCTGTGTAGTAGGACACCCCAGGCCTCTCCCCCTGTGTAGTAGGACACCCCAGGCCTCTCCCCCTGTGTAGAAGAACACCAAAGGCCTCTCCCCCTGTGTAGTAGGACACCCCAGGCGTCTCTCCCTGTGTAGTAGGACACCTCAGGCCTCTCCACCTGTATCAGAGGACACCCCAGGCCGCTCCCCCTGTGTAGTAGGATACCCCAGGCCCCTCCCCCTGTGTAGTAGGACACCCCAGGCCCCTCCCCCTGTGTAGTAGGACACCCCAGGCCGCTCCCCCTGTGTAGTAGGACACCCAAGGCCGCTCCTCCTGTGTAGTAGGACACCCCAGGCCGCCCCCCCTGTGTAGTAGGACACCTCATGCCTCTCCCCCTGTATCGTAGGACACCCCAGGAAGCTCCCCCTGTGTCGTAGGAAACCTCATGCCGCTCCTCCCCCTGTGTCGTAGGAAACCTTATGCCGCTCCTCCCCCTGTGTCGTAGGAAACCTCAGGCCGCTCCCCCTGTGTAGTAGGACACCCCAGGCCACTCCCCCTGTGTAGTAGGACCCCCCAGGCCGCTCCCCCTGTGTAGTAGGACCCCCCAGGCCGCTCCCCCTTTGTAATAGGACCCTCCAGGCCGCTCCCCCTGTGTAGTAGGACCCCCAGGCCGCTCACCTTGTGTAGTAGTACACCTCAGCCTGCTTCCCCTGTGTAGTAGGACATCCCAGGCCGCTCCCCCTGTATAGAAGGATACCCCAGGCCGCTCCCCCTGTATAGTAGGATAACCCAGCCTGCTTCCCCTGTGTAGTAGGACACCACATGCCGCTCGCCCTGTGTAGCGGGACACCGCAGCCTATAACCCTAACCATGCGCACACATACACACCCCGCAGCCTATAACCCTACCCATGCACACACACACACATCCCGCAGCCTATAACCCTAACCATGCGCACACTCACCCCGCAGCCTATAACCCTAACCATGCGCACACACACACACCCCGCAGCCTATAACCCTAAACATACACCTCCCCTCCGCAGCCTATAACCCTAAACATTCACCTCCCCTTCGCAGCCTATAACCGTAACCATGCACACACTCTGCAGCCTATAACCCTAACCATGCACACACTCTGGAGCCTATAACCCTAACCATGCACACACCGTGCAGCCTATAACCCTAACCATGCACACACCCTGCAGCCTTTAACCCTAACCATGCACACACCCTGCAGCCTATAACCCTAACCATGCACACACCCAGCAGCCTATAACCCTAACCATGCACACCCCCTGCAGCCTATAACCCTGCAGCCTATTACCCTAAACATACACCCCCCCCCCCCACAGCCTATAACTCTAACCATACACTTAGCTTATAACCCTAACCATACACACACACACACACATCCCGCAGCCTTTAACCCTAACCATACACACACACACATCCCGCAGGCTATAACCCTAACCATACACGTACACCCCGCAGCTTATAACCCTAACCACACACACCGCAGCCTATTACCCTAACCATACACACAAACCGCAGCCTATAACCCTAACCATACACACACTGCAGCCTATAACACTATCCACACACACACCCCACAGCCTATAACCCTAACCATACACACACACACACACCCACCCCGCAGTCTATAACCCTAAGCATACACACACACACCGCAGCCTATAACCCTAACCATACACACACACCGCAGCCTATAACCCTAACCATACACACACACCGCAGCCTATAACCCTAACCATACACACATACCCCAGCCTATAACCATAACCATACACACACCCAGCCTATAACTCTAACCATACACACACACCACAGCCTATAACCCTAACCATACACACTGCAGCCTATAACCCTAACCATACACACACACCGCAGCCTATAACCCTAACCATACATACACCCAGCTGTTTTCTGACGGCTCCATCGCCTGAGCTTCAAGTGAGGTCTGCTGCTCCTATGTTCATTTCTTTTAATAAATTGGGACGCCAGCACCTTAAATTACATTGTTTTACCATTAATTACATGTGATTTATGTATATTTTTGTATATATTATGTGTTTATAAAATATTTTTGATATTTCAATTGAACTGAGACTTGTGTTATTATTGAAAAGGGGGACTTATATTACATTTAATTTTTTACTTTAATCAAAGGTATAATTGCTAATGTTGTGACGGCTTTCCAATTGTTTTGTTTCATTTCTTACAAGCTGGTTTTCTTGTTATCATATGCGGCTTTCCTTGGCTATTAACTGTTTTATTCAATATAACACCAGAGGTATGGTGTGACTCACTACCTCCCTCCTTTTTTTACACTAAAATAGGTCACATTCCTCTTATTAGAATTTGATTGTAACTAAAAAACTAATTTGATCATTGCACAAAGCCAAAATGTTGACAAGGGTGTGTTATTGTTAAACATTTTTAAAAATCCAATGTTTATTCTTACAGTACAATTTTACATTTCTGAATTTAAAAAAATAAATTGAAAAAAAGCTATGAAATTCCAAACACAAAAAACCTTGCGGTTTCACATGTCCCATTAAGGCTTCTTACACATGATCTGGCATTTCTGAAACCTGTTGTAACTCTTCCACTCAAACGCCAAAAAGCAATGAAATTACGATCATTAAGGCTGACGCCTTAATGGACGTGTTCCTTGCGCAATACAGATATGGTACGCCATCACAGCCTGTGGGTAAGTGCAGATTCAGCACTCTCACAGAGTGAGATTGCTGTCACTCACACAATGGTGGAGCTGCTAATTCACAGATTTGTGTGCTCATTGGAATACACACATGCAGTCTATGCAACTGAAGGTCTGAACAGTTATGTGGCGCACTCATCCTAATAGGTACCCCCAATCATCTAACACTGTCTATACCACTGAGTTACTATAGTGTTCATTCTAGCACCCGCCATCTTTGAAAACCAATGCATTTCCTCTTCCCTGCCTGGGGTGTAGCTGTCTGCTGTAGTGCTTCTAGCACAGTGTGATGTGTATATCAGCACTGCAAACCAGACCTGTGCTAGAAACACTACAGCAAACAGCAACACCCCAGACAGGGTAGAGGAACTGTATGGGCTTTCAAAGATGGCAAGTGCTAGAATAAATACTATTACTAGAACTATCCCACTGAGGGTCCAACATCTTTCACACTCACTACATATATCCATTTCATTTAGTATTCACATACAGTTACCAGAAACATCTTTCATAATTGCAAAAACTAGAATACTCCCAACTACTATGCATCTACACTTTCTTCTCCTATACGCCTTCAGGCTGCTCTGTCTTCCCCGATACCTACTGCTGTGTGTATTCCCTCATCTGCACCAATGTGTCTTTTCCCATCTGCCCTGCCCTGTCTTTCCACACAGATGCCACTGTTTCCTTCTATCTGTGCCACTGGCTTCACCTCTATTAGTGATACTCTGTCTCCCCCTCCATCCAGGCTGCTCTGCCTGCCTCATCCATGACAGTGTCCTTCCATCTGTACTGCTGTCTCCCCTCTCCATCTGTACTGCTCTGTTTTCCCTTTATCCCCTTTGCTCCGAACCCTCTCCCCATCAGTGCTCTTTCCTCCAACTGCTTCTCTGTTTCCCACCCAATCGCATCACTCTGTCTTATCTTCCCCAATCTGTGCCACTGTTTTCCACCCATCTGCTTCGTTAGTCCCCCATCAGTGCTGCTTAGCCTTCCTACCATCTACGCATTTCTATTCCTCCCCATCTGCACCACACTGCCTCCTACCCCAATCAACACCACTTTTACCCCATCCTCTCGGCTCTGTTTACTGCTCAGACCTTCAGTTGCATAGACTGCATGTGTGTATTCCAATGAGCACACAAATCTGTGAATTAGCAGCTCCACCATTGTGTGAGTGACAGCAATCTCACTCTGTGAGAGTGCTGAATCTGCACTTACCCACAGGCTGTGATGGCGTACCATATCTGTATTGCGCAAGGAACACGTCCATTAAGGCGTCAGCCTTAATGATCGTAATTTCATTGCTTTTTGGCGTTTGAGTGGAAGAGTTACAACAGGTTTCAGAAATGCCAGATCATGTGTAAGAAGCCTTAATGGGACATGTGAAACCGCAAGGTTTTTTGTGTTTGGAATATATATATATATATATATATATATATATATATATATATATATATATATATATATATATATATATATATATACAGAAAAGGTCAGAGTGCGTTATAGTTAATTACACAATTTTAAAATACAAATATTTAATTAAAAATAAGCCTTATGTTGGCTATGAAACAAACATAATAGTACAGTCAATATACAAAGTGATTTCACAATCCAATGTGGTAGCAGGCCCAACGCATTTCGTCATCTAAGTGACTTCATCAGGGGCAGTTGATTGAGAAAGGCACAATTGCACTTCTTGAAGAATCTCTAATTGATAGAGAAAAGGAAACAACTGTGTATCCAAAATATGGACTGTATAACCGTATATATATCGCCAAACATCAAAATATTTATTTAACAGACAAAGGTTTGTTCATGAACACTTTGTTTCTCACAATTTCAATAAGGGTATTGTCACCTCTAAATAACGAGGGTCCACAAGAAAATAGGATTAGGTGACCGGATGTGCACTCTAGGATATCCAAGCACTGAGTTTCAAGCTCATGGGACTCCCGCTGTCATCTTTAAAATATTTGAACATAGATCATGTCCCACCTATGCGGGGGTGATAGAAAAAAAACTCTTCTCCGTCTAGAAGCTAGATGGATATATCATCTGGACACTGTATCCCCAAATGGACTTAATGAGAGGCTTATGTGGAATACCCTTTCATAAAGTATTTCTCAGTTAGTGAGATTCTTTCCTTTTGTTCCATTCCTTGTGTTTACCTTGATAAATGTAGTCAATTTCCTAGTGACATATTTGGTCGACATGCTTCAAGATCCTGGGCAATGGTAACCCAGGCATACATGTCTTGTTATACACGACCCTATCTACATGGCAACAGGACGTGCTGTCACTACACAGAGCTGGGAGCAGTCTGGGTATTGAAAGTGTGTCTCCGTAGAGTCGCGCGGCTTCCGGACGTTTCCGTCCCAGCACCAGATGCCACACAGGATCATGGCAATGGGGCTCATTCATACACTATAAGGTAGGCACCTTGTCACTTTGTACTCTGTTTATGCTGTATGCCTGACTAAGGAGCTTAGTGCTCCGAAACTGTTGCACATTAAATTTGAACTTTTCTTCACAAATTCCTGGAGTGCCGTGCGGTGTGTCACCCAGCGTGGGATTCACCTACATATCTACTATTGATTTATGCAAAGGCACCCAGGTACTATACCCAGGGACAGTGAGAGTACCGGGTCGTTGTCCACTATGTATATATATATATATATATATATATATATATATATATAGTTCCATGTGTAGACCGCATTCACACTTGAATTGAAGTATCACGGGGTGCCAGACAAAGGAGATACGCAGTGTGCGTGTTTCCAATTATAGTCCAGGGTGTATCTACACCTATGATGGTGTAGAATGTCCAGCACTCTCCTAATTGTAAGTCCAAAACAAATTTTGGTAAAATCCAAAGAAATGGTTTTATTCAATTTTCACAAGAGGTCAAATGGATAAAGTCACAGGTATTCATAGAACATGCCCTGACGTTTCGATCCCGCATAAGGGGACCTTTCTCAAGGAGCCTACAATACACATTGTGAAATAACCAGTATTCAGTAAATATTAACATAGGCACAATAACAGCACATGGTGAATGAAAACAAAGCAAGAGAACATCTTACTATTAGTTCTGTAGTACGTCAATCTCAACGAGGATGAGGAGGAAAACCCTGGGTGACCGGAGCAGCTGCTACATGATATTGCCCGGGCCCGGCTATTTATTCCCTCTAGTAGCCAATCAAGCAGAGCATGGACACCGTGTCCACCCGCTGATGGCGCTACTTCCGGTGTTTACTGGAAGTTCGGGACTGGAAGTCTATGTGCAGTGACCCGCACTAATGGAACGCATGGCTTCCTGTTAGTGACTGGAGCCGTGCATGTGCTCTAAGAAAAAAATCCTAAGTGAGCCCGGCATAATAGTTCCGGGCGCTCTTAGGTGTCAGACAAAACGGGGTTGCATATTTTAACGAAATATATAACATGTTTAATGAAATTGCCAGCACGATTCAAATTGTTGACACGCTGTATTTTTCTGTATGTTGTAGACACCGTAAGTAGTGGCGTCTTGGTTTCCTTGACTACGGACAGGGATTGATGACGTCAGGTAATCTGCGTCCCGGCCGGGTGCGTGGTCCCGTGCCGGTTAACGCCGTGTTCACAAGAGGTGTGTCATGCCCTATAAAGGTATGTGTCTTTGTATTATGTATTAAGCCTGATGAAAATGAGGGATCATTGAAACGTTGCTGCTGTTACCCTGGTGTCAGTTGTCATTTTTTCTACAAGTCGCCCTCGAGTGCCTTTAATGAAAAAGGTTGTGTAAACCATCTGTTTAGACGGGGAGAGTGCACCGGACGCAATGAACAAATTCTAAGCCGGGAGTGCCGGGTTACGAACGAAATATGTTTGCGGGCTCCATGGACTGGATGGCGTCTAGCATATCAAGGCACCCGCACCACCAGAAGATTTAAAGGCATACAGCACCGTTGTGAAGGAAAAGTCAGTGCTGGAGCACAGGACCCTGAGTGCAGTGGTGGTTTTTACAGGTGAAGGTGTGTGTGTCATCGGTTCAAGTGCTGTGAATTGAGCATTCAAGTGAGATGGCAGAACCCTCGGTGGGATCGACAGCTGGCATCAATTTGGCTCACTTTGATTATCCGGTGGGAGAGCTTCTCACCTTTTTGGAATCAGAGGGGATCCTGGATAAGGACAAACTCTGGGACCAGGAAGAATTACAGCCTCTAGATATTATTTATAAAGATCTATGGAAATTACATCGCAAGCAAATTGATTATAAGTGCCACAGTATGTCTCTAAGCGATTATTATCGCGCAAAAAAAATACCCCGCGGCCTGCGGGTCAAGAATAGCCCTACCATAGGACGGAATGACCCGAACTTCTGTCGGCGTTGGGTCGCCATTTTAAACAAATGCTCATTTGATTTAATCGTATTCATTATTGAACACTCAAACAAAGAGCTTGATGCGTTGAAGGACAAGCTGGCAGCATTTGAGACAATCCAGCCTAACCTGGAGGCAGATACCGAGGGCAATTGGTATGAAAAACTTAACAACCAAATACAAACCTATAAAAGGGACTTAATCCGTTTTAAGCGAGAAAAATTTACGAAGGTTGAGCTAGACTATGATAACCACACAGTATATCAGTGGACTAGCTTCAAGCCAGAACCCAAGAGATCTGGGTATTCTAAAAAATCTTTCTTTCGGAGGGGCCGTCGGCAAGATGATAATGGCGGCACTTCCAATGAAGGTGGGTCAACCACAAACAGCGACTATGAAGGGAATCCCCAATCACAACAGGGGGTGGCCCTTTAGGCGCTACTACCCGTTCACGGTACAAGCCAGGCAGCGAGCCCGTACCCGCCGTGGTGGCAAGGGGAAGAGGCTCCAAAAGAGGGAGGCCGCCAAAAAACAAACAGTAATTTATCTATCAGACTACTCTCTGTCCACTAGCGAAACCAAAGTATTATCTAAAGGTTTGTTGTTCGTGCCAACGAACAGGTTTGAACCCCTACAGTGGCAGATTGAGCTTCAGGACTTACAACGCAAATTACGTCTGAAAGAGTTTTTTGAGCGGAATCCATCTGTTAGTACCATCACAGATGATATACCTCAACAAGTTCGCAAACTTTTACCTAGGTTTAATCCCTCCATTAAGACATTTTTATGTCGTGTTGAACAGGAATCCATTCCTGTGAGTACAAAAAAAGAGGGAGTGAACAGGAGTAACCTCACGAAAGAAGAGTGGACAGCCCCACGTCGACTAGAAAAGAATAAAAAGCTTATCTTTAGGTCGGCTGATAAGGGTGGCGCCTTGGTTATCCTCAATATTCAAGATTATCTGACGAAGATGACCAAACAACTCAGTGATAGTAAAACCTACCGCAAACTGTCGGGAGACCCTACTTCATTGTTTAAAAAGGATCTACAGTCGTGTCTGGATACAGCTGTAAATGAGAAATATATAACAAAGAAACGCCTCTATTGTATCTTATCCCAAAGATACATAAAGACCCGATTAATCCCTCTGGTTGCCCCATAATAGCTGCCAGGGGGTCATTGTTTCAATTGGTGTCTACATATTTGGACACGCTGTTTCAGCCTTGCGTCCAGAAACATGAAAGGTTTCTGCTTGATACGACCAATTTGTTGAACAAACTTCTCATGTTGCCACTATTACCTGAGAATTTATGGTTGATAACCATCGATGTTAGCAGCCTGTATACCTCAATCCCCAATGTGGAAGGAGTACAGGCTGTTAAAGAGTTTTTGACTGACAACCCTTTGTTTACAGGTCCGGAGTTATCTCTAGTATTGGAGTTATTGGAGATGTTATTAACTAGAAACAACTTTGCTCATGGTAAAGAATATTTTTTACAGACAAGTGGTTGTGCGATGGGGTCCCCTGTGGCCCCATCGTACGCCAACATTTTTATGTTCTTTATAGAACAATCGATTTTTTTCGATAATCTGGATATTAGTTCAAAATTTTTCGTTTATACCAGATTTATCGATGACATATTGGTGCTCTGGGAGGGCTCTCCTGAAGCATTTGAGGATATCATACAAAGCCATAATGTCAGCAGTTGTCCCATAAAGTTTACATTTACCATGAGCAAAAGTGAGATTTCTTTTCTTGATGTGAAAATTGTGCGTGAAGAAAGTACAGTGAATACCACTTTATTCACTAAGGACACAGACCGTAATAATTTATTGCTCTATAGTAGCTTTCATCCAGCTCCTCTGAGGAGCGGTTTACCGTATTCTCAGTTTCTAAGAGTATATAGGATCAACAATGTTAGGTCTGTGGCAGTCGCGCAAATTGATATCATGATAAAAATTTTTTTGAAAAGGGGCTACCCTGGTTCCTTGTTGGAAGATGCCAAAATGTGAGTTCTCGGCATGGATAGAACAGATACATTAATAAAAAAATCAGGTACCCTGTCCCAAACGCCCATGCTCCAGTGGCCAACTGTCTTTAACCCTGAAAGTAATAGGATTAACAAAATAGTGAAAAAGCATTGGCCATTGATAACATTGCATGAAACATTGGGGTCGTCATCCACTAGATTGCTCCCATGTTACAAAAGGGGGAGGAATCTGCGTGATTACTTAGTGAAAACAGATATGTCAAAAATTAACGTGACAAAACCTACCCATTTCTTACAGGTTAATAATGGGTGCTATGGCTGTGGGTGTATCACATGCGGATTTTTGTTGAAAGGAAGGAGTTTTCCGCATCCACACACTGGTAGACATTATGACATCAGGTATCACTTAACCTGCAAGATACGATACCTGGTCTATCAAATAGTTTGTCCGTGTGGGCTGTCATACATAGGAAAAACGGAACGGACGTTCCGGGAACGTATGGCAGCCCACAGGTCTTCAATCAAATTGGCTCTTCAAGAGGGAAGCAGTGAATTACCAGTTGCCAGGCATTTTGTTGATTTTAAACACAGTCTAACATCGATCCGTTACCGCATGATAGATTACATCCCCCCCCAGTAGAGGTGGAGATCGAGGGAATCTCTTATTGAAAAGGGAATGCCAATGGATCATGAGGTTAAATACCATTGCTCCTTATGGCCTGAATGACCAGTTGGGTCTGGGCTGCTTCTAATGTTGCTACGTGTTGCTGGGCATATAAAGGTCTTAGCCGAACAAGCATTATGCACACAAGAAGGTTTTTTATTAACATGTTTAATGAAATTGCCAGCACAATTCAAATTGTTGACACGCTGTATTTTTCTGTATGTTGTAGACACCGTAAGTAGTGGCGTCTTGGTTTCCTTGACTACGGACAGGGATTGATGACGTCAGGTAATCTGCGTCCCGGCCGGGTGCGTGGTCCCGTGCCGGTTAACGCCGCGTTCACAAGAGGTGTGTCATGCCCTATAAAGGTATGTGTCTTTGTATTATGTATTAAGCCTGATGAAAATGAGAGATCATTGAAACGTTGCTGCTGTTACCCTGGTCTCAGTTTTCGTTTTTTCTACAAGTCGCCCTCGAGTGCCTTTAATGACAAAGGTTGTGTAAACCGACTGTTTAGACGGGGAGAGTGCACCGGACGCAATGAACAAATTCTAAGCCGGGAGTGCCGGGTTACGATCAAAATATATATATATATATATATATATATATATATATATATATATATATACACACACAACAACAGTAGTGTCTTCAGCGCCCTATATATGTAATGTCTTATTAAAAACAATTAGATATATATCAAAAAATACGCTTGTGGCTTCTTTTCTGAAGAATATTTTTATTTTCAGATAGCATCAATCAATATCCAACGCATTTCGTCTCCCTCAGAGAATTCATCAGGGGTTTTGTTTATAATCTCAAATATTAATACTTGTGCTAGTCCTGAATTAGACAGTTTTCTGGTGTTAAATATTTTTTTGGACTCCCAATTGGTGCGGCCGGCAGAAGAACCTTTAGGCTGGCAGGCTCTAGCTTCATATACTTAATATGGTGTGTAATTAAAAAATGGATCCTTGAAAAAGTGCGCAGGGCGCACGAAACGCGTTGGACCCACGAGGAGGACACTGACACTTGCTCCCAACCCTGCCCTGAAACTCTGCCCGGCGGCCGCGGCGAACTTCCGGTAACTACGTCTGACTTCCGGCAGTCACGGACGCGCAGAGACTTAGCCGCAACAACATCAAGCGGTAGTCCTGACACTGTGCCCTGCAACACGGAGACATGGACACACAGCACACAGCCGCAACAACATCAGACGGCAGCTCCGACACTACAATCTGACAAACGGAGTCACCACTGCACCGGAACAAAGTAAGGGTCAGGTATAGGGACAGCACCAGTTAATCCAATTCCTATATGTCTTCCCCAAAAGGGTGTAAACATTGTTACTAACGATATTTTATTTACAGGTACCACTCTAATCATTCACTTCATTTTTTTATTTAAATTATTTAGCGCTTTTTGGAAATAAAACCCATACCATTTTATTATAAAAAGCTGCTCTAATAACAGCGCAGAAGCCACCAAACAAAATCATGGTATGTAATTAGCCTGGGCGGATGATTTAAGATATGCTATAATGGTGAGAAAGGATTCGCCCCCTCTAATTTTTGAGGAGTCTCTAGCTCCACTGTGATATTAAAGTTTTTCAGGCTCAGAGACTGTTATTGAAACAGTTACCACCAGTAACAATTCAGTGTGTGTGTGCTCCTTGGAGTCCTGCCAGCAAGTGCTGTATACAATATATATATAAATATATATATATATATATATATATATATATATATATAATTTTACAAAAATTAACCCTAGGATGTCTGTGTGTGTACATGTGGTAGGGAATATAGATTGTAAGCTCCACTGGGGCAGGGACTGATGTGAGTGTTCAACTATACTCTGTAAAGCGCTGCGGAATATGTATGCGCTATATAAGAAACTTTGGTACTTATGTATTATCTGGGCTCCCATGTTAAATGCACCCCATTTTTTCATACCCCTACTATCCAACTACGCATGGAGTTGATTTTATATAGTGTGGCGAGCGCAGCGAGCCACCGTGCCCGAAGCGTGGCGAGCGGCCACGGTCTCATAAGAAAACCGGGAGCCCAGATATTACATAAGTACCAAAACTTTTAATAAATATATATGTGAACACAGAAGAAGCGGCACACAGAGACGTGGGTAAAGGTGAAACTAACTGGTGGTTTAATATAACTTGTAGTTTGGCTTGAAAAAGGGGCTTGACCCTAAAGTACAATAAGTTATATTAAACCACCAGTTGGTTTCACCTTTACCCACGTCTCTGAGTGCCGCTTCCTCTGTGTTCATATATCCACGCTGTTTGCGTCTGTGGAAGACATCGGGGCACTTTACAAGGATACAGCATTTGGGAGTGTCGGTTCCCACGGATTATATATATATATATATATATATATATATATATATATATATATATATATGTATATATATATATAATTTTTTTCTTGCAGATGTTAAGGTTAAGAGAATAGATAAAACTAAACTGAATATTACACTGTTATGTGTAATGACCACTATCTTGTAGCCTTCTGTTGCTGAACTACATAACAAAGCATGTTATAAAATGTTAAATACTGATCGGATTTGATTTAAGCGCTTTTTTAACTGCTCTGCAGGGACATTTTAATTGCTCTTGAATTATTGAAATATACTTGCAAATGTTTCTTTTTTCCTCTCTCAGTTGCTTATTTTCAAACCACTTAGCATGTGCTTTTTCTAAAAATTGTAAATTAACATGTTAATACACAAAACATTACACATAACTCAAATAGTTGAATTTCTTTACACATTTTAGTTTTCCAATTAAATATTCTTTTATTATTAGCTTTAAAAAAAAAGATCTCATTGCCATCTGTCATATTCATCATTAATATTTTTTGCCATTTACAATTAAAAATAAGAAAATGGGATATATTGACTAATAGGCGGTTTATTTAAGCTTCTGGTTTTTGGTCCTTTTATGGGTGTTTTTTCATCCACAACATTTAATGACATCCAAACCATTACAAAATTAGCAGAAATGTTAGAAACCAGCACAACACAGATTGACATTGACTGCTGTGAAATTGCAGTCAGTAGCAAAACATACAGTATGAAGCAAATAGTTTAAAAAAGTAACACCATACTTTTCCAATGTCCTATACAGTTATGAATAAAAATTTGCTTCAAGAAATAATATAGAGCAATTAAAAGTCATTGTATATTGCCCCTTAATCACTACTCAAAGTGGATATTTAGAGGTGGGGGTATGAAATTTTAACAAAAATGGCCTCTAGTGTAAACTTAATTTTCTATGTATTTTAACACTACAGTTGTATTTGTATTTTGTATACGACTGAATACAACTGTTATCAGTTATTTCATTTGCACATTCGTATTCTGGAGCATAAGTTACAAAGGTGTCGTATTTTTAAGATTCAAATTTTTCGATGTCATATGGAGTCATATTTTTTTGCCATATTTTTTAACAACTTGTTCTAGAATACGCCTAGCATACACATGTTAAAAGTCTGATTTTGTGAAATACACCTGCAAATTAAGATTTATTTTTTTGCAATATTTTTTTACAATTTGTACTACAATATGGGCAAAATTTACTAAGAATATGAATACATCTCAGTCCTATTTATATTTTGGATACAACCGGCATCAGTAGTTTATTTGTATTTGGTAGTCATATTTTTTTTTACAAATTTACTAACCTGTCGTATTTTTACAATTAATATTTTTCAATGGCATATTTGGTTGTATGGAGTTGTGTTTTAGTTTGCACATTCGTATTCAAATTTTGGTTTCCATACATATGTTTTATGCCTTGTATGTGTGTGTTTTATATGTATGTATTTTGTAGAATATGCACATACATTTTGCTGAACAGAAAGTAACTTTGTGGTTGGCTAAAAGTATAAACTTGGGAGTGTTCTCCCAACTATATAAAAATAAAAACACACACTCCCTTGCTCATTGTGCTGAGTTATCTAATGATTGTTGAGTGGTTTATTTGTTTGAAAGTTGATTTGTGGTTTGTGATGTAATTTATGAGTAAAGCTTATATGTGTTTGTGTGTGTGTGTTTGAGAGAGGTAAGGAGAGGTGGTGTTCTTGGTTTGTTTGTCTTTGTTTTTTCAGTGTGTGGTTGCTCTTGTGTGTGCAATGTCTGCATCTGATAGTGAGAGTAGTCAGGTGGGGGAGAATTAAACAAGGGATACACAGCCTCCAAGGGAACCTGCACAAGCTGCTGCTGATGTTCTGTTTCATGACACCGGTGTCTTCTTCGATGCATGTGTCAGGACATCAGGTAGCCAGGATACTATCATTGGGTCTACAGCATGTTGGACAACAAGCATTGGGTCGACACCGTTAGGTCCACATGGGGGTAGGTCAACATGGGTCTAGGTCGACAGGTCATTAGGTCGACATAAGCATTAGGTCGACAGTGTCTAGGTCGACGGTCAAAAGGTTGACATGGGGTTATTCACAGTTTTTTGAGCTGATATATGCCAAAAGGCAGTATTTCATGCCCTACCATCCACTAGGGCATGGTGGGAGAATAAAATAGTGTACCGAGTGTAGTGAGGCACCGTGCCCGAAGCATTGTGAGTGATGCGAGGGGATGCAGTGCACTGGAAACTGTGTCCATGTTGGCACTGTCGACATGTGGGTAAAAAAAGGTGAAAAACCCTATGTCGACCTTTTGATCTAGACACTATTGACCTAATGCTTGTGTTGGCCTATTGACCTTTCAACCAATATCCATGTTGGTCCTGATGAAGCTCTGTTTGCGAAGTGTACACTGACCTAACCCTCAGTGTGTAATTCCCTCTTCCCCTCCCCACTTATACTGTATTTTGATTGTGTCCAGTTTAATTTTTAGACTGAGTGAACGCCAGTCTCCACTGGGCTCACTAATTGTCTCAGGCTGCAGCGTGAGACGTCTGCGCTGCAGCTTGCTGTTTTACAGAGCTGGTGTTAAGTCGGACGGCGTTGTATTTGGCACGCCGCCACTCACCATAGTCTCTGTTTACTTTTGCCACTACCTTGTATTTATTAGGAGCAGGCTATAAGACGGACAGCGTTGTACTTGACACGCTGCCGCCTGCCTTGCTCGCTGTGTATGAGCTTCCTCCTTACCTTCTAGAGCAGGCAATAACTCGGACGGTGCTGTATTTGACACGCCACCGCATGCCTTAGCTCTTGAAGGGTTAACCACCAGTGTATCATCTCTATACCCCCGGCTAACACGGGGTGCCAGAGGAGTGGCAGTCCTCATTGGCTACCACAGGCTGGGGAGATCTGCAGTCCCAATTGTATGGTGATTGCTCAGACACTGGTGTGCTTTTTGGAGGGGCCTCTGTAACTCCCTAATTAATACCACACTATCTGGGATTAATTGTTATACTGGTTACACAGTTTCCAAGCCATAGTGCTTAAGGTGATAGGCATTTCCAGATTTCTGGACACAACTCCAATCTGACAGGGCACATATAGTTAAGCATGTGGTACTCCCACAATACTAGTACTCACTGCCTGTCAGCACGGTTCTAATTAAAAAAGAAACACGGTTTGCAAACTCTTAAAGGGGACCACAGGGGAATTGGGCCACACTAAGGGCCTTATTCTGGTTGGTGCGTACTTTCCCGTATACTTTCGGATGGCGTTTTTTAGCCATCTGCGCATGTGTGGGGAACGCTATGCGCATGTGCCACGCATGGTCTCCGTACTTGTACTCACTAATACCGTACAGAAATGTGCCCCGCAATCACTCGGGTAATATGGGTGTATTATGGGTGTCATTCGGAATGACACAGGGGCGTACTTTCAAAGTGGGCTAAACTGGGCGGAAACATGGGCGGACACGGGGGAGTGCACTTATTTTGGTGGGCGTGCATTCGGACAGCACACCGAATGCACGCGAACAAAAAGAGAAGAAATATGCGGTGTCCATAAGCAAGTATTGCTTTGCGGACACCACTCGGTCATGCGCTAGGCAAATGGAACGCCTAATCACTACAACCAATGTCAGGTGAACAGAATACAATCACCTACTTTACTCATTACTTGTTAATTACACGCTTGTCACTGCTTCAATTGGAAACATTGCAGCTTAAATGGAACATTACTAAGCACACACATATATGCTGTACTTTTCACACACTTTTACACTGCAAATAATGAACACCACGTCATATTAATAATACTACTACACATGTTACTTCTACATGTATCAATTAAACCACACATTTGGGGAAAAAAAACAAAAACATTTATTCAAGGAACTTATAACATAATTTAGAAATTGCAACAAAATGAAAGGTAGCATAGCAGGAAGACAATTAAATAATAGATAAAAAAAACATGTATTCTACACATACATAGCCACAGCAGAATCATTAGGAACACATCAGCTGGCTTCACAACAAAAGTATAGCACCAACACTTTAAGTACAGCACACAGTAATGCTACCCGAAACAGGGCAACAGGGGAACCAAACATGACATTTGAAGCAAGGGCAAATGTGGGTACCTCCGGAACGGAATTGGACACAGGAAGCTGACACACACAGCTCAATGAAAGATTTGGGAAGACATAACGGTGGAGATTAATGCGGACACAAGTTCATTTGCGGGCACGTTTGCCCCTGGCAGGCTCTTTGCCACGTGCAGCAGCTCTTCTGCCACGGCCACGGCCACGGTCAGATGGTGACCCAGGTGGAGCACATGCTGGGGAGGGGGTGGATTGTCTTCCCCCTCTGGCAGCAGGGAGTGCTGATGGTGGGAATGCACCAGAAACGGATGACATTAGGACCCTATTGCTGGCAATTAGCTCCACCATAAGCTCATTATGGTGGAGGAGGAGGTCATTTTGCCACAGGGCTTGATCAGACAGCACCTACAGGCTAGCAGCAATTGACTGCTGGGTGCCAGCCATGGCCTGCTGGGCCTCAGCAATAGCCTGCAGGCTCCCAGCGATAGCCTGCTGGCTGCTGATCAAACCCTGCAACACCTCCTCGGTCCTATGCACCCGCTCTGATGCCGACTCTACCTGCTGCTGAATATTGGCAAGCACATGCCCCCATGTGGCCAATTCAGCCGCGGACATTGGCTGCTGCACGGGCCTGCTACTGGCGCCAGGTGGCACAGACTCCTCAACCTCCTCAAGAGATTCTTGACCAAGCGGTGGGGATGCTGGTGAAAGAGAACATTACAATTACAACACATTCCATGCAAAATTAGAACCAGTTACTTATGGCATGGCAAATAATTACCTTCAAGCAAAGAAGCCATGACTTCCGCTGGGGACTCGCTGTCCATGGTGCTCACCCCCCGGACCTCCTCCACTGCAATGCAGCACTCGGCCATCTCTTCCAGGGGGGGTGAGCTTCACCTTTCCAGGCATGGGGCCAGCCCCAGAGGTGTGGCTGTGTTCCCACCGCTGGGTCAATTTCTTATTGAGGTTCGTTTTGAAGTCGTGCCACCTGCAATCAAAGTTTACATATTAATACATGTCACTCCTCATGTTTGCTGTAGCACCCATTGCAATCTGCAACATAATACAACATGTGCCTCATGACACCAAACTTTGAATATATTAAATTTTAAAACCAACCTTTAGAAGATACACTCACACTCACCCTACAATAACTATCAATTAAATGACATGGCAAACATGTCTGTGCCTCCAAGCAACGTGACCGCCCATTGACCAACTCCATCTAATATCTAATGTAAACATTACTGGTCTTGTACTGCTCAAATGTAACACACATGAACTTGCCTCTTCTTAACGTGCTCCGTCTCACGAACTTGTGGAGCCATCGCATTAATCTCTGCCGTTATGTCCTCCCAGATCTTTCATCTCCTTGTGTGTGTCAACCGGTCCTGTGGACACTCGATTCAATCCCGTGCCCGGGGCACCAGGATGGCAAGCTCCTGCGCTTCGAATGCCATGTTTCTGGTGGTTGGTTCCTCTGTTGCCCTAGTTCGGCCACGGCCACGACCACTGGCACTGCCACGGCCACGGCCACCTGTTGCTGTACTTGAAGTGCTGGCCAGGCTACTCTGTTGGGAAGCCACCTGCTGTGTTCCCAATGATTCTGCTGAGGCTGAACATGGGCCAGCTGCCGATTGGCCTGATGTCGATGGGCCATCTGGCTGCTCTTCCCCCAATGGCTGGTCTGGGTTGATGGGCACATAGGTGGTGCTGGAGTCCATGCGTGCAAATAGGTCCTGCCACTCCTGCTCTTCCTCAGATAGAGATGCAGACATGTGTGCAACAACATAGCATTTGTCAAACACACCTTTATATCCTATTTCTGTAATTGGCATACATCAGCGACACCCTGCGTTCCGTACGGCCGCGTTCCGTACGGCAGCGTCAACCGTGCGGCGCATAGGCCACGCCCCTAGCTGCGGAAATTGTTTTGAAAAAAACCTGGGAAACTTAGTAAGTGTGATTTAGTAGGTAAATGCAGATTTGAAGACCAATGACCCATTAAAACTGAGGTCAGACATGAAATGTATATGTGAATGTACATCTGTACTGAGCACTTGTTTGGTATGTAATACAAATGACAATACCCATTCCATATGTAAATCCACTCCACCACTTATGCACAAGTAATCAGTGCTAGCATCCAAATCACATGTGAAAGCTCTCCAAATTCAGCCTTGATGCTAGCTACTTTGCATTCCACCTCTCTAGTATGGCCCAGTAGGCCCAGTAGAAGGTAAGTGTACACATGGCAGCATGGGCTAATTTTGGGAAAAGGTCTGCCACTATTTGCTATGTTTCAGCTGCATAGCTTTCACTATAAAAAAGCAGTTTTGTACCTTGTGGAGTTAGGTGTAAGTGGCTAGTGATGCAGACTATTTCACCTGTTGCTTATACCCATGTTTGGTGATTGTAATATATTATATATAATGGGTTACCATCTTATTGTACACTGTCTGTTTAGGAGATAGTAAGTAATGGCATGGTCTGCTAAACTATGCACAGGTATAGCAAGTGTGGGTTTGCGATGCAATGGGTTAGCCCCCTGTCCTGGCGCATACACGCTGTTACTGACAAAATGAACAATAAAGTTAATACCAAATATCACTCTGATCAACCAATTACAGGACATGATTGCTTGAATTGTGCCATTGCTAAGATGGCGGCCTATGGGAGAGCAGCACCCTTCTCTGGCGCGGAGCTGAGGGCACTGGTCTCCGTTATGGAGACCACGCTGGGGCGTGCGGGGCCCTTCATTACAAACCGCCAGAAGCGCCAGGCGTATGCCGCTGCCCACAGGCGCATATTCGCGTGCACACAGGTGCGCAGGACCATCGCACAGCTGGAGCGGCGATGGTCGGATCTGAGGCGCAGGGAGCCAGAAAAGCTCCAGCAAATAAGGGCCAGCATTGCACGATGTAAGTGTTTACACATTAAATGGCCAATTGTACATTAATGCTTCCATGACCTTTTCTTTGCCAATAAGGTAACCTGGTTGATCATGAGTTAAACATGGCATACAATATTTGTGTGGTACTTCATGTTTGACATGCTGTAATGTGGGTGTAATATGTCATTTTTGGGGATGCAGGATGAATGAACAATTCATGTGACTTATTTAACAATCTGCATTTTGATTTCCCTTACAGCACGTGACCGTGCAATACGGGACTGTGAAGAGGGCCAGGAGGAGGAGGCCCCCCCTGAAGAAGTGGCCGAGGAGGAGGCCACAGAAGTGGCCGAGGAGGAGGCCACAGAAGTGGCAGAGGCGGAGGCCACAGAAGTGGCAGAGGAGGAGGCCACAGAAGTGGCAGAGGAGAAGGTGGCCACTGAGTATATGGCCCACGAGGAGGTGGCCGAGGAGGTTGTGGAAGAGGAGGAGGCATGCGAGGTGGTGGAGGAAGAAGGAATTGGTAGGTAAACATAAGGCATCATTAATAATTGGTGGTAGTACTATTTGTTAGGTACCACTGGTGAATCTAGTGTGTTTTACTCTATTATTAATGAATAAACTAAAGTGGGTTACAACAGACACACTTAGGGGTTATAGGCCCAAGCTGCAAACTGGGAATCTAGATGCTCAGGTAGGTGATGCGTTTTTGTTTATGGAGGGCCTTTCTATTTGTTTGGTGTAAGGAAGCGGCTTAGTGCAACAGCTTCACCTATCTGGCAATGTGACTATGAATCCGGAAGTAAGGGGTAGAGGGACTAGGCTAGCCTTTAAATGTGGTATCCATCCATCCATGTATCCATCCATCCATCCATCCATGTTTCTATCTATCATGCAGTTTAGCTATTAAGCAGTGACATGCAGGTGTATATGTATGGCAAAATGTGGCATGTTGTATTGGATGTAGCTTTCTAGTAGATTGGTGAGTTTTAAGGCAGGAGATTTTTCAGTCACATTTTCAATAGTGTAAGCCAGTGTGTGTGTGTGTGTGTGTGTGTGTGTGTGTGTGTGTGTGGGCCCATTTTTATATTTATTTTTAGCATTACAAACAGTATTGGCTATGTAATTGTTTTTATGTATGATTTCTCATGCTGTAGGTACTTAAGATTGACTGTACAAGGTCAACCTGAATAGCATAATTAATGTTGTTCCCCCTTTAACATGCCCACAGATCCACAGAGGCAAGGCGACAGCCTAAGAGGGGCACTACTCAGGCTGCGGCAGCACCTTCTAGTGATGGCCGCAGAGGTGGAGGCTGTCTGTGACCTGTTGCAGTAATTTTTTATTGTACATAAATATTTTGTAAATTTTGAATACATTTTATTGTTGACAGTTCGAAGTGGTATGTGTGTTATTATTTTATTTTACAGTATAAATATAACTATAAATATATATCTTTAAATAATGGTGTTTAATTATGTACGGTGCAAAAGGTATATACATATTCATAGATAACACATGGGCGTAAAGGGGCAAGAAAAAACGTTGTGCACTTAGCATGATGAAAGGGTTAATGTAAAGTGGTAGTAAAGTGTTTAATAATCAATTAGAGAAATAATAGATGACCATTAAAAACAATTCCTTTTGAATGAGGTTGGCTAATTGCATAAGCGGGTAATGGCACAGATTTGGGTCTTATGAGAATAGTGTTGATTTGTGCGTAAATACTCTGCATCAGTGCGTACGGCCAGCTTCCCATACGTTCTGACGCGGTAAGACCGTGCTTACGCGGTAAGGCCGCGCAGAATCTGTACGTGTCCACCGCACACGCAAGGTTTGTATGTCGTCCGTACACACGCCCTCTTCTTAAACAGTGAGTCCGTCCGAATGCGGAGGACCCGTGGGCGTTTCTACGGACGATGTCCGCATGCCACCGCACAGCGTGGCGTGCGGACCACACCGTAGGAAATCGGGAAAGTACGCACCGATCAGAATAATGCCCTAAGTGAGGATAAATTCGCTTATCCTTTTTAATACACTGTCCGTGTTTTATGTTTCACTGTTTTGTCTATATTTCGCCTCTTTGTCTTTTAATATAAGTTAATAAAAGCTAAATTTTATGCTATTTTTCTCATGAGGTGCACCACACAGAAAGACATTTGCTTTTCTCCTTTTTGCTTGAACCTCTATCCATGTCCAGTGGTAGCACACCCTCTTCCTAAATATAAAGGAATAATTCTACTTCCATGAGGGTCCTGTCTGAAATACATTTGTAAATAAACCTGTGCGACTGACCGTCCTTTCCCCCTGTCCCCCCAAAAAACAATATCCATGTTGACCTAGGCCAATATCTTGCTCCTGAGGAAGCCGGATATCTAAACAACCAGAGAAACGCGTTGAGTTTTTACATTTAGCAGACGGGGCACCATCCGTCCAGCAGACCTACCCATTCATCCCCACAATTTGGCATCAATCGACACCCAATCCTTTCAACGCTGAGGCTGTGGGATTCAGCTTGGTCCCTGAATTTGGATATTGCGGTGAGCCATACACAAGGGGAGCTGCGCTTGTGGCAACACACAGCACTGGGAAAATCTTGGTCCAGCATAAACCCTTGGATTACAAATTCTATTTCCAAAATACAAGGAAGATCAAGGATGGTAATATACAAAAATTCCCTATCAGCTGCTATTTGACTTTTTAACCCTAATTACATACCACCTATTGGTGGATGAGACTGAGCCTATTCATCATTAGTCCCTTTTTAATGAATTGCATTAATTGTGAATAATTTGTATATGTATGTTTATGTTATTAATTAATTTTTTAGTAAAATGATTTAACTTTTACCGTCCATACTGTTTTTGGTTTTATTCAACCAGCGCCAGTACAAACTACACATCTAGGCCAATATCGACCTTGTCCCATGTCAACCTAGAACCATGTCGACCTTACACCATGTCGACCTAACGGGGTCGACCTAATGCTTGTTAACCAACTTGCTGTAGACCAAATGATCCCAACCGAGTTAGCAGATAAGTGTGTTTGTGTGCTTAATAGTCTTCTAAAAATCATTCATTTGTTCATGTGAAAATAGTGAAAATGTGATATACGCCTGGAAATCATGTAGTATTTTTCAGTCATATTTTTTTCCGATCTGTACTTATTTACCCCTAGTCTAGGTATGTATTTATAAATATGAATTGTTAGTAAATTTCAAATTAACATGGGAAGAAATGTAAAATACAAGCCATATTCAATAGCGTATTCATTAGTATAACTACAGGAATATGAATACGACTGGTAATATTGGCCGTAAAAAGGTAAAATACTAACGTACTTCTACATTAGTGGGTTTAAAAATATGAATATGTCCCCAAATACAAATATGACAATTCCTACTGTATTTTGTTTAGTAAATTTCCCCCTATGCCTAGTAATCATTCGTATTTTGTATTAGTACATTTCAAAATTACATTGGAGTAATGTAAAACGGAAAGCTTATTCTTTCGATGCCATAGTAATACATATTTTTGTAAAAATACGAATAAGACAGGTTGTTACATTTGTAAAATATAAAATACTAAAATATGAATATGTGCCTGAATATGAATATGCCAATTCCTACCGTATTTTGCTTAGTAAATTTCTCCCATATTCTGTGGTGTAATGCTATCCACTCTGTCGCTACACTTCTTCCCCAAATCAGTTTTAATCATGTCTCAAATGTTCCCATATCTCTCCTGTATTTGTTTGCCTCTTCATTATGTCTTACATGCATCCCTGTAACCCCTATTTCATACGTTTTATTTCTTAGAATTCATCACCTGTTTTTTTTTCTCTACCTTACTTGCCTCCTGAATCCCTTCCCCTTTCTTCCCCTTTCTCACCAATCCTTGCCTGTCCCCTTCCTGCCCTTCTTGAAGTGAACGGTTAGGTGAGTGTGAAACTTACCATGCGCAAACCCAAAACATTGGGGATGGGGCAGACATGGTACCCTAATCAACAGGTCTGAATCGGACCCTTAATTTCTACAAAAGCAGGAGAAATTTAAAATTGTATGGTACTTCTGTATAAATAAAGTGTCAGATGTAGTGTAACACAGAAGATACAGTGAACACAAATATGCACTATATAGCACATATTTTACCCAAAATAGAGTATGCGGGACTCAATTTAAAAAAACATAGCAGGTCCCTGGAGAAATGCTCTGTTGCCACCAAATAATTTGTTAAGGCTATCGTTAGGAACCCTGGCCGGGGACCAGCTGCCAGGGACAAGGGAAGGAACAGTAGCAGCTAAATTCCGGGGACCAGGAGATGAGCAGCTGCCATCAAGGAGCAGGTGAGCTGGGATGCCAGCACCAGCAAACAGGAGACCTGACTGATGCTGGAGAGAACAATGTCTGCCTCCTCTCCCCACACTCTCCTCTTTCCCCCTAAAAAAAATAATAATGTGAGAATATGTTTGCACTGCACATTGGGGATGTAGTTCGAGCAGAAAGCTTATGAAGCTTATGTGGATGGTTCTGGAATTTGATATGCTTGTGAGTTTTCAGGGAACACTTGAACATTTAAAGAATAGAGAAAAGTCTTCTTGTGCGTCGAAGTGCATTGCAAAGAGTGGAGCAACCTGAAGAAATTCCTGCAAATGTGAATTGGGAGCAAATAATAAGTGTCAATGAGAAATGTTGATCTTGTAAGGAGAAAGGAGGTTAGGATCTTGTTTGAGATACTTTTGTATTTTGATATGTTTTTTTTAGATGCATGTAATAAGATTTTGAAACAAAGGGCCTTATTCTAGTTCATTCTTTCTAACAAAATCCTTCTTAGATGGACAAAACCATGTGCACTGCAGGGGGGCAGATTTAAAATGTGCAGAGAGAATTAGATTTGGGTGAGTTATTTTGTTTCTGTGCAGGGTAAATACTGGCTGCTTTATTTTTAGACTGCACTATAGATCTGTCTTTGAAGTAAAACCCCACCCAAATCTAATTCTCTCTGCACAAGTAACATCTGCCCCACCTGCAGTGCACATGGTTTTGTCCATCTAAGAAGGATTTTGACAGAAAGAGTGAACTAGAATAAGGCCCATAATGACTGTGGGAAAAACAGACAGTTGAGAGTCAAGGATGACATCTAGGCAGCGAGCTTGTGGGTAGGATTGTTTGTTAAGTTCTTAACAGTAAAATACATATTAGGTTGGTAAATACTATTGGTCATTAGAAATTAAATTAATTCTGTTTTGGAAATATTAGGTGGCAAGGTTCCATCCAAAATAAAATGGCATGAAGGCATTCAGTAACCTGGTGCAATAAAGATGATGAAGAGGCAGGGGACCAGCTCCTCTGACCAGCGACCATTATGGGACTGAAAACGAGAGCACGCACACGGCGATTTACCACTGGGGCACACTCCAATCTCTGGCAATATGGTCGTTTAGCGTCCATATTGCCAGCGATAAGTGTACCGTGTGTACACAGCTTAAGATTGCACAAACTGATAGAGATAAGAGAAAGGAGGTGGATCCAAAGAATCAGACACTGAAAGAAAGATTTGATAGGTAGGGTGATAATTAAGAAATGGTTGTGTCCTGAAGACCTAGGTATTGTATGAGAAAAGAGTGGTCCACAGTGTCAAAAGCAGCAGAGAGATCAAGAAGAAGAATTTATTTGATCTTTTTCAATAAAAACAGATTGTTGAAAAAGAAACCAATAATGTTTTTAGACATTGCAGTGGCCAGATCATTCGCTACTTTAGTCAATGCTGTCTCTCTGGAGTGTTGTGAATAACATTATGAAAAACATGACTGAAGTAGATCCAATAAGTTGTGTGAGTTAAGAAAGTATGTAAGGTAAGTGTAGTCAAGTCTCTAAGGAGGTGTACCCTAATTAATGTCAATTTTGTTAACAACAGCAGAATTGTTGTGATAATTCTATATACAACACAGTGATGTTTAATATGGGGTTTTATATATCCTATGTGATTGTTCTAAATGCACAGAATTTGTTAAATCAATTACGCAACAGTGAAATTCTATACACTCTATGATCCATTAGTACTATTAATATTTGATGATAGTTCAGAAATACAGTAGGGTAAAAAGAACTCTTATGGCATAAACTTTTTCAACTGGTACATATACAGTATGTACAGTATAATCCTTAATAGGGATTTGGTAAATATTATTTCTCCGCTTAGTTCCCATACACATCTACGCATTTATAACAATAGTACAGCAAGGCATATATCACAGCAGAGAAGAAATTAGCATCAAGCTCATGAAGCCAAGACACAATGGTTTGCTAAACTCCAACATTGGTTGTCAGTTGCCTTTCACTCACATGCTCTTTCAATGGCCCAAAGAGATGTAGATCATTCAGTGACCATCTCTGGTGGATGAGTTTAGGAAATTTAAAATGTCAAATTAATTAAACATAGACATTTTCTAATATAATAACAATGTCTGAATATGCTAATGACAGGAGCTTAGGAAATAAAATCACTGAGCTAATTGCAATAATGACATGGGATGATTTAGATATACAGATGTGTCCTCTTACATCTTGGCTTATATGGCAGCATTCAAGACTCCCAGTCGCAGGACATGGCATGAGGTGGCATCTCAGATGCAGCATTTCATGGTGAACAGTATGGCACAAGAGAATCCACGCTGAGTAATACACAGTTGAACTGCTGGTTGGCATAAGCTCCATGGACAAAAACTACACTACTGAGAACAATATTTAATGTTTTCCTAAACGCTGGGCAATCACATTCAGGCAGTATAAACAGTCACTCAGCTTGGCAACTCTTCCCAAGATTCATTTATATCCTGCTTCCTGCTTCCCAGCGTTGGGCTCTAAACTGCTATTGACATTGTCAGGGGTGGATTGGAAACAAAATCCGGCCCGGGAAAGGTCCTCAAGCAGCTTACAGAGAGGGGGGGGGTTTCACAGTAATGAGCGATGAAGGGGGGTGTCACGGTAATGAGCGTGGTGGGTCACGGTAATGATCGGGGGTGGACGGTTGTCACAGTAGGGGGGAGCGTTCATCACGGTAATGAGCTGGCCTGGGGGCATCACTTACCTGGCTATGGTGAGACGGTGCTCGAGGCCACACATGCCGAAGCTGCTCAGTCCCGGGTGGACTGGCGGCAGCCATATATACTGTGGGCACTGGGCAGTTGATGGCTGTGGCCACGGGCACTAACCGCTGTGGTAGTGCAGTCCGAGGTCCACAGCCCAGCCAGGATAAAGCAGCTGCCCAGACAGGGAAAAAGAAGCCAAATCTGCACCGGCCCACTGGGAATAGCCCGGTCTCCTGGTGGGGAAATCCGACCCTCGACATTGTATGGTACTTTAATGTAGCAATACAGCAAACTAGCTGTAGCTTTGCTAGTTAAAAGACACAATCTCAGCATTTCAAAAAGTGAGTTAATTTAATTTTCAATATTGCTCAGGTACTTTGCTAAACTCTCTCCATAGGTACTGTAGACATCTCACATCAAACATTCATTTCAATGCTTTGCCCATAAGCTGCATTGGACTCTAAACCACTATTGACCTTGTAATATATATTACTGGTACAACAATGCAAACTATGCTAGATAAAAGATGCAAGCTCAACATTTCACAAGAGTTACATTAAGTTCATGTTAAATAATTCTCAGGTTCACTGCTGAACTCTCTCAACACAGTAGCTACTGCTGACACCTCCCCTCATTACTGTAGTAGTAAATGCTACAGTGTACACTGTGGGCCTCATTCAGATCTGAGCTCAGTACAAATTTGTTTGGAAAATGGGCAAAACCGTGTGCACTGCAGGTGGAGCAGATGTAACCTGTGCAAAGAAAGTTACATTTGGGTGGGGTGTGCTGAAACTGAAATCTTAATTGCAGTGTAAAAATAATGCAGCCAGTATTTACCCTGCCCAGAAACAAAATAACTCACACAAATCTAACTCTCTCTATACATGTTACATCTGCTCCACCTGCGTGCACATGGTTTTGCAGATTTTCCGAACAAATTTGTACTGAGCTCAGATCTGAATAAGGCCCTGTATGCCACCAAGCTTTGTTTGTGTAGTGCTACTGCCATTGCATTGTCAACGGAACATGACATAAAGATGCATGCTAAACATGACATACTCAACAGATGTTACTGGTGCTATGGATGGCTTGTGTGGCTGATTGGGTCACACTGCCGGTGCTGTGGGTCTGAGACACAGGAAAGGATTATCTCATTGTGCACATCTTTTTGTTTTATCCTCAATACTGGAATAATTGAAGCATTAAATAATTTTTGTTTATGTTTTGCCATCCAGTTGTATTTTACACAAAACACTACACACATTTTTTGTACACGCCAGCCATGATTCATGGTTTAAAGATGCCTTTAAAGAAGGGTAGTTTTTCATAACAAAAGATATTTCAGGTTCAATACTCAACTTTTATGTATTGCTCCACACTTTTTCCCTTTTTGCCTTCCTCTCTACTTTTTGCCACACAGCCAGGTTAGGGCTGGCAGGACTGTGATGCTGCTTTGCTTCCACTCACCAATGAAGGGTATCTGAAAAAATGTATGAGTACAGTGCACGAGCACTTATCTTTACCACTATATTAGAAATCCTCCTCATGTTGTGGTGGTGCAGTTCTTATCCTGTGAAAGCAAATAATAACTTATATACTGTAAGATTTTCTTAAAACAATAAAATAATAAACCCCAACTGTACTATTATAATTATTACTATTAATAGGGTTGTAAAATTAAGGTTTGTTTAAATAAAAATCAATTTCTACACAGAAGCCTGTTGGCTAGTTCACATATGCGTAGTACAGTTTACGGAAAATGTTTTGTAGTGTGATCGCAATAAATGAGCGGGTAGACCAGGATCAGTTGAAACAGCATATCAGATCTTTATTGTCATGCGCACATGGGTGACTTAGTCAGCAGGACCAAGTGACAACTTCTGCTAGGCCGTACACAGCTTAAATAGTGTTGGTACAACCTATAAATGATACAGCTGCAACCTGAACTAATTGCATGTGACACCATATAAAGACTTATAGCTAAAACCTATACACAGCAAGATTCATAATTATAACCATGGTAATCCTACTTGGTCATGTAGGGGCAACATGTCAGAGAGGATCCACCATCCATCATTCTACATGTTCCTGACCTCCACATGACTCCACAAGACTATTCTATCCAAAGATACATTTGTTAAAACACATGCAAGACTATGAAAGATAATACTTTTAACCTAGCGGCAAACATATATTCTGGGCTATAGATAATTTCAGCACACAGTGTTAACTCTTTAATACATTCAGCTCCATGCGAGGGATCCATACTTCTATGACATTCCTCCCTCTGACAATTCCATTGTCACAACTTACAACCAAATTTCTCATACTTTTCTGCTGGGTCGGTATCCGTGATGGGCTTAAAGGTTACCGCTGAGAGGGCAAACATTGTTGGAGGGTCCTGCGGTAGGAAACTATGATGGGGGGCTACTACTCCTCGATACATTGGAACGTAGTCAGAGGGAGGAAAAGTCAAAGAAGAAGGGAGCTCCTCGTTTCTAACCTTTGTCTGACACATTCCATCAATTACTTTTGGTATACACTTTAGTCCTATGTATATGAACAATAAGATCATGCCTAGAAACACACTGTACTGTATTATCCCTTCTATCAAAGTGGATACCTGTCTTCCTAGAAACCCAAAAGGTATCCCATCCTTCTCCTCCTATTTTTGATATCTCTGTCTGCATCTTCTCTACTTCTTTAATGTGTCCCTCTATCATATCCTCATTATCTGACATAAAGATGCAACATTCCTGTCCTATCAGAGCACAGGTTCCTCCCTCTGAGGCTAATACCTGATCTAACGCAAATCTGTTCTGTAGAGCTACCTTCCGTACCTGGACTAGTTCGTCATTTATGTCTCGTATGGCATGGCTGGTCTCATTCATGTCTTGTCCATGTATTGTGTGTATTCTTCCAACCTTTCTGATAATATGCCTACTCCTACTTGTGGGAAAAGAGAGTAAAAGAACTGTTCCCATCTATTGTTGTAGACTACACCTCCTGTAAAACACTTGGGTACTTATTTCCTAGCACGGCGCCCGTCGGGTTGATCGCATGCCTTAAGTTTAAGGTACTTAAGGCATGCGATCGACGCAATGGACCCGATTTTCTGTCAATCACCAGTTTATTTGCCGGTAAAACAGAAAATCGCGTTGATCGCGTCCATCGCGGCGCATTATAATGGGCCGCGATGTGACCGACGCGATTTTCCCATAGAGAATAATGTTAAATGATTTATAAAGTTAAAATCACATTGACCACATCGGACGCGGCCCATTATAATGCCCCGCAATGCGATCGACGCGATCAACGCGATTTTACATAGGGAACAATGGGAAATGGGCCAATATGGCTTATTTCTCATTGTATATGGTTATAAAGTATGGTTAATGCCCCCCATTGTTAATGCCACCCCACTATTGACGCCAACCCGAAGCATGGCGAGCGCAGCGAGCCCGCGAGGGGTGGCGGTACGCGTCCTCCGACCTTTTCATACCCCCATTATCCACGTCGGCGTGGATTTGATTTAATAAAGTGTGGCGAGCGCAATGAGCCACCGAGCCCGAAGCGTGGCGAGCGCAGGCGTATACCTGTGAAGTTATGCGCATGCGCTCGCCACGCTTCGGGCTCGGTAGCTCGATGCGCTCGCCACACTTTATAAAATCAACTCCACGCCGACGTGGATTTTGGGGGTATGAAAAGGTCGGAGGACGCTTCGGGTTGGTGTCAATAGTGGGGTGGCGTTAACAATGGAGGGCCATTTCACCCATCGGGGGGGGTTGCTATTAAAATGGGGGGTTTTGGGCTGTTTACATTGAAATCAATGTAAAATTGGGTCTCAGGGACCATTTTACATTGATTCCACGTGACGCGATTTTTCCGATCAATACAATCAAAATCGCGGGCGCTGTGCTAGGAAATAAGTGCCAACACTTGTCTCTGATCAATATTTTGTGGGATTCCGTGGAGATCCTGAGTAATTCTTACCATGGGGGCTATTTTTGCTAAAACACAATTTCCTACTCCTCCTACTGCCAACCAGGAATATGCGTTGTTCCCACAGAACCAGTAAAAGCCTCTAGGGAGGACCGTTCCTCCCATCCTTATGTTCATGAGTAGTGTGGACAGGAATGAATATGTGTTGTTACCTTCCTCACTATAGGGGTTGCGACCATGGACGTTTAAATTATTTTCCATAATTCTTAACATTGAACCATTGAAATTCCCATAACGATCTTGAAAGGAAAACATCATTCCCAGTTTCCTATTTAGGATTAGGAACCCTTCTGGGCAATCAGTATTACCCATCTGTTGTCTGTAAGATGTTTGGATGGCTTTTCCCTTTTTATCATAGCTAACGTCTACATATGGGGTGTCATTGTGTACCACGCATATGGTTGGTGTCCCTACTCGGGCCTGGGGGTGAGTTGAGTGCTCTCTCTCAGCTAGATAGATGTTCTGTACCCAATTTTTTTAATCATATCTCATTGCTTCTTCCTAAATTACTGGAATGGCCACTAAGGGTATACCTGATTCTGCTGTCATAGGCAAATGCGTACACACCCAACAATCAGTTTTGTTATTGACCCTAGCAACAGCTTTATGTATAGTCAGTATGGCATTTCTTTCCTTAATTTCATTTCCATAGTCCATAATTTGTGTGTCCAATATAACTGGGGCAATCAGCATCCACAGTATACAAATCTTCTCCATTTCTTCACGGGTAGAGGAGAGTTTTACTCCTTTCCGACTTATGTGGCAACACACAAGAGGCTTTATTATGTCCTACCTGGTGGTCAAAACAGGTGAGGTGGTCAGCAGGATGTCCTCAGGTTGATCTTTGGGCGGATCCGAGCGAACCTTTTTACAATGGGAAGCGTGTATCCAAGTGGACTTTTCTCAGACTTTTACTGCTGTAGGAGTCGTCAGCAACACCATGCAAGGTCCTTCCCACCGATCTGTCAAGGACCTGGAACGCAGAAAGTTTTTAATCATCACAAAGTCACTAGGCTCTAAATCATGGCATGCCTCAGGGTGACTGGGCTGCTGGGAAACAACAGCATTGTGTATCTGCTTGATCTGTTTAGTTATGTTGATTAAGTACTTGACAGTCACATCATGAGCTGTGGAGAGGTCATGGGCAGGGGTCATCATCAGATTTGGCAGTCTTCCAAACAGGATTTCGTAGTGGGAAAGGCGTAAGGGTCCAGTTGGGGTGGTGCGGATTGAATGCAAAACAAGGGGCAGGGCTTCGGGCCAAGCAAGTCCAGTTTGTTTAATACATTTTTGTAATTTATTTTTTATAGTCTGATTAATTCTCTCAATATGGCCACTAGATTCAGGATGATACAGCACATGAAGGTTTTGTTTAATGCCAATCATTTCACACATTTCTTGGAATACCCTTCCAGTGAAGTGAGTACCTTGATCAGAGGAGATTACCTGGGGGAGCCCATACCTACAAACTAACTCCTGTACTATATTTTTAGCAGTTATGCTAGCAGTTGCTGTGGCCACAGGCCATGCCTCTACCCACCCGCTAAATAAGCATACACATGTCAGAACATATTGTAGTTGTCTTACCTTAGGAAGCTGAATGTAATCAATTTGTACCACCTGAAATGGTCCCTCTGTGGCAGGAAGGTGTGATGGAATTGTAGGCACTGCTCTTCCTGGATTGTTCTGGAGACAAATTAGACAGCTTTGACAAAATTTGGAGGCCAATGTGGAGAATCCAGGTGCATATCAGTAGGTTCTGATCAGATTGGTCATGGCAGTTTTAGATGCATGAGTCAGACCATGGGTGACCTAAGCCAATGCAGGTAAAAGTGATTTGGGTGCTACTGGCTTGCCTTCTTTATTGTGCCACAAACCATCAACATCTGGCTGACAGCCTTCCCGCTCCCAGGTAGAGATTTCCTGTAGACAAGAAGCTAATTGCATAGAAATTAGTGCTGGTGCATCAGGTATACATGTTACAGACATCAAATGCATTTCTTTATTTGACATTGCAGCTTGTTTAGCCATTTTGTCTGCTCTGGCATTGCCTCTGGAAATCTCATATTTTCCAGTAGTGTGTGCTTTGCCTTTCATTACAGCAATTTGTTTTGGTTTCAATATTGCCTCTAACAATTCTTGTACAAGTTTGGCATGGGCAATAGGTGTACCATTGGATGTTAGGAAATTTCTCATTTTCCACAGTGCGCCAAAGTCTTGCGCCACTCCATACGTGTAGCGCGAGTCAGTTTACAGTCTTGTTTTGTGCCAGTACACATGCTCTTATCAAAGCGATAAGTTCAGCAGCTTGGGCTGAGTGTGGGGATGGCAGAGCTTTGGCTTCTAACGTGTCAGTCAGTGTGCAAACAGAATAAGCAGACCCAAGGCTGCCGTCTTCTCGTCTTAAGCAACTTCCATCTACAAACAGAGTCAAGTCAGGGTTTATTATTGGCTCATCAGTGAGGTCAGGGCGGGGGGAAGAAGTTTTGTGCTACTATTGTAAGACAGTCGTGTGTGTCCTCCTCCTCCTCCCCCTGAGTCTGTAAAGACTCATCCCCTAATGGCAAAAGGATTGCTGGGTTCAGGATATTACAGCGCTGGATGATGAGAGTGCTGGGCGCAAGCAAGGCCAATTCCCACTTGGTGAGCCGTGACATAGTTAGGTGTTGAGTCTATTTGCATGTAAGTAAGGTTGCTACTGCATGTGGTACATACAAATACAATGGTTGATTTAGGACAATGTCTGCAGATTTGTCAACCAGGGTAGCTGCTGCTGCTACAGCTCTCAGGCAGACAGGGAGTGCTCATGCTACTGGGTCCAGGACAGCACTATAGTATGCTACAGGATGCTGTCTGTCAACGTGTCGTTGTGTTAACACACCTGCAGCATGGCCCATGATTTCATGGCCGGAAAGGGAAAAAGATTTGTTATAATGTGGTATGCCCAGCGCGGGTGGCTGCAGGAGCAGGTCTTTCAATGTCTGGAATGCGTACTCGGTCTCTTCGGTGTGCTGTAAAGGTTCAGGAATAGATTGTTTAGTTAGTTCATACAAATGTTCAGCTAACTGAGAGTAGTTAGGTATCCATTGTCTACAGTTACTTGTCATTCCCAAGAAAGCTCGTACTTGCTTTTTATTTAGAGGCAGTTTTACCTTCTGAATGGTTTCTACTCTCTTTGTGGTTATGTGTCGAAGTCCTTTTGTTATGCAATTCCCGATATACTGTACTTTCGGGGAGCATAATTGTAGTTTGTCTTTGGACACCTTGTGTCCTCTTTCTGCTAAAAAGCATAGCAAAGCTTTAGTATCCTGCTCTGAAACTGCCAATGAGGCTGAACAGAGCAAGAGATCGTCCACATATTGAATAAGGGTGGAGCCACCTGGTGGTGTGAAATGGCTCAGATCCTCATTCAATGCTTGTCCAAACAGTACAGGTGCATCCGTGAAGCCCATTGGCAGACGGGTCTATGTGTACTGTTGTCCTCGGTAGGTGAAAGCAAAAAGGTACTGACTGGGGATGGAAAAGAAGGCGGAGCATAGATCAATTACGGAGAAATGAGAGCACTCTGGTGGTATCTGCATGAGGATGATTGCAGGATTTGGGACCAAAGGGAACAAAGAGAGAACTGCAGTGTTAACAGCTCGGAGGTCCTGTACAAATCTCCATGCGCACTTTGGCTGGGAATCTCCCTTCCCTTTCACTTGCTCCGCCTTTTCTCCCTTCCTAATTGGAAGAATTGGCGTATTGGCTGGGCTTAAGGTTTTAACAACCACTCCTTGTTCTAACAGTCTCTGGAGTACAGGAAAAAGTCCCTGTTCTGCTTCTGGCTTAAGTGGATACTGGGGCAATTTTGGGGGCTGTTTGTGTGGCCTGAGAGTAATACGCACTGGCTCTACAGATTTTATAAGTCCTACGTCTGTACTGTCCTGTGTCCACAGCTGCTCAGGGACCTGTGACAACCAATCTGGAAGAGTCGGCATAACAGGCAGGAGCTTACATGATTCAGGTTGCCACAGGACATCTGGCACTGTGTCCGTGTTGTGTTCTGGTACATGCAAGTATACGTCAAGTAAACTGACAGGTGCAGTGGTGAACATAAGAAAGGAATGTGTATCTGGTAATGGACCAAGGGTGACAGTCAATGGTTCTTATACGGCCATTTTAATTGGTTGGTTCGACACTCCTATTGCGGTGACAGTTTTGTTAGTAACTGGGAATTTCTGGCTGCCTGCAATAACTGAGAAAGTGGCTCCGGTGTCGATTAGACAAGGAATTACTTTGTCATTCACAGTTAAATCAACCATGGGATCAGACTGTTCTGTTTCCCTTACGACATACACAGGAGCCACAGCCTCATGTCAATAAGCGTTATTACGGGGTTGTCTGTAACTTCTTTCATCATATCTCTGTCTCCTCTGTCTGGGGGGTCTTCTACAGTCGTAGGACAAATGTCCAGTTTCTTGACAGTTGTAACAGATTACTCTATTTTGAGAATCTGGTCTCCTGACACCTTGGATGTTATGGGATGCCTGCTGAGTGGCTGCTTCAGCTGCCTTCAGCTGATAATTCATTATTTTCTCCTGCCTGTCAGCATCTCGTTCGATTATGTTATTTTCGTGAAATCTACACCATTCTATAACATTGTTTAAGGTTTTAGATTTCCAGCCGGGGGTCTGTGTCTTAAGTCTCGATTGGATAGGTTTTTTAAGCCCTTCCACATACGCTGTGATTAACAAGGGGGCTAAATCTTCTTTTTTGAGTATGTCAGGAATGCCACAGTGGCATTTGACAATTTTGAAGAATCTAGCAGTGTAATCTGCTAGGGTTTCTTAAGGGTCCTGGGCAATGGCCACTATTTGTGGCCAATCTATTTCTGCTGGAAAAGCTTTGTTAAAAGCAGTTTCCAATTCTGTCCATTTTGTTGCTAATCCTCTGGCATCAGATACATCTGCAGTGTTCCACTGTAAGTGGAACGCTAGAGATGCATGATCATTAGGTTTGAACACGGCTAATAGTAGCTGTATCAAGTCTTTATTCTCAGGGTTGTGCATGTTTTTAATCAAGATTAGGTGTTCCCAGGCTGCTCTGGGGTCTTTGCGGGGGTCTGTCATTTTCTCTACAAGGGCTCTAAGGTCCGATGCTGTCCAAGGGACGTGCATGGAGTAAGCTATAAATGGTCCTTGTACATCCGCTGGTGGGGCTGTAATTAGCCTCATAGGATTTAGGGACAAGGGCGCTATTTCCTGATGTAGTGGAGTGGAAGTCAACGGCACCATTCGCCTGCTACTTCCATCTGCTTGAGGTGTTACAGCTAGGTCTGACATATGTGTACCTGATGAGTCAGGGGATTGTTAGAGACTAGGAGATGTTGGTGGTGTCCTGTCATCCTGCGTGGGGGGAGGTGCAGAGGCAGCGGGAGGGTCCTCACCTGTCACCTGTGCAGCTCCCTGCAGTTTGCTTAGAAGCCGAAGGAGGGAGGGATATAATTCCTCCTCTCTTCTTTCGTCTTCTTCTGCGTCTGTTTTGAGGGTCATAGTATGTTCTTTATAAGGTGGGGGACATTCAACAAAGGGTAAAAGAGCTACAGATTCAGCTACCCACAAACAATACAATTTCCATTCATTGCATGATTTCAATGTTTTACCTAGGTTATTTAGGATGTCTCTGTCGAAGCTTCCTGTGAGGGGAAAAGTCAGTGAGTTCTATGCTTTGGTTTTCTTATTCCATTTACTCAAAGGGCAGTATTCAATGAGCATTTTGGCGATGTGCAGCGAATCCTGTTTAGGATTCGCTGCACATTCGCCACTGCTCGCCACGTTCCGGAGCCTCGCCGGCTCCAGTATTCAACGAGTCAGGGGCTCGCTGCCCCTGACCGGCAAATTTTAACTCCTGCGGCGATGCCGCGGGGAGCCTGAGGACGGCGGCAGGCAGCGAGATGGAAGTCTCCCTGCCTGCCCCAGAACATTTGTGGGGGGAAGGTGGGCTCCCCGGGTGCCAGGCAGCACAGGCTGCCCCCCGGGGGTGCCAGCAGGGGACCGGGTACATTCACTATACCCGATCATACATATGTAATGATCGGGTGAATTTCATATATGAATATCTAATGAGCGGCTCGGCTCCGGCCCCCTGCTGGCTGGTCTGTGTGAAAAAATATATATATATATATTTTTTTAAATTAAATATATATTCATGTGCTTACAGCACATGGATAAAATTAGCATGCCCCTCCTCAGAATAAAATTCTTGAGTTTTTGACACCAAATGTAAAAAACAAAACACTTTATTTTAAAAGTTCACATTCCACTTCACCATAAAAAGATAGCGATTGCTACTCGGTGAATCGTGGCGAAAAAAACCTTGAAATGTATTCGCCATCTGGTCATTGAATAGGGTGATTCACCGTTTTAGTAAAAAATTTGCCTTACAGCACAAAATCGCCATAAAAACATGGCGAATCAGCCTCATTGAATACCGCCTATATACTTCACTGCAACCATACCATGCTTACGACTTATTCTCTCAGCCGGAGTATTCAGGGGGACTTCCCCCTTCGCGGACTGGCCTTGCCCCATAATATCAACAAACAACTTCACCTTTTGCGCACCTTATCAGGCTATCTAGACAATTATGGGCTTTCTCACCGCAGCAAGAAGCAGGACCAATATTTCATAACACTGAGTCTACCCGCAATCACCATGTCTGGCAAGAATACAATACCTTAACACAAAAAGGGTGCTTGAGAGTTCCAGGGGCAAATATAAGGAACTCTCAAGCACCCTTTTTACTGCAAGAAAGGAATCTAGGACACGAGGGCACGAATTTAGATTAGAGGAAAGAAAATTTTGTTCCCTCAAAAGAAAAAATTTCTTTACGGTCAGAGCAGTCAAACTTTGGAACTCTCTTCCTGGAGAGGTGGTGTTGGCAGATACAATAAATACGTTCAAAATAAGGTTGGACAAGCATTTATTGGATAAAAATATCAAGGGGTACTAATAAGAACCATATTCTGTCTTTTACAAGGGATAAGCTATTAAAACGTAGGTTGAACTAGATAGACGCAAATCTTTATTCAGCTTTAACTACTATGTAACTATGGCCCTTATTCTGATCGGTGCGGATATATCCGCGTGCGTTCGGCCCGCCGATGTTTTGTGTCTGCGCATGTGCAGAGGCGTCTCTGCGCATGTGTGAGCGGGGCGTACGGCCAAATTCCGCATGATATGTGAACACTCCGAACAGGGGGTGGAGAAGGGCGTGAAGGGCTATTTGGGCTCATTACCATATGCATACGCCCTGCGTTTCATGGGAGTTCCCATGAAAACGCTGGGCGTACGTATGGTAATGCGGCCGTGACGCACGTGTAGGGGGCGGACATATGACATCGCCGGATGTCAGCTGCCCGCCCAGATCTCTGCTTTTGCACGGAAAAATGTCCGTGTGGTCTGAGGTTGCGGGTGCTGGTGGAGCACTCGGTCCTGCATTCGATGGTCTGTGACCATGGAATGATGGGGGAGGTTCCCTTAGATGGAGGAGGCGTATTCCGTGAAAAATACACGTGCGGTCCGTTCGGACAGCTTCTTACCGCATACGGACGGAGTTGGCGATCCGTATGGAAGGCGGGGTTTCGCACGCACGGTCCTGGCCGCATAATCGGCTCCGGCCGCACCGATCAGAATAAGGGCCTATGTAACTATGTAACATTTCCCTTCACTCAGGGATCCTTAAAACGCTTCCCTTCACTCAGGGATACTTTTACAAACTTTTCACCAAGGCTAGCTTTGCCTCAAAACCTTTATTCTCTGACTGGATGTACTATACAGATACCATATACACGCTACACGTCAGCGTAAAACTTTAGAACCTGTTTCCCATTCACCTGTGCATACCCCAACTGTCTTACTTCATTCTCACAGAAAACACAGAACTTCACTTAGCAGCTATGCACCTGTTGAAATAGCCTGGTGCAAGTAACCCCCTTTGTATGTTAGTAAAAATACTTTATGCAGACATGGTTTAACACATTTAAAACTGCTGGGAAGAAACAAAAGGTTATAGTCTGAAAATCACTTTAACACATTAATTACTTTTTAAGAAAAGAAAAGAGGTTAAGCCTGTAAGAAAGGGACATGAAATACACAGGGTTAGTTTTACTACAATCAACAGTTGCTGTCAAATAGTCAATTACTTATACCTTAATTTTGTTATCATGTGATTACCAACAAGAATGATTATGCGTTCACCTGATCCTTACCTCAGAAAGAGAGGTTCGTTGATTGGAGTGAGCGCCACCACACAGGACAGGCTGACCGTACTGTTACACCACAGAAAATAGATGGTAGAAAAATATTTTTCTTACCCAGCTGCAGTTCAGTAGTTTCTGCGATAGAGGGTCCAGTCACCTGTTGTTCCTGTGTAGTGATACAACATTTAATCCGAGTCACGGCACCAATTGTGATCGCAATAAATGAGCGGGTAGACCAGGATCAGTTGAAACAGCATATCAGATCTTTATTGTCATGCGCACATGGGTGACTTAGTCGGCAGGACCAAGTGACAACTTCTGCTAGGCCGGACACAGCTTAAATAGTGTTGTTACAACCTACAAATGATACAGCTGCAACCTAAACTAATTGCATGTGACACCATATAAAGACTTATAGTTAAAACCTAGACACAGCAAGAATCATAATTATAACCATGGTAATCCTACTTCGTCAAGTAGGGGCCACATGTCAGAGAGGATCCACCATCCATCATTCCACATGTTCCTGACCTCCACATGACTCCACAAGACTATTCTATCCAAAGATACATTTGTTAAAACACATGCAAGACTATGAAAGATAATACTTTTAACCTAGCGGAAAACATATTCTGGGCTATAGATAATTTCAGCACACAGTGTTAACCCTTTAATACATTCAGCTCCATGCGAGGGATCCATATTTCTATAACAGTAGACAGTTGTTATACACTCTCTATGGCAATAGAAGGGTCCTTCAGAATCTCCCGCTATAGTTTCTGCAGCAATCACTGTATGGATTGCTTTTATTGCATGCCTTTCCCGAACAAACCCAACCTGATGTTCCTTTAGTTATGAGGGGAGGATGGCCTGAAGTCTATTGGCCATAATTTTTGTCAATAGCTTAAAATCAACATTTAATAGACTGATTGGCCTATATGAAGTCATAAGTGTGGGGTCTTTATTTGGTTTAGGATATGGTTTAGGATATAGTTTAGGATCACATATGCTTCATTGAACGATGGAAATGATGTGCCATTATCTTGTATATCTCAATACAATTCTAAAAGTGTTTTAGTATCTTATTGTATTCCCCAGAAAATCCATCTGTACCTGGAGATTTACCTAGGGGCAGGCCTGAAATGGTTTTGTTAATTTCCTCAAGAGTGATGGCTCCCGCTAAAGCTTCTCTTTGACTTGAGATTAGTTTAGGGAGTGTAATATTGTTAAAAAAAATGGTTCTGATCCTCAGGGCTAAGTGGAGGGGATTGAAAGAGATTTTCAAAATAAGTATGAAATGATTGCAAGATGTCTTTTGATTTAGTTACCCTAGAGCCAGTAGAGGGATTTCTTAAAGAGGTGATCGTATTTCTGGTTTTGAATGGTCTAGATAAAGAAGCTAAGAGTTTACTCGCTTTTTTCCCCATTTATAATATTTATGTTTTGTATATTGTAGGGAGGATTTAGCCTTTGTTGTTAAGTAAGTTTCTTGTAGCTGTTGGGATTGCTTATAGATGGCAGGAAGTCCTCTGTGGGGTTTGCAGTATGCGTGCACCTGAAAGGAATCCAGCATAGCTGTTCATAGTGTTTCATATTCTACTTTGGCTTCGTTCTTTTTTTGGGAGACATAACTTATGATGTTCCCCTCATTATTGCTTTGGAAGCCTCCCAAAAGAGGACTGGGCGGTCCCAAGAGTCCAAGTTATCATCCACATAATTTGTCCAATGATAGATCAGATAAGATTTAAAATCTTCAGATTGTTTTAAGTAATGGAGGAAGCGCCATAAGTGGTCTATCTCGTGCATATTGGGATAGGTTAGAGCCAGTGAATTTGGGGCATGATCAGAAATGATAATATCATGGATGTCCACCTGAACGAGCATGTCTACCAAGTTATATGATATAAATATATTGTCTATACGAGAGAGTGTCCCATGTACCATTGACAAATAAGTATGGGACTTTTCTGTGGAGTTCAATAAGCGCCATGGATCTGAGAGTCCCAAATTAGATCGTAAGGATTGGAAGGCTTTAGTATGGGGTCCCTGAGATCCTCGTCCTATCTAAGGGGGTCTTCTACAGAGTTGAAATCACCTCCAATTATTAGGGAATAATTCTGTCTACTGAGGAGAAGCTGTTCCAAATTTTGTATAAAGGAAGGAGTATTAATATTTGGAGCATATATATTTACTAGAGTGTATTTTGTATTGAATAATTCAATGTCCAATATAATATAATGTCTCTCAGGGTCAGTTATCTGTGATAAAACTGACAGGTAAGTTTCTGCTGAAGAGAACTGCTAATCCATGTGCTTTACGGCAAAATTGAGCAGATATATATGAGCCTATCCACAAGCTCTTAAACAGTTATCCTCAGAGGCTATCCAATGTGTTCCTGAAGAAACACAATATCTGGGTTGAAACGCCTGATATGCGTAATAACTCTCCTACATTTAATAGGGCTATTTAATCCTCCCATGTTCCATGAAAGGAGTTTTGGAGGCTGAGGTGGTGAAGAAGAGACGTGTGCATTCATTGAGGATGGTCCTACCATTTTGTCAATATGGGAGGGTGTGTGGATGTGCTGAAGTGACTCTCATACCGATACTTATTGGGCAGACAAAGATTGCTTTCAGTTTTCTTGGGCTCCAAGAGGTAATACCTTAGGGAGTACAGTACATAAACATTGCCAAACCAACAATAGAACACACATTTTCAGCAAAAGGTCCATCAAGGAAAATTTATATAATCCCAGAAAAGAAGTTATTAATTTAATTACACCAATTAATAAATGAATAGTAGTTGTAGTTTTTATTTTTTATTTATTTAGGAAGTTAATGGAAAAATAATGCATCAAAAGTAATTCACTAAGGTTTAAAGAAATCAGGTAAATATATGAATATACTTTTATCCACAAGTACAGAACCAAATATCCTTCTCTCATACAGATGTAGCTGCTCTCATCCTTGCAGGGGCTAGCAAAAGTACTGCCAGCCCCGCCAGTGGCCAACTCCCGCCAGGGGAGCAAGTGTGCACGAGATGCACGCCATCCCGAACCCCCCTAACCCTGCCCGTCTCCCTTAAGCGGAGATGGACAGAGAGACACTCCCCAGTCGCTGTGATACGCGTGCATGTGAGTCGCATGCATGTCCCAGTCCCCTCGACCGATGCTTGCTGGAGTGGATGATTTGGTGGGCGCCGGCATTGAAAGATGGTGGCTCCATCTGTAACTAATAATTTTCATATGGAACTACAATAGTGGTCAGGTAATTGCAAATTTCAGGAGACATTGGTGGACTAGATGGGCCAAGTGGTTCTTATATGCCAACAAACTCTGGAAAAAAATTAGTAAATAATGACTGCGCCTGGGATACTGCAGCCCTTGATCAGCCCCAAAACTCCTTGAATCTTGAACTACAACACAGAACAAATGGTGATCATAGGCACTGTATTCCCACTCTAGTGAATCGATCAGATGAACCACAATCAGACTCAATACTGGACTTCAGTGCTTGCATTTCTTCTGTCTTGTCGTTCTTATTGAACACTAAGAACTGACCTGAGGTAAGTGCCCTATTTGCACGTAGAAATTTCTTTAGATGTTCTATATGTCAGCATACAGGTGAAGACAAAACCAATCAACAGGTGACCATTGAAATGCACACTCACCAAGAATATGAGCCCTATGTTCACTGAAAGGTTTCTTTCATTCGATCGCTCCCCCTCACAGGATGTAAGCGGTTGTTCACTCCGGTCACTTGTACAAAACAAATTTATTTGCAACAGCAGATTCCCATATAAAAATCAAAAAACAAAGTCTAAAACCAGGGAAAAAACACTTGGGGCCTGCGGTGGTCTGGGTTACCTCCTTATCCAGATGGAAGGGTCCCCCAATAGCTGAAGATAACACACAGCGCCGGTCCACAAGCCTTACATGTGTTTTCCACCTCCAACCAACATGTTTCGGTTTGTGAATGAGCCCTTTTTCAAGGTCCTTGAAAAAGGGCTCATTTGCAGCCCGAAACGTGTTGGTTGGTCTTGGTTACCTCACTATCCGGATGGAAGGGTCCCCCAATAGCTGAACATGACACACAGTGCCGGACCACAAGCCTCACCGGTGTTTTCCTCCTCCAACCAACGCATTTTCGGCTGCGAATGAGCCCTTTTTCAAGGTCCTTGAAAAATAAATGTATAAATCAGGGTATGTTTTTTTTTTTATTTATGTATCTAAACTTTTATGTATAATTTGTTATATATTATTATATACAATACTCCTTTAAAAAGTTAAGGAGGGAATGTTATCATCCCCCCTGCTCAACAGCACAGCACACTCCACAGCATGTGCTGTGCTGCTGACAGGCACAGCATGAGCTCTCCTATGCTGTAACTCTGACAGCATGAGAGCTCATGCTGCTGCTGTTGTCCCGGAGGAAGGAAGGGGTGGGGTTGGATGAGGGCTCCCCGATGTCCCCTCCAGCAAGCCCGGGACTGGGTAATTAGTACCCACCCCCTACTCTGCAGTCCTGCCTACTACAGATGCAATGGTGTACTGGATATTGAGACATTACATCAGAATTCATTATTCAGATTGTAAAATCTTTTCTTACACCTTAATTTAATGTATACATTTGTTTATGTTTATAAAAACATAATTCAAAACTTGTTTGGACTCAATAAAAAGAATACTTAATATAATGCAAGGATGCTCATTTCCTCTTTGAAATTTGCAGAACTTTCTTTACATCCACAAAACATATGATGATAAAATATGATTTTTGTTCAGTGGCTAAAGCCAAAAAAGCTCTTACATGGACTTAATGGATTAAATATAAGGTTATCACAAAAGCATTAAAGCCAAGTGAATGTAAAATATTAATGTGAATTAGGTTAGCAAAAGTCAAATTACAAACTAGCTCTGGTGCTAATCTACTCTTTAATAGAAAGACATTACAATTTGCTTCACAAAATTATACATTACAGAACATATGTCTTTATAATCTGAGGGGAATCCATACCTGTCTCAAAGCACAAAATTATGTATTTGTGTCAATCTTCTTCTTGAAATTATGAAAAGCTCTGTGTTCTGAGAATCCATCAGTAATCAAAAATTAGAGTTTACAATAATAACTTTATTTACCAATAGTCATTATAGACCCGGCAACTGCTGGGTCAACCACAAATGACAGCCTAAACGGATAAGAGGATCTTAAACAGCCTGGCGCTGTTTAAGATCCTCTTATCCCTTTAAGGATGTTTAGACCAAAAACAGAAGAAAAATAAAACCAGCAATAGTGTAATATTGTTTAAAAACAAAAAGTCCAGTGAAATGCCTTTGAAGTGTTATTGGTCCTGTACCGTTAGTTATAGTCTACTTGAAGGGTAGACTCCCAACATATCTTATGGAGTGGTTACGTCACCGTTTTGAGCTTCAAGAGTATTGGTCCTGATTAAAGATGGCTTAGGCCAGAAAAGAATCCCACAATAGTGTGATACCATTTATGAAAACAGATATAATTTTATTGTCTGAATCAAAAAGATCATAGGACCCATACCATTGCATTTTGTCCACTGTAAAGGCATACAAAATAAAGATGACAATATTCTGTTACCATATGAGTTGACAATATGATCTCAGTCTCCCTTAAGTTCCAAGGTATACAGTACAGCAGGCATTCCCAACCACAGTCCTCAAGGCACACCAACAGTGCAGGTTTTATTGATATCCAGGCTTCAGCACAAATGGTTTAATCAGAATCCCTCAGATACTAATTAAGTCACCTGTGCTCAAGCCTGGATATCTACAAAACCTGCACTGTTGGTGTGCCTTGAGGACCATGGTTGGGAATGCCTGGTATACAGGATACATGCAAAGATGGAGAAACTGGTATATGGTGCAAGTATGTTTTAATAAAAATACACTGAAAACACAATTTAAAACAGAAGTGGGCAAAGCTGATTCTCACCCTTTGTTAATTCCACAAGCAAGATGGAAAACAAAAGTCCTCAGGCATCCCTGGAAACTCTCTCTGGTGAATGGTAAAGCTGGGCAGTACTCCTCTCTCCTTCCACCAACGCGCTTCGATACCTGAGGTACACCATGACCAAGATACCTCAGGTTTAAAATGTTAAATGTTAAAATGTTGTCGCAATGTGCATGTTAAGAGCAATTCTCTCACATTTTATCAGCTCAACCTAAATAATAGGATGAAGCAAACTAGCATGTCTCCTGCAATAATAGGGGGGACATGTACTAAAGGAAATTTGTAAAAAAAAAAGGTGTATTTGTATCCAGAAATACACTTATTTTTGATATTTACTATCCCGAAAATACGGCAATTCGTATTCGTATTGATGTGCTATCAATACGAATACGAATTGCTGTATTTTCGGGATAGTAAATGTCAAAAATAAGTGTATTTCTGGATACAAATACTCTATTACTATTTTTTACAAATTTCCTTTAGTAAATTTCCCCCTAAATCTCACAATGGCGAGGGGGTGGCCTGGTGGATGAGCAGGGAAGACACACCATTCCCGGCTTGTGAACCCTTAAACAAGCCTTGAGGCCCCAGCTGGAGCCCATACAGCACTTTACTAAACCCCCTTACCCTGTCACTGGTCTGCGGAAGCAGGACGGCTGGTACACGGAGCTGGAGTTCACCCGGACCGGCACATGCAAGCTGCAGCCTACCTTCCGGCCCGGAGCCGTGGCCTCGATTTGGAGCTCCGCCAGAAGTGATCGCCACACTGTGCACAGACTGGGGCAGACCGTGCACTGCATATAGCGCACCCCACCTAACACCCGCTGCTGGGACCCGCAGGATGAGTCACCCTGGGCTGCTGGACCGCAGCCAGAGTGACAGACAGGCTGCATTCCTGGAGGACCTCCAAATCTTCTTAAAGCTACAGGTACCACCTCCAGGGAATACTACCCACTAAAGGGCCATACCAGGTCACTCAGCCCTTCCCCCTATCTAACCCTTAGTGCTGCATATTGTGGAGCTTACATCCATATATATCAGTGGCAGCACAGGAGGCCTGCTGCAGGTCACAGAGCTGCCCAGCGCTGCATGCTGTCACTTCTTTGATAAACACAGACTTTCTTTCATATAATTGGGTCTTTGTGACTGGACACAGTAAACCAATAGTTTTTCTATGAGTTTGTCGGATGCCCGTGATGGATAAATACATGGCAAGGTCTCAACGGGGTCCCAAAGGAAATCAACAAGGCAAAGGTCGTGGCAAGGACATTTCCCCAGCCTCCTCCCCTTCTTCTCCCATGCCCGGACCCAGTGCGGCTAACACCGCTGAAGAGACGACCCCCGTCCAACTGCGGGCCATGGAAAATATCTTCACTTGCGATATTACAGCCATACTGGCATCTCTGCTAGATCAAAGGTTGGCGCCGTTAAAAGATTCAATTGACTCTACCTTGGCTCAACTTACGCAACACGATCAGCGGCTTTCGGAGGCAGAGCAAAGGATCTCTGACTTGGAAGATGAGCTTAACACAACCAAAGCAGTGGTGACTGCCCAGGAAAAAATGGTGGCCTCTTTCCAAGACAAGCCGGAAGATTTGGAAAACAGGAACATACGGAATAATATATGCATTATCGGCATTCAAGAAACCATCAAATTTGCTGCCCTTATGCCTCTTGTATCTGAATGGCTGCCTAGAGAACTGGGATGTGTAGCCGCTATTGAATCACTACTAGTGGAGAGAGTCTATGAGGTGGGCCCAGACTGTCAACAATCCAGAGATAGACCCCGTCCAGTTATCTTACAAATCTTGAATTATGCGGACAAAGTTTGCCTATTGGACGCATACAGGAAATGCTCCGATCTTCCCTATGAGGGTACTAAGCTTCTTCTTTTTCAGGACTTCTCTTGGTTGCCACAAGACGGAGGGAATTTGCGTCCATTTGCAAAAAGCTGTTTGAGATGAACTATCGCTTTCCCTTTATTGTATCTGGCTATACTTCGGATTTCCCATGAAGGACAAACTTCATTCTGACACACTCCAGAAGAAGCCAAAAATGTCATAGTCTTACTGGCTACGCAATCTACATCTCGCATGGATGATGCGGACTAAACTTTCCTAAAATCAGCTATCTTCCATATCCTTTCATTGCTCTCACAGTCACGGTCTTCAGGATACGTAATGTTACTTATTTCCTTTTTTTCATCAGCAGTGTGTGCTGGGCAGAGGAGAAGAGCTGCAGCTGCTGCTGTCACATAAGGGGAGGGAGCCCAGGGCCCCCACTAGGCCCTTCCATAAGACTTTGACCTGGGTAATTTGTACCCCCTACCCCATTCTCTCGGCACCCCTGATAATACCACACAGTAATGCCCCTTACACATAACACACATTATTATTTGTCCTTATAAACATAATGCCCCTTACATATTATGCCAACCTTTATTAATGCCCTTCATACACATTACACACATAATGACCCTTGCACATATGTTGCACATTATTAATGCCCTTATACACATGACACACATAATGCCTGTTACACATATGTCACACATTATTAATGCATTTATACATGACACACATAATGCCCCTTACACATATGCCGAACACTATTGCAAAACCAACCCACCTGCAGACAGCACTCGCACAGCCGCTAGCACTGTGACATCTGCCTTTGCTTAGATACAGATGTTTCCTCATACATCTTGCCTCAATAGGTCATGCAGCTCCTGGCCAGTTCTGCTAACGTTGGGTGCCTTTTTTGCTGAAAATTCATCTTATTTGCATTGTTATGTAACCAGCACACAAGGAGCTTCTAATGATTAAAATGATATGCAGCATGCCTATATTCTGTGTGCGGCTGTGGCTGTACCTGCATATGGAATGCTATGTTACAGTGATTTCCATGAATACACTATTTCATATGCAGATACAGCCTCATTCACACACATAATATAGGCATGCTGCATATCATTTTAATCAGCATAAGCTTCTGGTGCCCCTCGACATTCCAAGTGCCCTATGAATTTCCCTAGTTTGCCTATGCCTAGGGCCGGCTCTGTCTCTACCCTAGTTAACATATTTTCAGTTCATACTATTTCAGTGATGTCGTTTTGTTACTTTCCTCAATGTGTCGCACCCTTTTGATGATGATTACAAATGGCAATTTCTCAAGGAATTTCTCAGGTGGAATTTCTCAAGGATGGTGTAGGTGATGTCTGGAACAGGGTGGTTGCCTGTACCAATGCGTTTCGCTGCTTTTTGAAAAAGCTGCACTTAGCAGCGAAATGCATTGGCACAAGCAACCAGCCACCCACCCTTCACGCTGCTGTTCCAGACATCACCTACACCATCCTTGAGAAATTCCACCTGAGAGCAAAAATGGAGAACCAGACCAACTGACCACCACTCATACACCTGAGCATGGTACTACCCATCTGAAGGCAAGCCACCTCTCTAAAGTACCAACCCTGGTCACCCAGTGGATCACCTACAGCTTCAGATATTCCAACCGGGAGGAACGCCACCCCCACCATTTGTTAGGAGGAAGCACTGTAGTGTAAGGGACACCACATTGAACTGTCTGGAGGATAATTCCTACAAGTTACAATTCTTATATAGACTTTTAATAAACAGGAACTATGTAGGAAATGTCCAATGGAATTCTCTTTTGGACAAATGGAAAGTGGATGTTCCTTCTATTAATACTATGGATGATATTAAAGCTCTTCAATCTTCAACAAAAAATCCCTTACTTCGGCTTATTTCCAAGAAGTTTACATTCGGGCTATCCATAGACCATATATAACTCCATACCAAAGACGACATACTGTATGGTTCCTGATGAAAAAGGATATTGTATTAAATGTAATGTAACTAAATCAGATTACTCTCACTGTATGTGGAACTGTTACAAGTTAAATACATTTTGGTATAAAGTGCTTACATTTACCTCCAATATTTTTCATAGTTCCTTCAGGTTTGATCCAGCGGATTTGATAGGACTTAATTTCTCTAATTGGCCTATGGAAGATGTTGATAAAAGTTCAATACCATTGCTAATTTATATAATGACTATGTCTAGGAAGTGTATTTTGTTGCATTGGACCAAAAAAACGTCTCCCCGCTTGGAAATGACTACAAATTGTATTCTTTGAATTGAAATATGCCAGACTCGATCCTAATAAAGGAACGGTAACGTTTTTTCAAAAATGGCATTTATTCATAGATATTCTAGACCAGGAGTTCCCAAACTTTTTTGAATCATGGCGCCCTAGAGCATCAAAATATTTTCATAGCACCCCTAGGCCAAATACTTCTTATCGAGAAATTCAGAAAAAAAAATATTAAATTAAGTACATTGTGTTTATATGTCAGTTATCTGGTGAGGGACAGGATTTGCTTTTGTTTGTCCACATATATTATGATTGGTAGTCACAAGCACTGGTTTAGCCTGTTACATTGACCATAAATAATATGAATTGACCCTGGTCCACCAACCCAAGGCACCCCAGGGTGCCTAGGCACACAGTTTGGGAACCACTGTTCTAGACGATAATACTAAAAAGCATTTTCTCTAGAGTAAAGGCCCTTAAATAATCTAATTTTCCTCTTTATCTTGCGAGACTTGTGTGGTCCGATGCAATAGAATGCACTAATATTATTGTATACCAGTGCTTAATGTTGTTATCATTATATTGAGTGTAATCTAATGAATGATGTAATACCTAAACTATATATATGTTTATCTTTATTCCTCCCTATCCCATTGTCCCTACCCTTTCTGTCTATGTCTATTATGTTGTATAGTAATTTCTTATATAGGTATATAAGTAATGCCTTACAGATATATTCTATCTTTATGATACCATAGCTTACATACATGGTAAGTGGATTTAAAATCTTTATTGACTAAGTGTATTATATTAACAAGATTGAGTCATATTTGATTTGCTATATTTACCCCGTCTATAATAAAAGCAGTATAAAACACTAATACTCGCGACGGTTATGGTCTTATTATGTCAATGATGTAATACTCTTATAATTCTTGATTTGTTACCATTGTATGTATAAATATGTGTAAATCTGTAATTTCTGTGAATTCTACCCTAGAAAATATAATAAAAATCATAAAAAAACATTTTATGCTCCCAAACTACACCTCTACTTATTTTACAGATTGTCACCCCTTCTGGATCCCTTGCTTTGGGCAGCCCAGAAATCTCGGCTGCATTTCAGTCATATTACAAACAATTATATGAGGCCCCACTGGTTGACTATGTAAAGATATCCAACTGCCATGCAAATGCCTATGATATGTTCAAATATTTTTTTTTATATATATATGTATGTACCAATTACATTTCAATAAAAATATATAATTAAAAAAAACACCTCACAATGGCAAAATTCACATCCAGATGTTTTGTACACATAGAACTTGGGCAATGCAATGGAGGGAGATTTGTAAACTCGCACCTAAAATATTACCAAAACTTGACAACAAAATAAACCAACTTCTAGTTGGTGACATTAACAGTATCATTCATGATTCTTTCAGGAAAAATAAAGAATTAAAAGATTTAAAAAAATGATTTTTTTTTTAGACCAACATCAGGCTCTACTAGCCAGGGAGGTAATTCCACAGCTGGTAGACATGTTGATGGACTGGCATGAGTTGATATAAATGTATCGGCTCTGACTGATGGTTACGATTGATGATAACAGAATCACCTGAATAGGAGGGCAAACTTATTGGAGAAAAACAACAATAGAAACAGCACTGTTGCAAATGAATCAAAATTGTATTTAATTACTGTAAACAATCATACAATATCACAGTATCTACAAACTGGTTTGATTATAAAGCTACATAAAAACAATGAAATAATAAATATATAGCATGCTTAACATCTACCATATAGTTCTCTGTGCAGTCTTGTGGTCACTGATTATACACTGCTCAAAAAATAAAGAGAACACTTAAACAACACAATGTAACTCCAAGTCAATCGAAATCAAACTGTCCATTTAGGAAGCAACACTGATTGACAATCAATTTTGCATGCTGTTGTGCAAATGGAATAGACAACAGGTGGAAATTAGAGGCAATTAGCAAGACATCCCCAATAAAGGAGTTGTTCTGCAGGTGGTGACCACAGACCACTTTTCAGCTCCTATGCTTTCTGGCTGATGTTAGGGTCAATTTTGAAAGCTGGTGGTGCTTTCACTCCAGTGGTAGCATGATATGGAGTCTACATGTAGCTCAGGTAGTGCAGCTCATCCAGGATGCCACATCAATGCGAGCTGTGGCAAGAAGGTTTGCTGTGTCTGTCAGCGTAGAGTCCAGAGCATGGAGGCACAACCAGGAGACAGGCCAGTATATCAGGAGATGTGGAGGAGGTCGTAGGAGGGCAACAACTCAGCAGCAGCAATGCTACCTCCACCTTTGTGCAAGGAGGAACAGGAAGAGCACTGCCAGAGCCCAGCAAAATGACCTCCAGCAGGTCACAAATGTGCATGTGTCTACTCAAACAGTCAGAAACAGACTCCATGAGGGTGGTATGAGGGCCTGTCGTCCAAAGGTGGGGGTTGCGCTTACAGCTCAACACCATGCAGGACATTTGCCAGAGAACACCAAGATTGGCAAATTCGCCACTGGCGCCCTGTTCTCTTCAGAGATGAAAGCAGATTCACACTGAGCACATGATAGACGTGACAGAGTCTGGAGATGCCAAGGAGAAATTTCTGCTGCTTGCAACATCCTCCAGCATGACCAATTTGGCAGTGGGTCAGTAATGGTGTGGGGTGGAATTTCTTTGCGGGGGTTGCACAGTGCTCTATGTGCTTGCCAGAGGAAGCGTGACTGCCATTAGGTACCGAGATGAGATCCTCAAACCCATTGTGAGACCATATGCTGGTGCAGTTGGCCCTGGGTTCCTATTAATGCAAGACAATGCTAGACCTCATGGGGATGGAGTGTGTCAGCAGTTCCTGCAAGACAAAGGCATTAATGCTATGGACTGGCCCGCCTGTTCCCCAGCCCTGAATCCAATTGAGCACATCTGGGACATCATGTCTTGCTCCATCCACCACTGCCACATTGCACCACAGACTGTCCAGGAGTTGGCGGATACTTTAGTCCAGGTCTGGGAGGAGATCCCTCAGGAGACCATCCGCCACCTCATCAGGAGCATGCCCAGGTGTTGTTGGGAGGTCTTACAGGCACATGGAGGCCATACACGCTACTGAGCCTCATTTTGACTTGTTTTAAGGACATTACATCAAAGTTTGATCAACCTGTAGTCTGTTTTTCCAGACCTGCATGGGTTTATAAATTTGATTTCCATTGATAGATTTTGTGTGATTTTGTTGTCAGCACATTAAACTATGTAAAGAAGTATTTAATAAGAATATTTCATTAATTCAGATCTAGGATGTGTTATGTTAGTGTTCCCTTTATTTTTTTGAGCAGTGCATTATTGGTGGAGGAATGCATTAAAGAGGACCTTATTACCTGCCGGCCATAGATATCTGTATCTCGTGATTTTACTTGTTTTTTTTTTTATTTTATTGTACTATGTTACTATGTTAATATCCATTGTGCCACACGAATGCTTCAAGCTTACTGCTTTTATTACTAAAACCTTTTAACTTACTTTTTTTAACTTTAAAACCTTGCTGCGTACTTGCACTGCTACAGTTATAATATCACTAACTATATGGTAGATGTTAAGGATGGTATAGTTATATTATTTGGTACTTATATGTTAGTTGGGCGCCCACTATAGTTACTACGCTCATACCCCCACTATACATGTCGGCATTAAGTTGATTTTATATAGTGCTGAAACTAAGCAAATAGCTTAGTGGGTGCCCAACTAACATATAAGTACCTATTATTTAATTGTTCTTATGTCATTTTAAAATCAAACCTGCTGGTAGATATTAGGTGGTATTCAATGTGAATACCGGCGATGTGCAGCGAATCCTGTTTAGGATTCGCTGCACATTCGCCACTGTTCACCGCGTTCCGGAGCCTCGCCGGCTCCGGTATTCAACGAGTCAGGGGCTCGCTGCCCCTGACCGGCGAATTTGAGCTCCTGCGGTGAACGCCGCAGGGAGCCTGAGGACGGTGGCAGGCAGGGAGATGGAAGTCTCCCTGCCTGCCCCAGAACGTTTGTGGGGGGGAGGTGGGCTCCCCGGGAGCCAGGCAGCACAGGCTGCCCCCCGGGGCTGCCAGCAGGGGACCGGGTATATTCACTACACCCGATCATGAATATGTAATGATCGGGTGAAGTGAATATATGAATATGTAATGAGCGGCTCGGCTCCGGTCCCCTGCTGGCTGGTCTGTGTAAAAAAATAAAAAAATATATATATATTTTTTTTAAATTAAATATATATTCATGTGCTTACAGCACATGAATAAAAATAGCATGCCCCTCCTCAGAATAAAATTCCAGATTTTTTGACACCAATTGTAAAAAACAAAACACTTTATTTTAAAAGTTCACCTTCCACTTCACCATAAAAAGATAGCGATTGCTACTCGGGGAATCATGGTGAAAAAAACCTTGAAATGTATTCGCCATCTGGTCATTGAATAGGGTGATTCACCGTTTTAGTAAGAAATTCGCCTTACAGCACAAAATCGCCATAAAAACCTGGCGAATCAGCCTCGTTGAATACCGCCCATTGTGTGATTAAGTTTATAATGATTAAATACAGTTTTGATTCAAATTCAACAGTGCTGTTTTTATTGTTTTATTTATTGGTTGTTGTTCTAAGGGTTGAGTATCCCTTATTAAACAAAAGCATATTGAAATTGATTGACAAATCTGTGCTCAGTCACCTCTTTTGTTGGTAAACTTATTGGAGGCTCAAAGCTAGAGTGTGCATTCACAGATGCTGATTGAAACTCTGAGGAACACCAGGACTCTTGAGGTTTTATACCTGTGGAAAGAACCAAATTGGCTAAGCCTGTCAGCTGATTGTTAAACTGACCTGGATTGGAGAAATCCTTATCACACAATGAAAGGCAAGATGGCCCCATCCATGCTGCAGAATCAGCAGGAATTAGTCCATGAGGCAAACCATAATCACACATACACTTGTCCTGCACTTCGCTTGTTTGTGCTGCATCACCTATAACAGGAATTCTAGCTATGAGGGGGGCAATTCAGCAAAAGTTGTGCAGCCCCCCTTGGCATCTGGGACAGAACGTTCAGTCCTCACAAACAGCCTGATGGGTAGGAAATATGGTCTAATTCCGGGGGCTCTCCTATTAGCTGTGATGCCCTCAAGTTTTTTGGGGCCGGTTGGTTTAAGGGTGTTCTGTGCCTCAGGTGTAAACCTCCTAGTGTTAGGGACCTGCTCAACAGAGTTGACCTTAGTGTCGGTTGGCCGTTTCATATCTTTGACCAAATACATGCTAATAACCTCTTACATGACAATGAAATATAATGAAAAGCAATATATAAAGGTTTAGTATCCCTTATCCAAAATTATCGGGACCAGAAGAAGTTTGGAAAACAGATTATTCCATATTTTAAAATATTTTTATATGTCAATGATCTATCTTGAGGGTGTGGATCGTTTGGGCTACAACAACTAGGTCGACACCACTAGGTCGACATGTATTAAGGTCGACATGGGTCAAGGTTGACATGTGTCTAGGTCGACAGTCAAAAGGTCAACCTGGGATTTTTCACTGTTTTTTACCCGAATGTCGACATAGTCAACATGGACACAGTTTGAAGTGCACAGCATCCCCTCGCATCGCTCACTTTGCTCGCAATTCTTCTGGAACATTGCCTCGCTGCGCTCGGCACACTATTTTATTCTCCCACCACGCCCTTGTGGATGGTAGGGCATGAAATACTGCCTGTCGGCACATGTCAGCTCAAAAAACAGTGAAAAACCCCAGGTGGACCTTTTGACTGTAGACCTAGCCCATGTCGACCTAATGCTTGTGTTGACTCAATGTAATGTCGACCTAGACCCATGTCGACCTTAACCCATGTCGAATTTGCTGCATGTTGAATTAGTGGTGTCGAGAGTCTTGTCGACCTAGTTGTAGACCTAATGACCGTATCCCTATCTTGAGGTATCTTGCATTTATGTTGTACAAACACATAAAAAACATGAAATACACACAAATGTACTGTATTTTATTTGTGCATGAAGCAAGGTTTCAAACCATGAAACAAAGTTTATGTACTATCTCAGATACTAAATTTGAATGCTTGCACATATTAATGTCAATTACAATCATGTCCTCAGTAGTGCTGTTAAAGATGTCTCCAGTAGTGCTTTTAGCAAGAAAATTTTTATTCACTTTCTTATTACTTATTACTTATTACTATTTGGATAAAGGATACAGAATTTTTTGGGGGGTGACTAGTCGCACAGGTAAATTTTATGGTGGACCCTTCCTAAATAGATCTGATTCAGCTTGACATAAATCTGATAAGGGGTGTGCTACCACATGACACAGGGTTACTGGCACACAAGAAAGAAAAGAATGTCTCTGTGTGGTGCACCTAGAGTTTCTAAAATTTAACTTTTATTCAATAATTTTTTTTAAAAACTGCGAAATATAAAACACATTTACACATGAAACAAAATAATGACATATAAAAAGGATATAGAATCCTCACACCGTGGGGCCCCAGGGTATGTCTCCCTTCAGTATGGTAGTTAGCTGATAAGTATGTGTTTTTAGAACTGCTATCTTGACCCTATAGGTATATGGCAGTGTTGACACAGTATGTTGGCATCTCTGATCCGGAAATAATTTAATAAGCACACACTTTCTGACAAAATCCTTCTTAGATGAACAAAACCATGTGCACTGCAGGGGGCAGATGTAAAATGTGCAGCGAGAATTAGATTTGGGTGAGTTATTTAGTTTCTGTGCAGGGTAAATACTGGCTGCTTTATTTTTACACTGCAATATAGATCTCACTTTGAAGTAAAACCCCACCCAAATCTAATTCTCTCTTCACAAGTAACATCTGCCCCACCTGCAGTGCACATGGTTTTGTCCATCTAAGAAGGATTTGACAGAAAGAGTGAACTAGAATAAGACCCCTAGTCACAGGAGAAAGAGGGACAGAGATGTGGTCTAGCATAGCAAATAAACAGCTTTTTGAGCAAAATGGACACAATCTCATTTGTATCCAACCGAGTAGCAACTTGGCTCTAAAATGGCAGCTTAATATATTTACCCCCTACTTTCTATATACTATTATTGCATACAGAGCCGGCGCTACCCACTAAGAAGAGGAGGCACAGCAGGGAGGTGCCGGGAAGTAGAGGTGCTCTCCCTGCTCTACCTCCCCTGCTGTCCTGTGTGGGTATCATGTATAAGCAGCGCTACTACTGCCGGCAACTGGTGTGGGCATTATGTATAAGCAGCGCTACTACTGTCGGCAACTGGTGTGGTCATTATGTATAAGCAGTGCTACTACTGTCAACAACTATGGGCATTATACATATAAGAGGCACTACTGTCAGTAATTGTGGGCATTATTTATAAGCAGCACTACTAAAGTGGGCATATGCAGGAGTACTCAGGGCATTACGTGTAGAATATTGTGTGTCATAATTTTATATAGGTATTAAGGGAAGTGCCTATGAATATTGTGCTTATATCCCAAATACCCTTAAGTAATTACTGCTATTCTGTTAACATCAATAACCATTCCTTTGTGATCACAACAAGTATAAAATATTACATGCAGAATATTTTATCACAAAATATCTTCACAATGTTTTGTGCAGTTTTTACTTATGCGTGAAATTGCTTTATAAATTCTGTTTTCATTCTTTTGAAAAATAAAATCACTATATTGTGAATAAAGTTTCCATGAATTGTAACTTTTAGATGTGGAAATTAGGCTAATGAGAAATCAGAGGCTAACTAGCCCCGTTTATTGAGTGTATCTTCCTTAAATTACTTAGTGGAAGCAGAGATGAATTGTATAGAGAAGGAATTAGTTGTTTTACTTGTTTAAATTAACTTTTTAGGGTATTTAAAATAAAAAAAATAAAAAATTAACCCTCGTGTAGAGGCTCCTACATACTGTACTTTTGGCGGGTGGGGGTGGGAAGTGGCTGCACAATTGCAAACCACAGCTTCTATCGACTGCACTGAATGCTGCCCATAAGGTGCGTACACGCAGGGGTGAATTTGTGTAATATCGCGGGAAATATGGTCGCTATAGGAAGTCAACTGGCAGTCAACTCCCATTAGGAAGTCGCCGTGAAGCCACTGCAGTGATGGACTGCATCTGACTTTACTTACACTGAGCTGGGTGGTGGAGTTTAGCTATGAGGGTTGCAATCCTGCAGCCCATAGGTAAAATCTGCCACTGTCTACCACTGTATATACCAAAATCAGGATTGAATTATTATTATTATTCATATGAAAGTATGAATAATTGTATGATTTAAATTTCCATAGCTCCATGAGTAAAGTGATTATATCCATCATCGATATGGTCACTATTTCTTGTACGATATAACCATCTTTCCTTACAGTACAGATTCCTAGAATATTTCAATGAGGATAATGTATTGGTTACACCAACTCTTCAAATCCTTGTATTGAAGGATATGTTTAAAATACTTGGAAATTACCTAAACTTCACCTAAGTTGTATTATTATCTGCTAGAATAACATTAAATAGGGATCCAAATGGGGGATAAAGAAGTAATTTTTAATGTATTTTGAAGCCTGAGTTCTGATAAAGTCATACTACAGTAGGTTATGCAGAAGTTCTTAAAAAATAAATAAATATATAAATATATATATATATATATATATGCAAAAAAACAGAGAAGAGACGCAACCATGAGCATATAATTCAAGACAAAATTTACTGCACAATAAGGCTCACGTACATTGAAAGTTTAAATGAATATGCTTGCCAGCCTAGTAGAAGCCTAATCACGGTGGACCTCCTCGAATTGTGCCAAAGCACCGCCACTCAGCCGCAGACCCAGGGATCCTTGAACCAAGCCTCAGGACTTCGCCGCACACGATCGGGAGCACCGGGACCATAGGTGGAAGACAAGACGTCACTCCGTCAGCAAGAATAAGCCACGCCCTTGCTGACGGAGTGACGTCCTGTCTTCCACCTGTGGTCCCGGTGCTCCCGATCGTGTGCGGCGAAGTCCTGAGGCTTGGTTCAAGGATCCCTGGGTCTGCGGCTGAGTGGCGGTGCTTTGGCACAATTCGAGGAGGTTCATATGAATAGCGCATGCAATATTTGCATATGATTTGCATGTTATTTGCATGTGATTTGCATATGATGCAATACACAGGGAAGTGCCGCCGTGAAGCACAGGTACCTATTTTTGTTCTGGTACTGTACTTCAAAAATAACATCCAGTAGGTACCACCCATCCATTATGTACTGCTGTTCTTAAAAAATCAAATACAATAAAATCTGTGTGTTCAGGACAGGTTCAGACACTGTTAATAAAAATAACATTTAGTAGGTGCCACCAATATTTGCTAATAATGCCATAAGTAATTATGGATCAGTCACAAAAGAAGAGCAGGAGCAGCAACCCAGTACTAGTACTGTACTAAAGGTGATCCATGGGGAAGAAGTGAAGAATGGGCATCTAAAATCAAAATAGCAATGTTAAAGAAAGTTAGATATGTCACTTTTAAAACAAACAAATCAGTGCCCAAAATGGAAGAAAACTAAGAATGAAGAACAAACTGTGTGTCACTGAAGAGAGTCTTAAGGTGTCTGGAATTTCTGATATTGCATGGTACTTCAAGAGAAGTCTATTTCCAACATTTTTTAACCCTTTGCAAATGTTGAGATGAGCAGTAAAGATGGTGAGGATGACATAATAGAAACCAAGGATATTTGGATGTCCATGATGTGGATGTTGTTTCTGTAAGTCACCAGTGGCAGCAGTTATTGCTTGCTAAAAAAGTAAGCCATTGTTGTGCCTGGGCAGAAAACAAAACCAGCAACCTCTTGAGTGTCGGATTATTTTTTTTATCCAAATCCTGACAACATTTTTTATGAATTAATATGTTTCATTTTTTAGATCAAAGTAAGTAAAGATAGGGATGATAAAATGCTAGGCAACTTCTTAATCATCTAAGTTCAGGAAATATATCTTTAAAAAAAAAAAATAATTGAAAAATAATAATAAACAGTCTAGTATCATCTACCAGCAGTTTGGTCCATCATACATTATGCAGTATTCACCACCAACACCTTCGTCATCAACTTTGCCACTAATGATTGTCAGTATTTCTTCCTAAAAAATATTTTGCCCCAAACAAACCAAACACTTCAGCCAAAATATTGTCAGTCCAGTAAAATGTCTTTTTTGATATCCCACACAAGGAAAATTCCTTTTTGCACCACTTTTCTTTTCATGATGGACTGTATTTTGAGGAGTATCGGAGGATTAACTAATTTGGGTACTTATATGTTAGTTGGGCGCCCACTATAGTTAGTACGCTCATACCCCCACTATCTATGTCCGCGTCGAGTTAATTTTATATAGTGCGGTGAGCACAGCGAGCCACCAAGCCCGAAGCGTGGTGAGCGGACACGTAAAACTAAGCAAATAGCTTAGTGGGTGCCCAACTAACATGTAAGTACCCTATTTTGCAAAGATAAAATTTTTATTGGTTATTGCTGTAATTCATTTTTAAAAAGAAAAAAATAATTTTTACTCGGCTTCCTGACAAGGGCAGAAGGGCAAAATTAATAGCCAAAGATTCCTCACTCATAAATGTAATTGAAAATAAATAAATAATCAAATAATCTTAATTTTCATTACCACCCCTCTAGTACATACATAGTTACATAGTAGGTAAGGCTGAAAAAAGACTTGCGTCCATCTAGTTCAACCTGGTATAGATACTTTACCTTCTACCTGTACTGGCCTTTGGCCTCTCCTTTTGAATACATTTATTCAATGAATGGCATAATATATTTGATCAAACTTCCATGCTCTCTTCCTTTGCTGTGCCGCAATGTTTTATAGATTTGCTATAATCTTAAAGTAACTGATGTGTTTGTTCCACAGTAATTCAATTTGTTTAGCCAGCCAGCCTTTGACATTATTGTGAGCTTTGAGGTAGTCACAATTGAATGGAAATTACTGAAAATTAATTTTATTGAAGTTAATAATTCTGTAGAAATAGAAAATGGCCAAAAAAATTAGATGATTTCAGCTGTTTTAGCAGATCTAAGACTAAAACACATGAAGGTAGTTTTGCTAAACTAAAACACAAGGGTGAATACAGATCAAAATCAAAACATGAGAGTCAGTGTACATCTCTAGTTAGAATCTTTTTTGGCAGCGAAGCATCCAATCTGGTACTGTATGTATGTCCTAAAATTGTTTATTACTTTGTTAAATCAACATGTTAATGACTCATTTAGCATTATTAAATGAGCATACATGATCACACAGATGGCTTAAGAAATTGCACCTTCCATAGGAGTTTTGCAGGATTTAATTGTGAAAACAAAAACAAAAAAGGACAGCTCTACTTTGAGAATATGTGGGTCATACTCTGGAACTGAAAGCCTAGATGCACCATCAGTGCAGAGGCCTCAAAAAAATAATAATAATCAGCATTAAAAAGACCCCAGTTAACATTAGTACAAGTTTTACTAGCTTACATGAAGGTGTGAGAAAAGTGGTTTAAATATTAAGTATTAGGTATTTGCTAATTATTGCTATTCCTAATTATGTTCACGTTAAGCTTTAGTACTCAAAATATTTACCCAAGAAAAAAGCAGAGCCATAATATTTCTAAAAAATGCTCACTGCCTTTCTTGAATTTTGAATAAAAAAATAACAATCACCAATTTACTTTAGACAAATCTAAGAACTTCCTGTTTGATAGAAACAATGCTTTACATGTACAAATGGGGTATAATCAATGTTTGATATACACAAAACTTAAAAAAAATCAATGTATTTATTTAAAACTATTTATAGATACAGTTGATAAAGATACCTAGAAAAATATTTTACCACAAATACAATTCAACATATATGATACGATAACAGAAAATCTATTTCACAAATATAAATTATGATAGTATGAAATTGTAAAACTTTTTCAAATTTCCCCCCAAAATATTTTTCAGTTCTGCAATGGAACCTTGCAGTTCTTACAAATCCTTCTAAAAGTACAACAATTGAGTGACTAAGATCCCAAATTACTCTGTACGCCACAGCAGTTATTATAAATCATAGAAATATAGCAATATGTTTCTAAAACACTGTGTCCAGAAGCATACCTGCTAACAATAGGGTTCATAAAATCTAGTTGCAAAAGAGAAGTAGGGACATGTCCTTGTTGTACCTGCCTCCATTTACATTTCTGTGGGTCATTCCCAATATTCTTGTAGATGCTTTTGTTGTCCATATGCTCTCCTTTCACTCTGAATAGATGCCATTCGTAGCCCAGCAACAGAAAATACTCAAATAAATTATTACTATTGCGCCATTTTATTATATCATCACATAATTGCTATTTAGCAGAATGCCAAAATAAGAATTTTGCACCCCTGAAAAATAGACTATCCTATTACAAAATTATATTACAAAGTATAAATAAATATGTGTTGTTTTATCAATTGTAGCATTATGAAATTGGGGCAAATGTGTAATTTTACAATGACAATACTTCTTTCATAGTTAATATAAATTCTGAACAAAAGGAAATAAACATCATCCTAATATTGTTTCTAGATTCTTTTTGGATCCTTACATACAGTACTTAGCCAATTCTGAAAGAAGTCTGAAACCTTCTGTCAAATAATCCTTTGTAGGTCAATTGCTAATGGATTGTTATGTCAAGCTCTATATTTCTTTTTACAGCATTTAAATAATTCTGTATGATAATTAAATACACAATGATACAAACCCTTTTTGCAAGATGACCACAGACATGAGTTAAATAATTTGTCTACAAAGGGTAAAATAAATCTTTTTTCCCCTTAGGAGGCTATGCTACAGTAAGCCAATTTTTTAATTCCACTGCAAGCTAAAATACTAGTATCTGTTAACATTATACTACCAGTGTTGTTATCACTATGCTCCTGCAATATTTGGTAAAGTATTTGGTTTCTAATAAAACATGTACAAAACTATTGTTCAGCTAAAACTTTGCTGAAGCAAAATGAAACAAATAATTGCCATTAAATCTAAAGGGTGTAAGGGTGAGTTGATCAAAAACACCACATCTGTTGTTTATTTTTATATGTTTGTGCACTTGCATGCATGTGAAAATAGGAAGCTAATTCACTGAACAATTTCCCTATCCATATAGGGAAGCGGTCATCTATTAGAATGATCTTAGGTCTACAGTCATTAGGTCGACCCCACTAGGTCGACTGGCAGGAAGGTCGACCTGACTTAAGGTCGACATGGGCCAAGGTCGACATGACTTAAGGTCGAATTTGCCTAAAGGTCGACATGAGGAAGGTCGACTGGTCATAAGGTCGACATGGGGTTTTTCACTGTTTTTTGAGCCGACATGTGCCGACAGGCGGTATTTCATGCCCTACCATCCTCTAGGGCGTGGAGGAGGTTAATAAAGCTGTGGCGAGCGAAGCGAGCCACCGTGCCCAAAGCATTGCGAGCGATGCGAGGGTCCGATTCTCATTGACAACTGTGTCCATGTCGACTGTGTCGACATTCGGATAAAAAACAGTGAAAAACCCATGTCGACCTTATGACCAGTCGACCTTCCTCATGTCGACCTTTATGCAAATTCGACCTTAAGTCATGTCGACCTTGGCCCATGTCGACCTTAAATCAGGTCGACCTTTTTGCCAGTCGACCTAGTGGGGTCGACCTAATGACTGTAGACCTAAGTTCATTCTGATAGATGTACCGATTCCCCATATAGTACCTTCCATAACAGTAAAGGTGCCCACAGACGCATCGATCCCAGCGTGCGTTCTGTGCTTAACTAGCACACATAGCATCGCATCGTATGCCTTGTGCATGGGATGTGCATGCGATGCGATGCTATGCGATAAAAAGCTAGTACAAAAAGTATGTGCAGCACATACTTTTTGTACTGTGCGATGAGGTGCCGCAGGAGCGCGCACCCCATCGCATAGCATCGCACCGCCGGGATTGGTGCGTGTGTGGGCACCATTTCTCTAAAAATAGATTACTGCATTTACTCTGAAAATGGTACACAGTTGTGTGTATGTTTATGTATTATCATAAAATGTAAATATGATGTTTCTGTGTTTTTATATATTTTAAATTTTTTTAATACATCAGTAATAAAAACATATTTTAAAGTGGTTTTGTACATTAACCATTCAACTGGCTAATATTTGTTGGGAAAACACAGTCAGAATGATCAGTTTTTATGATTGAAGTAGATTATTACCATTTATTTAAAACATCCCTCACAGTTTCCTCTTAAGAGAGGAGGAGGCACATGTACAGATGTAGCAGGCTCCATCTTTGCAGGGGCTGGCGATTCAATCGCCGGCTCTCGCCAGGAGTGCACGCGCAGGAGACGCTCGCCCACACCCTGTGGCTACGGAGCTGGCTCTGCCACCCACCGCCTCCCCTGGTGCCCCTCACCATCCCACCGCCCCCCTATCCCTGCCTGTCTCCCTGAAGAAGAGATGGGCAGGATGCCACTGTGGCACCGTCCTGAAACTGGTATGAACGTGCGTGTGATACGCACACGCGTCCCAGTCAGATGGAGTGCCTCTGCGCCAGCGATCACCAGCGCAGGCATGCTGGCAATCCACGGCCAAGGATCAGAGGTGCTCCATCTGTATAGCCACCTCAGCTGCGCCACCTCCTCTTTGCCAGGAGCAGATGGGTCTAAGTGCTCTAGTGCTGAGACCCTACTGCGCATGCGTGAACCTCCGCTGTGCTGTAGAGTCTAAGCATTAGAGTGCTCAGACTCCAAATGTGCCCAGCAGACACCGGCCTTAAATTAAAAAAACGCTGCCCTGCGGCGTGTGATGTCAGCCGCCATCATGGGAAACAGAAATGAGGCTTGGGACGTTGCCTAGCAACGTCTCCGATGCCTCTGAGTATCTGCAGCTGGAAGAACACTTCCCTTCCCAAGCCTCCATCATAGGTGATACTGCCAGAGCCTGGGAGAGCCGGGGAAATGCGGCAGTGACCAGCACCAGATGGGACACCCGAGTGGGTACACAGGATGGCCGGCAAGTACTGGGTCCCACGGCTGCTGGGCTCTGTAGTGCTGGACTCGGCAGTGCTCCACTCTGTAGCGCTGGACTCTGTAGTGCCCCACTCTGTAACACTGGGCTCTGTGAGGGGCTGTACTTACAGCCCCTCACAGAGCCCAGTGTTACAGAGTGGGGCACTACAGAGCCCAGCCCTACAGAGTCCTACAGCCCCTCACAAAGCCAAGTGTTCCAGAGTGGGGCACTACAGAGCCCAGCCCTACAGAGTCCTACAGCCCCTCACAGAGCCCAGTGTTACAGAGTGGGGCACTACAGAGCCCAGCCCTACAGAGTCCTACAGCCCCTCACAGAGCCCAGTGTTACAGAGTGGGGCACTACAGAGCCCAGCCCTACAGAATCCAGCGCTACAGAGTGGAGCACTACAGAGCCCAGCACTGCCGAGTCCAGCACTACAGAGAGAGCCAGCCATGTGTGCAGGCGCTCTCTCTCTCTGCTTGACAGGCGCTGCTGCACTGCGCCTCCCCGCTCCCGACGCCCGCTGTGTGTAGAGGTCAGCGGGGGTCACAGCCTCCTGTGCACACGGCAGGTCGGGCGATGCTGCACTGCGCCTCCCGTCTGACTCACCCGGCTGGAGGTCGGCGGGGGTCACGGTGACGCGCGGCCTTCTTCCTCTTCGCTCCCGTGCCGTCACTCACCGCTCTCTCTTCTCCGGCTGGCTGCGGGGTTCCAATCAAGGTGGCTTGACCCATGCTTCTCCTCCTCACCTTCCTGCCGCACGCTGCCCTCTTCCCCTCACGTGAGTCCTAAGCTTCCTCCTTCTTTTGCCTCCCCCAATCGTTGGCAGCTCTGGGCTGTCAATTAATGCTCGCCCCTGCCTCCGGCCCCATTAACCCGGTCAGGGCTGGGCCTGCTGTGCTATGCATATAGTAATAGGAGTGTGCAGACGCTAGTCTGCACACTCCTATTACTTAAAAAAAAAAAAAAAATGACTGACAGTGGAGAAGTGGCGGTATGGTATACCGTTGTATACCGCCCCACTTCGACCACTGGGTCTGATATTATCATTAGTATATTGATGAAGCTATGTATTGCATGCACAATATCCTCTTGTGTCTTACTACACCTTTCCATGACAACTAACTCTTTTTTAATGCCACAACTAATACACCTGTACTGTATGTCACTACTACAGCAAAAGATGGAAACAAGGAGACTTACCATAATATATTCATTTAAAGGTATTATGTTTTACTCAAAGGAATAAAGAAAACTCCCATAAGTGAATGTTAAATTGTATAATATATCACAACAAGCTCTTAGTAACACAAAACCTAGTCCATAGCAGTCACGAGATCCCATGATTTCAAAGCCTCATTTGGGCTATGACAACTTCACATCTGCGTTTATGTTAGGTGGAGTTAGAAAGGTTTTCTTTGGGCTAACCCCTGGTTAATAACCAATAATCAAGACAGTTACATGACACTAACAAACAAACAGGCTAAGATATATGGATTTACCGGTATGAAACCATGTTTCCAACTGGTACTGTATACTATAGACACCATTTTGTTGTGGTCCCTTGGTGCTGCATTCATAGCAACTAGGGGAGACCTGATACTTATGCCCGGTGGCCACCAGGGCATCACGCATCACTTCCCCCAGTCCCGGCCACATCACTTCCGCCCGGCGGCACCCTGTTCAATCTTGAGGTTGCTTAGCAACCAGAGGATGCCGGTTATTGCACCCTGCACCACCGGCTATGATCAGGGCAGGGGGCCTGGCATACAGGGCAGCAGCTGATAGGCTATCTCACCCCTTTTAAGGGGTGTGATCCTGCTTAGGCCCGCTGATGATATTACATTATTCCAGGTGTTCACTTGCACCTGCTGGTTCTCTGCGTGTCCAGGTCCTTCCTGAGCCTGTCATTATGTCCGAGCTTTTTTCCAAGCTGCCATTTCTCATCTGCAGCTGCTGGAGATTTGCCAGTTATGTCATTGTTTCTTGCTTTTCATGTAAGCCTGGTTATTATTTCTCTATTTTCATTCATTCATTGTATTCATTCCTCTTGTAGTCTTTTTGTGTGTGGGGTTGTTTCCGGCTGTTGGTAAAAGCCTCAGTCTTATTTGTTGGTACCGATATTGTTCTTTTTCTTTCTGTGCTGCATATGGGTCGCAGGTTTCCAGTTTTTGGTCAGGTGCCGTTAGGTAGTAACTTTTCCCAGGTAGGCCCCTGTAGTTAGATCTCCTTTTGACCATCTCCGGGCGGAAATAATTCTCCCCTCCAAATGTGGCAATTAAAGGTTAAGCGTTAGTTCCTGCAGGTTTCAGCCATCTGTCTGAGGGGGTCAACAGAGGTAGTGCAGGGTGTGCCGTTGTTGTTCTAAACATGGATCCCGGCTGTGGGTTCACACCCAAAAGCAAAACTTTATTTACACTCATTACAGTAGCCCTTTAGTTTTGCGAGTTGTCACAAAAGTACAAGTCAAGCTGAATTAGGGCTATCGTCTATTGCTATAACATTTGTCTAATTGGAAATTGCGGTACTTGTTTCCTATCTGGGCGCCCACGATTTTAATCGCGGGCATCGGGGGTAAAATCGTGGCCATCGCGGCCGATAAAAAATCGGGTGCGATGGGCCAGACGCGATGCCCGCGATTTTCCCATAGAGAACAATGTTAAATGCCTCAATTTACCCGCGATGACCGCGATTTACCATAGGAAACAATGTTAAATGGATCAATTTCCCCAAATTATCATAGGGAACAAGGGAAAATGTGGCAAAAACACCCCTGAACATAAAAATGTCCCCCCAAAAGTAGTTGACGCCACCCCGCCATCAACGTGAACCCGAAGCGCGGCGAGCGCAGCGAGGCCGCGAGGGGCGGCGGTACGCGTCCTCCGACCTTTTCATGCCCTACTATCAACTAGGGCGTGGAGTGAGAATAGAATAGTGTGGCGAGCGCAGCGAGCCACTGAGCCCGAAGCGTGGCGAGCGCAGCGAGCCCCGCGAGGGGACTTGGATACCTTCACAGGTAAACGCGTCCCTTCGCGGGCTTGATACCTGGGAAGCCCGCGAGGGGACGCGTATAACTGTGAAGGTATCCGCGTCCCCTCGCGGGGCTCGCTGCGCTCGCCACGCTTCGGGCTCGGTGGCTCGCTGCGCTCGCCACACTATTCTATTCTCACTCCACGCCCTAGTGGATAGTAGGGCATGAAAAGGTCGGAGGACGCGTACCGCCGCCGCTCGCCACGCTTCGGGTTCACGTTGATGGCGGGGTGGCGTCAACTACTTTTGGGGGGACATTTTTATGTTCAGGGGTGTTTTTGCCACATTTCCCATTGTTCCCTATGATAATTTGGGGAAATTGATCCATTTAACATTGTTTCCTATGGTAAATCGCGGTCATCGCGGGTAAATTGAGGCATTTAACATTGTTCTCTATGGGAAAATCGCGGGCATCGCGTCGGTCGCATCGCATGTCATTATAATGACATGCGATGTACACGCGATGCCCGCGATGGGGGCCCAGATAGGAAACAAGTACCGAAATTGCTAATTTACTTAGATTTTTTTGACAAGTTGCGCCACGTAACACCAAACTCACAACACATTTTCACCTAAATACATCAAATCATACACTGATTTTTATTTAACATGTTCACTTGGAATCTCCATTTTTTGCCTAAGACCCATCAAAAGCCCCAAATTAATTGCACTAAAATTTTAACAAAGTCCCACCTAAAGGCACCATTTACAAAAAAAGCAACATATGACAAATACATTATAATTAAAACTAAATCAGCCCACCAACTCATCTTCAGCACTCACTTTCTGCTCTCAACTATTACATGTGCAGGTAATAGAGTAGCCTGGATGCAGTCAGTGATTTAATGTAACCTACCATCAGGTAGTGGTGCTACAGAATTGCCTTCATTCTTCTGTAGGCAATTGAACCTCAATGCAGCGTCTGATGGAGAGGTCATACAAATGTTCCTTTTCAATTTCAACAACTTAATGTATCTTTATGATCTTGACAGAACTCACCTTCAACCAGAAGCTGCACAATCACAAACCTTATTAGGCCTACACAAACTTCTGCCACTTCTACACTTCATGGCAACTATGAGCTTTCAGTCATGAGGAGAATGGTAGAGATCTCCTAATTCACCTCTCACTCTACCTGGGCCAAGTCCTTATCACTTTCAAGATCTTCCCCAGGATCTCCCAGGCAAGAAGTCAGGTTGCTATAGGATTGGAGGCATGCCAAATGTCCTGGGTGCTATAGACTGCATGGACATTTAGCTGAGACCACCTATGGCAACAGCATATGTGTTCATCAATCGCCATCACGCCTATTTCACCAGTGGCCTAACTACGATGAAAGTGCCTCCCAACCAGAAAATGTTCAGTTGTCCCCTCTAAACACCCCTTCTTGTGTTGCCACTCTCCAACCCTTACCGGCTACTTGCCAGGTGCTTCCACAACTGCACCATATGCACAGCTTGTTGTTAGGATATTCAACCCCTCCGGCCACTGCTGCCATCTGTGAGGATATCCTGCTGCCTTTAGGCATTGGGTGGCAGACCTGCAGATAACTTGAAAAAATCTCTCCCAAAATGGCCACTACCTCATCTTGTAAACTTAATAATTGTCTCCTGTGAGGCATTGCCCATTTTGGTAAGGGGCATTTTCAATTGCACAGTACACACACAATTTGTATGCAGGCCCCAGTCTAATATTAGCGCCCACAGGCCCCCAGTGCCCACATACCCCTCAGTGTCTCCAAAACCCTAATGAGTCTTTAGGGGCTATTGTTACACCACTGTATTCCACCAATAGGCAGGGGGTTTGTGATGCAAACCAAAGAATCATAAGCATTGTGGTTGACTATCCTGGCTCATGCTTTTATCCTCAGTCAGTCTATCCCTGTGTGCAAAGTTTTAGGCAGTACAGTGATGCACATACTGCAAGCCCACACAATGTGTGATAGAATGTACACTTGTGTTATTAAAATTGATAGAGCTGGAGGGACAAAGGTGTATCGTATTCATAAGATCTGTGACTTTGTGTGCTGCTGCTGTACCTAAAGCAATCAACTACACTAGATTATGCAATACAAAGAGAGCAGGTAAGGTTAAGGGTTTCATCTAGAGAATGTAAAAGAACAGAGAGGGCGAAATGCAATAGGTGGCGATTTTTGGTCATGTTGTAAAATTGCACCAAATCGCACCTTTGAAAATTGAAATTTTTTTGCCGTGAATCCGCATATGTAATGAGATGCGAATTTGCGGCACAAAAGTGTGACATGGTCGCGATTTAGTGCGATTTTTAGCCTTGAAAATGTGCAAATTTGTGTAAAAAAACGGCATGGGGTCCACCCTCCTGAGCATAACCAGCCCGTCTCAAAGAGCCAGTCCTGGTTTCATAAAATCACAGGGACAAACACACTTTAAGTCTTCTGTTTAATTCTGTGGCTCCGCCCCTGACCAGGTCTTAGGCCCGCCCACCAGCCAATCATGGTCCGGGATTTCCCGATGCGTGCAAACAAAACATTTTTTACAACTGGTTTTATTTGTTCAACACTATCAATATTGCTACTCAATTCACAATAAAGTGATTTTTATTTAAATACTTCCAAAACTAATATTAACTGCTTTTGTTTAAGCTAATATTTTTTTAGTAATGTCATTGTGTAGAATGTTTGCAACAATTTTTATCAACATCTATGGGAGGATGAGGGGCAGCAAGGATTAGTACTATCACCTCTCATAGGTGGTAGTGCCTGGGTCAGGGGCTGGCTGGCAACTTTTAGCCTGGGGGGCAAGTCCAGAGCACTGGCCCATAAGTAACAGCGCATCATTAAAATGGAGGTTTTTCGGTAAAAAAATTTGTATTAATAAAAAAAAAGATAACAACAACACCACAGGCTGCTCCCCCTGTATAATAACAGGACACCACAAGCAGTGTTCCCTCTAAGCTGTGCACGTATGTGCGCGAACAACTCGCCGAGCATGCGCATAGACATTACAACAGAGCGCTGTGTTTCACCCATTAACTACATCATGTGCTGTGTTTTGAATGTTTAAACGTTTTGAATGTTTAATATCATTTTGAAGAAAAGTTAACACAAATGCTGAACGTAATATTCCAGTTATATATAGAAGTGATGCACAAAAATAAAAATTTCCTTCCAAAGTTGCACAGCCAAAATCTTTTGCCGCACACAGTCTTCATAAAATTAGAGGGAACATTGACTACAGGCTGCTCCCCCTGTATAATAACAGGACACCACAGACTGCTCCCCTGTACAATATCAGGACACCGCAGGCTGCTCCTCAGTATAATAACAATAACAGGACACCACAGGCTGCCCCCTTTTACTAAAATAACAGAATAGGACACCACAGGCTGCTCCCTCTGTATAATTATACCAGGACACCACAGGCTGCTCCCTCTGTATAATTATGCCAGGACACCACAGGCTTCTCCCCCTGTATAATTGTACCAAGTCTGTACTGGTATAATTATACAGGGGGAGCAGCCTGTGGGGGTCTTGGCAGGACACCACAGGCTGCTCCCCCTGTAATTTTACACCAGGACACCACAGGCTGCTCCCTCTGTATAATTATGCTAGGACACCACAGGCTGCTCCCCCTGTATAATTGTACCAAGTCTGTCCTGGTATAATTATACAGGGGGAGCAGCCTGTGGAGTCTTGGCAGGACACCACAGGCTGCTCCCCCTGTATAATTATACCAGGGCAATAAGGCAACTCCCCCGCCCCCATTATAATACCCAGAACATAGTGACAGTCACCTGCCTTTCATAGCCCCGGTCCGAGCTCCATAGCTGCGGCTCCCTCTGCCCTGCTTTGCTCAAGTTTCCGGCACCGTGGCTCCGTCCTCTGAGTATCTGTCTGTCGCAGCGGTGATGGCGTCATGACGTCACACGGCGTCCGCCAGTGCCAGGAATCAGGCCGGGACTTGCACATCCCAGGCTGGTGCGCATGTCCTCATCCAGGAGGCGGCCATGTTCCTGTAGCCGCGGTGCTGCCTACAGGAGGAGTTCCTGTAGCCGCAGTGCTGCCTACAGGATTTTACATAGGAGGCAGCCCGCAGCCCACAGCAGTGCATGTTAGAGCGGCCCGTGGGGCACATGGCACCCTGCCCCCCGGCCCAGCCCGCCCCTGGCCTGGGTGGCGTTGGTCCAGGTTAGGGGAAGGCACTACTATTGAATCAACTTGATGCCTCAATGAGGTGACCAACATTTTAATGTGCTAAAGTCTGTATTGACTTTCAAAGGATGAATTACATTTTGTGAACGGCCATACAGTATTTGAATTAGTAAGATTTTGGATATTATAGCAAAACTCTTCAAATTGGTGTCAAGCTCGCTGAGATTTTGATTCAGTATATAAACTGTTTTATTTAAAAGTATGGACTTTGAATTAATTTCTGAAATACTACTGTTTTGGGACAAGTGCTTTAATTCTGTGTCTAATAATCCCACATTCTGCTCATAAAATAAACCCATGGAGGAAAGAGAGAACATTAGCACCTGCTTGTCTTTTGGGCCTCTCTAAGGGCCTGATTATGGTTCACTTGCAAAAGCAAATTCTCTTTCTAATGGGCAAAACCATGCTGCACTGTAGGTGAGGCAGATGTAACATGTGCAGAGAGAGTTTGATTTGGGTGGGGGTTGTACTACAAACTGATATCTATATTGCAGTGTAAAAATAAAGCAGCCAGTATTTACCCTGCACAGAAACAAAATAACTCACCCAAATCTAATTCTCTCTGCACATGTTACATCTGCCCCACCTGCAGTGCACATGTTTTTGTCCATTAAAGAAGGAGTTTGCTTTTGCAAGTGAACCAGAATCAGGCCCTAAGTGTATGCTGTGTGGACTCAGAGATTGGAACTATAGGGGGTTGGTGTGAAACAAATGTATGGTGAAAGACTTCCCCTTCTTTTTTCAGTGGGTCAATTCCTGGGGATCATGGGTCATTACTGTGAGGCCAAAGAAAACAATGAGGTCAGTGTAAGTGAATGGTACCAATTATTATTTGTTGATTAAACAAGTCCACTGTGTAAATTTAAAGGACCTAAAGAACACTTTTGTCTGAAAGAAAGCTTTTGCATTCTTCTTTGTAGATACTCACGAAGTGGCTGTGCACATAGTGCCTTATTCAGAGCTACACTGAAAATGTGCAGGCCAATTGATTATTGACAGATTGTGCATGCATGTGGCCTATAGCACAAATGTGCAAGGCCTTCTTGCGATGAAATCCTGCTACTATTTTAAAATGTGCTGGCTGTTCACAAGACGATTGACAGGAAGCCAGTGTTTGTGGGTGGTAACATCCATTTCAGGGAGCGTCATGGAAAATGCAGGTTTGTCCAGGTGTTTGGAGGAAGGGTGTGTGATGTCAGCTCTGGCCATGATCAGCCTGATTATATAACAGCCACAGAGTAAGTCCTGGGCAACGCACAGACTGCACACACTAGAAAAATCATGTGATCAGCTTGTGAACTGATTCACAAGCGAATCCTCAACACAGCTATCAAGGATATAGTGAATCCTCAATACATTTGCAGGATTGCAAATGGCAGGATTTCATTCTGGCTGGGTGGCATACCTTATTGTTGGGCTTTGAAAATTAGCAGCCTTGCAATGAGGTCTTAATCAGGCCCATAGCGATAGGCTTCTCTCTACTGAAGAAGGCCGTTGTGGTGGTGGACATCTGTCAGATAACCTTTAAAGAAATGTTACCATTTTAATATACAAGAAAATATGAGTTTTGTAAGCACAACATAGTCCTTCAAAGGTACTTACCTAGCTTATTCTGAAGCTTCCGTTTAAAACTTTTTACTGTGATGAAATATTTGGTGTTTCAACTGGATAAGTCAAATAAGGTAGCCGACAGGCAACGCAGTAAGTCGACTTACTGCATTGCCTGTCGGCTGCCTTATTTGACTTATCCAGTTGATTCAATGATGAGTGCCGCAAATCATTGTGCTATATATATATATATATATATATATATATATATATATATATATATATATATATATATATATATATATATGTATATATAGATATATATATAGGAAAAGTGGATAGACCGCACTCTCACCCAAAGGGAGACAGCAATGGGGTGCCCAGCAAGGGTACATGCAACAGCATGCCCCTAATAATAATCCAAAAGAATCCACCCACAGCGGTGTGGATGCGGAGCACTCTCCGTAATCACAAATCAGCCTTGTGATTTAAAAGAAAAATAGGTTTTATTCCAACTGGGTCAACACAGTATATGGAAATCAGAAGTATATAAGCCCCGACGTTTCGGTCCCAACATGGACCTTTATCAAGGAGCCTACAATATACAAAATATATATAAGATACATAGATTGAGTACATGTCATGCTGAGTTAAAAGACATGCAGTAGTACGTGAAACAAGGTATAGTTACGTTTTTCAAATAAGCATCACATAGTCAGCGGCGCAGGAACAGCCTGGATACGGACAGGGTCAGCCAGCTGATCTGACTGCCCTCCGGTCCGGCTATTTATACCATATGATAGGGGCTATGAGCTGGGGAGCGCCACAGACACGAGAAAGCCGGAAGCGGCCGCTGCAACGCAGCTCTGGAACGCACAGTTTCCGGGTCTGGTCGGAGCTGTGCGTGATTGAAGGTTAATTAAGGTCTAAAGCACGGCAATTGTACAGTGCCAACGGGTTACTTGGTTAAATCTAATGTGCATAAACATAATATTGCACTCATCCCACTTATCCCCTTTATCCTGGTTAACACAGTTAATACGTTCCGGCTTTATACCACGTTTTTTTTAACGTATACACGGCTTTGCAAAACTTATTATGCTTATGCACATTAGATTTAACCAAGTAACCCATTGGCACTGTACAATTGCCGTGCTTTAGACCTTAATTAACCTTTAATCACGCACAGCTCCGGCCAGACCCGGAAACTGTGCTTTCCAGAGCTGCGTTGCAGCGGCCGCTTCCGGCCGACGTACTTCCGGTTTTACCGGAAGCACCACAGCGCTACACAGACTCGTGTCTTTGGCACTCCCCAGCTCATAGCCCCTATCATATGGTATAAATAGCCGGACCGGAGGGCAGTCAGATCAGCTTGCTGACCGTGTCCGTATCCAGGCTGTTCCTGCGCCGCTGACTATGTGATGCTTATTTGAAAAACTTAACTATACCTTGTTTCACGTACTACTGCATGTCTTTTAACTCAGCATGACATGTACTCAATGTATGTATCTTATATATCTTTTGTATATTGTAGGGTCCTTGATAAAGGTCCATGTTGGGACCGAAACGTTGGGGCTTATATACTTCTGATTTCCATATACTGTGTTGACCCAGTTGGAATAAAACCTATTTTTCTTTTAAATCACAAGGCTGATTTGTGATTACGGAGAGTGCTCCGCATCCACACCGCTGTGGGTGGATTCTTTTGGATTATATATATATATATATATACAGTGCTCGAAGTGGGCCGGTATGGTATACCGGCACTTCAAGCACTGAACTTTTTGTTTTCACTTTAGCATCAGCAGACAGCCCTTACGCGCCAGAGTCCCCCCCCCTTCCACGGCTGAGGATGGACAGCCTGCATCACCTCTCTTCCCCCCCACCCGGGAGCCCCTTTCAGCAGCTGAGGCGGATGGGTGACCAGAATCTCCTCCCTCCCCAAATGGTGGCTGCAATCAATGGGTAGCGCCTCTGCACCACACTCACCTCCGCAGGAGTGCAGCCCAGAACTGAACACAATATTCCAAGTGTGGTCTCACCACCTTTCCAGTTTATTTTAATCACTTTGTAGTGTTTCCACATCCTCTCCTGAGTTAATTTCCTTACCCAATTTTGTGTCATCCGCAAATATTGCGATTTTATTCACTATGTCACTTCCAATATCATTAATGAATATATTAAACAAGGTGTTTCCCAGTATTGAACCTTGCATGACTCCACTTTGGACCTTGAATGTATGCCACTCTGTGTCCCCGATTGTGCAACCAATTTTTAATCCAATTACAAATTGTATCTCCTTACCCTAAATTACCTTGTATCATTAATAACCTTTTATGAGGCACTGTGTCAAAATCTTTAGTGAAATCAAGCAGTATTACATCAACGGAGTGGCACTGCATTTCTCCTTGTGGGGAATGGAGGATGAAGGCTGTGCTGGGGGAACATAAAGTGGTCCATAGCTGGACCTGCGAGTGTCAGGAGGCATGCTGGAGTGAATGGAGTATGTGAACATCCATGAGAAGAGTATATTCGAGAGTATCTTACGGAGCTCCAGTGATATCAACATTACTCCATGCAGCTGGACCCTGATCATTAGGGCGGAGTGAAAAAACTGAAATTGAGAAATTCAAAATCGGCTAGTGTGTGAAAGTTGTGACTTGACCTGAATAAGAAACGTGCAAAAGCTTTTTGATCTGAGTCAACATCTTTTGTTCTGGCAAGAGGCCTGAAGTTTCACTTTTTGGGCGAAAATGACGAAAACTGTGAAGATGCTCCAATCTAGTTATAATTATGTCATGATGTTTAGAGTGGTTTATTAATATACTTTAGCATAGTAAAAGAGAGTACGAGCTTGTCCTAGTGCAAAGTGAATGACTTTGGTGGGAGAAAAAATCCCTAATAATTGACCCATTTTCATGGTTTCAATTGTGAATATGGTGTTTTCTCCGGAACGTGTTTTTATTTTATTTTATTAATTTTTGTGGGAGAGAATGCTCTGTAATTGATGTGATCAGGAAAAGAAACTTGGTGAAAAAAAAAAACCAGGGTAAATCTCTTTGTTTGCCTTTAATAGAATAGTGCACCTACAGTATGTGAATTCTAATGTCCAACAGAGGGCGGTATTCAATGAGCCTGATTCGCCATGTTTTTATGGCGAATTTGTGCTGTTTGGCGAATTTTTGACTAAAACGGTGAATCACCCTATTCAATGACCACATCGCTATCTTTTTATGGAGAAGTGGAATGTGAACTTTTAAAATAAAGTGTTTTGTTTTTTACATTTGGTGTCAAAAAATCAGGAATTTTATTCTGAGGAGGGGCATGCTATTTTTATTCATGTGCTGTAAGCACATGAATATATATTTAATTTAAAAAAATATATATATATTTTTTTTACACAGCAGCCAGCAGGGGGCGCCGGAGCCGAGCCGCTCATTAGATATTCATATATTCACTGCACCCGATCGTTACGATCGGGTGTAGTGAATATAGCGGTCCCCTGCTGGCACCCCCGGGGGGCAGCCTGTGCTGCCTGGCACCCGGGGAGCCCACCTCCCCCCCACAAACGTTCTGGGGCAGGCAGAGAGACTTCCATCTCTCTGCCTGCCACCGTCCTCAGGCTCCCTGCGGCGTTCGCCGCAGGAGCTCATATTCGCCGGTCAGGGGCAGCGAGCCCCTGACTCGTTGAATACCGGAGCCGGCGAGGCTCCGGAACGTGGCGAATGTGCAGCGAATCCTAAAAAGGATTCGCTGCACCTCGCAGGTATTCTCATTGAATACCGCCCAAACTCTTTACTGAATGCTCCAGTAATTTTAGTTACAATGCATTACACTCTGTTCTTTAGGTGCAGGATTTAAAACACTTCTGTTTATAATGTTAAGAGTTATTTAAAATGATACATTAAACAGTTTACACTGTTATGTGTAATACTTATTGTAACAGTTACTGTTTTTCAATAACAGACTGCAACAATTATTTCTTTTTAGCAAGATCTGACAATCAGACACTCTTATTGATAAGACACAATGGGGCAGATGTATGAAAATCGTTATGGGGGAGAAGGGGTATCAGCGCACGTTATGTGCACTGATGCCCCGTCTCCCCCATGTATGATGGAGCCAGCATGCGGTAAAGGACCTGATCGCAGTAAAAATTTGTTCTCAAAATGGGCAAAAAAAATGCTGCACTGCAGGGGGGGGGGGGGGGGCAGATGTAACATGTGCAGAGAGAGTTATTTTGTTTCTGTGCAGGGTAAATGTTGGCTGCTTTATTTTTACACTGCAATTTAGATTTCAGTTTCAACACAGTCCCCCCCAAATCTAACTCACTCTGCACATATTACATCTGCCCCCCCCCACCCCCTGCAGTGCAGCATTTTTTTGCCCATTTTGAGAACAAATTTTTACATGGGCGACAGGGGCGCTATGCACACTGGCTTCATCATACATGGGGGAGACGCGGCATCAGTGCACATAACGTGCGCTGATACCCCTTCTCCCCCATAACGATCTTTCATACATCTGCCCCATTGTTTCTTATCAATAAGAGTGTCTGGTTGTCAGATCTTGCTAATAAGAAATAACTTGTAGTCTGTTATTGAAAAACAGTAATGCTGTGTACACACGGGGGAGATATATTGCTCAGCCATATATTGCTGAGCAATATATGGCTGAGCAATATATTGCTCAGTTTCTCCTGTTCATTAGCGACCAGAGATGGTCGCTGATGAAAAAGAAACTGCCGGGGGGAGCCCGGCAGTGGTAATCAGCTGGTCGCAGGAGCATGTTCCTGCGACCAGCGATCACCACAGGGGCAAAACCGGGAGCGCGCACCCGGCGATATATCGCCGGTGCACACTCCCATTGCGGGCAATATGGTCGCTCAGCGACCATATTTCCCGCGATTTTGGACAAAACCGCCCCCGTGTGTACGCACCTTAACTGTTACAATAAGTATTACAAGTAACAGTGTAAACTGTTTAATGTATCATTTTAAATATCACTAAACATTAGATGTGTTTGTTTATTACATCATAATACACTTCAACGTATTTAATTGTTAATATTTATTTATTATTTATTTACAGGTTCTTATATAGCGCAGCAGATTCCGTTGCGCTTTACAATAGTAGACAGTGATATATTGGCTTATCTTTGGCATAACTATATGCCGTAATGCAGCCCTTTCATGTTCCCAGCATAGGGGATGCAAACTGTTTTTTAAACAAATAAACAGAAGTGTTTTAAATCCTGCAGCTAAAGAACAGAGTGTAATGCATTGTAACTGAACTTACTGGAGCATTCAGTAAAGAGTTTGTTGGACATTAGAATTCACATACTGTAGGTGCACTATTCTATTAAAGGCAAACTAAAGGTATTTACCCAGTTTTTTTTCAGCAAGTTTCTTTTCCTGATCACATCCATTACAGAGCATCCTCTCCCAAAAAAATAAATAAAAAAACACGTTCCGGAGAAAACACCATATTCACAATTGAAACCATGAAAATGGGTCGTTTATCAGGGATTTTTTCTCTCGCCAAAGTCAGTCACTTTGCACTAGGACAATCTTGTACTCTCTTTTACTAAGCTAAAGTATATTAATAAACCACTCTAAGACAGCATGACATAATTTTAACTAGATCGGAGCACCTGCATAGTTTTCGTCATTTTCACCAAAAAAGTGAAACTTCAGGCCTCTTGCCAGAACAGAAGATGTTGACTCAGATCAAAAAGCTTTTGCACGTTTCTTATTCAGGTCAAGTCACAACTTTCCCACACTAGCCGATTTTGAATTTCTCAATTTCAGTTTTTTCACTCCGCCCTACTGATCATGTTATTGTAGGTAAGGTGGTCAAGGTGCAGGGTGAGTTATCCAGACAAAACATTCCCCGATGGCTCTAAAAGAGTTTGGTCTGGGTTGTGTTCTCCTCGTCCCTCTGTAGTTGAAAGTCACTAACACTGACACATTTCAAGCCACTGTGGGCTCTTCTTCAAGGCCTCACTCTGCTAAGGTTTCACCTGGCACACTTTCCTGTTCCCAATTGTAGTCCATGTGGATTGTAAAGTAATAAAAGCTCCTAACAATGAAAGAAAATTAGAAAAATGGACATGCCCACCCAGTAAATGTCAACCTAGTGCATGTCAATAATGTATCTGTTTTGACATCTTGGTGTTGACATATTGACTGTCTACATAGACACTGTACCCCATTTAACAGCTTCCTATACAAAATTTAACATAGGACAAAAAGAAGAAAAAATGACCAAGAAACCACAATAAAACAAGACCACTTTTAATTCCAGGCTTCAATCTCAAAATGAACTCTTCTCTCCAACAACCATTTCAAACAAAATCCACCTAATACATCACCAATGCGTTCCTGCTGGTTTGTGGTCATACTTTTAACATGATGAGGTCACTGAAGCATGTAATTTTTGGACCAACAAGAATGTGTTAAGGTAATAGTCACATTTCACTGGCTTGTGGTGGGAATTAAAAAGACATCTGTTTTGGTATTTGAGGTGCAGATAATGGTGCAAATGGCAGCATGATAACATTTGTTTTGGAGTGTGACTTATGATGCATTCTACTGCAATTTATTCAGTGGCTTCCCATATGAAAGCACCAGAATTTAGACTAAGTGAAAACCCATTAATGTGACAATATACACTATCATAAGACAAAGGGGGGTTATTTTGGTTCATTCTTGATGTTTTGCGTCTGCACATATGCAGATGCATTTCTGCGCATGTGCAGATGTAGGGTGCAGGGGTGGTACCCTGTGAATGGATGTTTAAGTCAAACATCCATTTGCAGCCAGTGTGGTGAACCCATGCTCCGAGGGGGGGCGGGCGGCTCGGCATTCACCAGTCGGGGTCTGCTGGACTCGCAAGGCTACAAATTTGAATCAACCAGAATAACCCCCAGAGACACAAGTGAGAATGCTTTTTAGTAAAAGTGTTTTTTTTTTTTTTCAAGTGATTAGGTGCAATAAGAGCCATGTATGGGTGATACTTGAAATCAATAAAACATTTTTTTATAAATCTCCCCCTTGGTTTCTGTTGTCTTTCTATTTAACTATACAAAATAATCATCAAGCACAATTTCATATAATAATTCTCTGTACACTGTAATGATTCTCACACTAATGGAAATTTAGCAGGTGAGTGCACAAGGTTACAGTAAGGTTGAACACAGGTAATTAACTCATATTTGTTTATTGCATGATTTCCTTGTCAGTGCATGTGAGAAATCTTTCAGGACATGTCTGAAATCTCCAGATCTGGAGGTCAATCAATAAAATTTCATATGCTTTAAGGACTCATAAATGTTTTAACTCTTCTTGACTGGAATCTCCTCTCCCAAAGCAGTAATGCGTTTTTCATTGATATAATACTAAAGTAATGAAGAATTACGTATTCTTTGAAAATGTGATTGCATGCTTTTATTTAAAGAAGGACTATAAAAGAAATTTCAAAGTTAAATTACTTTAAAGTAGATCTCAGAGATCTTTTGTCTGAGACAGGAAAAATGTTCACATTACTTGATAAAGAGCTATTTTTTAAAAAATATATAGACTTATGAATGTCACATAACTGTGTCACCAAGCCGTATATTTTACTTAACCATATAAATTATTGTAGAAATACAACCTTTTTTTAGTTTAACCAAGATTTATCAAACAAATTTCACAGCAATAGTAAAATTAAAATGAGATTAGTTTGCATCTGAAAACTATACTCAGTACTGTATATACTGTAAATATTGCTGTAGAAAAATAATACAACTATCTTTCTTCTTCTTCAACAACGTCTTCTACTTCATCTTATTCTTATGATTATTATCATTATTATTATTATACTGCTTCTACTACTGCTACTTCTACTACTACTACTACTACTAGCGTAGAATTAATAGCCGATCGAAGATGTCCAAAATCCTTAGTAGCAGGCTAACCATGTAATGATTTTTCCAATGGACACCAATTATCACATGCTAAGAGAGGTGAGGGATTTACTCGCCGGCTGCGATGAATTCAGGCATATCCGGCCTGGAGCTGACATCACACACCAACATAACAGGCCTTGGCATGCCTGAATTTTTCCTCACACTTTCAGTGTTTTTTGGGAACGCCTAGCATTTTATTTAACACTTCCATTACATGGCTGGTTACCACCCACAAATGCCTACTTCCTGTCCTAGTGAATGGCTAGCAAAGGAAAAAGTAGCAAGATTTCACGGTGACATTGCTTATGTGTATCAATAATCAGCCATTGTGCAAATTCACACAGAACCGATCAGGTCTTAATTAGACCATGTATTACAGTATTAGTAAATGACACAGCATCACCAGTAGATGCATGTACTCTGTTACAAAAAGTGTGCCTACAAAATACACAAAGCGGGTGATTCAGGTTGGTTTGCAAAAGAAAACTCCTTCTTTAATGGACAAAACTAGGTGGGGCTGATGTAACATGTGCAGAGAGAGTTAGATTTGTGTGAGTTATTTTGTTTCTGTGCAGAGAAAATACTAGCTGCTTTATTTTTACACTGCAATTTAGATGTCAGTTTGAAAACACCCCACCCAAATGTAACTCTCTTTGCACCTGTTACATCAGCCCCACCTGCAGTGCACATGCTTTTATCCATTAAAGAGAGTATTTGTTTTTGCAAACCAACCTAAATTATGCCCAAAGTACATCCTAAAAATGGACTTTCTTAGGTTATCCAATCTTTCCTATTAGATATTAACAGGGCATGATTAAGGCTTCGAGCCGCCCTAGTCTAATACAGATGTGCCCTCCGCCTACAATGCTAAATGTTTCACTCATATTTAGCTAAAAAATCTGTAAAAGGCTCAGGCCATAGCTCCATTCTTATGGCCACTCACTGTCCAACAGTGCTGGAAATGGTGGGATGTATCAATCTCAGCCTTGGCGGCAGAGGATCTCCTCATCCCAGCATCCCTTCCTCAGTGATGTCGGCAAACCCAACAGGCACCACTGCTCCCACAGTTCTTGGGGCAGATCTCACAAGACCTTGCATGGTCCCCAACAACACCAGGAAGCTCTTTCATCCCAGCTCAATCTGTTGTGCCAGCACTGCACCACCAAGGACTCAGGGGTAGATTTATTAAGCTCGGTGAAGTGAAAAAGTGTCTGTTTTTTATCACTGGCCAGCTTTTTATCAGCTCCTACCTGTCACTTTTCAAACCAAGTCTGTAACTTCACAGTTAGGTTTGATTGGCCGGTGATAAAAACCAGACACTTTATCACTTCACCGAGATTAATAAATCTACCCCTAAGTGCCCCAGGCTGCAGCCTTATCAGCCTATACACTGCCCTGGATATCTACAATGAATAATAACATGTTTACTTAAACAACAGATTTGTACACCTTTACTAACAAGGTTTAATAACAATTATAATCACACATACTGTAACATACTTTACCTTCATTAAACATAGACTACCCTTCTCTATCTCCATAAAAAAATGACCTTTCTAACCAATAGTTATGTATAAAAGTAGGTGAATAAAAGAGCTACAGTAGCTGATGAATTCTTTGGTTTGCACATTATTGAGGTGTTAGATACATTTCGATTGATAAAGTAATTTTACAGCCGGGGAACCAAGTGTTGTCATTACACAAAGATGCTCATTTCAAAGTTCTACGTTTTTTTTCCCATTAGATGACATTGACTGTGTCACAATGTTTATGAATTTTCACAGTCAAAGTATAGGATGAAATCGTTACAAAGAATGAATCTTTACTATTTTCTCACATGATTGAATACAAGTCATAGAAGACATTGGCAGGTAAAGCTCTGCAATGATCTGTGCTGCAAATCATAAATAGTAAACTGGCTGAATAATTCATAAAAATTTTAGCAATCATAAATAATGCTTTCATACAAGCAATTCTTTGACTTTTTTCTTGCACCAGTTGACGCCTATAAGGAAATGTTTTTCCTAGAACTATGTAATAATGATGTTATAATAAACAGCTGCTGGTTGTCCAAACAATTTTAAAATAATTGAAAAGGTTAATGTAATACATTAAGTAACATCCATTTTTTTCTCCATAGAAAGTACATTGCATGATACATTTTTCCATTCCCATATAAAATGCAACTACTGTGCCAGCATTAGGTACTATTTAATTTATAGATAAAAAAAAAACCTCATTCAATTTAATTAATATAACAAAGTTAACTCTTGGGCTTTCTAGAAATATTTTGTTCCCTTTCTATTGGTAGATAAACTTTAAAAATATTTACAGTTTTTGTGACAATGGCTTTTATAATACCTAAAATACCTTATGGACATGGTTGCTGAATTCTCTTATGCTTTTTAAGGTGTATTCAGTTGTTTATTTCTTACAGTTTGCTGGGTAGCCTGCTGGTTTGCAATAACTTCCAGCTAAAGATGTATCCATCCTCCTATTTGCTACAGTAAGTATCTTATTTGTGAGAAAGATGGTGTGGCAAGTGTTTTTGCGACTATGGTGTGCACATGCGTGTTTCATAGGAATGAGTGGTCGTTGGAATGAAAAGCAGCATACCTGGTCACAGGTTGGCCTACTAAGTTGCACTTGCAGCTCAGCGCCACTTGTTTGTAAGTGTGTCTCCTTTGTAAAGCGCAACATAAGAAAGTGCTATACAAGAAACTGTTAATAAATAAGTGTGACTATGCCACAGGTAAAATGAGTGTGGACACCTCTATATACTGTATGATTGTAGTTTATATGTTTTAATCTTTGTGATTTGTCTTCAGTTTGTACAGTATTAATGTCCACAATTTCAAAGTGCATCGGAATATTCTAGATATATATAATTAAATATTAATAAATACTAGTAAATTGCTATTTTCATAATTTGGAAGTCTTCTATTATAAATAGAAGACTTCCAAATTATTTTGGACAGTAATACATACAGTAACTTTACAAGTGAGAAAGCTATACAATTGTAACTTGCGTGATTTCATATATGTGGATATGGGCATACTTTATATGCAGTATGCATTATTGTTTTCATAATATGTCAAAAATGCTTTTTGCAGACATATCTTAGATAGCAATGCATCACTCTTAATGTTATAAATGGAAAATGAGGTTATGCACAGTGTTGTTTATGACCTTGAATGTGTCATAATCTTTCCGGTAGCAAATGTGTTTTGTAGTAACTGTATTTTTTTAATTCTTACAATGACCATGTTAGCAGTGGAGAAACTATCAGAGACAATGGAGGTCGTGGCCTCTGTGCACCTTCCCCAAATAGGGCATTTGTGCACCCCAACCTTCTCCATTATCCCTCTTGTTTCCACCATGAGTCACAGGACCATGAGCTTGATTCGGGGCTCAATGTCCAGAGAAGATATGAAGAGCATTGAAGCAGCCAACAGGCAGCTTAGGGATGGGTGCACATGATGAGGTGCATGCCCTGACATACATAAAGATTAAGTGTACAGATGGAGCCATACTCATCTAGCTCTTTAATAGGTTTACGTGAGCCAGAGCTGTCCGCTTATTCCTATGCTAATCCCCTACTGTTTTGTTCTATGTATTGTATTGCAGCTGAGAACAATAGGCCTTGGCTCACCATGGCTATCCAGAGTAGGCAGACTGGGGAGGGCTCTGGGATGCATTTGTAATTCCAGCGGTCAGAATCCCGGCATTCAAAATCCAGATGCCGGAATCCCGACCGCCGAAATCCCGACACTTTCTCCCACTATGGGTGTCCACGACACCCATGGAGGGAGAATAAATGAGTGTGCCGAGCACAGCAAGGCACCAGCCCTGCTGCGTGGCGAGCCCAGTGAGCCCGCAAGGGGGGTGATCCACATCCCCCCCTTGTCGGGATTTAGGCGGTCGGGATTGCATCATTGGAGATTTTGAATCTCGGGATTCCGACCGCCTGGATTTTATATCAAACCCCTCCATCTATATGTATTTTAAAGTGTATGCATTAGTTCCTACTCTCATCAACCCTCATACACACATGGTAGGACCTGCTACACCTTTTATAGAGGTGATAGCAGTGTGAACATGAAGAATCATGCTGTATGAAGGACAGGATCTTGTTTAGCAACAGCCGGCTTGTAGGGGTGAAGGAGGGGGGGTGTCTAGGTGTATAACGGGAATTGTCTGGATGTTGTAGTATAAAAGCGGGGTTATGGGTGTTTTAGTGTATGAGGGGTGATCTATGGTTGTTGTTCTGTATGAGTGAGAAGGTGTATGGATACTTTCGTATATGAGGTGAGGGTGTATGTGTGTTGTAACATGTGAGAGTGGTGTCTTTGTGCTGTAGTGTATGGCAGCGGGTGTCTGAGTGCTGTAGTAAGGATGGTGGTGTGTTTGAGGGTTAGCGTCTGGTTGCTGCAGATATATTAGCAGTGTATTGGATGGTAGCTGCTTGGATTTTGACAGTGAATTAAGGGACAGTAGAATGTTTTGGAAGTAAATGAAGGGCCAGGGGGATTGCTTGAGTGCGGCAGGGGTGTTGGTTCTAGTGAATAAAGAGGGCAGTGTCTGGGCTGGGATTTATTGGTGAATGAGAGAAATGTGTTTGTTCTGCTATGGTCTGCTATGGTGTTAGTAATAAACATATGTTTATGTGTGTGTAGGTGGGGGATACCAACAACTATTTTACCTTGTGGTGCCTCTTATGAACTTACTGTATTCTACTGCTTGCTAGACAACAATGTGCTCCATCTGCATATAGAGAAGTTAAGCAGCCATCAAAATACCACAAAGCAGCACTGGTTTAGTTTTTCACCTTACTAATCATCTACTACTACACAATTTCTACAATTTTGCTATGAGACCATTTTTTTTGTGACTCCACAAATAACATGCAGTAGTCATTAATGGCTTGTAGTATTATTCTCTAGGCCTCATAGAAAAATCTCCCCCATTGTCATCCACAGGTTAAAAAAAAAATAACACATTGGCCCCTACTTAAAAAACAACAATATTGGTATAGATCAGCTCATTAGAAAATTTAGTTAAACAAGCATTTATGATGCAGTTACAAAAAAAAAAAAAAATATGAAAATGACATACACTGATACATTTGTAAGAAACCAGCAAGTCCTCCGAAACTTAATAGAATAACATTGTATCAAGGTGTCTTCTAAAATCCATAAAGTTAATTATTTTAGGACCACTTAGATGCAGCATATACAGAAATTTCAATTGAATGGCTGATACAGTATTTCATGAACATGTCCGTGCCCATGATGTAACGCTGTGTACCAATGTTAAATCTGTGAACAATATCATTATTTATTTATTTTTTTATTATTTATTAACAGTTTCTTATATAGCGCATACAAATTCCGCAGCGCTTTACAGAGCATAGTTATGAGCAAACACAAAACAAATTACATTACAAGACAGTTTAGGACAAGTTCATGGTTAATACGGATAGTTGCATCAGGGGACAGGACACTGAAGCAATTATCAGGGTGGCAGTGGTTTATATATTCTAAGAAAGGCACATGAGGAGAGCTGCCCGTGAGAGCTTACATTCTAAAGGGGAGGGTTAGACAGACAGGGGTAACACAGAAGGGGGAGAGGTGAGCATAAACAGGTTAGGATGAGAGATGGTCAGGTTTTATGCAGGAGGGTCGGAAGAGGTCAGCTTAGTGTTTGATATTTTAAGTCTAAAATAGCGCTGGGTCATCCAAGAGTAGACAGCAGAGAGACAGTTGGAGATATGAGTTAGGATGGAAGGAGAGCGATCAGGAAATAAGGGTAGATTTTAGTATTTTCGGCATAGTGGAAGTCGAGTGAACAAATAAGTTCACCCAGAGAAAACATGTAGAGATAGAGAAGAGGGCCAAGAATAAAATAATCAGGGACACCTACTCTCAATGGAACAGCAAGAGAGGTAAAGTCATTAGAGGTACAGCTGGGTATTTTCAAAACTGACAGTGCAAGTACAAGCATAAAGAGTGATATTCAAAAAGTTTTAGCAGATGGAGAAATGGTGATATATGATCCACAGACATATCACTTTGGCTGTGCAGCATAGGCAACTGTGGATATATCTGCATACCTTCCACCTCAACTACCCATACACTTTCTGCAGGGGACATCGGTTACTGATATTAAAACTGGGTGGGCACATGTAAATGCACACACTATTGTGACATTAGGCAGGACACATTGGCCTGACGATTGGTAAGTGTGTATGCACTTACAGAAGTGTCCATTTGTGTTGTTGCATGCTTTGAAACATGTATCTTTTGGGATAGCAGGAGCACGAATATGCTGGCAACCATTATCCAATCACTTTAGATGGGGAACCCATGGGTGCAATCTTTTGCTGCATGTCACACATCACAGTAATGTTATATCATGGCATGCAGTGAAGCCAGGGTACAAGGAGACACATCTGTACCTATCATCAGAAAGGACAGCAGATTGTCCTGACATCTATTACATCTTAATAATTATTAATACTTTTTTTAAGAATCTTAATATGGGTGAAAAAAACAGTTCCATAATTGTGCAGGGTTTCAGATTTTAATACTGTGGCTCTAGTTAGGCAGTTAAGCCATCAGCTGGTTTCACCGGCTACAGTCTGCCACATATATCTTCAGGCAAACAGCACTATAAGAGCAGTTATGAAGAAACTGTTACATGCTGGGTGTGGGACCCTGGAACTTCTCAGCATCTGTTGGCAAAAGCACTTCCTCCATATCTGGGTGGTAAAGACTGGTCCTGTTGTAGTGAAGTTGAGTGAAATAGCCATGATTGTCTGGGTTCCAGGTCACAGGGAAACGTTCTTGGACAGAAGTGGGTTGTGAGTGTTAGGATCCGCCTCCAGCGGATCTGTGTTATGCGCAGATTCACATATTCTGTGTGTAGTTTCATGTTCTCCCTGGATTCTGCTCCCTGGGTTTATCCCAGCCTGTGTGTGTGTGTTTACTCGCTGGTGGCATCCAGTGGTCAGCCTGGGCCATTGCAGCTCACTTTCAGTACTGTGTGTTCTGGACTCAGGTGTCTTGATTAGGCTCCTAGCCTGCAGTGCACACCTTTAGGCAATGTGTAATCAGCACCACATTGTGCTCTCTATATAAACCCTCTGGTTATTCAGTCCCATGCCGGTTATAGCTTTTGTACCTCAGGGTCTCAAGTGTTCCTGGTTCCCAGTCTTCCGTTATTCCTGGTTCCTGTTCCCTGTCATCCTGCATCCTGTCGTTGATTCCCAGCTGTGTCCTCCGTTCAGTCTCCTGTCCTCCCGGTGTCCGTGTGTCGTCCTTTATCCGTCTCCCGGTCCCTGCAGCTCCTGTTGGTCTTTGTGGGATCCCTTCTCCAGCGTGGTGCTTCCTTCGGCTGGTTCCCTGCCTTGTCCGCAGCATCTCAGCTCCAGCTAAGTTGATATCCCTCGGTGTTCAGATAAGTTGGGAGATTCCCCCTCTTTGTCTCCTTACTAATCATTTGCTTATTGTGTCAGCGTATAGTGTATTGTTACACCTGTCAGCAGTACTTATTGTGTCAGCATATAGTGTATTGTTACACCCGTCAGCAGTTCGTAGTGTGTCAGCATATCGTGTATTGATACACCCGTCAGCAGTTCTTAGTGTGTCAGCATACTGTGTATGGTTACACCTGTTAAGCATTAGCACAGCGGGTTCCTGTTTAGAGTGCTATCCACTGGCACCCCTCTCCGCAGGGCAGGGTGGTCCTCGCCTCTTTGTTTGTTAGATAGGTTTCCCCTTGTTCATCACTGGCCTTGGCGTGTGTGTTGTCCTTAACATAAGACCAGGTGGCATCGAGGTGGGAGCCTGACTAACGGGCTCCCACGAACACGGCTATTATTGGTGAAGCCTAGCACCCCGCACACACACGTCAACTCCATCTGAGTACAACGGAGTCAGGTTGGCGAGGCTGCCCTGGTCCTGTCACTATCTCCTTCCAGCCAGTGTCACGTGGTGTCTCGCCAGACAGCGTGGCACAGGAGATCCTAACATTATAACCGGCCATAACAGATAACTCTGGAGCTGAGTTCTGCCCTCTCAGTCCTGCAGTTTTCCTGTCTTGTCACAGTATCTGTTTTGTCACTGTCCTTGTCGAGCCACTTTTTGTTGTGTCATTGTTTGTTGTGTCTGGTCTGTAACCTTGCACGGCTATATCATGCAGGCCATGCAAGAAACTTTAGCGGCTCTAAATTTGGCATTTTCTGCCTTTAAACCTGGGCAGTTAGAGGTTTTGCAGCAGTCCTTACTGCAGTTGCAAAAACTCCTCACAGAAATTTTTCTGATCCTCCCAGAGGTCACAGGGGTTCATTCAGCCCCTAATGGGACCCTGCCTAAGGAGGTATTAGGCAGCAAGTCCTCAGACCCAGAGGTTCAGGTAATGCATAGAAGTGTTCTACGGCCGAAGCTCCCATTGGAGGAGCGTCAGCGGCGTAGAGACTTGAATCTATGCTTATACTGTGGAGATTCAGGCCACTTTGTGCAAACTTGTGTTTTGCGCAACTCCAGTGGTGGCAACAGGGTGTTTCCTCTGGCCAAGTCGGGGCAGGTTGTCAGATCTATGCCTGTCTACACTGTGGCAGAGGAGTGCTCTGAGTCTCCCAGTAAAAGCGCTCTGATTAATACGGTTGGTCCAAGTGCTGGGAGTCCCCATTTTGGGTTTAATAATCTGCAGAGGAGGTGCTCCCCGCATGATGGGATTTCTGTTCATATTAAGTCAGAGTTGCAAACCCTTAAGGGGAAAACCCAGGTGATTGACTCAGATGCCGGGGGCCCGCCGAGCCGGTCTGATGCCGGGGTTCCGAAGTGCGCAGCCCCGAGTGGGGTTCCGAAGTGCGCAGCCCCGAGTGGGGTTCCGAAGTGCGCAGCCCCGAGTGGGGTTCCGAAGTGCGCAGCCCCGAGTGGGGTTCCGAAGTGCGCAGCCCCGAGTGGGGTTCCGAAGTGCGCAGCCCCGAGTGGGGTTCCGAAGTGCGCAGCCCCGAGTGGGGTTCCAGTTGGTGTTGCCCCAGAAGGGGTTCAAGTTGGTGTTGCCCCAGAAGGGGTTCAAGTTGGTGTTGCCCCAGAAGGGGTTCAAGTTGGTGTTGCCCCAGAAGGGGTTCAAGTTGGTGTTGCCCCAGAAGGGGTTCAAGTTGGTGTTGCCCCAGAAGGGGTTCAAGTTGGTGTCGCCCCAGAGGGGGTTCAAGCTGGTGTCGCCCCAGAGGGGGTTCAAGCCGGTGTCGCCCCAGTGGGGGTTCAAGCCGGTGTCGCCCCAGTGGGGGTTCAAGCCGGTGTCGCCCCAGTGGGGGTTCAAGCCGGTGTCTCCCCAGAGGGGGTTCAAGCCTGTGTCTCCCCAGAGGGGGTTCAAGCCTGTGTCTCCCCAGAGGGGGTTCAAGCCTGTGTCGCCCCAGATGGGGACTCTGTCCATCTAGTCCCTAAGAGGGATTCTGATTGTCCTGTCTCTTAGCAGAGTTCCAGCCATGTCGGTAACATGGAGGGACCATCTGTTGGTCTTTTTGTTGCTGCCCAGCCAGAGTTTCACTATAGTGCTGCCCACTTAGAAGTACGTCACAGTGGTGATCAGCCAGAGACTCATCATAGTGCTGCCCAACCAGAAAGACCATCAGACTTGGAAGAGGTCATAACCTCTAAGGGGGTCCCTAAAGTCTCAGCCTCAAGGGCCATAATTCCAGCTATACAGACCAGTCAGTTAGCTGATAATGAAGTTACTGTTGATTCTTTCAACGATATCTCTACATCTATAGTTTTTGATGGGGACCTAACCCAATTTGTTGCGCTCACTAACCATTTTCTCACTATTTTGGAGTCCAGACCATTTTTAGGTATCACTTCAGATAATGTGGTGCTCTATTTAATTTACTGCTTCAGAGGTGAACCTTTCGAATGGGCATGCAAATTTTTTGAATCTGAGGATCCCATTCTTAAGAATCTCCCAGCATTCAGTGATGCTGTAGTGAAAAAATTTGGTCCCAATAAAAGTGGTTCAGATGCCTCTGGGCCGACCATCTTGTCTGCAGAGACTCCATCATGTTTAAGAGAGTCAATACAAAGGGCCCAGCCCATAGCTATTACCGCTGGATATGCTCAACTATCTTCTCCCTGCAGGAACTCTCCTAAGGTTTCATTTCCTATGGGAATGGAACCAATCTATGGTCTTTTCTCAGATTCTGAAACTGAGGAGATTCCGAATGTGCCTAGGCATTCAGGTGGGAAAGGGAAGAATCATCTGGTTGCTCGACCTATATTTTTTGAAGATTATTTTGAACCAGAGATCTCTTCCTTTCCTAGTGTCTCCAAGCAGGCACAGGGAAAAAAGAAGAGGTATAAAAAGAGGCGCTGACAGTTGCCTTGACCCTGCTTGTTTTTTGTCTAGTCTTGTTGTGTCCGAAGGCCACCTTTGAGAGGGGGGCACTGTTACAAGCTGCAGTCGCAGCTTGTTCCTGTTTGTTGGTTGATACCCCCATGCCAGGGTTTGGTATTCTCCATGTAGTGGAAAACCTGGTATTGGGGTCCCTTGACCCCTCTTCAAGGGGGGGTACTGTTAGGATCCGCCTCCAGCGGATCTGTGTTATGCGCAGATTCACATATTCTGTGTGTAGTTTCATGTTCTCTCTGGATTCTGCTCCCTGGGTTTATCCCAGCCTGTGTGTGTGTGTTTACTCGCTGGTGGCATCCAGTGGTCAGCCTGGGCCATTGCAGCTCACTTTCAGTACTGTGTGTTCTGGACTCAGGTGTCTTGATTAGGCTCCTAGCCTGCAGTGCACACCTTTAGGCAATGTGTAATCAGCACCACATTGTGCTCTCTATATAAACCCTCTGGTTATTCAGTCCCATGCCGGTTATAGCTTTTGTACCTCAGGGTCTCAAGTGTTCCTGGTTCCCAGTCTTCCGTTATTCCTGGTTCCTGTTCCCTGTCATCCTGCATCCTGTCGTTGATTCCCAGCTGTGTCCTCCGTTCAGTCTCCTGTCCTCCCGGTGTCCGTGTGTCGTCCTTTATCCGTCTCCCGGTCCCTGCAGCTCCTGTTGGTCTTTGTGGGATCCCTTCTCCAGCGTGGTGCTTCCTTCGGCTGGTTCCCTGCCTTGTCCGCAGCATCTCAGCTCCAGCTAAGTTGATATCCCTCGGTGTTCAGATAAGTTGGGAGATTCCCCCTCTTTGTCTCCTTACTAATCATTTGCTTATTGTGTCAGCGTATAGTGTATTGTTACACCTGTCAGCAGTACTTATTGTGTCAGCATATAGTGTATTGTTACACCCGTCAGCAGTTCGTAGTGTGTCAGCATATCGTGTATTGATACACCCGTCAGCAGTTCTTAGTGTGTCAGCATACTGTGTATGGTTACACCTGTTAAGCATTAGCACAGCGGGTTCCTGTTTAGAGTGCTATCCACTGGCACCCCTCTCCGCAGGGCAGGGTGGTCCTCGCCTCTTTGTTTGTTAGATAGGTTTCCCCTTGTTCATCACTGGCCTTGGCGTGTGTGTTGTCCTTAACATAAGACCAGGTGGCATCGAGGTGGGAGCCTGACTAACGGGCTCCCACGAACGCGGCTATTATTGGTGAAGCCTAGCACCCCGCACACACACGTCAACTCCATCTGAGTACAACGGAGTCAGGTTGGCGAGGCTGCCCTGGTCCTGTCACTATCTCCTTCCAGCCAGTGTCACGTGGTGTCTCGCCAGACAGCGTGGCACAGGAGATCCTAACAGTGAGGCGACACAGCAGTCTGAAAGTGCAGTGAACAGGTGACCACATTACATCCGTTAATGGGAATAAAGATTTTATTTGTGTCCATAACCTTCCCTGGCTCCATGGACCGGGCTCTTCTGGGTACTGCTCACTGAGCATAAATTCTTATCCTTCAAACTACAGCACCAATTCAGACTCTAGTGTTCAATCTCCAGTGCACATATGGTAGCTAGAGACCACTATTTTTAGTGTTTTACCTGGTACCTGAACTGAGTCAAGCATGTCCTGGTTACCAACAGCCCAATCTTTACATGACTAGGTTCAAGAGAAGTGGCAGGCCACGGAGACAGTCTGGGTCCCATATCAGCACCATCCCTGGATCCCATGGCAGTTATGCCGCTAATTCTATCATTTGTATTGAGAATTCATCCCATAGTTGATAGTAGTCCTCTTTTCCTGTAGCCTATATACATCAAGTCGTTTAATAGTTTAATCAAGCAATAACTGGAACGTTTAAATTCTACATAAGCATTGTCATCAAGTTAAAAAAACACACAAACCTTCTTACCTTAAATACCCATCTATAGGTGCCAATCCAGTACAGGGCCCCACCGCACATGCTCACACCAGGTCACATCATATGACGACATCACATGCCCAGATGCCATCAGGTTAGGTGTGCCATCTCTTACTATAGTGATATATCTAAACAGGAAGTAAATATATATCATAGTGGAATCAGAACACTGTAACATCATGTAAATACTATAAAAAAAACAACAGTAGGGGCCCGCGCTTCATATTGGAGCAAATGTTCTTATCCTTTAGTAGTAGTTTTAGTATTAAGCTTTCCTTCTTTGTTCATTCGGATATTTTGACCTCAGAAAAAAAAACAGAAAGAGATCTCATGGTGCAGAATCAGTGATAATGATATAATTATATATTTATGATGGTGAGATGCCCGTACCATATAGGGACCTCTTCTAGGCCAGAAATCCCACGTAGATCGGGGGTACACACTTATTAAACCAACTTGTCAATTCCTTCCACTTCCCTCAGAGATAAAAATATAGAGGAGGAGAACTCCTAGCGTACATTTTAATCAATGACACATACATAAACAAACATCACTCTTAAGAAAAAGCCTGGTATCTGGCCTTATAAAAAGGCTAAATTTGGAGCTTAGAGTGGGGTCAGATGTTGAGACCCGGGTAGACCTCCTCACATAGTCTCCACAAAGTAGTCCCAATGTCAGGTCCAGATAAGAGTCCCAGGTACCTCCAAACCACCAACGCGTTTCGACTTTAAAAGTCTTCCTCAGGGTGTGTGGCGATAACCTGCTGGTGTGCATATTTATACTGTTCTTAGGTCAGCCCCATCATTTCCTGTTCCTGTATGTGTGTGACCTAAATGTGCTGCTTGGACAGGTATAATACCTAATTCCCAGTTATATCCTAATGCTCCCCAGAATTCAAATACATTCAATGATTTAAATCTACAACAATTTTCACACACACAAAAAAACAGAAACTTATAAGCTCATCGGGATTCCAAAGACCGTAAGTCGTCATGCATTCCATGCCTTTGGAATGCATGATATTTCTGCCTCTTTTATTACTGTCTCCTCCTGCGCCTTGCAGCGGGTTGGTATTCATAAACAAACGTAGGTTTTTCTGGAATGATCTCTTTTAAAATGGGGTCTTCTTTTAGTAGATACCAATGTCTTTGGAAGATCTTTTCAACTTGTTTATATTCATTATTAAAGGTTGAAATGAATGGTAGTATTGTTTTTTTCATCTCGACTTCATTCTTATTTTTATATTTTAGAAGGTCTTCTTGTGGTATATCTTCAAATTCTTTAATTAGTCCATCCATTTTTAGGGGATCGTATCCTTTATTCACAAATTTCTTCTTTGTTTCCACTGCTTGTTCCCTAAAAGTATTTTTATCGGAACAGTTCCTTCTTAAACATTGTATCTGTCCTTTAGGCGTATTGGACAGCCATCTTGGATGGTGATGGCTATTTATACTTATATAAGAATTACTGTCCATAGGCTTACTGGCTTACTGTACTTTCTGGTTTCTGGTTTTCACATTAGTCCCATCAATATTAATGTATACAATTTACTTCATTTTTATCTTTATTAAAAGTTAGATTAATATTATAGGGATTGGTATTAAGAGTACTACTAAAAATATCTAGATCTATTTACATCATGTAAATACTGCACATTCTAGGAGCTGCAATCTGTACATATATGTACCCAACATATATTATTACAAGAACACAACAAAATGATATACAGAGCGTGGAAAGTGCTCGTACTAGATACGTCATAGAGTCCTTCTTATTTATAAAATGATAGTCAATTTCTTTGTTGTACATTTGGCCAAGTCAAAAGTTTCAGTGGTGCATGTAAATCAAGAACAAAAAATGCATGGGGCAAGATGGGGCAAGATGTCAAATGTGCAATTTTTTCCCCCAAAATTCGGTGCAAATTTTTAGACAAAGTCAGAAATCATTTGCGATTTCTAAGATAGTGTGTGACTTTTTTAGACATGTGATCTTTTTTTTTCATGACATGACATTAGTGTGCAATTTTTTTTAGTAATGGGAGAGTGCAGATTGTTTTATCTCATTAATAAAAAAAATGGCTTGAGGTCCCCCCTGCCCCAGCATAACCAGCCCAGGCTTATTAAGCCGGTTCTGGTTCCTCAAATATTTGAGGAAAAATAGTATTTAAGAAACCAACACTGGGGGATCCCCTGTATTTTGGAACCAGCAATGGGCTCCAACAGCCAGTTGTGTCATGCCACACCTAGGGGACACTTGTTATACAAGGTGCTCTGGCTGAACCATGACTACCATGGCTGGTCAGCCCTGGATGGGGTACCTGGGGGTGTGGGAACACCCCCAATAAAGGGGTCCACCCCTTAGGCTATACACTGTATACATATACGCTATGTATATGTATATGAAGGAGGTGTACACATATAGATATTTTTTTTTATATCTACATATCTATGTACTGATTATCTATCTATCTATCTATCTATCTATCTATCTATAGTATCATAATCTTCACTATCTACAGTATTTACCATAATATTCAATTTATACAGATTTCAGTACCCTTTTAATTCATGGTCAGATAATTTAGACAATCTGTTACACAAACTGGCATTAAAGAAAGCTTTCTCCATATGTCATGCATTAACAGAGCCATCTGCTAAGTAATAAACCCAGTTAAAACTATGGTTCACCAATTTGAGGTCATTTTTCTGTACACTTTGTAATCTACAAATCAGTTACTGTAGTATCCTTTCATGTAAATAAAAATAATTATAATGATATCATATAAATATAATATATAAATAGCCCAGTTATATATTTCTGAGCTGTTAAAAGCATCTTGTGCAGTTTATTTTTTTAAGCTAGTATTTAGTCATTGAGGTATCTTTAATTTATTTACTTCAATGTCTACTATTTAATATAAAGCTGTCAAAAGTATTATGATATTGTAAAAATAAAACATAGACAAATTCATCACTTGAGAAAAGTTACAGTAAGAAGTGATACAATAAATAATTCTTTAAAATAAATAATGAAAATAAAATGAGTGAAGCCAACAAATTATATCCAGATTACCACATTTACATATAGTGTGTGTTGTATACTAATATTAATAATGTAATTTGGTAGAGACTGTGGGGGTATTCAATCTAGGATCACGGCTGTCGACAGATGTGACCCTGGCCCGTTTGCATTTAGACCGACAGCTGAACGACAGGCGGGATTCAACATCCCACCTGCCGATCAGAACAAAGGGGGCGTGGCTGCAGAAAAAGCTGTGGATTGTCGATCAGCGGCCGGGATCGCGCTTCTAAAGTCGGGCTCGTTCTGACATGATCCCGCTTCAATGCTGTCGCTAAAGACAGCATTGAATAGGGAGTCGCTGCTAGTTCCCCCTTCGGAAATACTGTAGCAGTGGCACATTGAATACCCCCATGTGCATATGAAATATGAACAACACTATTAACTGTTTATGCCATAATCTTAACATGATTTAAATGTCAGTTATCAGAAAGTTAACATGTTTGTGAGGTTGACAGGTGAAAAGTCAACATTCACAATATTTACAGTAACATAAAGTGAACATTGGATATACAGGAGTGATCCCGTAACTTCACACCCTAACTACATGTAATGAAAACTGCTACTCTGCTAAGTCTTATAGGCCCTTATTCTGGTTGGTGCGTACTTTCCCGTATTCTTTAAGATGGCGTTTTTTAGCCATCTGCGCATGCGTGGGGAACGGTCTCCGTACTCGTTCTCACTAATACCGTACAGAAATGTGCACCGCAATCACTCGGGAAATATGGGCGTGTTATGGGCGTCATTCGGAATGACACAGGGGCGTAGTTTCAAAGTGGGCTAAACAGGGCGGAAACATGGGCGGACACGGGGGAGTGCACTTATTTTGCTGGGCGTGCATTCGGACAGCACGCCGAATGCACGCGAACAAAAAGGCAAGAAATATGCGGTGTCCATAAGCAAGTATTGCTTTGCGGACACCACTCGGTCATGCGCTAGGCAATCGGAACGCCTAATCAGGACGGACGCACCTCAACCAATGTCAGCTGAACACAATACAATCACCTCCTTTACTCATTACTTGTTAATTACACGCTTCTCACTGCTTCAATTGGAACCATTGCAGCTTAAAGGGAACATTACATGCTGCACTTGTCACACACTTTTACACTGCAAATAATGAACCCAACTTAATATAAATAATACAAATACACATGTCACTTCTACATGTAACAATTAAATCACACATTTGGGGGAAACAACAAAACATTTATTAAAGGAACTTACTTATAAAATAAATTTGAAATCATCACAAAATAAAAGGTAGCATACCAGCAATAAAAGTAAATAATATATAATAAATGTATTATAGACATACATAGCCACAGCAGAATCATTAGGAACACATCAGGTGGCTTCACAACAAAAGTATAGCACCAACACTTCAAGTACAGCACACAGTAATGCTAGCCGAAACAGGGCAACAGGGGAACCAAACATGACATTCGAAGCCAGGGCAAATGTGGGTACCCTCGGCACGGAATTGGACACAGGAAGCTGACACACACAGCTCAATGAAAGATTTGGGAAGACATAACGGTGGAGATTAATGTGGACACAAGTTCATTTGCGGGCACGTTTGCCCCTGGCAGGCTCCTTGCCACGTGCAGCAGCTCTTCCGCCACGGCCACGACCACGGTCAGATGGTGGGGCAGGTGAAGCTCATGCTGGGGAGGGGGTGGATCTTCTTCCCCCTCTGGCAGCAGGGAGTGCTGATGTTGGTAATGCACCAGAAACGGATGCTATCAGGACCCTATTGCTGTTAACTAGCTCCACCATAAGATCATTATGGCGGAGGAGGAGCTCATTTTGCCGCAGGGCTTGATCAGCCAGTACCTGCAGGCTAGCAGCAATAGATTGCTGGCTGCCACTCATAGCCTGCAGGCTCTCAGCTATACTCTGCTGGCTGCTGATCAAACCCTGCAACACCTCCTCGGTCCTACGCACCCGCTCTGATGCCGACTCTCCCTGCTGCTGAATATTCCCAAGCACATGCCCCCACGTGGACAATTCAGCCGCGGACATTGGCTTCTGCTGCACGGGCCTGCTACTGGGGCCAGGTGGCACAGACTCCTCAACCTCCTCAAGAGATGCTTGACCAAGCGGTGGGGATGCTGTTGAAAGATAACATTACAATTACAACACATTCCATGGCAAATTCAACACATCTACTTATGGCATGGCAAATAATTACCTTCAAGCACAGAAGCCATGACTTCCGCTGGGGACTCGCTGTCTATGGTGCTCACCCCCCGGATCTCCTCCACTGCAATGCAGCACTCTGCCATCTGTTCCAGGGGGGTGAGCTTCAGCTTTCCAGGCATGGGGCCAGCCCCAGAGGTGTGGCTGTGTTCCCACCGCTGGGTCAATTTCTTCTTGAGGTTCGCTTTGAAGTCGTGCCACCTGCAATCAAAGTTTACATATTAATACATGTCACTCCTCATGTTTGCTGTAGCACCCATTGCAATCTGCAACATAATACAACATGTGCCTCCTGACACCAAACTTACATTATATAAATTTTGATAACCAACCCTTAGTACATACACTTACACTCACCCTACAATAACTATCAATTCAATGACATGGCAAACATGTCTGTGCCTCCAAACATTGTGACCGGCCATTGAGCAACTACATCTAAGATATAATGTAAATATTACTGGACTTGTACTGTTTAAATGTAACACACATGAACTTGCCTCTTCTTAACGTGCTCCGTCTCACGAACTTGTGGAGCCACCGTATTAATCTCCGCCGTTATATCCTCCCAGATCTTCCATCTCCTTGTGTGTGTCAACTTATCCTGTGGACACTCAATCCAATCCCGTGCCCGGGGCACCAGAATGGCTAGCTCCTGGGCTTCGTATGCCATGTTCCTGCTGCTTGGTTCCTCTGTTGTCCTCTTTCGGCCACGCCCACGGCCACGGCCACCTGTCGCTGTACTCGAAGTGTTGGCCAGGCTACTCTGTTGGGAAGCCACCTGTTGTGTTCCCAATGATTCTGCTGATGCTGAAGATGGGCCTGCTGCCGATTGGCTTGATGTCAATGGCCCAGCTGGCTGCTGTTCTCCCACTGGCTGGTCTGGGTTGAGGGGGACATAGGTGGTGTTGGACTCCATGCGGGCTAACAGGTTCTGCAACTCCTGGTCTCCCTCTGAATCAGAGCCAGACATGTTAGAAACAACTGTGTGCCTTTGTAGCACAACTTTAAATACTTTTTGTGTAATAGGCGTAAATCAGCAACAACCTGCGTTCCGTGCGCCAGCGTCACGTACGGCAGCGTACGCCGTGGTGTGTGTGCGGCGCATAGGCCTCGCCCATAGTAGCTGTAACTCGCTTGTGCAAAACCTGGCGTCAGATCAAACTGTAATGTAGGTGACCTGTTTAAAGATTTGTTGCCAGGAACACCTGTAACGTTATGCAATCCTAAATGCTATCTGTCAATGTTCAGTAGCACTGTGTTAGTCTGGAGCTTGTCCATACAAATAAATTTCCCCAATGCATTTTCAAATCCGGGCCAGAAGTCATGCAATAGTGATCACTGATGTCATGCACAACACCTGTGCTAGGCCTATAAATAGTGCATAGCAGCTAGGTGATTTGTCTCCAGAGCTGTATTGGACCAGGTTGTAAGGTAAGCATTCTGCTGCTCCAGATTGTTGGTACAGCATTACAGAAACATGTTACCTGGCCACCATTTAACTGACAGATGTTAAACATGTGTGGCACCATATAATTGTGAACTACATGTCCCAGCGTTATTTGAATTGTTTTTATGTAGTTAATGACCAGTTGAGCAAACCTGTAATACTTACTTTGTGTTTACTTCTTACATGTTTTAACGACATTTGTCTTTAACAAGGTGTGTGGTGAGCTAAAAATATTGTGACTTCTTTATAGATTAATATGGATCTGTGGGACTACACTGGGCAGCCCCGCATTGTACGTATATTTGCATCAAATGTGTCAAATTATGGAACATCACCAATCTTTGCATAGGTCTATCCTTATTTATTCACTTTTTGTTGTAGCTAGCTGAAGCTGTGATGCAGTACATGGGTGAGAGGCTAAGGGCACTTGCGGCTTACCCCACTCGTCGCCCAAGGAGGCCAGGACGTGCTAGAATCTTCCGCACACGGGTGACACTCTTTGGGATGCCCGATGATGAGGTACTTACTAGGTACAGGTTACCCCCACATGTAATTCTAGATATACTCTCTTTAATTGAGAGTGATCTAGAACCTCTTCATGGGATCACGACAGCAATTCCGCCTCACACACAGCTGCTGGCGGTGTTGCATTTCTGCGCCTCAGGATCTTTCCAACAAGTAGTGGCAGTACTTGCTGGAATCTCTCAGCCGGCTTTCTGCCGAATCCTGAGGCGTGTGATGTCAGCCATGTATAGGCGCAAGGGGCACTTCGTGGCCATGTCTTTTGCCCAAGAAACCCTTCACGGAAGCCAGCAGACATTCCATCAAATTGCTGGCTTCCCTAATGTGATAGGGGCTGTGGATGGCACCCATGTACCATTTGTGCCTCCATCAAGAAGTGAGAAGATATATAGGAACCGAAAATTGTTCCACTCACTGAACGTGATGGTGGTATGTGGCCCATCCATGGAGATTCTCTCCTTCAACTCGAAGTTTCCTGGAAGTGCCCATGACTCGCATGTTATCCGACAAACCGGGATTTGGCAAAGACTCCAAGAGCTTGAAGGCCGTGATGCGTGGGTTCTGGGTGACTCAGGTTACCCATGTACGCCCTGGCTACTTACGCCGTACAGCTCCCCAGAACCAGGTCCACAGGAGGCATTCAATAGGGCGCATGTTGCCACCAGGCAAGTGGTGGAGCACTCAATTGGCCTGTTAAAGGGTCGATTTAGAGTGCTCCACCGCACTGGTGGTGACTTACAGTATGCGCCTGAAATGGTGTCGAGGATTGTGGGCCTGTGTGTTTTTTTCCACAACATAGCTGAGATACCCTTTGATGAGTGGGAGGTTCCATCTGAGCCGCAAGACCCGCCCATGCGCCCATCCCGCTCCCCAGAAAGCAGAAGAGGATACCAACTGCGGGACTCTGTGGCCCTGAAATACTTCAGGTACATTTCTGAATGTTGTCCAGACCAAACATGTTTTGGATCTATTATCCCCATCAAGGTTGACAATGACTTAAATTTTGTGTCCTCGGATTGAAACATTAGCAATAGCACTACGTATTGTGTTTGAGGTGTATTGGTTTAAGGCCAATATTGCACATATTGTCCATAGATTTGAAATCATATTTTATGTATTCATTTTTTTAGTTGACCTTATCATCCAAGTCTGGTGAGTACATTGAATTTCTTACTTTTTTTGCCATGTATGTGTGGGATGTGGATGTGAATATTTTTGGTTCAGATGTATTTTTGATGATCACATATAATATATGGGGCGAATTAATTTTTTTATTTATTCATTTTTTTCAGCGTTTTGGTTCTTAAATAAATTGTTAATTACAGTTCAAAGTTGTCCGTGTTTTTTTATAACATGCAAAAGTATATGTGTAACTTGTTTAAAATCTTTTAAATAAGCTAAATGTAAATAGTGTATATAGATGTATGTTAGGGTCACATGCTGTAAGGGTTAATGTGTGTAATGAATGTACTAGGAATGTGGGTCAGTATAGATTAGGATTTAATTGATTGAAATAGCTAACAATCACTTTTTAATGAGGTTGCCTAATTGCCTAAGTGGGTCATGTGATCGCTGTGTGTACTCAGTACAAAAGTGTTGTATTTTGCGTAAACACTCCGCATCGGTGCGTACGGACAGCTTCCCGTCCGTTTTAACGCGGTAAGACCGTGCTTACCCGGGAAGACCGTGCATAATCTGTATTTGTCCACCGCACACGCACGGTTTGTTTGTCGTCCGTACACACGCCCTGTTCTTAAAGAGTGAGTCCGTCCGAATGCAGAGGACACATGGGCGTTTCTACGGACGTTGCCCGTACGCCACCGCACAGCGTGGCGTGCGGACCGCACCGTAAGAATACGGGAAAGTACGCACCAACCAGAATAAGGGCCATAGTGCCACACACAATGATAAAGAAGGCAGTTAACATTAATAATTAGTATTTTTATATTAAACAGAGTTACTTTCCTTAATATTGGCCAAGGTTATTGGATTACCCACAATGTCCAAGTAACCTCATAATCGGGTGAGTCCCAATATTTTAAGGGTTTTTACTTTACTCTGCTGAGCCTGCTGAGGTAACCTTTGAAAAATATCCCAGGAATATTTCTGGACCTTAGCCAATAGTTTAAAATAACTAACATTATTTATTTATTTATTTATTAACAGTTTCTTATATAGCGCACACAAATTCTATATAGTATTTTTGAACATTCACATCAGTCCCTGCCCCAGCGGAGCTTACAATCTATATTCCCTACCACATGTACATGCACACACAGACATTCTACGGTTAATTTTGTTGGGAGCCAATTAGCCTACCAGTATAGTTTTTGATTGTGGGAGGAAACCGGGGTACCTGGAGTAAACCCTCGCAAGCACGGGGAGAATATACAAACTCTGCACAGTTGGGAATTGAACCCATGATCTCAGCGCTGTGAGGCAGTAATGCTAACCATTACACCATCTGTACTGCCCTAACATTATCTGAAGATGATGATAGATACTGAGGCTAATATCAGGAATTGTATTATAGAGCTTGGTAACTTCTGCATTTTAGGAGATCCTATAGAAACCTTTGAGGGATGTGTTTGCTATCAAAAATACAAACAGTTGCAACATATGTACTGTATTGTATCTGATATCTGCATTGTACCTTCATACATACATCAATGGGATTCTAAAAATGTGCAGATATTGTTTGATAAAAATACCCTTTATTTATGCCTCTTCTATTTGATACTGTATAAAGGTAATTGCATCACTCTGGTGGTCAGTTTAAATATATTGATGGCATCATTACAATGAAAATGTACATACATCACAAACTGTAAAACAGTACTAGTGTTGGGTTTTTAAAAGGAATTTACAGAACGAACAATGGGGCGGATGTATTAAGTCTTGAGAAGAGATAAACTGGAGATAAAGTGGAAATAAAATAAAAGCAGATAAAGCAATCAACTCCTGACTGTAAAATTCAAACACAGTTTATTGGCTGGTGCTTTATCTCCTTTCACTTTATGTCAACTTTATCTCTTCTCCAGGCTCAATACATCTGCCCCAATGGAAGATAGGAAGTTATGCAGTATAACATTGCTGTATCTGGATACTTTGTTTTCTTTTTTTCTGAAATATTAACAGTATAAAAATAACAGTATCTTTTTAAATAAGAAATAGGTTTTTGCTTACAGTTAGGTTCAAAATGGCCACTATATAATATAAATGATCTGTTTAGTGTTGCAGAAACCCGAAAACACCAAAACTTGGGCTTTGCAATTAAAAACAAAGCCCAAGTCATTCTACCAAGTTCAGATCTTAGAAAAAGGCAAAAATTAAATTTTCCACTTAATCATGATGAGGCCCTATTTCTCACTGGATAGCTAATGGAGAGGTTGTGGGCTATAGTTTTTCTTCAACATATGCCATTCGGATGCCATTATATTATGGAGAGAGAGAGAATTATGTAGTAGGTAGGTGGACTGAGTGGAAAGGTGACTGCAGGCATCTTTGTCAGTGTGTGTCAAACACAAGAGCTAGCAACTGCAATCCAAGCAGGATACTGTTTGTTTCTCAGACATATACAGTAGATGTGTCCTCATAAATTTTTGCTGCAGTCCTGTCAAACAGTCTCTATCGGTATGGCAGGTTGCATGAGACTCTTCTAACGTTGAGATTTTTTATTTTGCCAAAAATACATTTTATTCACAATACAATGTAGTAGGATGCATAATGAGACTGTACTCATTTATTCTCATTAGTTGTCTGTTATCAACTGAGTCTCAGACCTAATCTGTACGCAAAGTCCTACAATGTAGTATCCTATTTTTCTAGTACAAGCACTGTTCTGCTGTATATATAGATTCAGTCCAACAAATTATTAAAGTATCATATATAAAATGGCACTGCAGATTCCCCTTGTGCATCCTAGTCACATTAAATTATGACTAAGATGCATTTTCAGCAAAAAAAGATGCCCAATGTTAGCAGCGTGAATGGGACCAGGCATCTCACTCTCACCAGGCATCTTGCTTTACATGACATATTGAGGCTAGATGAGCTCTTTGCCTGACAACATCTCATCATCTCCATAATCGTTTCAAAACTATGGACCAGCAACTGTGCCAACACTCCACCCAACACTACCAAGATATACAGACCCAGTTTGGGACTCTTTCATCCATGTCATAGTGGAGTAACTCAGGACAGTGTGCTACCTAATCAGTACAATTCCTCCAGCAATATCTGTGGTAACTATTACGGACCCACGACAGGGTTACAAACTCTTTATCATCATATATAGCTACTGAATGTTAGGTGGCAGTATATGAATGGTTATTTGGAACATTTTATATAGCACTTTTTCTGAGATTTGGACAATTTTTCTAAATTGTTTGTTGTATTAGTGACTAAAATACATTTATTTCTTTGACATCTCTCGTTGGTTTACTATGGCCACTTTATTATGTTTTTATTTTTGATTCTGTGACTGTATTGGGGAAGCCTCCATCCACCATTTTACTTCTATGATGACGAGTAGTAGTTATATTAATTATAATGATGATTTAGACATGGAAAATGAAGAGGTTACTATGGAAGTGCATATTCTGACTACTTTTGTCAAAGCATCTGTTCCTTTTGTACAATCAAATTAAGTATAGGTAGGGGCATATAACAATTTAAGAACCACCTCATTGTTAAATCATTTGCAACGAGTTTAAATTGATGAGTTCAAAGTTATTTCTCAAAATCGGAAAAATCATATCTAAAAGTAACAATAAATCCATAATCAGTTACTATCAGCTGGGATTGATACCAGCACATGCAATCTTTACAACCAGTACCTTCACTATCAACCACCTCAGCGTTTGGAAATTGTTCTACAACTAATTTGAAATTCAAACTTAATAATAAGACCTGCTCTTTACATGATTCCAAAGAAAAATAATTGTATGCTAGTGCAGCTAGTGCTGCTTCGGTACTCTTTACCTAGATGGGCGCCAACGATTGAAATCGCGGGCGTCGGGGGTAAAAATCGCGGTCATCGCGGGTAAATCGGGATGCCCGCGATGACCGCGATTTTTCCATAGGGAACAATGTTAAAAAGGCTGATTGACCGCGATTTTACTGTTAAATGCCTCAATGGACCCGATTTGGCCATAGGAATCAATGTTAAATGGGCCACAGAGCCCAAATAGGCACAATTAACCCTTAAATGTCCCCCCCAAGCCCGAAGCGTGGCGAGCGCAGCGAGCCCCCTGAGGGGACGCAGATACCTTCACAGGTAGACGCGTCCCCTCGCGGGCTTCACAGGTGTCCGCGTCGCCACGGACACCTGTGAAGCCCGCGAGGGGACGCGTATAACTGTGAAGGTATCCGCGTGCGCTCGCCACGCTTCGGGCTCGGTGGCTCGCTGCGCTCGCCACACTATTCTATTCTCACTCCACGCCCTAGTGGATAGTAGGGCATGAAAAGGTCGTAGGACGCGTACCGCCGCCCCTCGCGGGCTCGCTGCGCTCGCCACGCTTCGGGTTGGCGTGGATCGTGGGGTGGCGTTAAAAATTTGGGGGGACATTTAAGGGTTAATTGTGGTTATTTGGGCTCTGTGGCCCATTTAACATTGATTCATATGGCCAAATCGGGTCCATTGAGGCATTTAACAGTAAAATCGTGTCCATCGGGCCTTTTAACATTGATTCCTATGGCAAATCGGGAGCATCGCGTCGCGAGCATCGCGGGTACATTTATGTACGGCCGCGACGCGACCGACACGATTTCCATGTTTAACATGGGTTTCAATGGGAAATCGCGGGCATCGCGTCGGTCGCGTCGCGGCCAGACATAAATGTACCCGCGATGCCCGCGACGGGCGCCCAACTAAGTAAAGAGTACCGCTGCTTCTGCTGCTGAAGTACTGGTCAAACTAAAGATTTACTGACTGTGACCACCTAGCACACAGTACCAGCTCATTTACATGCAGGCTACTCTCTGTATCATTGGCTTCACTAAGACAAATAGTGGTGTCAATATGTTGGAGATATCAGGAATGTGATAGCAAAATGGCTTACGTCACTTAATTTCTCAGGATTTGAAATTGTCAAATAACGGTACTTATGTATTATCTGGGCTCCCATGTTAAATGCACCCCATTTTTTCATACCCCTACTATCCAACTACACATGGAGTTGATGCGCCACCGCGCCCGAAACATGGCGAGGGGACGCAGTCTCATAAGAAAAATGGGAGCCCAGATATTACATATGTACCCAAATAACATATGTAACTATGTACAAACATTTCAACTAGGTACATTTCAAAACTATGTGCATGCAATAAACCTGGTGGTTCAGAATTTCTAAAAAAAAGAAAGCGAAGAGAAGCTGATATGGGAGATTAAGATAGATAATTCCACTAATGCTGGGTACACCCCAGAATGATTTGGCCTGAATTCCCCCAATTCCAATACAATTTCAACCGATTGTATGTAAATTGGGCATGTTTTGGCATGTTTTAGATCCGATTCCAATCCAATGCGTGTCTCTGCTGGTCATTTGGTAGTTTTGCAGATCTTAACTGCTGCAGTAAGGATTAAAAAATGACCCCTTCAACTGGGTGCAGTTCAGAATCGGATGCAGATGCTCTAGCAGATTGTGCGACCATGGAAGGTGCATACCACAACTGCAAATGGCCGAGACAATTTCAATGTTGTCGTTGCATGGAGCGGTGTACAGTTGATCAGGGGCATGGGGCAGCGGGCCGGGTTTCACCATAGGATGCATCCCCATGAAAACACTGGACATTCCCATGGAATTGCAGGCAAGACAAGGTGTGCTGAGGACAGGCGACTGATGTTACATGACGTCAGCCACCCACCCTGTTTATGTCCTGCTGCTTGCAAATATGTCAGTCTCCACTGATTTATATTTGCAAAGGCAGGGGAAATCATTTGATGATTGCTGACCATCGAATGATTTCTCCTGCAGCGGTTACGTGTTAGGGGATTTGTCTTTGTGACACATCCCCTCGCGTGGTTGGGAGGGGATATGGCGGTTTGGGGTGGCGATTTTGCGGGGTGGCTAGGCAAACCCTCTGGGACTCACTAAGCTGCAAGCTTCACAGTTGACTGAGTCAACCAGATTGTTCACAAATACAGAGGAAAGGGAAAGATAGGGACCCATCTAAAGAGGTTCACCTTGATTTGGTAGTCTGGCAAGCATTTCTGGCAAAAATATAGAACCTTTTTATCCCTTTGAGTGCCAACATCTGTGTGACCGATATTCAAAATATTGGCTAAAATGACAGCGTCGCTCACATTTGTTATATAAATTTTAATTAAAAATTGTTGTATAAAATAGATTGTATTTCCTATATAAGGTAAACATTACAGGTCATTATAATGAATAAAATTGTTTGCTTGCCAATTTTCACACGTTTTATGCCAATTTCATTTGGCACTTAAAGGATTAATAATATATGGTAATTATAACGTTTCTCCTAATATTTTTATTAATATACTTTTTGTTAATAATTTGTATATGCATTTTCTTTTATTTCTGCACACAACTATGTCACCTTAACTATATCTAACACTTCCTCTCACAAAATAGTTACAACTGTATCAGCAATAAGATTTACTGTATAATGATCCAAAGCAAATGGCTCATAGCAGAATTCAAAAGTGATTTCACACCACTGGTTTTCTCTTTATTATCCAAAAGGATCTCTGTTTATAAGGGTCTCTTATTCACTATTCTCTTATTATAGCACATATTGAGCTGTATACATGTGACTTGTCTAGTGCTTATTTGCATCAACATTTTGCCACCCTTGAGGCAAAACACAGAACACCTCTTCATAAAATCAGTCAGATGCAAGTCCACCATTCAACTTAAGATCCAGGTCACTGCATGTATCAGTTATCGGAAGTATAGATGTGTTTCATTTCAGCTTTGCTGTGTATAGAAGCTTGCTGAAGCGGGATCACAATGGGTGCACATCATTGAACTCAATGTGTGTCAGGCACATGCTCACACTGGTTCCATTGCAGTGCATGGCATAGAAGGCACATGTATATATATGCACGCACCCCTCTAAGTTGCATACACATTGCAGCAACAACTTAATCTGTATTTTGCAACATGTCTTCTATCTGATTAGTTTGTACAAATAATAAAATGAATAAATAGTTAATTATAAATGTATAAGTTATCAACTTGCTGGTATTGATACTCAAAGGGAACATCATGGCAGTGGTTAATGAGGATATTATCGCTGTTCGCTTTATTCCTGTTGAAGTACAATAAAATAATAATAATTATTATTTTTTATTCTAAAGAGGATTGCTCTTTTTTTCTTTTCACAAAACATTATGAGCAATTAAGCGTAAATCAAGGACTTTTTATTTTACACGGATATTTATTACATCATATCTGTGCTCATAGGCATGTGCAGCACATTTTATTAGGGGTGTGGGCCCTCAAAGGAGTGTGCCCAGCATCCCCTATTGGGCATGTCTACCACCACCAATTGGGTGTTTCTAACACCGCCAATCAGTCGTGTCTACCATCATCTATTGGCACTCGATGCAATATAAATGTCTCAGCCACATCATAATGTCCTGCCTATTTCAGTTTTAATCTTCTAATTACTTTGTGTGATAGTACATGCAAATAAAGTCAGAAACATATATGGATGACGCAGTTATGTAGTGATATGACAATGATCTTCTAGTACAATTACCAATGCAAAGCACACATGATTAATTATTTCAATTGAATACAGTTCTTAAAATCAAAAGTCTTTGATAAAAGGTATTGCTGGTATTAATAGCAGCAAGGAGGTGTTCATAAGGTTGGTTGGGCACAGCATTAGGGGGTGCCTGGGCAACCCTAAAACTCACTGTGTGCACACCTACTGTATGACTGTGCTGTTGTGCTGTACTTGATCTTTTGATTATGAGGAACAAGAATTTCATGCTTAAAACTTTATTGAAATGGTAATGATAAAATTAATGAAAGATTATATACAGTACATTACCCACAATATCATGGAAAAATAGATCACTTGGTTATTTGGTAATCATAGAGAGCCTCATAAGGAGCAAACTTTAAAAAGTAGCAATGGAGTAGCAATTTTTTTTAACAAACTGTGTTGCAATAAAAGGTGTACAATTGCATTTATTTATTTATTTATTTACTTACTTACTTACTTTCTTACTTATTTATTTACTTTCCATACAATTTTTTTTTTACTCTTTCCTGTCTGCATCTTTTTATCAAGATGAATATTGTTCCTGGATTTTTAATTTTTTGTCATTACTGAATCATTGAAATACCGAGCTAATCCTACAATGGTAAGTGGCCTATATGAGCAATGGCCCTTATTATGATCGCTTCGCTCGGACCCATGCATAGGCCAAAGCGAATGTTCCAAACCCCGCCTAGCGAATGTATTGCCGCCACCACCCATTTGGTGAACAGATGTTTTTTGTGAACATCCATTCGAATGCCTGTTGGAACCTCCCCCATCATTCAATGGTAGCTCATACATTCAAGCAAAGAATAGCAGGGATATGGGCGGCCAGCTGACAAGTCAGCTGTTTGCCCCCCCTCACACACGTCACGACCGCATTTCCATATGCACTCCCTGCATTTTCATGGGAACACCCATGAAATGCAGGGCGTGCACTTTTGTTAATGACCCTGATCAGGCCGCAACACCCTCTCCACCCTCTGCTCCGGACATCAGTGCACTGGCCGAATTCGAGTCTGAGCAAAGCGATCAGAAAAGGGGCCAATGTAAACTTGAAGTCAAGTCTATTATTATATGTCATCAAAATCATCTCCCTAAGAATTACATTTCACATACCATGTAAAGGATGACAAGGTTACATTTTGAAGTAAGTGCTAGGTAAAACTGTTTAAGATCAAAGCCATTTTTTTCCCTTCAGATCCTTTTCCTTTGGAATTTGACATTTTAAAAATGAAATTGAAGAAACACACTGTGTTAGTCATTAGATTTAAGGTTCATAAAAACTCACTAATGAGAAGAGGCAAAGCAAGAAATTAATAGCTAACTAATACGTTATACCTCATTTGGCATTTTATTCACATTAATTAGTTAAAAAAAATCATTAGCTGAAATATTCTCTCAATAGTTTAGCAAAATTTTCCTTCTGTTTATCTTTAAATCCTTAAACAGCCAAATAGTTGATGAGCAAAATGTAATCTCTGTGTATGTGTAAATTATACTGATTAAGAGAAAGTCATGATAAAAGTCAGAATACTACAATTTATTTTTTAATCTATTGTTTTATAGTCCTCTTGAGCTTACACATTAATGTTCTACATTACACCTTAATATAGATTTCATTGCCAAGAACATAGGGTCCTCAGTAACATAATAAATATCTGGTCATAAATGCAGTCTGCAAGAAAGAAACATTATTACAATTATGTAAACTTGCTGTTAAAAATGCTCATTAATTTTCATGGAATGAGAGAAAGTAACAACATCCTGTTTCAGTGCACTTATAAATTTACACTGCTACACTGACAATAGCCTCAAGTATGAACACAAAAAATACTGACTTATGTAGAAGACTCATGTGCTGTATTTCCTGATCTGCACTGATTTTTTTTTTTTTTACAAAAGCATTGTATTATTTGTATGATAAAGTTTAATAAACTTATTAGTACTAAAAGTATAAAAAAAAATGGCATTACAAATATAACATTTCAAGAGCATGTATTGTATTGTTTATTATTTCAGCTGTTCTTTTGCTAAATCATAAAACAGAATATATTTTTGTTAAATATTTATGCAACATCTTCTGTTTAATAGCAAGAAACGGGATGTTCCCTCCACCGGCACCCTTGTGAAACCAGAGTATGTCCCTACATATACAGGAACGGTCCTCTTTTCCAAATATTAGCAGACACATACAGGTAAATATAACCATACAGTCCTCCTGTCCAACTAGCATCTCCTCTTCTCCCAAATCGACTGCTTTATTTGATAGTGGAACACCAATTCTTTAAAACCACAGATCGTTTGACTCGATCCAGATAAAACCCCAAAATAAATGAAGAAAAAGGAATGGCTAATTACCGAATGGGATGCAGAATCTGAAATGAATCAGTTCTCATATGCGCTTGGAAACAAAGGATGATGGTCCGGAATCCGTCATCCAATGTGGGCTGCAAATCGGTAAACCAGTCCAAAACCAGTTCAGGGTTACACAAAACACCAAAAAGGACTGATTCATTTCAGATTCTCCATCCCATTTGGTAATTAGCCATTTCTTTTTCTGTGCTATCTCATCACACGCTTGTTTATATCAATAAAAGTGGTATTGCACCATATGCACTTTTTCTTCATTTATTTTGGGGTTTTATCTGGATCGAGTCAAATGATCTTTGGTTTTAAAGAATTGGTGTTCCACTATCAAATAAAGTAGTCAATTTGGGGGAAGAGGAGATGCTAGTTGGACAGGAGGAATGTATGTTTATATATACCTGTATATGTCTGAAGAGGACCGTTCCTGTATATCTAGGGATGTACTCTGATTTCACAAGGGTGCCGGTGGAGGGAACATCCCGTTTCTTGCTATTGTCTCTATTGTTTTGGGGGGGTTCAGGGTCACCCCTGTGGATATATCCACCATAGGCTGCCATGGCGCATAGAACCCTTTTCTTTGTTGTGTATATTCTGTTAAATCTGTTATATTTTCACTGCATCTTGTCGAGGATCTTGACCCTTTCAGTTTGAAATAAATGTATTACAGGTATATTCCATTTTTATTTGCAGTATATGTTTATTGTTTTTTTAAGAAATATCTAACCTTCAGAAGATAAGAGTTATGGTATAATGTCTTAGTTTAGTCTTCGCAGTGTAAGCCTGCTGATTGAACTCTTTGAACACATCGTTGTTTCTGCTGGTCCACCCTTTCTGGGATGTAGATCTCATAAATAAATTATTTTCCAACTTTTAAGCAGCAGCTACAGTAAGTATAATCTGCCACCCCTACTATCTCAACCCTAAATAATTATATTTGGTTCATGGCAAATAGGCAAAAGATCACCTATTACTTGCAAGACTGTCCCTATACATGTAAATTTGTTTGGGGTCCCTGGCTACTTGCTATGACTTGTGGTATACTACTACTGATGTTTCTGATTTGCCAACCTCAGGTCCTTTGCAGAGCAATATGTCTTAATGCTGCTGTAAGTTGCCCTTCTTACTATTATATCTGGTATATCCAATATTGTTTTTCCCCTGTACCCTTTTTGTCTCTTCACTCTCCTGAAAAAGTTTCTTTTGCTTAATTCCATGTAAATCTGAGCAATTTGTATCCATTTTATATTGATAATATAATTGTATTGTATAAGTTTTCTCTCTTTAAATAATAAAGCACAGTATCCAGAAAGCTCAGTGAATTGCTGCTGTATAAGTTACAGATGGTTAAACTGCATCCACAAGCATTCTTTATTTATTTTCAACACTCACACACACACTTAAATAATTATATATAAATATATTCTTGTAAACAATTCTTAATTGCACTTTCAATGAAGACAGATTACGTCCTTTGCAGTGCTATCAAGAAATTTAAGTTAAGATTTTTAGCAAACATCTTGAGGAAGCCCAGAGGGTGCTGAGAAACAATACCCAGTCACAAATAAACTTTGGGTGTTCAGAATAGGCATGCTCAATCAATTGTTTATAATAGCCAGGGAGAAAATGCAACATGTGGGGTTGAACAGGCACAAAACCTCAAAAAGAGTCAATGGTCTACTGCAGGCGAACTGTAGATCCTGGCAAAATGTGTTATTTGTAAATTATGTCATATCTAGGCATCTGAAAGTGTGCAGTCAGCCAGTAAGGGACCAATAGATCACATTCCCTCAGAGACCACCAAGCTGGCCAACTCGGAGTACACATTTTGGATTCAGTATTGAATCCCGGCGGTCGGATCCCGGCGTTCAGAATACCGACGCCTGAATCCCGACAGCCGAAATGCCGACAAGGGGGGGACATGGATCGCCCCCCCTTGCGGGCTCGCTGCTCTCGCCACGCAGCGGGCCCGGTGCCTCGCTACGCTCGGCACACTAATTTATTCTCCCTCCAGGGGTGTCGTGGACATCCCAGGAGGGAGAAAGTGTCGGCATTTCGGCGGTCGGGATTCCGGCGTCGGGATTCTGAACGCCGGGATCCCGACCGCCGGGATAGTAACTGCATCCCCACATTTTTGCCCTTAAAATTTTAAAAAAAGCACTAGAATTACCCAATGGGATGTTAAGATTGGCAAAAAAACAGTGTCAGAGGTGAGGAAAAGGATGGAATCCATGGGAGCCTCCACAATCTATTCCATCTAGCTAGGAAAGGATGAATGGTGGGGTGAGGTAAAATGGGTTCCCGGGATCTACTCAGAAGCAACAGGAGATTATTAGAGGCAGAATGTCCATAGATCTTGTTCAGTCCATTACTCAGCAAGCATGACCACATGTAGAAAAATGTGACAGATGGAGGCTTGAAAGTTTTTGAGAACTAAGGCACATCAGCATGAGTATAAATAGTTGAGATATCCATGAAGCAGGCACCAAAAAGGTTAAACACGGACAGAGTATACTAAGATTAGAGCTGTCACTATTCGATTTCTCCTATGTGGTAAATAGGCCACAATCATAACATAGAACAGCACAGTTCAGAAAACAGTCATGGAGGCATCATGAGGTGACAACTGTCCATAAAACTGGAACAGAAAATTGCAAATGGTGCAATCTACACAAGATACAACGTGGTGATAGTGCAAAACAAATAAAGCCTCCTCCAGAGTATAATAATGCAGGACTGGCTTTTATTTACAACATGCTGCTATCGCTAAGTATCTAAATGTTATTTCAGCTGGACTCCTCTTTTTGTACATTTTTTTGTCACTTTGCACTTTAAAACTAATATGCCATAAAAACTTTATTCTTAAGAAAATCTGATGTTGCTGGCTTTCAGTCCTGTCTCTCTCTCTCTCTCTCTCTCTCTCTCTCTCTCTCTCTCTCTCTATATATATATATATATATATATATATATATATATATATATATATATATATATATATATATATATATATACAAACTCCAAAAAAGAATGGCACTCCGGAGGCAAGAATGCAACATATAAAAAAACGTGTATTAGGTTTTCAAGCTTTCGGGGTTTGATCCCCTTCGTCAGGATACACTACAGCAAAGAAACACCACACAAGACAAACATAAATACCTGATACCTGCAGTCTCTCCGCCCTCCGCCGTCCATTGCACAGGGAGCACGCAATCACCGCCGGAAGTCGGGTTCTAGTGACGTCATCGCACTGGGAGTGTGCTGAGGCACCGTTGCTAAGCAACAGGTGCCGCTTGCGTTTCACTCAGCGTCCATATCGCCACCATCCACGCTTCCTGGTAGCGTCAGCAGTCCTGCAGACAGGCGGAGAGGGGGACAAGAGCACATAGTACATAATGAAAAACAAACAAAAAAGCAAACCAATGTGAGACATAATATATATAAAAAGAGGAGGGGAGAGAAACACAGAGAAAAAAATGCATACATAATAAAGTAACTAACATGTAACAAAGCAGTGATCAATGATAGACATACTGTACTCTAATCACGTAACAGCATTCCAGCATATTTTATCATTTAACCCGTTGGGGTAAATTGTATTTAATCTGAAGATCCAGCGTGATTCGGTGATAAGCAGGCGTTTAGCCCTATCGCCGCCACGCAATGATTCTTTAACATGATCTATGATAAAATATTTGAGTGAGGACAATGGATGTCCAGCACTCTTAAAATGGCGTGCCACAGGCTGATCTATAGATTTACCCAACAAGGATAGATCTATAGCAGACCTGTGTAACGCCATCCTAGTGCGGAAGGATTGGGTAGTCTGACCTACATAATAATGGCCACAAGGCCACATTAAAATGTAGACGACATACTCTGACCTGCATGTCAACACATGACGAATGTCATAGTGTTTATCCAGATGAGGATGCTTAAAGCTTTTACAGGGCACCAAGTACCTACATGTGGTGCAATTATGGCAGCTATAGCAGCCAGGAGGTTTGGTGTACACATTGGGTGCTCTAGGAGCATTCATACCCGTGATGTCTGCTCTCACCAGATGATCACGGAGGTTACGACCTCGTTTGAAAGCTGCCAGTGGGCGTATCGTTTTAAGCACAGGTAAATCTGGATCATTTTTTATAATGGGCCAGAGGGCCTTGGATGCGTATTGCAGAACCGGACTTGCCACAGAATATGTGCTGGTCCATGGGAGTATGTTTTTAGTGTTTTTGAGCCTGGTTTGAAGTAGATCAGTGCGAGCAGTGGAAAGGACTTGTTCTTTCTGCTTAAGTAATAACTCATAGTCATAACCTCTGGCACAAAATTTGCTCACCAGATGATCCAATCTCTCAGGTAACAGCAGCGGATCGCTGATTAACCTGGCCACTCTCAACATCTGAGACCGAGGAAGGCCTCGTTTGAGAGCAGGGGGGTGATGGCTGGAGGATAGCAGAAATGTGTTTCTGCCAACATCTTTATAATATACATCAGTTGTCAACTTGTTGTCAATAATTGACACAGCCACATCCAGGAATTGGGTGGTAACAGTATTAGAACCCGACTTCCGGCGGTGATTGCGTGCTCCCTGTGCAATGGACGGCGGAGGGCGGAGAGACTGCAGGTATCAGGTATTTATGTTTGTCTTGTGTGGTGTTTCTTTGCTGTAGTGTATCCTGACGAAGGGGATCAAACCCCGAAAGCTTGAAAACCTAATACACGTTTTTTATATGTTGTATTCTTGCCTCCGGAGTGCCATTCTTTTTTGGAGTTTGTGTATGAAATTTTCATTGGGCACCGGGGCCCGCTGCTTATTTGCTTTGTTATACATTGAGTGCCGGCAGATTTGGATTGTCTATATATATATATATATATATATATATATATATATATATAATGTTCAAGGTCCGGCACTCCTCACTAGCCCCTGCTGCACTGTGTACCTTGGCCTGGGTGCCCGCTGTTCACTGGCGGTGCCAGTGCTTGTAGATAGTATGGAAAGTATAACGTCACTCCAGGTGCTTTTTCAACAATGATTTACTGCTGGTCTACAGTGTTTTGGGCCGGAGCCCATCTTCAGGACATAAACAGTATTATACAGTTGCTAAAGATGTTATATAGCTTACCGAGTCCCTGCGTTTGCGTCGCCATTCCGCCTCCTCCTTGGCGTGCGGGTCCTCCTTCCGGGTTGTCATAACTGGAAGTGATGCGGCGCCCTCACCGGGGACCTCATGCGTACGCCTCACAGACTGTCTGCCAGTAGTTCATTCTGGCATCTGTAAACAAACAAATACATCATCAAAAAATATGATGGTTGGTCTCCGTGTTAAAATATATTGATATAGTGTCTCCTTATATCTGAAAAAATCTCTTTTACATGTGTGTTTAAATCTTTGTTAGTGATTGCTTTATTTATGTGCGATATGCGTTATTGTGGGTGTAGAGTAGCCAGGTTACCAATAGATGGTGCTCATGGTCCTTGTAGTAGCTTTTACATTACTGCACTCCTCTTCATAACTTAACCTATTGTTTAACCTAATTCTACGTGCTGTGCCATGTGGTTGGGTAATCTCTAATAAGTGTGGGTAATCGGGATGGATATATGCTTGTAAATATGTGTATGGTGAACAGATATGTATATGTTTCTTTTAATTGATGAAAAAATATTTTAAAAAAGACTAATCCACAAAAATATTTTTATAAAAAAATATTGTAAACTAATTGTTTTTTTGGCATGGCCTGTTAACAGGCATGAATATGCCTGTGTTCACCCATGCCCCTTATTATCTATAAATAATCACTGAATAATCACAATTCCAATATATATCCACCCATACTGCTCCTCTCTCCTATCAGAGTGGGTGGATAACAAATGTTTGAAATACAAACTACTCGTTTTTCACCTTAACCGTGAGTGCTGGTTTTTCTTTCCTTTCAAGGAGAAAAGTGCTGCTGTAAACTACTGTATGGACCTTGCACCACATTTATTACCATAACCTTGTGTGCCACCTTGCCTCAACATACATATATATATATATATATATATATATATACAGAGAGAGAGAGAGAGAGAGAGAGAGAGAGGTTTGAGCAGGCCCGGCACTCTCCACTGCTGCTCACTTGCCCTGGTGCCCTTCCACAAGATGATTTAGAAGAAAGAAAAAAGGCTGGCACTCCGGAGACTTGTAAACGTTCTGTATTCAAAGCAAACAACTAACTAACATTTCGGGGCTGGTCCCCCTTTGTCAAGGTGCGTGGAGATAACAAACAGAACATAACAAGTGCTTACCTTATAAAGGAGTGATTCAGAGAGCGTGTGCGCCGCTTGCCGTGCCCCCGCAGCCGGCTGGTCTAATTACCAGAAGTACTGCACAGGAAGTCTGGGAGGAAGATGTGTCTGTGGAATGCAAGCTATCTGGTAGTCATGGCTACCTGAAGATGTGTATTGTTCCCGGCAGCTGGTGCCTGGCTGCGGCGTACGCCGATCTTTGTTACATAAAAATTAGACATTAAAACACTTAAAACATTGCGGGTGATATATATATATATATATATATATATATATATATCAAGAGTTTTTTTGGGCAATGGAGCGCTGACACCTGCTGTCAATTAGTCCTTCTCAGGGCTATAAAGCTCTCCAGGTAGCAATAGAAATTAATGTAGCACTTGTCCTTTTAGTCTCGGACCGCTGCTCCCCACTGTGATAGAGTCCTATCCTAAGGCTCCTAGTAGATTCTGGAAAGAAAAAAGGGGGACAGGGGGGCGCCCAATAGTGCAATATCTTTTTATTTAAAAATGCAAACTTTTAAAACACACAGGATGTCACTCTAGTGTGCAGTACTCGTACCGAATGTTACGTCTGGAGTGGGCTGGTTACCACTAGATTTCAAACAAATAATTCCACTGGCAAGATCAGCATGCTCTACTGTCACCGCTACAGAGTGGTTGTAACTCACGGGACCTCTGCAAAAGCAGGACGGAGGTAGTTGCCGGCATCTCCGGCTGCTGCAGGATGGCGTTCGTTTGGCTGGTATCGTATGCTGGCTGTCAGGGGCTTTGGATCACGTCACGCTGGCCACGCCCCTACGCGTTTCATCAGAGACTTCATCAGTGGGGTGGCCAACGTGACGTACAGGGGTATTTTTATTGAGCGTTTGCTCCAATCGGCTGTCCAGCGTTAATATCAGTGCCGGTGCCGCCCATCATAGAGTGATTGTGCTAGAGAAGATATTGGAATTGTTGGATTGTTCCAACCACACTGTGCAAGTGTTACAATTTCAATCATAAAATACAAAGTAACAAAGAAGAATTCACATGAGTTCCGTACAATGAATAAAAATAAAAATAAAAATTAAATTAAATTAAAAATAAAAATAATAATAAAAATAAAAATAAAAATAAATATAAATAGTAAAAATAAAAATAATATGAAATAGTTCTAAAATTGTCACACAGGAATTTATCTCAGTGCTGCTGATTTGATATAGCTTTGTTTTTCAAGTATACTTAAGTCACTTGTGCCGTATAGTTACTATTTTTACTAGTGTCGGCGGCTTATGATAGTAAGTGCTAGATTGCACCAAAAAATTGGTTTACTCGTTTCTCTAAGTATCTATGATTTGCTGGCATATATATTAGATAATTCTCAACCAATCTTTTGTGAAAAACTGATGTAAGAGGCTGGTGGCATTTTTATTGTATATAGCGCTATTAGTATCAGGTATCTCATTACAGTGCCAATTATCTTATAGCTACCTGTGGCGGATAGTTCATTAATTAGAAAGAATACTAGTCCAGTGTTCATTGCTGCTTGTATTAGATTGCCGGACACATCGGTTTGTAATTATTAATAATTATTAATATTCATGGCACGTCAGTATTGTAATTAACGGTATTTTATAGCGCGCCTTAGCGCCAGTGAAGTTTTGTATATTGGGTACCCTCAAATGGGTTTTTTAGTGGTTGTTGGATGATTATTCATGTTATATCTCAAATATAAGGGATTTTTTAGGAGATGATTTAAGCAATAGTTTGGACATGGTTTGAAAGAGTGAATTAGTATATAATCGTTCAATGGATTATATTTAGAAACATGGGAGTGTTTCCAACTATATACTAAAACATGTTGGGTCTGGTATTAATGGTATTGCATATTTTAGTGCTGGTTTGATGTTTCCAGCTGTACATTAGATAGGTCTAAATTAGCGGCATATTTAAGTACTGGTAGGTGTTAGGGTCCTCTATAGTTCCCCAAATTACAGTGGGCGGCCAGTTAGAATAATTTTTTGGCCCTTTACCTGTCTTATTTCAGTATATAAATTGATTTTAGAAATTAGTTGGGTGACTGTGGGAGCTTTGTAACACAGTAAATAAAGAACAGAAGAAAAAAGGATATAAAGGATATAAACAGGACTATGCATCTTGTATAAACGGTGTAATTTCATAATTTTCATTTAGTCCATGGGGTAGAAGAGTGTTCAGGGTAATTATCCAGTATGTTTCTCGTTTGATGAGTTGTTTCTCGCGATCCCCGCCTCTCTTGTCTGCTGCAACATGTTCAAGACCTTTTATCTTCAGAAGGGTAGGATCGCTGTTATGGTGTTTCAGAAAATGTCTTGGTAGACTATGATTTGTTAATTTATTTTTTATATTTCTGCTGTGCTCCAGCATTCTTATTTTTAGAGGTCTTTTCGTTTTCCCTATGTATCTGAGTCCACAGGGACAGGTTGCCATGTAGACTACATATGTCGACATGCAATTTATGAGGCTCTTGATTTTAAATATTTTGCCATCTTTATCGGCAAAGTTTTTCGCTCCTTTTTCCATTTGTGGACAGATCTTACAATGTCCACATTGGAAGGAGCCTGTTATTCCACCAAACATTTGCGCTGGCCGACTGTCAGGGATTTTTTCCAGGCAGCTTTTTGATATGCGAGATTTAATATTTGATGCTCTCTTGAAAATGATGTCTGGAGTGTCTGCTAGATGGTCACTTAGTACTGGGTCCAATTGTAGAACGTGATAGTGCTTGTGTAGCATTTTCTTAATTTCTTTTTCTGCAGTGTTGTATTTTGTTATGAAAGGGCAAAACATCTTCTCTTGCTGTTCTCTGGTTTTGGTCTTATATTGGAGTAGTTCCTCTCGGTTACTGGCTCTTGCCTTCTCCTTAGCTTGTAATAGGAGGGTTTCTGGGTAGCCCTTCTCCTTGAAACGTTCCTCATAAACTTGTGATTGTTGTTCAAATATTTCAAGATTGGAACAGTTTCGTCTCAGTCTTGTATACTGGGATGAAGGGATGTTCTGCTTCCAACGTGGTAGGTGGCAGCTCATAAAATCGAGGTAGCTGTTACTGTCTACTTTTTTAAAAATGTTGATGTTTCTATCATTTTTGTTGTTTCAAAGTTTTCAGTGGAGATTCTCAAGTCCAAGAATTCAATTGTCACATCACTTATCGTGTGGGTGAACCCCAGATTGTATCCATTGATGTTGATAGTTCTCATAAATTGCGCAAATTCTTCCTATGTCCCATCCCACACGATAAGGATGTCATCTATGTACCTCTTAAACATCTTTAGCTTTTCTTTGAAAGGTCCAACTAGGATCTCTTTTTCCCAGTGACTCATATACAGGTTGGCTAGGCTTGGTGCGCAAATACTGCCCATTGCCGTCCCGCATCTCTGTATATAATACTCTTCCAAAAAGCAGAAATAGTTATATTTTAGTACATAGTTGAGACAGTCACATATAAATTGCACCTTGGTGGTGGTGATGTTTTCATCTTCCTCCAATTTTTCTTTTATCACATCAATTCCTTTGTTGTGTGGGATTGACGTGTATAATGATTGCACGTCCACTGTGCACCACTTGTATTGGGGTGACCATTCCAGATTGTTTAGTATCTGTAAGATTTGTGTGGTATCTTTTATGTGGGTTCCCAATAAGGGGACATATTTTTGTATGTAGCTATCCACAAATTCCGAAATTCGGGAACTCAGGGAGCCAATACCACTAATAATCGGACGTCCGGGAGGTGGGGTTGTATTCTTATGTATCTTGGGGATGTGGTAGAACGTGGCAATCCTCTGTGTTTTATTGTACAGGTATGTGAATTCGTCCATATTTATGCTTTTATTTGCCAATCCTTGTTTTAGAAGTGTTTCTAGTTCTACCAGAAATGTTGGTGTTGGATCTTTTGTCATTTTTTCATAAGAGATTTGGTCGCTTAGGAGTCTATTTGCTTCTCTTACATAATCTTCCCTGTCCATAATCACGACCCCACCCCCCTTGTCAGCACATTTGATGACAATGAAGATAATACCATTGTCATCAAATGTGCTGACAAGGGGGGTGGGGTCGTGATTATGGACAGGGAAGATTATGTAAGAGAAGCAAATAGACTCCTAAGCGACCAAATCTCTTATGAAAATATGACAAAAGATCCAACACCAACATTTCTGGTAGAACTAGAAACACTTCTAAAACAAGGATTGGCAAATAAAAGCATAAATATGGACGAATTCACATACCTGTACAATAAAACACAGAGGATTGCCACGTTCTACCACATCCCCAAGATACATAAGAATACAACCCCACCTCCCGGACATCCGATTATTAGTGGTATTGGCTCCCTGAGTTCCCGAATTTCGGAATTTGTGGATAGCTACATACAAAAATATGTCCCCCTATTGGGAACCCACATAAAAGATACCACACATATCTTACAGATACTAAACAATCTGAAATGGTCACCCCAATACAAGTGGTGCACAGTGGACGTGCAATCATTATACACGTCAATCCCACACAACAAAGGAATTGATGTGATAAAAGAAAAATAGGAGGAAGATGAAAACATCACCACCACCAAGGCGCAATTTATATGTGACTGTCTCAACTATGTACTAAAATATAACTATTTCTGCTTTTTGGAAGAGTATTATATACAGAGATGCGGGACGGCAATGGGCAGTATTTGCCCACCAAGCCTAGCCAACCTGTATATGAGTCACTGGGAAAAAGAGATCCTAGTTGGACCTTTCAAAGAAAAGCTAAAGATGTTTAAGAGGTACATAGATGACATCCTTATCGTGTGGGATGGGACAGAGGAAGAATTTGCGCAATTTATGAGAACTATCAACATCAATGGATACAATCTGGGGTTCACCCACACGATAAGTGATGTCACAATTGAATTCTTGGACTTGAGAATCTCCACTGAAAACTTTGAAACAACAAAAATGATAGAAACATCAACATTTTTTAAAAAGTAGACAGTAACAGCTACCTCGATTTTATGAGCTGTCACCTACCACGTTGGAAGCAGAACATCCCTTCATCCCAGTATACAAGACTGAGACGAAACTGTTCCAATCTTGAAATATTTGAACAACAATCACAAGTTTATGAGGAACGTTTCAAGGAGAAGGGCTACCCAGAAACCCTCCTATTACAAGCTAAGGAGAAGGCAAGAGCCAGTAACCGAGAGAAACTACTCAAATATAAGACCAAAACCAGAGAACAGCAAGAGAAGATGTTTTGCCCTTTCATAACAAAATACAACACTGCAGAAAAAGAAATTAAGAAAATGCTACACAAGCACTATCACGTTCTACAATTGGACCCAGTACTAAGTGACCATCTAGCAGACACTCCAGACATCATTTTCAAGAGAGCATCAAATATTAAATCTCGCATATCAAAAAGCTGCCTGTAAAAAAAACCCTGACAGACGGCCAGCGCAAATGTTTGGTGGAATAACAGGCTCCTTCCAATGTGGACATTGTAAGATCTGTCCACAAATGGAAAAAGGAGCGAAAAACTTCGCCGATAAAGATGGCAAAATATTTAAAATCAAGATCCTCATAAATTGCATGTCGACATATGTAGTCTACATGGCAACCTGTCCCTGTGGACTCAGATACATAGGGAAAACGAAAAGACCTCTAAAAATAAGAATGCTGGAGCACAGCAGAAATATAAAAAATAAATTAACAAATCATAGTCTACCAAGACATTTTCTGAAACACCATTACAGCGATCCTACCCTTCTGAAGATAAAAGGTCTTGAACATGTTGCAGCAGACAAGAGAGGCGGGGATCGCGAGAAACAACTCATCAAACGAGAAACATACTGGATAATTACCCTGAACACTCTTCTACCCCATGGACTAAATGAAAATTATGAAATTACACCGTTTATACAAGATGCATAGTCCTGTTTATATCCTTTATATCCTTTTTTCTTCTGTTCTTTATTTACTGTGTTACAAAGCTCCCACAGTCACCCAACTAATTTCTAAAATCAATTTATATACTGAAATAAGACAGGTAAAGGGCCAAAAAATTATTCTAACTGGCCGCCCACTGTAATTTGGGGAACTATAGAGGACCCTAACACCTACCAGTACTTAAATATGCCGCTAATTTAGACTTATCTAATGTACAGCTAGAAACATCAAACCAGCACTAAAATATGCCGCTAATACCAGACCCAACATGTTTTAGTATATAGTTGGAAACACTCCCATGTTTCTAAATATAATCCATTGAACGATTATATACTAATTCACTCTTTCAAACCATGTCCAAACTATTGCTTAAATCATCTCCTAAAAAATCCCTTATATTTGAGATATAACATGAATAATCATCCAACAACCACTAAAAAACCCATTTGAGGGTACCCAATATACAAAACTTCACTGGCGCTAAGGCGCGCTATAAAATACCGTTAATTACAATACAAACCGACGTGTCCGGCAATCTAATACAAGCAGCAATGAACACTGGACTAGTATTCTTTCTAATTAATGAACTATCCGCCACAGGTAGCTATAAGATAATTGGCACTGTGATGAGATACCTGATACTAATAGCGCTATATACAATAAAAATGCCACCAGCCTCTTACATCAGTTTTTCACAAAAGATTGGTTGAGAACTATCTAATATATATGCCAGCAAATCATAGATACTTAGAGAAACGAGTAAACCAATTTTTTGGTGCAATCTAGCACTTACTATCATAAGCCGCCGACACTAGTAAAAATAGTAACTATACGGCACAAGTGATTTAAGTATACTTGAAAAACAAAGCTATATCAAATCAGCAGCACTGAGATAAATTCCTGTGTGACAATTTTAGAACTATTTCATATTATTTTTATTTTTACTATTTATATTTATTTTTATTTTTATTTTTATTATTATTTTTATTTTTAATTTAATTTAATTTTTATTTTTATTTTTATTCATTGTACGGAACTCATGTGAATTCTTCTTTGTTACTTTGTATTTTATGATTGAAATTGTAACACTTGCACAGTGTGGTTGGAACAATCCAACAATTCCAATATCTTCTCTAGCACAATCACTCTATGATGGGCGGCACCGGCACTGATATTAACGCTGGACAGCCGATTGGAGCAAACGCTCAATAAAAATACCCCTGTACGTCACGTTGGCCACCCCACTGACGAAGTCTCTGATGAAACGCGTAGGGGCGTGGCCAGCGTGACGTGATCCAAAGCCCCTGACAGCCAGCATACGATACCAGCCAAACGAACGCCATCCTGCAGCAGCCGGAGATGCCGGCAACTACCTCCGTCCTGCTTTTGCAGAGGTCCCGTGAGTTACAACCACTCTGTAGCGGTGACAGTAGAGCATGCTGATCTTGCCAGTGGAATTATTTGTTTGAAATCTAGTGGTAACCAGCCCACTCCAGACGTAACATTCGGTACGAGTACTGCACACTAGAGTGACATCCTGTGTGTTTTAAAAGTTTGCATTTTTAAATAAAAAGATATTGCACTATTGGGCGCCCCCCTGTCCCCCTTTTTTCTTTCCAGAATATATATATATATATATATATATATATATATATATATATATATATCTCCATACAATACCCCGGCACTCTGCTCCCAGGTTCTGGGATATATATTGCCCCCGGTGCCTGATCCCTAGAGCTCGCACCACAACTATCCACTGCTTCACAAGAAGGCACTCAGGAGACTGTCAGCTTAGATGAACAAACGTGAAAACCACATCCTTAATTGTCTACGTTTCGTGGACCGAATCCACTTCCTCAGGACCAACACACTCACTCACTGTGTCACATATTTATACAAAACCATAAAGTGCATGAACTTACCCCCATGATGCTGTACCCCCGTGTGCGGTGCCCGCTCCGTCTGGCCATCCCGGGACTCCATCAACTTCCGGTCACATGTAGTCGCGTCATCCAGAAGTGATGCGATTCCGGCGGCACCATGGCAACCGCTGTCAATAGAAACAAAACATACACATATTAAACATTGCAGGCATTTTTGTACATCAGTGCATTGATAACCATATATTCGCACCAACCTATTGCTCTTATCTAGTGTACAGTGCATTAAACATATCCGTAGATATCATCTGGTAAAAAACCACAGTGTATCAATTTACCGTGTACCTCATAATATATAATCTTATTGTTGTGCGCTATTTATATACTAAAATCAACACCCAGGTGTGCGATCCTGTAAAAAATCTAATTAAAAAACACTCTATATGGATATAGTCCATTAACCACACAATATTTCATCTTAAAATTTGGATGCCTTCCAGGGACCCTGAAAGGTCATCTGTTAGTGCAAAGAATAAAAATACAAGACAACTACATATATACATCAATAAAGAACTTTTTAGCAGCACCTATCCTCTAAACTACTAAGCATTATCACTGACATGGTTAATGTTTGTAAACGTCAAAACAGATTTTATGTGACTTTTACAGTATTTAAATGGGTCTTATTGCCCTGTGGCATACCTATAGCCTCCAGCTCATATGTCTTTGGTCTGCACCCAGGACTAGTTCTACAGTATATTAACTAATTGGACTACTCTCATTCTGGTAAGCATCCCTGTTCATAGGAAATTGATCAGACTTAGAGATTCATTTAAACCCCGGGGCGCTACCGTGTCCAGCCGGTGAATCCCTCTGGCTTCCAATCGCAACAATTTCTTACCATGGTCCCCTCCTCTCATTAAGGGGGGTACATGGTCTATCATTCTGTACTTCAGTGATGCCATGGTATGTTTATTTTCTATATAATGGCGGGCCACCGGTTGGTCACTTTGTCCATTTTTTCATGCTGCCCTAATGGCCGACCGGTGTTGGGCCATCCTGGTTTTAAAGGCACATTCTATCTTGCCCACGTACACCAAGCCACATGGGCATGTGATGGTGTAGACAGTGAAGGTCGTGGAACATGTTAGGGGCCATCTGATCGAGATCTTTTTACCAGAATGGGGGTGATTGAAGTTATCCCCTGGTATCAGGTAGGAGCATGTTGTACATCCTGTACATTTAAAAAATGTTCTTTACTGGGTGAACTTAAAAAAACTGTGATATCTGTTTTCACCACCTGGTCCTTAATGTTCCTCCCACGTTTAAAACTGGGCATTAGTTCTTTTTTGTGGAAACATTTTAGGTCAGGATCAGTTTTGACCATGTTCCACAGATTTTTGGTATATTTAACCGTATTTTTGCTCCTCACTGTGTATTCCATCACAAACGGTATTTTGGAATTCTTGTTCCTCTCCTTCTTATTCTCCATGTTATTCTGCTTTTTAGAGAGGGCCTTCTTTTTGGCTTCCTGTACATGAAATTATTTTGTTTTTAGTTTCAAGGGCTTCAAATTAATTGTATTATATTTCTACCCACTAAAACATGTTCATGATTAATCAGTGGCGTAACTAGATACATGTGGGCCCCATAGCAAAAGTTTGTAAGGGCCCCTATTTATCACTTAATGCTGAAAAATGTATACAGCACATGATACTTTGACAGGCAAAGTGGGCCCCTCTCAGCTCTGGGCCCCATAGCAGCTGCACTCCATGCACCTATGGTAGTTACGCCCTTGTGATTAATGTAGTATTTCAAAAAATATTCTCAAGGTCATCACTGTTTTTTCTAATTTAATGTTGTCAAATACACAGTGAATTTTAAGATCTTAATTTGTATCTACAGAGGCTGTTTTAGGGAATTATGTTTCTGTTTTTAACATGAAAAATGTATTTCCATAATGTGCTTGTGTACTGAAAATACATAATTCCCTATACAGTTTTTTGCATATTGATAATATGCATCTATATATGCATGAAAAGGTGAAATGAGGACAAGGACAGGCAAATGTAGACATTATACAAAAAGAGCTTGTTTACTGTATATTCTAATGCAATGTAGAGATGTATCTTAGGAGATGCTTGAGTGCTAGTGCAATGATACACAGTGATAGTGAGCAATGTTTCTAAATCAAACTTGTATGCTAACTAGGGATGTGCACAGGCCACATTTAGGGGGAAATTTACTAAAGGAAATTTGTAAAAAATAGGTGTATTTGTATCCAGAAATACACTTATTTTTGACATTTACTATCCCGAAAATACGGCAATTCATATTCGTATTGATAGCACATAAATACGACTACGAATTGCCGTATTTTCGGGATAGTAAATGTCAAAAATAAGTATATTTCTGGATACAAATACACCTATTTTTTTTACAAATTTCCTTTAGTAAATTTCCCCCTTAGTGTTTTCTGAAACGTGTTTTGGGTGTGTATATCCGGCAGTGTTTTAGATCTGGATCTGTTCTAAAACATCACCCTTCAGTGTTTTGTGTTTCATGTTTTTTTTTGCTCTTACGCTATTATTAACCTCCATAACATTAATTCCCACTCATTTCCAGTCTATCCTGAATACATCACACCTCACAATGTTGTTTTTAGGCCAAAAGGTTGCATTGAGGTACATTAGCTAGATCACTATGCTAAGTGACAAACACATGGCCCATCTCGGAGTGGCACTGCAGCGGCAGACCGGATGGCTAGGACCCATTTTTTGACAGAATTGTATGCAGTGACAGTAGACATGTCAGCAATCATTGGCCGGTCCTTCAGTCTGGACCAGAAGTCCAAACTCACTCCTGCCTGCCCTGCATCACTGCCAGTGGGTTGGATAGGAAATTGACTAGAATGGGAGTGTCTTAGAAACTGTAGCGACTCAAGTTTCTGGAATGGTGCTACGGCTGCCTTTGAATGGGAGGACTCTCTACAAACACATTACCAAGTGGCGTAGGTTAGTGCTCTTTCAGCATGAAAACCTGTGTTCGATCACTGTTATTTTATTTTATTTTTTAATTGAAACATTTATGAAAGTTATAATTAATAAAACTAAGCACACTCTTTTTTTTCTCCATAAAGCCTTTTTGTGTGCCTCCATGCAGCAAGAACCATAGTATTTGTTAGTCAGTAGCCTTGGTGTAAAAGCATGCTAACATAGCATTGCTAAAGCTTAACCCTATGGATAAATTAAAATGAGCTTAAAGCTTAATTTCTCTGGTTACTGTGGTCCAATTGTCTCAGGACATATGGAAGAGAAGACATATATCTACCAGAGCATATGATCAAGTTTCAGAGTCCCCGGAAAGGGTAACTGCAAGCTTCAGAACCCATGGTGGGTCTGAATTAACGGTCCATTCTAGTCAAGGGGGAAAAAGGTGTCTAGTTTACACCCTGATATCTGGTTCTAGGTATCCTAGAGACTGGTACCTTAAGAAAGAGGAGACTCTTGGATTTCAGAGCAAACTAAGTAATAGTTTATATAACATCAGTAAGGGAAGTAGTTAGCAACTGTAGGTAGGGTCCCCTCCAATTGTCCACCTTGCACGTTACTACTGAGTACCACAAATAGGAAATACTGTATAAATAGTCTGAACACATTGTTTTGGTATCCAGGAACATTGGGCATTATTCTAATTCACTCTTTCTGACAAAATACTTTCTTAGATGGACAAAACCATGTGCACTGCAGGTGGGGCAGATGTTACTTGTGCAGAGAGAATTAGATTTGGGTGGGGTTTTACTTCAAAGTGAGATCTATATTGCAGTGTAAAAATAAAGCAGCCAGTATTTACCCTGCACAGAAACAAAATAACTCACCCAAATCTAATTCTCTCTGCACATTTTACATCTGCCCCCCTGCAGTGCACATGATTTTGTCCTTCTAAGAAGGATTTTGGGTACTTCTTTACTTTCACGGCGCCAGCATGGCGCCGCGCTACTTCCGGGTTACGCTCGCCACAAACTAAGTAAAACAAACGAAGTTAACGCCATGCCAACATGGATAGTTCATACCTCCACTATCCATGTTGGCATGGAGTTGATTTTAATTAGCGTGGCGAGCGTAGCGAGCCACCGAGTCCGCAGCGTGGGCGAGCAAAGCGAGCCCCGCAAGGGGACTCTGACCCGCGGCGCCATGCTGGCGCCGTGAAAGTAAAGAAGTACCGGATTTTGTCAGAAAGAGTGAACTAGAATAAGGCCCTTAGGGAGGAGCTTTTATGCCCCCCCATTATATTTATAGAGATATCACTTATAGCTTTAGCCATTACAGTACAATGCAATAAAAGCTATTCGTGCCCATGCAGACGCACAGAAAGCTTTATAGGGAGGCTGGATTCTTTGTGTGTACAGTATATACAGTAACTGACCTACTGTAAATGTGAATGAAATAAAAATAAGTTCCCTTTAATAATCAAATTCAGGCATACTGTGCTGTAATGTACAACATGCAGAGCGGCACGCTTATCCACTAGCCTACACACCTGATGAGAGCGGCCAAAGCTTCCACTCCGATTCATCCTAGCACCTTTTGACCAAACCAATGAAATGCATTTGCATCTGTGCCCATAGCAAGTTATAAAATAGTGTAATGATACGGACTTCCATGTAATTGTATTTATTATTGTCTATCTACAATACTGTAGCTTACTGAACAGTACAGTAGTAGCAAAGTGTTTCCTGCGCTACAGAGCTTTTTAATACTGTAGTCACTTCATGCACACGCTGCAGCACACATTTCACACGTGCATAGTGAAAATGTCAAAAAAGGACATCCGGTGGATGATCAATGGTATTGCACTCATCTGGCAACGCCACCGCCAATTGCCAAGCTGTTCAAATGTATTGCGACACCTTGCACCATGGGCCGCCATGGCGGGCTGGCAGTATAACGACCATAGGTATGCTGAATGAGTGGCGCTACATCTGTACCTCCTCACATATGGTGTCCAAATCCCAATGTGGGTGCAGTCTATCGCTTCCAGAATATTAGGGAATGTTGCGAGCCAATAGAATACCACCTTCAGGTCCTAACACTTGGACTCAGAAAATATGAATGTGATATATGTGCGCCACAGCTTCTTCAAGGCATATAACACCTGAGCAGTGGTGGCTCCAGGAGGTTTTTGCGGGTGCGCACAAGCATGTTCGCGGTGCGCACGTTCACGCAAGAGGGTATGCGCATTCTACTCATGGGGGGGGGGTGGTTGGAATCTACCTCTGGAGCTCTCTGCTAGCTGTCTGAGTCTCTCCCAGTCCTCATGGGTCACATGACCACATGTCTTTCCTGTCAGGAGTCACAACACCAGTCTCCATGTGTGACCTCCATGTGTGACCATGTGTGACCTCTTCTCATGTAGTGAGGAGTTCAGCAAGTAGAAGCTGCTACTGCTCATCATACAGAGGACTGAAAACTCCTCCCCCACTTGGGCTGCCAGTACAAGGAGCAATGACAACAATAGCTTTCCAGCAGGAAGCCATTCTGTGCACATTACCAGAGCTACATTGCTTCCATGGGCTACTGCCTGTGCAGCCCAGCAGAAGCAAATCCTCTGCAGTGAGCATGCCCAGACTTTTGTGAGTCACTCAGTGTAATGCAGCTAAAGGAAAGTATGCATTGCACCAGAGAGGTGCATGAAAGTTTTTTTTCTTTTTATAATATTTGAGCCTCTGTAAATAATATTTATTTAAACTATTATTTGTGTGTAGTTCTTTAATAGGAGTATTTCTGTACTTTAATGAATATTAAAGTTAATCAAAGTGTGTATTTTGCTCTGTACCTGTGTATGTGCATATGGGTACATCATTTGTTTACAGTTTATGCAAAAACATTGGTACAGAGAAATTACAATCTAGGTTACTTTATTCCATAGTTTAAGGTGATTTAATGTAGATTATCTGTATGTTGTGTTCTGCTTGCAAAGAGCAGTACCCAGGCAATTGCAGCCCCCCTTAAGTCTAAAGGCAGAAGTCGCCACTGCACCTTGAGAAAGTTGCTTGTGAAACACCAAGCGACCATGAGCTCACAGACTGAGTGGTGTCTGTGGCAAAGGAGTGGAGGGCACACATTCATTTTTGCAGCCCAGACACCACATAGTTGGCAGCCCCAAAAGGCTCCAAATAATTTCTCACCTGCTCATATAAGCTCAAGAGGTTTGTGTGGTTCAGTCTAAACATCCCCATCACTCTTGATCTGAGGAGTCTAGGTACACCCTCGATTGGTACCTACATGAAGCACAAAGTGGTCTGGGGACCTGGATCTAGTGCACAGCTTCTCCAAATGTGCCATATCACAAACACAGAGCTCAACTCCTAATTGCAGAAACTTCATTGCTCAAACCCTCAAAGGTGCCCTTGATTATGTTGGGGTGTATGTAGGGGTGTTTCTGATGATAGCAAGGACCACCTGTGTAAAATGTAACCATTTCCATTTTGTTCCTGTCTTTTCTTATCTCAACCTGGTCTGTTTAGTTGGTGCTTTTTAGTCAACTTTCAGTGGTGAATTCTGAATTTGCATCCTCATAAATTGGCGATTTGTATACTTTTAAATAGGAAAACATCTGGATGCGATATAAAGTGTGAATGCATTTTGACAGGTATTCATTTGCTAAATGACCAGGGGAAATGTGATATACAGTGCAATTCGCACCCTATTACATTGGCAATTTTTGCCAAAATGTGTCAACTTTTTTTTTTTTCTTACTACAAATCGCAAGAACTCCTCCTATTAATGTCACCCAAGATGTTTTTTTATTTTGGTCTTTTGCACGATCATAAGAATCTAGCAAGCCTGCGTATATCAATCCCATTGTAGTTCAAAAGGGGGTTAACTAATCAATACATTTAGAATTAGTAGGTGAAGGATTGAAAATCTCACCAGTGCATATCTTGCATGAAGTATGCACACTTGGATTGTATGCTCCACGGTGTATACCAAAATGTGAGCATATGGTATTTGTAAGCCCAGGTAATGGATTGAAAGCAGACCATTGCAACACTGAGGGGTATTGTCATTATTGAGCTAAGTCAGCAGTTGATAGTTGAAACATTAGGAAAGCCTGAGAGAGTATTGATAGAGGAGGATGCACAGGTAGGTATTTGGGTAACAGTCAATAGAGGCAATAGAGGGACAAAGAATCAGGCCAGCTCTGAGCTATCTGATCCAAACAGAATTGCTAGATTGGGCGAAGCTACTGTGGATGGTAGTTCAGAATTTGTTGAGCCCAGTGAGACTTATTGATCTCAAAATTAGAGTAGGTTGTGATTGGGAATGACCCAGCATCTTAGGTGCATGATGGGACCAACGACCAAGATAGTGATAGATGGGGTCTAGGTCAAAAACTAAGGCAAAGATATCCACATCTGCTGAAATTGCCACAGCAGCGTCCATCTGAAACGGGTAGAGGATGCAGCGGCATTAATCCTACAGGCATTATTAATTTAAGGACTTGCATACCGCTCACTTCCACTCCACTTGTAGGAACTGGGGATATTTTAAATTTTAACTGTGCCATTGCTTATGAATACATTTCTCATGCATATGTCTGAATCTCCAGATAACTACTTTTTTCCAGCCCTAAATACCATGCTCTTTTGTGTTGATGGGTGGGGGGATTTTTGAGAGGAGGGGGTACCCATAAATAAAAAGACTATTTAAAGGGTATGGAAGAGAAAAATGTTGGGATCCGCTGATCTAGGTGGTTTATTCAGCAAAGTGTTCATTTTTGTGGATGATACTAAACTGTGTAAGGTAAAAAACAATCATATCAGGTTGCTGCCTCTCTACAGATACACTTAATGGAAGATGAGGTTCAATAAAGATAAATGTAAAGTTTACTGTAGCATTTCGGGACTTGAAACTAGAGTCCATGTTGACCTAATGCACATTTACCTTTTTCATGTGTCAACCTTTTGACTGTCAACCAATAGTGGTTGACCTTTTTTTTTTTTTAATTCTTTATTTAAATAAGGAGATGACAATAAGCAAACATAGGACTATATGCAGTAAGTACATAATACAAGATAGGTCAGGTAATTGAAGTATCGATCTCCTAGTATATGGTAAATTTTACAAACCAAGAATGAACATAGTAAATACATAATACAAAATCAACAATAGGACAGAGAAAAAGGGAGTTGGGGGGGGGGATGGGGGGGTTCGGAAGAAGGGGGGGGGATAGCAGTGTGCAAGTTAGGGGGGATGTGGGCCATTATCGCGGGTTTGGTTGTCCAAGGAAGGAGTGGTTAGCAATTGGGGAGGTCCTGAAACCAATTGTAGCCATGGGTTCCATATCGTGTAGAATTTCTGGGGGCAGTCATGCAGATAGTAAGTAATCTTTTCCATATTAGCGACAAACCCTACGTAGTTGATTAGGGCAGGGATGGGGGGGGCGACCGGGACCTTCCAATTCTTGGCAATTAGGGATTTTGCCGCTGTCAAGACATGAGAGAGTAATTTGTTCGTTTTGGGGTCCAAATTGGGAAAGGGATGGGCTAGGAGTAGAGACCAGGGATCCAACGGCAATGCAACCCCGGAGAGGGAGGTTAGAATGTGTAGGACTTCACGCCAAAAGGGAGCAATCTGGGGGCATGACCACCAAATGTGGAGAAGAGTACCTCGTTGCCCACAGCCTCTCCAACAGACGGGGGAGGCAGAAGGGAACATTTTAGATAGTCTATCTGGGGTGTAGTACCATCTATAGTATAACTTATACGAGGTCTCCTTTAGTCTTGTGGAGATAGAACATTTTGCGATATTCTCTCTCACCTCTTCCCAGCAGGAATCATCTGGGGGGGGGCCCAAGTCCCCCTCCCAGTCTCTCTCGTGACGCAATGTCGCTTCAGATGTGGTCTCTATTAAGATGGTGTATATGGAGGAAATCATGCCTCTCTTCAAGGGGCTTTCTATACAAAGTCTCTCAAAGGGCAAGGGGTCCCTGCAAACCTCAAGTTGGGGAAGTGAGTTTAAAAAGTGGCGCACTTGAAAGAATTCAAAAAGGGGGGGGGAGAGAGGGCTAAACTTGCATTTTATTTCATCCAGGGAAACCCAAGAGTTGTTAGATCTGAGATCCGACACTCTGTGTACTCCAGCGGATTTCCAATGTTGGAAGTGGATAGGTGGAAGGCCTGGAGGAAAGTCAGGGTTGTCCCAAATAGGGGTGATGGGGGAATACGGTGAGGAGAGTTTATATTTAGAAAGAGCTTTGGACCACAGGGTGAGGTGAAACTTAATGGAGGAGAGGGGGAACGCCTTGGAGTTTTGCGAAGGCTTTGATAGACCCCATATAGAGGCTAGGCAGTGGAGCTTTAAATAGGACCTCTCAAGATCCAGCCAAGCTAGTTTACCTTGGGGGGCGAAAGAGGCCGAGATCTGACTCAGGTGTGCAGCTAGGAAATAGAGCTTAATATCTGGGAGCCCTCTGCCCCCACCAGATCTCGGGCGTCTGAGGACGTGGAATGCTAATCTAGGGGGTTTGTCTTTCCAGATGAATTTTTTCATGGAGGATTGGACGTCTTTAAGAGCTGAGTCGGGGACATTAATGGGGAGAGTTTGGAAGAGGTATAGAAGTTGCGGGAGTATACTCATTTTTACAGCAATAATCCTCCCCAGCCAGGAGATTATATGCGTCTTCCATTTATTGAGGTCTGATTTTATTTTGTGGAGAAGGTAAGGGAAGTTCTCTGAGTATAGGGAGTTATAGTTAGAGGTGATATATACTCCCAAGTATTTAATCTTAGTATCCTGCCAAGTAAGGTTATAGGTGGAGTGTAGAGAACGTTTTAAGCTGGCAGGGGCATGTAGTAACATTGCTTCGGATTTAGAGTAATTAATTTTATAACCTGTGTGGGGTTTTAGCATCAAACGGGTAGGCACAGGTGAGGATTTGGCACAGACTTAGACAGTGACATCACGGCTTGGGTCCAAAACAGGGCTTGCCTGAGTTTTATTGCAGCACTCAGAGCAAGAAACTAACAACAGCCTTTACACTTCAGGCAAAACAGAAAACAAAAACCTGCTCGTCTGAGCTCTAACTAAACAGAATAAACGTCCCTCTCTATACCAGGGCCACACTATGTGACACTGGACACACACAGCAGATATAGATCAAGTAATGCAGTACTTACAGCCTTGTCTCTCTCTAGCAGCAGCTTACTGCCTCCAACACCCAGGGAGAGAGAGAGAGCCCTATGGAGAGGGCTGACTCCTTTTTAAAGAATCAGGTGCTCTCCTGATTACCAGCCCAGGACAGAACACCCTTTGTAAGCCGGAGCTTACCACACAGATTGAAATAGCCTGCAGTCTATATGCCATAAGACAGGATTCTAGGGGAAAAGTACCTGCCGTCTATGACTTTCCCTGCCACTGTCTTACATACCCTCCCCCTCTGTTCGAACCTGTGGGGTCGGACACTGTCTGCCAACTGGCAGTATGTTCGGGATAGGACATCGGCATTACCCTGAAGCCTTCCTGCTCTGTGTTCCACTGTAAATTTGAAATTTTGCAAATTGAGAAACCATCTCATGACCCTTGCATTTCTCTCTTTGGCTTGGTACATCCATGTAAGTGGGGAGTGGTCAGTGATTAATCTAAAGGAGCGTCCTAAGAGATAGTACTTTAGGGATTCAAGGGCCCACTTGATTGCTAAGCACTCCCGCTCGACTATACTGTAGTTTCTCTCCGTAGGTGTGAGCTTCCTGCTCAAATATGTTACCGGGTGTTCCTCTCCACCAACTTCTTGGGAGAGGACAGCACCTAGTCCCACATCAGAAGCATCAGTCTGTACGACAAACTCTTTTTTAAAATCTGGAGTGATCAGGACTGGTTGATTACAAAGGGCCACTTTTAATTCTTGGAATGCCCTTTCAGCCTCTGGGTTCCAGCTGACCATAACTGCCCTACCTCCTTTGGTAAGATCGGTTAGGGGCGCTGCCATGGTTGCAAACTGGGGAATGAACCTACGGTAATACCCCAGAATTCCCAAAAAAGCCCTGACTTGTTTTTTTGTTGAAGGACGAGGCCAGTCTTGGATAGCCTCCACTTTATTTATTTGTGGCTTTATTATACCTCTCCCGATAACATAGCCCAGGTCTAACATTTTCTGGACCTCCCCAGATATGGCCTGTCTACGCGCTTCTGGTACTCTATAGGGTTTTAAGCGTACCCGAACTCCAGGTTCGGTGACAATGTCATGTTTTATGGCTGTGGTGCGCCCTGGAAGTTCTGAGAACACATCATAATTCCTTTGTACTAACTCTTTAGTTTCCTGCTTCTGGGATTTGGACAGGGTCTCTGACACCCGCACCTCTGGGCTATCACTAGAGGGGGCACTTACAGCTGTCAGAGTCTCTCTGTCTTTCCAGGGTTTAATTAAGTTCACATGGTACAACTGTTCTGGCTTCCGTTTACCTGGTTGATACACTTTATAATTTACACTTCCCCCTTTTTTATCTACCCGATACAGTAGATCCTGGTTAATGGCCATATTTGGGAACTCTTTGTCAGCATTGGGGTATTTGGGCTCACCATTTATGACTTTAGGATTTTCCCTAGCTCTTAATAAGGTGGGATCTCTAAGTGGAGCAGTCCCAAAATTATCACGTGACATCTCTAGCTCAGGCATGTCACACGCTTCTTCCTGCTCCTCAGCTTCACCTGCAAGAACAGCTAGGGGAAAACGGTCAGATTCAATAGTGGTCACCCCTACCGTTTGAACCTCAGTATCCTGATCAAAAGGCTCAGGACTAATCACAGGGCACACATTCTCATTATTAACAGCATTTCTAGTGCAGTGTACATTCTGTTTCCACAAGTCCCAGAACAATGGGAAGTCTCTTCCCAGGATCACACTATGCATCAGGGTCTCTACCACGCCCACTTCATGGGACACAGTTCCACAAGTACTCTTTAGCTGGACTAAAGCTGTGGGATACTCCTTGGTGTCCCCATGTATGCACAAGACCCCTATGTAACGTCCTGTGAGTGTCCGAGGGTCTACCAAGCTGGCATGGATGAGTGTAACTAAACTCCCAGAGTCCAGTAGAGCCCTCCCGGGATAACCATCCACCTTTACATGACATATTTGCTGTCCAGTTTCTGACACAGTCTCAGCAGAGAAAACAGAACGTGCATATAAAGAGCTTCGCCAGGTTGTATCACACTCCATTGGCTCAGAAGTAAGGGGGCAATTGGCAGCAATATGCCCAGGTCCATGACAACGCCAACACTGTATGCGGCCCCAGTCTTTTTTCGACCCAGGTTTGGACCCTACTGTCCCTTGGGAACGCCTCTCCACTGTTTGTTCCCCATCTAGGCCACCTCCCTTTACAACATTATTCACCCCTCTAGTAAACGGAACAGTCTTACCAGATGATCCGGCCGCTTTGCTGTTCTTGAGGGTGGAATGTCCAGGAGGCACTTCTTGGAGTAGATTTTCAGTAGCTCTGTACCTCTCAACCAAGTTGACAAGCCCCTCGGCATCATTAGGGTCGCCCTGACCGACCCAGCGCTGAACCTTTGGAGGTAAGGAACAACGATACTTGTCCAGCACGACTCTCTCCACGATCTGCGCTGGTGTAGACTCCTCTGGCTGTAGCCATTTCCTTACCAGGTGGACCAGGTCATACATTTGGGACCGCGCAGGTAACTGTTCAGAAAAAGTCCAGTTATGCACCTTCCGGGCACGCACACTCATGTTTACGCCTAAGCGAGCAAGGATCTCTCCCTTGAGTTTCGCGTAGTCGTTAGCATCCTGCTCACTCAGATCAAAATACGCCTTTTGTGGTTCTCCAGTTAGAAAAGGTGCTACCACACCTGCCCATTGATCCATGGGTAACTGTTCACGCTCTGCTACACGTTCAAACACCGCAAGAAAGGCCTCTACATCATCCGTGAGAGTCATCTTTTGCAGAGATTTCTGTACTGCAGCCCGTGTGGTTGGAAGCAAGGGTTGGGGTGTTTGCACACTCTGCGCCACACTCTTAGCCACATTCTGTATTTGCTCTTGTAATTGCAGATTAATTTGCTGCTGTTCCTTTAAGGCTAGTCTGTTGGATTCAAGCAGCAAAACATTGGTTTCAGCCTGGGCACGCATGGCCTCCTCATGCACCTTTTGCTGACATGCGTTTGCCTGCCGCTGCAGCTCATTTGCCTGCACCAAGTGTTTTAAAAGGTCCTCCATTTTAACAGTCTCCTGTTGCAGTGTTACAGCAGCCTTTAGCCAGGACATGCAAGTATCAGTGCACTCCAGACACTCACTTGTGGCTGGTTGCCTTTAGCAACAACTTCCAGCTTGCTGTAGCAAAAGTCCTATAGTTCGATGTATGTCTCTTTAAGTGAGATGCTTGCCCGCATTCTCCACCATATGTGGGGTTTTAGCATCAAACGGGTAGGCACAGGTGAGGATTTGGCACAGACTTAGACAGTGACATCACGGCTTGGGTCCAAAACAGGGCTTGCCTGAGTTTTATTGCAGCACTCAGAGCAAGAAACTAACAACAGCCTTTACACTTCAGGCAAAACAGAAAACAAAAACCTGCTCGTCTGAGCTCTAACTAAACAGAATAAACGTCCCTCTCTATACCAGGGCCACACTATGTGACACTGGACACACACAGCAGATATAGATCAAGTAATGCAGTACTTACAGCCTTGTCTCTCTCTAGCAGCAGCTTACTGCCTCCAACACCCAGGGAGAGAGAGAGAGCCCTATGGAGAGGGCTGACTCCTTTTTAAAGAATCAGGTGCTCTCCTGATTACCAGCCCAGGACAGAACACCCTTTGTAAGCCGGAGCTTACCACACAGATTGAAATAGCCTGCAGTCTATATGCCATAAGACAGGATTCTAGGGGAAAAGTACCTGCCGTCTATGACTTTCCCTGCCACTGTCTTACACCTGATAGATTACCGTATTCAGCTATAATTTCGTAGAGGGCTGGGAGAGAGTGCTGGGGATCAGAAAGAGTTAATAATACGTCGTCCGCAAAGAGTGAGATTTTATAGTTATGAGGGCCAACAGGGACGCCACTAATTTTATCTGAGGACCTAATAAGGGCAGCTAGTGGTTCGATAACCAGAGCAAAAATTAAGGGTGAAAGGGGGCATCCTTGACGGGTGCCGTTTCATAGGGGAAATGAAGGTGATAAAATACCGTTGGTCATAACTCTGGCTATAGGGGCAGAATATAGGGCTGACACCCCCGTCAGGAATTCCTCAGTTAAGCCGAAGGCTCGAAGTGTGTGGAAGAGGAAGGGCCAGGAGATGCGGTCAAAAGCCTTCTCGGCATCTAGTGCTAATATGATAGAGGGAGTTTGCCTGTTGTTAAGGATTTGAATAAGGTCGATGGTCCGTCTGGTGTTGTCCCTAGCCTGACGGCCTGGGACAAAACCAACTTGATCATAATGAATCAGACCTGGGAGAACACCGTTAAGACGTGTGGCGAGGATCTTAGCATATATTTTTATATCTAGGTTGAGAAGAGAAATCGGCCTGTAACTTGCACAACTGCGGGGATCTTTACCAGGTTTGTGGATTACTATGATTTTGGCTTCCAGCATTGTACTGGGGAAGGGGGTGCCATGCAAAACTGCATTGAATAGGCGTTTTAGGTGAGGGGTCAATATATGTGCGAATTTTTTATAGTAGGCAGCGGTAAAGCCGTCAGGGCCGGGTGCTTTGGAGGTTTTCAGCCCTTTAAGAACAGTGGCGATCTCCTCCTCCGAGATGTCTCTATTTAGGTTCGCTGCTGATTGGGCTGACAATTTGGGGAGATTAGTACGCTGGAGGAAGTCGGCTATCTGGGCATCAGGTGGGGCAAGTCTCTCTGATTCATTTGTCAGGTTATAAAGTGAGGAGTAAAAATCCTGAAATTCGCGACTTATTCTTTCTGGGTTGTATGAGGGAGTACCGGATTTAGAATTAATGGCCATTATATTGTTTTGGGTGTTCTTAGCTCAGAGTCTAGACGCAAGGAGTTGGTCTGCCTTGTCTCCTTTTTCGTAGAAGGTTTGGTTAAGCTTTTTCAAAGTATTTGCAGTCCGCTCAGAGAGGGCTAGGGCTATGTCTGATTTGGCTTTCTGTAGGAGTTCTAGATTGGCTTGAGTGGGGGATAGTTTGTGTTGGCGTTCACATTGCTGTAATTTTATTGAGAGTAAGAGAAAGTTAGAGTCTCGAGCCTTTTTAAGCCTGGAGGCAAGGCTGATCAGATGACCTCGGATGACAGCTTTGTGGGCCTCCCATAGTGTGGTTGGTGAAGTGTCGGGAATATCATTAAGAAGGAAATAGTCTGATAAGTGGGATTTAATCAGGTTGAAGTGGTCCGGAGAATGTAATAGAGAGTCGTTTAGTCGCCAAGAAGCAGGAGGGGGGCGGGGGGTGAGGGAGTTGAGGACTACATGGATCGGGCAATGATCTGTCCAGACCATAGGTTCTATATTAACCGAATTGAGTTGGTGTGTCAGCACCTTACTGATCAGGATCATATCGATCCTGGAGTAGGACTTGTTGACGTTGGAGTAAAACGTATAATCTCTCGTTAGGGGTTCTAACAATCTAAAAGTATCGAGTAAAAGGTGTTTTCGCATAATATCCAACAGGGTTGCGGAGGCCGGGGAAAGTGTTCTAGGGGTAGAGTGTGCTAAGGGGGCTGAACGATCTAATGTAGGGTCCAAGACCTCGTTAAAGTCGCCTGCAACTATTACTTCTCCCTTAATGTACTGAGACAAGAGGGAGTCTAGTTTTTTAAAAAAGTTTGATTGGTTTTGGTTCGGGGCATATACATTTACTAGAGTGCAGAGGGAATGATTAAGGTTACCCACAAGCACCAACCACCTGCCCTCCTTGTCAGCGTGGGACTCTATTAGATAGAATGTGATGTGGGACGCTAATAAGATAGAAACACCTCGTTTCTTTTGAGTGTGGTCACATGCGTGGAAGGTTAGGGGGAAATATTTTGATTTTAAATCTGGATGGAGGGATTTTTTAAAGTGAGTTTCCTGTAGGAAAACGATATCACTCTTAGATTGTTTAATTGTAATAAAAAGTTTAGTACGTTTAGTCGGGGAGTTAAGCCCCTTGACATTTAGGGAGGTTAGTTTAAGCACCATGTCGTTTGTGGGGGTGTCAAATAATGTGGGCTTATGTCTGTCATAGGTAGGGATGTTAGGTGCTGGGGAAGCATGAGGGCTCTATAGCAACAAAAGCTGAAGAAGCGGTGAGAAGTAGTGTAGTTATCTTGGTACACACTGCTGGGTGGGAACGGGGAAATTGGGAGCGGAAGGGGAAAGGGGGGTAATTGGAGGCCAGAGGGGCCCATCTCTGGCACAAGATGTCGGTCGGGGAAGGTCACATAGTGACAAAGACCGATGGAGGGTGCTATACCCTTTACAGGGGGGATGGCCTGGATCGCTAGCCATCTTCCCAGATGGTAGGAGCATAGGTGTATGGGGGGACCTTACGGGTCTAAAATGTAGTTAGTAAACATCACAAATATGTATATAACGTGGTTTAACAGGTTCTTCAGCCTACAAAATGAGTCAGTCTAAAGGGTGGAAACTGATGGGAAGTCTTTAGGACATGTAACGACTGTTACGGTCACCTAGAGGCGCGGGGCATGGTAAACGAGGTATAACCTCAACAAAAGACAATTATAAAAGAACAGATAAGAAAACATTAACTATACCAGTCCCGAAGAAGGGCTCCACTTAACGTAGAGCAGAGTACTCAAATACAGACGTAGTCAATCGATGATCAGGTAGGGGCTTGTACCGACAAGGCTTTTCTGGAGTTGGGAATCTTCGTCCAGTCCCGGTTCAGAGGTCGTCTCGGAGTAGATGATGGCTCAGGTGAAGGGGCTGCATGTGAGTGAGACATGGGAGTGGACAACGGAGCTGGGAGGGGGCAGTCCAGAGTGACTAAAAGTTGCTTAGCTTCATCAAGTGTTTTAGCAGAGTGGAGACAGTTTTGGTGCCAGACGAGGATACGGAAGGGAAAACCCCATCTGTAACGGATCCCCTTTTCCCGGAGGGCAGTGGTTATTGGTTTAAAGTCTCTCCTTTTAAGTAGGGTAGCTGGAGCCAGGTCTTGGTATATTTGGAGGGAGTGACCTTGAAATTGAAGATTTGGCTTCTTCCTAGCCTCTCTCAGAATGTCCTCTTTGGTAGTGAAATAGTGGCAGCGGAGGATAACGTCTCGGGGAAGGGCGGGATCTTGGGAGCGAGGCCGTAGTGCTCGGTGTGCTCTGTCAAGCATAAGTTGGTCTTCTGGTGTTGCTGGGGAGATGAAAGTGAAGAGTTTTTTGAGGTAGTCCCCTAGGGTGGTGAGCTCAATTTCTTCTGGGATCCCCCTGATGCGCAAGTTATTACGCCTGTCCCTGTTGTCTTGGTCCTCCTGGCGATCTTTTATGTCCTGGACCTCTTGTTTAAGTATTTGTAGCTCGTCAGCCTGCTCTTGTTAGGTTTCTACTAGCTCATCCGTTTTAGATTCCAGGTGGTCTGTTCTGGAGCCCAGGTCGTTCACGTCCGCTTTTATGGAGTTGATAGCCGAACGAACCTCGGATTGTATTGCTTGGACTGATTTTCTAGTCTCCTGGATCTCTCGGAAGAGGGAGCGTAGATCTTTTCTAGTTAGGGGGGAATGGTCGGACTCCTCGGAGTCGGAGGCGTCTACTACAGAGGATGCCGACTCAGATGGAGGCTTGTCGGATGTGTAAGCAAATTTTTTGAGGCTTTGAGATGCCTCCGCCCCTGCGAGTTTCTTGTTACTTTTAGGCATAGTGGAAGGACACTTGATGGGAGGCGTGTGTGTCGGTACAGCCGGGTATTTGAGAACCTCTTGTGTTCACATGGATTACACTTACAAGCCTGAAGATAAGACCCTAAGGGGTGGTCCCTTTAGTAATTACATCGTCATATGGATGTAAAGGAGGGGGCAGCAGGAAAACAAGGGATTAATGGTTGTATGGGAACCGGTAAAGTATATCTGGCAGGAGGTCAGGCAAGCGTAGATAGAGACCAGTGTATAATGAACTTTACAGGCCCCTTAAGTAATTGAGACAGATACAGTGGGGGGGGGGGACTCAGGTAGGGAGGAACTGAATTATTATAAACCCCTCAGGTATGTGTGGGCTGAGGGGGCAAGGTAAAGGTGCCTGCTTATTCTCCCTTTTGTGGGGGGGATGGAGTATGGTGTATTCAGAGGGAGCAAACCAGTGATATGCAGCTATAGGAGGAAGGCTGGATGAGGCTGCAGCAGACAGGACGCCTCTGCCACCTCCAAGATGGCCGCCGCCAGGCACTGAGAGAAATAGATGAGAATAAAGGTAAAATTACCTAAAAACTGAGGTGCCTGGGCACTCATCCAGGGCAGGCAGGGGTACAGAGGGACCAGGTGAGGTGGCCTGAACACTGGTGTCCGGCTGGCTCTTTTTCTGGCTCTCCTGCGCTGCGCGCGCGCTCCGGAGCCCGAATCCGGGGTTGGCTCACAGATCTAGGTCCCGGCTTTGCTGTCGCGGGTAGGCCGCAATCCGCAGACTGTTGCTGGCAGCTGCCCCGACTCCGCAGCCACCCGCGGGTGTTATAGGAGGGCTCCTGGGGGACTCAGGGACCCGGATCCAGGGTGTAAGAGCGAGGGGGAGAGCAATAAAGATCGCCACAGGAGACTTGGGCCCAGAGCTCAGGCGATCAGTGTCTACCCGTGATGGCGTCCAGGCCACGCCCCTAGTGGTTGACCTTTTGACTGTCAACCTTGACACCTAGACACTGTTGACCTGGGTGGCCAATCCTGAGATCAGGATCAGCAGGATCCCGAGATTGGAGTATCCAATTCCTTGATTTTGGTATTAAACTGCGCATGGTCATAGGTCACACTGTGCAGGCTGCACCTCCACCGGAACACTCTACCTACCGATCAGCGACCCCAGCAGCCGACTGCCCCAGCTCTCCATAGCGCTCAAATCGGCCAATTTTCATCCAGATGACCTTCCCGTGCCCTGCATACCCCCTATTGCCTCCTCTTCACTGCTTCCCCACAACCCTGCCACCTGCCCCACTCCCACAAGTAAGTAAATGTGGGGGGCGGGGCATCTTTATTTTAGGATGCTAATCCCGGGATCCCTGGAATCCTGGAAATGAGCATTTTTCAATCCCGATTTCCGGGACTGAAAAAATTCCCCAGGATTGGCGTCCCTATTTTTGACCTAATTACCAAATCCCAATATTAGGATTTATAGACAAACATTACTAATATGTCACAACTTGCCTAAAAAAAAATATTAAAATACATATTAGGATGAGATAATCATTCTGTTTCTAATACACAAATGTCACAAAAGAGAAATGTTGGTGAACTATAACAAATGTATTTACAGATGGGTATTATACCCTAATAAGATATCATATTTTGACATTTTCCCTGATAAAATACATGTTTCCTCTATGGCATATCTATAATAATAGTAATGAAAAATCCCACAGATAAACCTACAGATATGCATGATTTACGTGCTTCTGTACATTTAGAAGGAACCAAGACAAAATACAGTAGCAGCTTGGTTTTAAAAAAAATGGTGATATAAGCAGTATAAAAATACGTAAACCACATAAACCACATTGTTAATAACAAAAATATTGATTTATATTTTTAGACTGTCTTTCAATAACCTTTAATGTAATTAATTCTATTTATTTTCATTTTAAAGTCAACATCCCCAAAAAATGGTAGAATAGCTTGACACTGTAAGGTACAATTTTATTAATGCTATGTGCATTCGCTGTGGGAATAAATAAATGGTTGTTTATTAATAAAACTGCTGGAAACTGGAGAGCTTAGGCTGTGGGAATATAGCAGAAAGTTACACATTACCATCCAAGCAACATAAGATAATGTCTTGCTGTGACAGCAAACGACTTTGAGTGTAACTATGTAATTATGTGTACAAAACAAACAATGTATAATGATTAAACCACTCATTTTAGTGTGCTGTTTAATAACAAAATAATATCATGCACTACCATAACAAAACATTAGGACTTGCATTTTTTGGTAAAAAAAAAAATGACCTTATAAAACTCTATTAAGACAATCAACAAAAATATTTTAATGTAAAATAATTGAAATATATACATAATCTATTAAAAAAGCTGTATATTCATGGAAAAATTGCAAAGTAGAGCCAAGTGACAGTCTAAACCCCCCCCCAAAACACCATGTTTATTGTATAATTCATGTAAAGATGTAAACTTAAGACATGTGGATGACACTGCAGGCAACATATCTTCATGAAGGTCTTTGGAGAAGACTATATTTAACATGTGATATAAACAAAGGACAGAAGAAAAGAGGTTTTTGTCAGTCGCACAGATATAGGGGTTTTAATAGGTGAAAGTGGACCCTCCTTAGATTATATTTCAGAGTTAATATTGCCACGAGGGTGTGCTACCATAGACACTAGGTTATACAGTAAAAAGATACAAGACAGAAAAGAGTGTCTTTTGCTGTTGCACCTTTTAATAATTTAGACTAATAAAACATGACTTTTATTAAATTTTTTTTTATAAAATAGTTGCAAAATAAAACAAAACAAAACAAACAAGTGACAACATTTAGTGAGTTGAAATTGTCACCTAGTGGGACACCACTCCTTAGTATCCCTTAGTAATTAGTTGGTATGATGTGGCAAGAATATTTTATCATGAGATAGTACAGTAGATAAAATAGTTTATATGTGTGCGCTTTCACGGTAATCACAGTCCTATTGTATCAAAGTAGCAAACATATTAGATACTTTCTCTGCTGTGAGATGAATTCCTGGGGGTCTTATATGCAAAAACAGCATGCGCTGCACTCGGGTGTAGTTCCCGTTTTAGCGCTGCTGTAGTCTGCTGGGACCACTAGACTAACTTGGATAGATGCAGAGAGTTGAGAGACAAACAGTAGGAAATCAGCAACAAATAAAGATAATTTAAGTTCTACAGGTCCTACTCTTATATCCTAAATTCACTAGAAAAGGATGAGCCCACAAGGCTATTGCCAAAGGTTCTAGAATGATTAAGTTATTGAGTTTCTTATATAGTGCACACATATTCCACAGCGCTTTACTGAGAATATTTGAACATTCACATCAGTCCCTGCCCCAGTGGAACTTACCATCTATATTCCCTACCATGTGTACATGCACACAAAGACATTCTAGGGTTAATTTTGTTAGGAGCCAATTAACCTACCAGTATATTTTTGGATTGTGGGAGGAAACCGGAGTACCCAGAGTAAACCCACGCAAACCAGTGCAAGCACGAGGAGAATATACAAACTCCAAACAGTTAGGATCATGGTGGGAATCAATCCCATAGCCTCAATGCTGTGAGGCAGTAATGCTAACCATTACACCATCTGTACTGCCCCAAATAATAAACAATCAATACAAACAAAAGAGGGAACAATGAGCAGTCTGTATTGTGCCTCTGCTGATTAATATGGGTTCAGAAACATAGCTATTAGCCACTTACGTGAATAGCAGAATATTTCCAATGTTTGAACTACATAAATTGGGAAGGAAACCCAAATCTGCTGAGTGACTTATACAGGTGATCACATACAACTAAATCAAATGCCTCTTCTTCATCTCTTAAAATTAATAATTAAATATATTTTTGCTGGATGGAAGATGGAAGATGGGAGATGGGCAGGGAGCAGAGGCAGGCTGCTGTGGATGGGCAGGGAGCAGGGGAGATGGGCGGATGACTCCTACAGAATGATTCATGCGAGCATCTTGTGCGTGCATGCCCCCTTCTGTCAGAGGACAGCAGCTGGCGATTGGTGATAGAATCGCCAGAAGCAGTGCAAATGAGAGCTTCTTCATCTGTATATTAGATACAGCACTGTGACCTTATACATATCCTGTGTGATCATGATGTACCAAGGCTGGGACCACCAGCCTTAGTGGATATGTAAGTATTTTTGTGAAAATGTTACAATCTATATTAAAGAGGGATATAGAAAAATATGAAGTGATAGGAAGTGAATAGAATTGGATCTTTTCCAGATTTTGAAGATAGCCTCATTCAAATATGGTAGTAGTGTGGCCCCTGAAAGTACAGAATTGAATAAGGTGGTGAGTGTGCATACTATAGACCTTTGAAGACTTTTATAACATTCACCTGGGTAGCCATCAGGATCTAGTGATTTTCTATGTTTAAGATTCTTAATCAGTGAAAAAACTCAGTTATAGGAGTAATGACATTTGATCATCTGTCAGACATGTTTTCCTCCAGATTCCTCCAGATCTTTAACTGCAGCAGCAAATTCCTTTGCCTGTATTTCCATTATTGGCCTCAGAGTATTCTTTATGTCACTGACTATGGGCCCGATTCTGATTCACTAGCAAAAGCAAATTCTCTATCTAATTGACAAAACCATGTGCACTGCAGGTGGGGCAGATGTAACATGTGCAGAATTAAATTCCAATTTCGATCTGAATTTACATTGTTTCATTGGAAAGAATTGTTATGTGAATTAATACTTTTATTTTAGAAGTACATTTTTTTAAATAAATGGAAATTAGGTATATATAGTGTTTAAAATGGATTATAAGGGGTCTAAGGAGAGAGAGCTCAATGTATAGATGTAGTGTACATTACATCTATTACAGAGACATGGTGTAATGAGAATCATGACTTAGATATGCTGTAGCTATACCAGGATACAATTTATTTAGGAAGGACAGAATGGGAAGAATCGGAGGAGGGGTAGCAATGTATGTAAAGAGAAGCATAAATGCTACTTTAATACAAAACATTGAAGAAAAAAATGAGGCCCTTTAGATGACCATAGAAATGGGGGAGAAGGACACTTTTCGCATTGGGGTAATCTATAGACCACCATGCCAGGGGCAGGATTTGAACAGGAGCCTATTGCTTGATGTCACTAAAATGGCTTTAAAGGGAGAGGTCATAATCATGGGAGACTTTAATCTACCTGATGTGAATTGGGAGGAGTTTTTTTCAAGATCAACTACAAGTGGCAAATTTCTAAATTCCCTACAGGGAGCATCTCTCAAGCAATTGGTGAGGGAGCCTACTCGCAAAGACTCAATATTAGATTTAATACTCACAAATGGTGACAGGATATCAGACATATATGTGGGTGAGAGCCTGGGATCAAGTGATCATCAAGCAGTATGGTTTAGTATCAAGGCAGGATCCAACTCCAGTCACACAAAAACTAAATTGTTGGATTTTAGGAAGGCTGACTTTGCAAAAATGGGGAGATGTTTAAGCGATTCATTAGTGGATTGGAGGAACTTGAAAGGAGTGCAAGAGAGGTGGAAAAAAAAGAAAAAGTGCAATACTAAAGGCAATAGACCTTTGTATTAAAAGGGTTAAGAAAAGCACCAGGAAAAGGAAGCCAGTGTGGTTTACAAGAGAGGTAGCAACTAGTGTAAAAGCAAAAAAGATGGCCTTTAGGACATACAAGCAGACTCAAAATAATTATTTATTTATTAACAGTTTCATAAATATCATAAATAAATACCATAAATAATAATGACAAAGAAGTGTATCTTGCCAGACGCAAGGAGGCTAAGAAAGTGATCAGGCATGCAAAGGCACAAGCTGAGGAGAAAATGGCTGTCAGTAGATAAAGGAAGCAAAACTTTTTTTAAGTATATAAGTGAACAGAGAAAATCAAATGGAGGAATAATAAGACTTCGGACAGACACTGAGAATTTGGTGGAGGGAGACAAGGCAATTGCAGATCATCTAAATAATAATTTTTTCTCCATATTCCCTATAGTAGGAGAAGGGAAGGGACCACAGTTAAGTTGCAAGGACATTCATAAAAATAAGGTAGATGGAAGTACATTTACTAAGGAGAAAGTCCTAATAGAATTTTCAAGACTGAAAGTGGATAAATCAATTGGGCCAGACGGAATGCATCCAAGGATACTAAAAGAACTAAAAGATGTGCTGGTAGCACCATTAACAGATTTATTCAAGCAGTCACTAGATACAGGTGCAGTTCCAGAGGACTGGAAAAGAGCAAATGTAGTTCCCCTGCAGAAAAGCGGAAGCAAAGAAGAAGCAAGTAACTGCAAACCAGTGAGCCTTACATCAGTAGTAGGGAAATTAATGGAAACACTATTAAAAGAAAGAATAGTGGAATATCTTAAATTAAACAATTTACAGGATCCAAAACAGCATGGTTTTACTGCAGGGAGATCATGCCAAACAAATCTTATTGATTTTTTTACTCCGTGACCAAAATAATAAATGAAGGGGGGGGGGGGCTGTAGATGTGGCATCTAGACTTTAGTAAGGCATTTGACACTGTCTTACATCGAAGACTGCTAAATAAACTTGAAAGTGTGGGATTGGATTATAAAACAATTAAATGGATAAGAACCTGGTTGCAGGATAGGAAACAGACAGTTGTAGTAAATGGAGTGCATTCGATGGAGGGACATGTTACCAGTGGAGTACCCCAGGGATCTGTACTTGGACCAGTGCTCTTTAATATCTTTGTTAGTGACATTGCAAATAGTATTGAAGGGAAATTATGCCTTTTGCAGATGACACAAAGCTATGCAACAGAGTAGACACACCAGGAGGGGTAAATCACATGACTGATGATCTAGGTACACTTGAGAATTTGTCAAGAGCATGGCAACTACAAATTAATGCTAAAATGCAAAATTATGCACTTGGGACTCAAAAACCCAAAATCTCAATATAGTATCAAGGGTACTATAATGGAAACTACTGAGGAGGAAATGGATCTAGGAGTCACTATTTTCAAGTGACTTAAAGGCAGGAAAGCAATGTAGCAAAGCAATGAGGAAGGCTAGTCAGATGCTTGGTTGCATAGGTAGAGGAATCAGTAGCAGAATAAAAGAAGTAATAATGCCACTTTATAGGTCATTGGTACGGCCTTATCTGGAATACTGTGTCCAGTTCTGGAGACCATATCTTCAGAAGGATATAAATACATTATAGAGTGTACAAAGAAGGGTAACTAAAATGGTGCATGGCCTACATCACACAACTTGGAAAGACTATTTAGAATAGTTTGGAGCAGAGAAAGGAAAGGGGGGACATGATAGAAATCTTCAAATATATCAAGGGTTTCAACATGGTACAGGAGGGAAATTTTCTTCAACGGAAAATAAGTAATCGAACACGAGGACATGCACTGAACTGGAGAGAGGTAGGTTCAGGGAAAATGTTAGAAATAATTACTTCACAGAAAGGGTAGAGGATAAGTGGAATAGCCTCCCATCAGAGGTGGTAGAGGCTAAGACAGTAGAACAATTTAAACATGCTTGGGATAGGCATATGAATATCCTTACAAAGAAATAAGGATCAAAAAGGGTTGATATTACCTGAAGGATAAAAAAGGGGCAGACTGGATGGGCCAAATGGTTCTTATCTGCCATCAAATTCTGTTTCTATGTTACTTTTTAAAGAACACATACTAGAGTGGAATATCTTTTAAAAACCTACAGTAACAAGAATAAATGTTCATGTTATTCTGCAGTAATTACAAATGCATGTTGTATAATAAATAAACACATTAAATGTTTTTGCATTATAGTAGTTAGATTAACAATTGTAAATCTTCCTTGATCTGCAGTCTGGGAAAATGGAGTTACATTTAAGAATCTAATTTTAACATTCCTAATGAGCCAATTTTACTTTTTGTAAATACAATGTATGAGATTTAATTTAGATTTTTAATTGTGAGACTTTTGTTATAGTTTTCATCAACCACAAAATGTCATTACATCCTCATGAAAACATATTTTCCACATAAAAGTTAACATTCATAAACTTAGTGTTTTTAATGTACAGTACCTTCATTTATTCTGCTTGATAATATTGGATATCAATTTCCACATCCAAAAACATTTGCAGAATTTCATTTGGACTTGCAGTTTCTAGTTATTAAATACCTAACTAGCTTATGAAAATCATTTTTTTTGTGTTTTTCTTTTTGTTCTTGTATTTAAAACAATATTTACACATGGGCAAATAAAATACAATGTTCTTTCTGGGACAGCAGACACTGTGGGGCTGATTCATAGTGGATGAATATTCAATGACCAAAAACAAAATGTATTTTTCAATATTGCACATGTGCAGTAAAAATGAGCAGAAAAAATTGCAACTCCCTATACTTTGAAAGGTGGAATGAGGTAGAAAAGGAATGGGCTGTTGTAGACCAAGCTTTGTGCTGATAATGATGATTATCAGTACAGACCTTAAATTACTTTTACAATTTACAATCATTTTTGTAAAATTAGATGCATCACAAAAGTGCCCTAAACCCCATAAATGTGTAACCAGATCTACAGCAGTGCTCAATTCCTAGCCTGGCAGTGGCCAAATTGAGGAAGTAGACCTTGGGATTCCCCCAAAATTGTACACAGCCAAGATAGCCCATGACAGCCAGAGCTTATAAAACTATAAGCTTGGGATACCCTTTGATATTGTTAGCCAGATCTAGTACATTTAGAATAGGGCATGTAATGATACACTGCATCATTGTACAACATATCTACCAGTGTGTATGGCAAAGGAGATATATTATATCATCATTGTGCATCAATTCACTGGGTTGTACCTTCCCACAGCTTTACACAACATGCTTCAAAAGCACACAACAAAAACACTGACAAGACATATAGGGGGAAATTTACTAAAGGAAATTTGTAAAAAAATAGGTGTATTTGTATCCAGAAATACACTTATTTTTGACATTTACTAACCCAAAAATACGGCAATTCGTATTCATATTGATGTGCTTTCAATCCGAATACGAATTGCCGTATTTTCGGAATAGTAAATGTCAAAAATAAGTGTATTTCTGGATACAAATACACCTATTTTTTTACAAATTTCCTTTAGTAAATTTCCCCCATAATCATGACAAAAATCCAACAATAAAATAAACTCTAAAAAATAGACAAGTCAACATAATTGACAGCAATCAAACCAAAATCCTCTGTCTAAACTTCCTACTAAACGCAGCACCAGTATCCTCAATGCATTCCCATAATGGTGTCAAAATAGCATTTGCTTGTTTTCTTTAAAGAAAATATACAGTGAACATCAATAGACTTCTTTCACTGATTAAATTTTATGGTTAGTAATTACAGGATTTTTATCTAGCTATGCTATGGCAGTGTCCATTAGATTGCAAAATATATTAAAACCAATCCATAGTAAATGTACCTGAATGTGTGGTAAGTAACTTATTTCTGCAACCTGAACCACATAAAATCAGAGGAAAAGAAGAGAATGATTTGCAGATTGCTGTATATTTTATGACTCCTGAGTGTCAGTGTAGCTTGTGGGTGTGCAAGGGAACAGGAGGAATTATTTTCAGCAAGTATGGAATCTAAGGGCATGTGGGATCATTTAATGATCTGTGGGTGTTTAAATTAATTTTGGGACTTTTTTATTGCTTTCTGTACATGAGGTTAATGAGGATAGAAAAAAACATGTATGTAGCCCCTAAAGTGTTTAAGGTTGTCAATAAATGAATTCTTGGGGCTAACCGTATTTACCCTTATAATCCACAGTAAGTATGAGATATGTTATTTTATAGAATGTAATGCATTTATATTTATGCCCTTTTGCTCGATGGAAGGTTTCTGTCCTCCCTGAGATCATCTTAGGACCCCTGAATTATGATATGACAGGTAAACTGCCCCAGTTAAACTCCCACCTGCACAATGATAATATATCACAATATTACTATGCAATAATTATATAGATATTATTAGATTACATGTACAATATGCAATATTACTGTTTAATGCATACTTTTTTTGAATTATATGTTACAAATTCTAAAGAAAATTACTGTTTTTGCTTAAGGACACAAGGGTGTAGGCTCATATGTTATGAAAAAATACACAATGAAAACCAAAAATAAATAAATATACAATAAAAGAAAGATATATTTACTAAAAGGCAATTTGATTAATTTTGATCGATTTCAAATTCATTTGAATAAATCTAAACTTATGTTGCAATTCATGTGCTAAAATGTATATTTAATAAATGATTATTTTTTTAAATATGTTACTCCAGTCTACCTACAGTATCTCCTCCACCTGTTTTGCCATAATTTTCTGGTACATTATGCTAGTCCTGTGTCACAGTTCCGTAATTGTTTTTGCACCTGGCACCATCTCTAATTCTCTTTCAATCATCCCTTTCTCATATTCAAGGACACCAATGTCACTTTTAACAATCCCTAGACTGTCTTTCATCTACTTTTCTCTTACAGTAGCTTGATATTTCTTAATGCTGCTCCTATCCCATCCAACGTGGTTTCCACTGCCTTGATTTGGCAAAGTCTGTGCTGTCTCTGACTTTAACATGCTCCTTGCTTTCCCCTAAAGCTATCCTTACCGGATGCATTCTTGATACCATTGACCATAGAAAATGCTTCTATTCCCCAAATCTGCTGCTTTCTTGCTCTGAAGAGTGTGTCATTCTTTACTGATGCACGCTCCTCTGCTTTTGATTCCATTATCTGAAAATCACTGTGGATTTTCTTGACCATATGTGATTCACCCAATCTCTACAAAATGTTCAGATTACACCAAATGGAGTATTTGATGCCAATTTTTTATCAAATGTAATTCTCCTCTTTTAGAGTTGTTTTTAGTCTTTAAAACATACTTTTATTTTCTCCCATCCCTCATCATATTTTCCTAATAAATCATGTCCCATCTCACCTTTTTGTCACCTCATTTTGTAACTCCTTCCTACCTGCCACTGGGGAATGGACAGTCAATATCGGTCTTCCTGCTTTACCTTATAGATATTACTGTTGTAGCAGAAATCACAAAGGGTCTACAGTGTGTTTACAGTAAAAATGACAGTTTTGTTAATATGATAAACAAGGTACGAGCAGATGAATTTGGAGTGTTAATATTCAGAATGGATAAACATGTCATGATAAGTAACACTATTAAATATTATAATACAATAGATTAGGTGGGATGAAAACCTCTTAGCACATTTCCCAAGATACAAAGGGTGAAATTAAATAGGATGAGAGATTCAGAAAGTGAGAGATTTGGACTGCTTTTGCAGTGTAAATGATTGCCAATTAAAAAAAACCTGGAGATTTCTCACCAAATATCTCACTTTCTCAATCTCTCATCCTATAAGATTTCATCCAAAGTTTGATTGCAGTCCCCATTCGGTGATTGTGGGAATTATAGATATTTAAACATGGTATTTAGTGGTAACCATAGTCTACAATACATCAGTTGTCCAGAGCCCTCCAGCAGTAACACATACATTAATATCAGGTAAGTTAAGCCTGTGTTCGTACCCCACTTGGAGGATTGCAATCAACCAAATTCCTCCTATCTCCCTAACCTTACCACCACCATCCCATCTTTTGCTTGCATTTGAATGATGGCCTAGCACTTTCTGAAACTCTGTATTTAATTTCTTCTTTTGAGGAGTTCATTTTGACTCCTCATTCTACTTCACTCCACACTGGTACACTATCATATTTCAGCTCTGTAATAGCTTCAGTATCTAGCCCTTTCACAACTTGGAATCTTCTAAAACTTTCATGTGCTCATTCACACTCTCTTGACTTGATTACTGTAACCGCCTTCACTATTGTCTTCCCAAGTCCCAGTTTACACCTCTTCGGTCTATATATTACATTTTGAGGGCTGTCAACATCTCCAAATTACTATATCACATACTACAACATCTACTATGCCAATTTTTGTTACAACACTACAACATTGATTATCTCTGAACAAACCTGCCTCCAAAATTAAGCACGTGCTAATTGTGAACTTTGGAACACATATCTACCTTCTATTTGATTATCCACTAGTCTCAAAGAATGCAACCATACCATACAAATCTCTTCATGAACATCTTTAAGCTTTTATAACTTTTCTTTTCTTTGGTATCACATAAACTCTTCACTTAGTGCCACCATATTTGTTAAATCCCTGCGACTAGCAAGGTCCTCTTAATTGTTATTTCTTTACTAATACAGGTCGAGTATCCCGCATCTGAATATCCGTTATCCGAATTATTCCGAAAACCAGACATTCCAGAAAGTGAAAAAAAAATTTTTTTGGGATAAAAACTCTCTGGGGACATTTGTAACAGCATCACTGGGGACATGATATGTAACTGGTACTATATATGTGAAAGACAATGATTGCTTGGCATTCAAATTCAGTGCTGAGATAGTACACACATTTTGTTTCACGTTTTGAAACCTTGTTTTTTTAACAAATAAAATATATTTGTGTGTATTTTATGTGGTAATAAAATATATTTGTGTGTATATTATGTGTTTATACAGCATAAATGCAAGATACTTCAAAATACATCATTGAAATGTTAAAATATTCCGAAATACGGAATAATCCGTTATCCAAAATTCTCCTGGTCCCGAGCATTTTGGATAAGGGATACTCAACCTGTACTGCAGTCTGATCTCACATTTTCTTGAGCTCATGCTGCATAGCACTGGCATCATATCTGCTTACTGTCTTTTAAATAGGTGGTGTTGCAATTTTTTTTTTACTTTTTATTTATTTTTAATGCAATTTTCCAACAATAAATTTGTATATGATTACAGTTATCAGTCAAATAAGTTTTAAACTTATGCATAATGATCTACCAAGGAGAGTTTTAGATATTCTTGTAGGAGGGATTTTACATCACCATTATATCTACAACAAATAACTAATACACTCTTATCTATAAACTAGTTTTAAGGCCTAAGATGTACTAACTCGCATTCAGACTCACAAAAGAGGGGAAGGTGGAGAGGGGGGAGGATTTGAAGTGTTTTACCTTTCTGGGCAGCAGTGCATACAGTATTATGTATATGCATATTATGTTCATAACTAATATGCATCTAACATTTATTGGGTTGTTGGGAGGGTATAAAAGTGTCCATTTAGCAGGGCGATAGAGTGTCATCTTAATTTGAGGCAATGTCCCATTATCCTATTTGTCAGAGTCATATAGATTGGGATTGAATTGGGATAGAATTCCAACAGCGGATTAATTCTGTGCCAAAGGCATTCCTCAAAAAAGTCCAAGATACAGTAAATTGGGTACTCTTTACCTAGAAGGGCGCCAGTCGTGGTGATCGCGGGTACATTTATGTGTGGCCGCGACGCGACCGACGCGATGCCCGCGATTTCCCATTGAAACCCATGTTAAACATGGAAATCGCGTCGGTCGCGTCGCGGCCGTCCATAAATGTACCCGCGATGCCCGCGACGCGATGCTCCCGATTTGCCATAGAAATCAATGTTAAAAGGCCCGATGGACACGATTTTACTGTTAAAAGCCTCAATGGACCCGATTTGGCCATAGGAATCAATGTTAAATGGGCCACAGAGCCCAAATAAGCACAATTAACCCTTAAATGTCCCCCCAAATTTTTAACGCCACCCCACGATCCACGCCAACCCGAAGCGTGGCGAGCGCAGCGAGCCCGCGAGGGGCGGCGGTACGCGTCCTCCGACCTTTTCATGCCCTACTATCCACTAGGGCGCGGAGTGAGAATAGAATAGTGTGGCGAGCGCAGCGAGCCACCGAGCCCGAAGCTTGGCGAGCCCCGCGAGGGGACGCGGCTACCTTCACAGTTATACTCTGTGAAGGTATCCGCGTCCCCTCGCCACGCTTCGGGCTCGGTGGCTCGCTGCGCTCGCCACACTATTCTATTCTCACTCCACGCCCTAGTGGATAGTAGGGCATGAAAAGATCGGAGGACGCGTACCGCCGCCCCTCGCGGGCTCGCTGCGCTCGCCACGCTTCGGGTTGGCGTGGATCGTGGGGTGGCGTTAAAAATTTGGGGGGACATTTAAGGGTTAATTGTGCCTATTTGGGCTCTGTGGCCCATTTAACATTGATTCCTATGGCCAAATCGCGGGCATTGAGGCATTTAACATGAAAATCGCGGTCAATCAGCCTTTTTAACATTGTTCCCTATGGGAAAATCGCGGTCATCGCGGGTAGCAGATTTTTATGTACCCGCGATGCCCGCGATGACCGCGATTTTTACCCCCGACGCCCGCGATTTCAATCGCTGGCGCCCATCTAGGTAAAGAGTACCGTAAATTGATTTGAAGTTTTGTCCAGTGAGCGAATAAACATGCCCCATTTTTTATGGAAGGAGTCCAGTGTTGTTATTTCAAGCAGCATAAGTGTTCTTATGTCGAAATATATAAGTTGAAGGAGAATTAGTTTAAGTTCTTGCAAAGACAGAGCCGATTTCTTTATCCAGTGGCATAATATCAACTTTTTTGCCATTGTAAATAATATGACCATAAACGGAATATGTTTAAATCCATGCATACCTAAATCCCATTTATCAAATGCAAACAATAAGCACACTTCCGGTAACTGTACAACTGATAAAGACAATATTTTATTGATAAAGCCTATCATTTTATTCCAGAATCTCTGGATTTTAGTACAGCTCCAGAAACAATTAAATCATTTTGCATTTCTCATGGAACACTTATGACATTGCCCTTTTTCATCAGGAATCATATATTTACATTGGGCTGGGGCCTAAGTATTGATTTCAAATGTGTCTCCTGAAGAAAGGATGACTGTAAATTCTTAGTGTACCTACAGTAGTTTCTCAAAATTTTATCTGGATGGATAATTTTGCCCAGAATATCTTCCTCCCATTTTGACATAAATTGATGAGAATAAATGTTGAGATTCAACTTAGATACCATTAATATGGGGTATAGTTGGTTCAATGTATAGGTAGTTTTGCAATTCTATATTGTAGTGTAATCTAGGAAATTGGTGTTGATTGATCATTGTATATTTTTGTATTGTGCAATAATGCATTATTCATTGTTGTCTATGCATTGTTCACTACTGTTAATGTATCCTATGATTAATTGTTATGCAGACCTTTTGTGGAGACTGAATAAAAACAGTATTGCAAATAATAACAGTAATAATAATAGTTGTAGTAGTAGTAGTAGTAGTAATAATAATTATTAATACAGATATTTATGGAACTGTTCTTTTTGAATTTCATGTATTTTTATCCTACTTTTCCTTGAAAAAAAAATACTTTAGAGGGAATGCTCTATTTAGGAAGCCATAAGAATTTCCAAAAGAAATGCAAATTCTTTACCTCAAGGCATGATTTAATTTTGTGGTCAATGGGAAATATGAAGTACACATATAAATTGCAAACATTTGTCCTCTTTGGTACCCTGCTGATACTGTAATTAAAAACAAAAGTTATCTCATAAAAATGCTACAGTCAATAAATCACAGTAAACACTGGATTAAAGGCTTGATCACAAATGTTTCCTGTATAAAACAGATTATCTATGTATATTAAGGGTTACAGTAGATACTCTATGTACATTAGAGAATGTGTTATCATGTTCTGACAATAGGGTTGGATTACATTATAACTACAGGAATTACAGGAATTTTACAGGAATTTGAATTTGGAATTTGAATTGCAAGCTGAATGTGGGATTAGTGTACTTTTTTTTGCAGTTTGCACTTATGCTTATGATTACATTATATCTTACAGCATTATTTACCAATATTGGGGAAAGGCTGCGACAAGAAGGCTGGCTAAACAAAGCAAAAAGCAAAAGCACAAATACATGGCAGTTTAAAATAAATTAGCATATCTATGAAACATTGTAGCACAGCAATGGCAAACAGGGTGGCAGTTTAATAAATGATAGGACCCCATATATAAGAAAGAATGTTTTCATGAATCAAGAACTAGATCAGAGAACAAAGGGCAGTACAGGGAAATAGAGGTGTTTTTTTTAGTTGAAGGCAGGTAAAGGATTGACTAATTTATTAAGTGATAAATTGATTAATTTATAAAAAAAGACAAAAACAGATGTGGAACAAGTTATTAAGAAACAAGAATCCTAATAACATTTTTTTTATAAATTCTAACAGAATTACAAACTGATCCATACAGTAAATTCCAAAAATCAGGAGTTAGGATAATACAAGAGATTCAAATGCTTTTGTGAAGCACAGAAGACCATCACAATCCCCCCCCACCAAAAAAAAAAATAGTATTATGTGAAAATAACTATATTTTATTACAGTATATGCTGCCAGTCAAGCACACATGAGAGACAGTGAAAAAAGGAGCTTTAGCTCTTAAAAGATTGACTTGCAAGTTGTGAGAGACAGAAGACCATCAACAATGTTCTCCAAAAAATGTGATTATTTTTGCAATTTATTATATGCTGCTCGTCAATCAGATAGGATTATAATAAGAAGCCTGATCTGACAAAGCTTTGACTTGTAAAACCGGAAACCATCAACAATTATACAGCCCATAAAGCAAAGTTGTACACAATCGATATGTCTTTTGGCCTTTAACTACCTTTATGTTGAATATTAAAAATTGACCTAATTTGTTTGGGCACAATACAAAATACCACATCTTTGTGGTTTGGATACATGAAGCTACCAATAGGTTTAAGGCTGCTAACAGTGTTATTTTTCAGACTTATCATCATCCTCATCCTCCAACATACTAAATCATCATCATCACCGTCCTCATTACTGTTGTTAATATAATCATTACACAAAATTAGCTTACTCCTACTTGAATCCACCATTACAATGCTTTTTGTTTGTTGAAATTGGTTGCACAGTCTACAGTATTTCATATAATTTCTAAATCATTTTAATGACAATTACATTTTCACAGATTATACTTCTCTGCTGATCACACAGAATTTGTGCTTTTCCCAGCAGCAGCAGTTGCAGGAAACATAATTATGTCATGTGCCACTTCATATGACAACTTGCTTACAAATACTGTAGGTATTTGCATCTCTGACTATCTGGATTATTTGGAATGAAAGATATTGCATGGTACTAAAACTTGGGATCTAGTGTGGTTGCCAAAATGTAATGACACAATGTAAAAATGTTGAAAAACCTTGTGTTCTGGTGAAGCAAAAAAAAAAAGAGCTGATCTATAAGTATAACAGACTTAGAAGATTTATTTCATTTAATCTCTTCCCGCAGCTTATTTAGCCACTTTCCAAGCATTTTAATTAAGGAAATCCCAGAATCAGATTGGCAGTGTTTAAGCTCATATTGATTACAATTTCAAAAGTTATCAGTAGCTTAACTAAAACTAGACATCTATCCACTGTGCTGTATTAGGTTAAACAAGTACCCCATTTCCCTGTCCCATGCCATGATATGCAAGCTTGAATGAATTGTTGCTGTTCCTCTAATTTCTTAAGCATGTAATCGGTGAAATTCCACCTATTTACTACAATTTCCATCTGTTTACTACCTCTTTCTTCAGTTGGTTGCATTGCAAATGGAACTTTTCTTTCAGCTGCTACAATCCTCTATATGCAGTTCCTGAATGCCAAAACTACCCAAAAGTTTTTTCAGAACACAGTCAGCATGTACTGCATTTGACATCATCTCTGGTCGCTGATGAAAAGGAGACACTGGGCAATATATTGCTCAGCAATGTATTGCTGAGCAATATATCTCCCCCGTGTGTACAGGGATTTAGTGAAGCCAGTGATACAGAAAGAAGCTTGCCTGTAAATTAGCTGGTATTGTGTTTTAGATACTGCTATTCCTTGAGTCAATAATCTGACCCAGTGAGTTTATTACACTCATGTAATCTTTAGTATGACCAATTTGTACACATTTTTGTAGTTAAGTGATTAGCACAATGGCAATTTGTAGGCAAAGAACATTTTGTTTAACTTCCCTAAAAAGGTGAGGAATTGCTGTAGCAGGACCACCACACACAAAGAAAGGCCATAGTCTAAAGGTGCGTATACACGGTCATTTATCACTGGCAATATGGTCAGCGACTGGAGTGTGCACCGGAGATAAATCGCCAGGTGCACGCTCCCATTTTCACCCCCTAAAGCGACTTCCCCTGCCTCTTCTCCAGGCATTGTGTCATTTTCATCAGCGACCATCTCTGGTCGCTGATGAAAACTGGACACTGAGCAATATGGTTGCTGAGCAATATATTGCTAGCAATATATTGCCAGCGATCATATTACTCTGTGTGTACGCACCTTAAGCCTTTCCTTGTCACTGCATCCAGTGTATGGCATGTTGACAATTTAACTTTTTAAAGCAGTAAATTGTATTTTCTTATTTATAGGTATTTATAGGTACAATAATGTTTTGCTGACAATTGTTAAATGTTGTTTTAGATTTGATGTGCCCTTGCATTTATCTTCTTTGCCTTTTACCAGTATTTGCAGATAATGAAGAACAGGTAACAGCCACATAACTATTATTTTTTTTCTCTTTTTTTTTTAAACCAGGACAGCAATAAAGCTACTGTTGTTGAACGGAAATGCCATAAGACCAAATAAACGTACAAAGAAATAACATTAATACATGCAATAAAATTGATCAGCTTTGTTTTAAAAATGTACATTATTTCAATAAAAAAAAATGTATATACCTGTATACTGTACATACATTTATTTTGTAGTCCAGATACAGTTTGCAACAAACTGTACACCCAGAAACATAAACTCACCATTGAATATCTTCATGCCCAACACTTTATAAACTTAAACCATAACTTAGCCATAACTTAACACTACAAATAAAGACACAGACACAAGTGCTGTCGTTTCAAAACTTGAATGTCAAATTTATTTTGACAACTATAGACTATCAAAATGGTGGCGGAACCAAAGAACAGTCAAGAAAGCAAAGTGAGGGTAAACATCACCATACCATACATACACTGCTGGTGATCACTCTCCCTACACAATCACCCTTGCAGATGGTGTGGCCATCCCCATGCAGAAGCATGGCTCATGACAATCGATGTCGGGGAGAGCGCAGCCACTATCTACATACTCACACAACTTCTCAAGATGACCGTTCTTTACCTCCGTCAAGGAAAAGAAATAGGGATAGCAGGGTGGAGATTCACAAGAAAAGAGAAAGATCACCCTAGCACGTGATCACTTCTATCCTGCCTACTCCTCCCGAAACATCCTGATTGGCTCAACCCCTATCTCATTTACATACCACCTGATCTACTAGCTAAAGTTTCAGCATGCCAGAACCCTTCAGTGGATTATGTCTCCTCACTGCTTATTCAGCATTCAGATTTTCTGAAACTCACCATTGGGTATCTTCATGCCCAACACTTTATAAACTTAAACCATAACTTAGCCATAACTTAACACTACAAATAAAGACACAGACACAAGTGCTTGCATTTCAAAACTTAAATGTCAAATTTATTTTGACAACTTATTACACAACCCTATTTGACAACCCTTGCAGATGATGTGGCCATTCCCAGTGCAGAAGCATGGCTCATGACAATCGATGTCGGGGAGAGTGCACTCACTATCTACATACTTCCACAACTAGTCAAGATGACCGCTCTTTACCGCCAAAGCTAGGCCCTAAGTCGCAGCACCGCCACCGCTCTAAAACACTCAGCAACTGGAAACTAACCACTCAAACCACACAGAAAAAAACAGAGCCATGCCCTCCGGGCTCAGATGAACACTGTCATCCCTGCAGTGCACCTCTTGGCGAAATATAATGCCATCAAGATGGATGACGCCCCTGCCATTAGCCAACAGACACCGCCCTACTGCCACGTACACCTTCTTCCAGACACGCTCTAGGCTTGTGTCAAACTTTCCTTACTAAGATACAGGAAATAGTAAATAAACCAATAAAGGTTATATTTTAACTTTGTACATTCTTCAGTGCGTTCCCCATCAAACAGTCCCTTTCCTTCTTTTCTCTTATATTGTATATTTGACTCTGAGAAACAGCTACCCCATAAGCTATAAAAAAAAGGGGTCTCTCCAAAAACACCACTCAAAACCAACGGTGTGCCGACGCGTAACTCGATCCCTAGAGGAGCAAAAAAAACCTACACGCTCTAGGCAGGGCAAGACCTAGCCAATCTACAGACCCTCCAGGATATCATGGGGGACCACACCAGCCAATCACGACGGAGCAATGCTAATCAGCGACCTCAATTCCAGGGCAGAGCACTGCCCTAAGCCATTGCCTCGTAAATGAATCTCCAACACTTCAGGGACCCCAAAGTCCCACAAGGCTCGCAACCGTTGAGCCTGCCATGCATGCCATAGCATGCCCCACACACCTAGGCACCTAAGAGCATGAGATTGCGTAAACACATACATCTGAGGCCAGCCTCACCCAGTGAGGCCCTATACACAAATGAATGAAGGAAAGGAATGGCCCATCACCAATACAGTCTCGGTGTCCAGGCGACCAGCAATATGTACAAAGAAAGTAACATTGATGTCGACATACCCTGTCACACTGGACCCAATCACACACCACACAGGGAAGAAGAGAAAGAAGAGACAATGGGCAACCAGATCTTGAGGCACAAACAAAAAAAAACGAGTAAACGAACAGGTACGCCATATTAGATTATAATTAGAGGCCGAATTGTGCCCCCGGGAGAAATGTGAACCACTTCTAGACCCCCACAGTAGGTTGACAAGTGCTTATGCATCCAGTTGACCATGGTGCAAAGTGACAGATAAATTCGGCTGAATATATCTGCAAAGTGCTGCAGAGCACCATCAACCCAGAGACTGAATCTCTGCGTCGGAGTGGCCCTCCGCAGCAGCAGATGTATCAGCCCCGATCCGAAAGGAATGCGACCCAAATTCCTTAGTATCAAGGCCCAAGGCCTGCAGTGCCCGACCCAGGACATGACAGAACTTGGACTTGGTAAGAGGTGACCCATCCTCACGCATCAACCATGTGCTAGGACGGTCGGGACACATCTGTGAGAAGACCTCCTCCATTTCCACAGGGCACACCCCTTTCACCGCACATGGGAGCAATGACAGCCACCATCCCCTACCAGCCTGATATGTCTTGGATCTTCACAAATGACACAAAACCAAGTCCTTCTGGACCACAACATCATCCACATCTAAAGGCGAAGGCGACCTCATGCACAGCGCCAGCAACTCATCGATCCTGAAAGCGCCATGATATGCCATCGCATAAGCCAACCGGAACAACCAGACCTTGTACCAAGGCCAGCAAATGTCCTGGAGGGCCCCCAACAGAGGTGGGAGCAGTGATATATCAATAGGGCGCCTACAGTCTGTGGTAGCCGGAGAGGCACGTCGCCAGCCGCGCAAAGCTCTAGACCCCAGAAAGGACCGAGAAGGGTCCGCCTTCCCATACAATGCGGAGAAGAATGAGACCCCTGACAACAAATGCCGCATGGCGGCCACAGAGTACTCCAGGGAGTACAGACTCCAATAAAGGCCACCATGGCCACTCCAGGGGTCTTACCTACCTGTGAGGCAGGCAACCTGAATTCCTTCCACTCGTGCCATCCCTCCTGATAACACCACACGGTCCTAGGTGCGATAGCGAGCATGGCTAGTTCTTCCATGCTGGCCTGCTAACCTGCCAAACATAAGGAGGACAGGGCTCACCAACCAATGAAGCTGCAAGATCCTAAATCTCATCCTATCATCTCTGGACAGTGCATACACAATGGAGTTCTCAACTCCTGGCAAGTGTATTGCCACAAACTGGATGTTCAGTAGCAGGCAGTGTGACACCTCCAGCAGCGAAAAGGAGCTCTGCCGATTAATGGCATGCACCACACCCAGATTGTAACACAAAAAGACAATGCTGCAATCCTTCCAGTTGTCACCCCACAATTCTAGCGCCATTAGAATGGGGAACAATTCTAGCAGCAGCATTTTCCTATGCAAGCCCTCCGCAACCCTTTCTGTGGGCCACGCAGAAAGGCTCCAAAACACACTCCCCACGCAGCATCAGTAAACAACTGCCACTGACCATTGCTGTGGGAAGGAGAAGGCCAAATCAAGACACTGTTAAACTACATTAGGAATGCCAGCCACACGCGCAGGTCTGTTTTCAGCTCAGCTGACAGATGTATGAAATGGAGAGGGTGCCACACTCCAGCCATGGACCTCTCAAGCTTTTGGACAGAAAACCCGGCCCATGGGAATTACCCTACAAGCGAAATGCATCAACCCTAGCAATGAATGCAGCTGGCGCAACCTGAGCTTCCCAGTGGCCAAAGCGAGTGTGACCACGCCCTGCAGCCGTGAAAGCTTGTCGGGAGACAATCTGCAGCACCTGGCAACTGTGTCTATTTCTATGCCCAAGAAAGACAGGCACAATACGGGAATCTCCATCTTGTCCACAGCAATAGGGACCACAAAGTCCACAAACAAGCTTTGCATAGATGACAGCAACACCCCCATCGAGAACAGTTTGCGGGGCCCACGCAAAAAGTCATCCAGGTAGTGCGCCACTCCAGACCTTCTTGAACTAGTCACTACGCACCAATGCTGAAACACTAAAAATAAGCACAGGGAATCGAGCAGCCCATGGGCAGGCATCTATCCACGTAAAAGTCCTTAGGCAGACGGAAGCCCTTGAACCAAAATTATTCTGGATGCAAGGGGGGAAGAGCCTTCTCCTGGGAACCCCGCATCATGTCTATTTGGTTGTCAGCCGAGCCAGCCGGCCAGGCATTCCAAAAGAACCGGGGAAGGGCCCTATGGAGAGGTCCCCATGGCAGGTTGCTGAGAAGCCCCCTTGTCTGTTCCTAGGGCACTCCTTTCTGGGATGTGGACCCCAGCAGCATGAGTGTGCATGCCTGAACCTGCAACGGGCCCCCAATGAACAGCCAGCGCCATTATAGGAGAAGCAACGAAAGGAACATGGCGTGAATCATGTGCCTGTAAAGCACTATATTTCTGTGTTCCTGCGGCCTAGTCTCTAGATAGCAAGCTGCAAACATGAAGAGGCCCGTCTGCCACCGGTGATAGGTACAGAAGGCCTCCTCTCACCATCCCCCTTCTACACTTCACAGCACGATATTCCTTCCCAGATCAAGCCGTCATGCTGATAAATTAACATATTTCCCCTCCCCAAACCCTGGAGCACCGCCATATTCTCCCCCTTTGGGGTACAGGGGCGACCCTGAGCCACCGTTGGTGGAACTAGAGTGACAATGGCGTCATCTAGCACAACTCTGCAGCCGGCGGGATTTCGCCCGCCCCCGACCTAACCGAATCAATCCCATAGGAGGAGGAGGATGTATGATCACTTCTATCCTGCCTACTCCTCCTTAAACATCCTGACTGGCTCAACCCCTATCTCATTTACATACCACCTGATCTACTAGCTAAAGTGTCAGCATGCCAGAACCCTTTAGTCTCCTCACTACTTATTCAGCATTCCGATTTCTATCCTACCATATACTGCTATTATACATAATACACAATTCTGGATGGATATACAATATTTTTTAAACTGAATTACTGTAGAAAATAATTCAATTATTAAAAAATGTTTGGTTAGTTTTTTATTTTATTTAATATAATGGTAGATCTGTATTTGGAATTTTTATAACAGTCGGTAAAACACTCAAGATTATTTTGGGAGTTCTGCTCAGATACAACAATGTCTGACAGAGTGTTTTTAGACAATAATCTATAATCAACATGGACGCAAGTGACAAGCAATACTTCATTATAATTTATTTTATTTAAAAAAAAAATAAGAAAGTGCAGTTTTAATGAACCAATAAGAGCCTTTTCATTTTTCTTATACTTTTTTGCTACACGAAACACTTTGGGTGCAAGGTGGGCAGTGCACACAAGCCCCTGGATTCAGTTCAGTTAATTATACTCGCCTCTCCAGCAATCCGGTGCTGTCTGTGCAAATGCACAAATCACCAATAATATGGCTGCTGCCATTATTTTTTCTGAATTCAATCTTGTGGGTTGGAGTCAGATCTTATAAAGCGTATTCTGGATTCCATAAAAGTTCCTCCTACAGTATATGATTAGTTGGACAAACTAAATCTGGAGCACCGCAGGAAAGGTGTCATTAAGTGTTTAGCTTTATAGTTTATAATTTTTTGCAGCTGGAGACAGTATTTTTGCAGTATTAAAGTGGGAAGTGTGCATGACAAACACACAACATACACTGACAATGAAGTCTACTTTCACCTAGCCCTGTCACCAGCTGCAAAAAATTATGCGATGTGAAAGCTCCACAGTCAATAACCCAGATCGAATATCCCAGTATTTCCACCCTGGAAAAAAGAAGGGTTATACATGGGTCAGACCCGGGTTATTGTGCATTTAAAACTGCAAACCCTGGTTATTTCCTTGCTCTGAGTAAACAGTGCTGATTGATTTCAGTTTCAGTGTCAAGTCAGCTGAGGCCTTTAGAAAACACAATACTTTTCTGCACTGCACAGTGAGGACAAATCAAACCAGCAAGAAGTGTAGTGTACTGCACTGTACTTTCTACCTACTATACTGCACTGTACAGCCATGTCAAACTGGAGTGATGAAGAAATCATGGAGTTTCTACAGATCAGGGGTGAGGAGGAAATGTGTAGGCAAATCACGGGCACAGTCAGATGCGATAATTTATCCCAATATCAATAAAATGTTAGCGCATCTGACTTTATTTGGACCCAACATCAAACATTCCCCAGTACTCTCCTTTGTATAGACATCACCCCTTCCTTTGTTCAGAACTCAGAGACCAAAGAAGTATTTTAAAAATGACATCATGCTGGTTTTAACATGGGTAACCCAGGTAAAGTAAAAATGCACCAACCCGGGAATAACCTCGGTCAATAATGCATTATAAACATCTCTGACCCTGGTCTAACCCAGGTCTGATCCGTGTTCAAAACCTGGGTCCAACTCTGCTTTCGTGATCTTAATGGGGTATAAATAATAAATAAATATTGTGTTTTGCATTTCTTCTTAAACATGTAGAACTACTGTATGATTAACAGGTATTTTTTATGTAATTCAGACTTAATGATCACACAAAAATTATTTATTTTAGTATACAGTTTTTTTGATCTAGATATTACAACAGATGTCTAAATCCCTTTTTCTAGATTGCAATCACAGTGAAAGGTGATTAACCTTTTAAAATGTTACTGATGAGACAAGAGAGGTCTAATTCTTTATAATTCATAGGATGAAGTGACCGCTTTTAAATATTGAGCAAAATATAATTTTCTCTTTCATTGTATCTCACTGTATCACCTAGCATGACATTTGAATAGAATCTTTAATGAGCCATTATTGGAGATATTGGTATGTTTTATATTTTCTTTTTACTCTGGACAAAACCTGAATATCAATTTTATACTAGAAACAAAAGTTTGCCGTCTTAATTTGATTCTATATTAAAAAAAGGTTCTGAATCAATTATATAGAACTTGGATGGTATTCATCTGTATAAAAACTACTGTAACATAAAATTGAGGCGAAAATGAAAAAATAAAAAAATATTACTGGGGGTGAGGTACTGTAAATGGAACATATTGTACTTGCTTGGCTTCTATGTTGTGTTAGATCAATACTAAAGCTGTAACTAGTCCTTGTTTTCTATTCAAGAATATAACTTAAATAACATCACAGACCAAGCATGTCCATGTTCAAGAATTCACTCCCTTGTCACTGCTATTGTTTATTCATGTAATCAATATGCTATTACAGTTTTGTTTCTGTTGAAACAGTAATTCTGCCCTAAATTATATTTATAGATTAACAATGGAAGGTTGTCTTGCACTAATAAATACCAGTAATACATTTCCTGTCTGCTCCTTCTAACTCATCATAAAACTGATTTGATTCAGTTACTTACAGGTTATTATTTTTAACTAGGAAATTATAATTACAACTTTATTTCTTGAACAATCATTTATTTAAGAAAACATTTGTTTCAATTTAAACAAAAACAATTCAATCAGAAAAAACATAAGAACTAGGTTAGAACTGGCAAAGCAATTTAACAATTATAGTTAATTAAATAGCCACATCTGTATTGGAACATTGTAAAAAAAAAAATTTGAATTTATGCTTTTTTTCTAAGCCGTTTGATCTGACAATGATTTCTGTTACATCATATTAAAGAAAATTAAGTGTTTTAGTTAAATATGTACTGTAATGTAGCTTCAGTAACACTTAATAATCAAAGAGTGCCCTTAAACACAACATAATTATTTAGAATACAACACAAAATTCTAAATAAAAAATTTCAGAAAAGGAGAAAATAAAGATCCCAAAACTTATCTGCCCCTGCCAAAGAAATATTGTTTAAGCTATGATATCAAGAGTTCAAATATCACTTTTAAGGCTTTTAACTTAAATTGATGCTGAAAATTTTAGTCAAACCTGGTAGTTAAAAAAAATCTATGAACACAAATGTTTCATTACTTGCTATCCCATGCAAACTATTACATTAAACATATAACAATACAATATTAAAGAATACATTGCAAGAATGCCAAAGATGTCTGCTAACATCGTTGTACCCAAAAAAGAGATGGACATATTCTTTCACAGTTAGAATACAGTTTTATTTTTGGTTACTTAGGACAGAATGGAGTTTGTGGTACAAAAGTATTATAGCCCGGTATTAAGATCGGTTTTACCGGACATAAGAATACAGAATAAATTGCTTGATATATCACAGCAGAAGATTAGTCAATGGGGAAATCTAATAAGTGGCAATTTTGAAAAACTACTAGGATTTTTGCATTTTTTGCCATTGGTTTTGTATGCCAACAATTTACTTATGCTGCTTTCCCACTGCAGAAATGGGTAAAGTCCCAGTATTGTTAAATGGGACTGAGCCTGAAACCCCTTTCCCACTGCATGTTGTAAACAGTATATTACTGGTTAATTACCGTTTTTGTACCGTTCACATTGCACCCGTTTTGAAAGGTACAAAAACGGTAATTCACCAGTAACATACCACCCATACCCTGGTCCCCCCCTTGGTACCTTGCAGCATGTACCCCCGCTCCCCCCTCCCCAGGTACCTACCAGCTGGTACCCACGCTCCCCTCCTGCCCTGGTACCCCCACTCCCCCCTCCTCTGGTACTAGCAATCCATCCAGGCAGCAGGGCAGTGCAGTAGGCAGCGGCGTGCCAGGCTCATTACATATGCGCATATGTAATGATCGGGCCAGCTAGATCCCATTTGCGTCAATGACGCCCGCCAATGAAATGACAATCTCCTAATGGACACTCTTCCTCTGCGAGCCATGGCACACCCGCTGCCTACTCTGCCTACTGTGCTGCCCGGATGAATCGCTGCCAGGTATCAGGGGATGGGGGGACGGGGGTACCAGCTGCAAGGTACCAGTGAAGGGGCAGGGGTACCAGCTGCAAGGTACCAGGGGGGCCAGGACAGGTACCAGGGGAGGGGGAAGACTAGTGTGGGATCTTAAATTTACCGTTTAAGAGCTGCAGTGGGAAAGGGGTATAAGATGAAAACTGTCCTACTGTAGAACCACTGTTAAATCACACTTTAAAATCAAAGAGGCCAACTCTATTTTTACTATTACAATTTAAAAAAAATACCAGAAGTATCAAGCATCAATTTATTAAACCTACACATAATCTATACAAAAACACTACTAAATCAAATTAGCAGCATCGGGGAGAAGTGTTTGTGTAAAGAGCTGCCTGAAACCCTTGCATCATTGCTTTTATAATTTATTTTTATTTTTTATTTTTACTTGCAAAAGAATAACCACCCCAAAAGTTCCAAAACCAGCTCTAAGCATTACCAGCCAGGGTTTCCCTAGGCTGGTAAACACATTGCTGTATTTTCTACAGGACAGAGCTTGCAAAACTCTTTAGATACGGATGGTGTAATGGTTAGCATTACTGCCTCACAGCGCTGAGGTCATGGGTTCATTTCCCACCATGGCTCTAACTGTGCGTAGTTTGTATATATTCCCCGTACATACGTGGATTTCCTCCGGGTTCTCCGGTTTCCTCCCACAATCCAAAAATATACCAGTAGGTTAATTGGCTCCCAACAAAATGAACCCTAGAATGTATGTGTGTGCGTGAACATGTGGTAGGGAATATAGATTGTAAGCTCCACTGGGGCAGGGAATGATGTGAATGTTCTAATATTCTCTGTAAAGAGCTGCGGAATATGTATGCGCTATATAAGAAACTGTTTATAATAATACAACTAGTCCTGTTCTTGGACTCATCCTAAAGACCCTGTGCTGTGCGAGTAGGAGTTCTAGAAAATTATGTAAAATATCTATTTCTCTACTTCATATCATTATCAATTTTAATATCTGACAGGTTACAGTATTCTGTCACTTGACGAATTACAAGTTGCAGTGAAACTGGCATCTAGGGCTCACTGAGTGAACCTCAGTGAACCTATAAATAAAAACAAAGACAAGAGAAGCACACTGAATGTTTATTTTATTTAGTCACACGGCCCTCTTTTTCCAAAATATTACTAATGTCAATTATAAAGGAATGTTATCTCCGAACCAAGTAGCTTGCTCTTGGAGAGAAATTTGGCACACTACATTAATTATAAGACTACACTTCCATGACAGGCATATAGCTGATCATACCTATTGGTGCACTGACAGAATGGGCTTGGGTTTAAAGCTTTTTGGCAGGACATGTTATTATTGCTGCAATATTCAGGAGTGTAGCATTTTAAACATTCAACTAATACAGACAAACACCATTCTATACAAATTGCTTTGAATTCAAATGCACAGTTACAGAAAAATGCATTACAGTAATAATGTTGCCTGTAATGTCTAGATCAGTGGTAGCCAACTTCAGTCCTCAAGAGCTACCAACAGTTCACATTTTCCAGACAACCTTGCTGCTGCACAGGTGTGCTCATTACTCACTGACACATTTTAACAGATCCACCGGTGGATCTAATTACTTCACTTGTGATTCTGTGAGGAGATCTGGAAAACATTAACTGTTGGTAGCTCTCGAGAACTGGAGTTGGCTACTCCAGGTCTAGATTTTACAAACTGGACAATTTCTCTCATCATTACAGTCTCCCATCCCTAAAAAAAGAAAAACTAAACATAATGTAGTAGTAAACCATAAATTAATACAAATAAACAAATTAACTACTGTATGATTATTTGCTGTGTTCATCAATCATTGAAAAAATACCCCAACTGCAGGGTAGGTTTACGGAAGCTTCTAAAAAATATAAAAAAATTGTTGATGTTGCTAGAAACAACCAATCAGATTTGGTCTATAATTTTCTAGAGTGCAACAGAGAAATTCTAACTAGAATATGACTAGTTGCTATGGACAAAACCAGCACTTTTCATTTTTATAAGTTTATACATTTTATTATCACTGCCATTTTTGTGATCAGCAATAAACAAGCTACAGTATGCCTGTTTTAAAAGAAAGAGTATGTAATACTTTAGAATAGAGATGTGTGGGTTCGGTTCTAAGCAGATTTACTTGGATCTCAAAGCAGGACCATAACAGCTGTCACATGTTTTGGATAGCCAATAAGATCCTGCTTTGAGAACCGAGAAAGTCTGGACAAAAATGAACCCGCACACATCTCTACTTTAGACACATACATAGAGATCATGGAAAGCCATTGTATGAAGGGACCCCATTTTAATTTTGGCGTTCTAACATTTTGATGGATTCCAGCCTTGGATTAACAAGTTTGGGGCTGGTTGCCATTTTTGCAGGGATATCCCATACTGTGTGTTTGCCTGCTATAGCATAAGTCACCTATCCCCCCTCCCTCCCAGCATATTAAGCCTGGTGCTGGTTTTTGAAAAATATGATAAACCCCATGTAATTTCTCCTATTTTCAAATGCCTGAGCTGAGAGGCCTGGGGCTAGTTGTAATTTGCAAGGGGACACCATGCATTTTTTTTTAAGCTTGCACAGATATGTATTACCTGTGTACTGCTTTCAGACCATCTACAAAGCTGCACTACTGCTGGAGGAGCACAAGTAGAGGCATCAGGCAGACTGTAGTGTAAACACACTTAACTTTTTGTCCAATATTGTACTATTGATTCTGCTGAAAAATAAACTGTACCTAAAAAGCAATCTTTTAATGCATGCTGCTTTAATCCAATAATAGATTATTTAATTTGCATACACATTATCCTGATATTGCATGAACAGGTCAGAAATCGAAAGAATGGCCTGATGACTGTAAAAGGTTATGACCCCGTCACATCAGATAAACTACTGGGTACTTATGTATTATCTGGGCTCCCATGTTAAATGCACCCCATTTTTTCATACCCCTACTATCCAACTACGTATGGAGTTCATTTTATATAGTGTGGTGAGCGAAGCGAGCCACCGTGCCCGAAGTGTGACGAGCGCAGCGAGCCCCGCGAGGGGACGTGGTCTCATAAGAAAAACGGGAGCCCAAATATTACATAAGTACCAACTACTGTAATGCACTCTTTCTAATGATTTATGTCCAGAGTTATGTAGATAGCCATGCTGTGAAACTAGCCCCACTGATGATGTCATAGTGTAGTTGTTTACAGTTTAGAGGAGGTGCTCAAACCATTAATCCATAGTGATGTAACAAGGTGTAAAGTTACATCATTAACAATAATTGAAAGCATATATTTCTTTCTATGGAGATATATATATATATATATATATATATATATATATACATAGTCCATGGTACTGGCACTCACATCAATATGGTTATCTTGCTGGGGTGACAATCCAGGGTAAAAGACTTGCTAGCAGGTCATTACTTTGTATAGAAATATAGAACGGAGTCACTCACCAGTCTCAGGCAAATCAAAATTGATTTATTCAGGCAGCATGGCAATATCAGTGGGCATCGACGTTTCGGTCCGCCTCTGGGACCTTTTTCAAGATATCTTGAAAAAGGTCCCAGAGGCGGACCGAAACGTCGATGCCCACTGATATTGCCATGCTGCCTGAATAAATCAATTTTGATTTGCCTGAGACTGGTGAGTGACTCCGTTCTATATTTCTATATATATATATATATATATATATATGTTTCGTAGAAGACCGCACTCGCACTTAGCTCAAGGTAGCTGGCGGGGTGCATATAGGGGGTTCATATTGCATATGAACACCATACTATAGTCCAAAGGTTTCTCTGAGGAGAAATAGGCACTCTCCTAATTAAGGTCACTAAGATATTTTGTAATCCAAAAAAGCGATTTATTTGTCATCCATTCAATAAATGCAATGTATTGTGCCCAAAACTACTCCGATGTTTCGGTCCATTGAAGGTGGACCTTTATCAAGGAGCCTGCAATATGCAAAACCAACATACAAACAGCTAAATGAGTGCATGTCATTAATACAATTACAGCGGTGCACAACAAAAACAATAATGTAAAACAACTTACATAGGTCAGCAGAGTATGGGTAATCAACTATATGACAGCATGGGATATACTGGAAAACCTCCCAATGCAGGAGGACACCCTGACTGAGCCTGCCCGGTGCCGGCCTTTATACCTGTGTGTATTGATCACATGGTGCGGTGATTCCCGCCATGAGAGCCGGCGTCAGACTTCCGGTCAAAAAAACGGAAGTTGTCATACTGGAAGTACGGGTCCCTCTTGCACCGCATATTGGCACGCATGAGAACCCGGAAGCGGGTCTCAGCGTGTAGCTCTGTTTAACATGCTGAGTGGAACGCAACAGCGCCGGAAGTGGGCTGTGCACACATATTTAATCAAATGATATTCCAGCTATGTGCTGTAGGAGAATCGGGGACATTGAGGATTACATAATTATAACACAGGAAGGTCGGGGTTCCGAGAGGGATCACCCGAGTCCTATCGAATAAGGGTCCGTTTTTAGAAATATTATGCTTAAAAGTTAGGACCGTATGTCCAATATTACTTGGGTACAAATATGAAATATAATGATGGGACCATCAATAAGCACTATGTGCGGGGATCTCTCATAGAAACAATATTATAGACTGATCTGGGTGACTCCAAAGATAGTGGAGTATCCTATATCATTACCGCTTGGTGAGTGACTGGGAAAAATGCCGATTGGGACTAAATTGCGAAAAATGACTGTTATGGGGCCGAAAAGTGCCTGTTAGGTGCCAAGGAAAATGTATTTTTTTTTATGTAAAAAATATATTTTTTCTTTTTTTCTAGTGCACAAAATTATAGTGGGAAGGTGGTATACTATTTTTTTTATTATTATTTATTTAATTTTTAATTTTTAAATTTATAAATTTATGGTCTTATATTATTTATTCTTTCATTTATAAATATTAATTTTTATGGAATGAGAATTAAAATGGGTGGGGAGAATATTCTCTAGAAGAGGGTAACGTTTGGGTGAATGGAGGCTTCGGGTTTGGGGATCGGAGACTACTATCAGTGAGGCAAGTTCACGTGAAACCATCAATGAGAAAGTAGTAACAATCAATAGAGAAAAATCAATAGAAAAAAAATCTATAGAAAAAAATTATTAGAAAAAATTATGAACAAGAAACAGAGAAATCATTTAAGGAAAATGTTCAGTGGGTTATTTTCGTTTAGTCCATGTGGGGCCAATGTCCCCAAACGAAAAATCCACCGGCTCTCTCTTTTCTTTAGGAGCAGGCCTCTGTCGCCCCCTCGGGCTGGAGGTGGTATCCAATCAATTAACCGGCAGCGAAGACTGGACACTTGGTGGCCTTCTTTGAGGAAATGTCTCGGAATGGGTAATTCTGCTTTATTGGTGTCTATGGCCGCCTGTTCTCTGAACTTTCGAGTGGTCATGCCCACGTAGGCCAGACCGCATGGGCAATTGAGTAAATATATTAAATGGTCCATTAGACAATGTAGTCTAAATTTGATTTTTATCTGCTTGCCAGACTGTGGATGTGGAAATGCAGACCCAGTGATCATACTATTACAGGTTGTACACCCCGAACATCTGAAACAACCTGGACGTTGAGAGTGTAACCAGGTGGTCCCCTGTGTGGTCTCTGGGGTTAATGTTGGCCTCATCAACAGCTGCTTCAGATTGGGCCCCTTCTTGTAGGCCATCATTGGAGGTGCTTGTCTCTGAAGCTTGAGTGCGTTATCCGTTGTTACAATCGGCCAATTCTTCTTTATGCTTTTCCATATGGAGGCTGAAGCAAGATTATATGTGTTGACATAAATCATGCGTGGGCTATCCTTCCGTTGGTTGGAATTTACATCTTCTCTTTTATCCAAGTTGTTTCGGGCCTTTTTCAGACATCTTTTAAGGGTTCTGGAGTCGTATCCTCTCTCTTTGAAGCGGTCAGTCATCTCTGCTAGGTGTGGTTCAGTAGATTGGGAGTTAGTGTTATTCCTGATGACACGCATATACTGCAATATGGGCAGATGATTTTTGAGGGCCGGTGGGTGTTGACTACTTGAGATTAACAGAGTATTTCAGTCTGTTGATTTGCGATGTACGCATGCCTGTAATGTTCCTTCATTTATAGAAATTTTTATGTCCAGGAAGGTGATGGTTTCTGTATCTATTTGGTGCGTGAACTTAATTGGACTGTCAAGTTCATTCAGATCGGATACCATTTCATTGAATTTATTGATGGAATCTGTCCAAATCAAGAAAACATCATCAATATATCGTTTATAGAAACGAATGGCATTTGAATATTTCGGCAAAATAAATTTATTCTCGAATTCGTGCATGTAGATACTGGCGTATGCATACGCCAGATTGGAACCCATTGCGGTTCCTGACGTTTGTACGTAATTTTTTTATTATACAAAAAATGGTTACAAGTCAGTATTAGTCTTGCCATTTCGACTAAAAATTCTGTTGGGGGCTGTGGGGCCTGTCTCTCATTAAGTTTATTATTCAGTACCCATAGGCCGTCTGAGTGGGGTATCACCGTGTATAATGAAGAGACGTCCATTGTGGCCAAGCATGGTCCACCAGAGATGTCAATCCCTTGTACTTTGTCAATAAAGTCTGCCGTATCATGAATGTACGTGCTACTGCTTATCACCAGCGGTTGGAGATGGTGGTCAATGAAGAGCAAGAGGCTGTAATAAAGAGGATCTGGCAGACATAATTGGCCTTCCTGGCGGATTGACTTCCGACTTATGGATCTTTGGCAGAGTATACAATATGGGGCACACTGGGTGCTGTACTTGTAGGAACTCTACTTCCTCCTTTGAGAGCCATTTGTTTATCAAGCCTTCTTGTAACAGGGAATCCACTTGTTTTTTAAAAGACAGAATAGGATTGTGTCCAACCAGTTTGTACGTTTGCACATCAGATAAGTGGCGCATTATTTCAGCGTTGTATTGATCCCAGTTTTGAACCACCACCACCGCACCACCCTTTTCAGCCGGTCGTATTAATATATGTGGGTTTTTTTTGCAAGGTATCCAGGGTTTTTTTCTCGTCAGGGCTAAGGTTCTTGTATCGTGGCGACCTGGATGTCTTTAGGATATCCTGTTCAACCATGCGATTGAAGGTTTTAATGCTTGGGTTTAAAGAAAGAGGGTCGTATGTGGAAATGGGTCTGAATCTATTAGGTTGTTCTTTGCTGGTGGAGTCCTTAAACTGCTCATGTAATCTCAATTTTCGGTTAAATTTATACAAATCGATTGTGGCATCGAAGACGTCATGGTCACATGTGGGGACGAAGGATAGGCCTTTGGTCAAAAGTGACATCATGGAATCTGTGAGTGGGAAATCAGACAAGTTGAAGACTAAATTTTGGCTTGCTTTCGGACGCGTTTGCCTAACTCCTCCGCGGCGGGGGTGTGGCCTACGCCCCTTCCTCTGGGTGGTTTGTTTCTTCTGTTCTGTGATCCACCGGGATTCACAAACCGCAAAATAAAAATTCGCAAACCGCAAGCTACAAACATATTTTAACGTCATCAAATCAGAAAATGATCAATATTTTCAATGTACAATAGTTTGAACATGAGCTCATTGTTTGGTTTCAGAGCACAGAGGTTTAAGAGTAAGTATATTCAACTTATTTTACTATATAAATTGTAACATAACTTAAATCTTAGTTAGGAGTTGACAGGATTGTAGATCAGACAATGTGTTGTCCTCTACAATTGCTGTATTATTCTGTATGCTCCAGGACACTAATTCCAGATGGCTGCAGGGGATTCTTGTGTATCTCAGGAATTTCCAACAAATCACTCTGTAACACAGAACTTGGATATATAAAAATAGGATTGTTTTGTTAAACCCAAAGCAGTTTAGACACCCTTTGATGTAGTGCAGTGCTAATCTTTTATTGTTCTGACTTCATTGAGTAATGCAGACAAACAGGTATTTACTGCCATAGAATGACTGTTTACTGAGGACAGTTATCTCTCAACAGTGTACAATTACTTCACATAAAGCACCTTGTATTTCCTCTATTATTCCTCTCTGTGTACCTAACCAACATACTGTTTACTTACCTTTTTTTAATAGCTCATTTTCGATTCATTTATTCATTATTAGCACTTGTACAGAGCCATTTTGGAAAGTAGTTATTAAACCTTGCAACCTGTGATTGAACAAGCACATTAGGATGACCAATAATTTTATAGAACATATAAATAATTAACAATACTGTATGTCTTTTTCTTGGTATCCAACACCATGCAATAAATAAAATCAAAGTAGAATCATCAGTTATATACCACTTTACCAGTAAACATGACAAGACATAAATGTTCTGGTACACTATTTTGACTACATCGTCAAAATCAGTTCAAAAGATTGCCTGAATCGACCTGTGCGTACATAGAGGGTGATATCAATTGTGCAGTCCTGCAGAATTGCTATTGCCCAGCCACATCGACTCTGCAGGCAAGAATATTTTGACTAGCCACTGCAGTGTCTACTGGTGGGGATGGTGCCTGCTTATATCCCACAGCGATATCGCAATTTTGACAATGCAAAATTGATTAGCCCGCAGCCTGTTTGTACACCCCATAAAGGAACATATTTGTACGGATTTCAAGATAACCTTGAAGAGCGGCTCTCTTGTGCACTCTCGTGTTACAAGAGGAAAAAGCATCATTGTTTACTTGATGGCAAGTGAATTGAGCCTACATTTTCCTATAATATAATTATTTAATTTGACTTTTATTAACAATTTAGATTAAATTACAATTCACTGTTTATTTCTACTTGTAATATTTTTGTTAACAGAAATTTGAATGACATTTTCAAAAATATAAAATGAATAAAAGAAGGCACATAAAAGACAAGGGTAATGTAAGTTTTCCCTATGCGCTCCAGTAAACTTTCATGTGCATAAACCATTGATAGACTATACGTGCCAAATGTTCTTCTTCATCAAATAGCAGTTATCTGAAGTGGAGTATGAACAATTTAGTATCTCTATTTGGAAAATGTTTTTGGGACATAATTCAAGTAAACAAATAGTCAATATTATTGCTTCCAACACTCTGCACTGGCAGCATTTGTTGAGATAAAAATAGTGCCTTCAATGTATGTACTTTACAATATTGTGGAATAAACTGGACCAATCAGCACTGAGGTACCAGTTGTAAATGTAATAGCTACACACAACAATTCTATTTAATAATGTGCACACTAGGAGCAGCATTTCACAATAAATACAAAGTATTTCACCCCACATGCAAATAAAAAGCAATATACAGGTAATAAGGGCAAATTAAAAACACTTCTATGTGGCGCTATACAACACATACAGTACATCAATTATTTTAAAACAATATTTCTATGTATTAATAATTTAACGTGATATAAAAGGTACTTGTTTAGTTTCACGGCGGCACTTCCCAGCAGATCACATGCAAATCGCATGCGATACATGCATGCGATTTGCATACGATTCGATCTGCGATGCGATTTAGCACCCCCCCACTATCCATGTCAGCCCGAAGCGTGGCAAGTGCAGTGAACCCCGCTAGGGGACGCAGTACGCGTCCTTCCAACCTGTTCAAACCCCCGCTATCCACGTCAGTGTGGAGTTGATTTTATATAGTGTGACAAGCGCAGCGAGCCACCGAGTCCAAAGCGTGGCGAGCGGATGTGAAAAATGAGGCCAAAGCGTGGTGATGCAGAATACACATCAAGTAATCCGTGAACCCTCACGGGGTTCGCTGTGCTCGCAGTGCTTTGGGCTCGTTTTCCGCATCTGCTCACCACGCTTTGGGGTTGTTGCTTGCCATGCTTCGGGTTCGGTGGCTCGCTGTGCTCGCCACAGTTTATAATTTCAAATCCACACTGACGTGGATAGTGGGGTATGAACAGGTCGTGAGGACATGTGGCTAGTGGGGATGTGCTAAATAGCATCGCGGATCTAATCGTGTGCAAATTGTAGGCAAATCGCATCTGATATCTGCATACAATTTGCATGTGATTTGCATATGCTGTGAAACTAAACAAGTACCATATAAGCAAACAAATGAAAAATATGAAAAATAAAAAAAATATAACAATAACAATATAAAATATCTTTCTCTTTCTCCAGGGAGATAGGTCAAAGGTTTCTCTCCATAAACTGTCCATTATCAATACCACAGGAGACGGGCAGATTGTGAGCTCAGAGCCGGCACTCAAACAATATGGGTATGTACTGACAAACCCGAAAATTCACATTATGTATGTTTGGATATTTACACAATTAATTTCTTGCCCATTTGCACAGACTGCTTAATCAAACAAATTATGTAATGCACTAAATTAATTAGTATATAGCTAATTGGAAGGTTATGAAGAGAAACCTTTGACCCATCTCCCTGGAGAACGATTTTTTTTTAAAGCACTGTCCACAGACTTTTTCAATGTGCTTGGTCCTGCAATCTATTTTCATTAATTTACTTTATATATATTTCATTATTTAATCTTTTAATTAATTTATATATTTTATTTTTATTTTATTTGTTATATTTTTTATTTTTCATAATTTTGATTTTGTTCAGTTTGATTATATTGTATATCATGTTAAAATGTTAATGAATATATATATATGTATATATATATATATTTTTTTTTTTTTTTTTTTTAAATAATTGATGTATGTGTGGTGTAGCACCACAGAGAAGTGGTCCCTGCTTCCGGGTGTCCGTACACTACTGCGAGACATCGCAGGCAGTGTATGGGCACCTTAAAAGTGAACTAGAATAAGGCCCAAAATCAGTAGCTCTATATGCAGGATACAAGCTTACTTAGAACTGTGAAAGCCTTAACATTGCCTGCTCTTGGTTATTCCAGATACTTTAGAAAAGAAAGGGCTATACAGTACTTCTTCTTCTTCTTCTTCTTCTTCTTCTTCTTCTAATTATTATTATTATTATTATTATTATTATTATTATCATTATTATTATAGCACTAGACTAATACTGATGGTTGATTTCTTTGTTATCTTTTAATTATTTATATTAAAGGAAAAGAAAAAGGAATCACAAATGTATCACAAATGTATCAAAAAGTATCATGCAATGATTGGTTTTACTTGACAAATATAAATTTAAATGTATCATAAGTATTAGTGAGCACTACTCAATATTTTATGTGTTTTGTAAATGTAATAGCAATTGGAAATGAGCTAAACTGCAGGCAGTAATGTTCTGTAAATTCTTGATACCAATCTGCAATGTAATGCTGACCTCTGCATGATATTGGGACAGGACACAGAGGGGGGAATTTACTAAGCAAAATACGGTAGGAATTGGCATATGCGTATTCAGTCGTATTTGTATTTGGGCACGTATTCATATTATTGTAATTTACTAATTTGAAATAACGTTAGTATTTTGTATTTTATGTCTGTAACAACCTGCTGTATTCGTATTTTTACAAAAATACAAATACTCCATCAAAAGAATATGCCTTAAATTTAAATTACATTAATGTAATTTTTAAATTTACTATCAAGTTGTATTTCAAAATATGAATGTATTGTAGTAAGTTTTTAAAAATTTCTCCAAAACAATACACCTTAATTTTCTGGTGTTTTTCACAAAATCAGACTTTTAACATTGTGTATACTAGGCATATTCTAGTACAAGTTGTATAAATTACTCAAAATAAATACGACTCCATACGACATTGAAAAATACGAATCTCAAAAATACTATAGGACACCTTTGTAAATTATGCACAGGAATATGAATGTGTAAATGAAGTACTCCACCGATAACAATCGTATTCAGTACAATATGAATACGACTGAGACAAACATATTCTTAGTAAATTGTGCCCAGAATGTTCAAGCACTGGCTACTGGGCCTAGTGCTAACAGTAATTCACATACTGTATTATACAAATTAACTGTGGGAAAATATTTATTGCTGTAAATGACTACGTCTGATTGCAGCAACACAATCCGCCTGTGTTGAAGTACAGGATAGTAATGAATTTCGGCACTCCATGCAATTATTAAAGGTAATGAAGATACTTGCTGTAGTGCCTTCCTGTGACCAGAAGTATGTCTAATTCACAAATGTAGGGAGGTGAGGCGGCACTCAAGCAGGTTTACAGCTGAAATTGAAAAGTCCTTTAATCGGTCCTACACCGTCATGGAGTTACCTCCGTCATCAGGGACCTAAAGTTACAAGTGTAAAACAAATCCTTTAAAAAGGCACAAACAGATAGAAACCCTCCCCCCTGTGTGGACCCCACTGGTTACTCACCCCCGAGCGGCGGGCCGGTCAGCGTATTCAGCTGCAAAATCAATGTGTATGATGCCAGCATCTTTCAGCATGTTACTTACTATGGAACTTCCGGGTGGGGATGCGTACATTGCCCCAAGCGGTCATGTGATTACTCTATGAGTCACCTGATTCAGCGTCTCAAAAGGTATAACATAAATTAAAATATAGAAAATGACAACACACACTCCAGGTGGCCTTATGCTCATGACTGCATCAGATTGGTGCCTAGTATTCCTAAGGTTCAAGTCCACAATGTGGAATCCCCATGCCAGCACAACCCATCTGCCTAAACTTGTGAGAATTAGCAGGTAGTGTGAAATGGTGTTACATGTGTAAGTAATAACACAGGTTAAAGTGTTACATCTTTGAATAAAACCATTTAGCTGCTAAAAAGTGCTAGATAAAGCATTACATTATGATGCAGCAAAGCAGCTTGGCCACAAAAACCAAGGAGTCCCTGCACTAGAAACTCTTTCCTAATACCAAATATATATATATATATATTTTTATAACTTACTATTCATAATGTCTTTCCAATGTGTAAGTCTGCAAATGTCATTATAAACGCATGCTAAAAACAGCCAGGGTAGATGGGACAAGTGCTTTTTCAGAACATATAATAAACTCTTCAATATGACATAGAGTAAACTGAGGCTCTTAACACAATTTTGCCAAAACAATATGGGCCCACCCACTGCATCCATCAGGTGGGGCACTAACATTGCTAAGGTTCAGATTCAGAGCACAACTCAACTGGTCCAAAGCACCACACTAGTGAGAGGTTGCAGAAAGTGGGCCTTATTCTGGTTCACTCTAAGAGTCAAATTCCTTCTCAAATGGACAAAACCATGTGCACTGCAGGTGGGGCAGATAAAATTAGATTTGGGTGAGTTATTTTGTTTCTGTGCAGGGAAAATACTGACTGCTTTATTTCTACACTGCAATATAGATCTTACTTTGAATAAAAACCCCACCCAAATCGAATTCTATCTGCACATGTTATATCTACAAATACGGCGGCATAAGACCACCTAGACCAGTGGTAGCCAACCCTAGCCCTCGAGAGCTACCAACAGTTCACATTTTCCAGACAACCTAGCTGCTGCACAGCTGCACTCATTAATCACTGACACATTTTAAAAGATACACAGATGGAGCTAATTAGCTCACTTGTGATTCTGTGAGGAGACCTGCAAAACATGCACTGTTGGTAGCTCTCGAGGACTAGGGTTGGCTACCCCAGACCTACGCCATTGACCTAATATGAAGTCGTAAACACAGGAAAGATTAGTAAATCTGCCCTATTTATGAATTGTATTGTTCCAAAATTACGACCAATGCCGTATGAATTCGTACACAGCATCGGCCGTATTTTACAATCTAAGTAAATTTCTCCCCATTGTATACATTTATCTAGGACTGCATTGAATCTGTGTCAATGGTAACAGCCTGATGGTGGCAGCAAAATACCCATACACAGCACAGTTTGTCAAGTCAGTAGAAGGCAGTTAGAAACATAGGGATAGATATAGGAAGCAGTGATAAAGGATGAGAAGTGATAAATGCCTGGTACTTTATCACTTGCCAATCAGCTCCTAACTGTTCCGTTTTAAACCAAGTCTGTTACTTAACAGTAAGGATCTGATGGGCCAGTGATAAAGTACCAGACACTTTATCACTTCTCCTCCCTTATCACTGCTCCATACATCTACCACTTAGAAACATAGATTTTTATGGCAAATATAAACCATGTGGCCCATCTAGTCTGCCTGTTTTTTAACCATATTATTGCCTCAAACCTTATTTGATCCCTTTTTCTTTGTAAGAATATCCAGTACTTGTTTCCTAGCAGGGCGCCCAGTACGCATTTAGCATACTGGGCTATTTTCTTTTTTTTTTTAACTTCAAATCTTTATTTCTTTTTATCATCGGTAATACATATAGAAAAACATAACATACGATATACCAACATACAATACAATAAAATCCAGATTATTTGCATATATAAATCAAACTTCGTTAATTCTATGCGCCTGTTCCCTGTCACCCCGACTAATGTCAAAAAAACATTTAGTACCTCCAGTATGGCAAGCTTAACCCAACTTTATATTAGTTTCTCGACGGATAATTCCTGACTGTGTTTTTAACCTGGGGTCTATCTCTATCTATCATGAGTGAAGATGTCGGCACCGATTATATAGGTACCGGGGTAACTACATACATATTTTAACCCATTTAGGCAAAAATGGACGGTAACCTTATACTGCCAGAAAGATTCCTAAGCCACGACAGGATTATGCCCCTATTACGAACGCGTTAATAACAATGATTATTTTTGAAAACTAGTAGTGCATGTGCCTTGATAGATAAGTATAAAGAATTAATAGCGTGTATAAATATTAGTGCACTGTAGTGAATATTCGTACCATATGCCAATGCTCATAAACTTGTGTATTAAAACTACTATCAGACCTTTTAGAAGGATATAGAGGCCAGCGGCAACCACCGCACCATTAATCTAAATATATCCTATACTTATTCTACTAAATAATTGTAATTCAAAATAAACTATCATTTATAGTTTATACTGGGCTATTTTCAGTAGTGAAATCGCATTGCATTAAATGTGATGGGTGCTTACAACTGTAAGCACCTATGCCATTGTTTTGCATCACCCCCAGTATCAACGCCACCCCGAAATGTGGCGAGCGGCGGCGGAACGCGAACTCGGACCTTTTCATACCCCCACTATCCACGTCGGCGTTGAGTTGAATTTATATAGTGTGGCGAGCTCAGCGAGCCACCGAGCCTGAAGCGTGGCGAGCGGACGCGGAATACATGTAAAGTAATCCGCGTGCGCTCGCCACTCTTCGGGCTCGGTGGCTCACTGCACACGCCACACTATATAAATCAACTCCACGCTGATGTGGATAGTGGGGGAATGAAAAGGTCGGAGGACGCATTCCGCTGCGCTCCCCACGCTTCTGAGTGGCGTTAATAGTGCTGGTATTTTAGGAACACATTCACACCTGCAAAATCATACATCTGACACTGTAAAATGCTGATAACCAGCCAGTTCAAGTTTTGTGGTGCTGTGTGCCCTCCAGCAGTCCGTATAGATCATGGTGTCCAGCTCTATATTCTCCTGGATACAGCCCATTAATGTTTTGGCATCACGCCAGGGTACCGTTTGCAAGAAGCACTGTCCAGTCTTCCGACATATCCCTCCGAAAATCCACTGCTGTGGTAATATGTGGCCTGCATTGTTTTTACACTTGACAAATAGCATCTCATCTACTTCAACTATGTGGCCAGGTCCACCAATCCTCCACTGGGACTGCGCCATTATGTCCATTGCGCACGCCTCCCACATCCAACGTTTATAGAGGACAGCCTTTTTTTAGAAATGTCCAGCTGCTGGCTGCAATATTCAATAGAGGTGAGCTCCTGGGCACATGAACAAATGAACTGCAGCATGGTCACAAAGGACAAGCGGCACCCTTGAAACCAGAGGGCTGCTCTCAGGCTCACCTTCAGCCGGCACACTTTTACATGGCCGCACCACATCGATTCCTTTAAAGAAAGGCACATCCGTGGCCATTCGCGCAATTCTGCACCACCAGAAGCAAATCGTGTCCTTGGAAGAAGGCAATAGCCTCCTCCTCCGTCTGAGGTAGCGTGAACATGGTTACAGATGCAGCCATCTCACTAATCGCAATAAAATACTCAACAATCTCCAAAAATCACCACCAGCTCTGAGGTATGCTTCTTCTCATGACAGAATATCACCTCAGAGTGATTTCTGAGAGGATCTGACAGGGGGCGGGAATGGGAAAATCGCATCGCATGCTACAATAACGGGATACGATGCGATTTCACTACGTTTCCATACGTAATAAATCTGGGCGCCCTGCTAGGAAACAAGTACCAAATATCCTTATTTTTATTCCATGCATGTTTATATTGTTTTACCCTCTTAGCTTCTACCACCTCTGATAGGAGGATATTCCACTTGTCTATTACCTTTTCTGTTAAATATTTTTTCCTCAGATTTCCCCTTACTGACAGTGACTGATGGTAAGAGGGAATCCACCATTAGCCCAGTTTAAGTTGGAACAAACACATCTGTGGCTGCTTGGCACAGTCAATGAGGCGTATTTCTTCATAGTGTCCTGTCCCACTTGAGTAATAGCAATATATACCTACTGGTGGCAATTTGAGGCCAATACTGTACATACATCAGCATGTGACAAAACAAATATACTTTATAGTTACATTATCTATATATCTTACATACTTACTGTCATTGCTACTATGTTACCTTTTTTAAATGTTACAATAACCAATATACTCCTATATACACAGCACCCGCCTCCCTTTTATAATTTTCTTCATGAAGTAGTCTGTCAGTGAATTCTGCCACATAACACAGATATATGACAAGCTGACAGGTTTCTTTTCTCTCATTAAAAAAGGACTAAAAGTAACAAGCTAAAAATATACCTAAGTCTATAAAATGAAAAAAAAAAAAAATAATTGTCTTCATATCGGCCCACTCCAAATAATATTTTCCAGCCCTTTAACAGGAGCTGGACCTTATTGACTTTGAAAATGATAAAATTGATTGTAATACACACAGTGGGTTACTATGTTGTTGCATCACAAAAGAGTAGGATGCTGCGCATCCAACTTCTTGTTTCAGATAAAGGAAAAAGGCACGATTTAGACCCATCCTCATGGATGTGAATTTTCTAACTCTCTGATTATCGAAAGACCACACATGCACATGGTATGGTGTGCTCGTGTGGGAGGTCCATTGTGAACAGACCATGCGAATGATGACCTTCACTGTCCACTCGCAAGGTGATAGACAGATGCTGGGTGCTTGTGGGTGTAACGTTGGCATTTTTCAGGAGTGTCCCAGAAAATGCAGAAGTTCCCCGGCCGTTGGGAGGAAGTTAGTGGCCTACTTCTCCCCACAGCCTTTGCAGCAGTGAGTCTAGACTTAGGATAACAAACCAAAGAGCAATGGGCTGAGCACTTATTCACAGTCAAGTCCAGTCTGCAGCTGCTAGCAAGGGTACTCAGCCCCTAAGGCAAAAAAAACAATACTATACAGAGATGCAGTGCATTGGAAATGACTTATTTAATTTAAAAAAGGACTTGTAGATTTTCTTTTATACATAAATTTGACACAGTAAAATTAATATAAACCTATTGACCGGCTGGTCTGTAAATTAATAAAACATTATGCTATCTATTTTCCTTGCATGTAACAATTATACCATTGGTTTTATGGCGTTAATTTTCCTCAGTATTATATTCAAATAGTGTAAAATATAACCTTATCGCTGTAGCTAGACCCTCTCACAGTCCTGATACCAGCAGTTCACTTTGCAGCTGCAGATACGTTTGTAAATTAGTGATTGTGGTATCTTTCCTTTGTAGAACTTAATATGGCATACTGGGTTTAATCTTTTAAAGCCAGAGAGAAAGTATTTTTTATTCATACAATAAATTGTTAAAATGTATATTGCAATTTTTAGCAGCAAGTGTACAAAACAATATTGGCCATAAAATGTACTAATTTATATTGAGCAATCAAAAAAAGGACAACAGAGGTTGTATACTTATAGGTTGGAGAGTCCCAGAGGAACTAAAAGAATGTTTCCGAGAACATCGGAGGAACATTGTGAAGGGAGTTGTCAATCACAGTGTCTCAAAACATTTCTTGTTACACCACAAGAGTGACCCACAAAATTTGAGGGTCTTGGGATTAGAACACACAAAATGTACTAAAAGGGGCGGTGATTGCTTTAAGATTTTGTGTCAACAAGAAATATACTGCATGTACAAGCATGGCTGTCTTTCCCATTGGGCTTAATGGCCAGTTGCCCAGGGGCCCAAGAATTGTAGGGGCCCACCCCAATGGGGAAGATGGCACTGCCCTTGGGAATGGTGGCAGGCGGCGGAGATCCGGGCAGCGGCTGTCAGCGGCGTCTGTCCAGGCAGTGGCGTCTCAGCAGTGGCAGCGGTGATCTGGGCAGCAGGGGGCTGGGAGCTTGATGTAGCAATCCGGACGGCATGTTGTGGGGATCTGGGCAGCAGCTGTCAGTGGCGTCCATCCAGGCAGCAGCAACTCAGCAGTGGCGGCAATGATCTGGCCAGTGGGGTCTGGGAGCTTGATGTAGAGATCCAAGCAGTGTGTGGTGGGGATCCATGCAGCAGCTATCAGCGGCATCCGTCCAGGCAGCGGAGACTCATACCTTGATGTAGAGATATTTGCCGAGTGGGAAGCACTGCTGATATTTAAAAGTCTGCTCGGATGTTGATTGGGCGGATGCTCAGCCAATCAGTGTCCAGCCAGTCTTTTCAAAATCTGCAGCACTTCCCGCCAGCGGCAAATAATGCTACATCAAGGTCTGAGTTGCCGCTGCCTGGACGAACACAGCTGATAGCTGCTTGCCGGATCCCCACCACATGCCGCCTGGATAGCGACTTCAAGTTCCCAGCCCCCCGCTGCCTGGACAGACACTGCTGACAGCTTGTGAAGGGGGAGGGGGGTTTGTGAAGGGGGGCCCCCTAAAAATTATTTTGCCCTGGGGCCCACTATATTGTTAAGATGGCCCTGTGTACAAGATGAGCTCCATTCATCCAGAGGGGCTTAACGACCAAGTGGAGTTGAATGTTTGTCTATAAAATATAAGTTTAACATCTAATATAAATTTAGGACCTTATCCTCCTCTTTTTATCCCCCTTCAACTCTCCTCAAAATCTCAGATTTCATTAGCCGTACTCTTCTCCATCTCCTCTCCTTCCTTTTGTCATTTCCTTTTTTTCTAGGTATCTCAATTCACTTATATTTAGTAAATGTCTGTATGATAAATAGAGTTATTTCAGAAATAATATATATACACAGAGAACAAAGGAACAAGAAGAAGCATAAAGGCTAATTCTGACCACTTTCTGAATATTAATTATCTTTTTATGTGATCTTATGCATCTATAGAGTATAACTATTGCTGGAGTATTTTTTCAAAAATAATAAAAATAAAACTTTCTCTGTAGATAAATTGATATGTGAGCTGATATAATATATTCTTTAAAATCAATGTAACCCTTTTTAAAAGTGAATAAGAATACAAATAAATAACAACTGTTTGGTTGGGCTAACTAATCGCAATCATTAAGCTAAATATAAGCATAAGGTTCTGGGTAGTTTGTAACGCATATGTGTTCCATAATACATAATGGACTTCATAATACTGTATGTCTTTAGATTTTTGGCATAAGAAGTTCACTATTTTAAATATATATATAGTGAGAACTGCTAAGAAGAAGAATTAAACACTGTGTATATATGCATTTATAAATATCTAAAATGTGTATCTTATTTTTGAGGTGATATATACCTCTCCAGCCGGTGTGACACACAGAGGGGGAAGTGTACGTTCCACCAGAAAAATGGAAGGGAGCCGCAAAAGCGGAAGTGGCTGAGCATGCGTTCCACCTACAATGGGAGTTGGAACGTGGCATGTGTTACAATGACCGGAAGTGGGACACGATGGATGTTACTTATCTCAAGGTGACAACTAATTTTAATTATTTTATATAGGTCTGCCTCCTTTATTGTATAATTATATATTACTGTATTCTAACTATATAAGCACAATTATGATTTTTGTGGATTTAATTTATGGATCAAATAGGTAAATTAAGTGATTGATTTAAAGTGTACTTTCTGTCTGTGGGTATAAAAACCCAAACCCCACATAGGGTGCTTTACCTTTGATAAAGGTGTCAGATGACAGCGAAACATATTAGGAAGCATTAGACTTCACTGGTTCTAATTTGCCTAAACCCTGCAATCAAGTCAGGAAAACTGTACTATACTGTATCAACTGGTACTCCACCACCTGCACAATTTGGATTGTACTATCGCAAAATCAAGAGGATACCTCTAATATTTGAGGACTACCAACACCCTCCAGCAGTATAAGTGATCCTGCAAGGTATATGGACTCCCTCAACTCTTATAGAACAAAGTATGGACAGAAGCAGGAGATCTGATTAATCTTCAGAAACTACACGAACCTATGGTACTCTCCAATGTATAAGTATACAACCTCCTTTGCCCCTTTTATTGATTGCACAATATAAATGAGTAAATTTTATGGCCAATATTGTTTTGTACACTTGCTGCTAATAATTGCAAAATACATTTTTACCAATTTATTTTATGAATAAAAACTACATGATTGTAATACCTAATTTATCCAATTAATTTTGTAGCGCACCATCCCTTTTTGGTTTCTTGTATAAAATAAATTGGGGTTTGATACCCCATAGTGGGAGCTGCTTGGCTCTAAACCCATATAGGTGCCTGTTCTTTTTGACTCCCTGGGTCTTAAACACAGCCCCTTTTCTTACAAAGAGAGAGAGAGTTCTTATTGAAATCAATTTGATATAAGGCAATTGTAAGGTAGCATGCAGTAAAGAGAAATCATTTAAAAAGTACTTTGGTGGAGCTCCATCCTTCTTTAAGCCTTCCGTCCCTGTAGTCAGCATCCCCAGCTGATGGTGCTTCCAATTTGGCAGCCGTATTAAGAGTACAAACCCGGGGAACAGGGTGAGATCGGCCAGTGGTACAGTATGTTCCGGATTTCTGGAGTCTAGACTTACTCAGCACTGCGTGCAGGGGGAAGATCACTTGATAGTGAATGACTTTGCCCCCTTGTGCATGGCTGTTAACGCATTCGCAGCCGTACACATGGGTGGGGGGAGGGAGCTCAACAGAGTACAAGTCACTTTACCTTCTGCTTTATTTTGTGCATGGAACTCCATGATGTTTCTAAGTTCATTCATTCCAAAGGAGTGGAATAATGCTAAAAATAATGTTAATAATAATAATAATCATCAAAATACTGTAACCTTACAGGGTACAAGATAATTGTATGCATAATTAAGACTGCATAATTAAGATTTCATATAAACTATGTGTACATAAATTCAGATCATTATTAACTCATCCCCTCTGAGTTTTCTATTTGCACAGCAGTTGTTCAACTCTAAGAGGGAGCATAACACATTAGCAGAGATAGGGTGAGATGTACTAAGCCTTGAAAAGTGATAAAATGGAGAGTGATAAACCACCAACCAATCAGCTCCTACCTGTGATTTTTCAAACAATGCCTGTGACATGTCAGTTACAAGCTGATTGGTTGGTGGTTTTTCACTCTCCATTTTATCACTTTTCAAGCTTAGTACATCTGGCCCATAGAGAGAGGAGAGTGAAAAAAATAGCAATGTTTCTGTCTCCAAAAATCTTTGCTGGCCTAGATGTCTTTATGATGAAAGATATGTCTTGAGTGCTACAGAAAAATAACAATATCCTGTTTTTCTCATATTTTTCCTATAGCCCAATTTCATTCATCCTGTAGCATGATTTCAGCCCAGATTTAGCTTAGGATATACCCTAATATTATACAGTCTAATATAAAGCCATAAAATCCATTATTTTGAATTACATGCCTCATATTGAAGTTTCTTGCAAAATAAAATATGTAAAAGATGCTAAATGTACATTACAAGACACTGTGCATGCGCAATTTTCGCACTGCGTGGGTGTCAAATCATTTTACCAAAAGTCTTTGCAAATGTACACACTAAAATATGTATGTAGGGCAGCCACAGAGAAATAGGCATGTTGTGGGTGTTCCATGGATGTGGCTTTGCAGTCATGCGGACGAGAGCGTGAGGGTGGTCATGTAATGGGCGTGTGGTGGCACACATGCAGGTAGAGTTTTCACACACATTCATGTGCTCCTGCTTTCACACAAACCATTCGCAGATGATATGATGATAATGATGTTATTGTGCATATCGTTCGGTGTGTACAGTCAATAATGATGTGCACTCTCACGAGTCTCAGTACCGATTTCTCGTCTATACCTGCAGTCAAATCTTGCCTATGTCGTTTATGATTAGGTGCATATTGTTCAGTATGTATAAAAGATAAAAATAAAGATAAACGGTCTGTGGTAATTTATATATATCTTTATCATTTGAAATCGTTCGGTGTATATGCAGCTATAATTAATTTTTTAGCTAAGGGAAATCGATAATGATATTATTTGCAGCCTTTGTCTCTTAGTTGGGCTGATTCTGGTTGACTCGTAGTGAACCGAATTCGGCCCCTGCATGCCCATTGCTGCACATGTGCAAAACAATGACAGCTAACAACCTTGGTGGTTTACAGTGTTGCCGGGGCATTCACAGTGGGGAGGGAGGACCGGGGATGGACAAGGCAGTGGTGCTGCTGGGCCATGGAACTACCCAGCATTTCATGGGCATCCCCATGAAAACGCTGGGTGTTCCCATGGGAATGTGGGCAGAATGAAGTGTGCCAGGGGTCGGGCAGCTGACATCACATGATGTTAGCCATCCACCCTGTCTCTGTACTGGCGGCTGCAAATATAAGCCTCCATTGAATTATATTTGTGAAGGTAGGAGAGGAGAAATCATTCAATGGTCAGAGACCATCAAATGATTTCTCCTGCTGTCAGCACATGCAAGGGGATGTGTCTTCCTAACACTTCCCCTTGCATGGTTGTTGGAGGAATCGGTGGTGTGGGGGGGGTAGGGGTGGGTTATTCGGTGGTGCAGCATCACAGAGGCAAAGTAAGCTGTGAGTTTCACAGCTTCCCAAGCAAACCAGAATGACCCCTAGTGTGTACAGGGCTTAAGTTGTGGTGCACTGGCTATTTTGCCTTGCTTTGGCGGCAAGAACAGCTGTTTGATTGATTTGGCACGGTTTTATATTAGTTGGGTAAACTCTCTTCATCAGTTATTATAAGTTATTATGAGGCCAATTATCCCTACTGAGTAATTCTGAAACCACCTAAATTAACTAAGTCTAATGTGAATAATTTTGACCTTCTTGGAAATTGCATATCCTGTTGTGATATGTTTTATTTATTAGATATGTGGCTATTGTCATGTGTTTTATTAATTAGTTAGTTAATTGATCTTATGGTATTCAGCTTTAAAATATGTTAAAAAGAGACTATACCTGTTAGAAAGATGAATTGCTTACTACAAATACATAGGAGCATATATTATTAGAAATGATTAGTGTCCAATTTATCATATCAAACTGTTAAATGGTTTTAAGGAAAACAGGGGTTGTGAGTGCAATGGTTTGTCCAAAGAATATGGTATTATTTATAATAGTAAGATTGTAATTAATCTGATGTACCAGGCAGTTATAATAGTGTAGAAATTGTTCATAACAACCAATCAGCTTCTACCTATAATTTCATAGAACTGTACCTTGAAATTGATTGGTTGCTATTGGACACTTTTTTAGCTCATAAAGCACTGTTATTGCGAAGTCAATTTGTATGTGTCATGGAATGCTGAACTGAAAGTACATTGTAACAATCCTATAGCAAAATACTGCTCCTCACCTATATGGATGGAATTCAAGTATTGTGCATAATGGTGGCCACTAGATGGCAGCCAACACCATTAAAGTCTTGCTCCATTTAGGTGCGCATATAACTGCCAATGGCTGACATTACTGTTATAATGTTCTGGCATTTTGCCTGCTGGTAACTAATACAGTTTAACATTGATCAATTTTTGAACACAAATGTTTGTCTCTACTGCGTTTGGGTTTAATATATTCTCCTTTTAGTGTAATAAATGAGTAATCTACAAAGGTATGATAATTGTGAATTAAATGAGTAAAGTAAGAGAAGCTATATTAGAACTAAGAATAATACATGTTATAAATTCAGGATTGTATTCTGGCTTACCCCTCATCAGGGAACTTTCTTTTTATTAATGATTCTTGCTAACTTTAGAAAGAGGTTACTCACAGTTAGTATGCCCAATTAGGCTGGACAAATCGGGTACAGTTAATTATAGCTATGGCAAGGAGCAATTAAGTACAAATACTTCATTTCACAAAAGGTCAAATACCATAGAAAGTTAAGACACAGAACTCTAGTACATAAAAAAAGAAGATTAAACTGGAAAAATTATATGCAATCATCACTTTTTCTACTTGAAAATAATACCTAATTAATGAGTATGGTTAAAGAGAATGACCTTGTAAAGAAAAAAAAAAAAAAAACATCTGCAACCGCTAAACCAGGACATTTTTTATATGAGCTGGAAACAATCTTTCTTCAGTTGTTCATCTTTCATTTTTTAAACATGCGAAGAATTCTAAAAAAAAAAAAAAAAAAGAAATAAATCAGGTGAGAAACAGTAAGAAGAACATTATGTTAATTTATCTATGCTTTGTAATTATGGGGTAGATGTAAAACCAGGCATTATGGTGGAGAAGTGGTATCAGCGCACGTTATGTAACATAGCAGCAATTACTGGCAAAAGCTGGGAGCACTATGCGCCACTCTCATTATTGGTGCTGTTCTGTATAAAACTTCACATCGATAAGCTAGGAAATATATGTCACTGATTTCTAGACCTGTGGCTGTCGGCTTTGTATAAAAAAAATATGTGGGGAGGCGTGGCCAGGCTGGCAAGTGGAGCGGACGTGTAATCTGAGAGCTCCAGCCCATCTGCCTATTTAAACTATCTACTGCCCACCAGCCCCAAATCCCTTTAACTGCCAGGAGGAAGCTGTCCATAGCTGATGGGTGTTCACTGCAGAGCCAGGGGCCAGGTTTTTCTCATCCCTGCAAGCAGTTGCGTAGCTAAGTTTTGGGTGCCCCCCGCCATTAGGGAGGGGGGCGCCCCCCGCCCCGCCAGGCACCCCCCCGCCAATGCAAACCCCCCATATCCCCCGCAGCCTTACCTATCGCGCTGGTCCCGGCGGCTCCGTTCTTCTGCTGAGGACCACCGCAAAATGGCCACCCCCATACAACAGACAGTTTCAGAGAACAGTGTGCTATATGTGGGCAGCCATTTTGTGGTGGCCCTCAGCAGAAGAACGGAGCCGCCGGGATCAGCGAGATAGGTAAGTCTGCAGGGGATTGGGGGGGGGGTGTAACTATAGCACCGCAGCCCCCGGTGCCCTCACATGCACAGCCCCCCCCCCCCGTGGTGGTGGAGGCTGCGGTGCTATAGTTACGCCACTGCCTGCAAGTTGCAGCCCTCCCGCCTGACTGGAGATGAGGGCCTAGAGTGTCTCCCAAGATATTGCTCATTACCATGGGCACATGGGCATCCTTGCAGACCTGTAGCTCTCAGCCCTCTGATGTTAACGTAGAGCTAACCCACCGGGTGCTATGAGCCTTTATTGTTGCACAATGAACACTGGAAAGTAATGTAGAAGCTGAATTACATTGCCTTTCACTGCTAAAATTTGACACAATTTGACACTATGGACAGAACCAAGAAATCATCTCTGAAAAGTTCCTCTCCTGTTCCCACAGACACCATGTCCCAGCCAGACATGAGACGATTCCTACAGCCTATGCCTACCTGTCCCACTGAAGAGATCTTGTCCGATCTGTTAACCTATTTGCTAAAATACTTGTCATTAGATTAAACTTTCTTCCATCCTTGGTACATAAGTGGGTGGGCTTTGTCCCAGGCTCCGAAGCAAAGGACACCACCACCAAAGTCTTGAATCTGATTCATGTAGCCTCTGGTAATCCTATACTCATTATATTGCTTTCCACTGATGCTGAGAAAGCATTTGATATTGCTAACTTGGACTTCATGACAGCTGTGCTGGAACACATTGGACTGGGACCCCAAGTGCTTAATAAGATCTTAGCTTTATATACTGTATATCCCTATGACAAGGGTCAGGGTAAATAGTACTCTATCTGAGCCTTTCTCTATCAGTAATGGGATGAGACAGGATTGCTCACTATCCCCATTGATCTTTGTTAGCTGTATTAAAACCTGGAGTGTGGTGTGGGTAGGGGACCGGAGCTGCAGATTGATCATTGCAAAGTCTTTGCCTTTGTCAGCAGCCCCTGTGTGTTTTAATTAGCATTAGCAGCACGGATTGTGTAATGGTCAGCATTACTGCCTCACAGCGCTGAGGTCATGGGTTTGATTCTCACCTCATTCATACTGTAGCGTAAATCTGTGTCTAACCAGTTTAGCATGTAATGCACATACAGCAGTGCCCTTACACAAGTGTAACCTATGCTGTCACTAGCTCTATACTGTAGATGTGGGCTCCCATGAAGCCCCGTCTGTAAGCCATTTTCTTAACCTGAGCCTGACCCGCTACAGTATGTACTTCAACCATACTGTATACTCCAAGTCCCTGCATGCATTGCTGGGACCCATACTGTAATTCCACAGCAACAAATAATAGTTTAAATTTATTTTTACATTGACATCAGCCTAGTGGCCACAGCCCTTGGGGCACCAGGGACATCCCCAGGCTTCAGCCCAGGCAGGGTTAATCCTGGAGGGGGGACCCCTTTATTGAGGGGGTCCCTGCCCAGGCTCAGGGGTATAAGTCTCCCCCAGCTGTGGCATTACCCTGCTGGCTGGTTAGGCCTGGTGCTGGTTCTCAAAATATGGGGGACCCCTACTCATTTTTTCCCCATAATTTTGGGAACCAGGACCGACCCTTATGCCTGGTGCTGGTTTTAAAAATTACCCCTACTTAAATTGTTCCCTGAATTTTTAAAACTAGGACCGGCTCTTTGAGGCCAGGGCTGGTTATAGCAATGGGGAAAGGGGGGGGGGGGGACACTATGCTGTTTTTTTATTTATTAATTATTTCATTTTAACCTTTTTTTTTTACACTGAAGCCTGCATGGATCTGACTGATACAAATACACCTGGAAAATTAATTGTGGCATATGCATTCATATTCATAAATAAGAATGTCCCATTAATACAAATTGCCATATTTTTGGCATGGTGAATACTGAAAACACGTGTAGGCAGTCATATTTGCATACGACTACTTATGAATACACCAATTATTGGCGTATTTTCATTAGTAAATTTCCCACTCTCTCTCGAGCAATTTTCAGAACTTTGGTGAGCTAAGCTTATAGACATAATGTCACACCTGTGGTTAGATCTTGGCTGGAAATAACCCCAGGCGTAGGGGCTGACTGGTACTGGAACCTGGGAGCCACTTAGGATAAAAGCAAAAAGACTTTATTGACTATGGCAGATAAACAATTGGTAAGTTTTAGGAATGATATCACAGAGGATCACAGGCAGTAACGGATAAGCATAAATGACAATAGCAAGATTGGTATTATCTGCAGTGTGTTCACACTAATGAAGTCCATTAACATATAGCATAGATGGAAGGAAGCTGGTGCAGTGCTAAACGCACTGATGGAGTCCAGAGCATATATGAAGGAGCCGTGTAAGAACACTAATGGAGTCCACAGTATAATACTGTATGCAATGCAGATGGTAATGAATACTGACCACTGTGAGGAGCTGGATACCAAGGAGAATGGTCACGGGATGAAGGTATTGAAGTTAGTGGGCACTTCTACACAGTCACTGGAAAGAACTGAGAGTCACTGATGCGACATCAATGATGGCAGTAATCGATGTGATTATAGATGGTGGTGGATATCGATGTAGAGAGCACCTGTGTGACCAGCTGTGATGGGATGACAGCGATGGTGACGTGGAGGGATGAAGAGTCCACTGGTGAAGTTGGTGTTGCGATGACGGAGCACCAATGATGAGAGGAAACGATAACGGAGCACCAATGATGAAGAGCAATGATGTCAGAGCACCAATATTGCAGAGGAACGATGACAGAGCACTGATGTTGGAGATGAACGATGACAGAGCACCGATGTTGGAGATGAACGATGACAGAGCACCGATGTTGGAGATGAACGATGACAGAGCACCGATGTTGAAGCCAGGCGGCTGCTTGAAGGAGAGGACCCAACCTGGAAGGAGTGAAATCCTCAGGGACTGGAACCTGCAACACAGCTTGGAGACAGAACACACCAACAGGTAATAACTTCAGGATAAGATCAGTAGCACTGGCCCTGATCTGACTTCACCCAGCCTATTTATAGGGAGCAGTGGAAGTGGAAAGTCGGGGCACTGAGCCAGACTGAGGGATGGCCAGGATTGGCTGGAACTGGAACATGTGACAGGAAAGACATGGCTGCTCCCATGTCTGAAAAAGGTGGGAAGCCTTATTTGTTTGGTACATGGTCTGAACTATTGTAATGGCTGTGGCATGGAAGCTGCAGGAGGCTGAAGCTGAACCTTAGGAGTGACAGGCAGGGAGTGAAGCGCAATCGCTGAGACCACGGCACTGGGTAATTGCAGATGCTGCACAGTTCGGGCAGCGTGGACACGACACAAGTGGTAACCATGTCTGGAGCGCAGCGCCAGACTTTTCAGGCATTTGGATGGTAAATAAGTTTGTTGTGATACCCGAATTGTGACACATAACAGTTACAGTTCTTTATAGTAACCAAACTATCCTGAAATCCTAACACTGCTACCCTTGTGTAAACATAAGTTCCTTAAAGTCTACCTGGGTACCTCTGATACTATGCAATACAGTAATTGTGCCAACCTGATGACCCGAGCTACCCATGTCTAAATGTGAGTTCCAAGTACTCTGCTACCAATGGGGTAGCAGACCTTATAGCTGGGTTGCTAATTTACAGAGCCCTGTGATCAGGTAATCACAGGCCAGTCACATACTAGCCTGCATATTGCTGTTCAAGGATTGTGAAAATATTGCAGATCTGCGATTAACAGCAAATCCATACTTAATCCGCTTACCATCAGATGATTTTTTAATTGAGTGAAGTGTGTGTGTGTAGCCCAGGACTTACTTGGCGGCTATGATACAAACAGGCTGAACAAGGCTGGAGCTGACATCACATGACTTCCCTTCAAATGCCTCAGCATGACTGCATTTTTCCTGACACTCCCAGAACACGGCTGGTTACCACCCTCAAATGCCAGCTTCCTGTCAATCAACTTGCATATGGCCAGTGACTAAAAAAAGTAGCAGGATATTATTGTAGTATGGCTTTGTGGAATCATACTACATGCCGTATGTATGTTAAGTCATTCGATTATCACATGGCCTGCAAATTTGCAGCCATGCATTCTGGTCTGAATATAGCCATACAGTATGTACAGTAATGAGTTACTGACACTCTCCTACCCAAAAGTAAGCCAGAATTAATGAAACTCTGCTGCTAGTGTGCTGTGGTCTTGGCTACACGGGTGTAATCAGATGTATTAAGCCTATTAAAGTGATGAAGTGGTGTTAAAGTGGAAGGTGATAATGCAGCAGCCAATCAGCTGTATTTAAAAAATGGCAGATGGTAGTTGATTGGCTGGTTCATTATAACCTTTCACTGTATCTCCATTTTATCACCACTTTACCAGGCTTAATACATCTGCTCGGTTATTAGTGACATTTATGACCATTTTATTAGTTTGATATTCTGAGAATCTCCCACTGCACAAGGGTGTATTCTCTTTTGGCCAGTGCTTGGGGATTATATCATGATCATCTCCAAGCACTTGGAAATCTGGAAGATTAGGACACCCACCTGAAGTTGCCCTACATCAAGATGGGAGCAAGCCGAGCTCTCTGGCAGCGGCTAGGCTGCCTGAGACCTCCACAAAGAACTATCATCAAGCATTTTGGACGTATAAGCTCTCTGCCTGCTGTAAACATATCCCAGGTCAGATGACACAGGATGCCTGTTTACACTGACCCTTACCCCAGGTCCTACCTGTGTTTAATCCTTCAAGCTTCCTAGGTTGGATTCCTGGGTAATTAGCCCCAGGTTTATTATTGGGTTGATGTGTGTGTGTTTGTGTACAAAAACATGGGTTTTTCAAGGCTAACGAGAAGGGGTATAACTGGGGCAGTTTACGAGAATGTGAGTAGAGTGTAACAAAACTCCAATTCCCTTTTCACAATTCTTTTTCTGGAAAATAATTTTAATATTTCTTCTCTTACAGTATAATACACTGAAGGGCTTACGTACTGATTAAAACAGATGTGACAGTAATTGGGTTATTCTCTTGAAATTCTACAAATTTGTATTTAAGGGATTTTCATACTTCTGCAACCCTTAGGACATCATCTTATTTCAGACATCAAATATAAGTGAGCATAGGGAAAAGAAAGTATATTGTAGAGGAGCATGAACTGTCAAATCACTGTCACTGATAATTTAATCCTTTAAATATTGTATATAAGCCTTATTGATAAAGTTTTCTATATTTATAAATTATATGGACTCTTGAAGAGACAGCAAAATGTTTAACACCTAGATGGACATACCATCAAACATACACCAAACCATGACCTCTAATAATTTCTTTATATTTACATAATCGACCTCTTTTCAAAGAGTATTTTTCACTAAGCTGTCTAGGTTGTATTAAAACCTATATTTATGCCTTCCTAATTAGACTACCCTTTGCTAAAAGAATAGTAAATCCTAAAAAAATACTATTATGTTGATGCTAATTAGTACACTTAGATTAAGTATGTTCCATTCTTTCAAAGATTTCATGATTTCTTATGGTACTGTATATATAAATTATGAGGCAATATGGATAATAATTACCCTATCTAGGTAACCCTATAAAGAATGTCTTTTGTAATGAGTGCTAATTCCTTAACATTGTTCGAGGCACATTTTAACAATATTGCTTTGCTAGAATCCCCTATAGTTATATCTATCACTGTAGGAAGAAACCAAATATGCATATACAGTATTTCAATTTCATTAAAGTTGTCCACAAGTGCTGTAATATTTAAAATAATAAATATAACTTTTTTTTATAGTATAATCATTGCCCTGATCTCCAAAGAGGATCTATCAACCCTTAATTGTACATAGGAGAGATGACCGTAAGGCGGTCACATAAAACATTAATGCAATAATTAATATATAAAGCTGTTATATTCAGGTCTATCACAAAATTGGAAATTTTACCATTATGAATATTACTTTCCATATTACAGGTTGGATTCTAGTAGCAAAAACATACAATTAAGGTAACAGGTAATGAGTGGCAATAAAACAGTAGGTACTCAACAGTCTGGGATACTGTAGTACTACCTACAAGTATTAGGAAATGCTAGTCCATATACACGTACCACACTTGAAAGAGCCCTTTTTGCAAACCTTTGGGGTACTTGCTTTTTCAAGATGGCTATGGACCAAAATATCCCTGAGATTGTTGCTACGTCTCCAACTGATGTCAATTTGGTCCCCCAAGATTTCTTTCAGGTCATTATCAGTCTTGAGGATGTCAAGATGTTTATTTAGAGCCTCTTGTATTTCACGCCACTCTTTGCAAAAGGTGCCCACAAAGCAAATTTTTTTCGGTCTGTTCATGCTCTTTATTTTTAGGAACAAGAAGATGTTCTCTTTTTTATTTGTATGCCTCTTTCCTAGCTCTCTGGATCTATCTTCTGCTATACCCCCTGTTCTCAAGTCTAGCATCCAGTTCATCTGCTCTCATGTTGTATGTTTCATCTTGTGAGCAGTTACGTCTGGTTCGTAAATATTCCCCTTTAGGAAGTCCTTTTATCACTGGGGGGAAATGTGCACTTTTTTATGTAATAGGGAGTTCGTGGAAGTTTTTTTACCGAACATGTCAGTAATAATAGAGCCGTCTGGTGCGATACTAATGCAAAGATCCAGATATTCTACTTCCTTTTGGCTCATATTGTAGGTGAGGGTAAGGTTCAGGTTGTTGTTGTTGAGCAGATCCATGAATTTTTGGAATAGATGAATATCACCCTCCCATACAATGAGCAGATCATCTATATATCTTAACCAAACTAGTATATGTCTGGTATATATTTTGTGATCTTCTGTGAAGACGCTCTCACGCTCCCACCACCCCAGGTACAGGTTTGCGTACGTCAGAGCACAAGTGCTCCCCATAGCGGTCCCCTGTACCGTGAGGTAGAACTGGTCTTCACAAACAAAATAGTTTTTGGTCAAGACAAAATGTAAAAGTTTGATGATGAATTCATGGATGGGTGTATCTTTCTCCATGCTGAGGAAGTATTGGGCCACCTGTATACTAAAACTATGAATAATGCTGGTATACAGGCTCTCCACGTCACATGTGATGAGCCATGTGTCCGCATTCAGGGTTATGTCCTGTATTTTCTTAAGGACTTCCATGGTGTCCCTTACATATGAGGGAAGGGTCATAACGAATCTCCTCAAATGATTATCCACGAATTCACTCGCTTTCTCAGTCAACCCCACTATACCGGACACTATTGGTCTTCCGGGGGGGTTAGCCTCATCCTTATGCACTTTAGGGAGCTAGTACAGGGTGGGAATTTTAACATGTTTGACTGATAGGAACTCATATTGTGTTTTGGAGATGACACCACCAGTTCTTGCTTGGTCTAACATTCTCTGATAGAGGTCCAGATAATTCTCGGTGGGGTTGAAGGTGAGTCTCCTGTAACAGGTTCTATCCTTCAACTGACGACCTAATTCAGTGGTGTATTTGGCTCTAGACCAGAGCACAACGTTACCCCCCTTATCGGAGGGTTTGAATATGGTGTCCTCCCACTCTTTGATCTCCTTTAATGATGCTCTTACTGAAACATTGAGATTGTCTTCAAATCTGAATAAACATTTTTTGAGTTCAATACGATCAAGGTCCTTGCTGACCATTTCCAGGTATACTTTTGCCTGTGGGCATATCATATCCTTTTGAGAATTATTTTCTGTTCCTTTTCTATCTATCATGAACTGGCCATAATACCACATGTGTACATTATTGTTAATGTCGACATCTCCATGCACCAGTTGGTATCTAATACATTAGTTATGTCTGCGGATTGTGGATTGCAGGGACTCCAAACATCCCTTCATGAGGAATAGTATAATCTACATACTCCTGTGCCCACCATATGTTTCAGAAATTGATATCTCCCCACATTCTGCATTAAATACGAAATACCGACGACATGTGACAGAAAGAAGAATAATCTCTACACAATATGCCCAACATATCTATCATGAGATTAATGCTTATCTCAGAAATTTACATTTGATACAATAGGTCTCAACATATATGATCTTACTCTGCGGTATTTCTATTTTTGTACATCCAATAGTTTGCGTATGTCCCATTTCCAGCAATATTATGTGCACAAGTTTTTACTTAATTAACTGCAATTGAAACTAATGACAGAGAATCTTACTTCAGCGTACGCCGACCGTACACTCCGTGGTGTGCTTCCACTTCCCTTATGATTGCATTTTGATCTGTACTTTAATTCCTTAGCGGCTTAAGCGGTAGTGTGCCTTAGTACTGATTGCGGCGAAACAGGTGCGGAGTACTACACCAGACTCCGGCGCCGTGTACCTGAGCTGATAGCCCCACAGGCTGGACTCTCACCGCACACGCTGTAGAGAGCTGGTCACGTCACTACAGGCCGACGCGACCAGCGGGTGCAGTGCACCAGATAGCGAAACTGCGTATCCCGCTGTCCTGGCTGACGATCCTGGCACACAGCACTTAGCCAACCGCTTACTCCTGACTTGCTCTCAAGTGATACACACAGTCTAGCCCTGGACAGGGCTCCAATACTATTAGACTGGAAGCATATGTACTTTATCCATCATAGATTAACCGCTTAATGTGTGGACCCAGTTATTAACGGTTATTTCCACATACTATACCCCAACTTGATAGGGCGAAGTCAGTGCTACCGCTAAGAAACGTTAAAAAACATTTGTACCTCTACATGTTTGACTGGCACTATTTGGAGTAACCAGATCAACTTCCGGAAAAATAAAGTGCCCAAAACATGAATACTGTAAAAAGCATATATTTATTGTGGAAACAGTAGGAAATGGGACTCCACGGACCTAAGTATATTCTCATCCTTTTTTATGTCTATGTTATATGTTTGTATTGTGTCTTTTTAAACTTTCGCTAGAGTTCTTATGTTATAAATCAGGAGCTAATCTCAGTGGCCCCCTGCCCGCCGGCCCGCCATGCACAGGATTTTTTTTTTTTAAGTAAAAGAAAATGCTGCCGAGGGAGGTAGTGTAATGGAGTCCCCTTGGGTGCCGCCTACCCGATTTCCATTGGCTGCAGGCAGGGCAGAGGAGTGGATCCAGCGCGGCTGAGGGAGGAGGAGGCACGTCTGGTCACGAGCTGGGGAGTTGGGATCCGGCGAAACTGCGGGAGGAGGAGACGCAGCTGGCGGGAGCAGGGGACCCGGCACTGGAACTGCAGGAGGAGGAGGCACAGCTGGCGGAGGGGACCTGGCGAAACTGCAGGAGGAGGCATGGATGGTGGAAGCAGGTGACCCGTCAAAGCTGCAGGATGAGGAGGTACATCTGGCGGGAGCAGGGGACCTGGCAAAGCTGCAGGCATTACTGGGGGCATTGTGTGTGGGGCATTACTGGGGGCATTTGTGTGTGAGGGGCACTGCGGGGGCATTGTGTGTGAGGGGCACTGCTGGGGCATTGTGTGAGGGGCACTGCTGGGGCATTGTGTGAGGGGCACTGCTGGGTTATTGTGTGAGGGGCACTGCTGGGGCATTGTGTGTGAGGGGCACTGCTGGGGCATTGTGTGTGAGGAGCACTGCTGGGGCATTGTGTGTGAGGGGCACTGCTGGGGCATTGTGTGTGAGGGGCACTGCTGGGGCATTGTGTGTGATTGGCACTGCTGGGGCATTGTGTGTGAGGGGCACTGCTGGGGCATTGTGTGAGGGGAACTGCTGGGGCATTAGGTGAGGGGCACTGCTGGTGCATCATATGTATAAGCAGGAGTACTGCTGGCATTATGGTCTGTGGCATAATGGGCATCAGTGTGGGGCATAATGTGCAATGGGCATAATTTTGTGTGGATTAATGTGTAATGGGCATCACGGTGTGGCATAATGTGTAATGGGCATTATGGTGTATGACATAATGTACAACAGGTATTACGGTGTGTGGCATAATGTCTAATGGACACTATGGTGTGATGCATGTGTAATGGGCATTACGGATAAACAGTGTAACAGTGTATATTGATTTAAGTAGCCTTTCATTGTTTGGGTTTGATCTGTGAGGCATACTATTTCACTGTGTGGGCCTTCATGTTTATATGTCACTGTGCAGCCTTCAGTCAACTTAAGCGTGTGAGGACAACGACCATTCCTGCGGTAACCAATGTCTGGTCATGCAGGTTGCAAAAGAGGTGTCAGGTAATTGTTTTCCTGCTAGTTCACACTCGTTATAATTAGACCACGCCGATTATAATTAGGTCACACCCATTTTTGGGAGCGCGCCTACGGCCCGTGCAATTTATTCAATATCAAATTATATATGGGGGGGCACATATTTTACTGTTTGCACTGGAACCCAAATTGGCTGCTGATAATTATTAGGGTGTGTGTGTGTGGGGGGTTATGTGCTGAGTATGGGCGGCTGTGCCAACTATCTATGAAGGACTGTGCTGACGTTATAGGGGAGCTGTGATTCTATGGGGCTGTCCGAAATTCCGTAGGCGATTTTAGTGGCCCTCGGGCTTCACTGGATTTTTTTAGGTGGCCCACGCTGTCTTAAAGGTTGAAGACCCCTGTTATAAATAAATAAAGGTTATATTTTAAATAACTCTCCTTCCCCCTGGTGCATCACAAAGCGACATTCTCCTTTTCTTGTTCTTCAAGAATTTCCTTTTTGCTTTAAATAATACGTCCCGTGATAGCACACCCTTGCCATGATGATCAATGTGTATAATATAAACATCTGAGGGGTCACTTATTATCCACCCACAAAATATACTCTCCCTGTGCGATTAACCTTTTCCTTCTACTCCAGTTACAACAATAAACAAGACAGCATGCAATATATATATATATATATATATATATATATATATATATATATATATATATATATCGGTTTGTGGGTGCTGGCACTCGATTCCTAGACCAGTTCGCTGCCCTCGTATGGGGCCAGCCGTGGTTGGACCCAGAATGTATGGACGGCTAGGTCGCGGCACTCGGGACTTACAGGAAATAAATCAACAACAGGCGAGTAGGTTGGTTGACGTTTCAGCATTTAATCAAGGCTTTTTTCAAAACAGCTTACATAAGGTAAAATCGTGTGCACTCACCTCTTATATAGAAAGCAGAATCACACATAGGTCACCTATATGTAAACAGCGGCACACGGCGTTGGCACGTGCAACAGATCGTGTTGCTGCACTTTCTACACCGCAAGGTGTTTACTTATTCGATGTATATCTGATGGCTGTCAAACAAGTCTTGATAAAGGCCCTAATTCGGGTCGAAACGTTGACCAGAGTGATGGCAGTGTAATCAAATGAAATTAAATAAAGCAACTATTTATATCTAAACTTCAGTCTGGCGAGTGACCTTTTCCTGTACCCACATATATATATATATATATATATATATATATATATATACACACATATACATGTGATCCATCAGATCAATATAAGCGAGAGCTGGATAATTTGCTAAATATAGCATGCACTGCTAAAACCATTGATATTCCAACAAAAGAAGCACTCACTACGGACTTTCCTATTACACCCATTTTATATTTAAATCCGAAAATCCATAAAACTCTTGTGCAACCCCCGGGCAGACCAATAATATCAGCCCGAGGGTCTTTGTATCAAAAAATATCTACTTACCTGGACTCTTTTTTACAACCTTGTGTTCAGAATGAACAATCATATTTGAAAGATACCAACAGTCTGCTGACCAAACTGGGTGAGGTTGGACCAATACCTGAAAACTGCTTACTGGGGACAGTGGACGTTGTCAATTTGTATACGTGCATACCACATGCAGAGGGCCTGGAAGCCGTACGCAACCTTCTGACAAACAACATTTATTACATGGGACCTCCGATCCCCTTTTTTCTACAACTGCTGGAATTGACTCTGAAAAGGAACTTTTTTCTTTTTAATAACCAATTTTATTTGCAGCAACGTGGGTGCGCGATGGGGTCCTCAGTGGCCCCATCGTTCGCCAACACGTTCATGTTCCATATCGAGAAGTCATTATTTACCTGCAACCCCACCATCGACAAGCAGTTAATGCTATATACTAGATATATAGACGACCTACTAATTATCTGGTCTGGCAACCAGCAGGAGCTCTCGGATCTCCTTAATAATCATAATCTTACCAACTCCCCCATTAAATTTACGTATAACATCGATTCCCTACAAGTCAATTATCTTGACGTAAATATAGCCATTAACAACGGTACTATTCAAACATCTTTGTTTGTAAAACCTACAGACAGAAATACAGTCTTATTGGCCACAAGCCATCACCCAGCATCTTTAATTCGGGCATTACCGCACTCGCAAATGTTGCGGGTGCGCAGAATTACGAGCGAGGAAAGTCAAGTACAACCTGCCCTCGAGAAAATGGCACAAAAATTTGTACAAAGAGGATATCCTCCAGAACAGGTCCTACGTACCAAAAACAACATAGCTGCCATGCCCAGAGAATCCACTCTGATCAGTAAATCTAAGCCCACGCAGACAGAGAAAACAATATGGGTTAAATCTTTTCATACTCAGAGTAAAGAGATAGACCGTATTGGCAGACATCATTGGCCAATCATACAAACAGACCAATCCTTACCAGCTCTGCAAACTAAGACCCTGATGAGTGCCTACAAAAGAGGCAAAAGCCTCAAAGACCTTTTAGTGCACAACAATATCCAGTACCCTATTAAAAACCAAGCCACCTTCCTAGGGACACCCAAACCAGGGTGTTACCGCTGCTGTGGTTGTACCACATGCAGCCACATGATCCCTGGTGACACGTTCTCTCATCCCTATACAGGGAAGAAATTTAAAATTAGGTATCGACTTGGATGTATGTCAAAATTTGTGATATACCTCATTAGCTGCCCGTGCGGCCGACACTACGTCGGCAAAACAGACCGCACTTTTAAAGAGAGAGCAGCGACACACAGATCAGCCATCAAAAGTGCGATATCTACGGGCAAAAGTGAACAACCAGTGGCCCGGCACTTTTTCGAGGCTAAACATCCTATTACATCCCTCAGATACAAAATAATCGATCATGTGCCGCCCCTTACCAGAGGCGGCAACAGATCACTATTGCTGCTAAAAAAAGAAAGCCGCTGGATATTCATGTTGGACACCCTTGCCCCAAAGGGACTTAATGAAAATTTAGGGCTCAATTGCTTTTTATAATTAAGCACCTATTAGCTGTCAGATTTGAATATCTATTCATTAACATATATCCGATATCTATTAGCTGTTAGTTTTCTGGTTTTCCTATACTCGTGAAAATTATAGATAATCGAGTTTGACCATTCATTATTCAATTTATTTTTTGAGAACCACATACATATACTTTGTCAGTGGTTTCCAGTTAAATTGCAGTCACCCTCTCTTTATCTTTATTTTTCCTTGTATTGTACTAGCACTGGTAACCTCTTATTTTTTATTGATATGATATTTTACTGTATGAGCACGTTTGTTATATTTTTCACAGTTTTGCTTTGTATGTTCACGCTATTCAGCATGCACGTTTTTTGTTTACAGTCAATTGTATATCTCCACGACAACCATGGCTCACACTGACCGGCCCCCTGACGTGTCCCCGGCAAGCGTGCTGAGGGGAGATGACGTCATCACCCGGCGCCTTCCCCGGCCGGCGCCGACGTGGAACACGGAGGGAGCCTGTCCCTATTTAGGTAAGAACATTCATGTTTGTAAGTTGTTCTCCTGCTACACCTTGATAAAAAAACCCGCTGGGTTTTGAAACGTTGGTTAAACGCCGTCTGTTCGCGTGTTTCTTGTATCTGAGTGCCGCCGCCCCCTATCCTTACTATTGCATCTGGGAGACCCTCGCTGGCCCCCTTTGATTTGGAAGGCACCGGATTTATTGGATTCATTTATCAAGCCACCATCACGCTTGGGCTCGTTGGAGTGCTAACCCCCTGCCTCTACATATACACACATATACATATATATATATATATATATATATATATATATATATCCTTAGTACTTATGTAAACCTATATTAGGGTTACACCAATATCACTTTTCACCTTTCACTGTTACCCACTGCCTCTCTGCCATTACCCTCTCCCCATCAACTCTCTTCTGTCATACTCTGCCTGTCGTCCACTGACTATCCTGTCACACACTGACTCACACGGACTCTCACTCACCCTCTGACTTTTTTTCACATTTCAAACTTTGTACAGCGATATGTTAACAGGTCATACATGTGTCCCTTATCAGCTTAAACAGCCTTGAGGAAGAGCTTTCAAAGCTCAAAGCGCGTTGGATTATACTACAGCTGCTATCCAGGAACAGGACACCTTCCCAGCCTCTTACATCTGGAGCCTAGCAGGGTGCATCCGGAGGCACTCTGCACTTTACACCTGTGGCTCCACTACTAGGCTTGGGTAAGGAGCAATCCCTGGAAATTTTCATTTGTTTGTCTGTTATTTTATCTTGTATTGATATTGTAATCAATTTTAATTGTGTCTTTTTAGTCCATATTGGACAAAGTTTAATAAATTTCCATTTTTGTGAACTTAGTAAGTGCCTGTGGTCCCTGCGACCTCCTTTTTAACCACAGAAAGCAGTACTGATTTTTCATGATAAGCTTGTCCTTGGGTATGCATGGGTATGCATGGGTGTGCATGTACCCATGATCCATAAGATTACATGGTGTGTATTCTCCAACGAAAGGGACAGTGCTTGCTGCAAAAAGTCACAAATCCAGTGCAGTCACTTGTGGGTAGGATGAGTGGCCACATCTGTATTTGTAGAAGGGTGCAACAATTATAGTTTGTAGGATGGTGCCGGACATCCTAGCCAGGGCTGCTGACAGGGAGGGGCTATGGGTACAACTGTCCCGGGCCTGGCTGTTCTGACAGAGGGTAGGGCCTGGGCAGCTCATACCCTGCACAGAAACCAGCACCCCACGTCATAAGCAGCTGCGCCCTGGCCGCAAGCCCCCCTCAATAGCAGCATGCCACGTTTCCCCCGCAAACCGCTGCTGATCTGTAATAGTGACAGCTTCCTTCTGCCCGCTGTCATTCAAACAGTCAGTGCAGTGGGCAGCAGGAAAGGTGGGAGCCCCCACTGCATGACAGTCGCCGTGATGTAATGACGCCCCGCCATCATCACGCCATTCAAAGGAGGAAGAGGAGCTGGCAGAAGACTGAACAGAGAGCAGTTGGTGGCCGCCCGCCCCCCCTGCCTGTGCGGTGTGCTGGTAAATACTCACAGCGGGGAGCGGGGGCTGGCTTGTGTGTGTGCGCAGGCTGAAGCAGCAACCCTGCATATAACAAATAGTGTTTCACCCTCACATAATAAAAATCTTGCATCAGAGCCAGGGTGAAACACTGTTAGTAATAGGCAGGCTTGTAAAACAGAGAGGAGGAAGGTCCTGCTTATTTTCTAAGTCCTGGGCCCCACAATTTCTGATGGCAGCCCTGATACTAGCACCAGCCCTGCTCCCAACAGTAGTAAATATTAGAACCTTCTTCAAAGAGGTCACAAGAAAGACTCATTTCGGCAATCAACTCAGGTAGGACTGATTTCTGAATTCAGAGGGCCTAATTCAGACTTAATTTTTTCTCTAGATGTGCAAAACCATGTGCACTGCAGGTTGGGGAAAGGTGACGTGCAGAGAGAGTTAGATATGAGTGGGGTGTGTTGAAACTGAAATCTAAATTGCAGTGTAAAAATAAAGCAGCCAGTATTATTTAGTTAATTATTAACAGTTATTTATATAGCGCACACATGTTCTGCATTGCTTCACAGAGGAGCTTACAATTTATATTCCCTCACAGACAGAGGGACTCGCACCATATAGTATACTGAAATTGCAATCAGTAGTGGATGGAAAAATCGGTTTGTATTTTTCAACAGAGAGGATTTTTATATATACAGTACTAAGCCTCTCTGGTTGTGGGTGCTATCAACTGATTTAGAATATAGATTGCAAAAAAAGGAAGAAAAAAGAAATCATTTTAATTAGGATGCACTCCTCATCCACATTGTCCCGCAGGACCTAAAAAATGAGGTTTGGTAATATCTTTATTAATGGAATATTAAAGGTAAAAGGCCATCATTCACTGTTCATATTGGTCAATTGTATTAATTGTATATGACCCTGTGTCAGGGATGTTGATGGCGAAATATTAAAAACAAAGTAATGAATATAGAATAGAAAAGGAAATAAAAAGATTAAAATCTGTAAACTGTTGTTGTATTCTGATTTATTCTGGTACTTTTTTGATAATTATCAGTGATGTTATACCAATGTGTGCTTTTTATAACAGACAGTATTTGAACCGCTGAGTGTGGTATGTTATTTACTTATTTTGTATTTATTCTGCTGGTATAGCTTGTTAAGTAAATGTTGCAGTTTTCTGTTATTAGCGTACAATGTTGCAAAAAAGTGATATTCTCCTCCTTGAGGTCACAATTAATGTGTCAGACTGATTCAAACGCCAGTCTGGATATTACTCATGCAATAATGTATTTTGCCCAATCCAGGTTTTTATTATTAGCTCACAAAAATATGTTTTTTTTAGGTGATTAATGTATTTAAACTTGAATAGTACACATATCTTCCCCAATCCTGGGACAGAGTATTTGCACTAAGCATGCAATCAGACCTTTACTAATGAGACGTCTGATAGTGTCCCAAATACATGATGATAGATGATTTCTTGTTTATGGTTATGGTGCACAAGTGTGCCCGCTACAGCAGCCCACAGATCGCAAGTAAACAAACAGAAGCGGGCTGTAGTCTCAGATAGGGTGGTGGGCATGTGTGCTCAACTGAGGCTGCGAGTTCTTCAACACACTCGCAGCCTAGGGATCTGTTCCCGTGTGTTGCTGCATGTGCTGGCGTGTATGTCACGCTTCTCTCAGATAGCGCCTATACATCCGCCATGCATTCCCTTCTCTGCAGTATGTAATCAGCAATATACAGGTTATGGCAAACACATGTAATTTTAAACAACAGTTTTCAGCGATCTGCCAATGCGCATTTCGCTCTCTCTTTAAGCTTTGTCAAGGCTTAGATTAAGTCTGTCATAAAAGGCACACACTGGTATAAAATCACTGATACTTATCAAAAAAGTACCAGAATAAATCAGAATACAACAAAAGTTTACAGATTTTAATCTTCTTATTTCCTTTTCTATTCTATATTCATTACTTTGTTTTTTTTATATTTTGCCATCAACATCCGTGACACAGGGACTTAATATATCAGGTTATATACAATTAATACAATTGACCAATATGAACAGTGAATGATGACCTGTTACCTTTAATTGCCCATTAATAATGCTATTACCAAACGTCATTTTTTAGGTCCTGCGGGACAATGTGGATGAGGAGTGCATCCTAGTTAAACTGATTTCTTTTTTCTTCCTATTTTGCAATTTATATTCCCTACAACATACACACACACAGACATTCTACGGTTATTTTTTTGTAGGGAGGCAATTGACCTACAGATGGAGCCCCTCTCTTCTTTGCCCGGAACATAGTATAGTGTGTAGTATAGGTTTGCAAAATGTGCAGCCTTTGTGATTCAACCAAAATAAGGTCCTTGGATTTGGACCTTCATAGATTCTGTACATGTGCAAATGGATGATGCTCCATCTACTGTATATGTGCATGTCAATCATATGTCTGATATTGTGAATTTGTTACTTGTGTAGCTTCACAGCGCCAGTAAATCGCATGCGATTTGCATATGATTTGCATGCAATTCAAAGGGTGATGTGATTTATTACCTGTTCATACCCCCACTATCCACTACGGCGTGAAACTACACAAGAACCGTGAATTCATTCTTTATTATACAGTATGTATGTGTACATACATTTTAGAGTTATTGGTACTTGTTTCCTAGCACGGCGCCACCGATTATAATTGTATGACATTGGGTCCAAAAAATCAGGCACATCGCATCGCATACGACCAAATCGCATGTGATGCGACGCGACTGACCCGAATTTTACATTGGAACCAATGTTAAATGGTCCCTGAGACCCGATTTTACATAGGACTCATTGTTAAATGCCCCCCCAGACCCCATTTTTAATTGTATACCCACCCTGATGGGTAATTACTACGTGAAATGTCCCCCCATTGTTAACGCCATGCCATGATCAACGTCAACCCGAAGCGTGGCAAGCGGCGGCGGTACACGTCCTCCGACCTTTTCATTCCCCCACTATCCACATCGGCGTGGAGTTGATTTTAGATAGTGTAGCGAGCGTAGCGAGCCACTGATCCCGAAGCATGGCGAGCGCAGCGCGTCCCCTCGTCCCCTCATTACTTCACACGTATTACACGTGCGCTCGCCACGCTTCCGGCTCGGTGGCTCGCTGCGCTCACCACACTATATAAAATCAACTCCACGCCAACGTGGATAGTGGTGATATGAAAAGGTCGGAGGACGCGTACCGCTGCGCTAGCCACGCTTCGGGTTCACATTGATCGTGGCGTTGCGTTAACAATGGGGGGGTATTCAACATAATAATTAACTATCAGGGTGGGTTTACAATTAAAAATTGGGTCTGGGGGGCATTTAACATTGGGTCCAATGTAAAATCGGGTCTCATGTACCATTTTTACATTGGTTCCAATGTAAAAATCGGGTTTGTCGCGTCGCATCGCATTATAATGGCATGCGATGCGACCGATTTTTTAATTGTATTAAAAACGTCTTTAAAGCCCGAAAATCGGGTCGGTCGGGTGCCATCGCATACCTTAAGTTAAGGTATGCGATGGGACCCGACGGGCGCCGTGCTAGGAAACAAGTACAGAGTTATTTTTCTGCCATTAAACATAACTGTTTAATTTTTTTAAGTGTGTTATTTTTATATTTTTTTTAAGTAATTTAATTTTCCTTGCAGCAATATAAAGAGGTTTTTTTTTGTACCTAGCTAATGTATTCATTGTTATTTCAACAAGCTTTTATAATTAGTGTCATTATTTGACAAATATGCTTCACTAATAAATTATGTTAAGGTTCCAAATGCATTCAAAAGAATTCTATTACATGTACTCCTAATCTTTTCTTTAAGCTTTTAAAAATGATTTATTGTTCAACACAAGATTTGGATGTTATCCATTATTATATAGCATGCAATCAAGTTGTATGTTATTTAACTTTAATTTAGAAACATTTCTGCAAAAATATTGTAATCAACGTAAAAAAAAAAAAAAAAGTAAATATTTTTTCCAAATATTTTGCAGAATATTAATTGTATCTAGCATGCAGCTTCATAACAATTAGGATGGGAATAACTATTTCTGACAACACATGTAGGGGTCATTCTGATTGACCTGGTAAGCAGCGAAGCTCGCAGCTTACCGAGTCCCTGTGACACCGTTCCAACAAACACCTGCCCCTTCCACCGCCATATCCCCTCGCACCTATGCAAGGGGATGTGTTAGGAAGACACATCCCCTCGCATGTGCCCGCAGCAGGAGAAATAATTCCATGGTCGTATGGGGGCAGCCATTTTCCAAGTGTCACTTTTTTGTATTAGTGCTCAGACCCTACTGCTCATGGCAGATAGGAGGGGGTTTGGCCTTAGGAAGCTGCAATTGGGCCTCCTCCTGTCTTAAATCGCCCCAGAGAGCAATGTTGATTTGCTTTGGTGATTTTACATCCACTGCTGCTACTCAGAATGAGTTTAATACATAATTTTCAGGGCCTCCCAGCCCCCAATAATGAATGGGTCCCTTAATGACTGAATACTAAAATGGTAGATGTTCATACAGTATTTTATTGATCAGAAATGCATTATGCTTTTAATATAATTACAATACATTTCACAGTTAGGCAGAACATTGATATCATCTGTTTTACCTTGATAGAACTTTTAGACCAGGGGGGTGCATTAAGCGGCCCTCCAGCTTTTGATGAACTACACATCCCATGATGCCTTGCATCAGTTTCATCATGGCCAAATAGCAAAACTAAGGCAAGACATGCTGGGATGTGTAGCTTATCAACAGCTGGAGGGACACTTATTGCCCACCCCTGTTCTAGACCAAAGTTATGTTTTACTGAGATACTCGGTACGTATCTACCAGACAAAGATATTTTAGTCTGCAATGTCACAGCCACCTGTCTAGCTGAATGACTGCATAAAGGCTGCAATCAGGCATGATTATGTTAATAGTAGAGTAGTTCACACCTCTAAAATTTTATGTTTTAAATTAACTGCTCATAGAGACAGAAAGTGAGGAGTTTGAACTACCTAGTCTGAGCTAAAAGTACCTTTTTTTATAAACATTTATTTCAGTCTCTTAGTGGCATAAACCAATTTTCTGTCTGAACCAAACAATAATGTATACTCCACTGTTTTCCAAACTATAGCATGAAATCAATCAATCATAGTTAACCCTTTGAGTGCCAACGTTGCTCTGAAGGATCCTCAAAATATCTCCAACATCTTTTTTTGGGGTACAATATTTCACTGAACTTCAATCAATTGACTTGGCTGTATTTGTGTTTATTTATAATAGAAGAACAGTCGCTGTGAGCGATGCTGCCATTTTTAGCAGATATTTTGAGGATCTCTCACAGCAACATATGCGTTCAAGGGTTAAGAATGATGTTTTGAGGAAAAATGCATATCTTGTCTTTGAAATGCAGTACTGTATATTTTACAAATTTGATTCCAAACTAGAAAAAGAGTTCAGGTATACGAGTCATTTTCTATGAGACAATGCACATCACACCCATTATTGCATGCATATAGACATTTATTAATGCAGAATATATGAATACTCCAAAGTGTATTTTCTCAGGAAAGGACAGCAGTTTTGCAGGTCTCCTCACAGAATCACAAGTGAAATAATTAACTCCACCTGCGGACCTTATAAAATGTGTCTGTGAGTAATTAGTACACCTGTGCACCTGCTGGTTTACCAGCAAAACATGCACTGTGTGGGGTAATGAGGACAGAGTTCCCTGACCACTGGTCTAGCAGTAATCATTTACAAGGCAAATAGCTACCTAAAAATGTGTCACCCTTATATTAATTTTAGCCATTTTAGCATTTAATCTTTTAGGAATTTATCCTTTCCTTCATGTTTGCAGTAATTATTTTACAATATGTTTTGCATAGAGATTTCACCTTACATATGGGTGAATTAGTGGCTCTTCATTTATTACAAACTCTTTTGAATTGATTTTATTGTCAGTGTTTACATGGTGAGAGGTGCACAGGGAGGCTTGTTTAGTTGTGGCTGGAGTTGCCCTCACTGCTGCTACCTATTATAAGCAGATTACTTTTTTTCTGCAGTTGTGAATCCTAGGGTGTAGCACTGAATCTCTCCCAAAAGTTTTAGGCATATGTTACCTATGGTCAGTCTGCTGCTGTACTGCATCAGATGTCACAGGACATTTCCATGCATGTTCAGAATGAGTCTGGGGCATGCGCACAGTATCAACTCTTACAGCTGTAAGGTGTAATGTCAGGAGTCTGGTCGGCAGGACTTTGTGGACCCCATAGATTCAGCGCAAAATGGTTTAAATTTTATGAAATTTACAATGAACCAGCTTTGGCAACTATAACGTAAATCTTAAGCCCTGTACACATGCATCGATTTTTCCCGATTTTCGATTCGATTTTGCTTATAGAAGCAAAATCGAATAATAAACTAAATCGAATGATTTTTGTGTCACACATATACACACACACACACCCATCCATGCCTCTAATACTCACAACTACACACACACAAACATCCAAGTACACACACCCACTCACCCATCCCAGCATCCAATACTCACAACTACACACACACACACACACACACACACACACCCATACATGCCTCCAATACTACCAACTACACACACACACACCCATCCATGCCTCTAATACTACCAACTACACACACACACACACACACCCATCCATGCCTCCAATACTACCAATTACACACACACACCCATCCACGCCTCCGATGCTCACAAATACTTTTGCAAACTTCCATTTATGTGTTCTAATATTTCCATTAGGTTAAAGGTCCCTTTAAAACTAACTGAGTAAGACAGTACACTTTACTACGTCTACCCACTGACGCACCAACGTGATTGTCAACCACACACTCACATCTATGCCTCCAATACTCACAACTACGTGCGCACACACACTCATCCATGCCACCAATACTCACAACTACACACGCACCCATCCATCCATGCCTACAATAATTATACACACACACACCCATCCATGCCTCCAATACTCACAACGACCCCATACCATTACACTACCAACTCACAACGACCCCATACCACTACACTACCACTACACTGCCTCTTCTAACACAACTGTCCTCCCTTAAACAATTCATCTCACACTATATTGTGTGCCTTTCCATCTCAGGTCAGTACATGCTACATTTAGGAGTTTAACACAACGCTTTTTATGTATTATACTACCCAGTACCCCACACCACCAACCCCTCTTTACACACACCTGTCCTCCCTTAAACAATTCATCTCACACTATTTTGTCTGGCTTCCCATCTCAGGTCGGTACATGCTACATTTAGGACTTCATCACACATCATTAGACTTTAGCATACCTCATTGTATGTCTTATGACACACAACAGCCCATACCACGACACCACCAACGCCTCTATAAACACATTTCTCCAACCTTAAACATTTACTCTCACACTATATTGTGTGCCTTTCCATATCAGGTCACTAGCTGACGCCTTAACAACTTGAACACACTTCTTTTTATGTTTTATGCCACCCAACACCACCCACACACACATCCATGCCTCCAATACTCACAACTACACACAAACACACACACACATCCATGCCTCCAATACACACCCATCCATGACTCCAATACTCACAACTACACACACACACACCCATCCATGCCTTCCATAATCACAACTAAACTCACAAACACACACCAATCCATGCCTACAATACACATACACACCCATCCATGCCTCCAATACTCACAACTACACAAGCACACATACATCCATTCCTGCAATTCTAACAACTACACACACACACACAAACACACCCTTCCATATCTCCAATACTCACATCTAAACACACATATACACACACACAAATACACAACCATCCATGCCTCCAATACTCAAACATACACACACACACACCCACCCATCAATGCCTCCAATACACACAACTACCCCATACCACTACACTACCAACGCCTCTTCTAACATAACTTTCCTCCCTTCAACATTTCATCTCACACTATATTGTGTGGATTACCATCTCATATCGGTACATGCTCGATTTATAACTTGAGCACACCTCATTGGACTTTACCACACCTCATTGTATGTCTTATGCCAGGGGTTCCCAATCTTTTTTGATTCACTGCACCCTAGAGAATCAGAATTTTTTTCACGGCACCCCTAGGTCCAAAAAAAAATAATTTGATTGGGTTTATATGCGATTCTTAGTGGCAGTTATGTGGTAAAGGGCAGGATTTGCTTCTGTTTGTACACATTCTATGATTGGCAGCCACCAGCACTGGTTTTGCTCATAAATAATTAACCATTAATAATTTGAGTTGGTCCTGGACCTCCAAGCCGCGGCACCCCTGCATGTGTCCCGAGGCACCCCAGGGAGCCACGGCACACAGTTTGGTAACCACTGTCTTATGCCACAGAGCAGCCCACACCACTACACCACCAACGCCTCTTTAAACACACCTCTCCTCCCTTAAACATTTTATCTCACACTATATTGTGTTGGTTTTCATTCTCGCCTCAGTTGCTGCCGCGTTTACCACTTTAGCACACTTCATTTTATGTCTTATGGCACCCAACAAAACACACACACACACACACACATCCATGCCTCAAACACTCACAACTACACACACACACACACACACCCATCCATCCATGCCTCCAATACTCACAACTACACACACACACCCATCCATGCCTCCAATACTAACAACTACACACACACACATCCATCCCTCCAATACTCACAACTACACACATACACACACCCATTCATGCATCCAATACTCACAACTACACACACACACACCCATGCCTACCACACTCACAACTACACACACCCACCCCTGCATGCCTACAATACTCACAATTTCACACACACACCCATGCCTCCAATACTCACCACTACACACACACACCCATCCATGCCTCCATGCCACACATCCTTGCCTCACAACTTCACACACACACACACACACACACACATCCATGCCTCCAATACTCACAAATACTTTGGCACACTTCAATGTATGTCTTATGATTTTAGCATTTGGTTCGAGGTCCCTTCAAAACTCAAACTATAACACAGTACACTTTGCCCACTGCCGCAGCAACATCATTGTAAACCACACACACACATCCATGCCTCCAATACTCACAACTACACACACACCCATCTATGCCTCCTATACTCACAACTACACACACACCCATCCATGCCTCCAATACTCACAACCACACACACACACCCATCCATGCCTCCTATACTCACAACTACACACACACCATCCATGCCTCCAATACTCACAACTACACACACACCTCCATGCCTGCAATACTCACAACTACACACACACACATACATGCCTCCAATACTCACAACTACACACACGCACACACCCATCCATGCCTCCTATACTCACAACTACACATACACCCATTCATGCCTGCAATACTCATGACATGCAGAGCAGCACCTCCCTTCTCTGCTAACGCCGCCACACTATCACACACCAGCTCTCAGTTACTGTGCTGTTCAAACTCGGAGCCGAGACAGGAGCTGTGTACATGAATCAGTGGCCAGAGTCCACTACTGTACAAACTCCACTAAGGACCATAGGAGGAGCTGTGCACTAGCACACATGCACAACTGCCCTCCCACTACTAATTTGTATTAGCCCTATAGATTGTAAGCTGGCAGCAAGGCCCTCCTACCTCCAAGTCTGTCTGTTGTTACCCAGTTTCTTTTATCACTGTCTACTATTGTAAATAACACAATTACTTTTTAAGGAAAAATACATCGCTATGGACTCAACCACTATTACGAAAAAAACAACAAAATGCACAATGCCAACCAAGAAAGTTAGCTAAGCAAAGCCAAGAATCGCTAAAAAATATGAAAGCTGCTAAAGCTCTTTCAATGAAACGAAAACACACACAACAAACATTGAAGAAAAGTCAAGAAGCTGAAATTGCCAATGCAGAAGAGCAGCAATGCAGAGTCCAATGCCAAACAGAGGAGAAAGGCTCCATTGACAAAACCGTGCATCCACAGTGTCAGACACCTACTGAACAAACACTACAACAGCAACTATCTCAAATTATCAATGTACAATGTCACCAACCTTTACTTCCAACACAAAATCACCCACTTTCACAACCTAACCAAGATGTACCATCAAATCTTCACCAACTTACATGCTATGTAAATACATCTACAACAACTACTACCAAAACACAAATTGCCAAATGCAAAGCATGATGGTTATCTTGGCAAAGCCAAGAGTCGCGCAACAAAATTCAAACAGAAAATGCTCTTTCAATGAAACGAATACGCACACAAGAAACATTGGATCAAAGTCAGGTGCCTGAAATCATCAATGCACAAGCGCACCAACCCATACTCCAACCCCAAACAGATGAAAAAAACACCATTGCACAAACGGTGCATCCACAGTGTCAGCCACATACACTTACTCAACAAACAATGCTACAACAGCAACTGCCTCACATTTTCAGTGTACAATGTCAACAAGATTTACTTCCAACAGAACATCTACCAGTTTCCAAAACGAACCCACAGTTACAAAAATATAAAAATATTCAACAACTTACATGCTATGTCAATACATCACCAAAAACTACTACCAAAACAACAAATGCAGAACGCAAAGCACGATGGTTATCTAGGCAAAGCCAAGAGTCGCGAAACAAAATTAGAGCTGCTAATGCTCTTTCAATGAAAAAAAATGCACACAACAAACATTTCAACTAAGTCAAGTGCCTGAAATCTTCACTGCACAAGCCCACCAACCCATAGCCCAACGCCAAATAGAGGAAAAAACCTGCATTGAACAAACTGTGCTTCCAGAATGACAGCCACATACACTTACTCAACAAACATCACTACAACTGCCTCAGATTATTAGTGTACAATGCCAACAACATTTACTTGCAACAGAACATCTCACAGTTTCAAAACCAAAACAAGTTTTACCACCAATTATTCCTCAACTTACATCACCAACAACTACAACCAAAACAAAAAATGCCCAATGCCAAGAAAGATGGTTCTCTAGGCAGAGCCAAGAGTCTGTAAACAAAATTAGAGCTGCTAAGGCTCTTTTCATTAGAAAAAAAAACCACAAATAACTTTTCAGCAAAGTCAAATGCCTCACATTGTTAACGCACAAGCCCACAAACCCATAGTCCAACACAAAATGGAAGAAACAACTCTACTTTAAAAGGAAGTGCATGCACAATGTCAACAATGCACAGTTACTCAACTAACAACGCTACAAGAGCAACTCCCTCAAATTAACAATGAACTATGTCAGCAACATTTACTTACAACAGAAAATTTACCAGGTTGAAAACCTCACCACAATGTAACCACACATATTCATCCACTTACATCCAATTCCAATACATCATTAACAAATACTACTACACAGTTACATACTAACAAAGACACCTGTCAACTTCACACACTAAATACTGCAACACCCACAAATTTACATATGTTTCATGAACAACAAGTGACACCACATACTTGTTGCCCATTTAACATTATGTGCCAGTTTTGTGGATCTTTGAATTTCATAGCTGAGCAACCATCTGATGGAAAATTTACTCACTGTTGCCAAAAGGGAAAAGTTAAATTACCAAAGCCACAAGACATTAATGGACTTGAGTTACACTATACAGAGTTTTTAACCGACTTACGGATTCAGTACTGAATCCCGGCGGTCGGGATCCCGGCGTTCAGAATCCCGACGCCGGAATCCCGACAGCCAAAATCCCGACAAGGGGGGGACGTGGATCGCCCCCCCCCTTGCGGGCTCACTGCGCTCGCCACGCAGCGGGCCCGGTGCCTCGCTACGCTCGGCACACTAATTTATTCTCCCTCCAGGGGTGTCGTGGACACCCCAGGAGGGAGAATGTGTCAGGATTTCAGCGGTCGGGATTCCGGCGTTGGTATTCTGAACGCCGGGATCCCGACCGCCGGGATTTTAACTGCATCCCCGACTTACTATCCAACCCACTTTGCCCAGATTACCTTCATTTGAAAGAAAAAAATTAATTTGCCAGGAAACGGACCATATGTTTTTAAAGTTCAAGGACAAACATATCATCGTACTTCACACCTACAACCCATCAATAATGAATCTCCAAAGTTTGCACAACTATACGTTCTGTGCAGCACACAAGCAGCCAACGTTTGCAAACTTCATGCAGCCAATCAGAATTGTCGCCACAATATCATGGACCAAATTGATCGCTTTATTTGGAAACCCAATCGACTTGCACAAAGCTAGCACCTAATGCGTCAAGTTGAAAATCAACAAATAAAAATTGCCGCTGAAAAAGGAGAAACCATTCCAGTAATAAGCATGGCGCTAAAACGTGATCGACAATCAGATTCAAGATGATACAACACACCCACATCCAATGAAGTAGCTATTATCTTTGTCAATGAAGATGGTGAGCCACCATTCAAACAAGACATCCGCATATATCCTAAAAACCCAGACAATCCTAACCAACCATTTATCTATTTAAATAATTTAAGCCCAAACATGGATCCAATGACATATGCACTTATTTTCCCCTATGGCGAACCGCGATGGCAACCAAATTGGCAATGTCAGTCATACAATACAGTTAAACTAAATCCAGTTAACAAAAATGTTTCCATGTTACAGTACAAGGCCGCCTTCACAGCCATTCGTCACCAATTCAGTCCCATCATGTCTGCTGGCAAATTAACTCAACAGTGGTTAGTCGATTCATACCTTCAAGTGGAGGCAAATCGATTAAACTACATTTGTCTTAATCAAAAACGTTTACGAGCTGAACAGTATCAGGGACTTGCAGATCACATTGCCAACTTGGCTGATAATTGTAACATGCAACCTGGTGTGCCTGTTATTTTGCCCTCAACTTTTGAAGGATCACCAAGACACATGCGAGAGCGGAGCTGGAGCTCCAGATGTTTTTGTTACCTTCACTGCTAATCCAACTTGGACGGGAATGAAAGACAACTTACGACCCGGCGAACACACTTCTTTTTGAATATACAACTGAATTCCAAAAAAAGGGGACTACCACATGCACACATACTTCTTACACTGCGAACAGAGGACAAAATTAACACAGTCTCCAAAATCAATCAGATAGTGTCTGCAGAAATTCCATCAAAAGACAATCCTATCTTGCGCAACATTATCACACGATGTATGCTACATGGTCCATGCAGCACACAATATCCACGTGCACCCTGCATGAAAGATGAAAAATGTTCAAAGCTATTTCCAAAGCCATTTATTACTGAAACCACTTTAAACATTAATGCTTATCCTCTTTACCAACGTCGACCTGGCGAACAAGTACAAGTTAGAGGTATCCTTATGTCCAACCAAAATGTCGTACCGTACAATCCGTACTTATCACAAAAGTACAATGCTCACATCAACGTGGAAGTATGCACATCACTGACAGCTATTAAGTACATATACAAATACATATTTAAAGGGTTTGATTGTGCTAATGTGGCCATTACACCAAATGGCGAAGCAGAACTTCACTACAATGAAATAACCAATTTTATTGACTGTCCCTATGTTAGCCCACCTGAAGCGATTTGAAGACTACGAGAATCATTAATGCATGATCGCTCTCACATAGTCATCAGACTTCCAATACATCTCCCCAACCAGCAAACAATCATATTTGAACCAGGTCAGAAACAAAAAGCTCTTTGTGCTGCACAAACTACACAAACCAAACTTGAAGCATGGTTTCACCTCAATGCAAATACACCCAATGCACAACAATGGCTGTACTCTGAAATTCCACATTACTACGTTTACACACATGGCAATTGGCAACCCAGAAAACACGGTGGAGACAAAATTGTTGCACGCATGTTTACCTTTAGTATAAAAAATGAAGAGCGCTTTTACCTTCGCATGTTACTGCTACATGTTCCTGGGGCTATCAGTTTCCAAGCATTGAAAACTGTCAATGGTCTTGTTTGCGAAACCTTTAAAGCTGCTGCTTTAGCACATGGACTTATTGCATCAGATAACGAATGGCATAACTCTTTAATAGATGCAGCCACATACATTATGCCAAAACAGTTAAGAGAAATGTTTGCCTACATATGTTGCTTTTGTCAGCCTGCTGAACCACATCGGTTGTGGGAAGGTCACCTTATCCAATTCACTCTTGACTTTCAGCACAATACTACCCAACACATAGCCCAAAGCAAAGCACTCCACCACATTAACTCAATTTTACAACAACATGGATTGTCATGTGCACTGCTTGGCTTGCCAATTCCCAGCGGAAATGCACCACAAGAACAATTCTTCAAGGACATCCTTGAAGAACAAAATTTAGCTAATCACAACATTGCAATGCTTAACAATCAACAGTTAGCTGCTTTCAACACCATAGTCATGGCAGTACAAAATAAATTCACTCACAACCACTGCTTTTATGTTGATGGGCCAGGAGGTTTCAGCAAAACATTCCTGTACACTACGCTCATTGCGTATATATGAGGTCAAGGTAACATTATATTGGACGAACTGTTCAGAGTGGATTTAAGCTACCTGTCCCACTACTTGATACATCTGTTTCTTGCATGAGACTAACGTCCACAGAAGCAGAACGTTTACGTCAGGCTGTTGTCATTCTCATTGATGAAATAACTATGCTCCCAAAACATGGTCTTTGATGCATTGACAAACTTCTACAGGGAATTCTGAACATAAACAAACTGTTTAGAAACAAAATTATTGTATTAGGAGGTGATTTTAGACAAACACTTCCTGTTGTGCCAAGAGGAACACAAACAGATACCATTGAATGCTGCATAAAAGCCAGTCACCTATGGCAACATTTCAGTCATCTCACTCTTACTGTGAACATGTGCAGTGAAGGACAACTAGAACATAATACATGGCTTTTACACGTTGGAATGGGAACTGTACCACCAATACCAGAAATATCACAAACATATCATTGAAATCCCACAACATATGCTAACTACAGACGATCTCATTAGTCATTGATTGAGAACGCCTGCACTTTCTTGGATATCCATCTAAGGCATCATGTCACCTCCCTGTCATCATACACAAAGGACACAACTGATGTTCTTCAAAAATTACATGATGTCCAACTTGACGATGACCACATACTTGTATCCCTTGATGTTGAATCCCTCTACAACTGCATCAGACATGATCTGGGGATCAAGGCAGTCAGATATTTTTTGGAAATTGAGGGCATGACCCCTTTTCATGAATTCCTCTTGGAGCTCCTGGAGTTCGTTCTCCATAAAAATTATTTTGTGTTCGCCAACCATTATTACATCCAAGGAAGGGGTACTGCTATGGGGGCCGCTTGTGCCCCCACTTATGCCAACCTCTTCCTTGGTTGGTGGGAGAGGGAGGTGGCATTCCAAGACGATTTTGACACAGAGTGCATACACAATTGGATGAGATATATTGATGACATCCTGGTGGTGTGGAAGGGCCCAGAAGATCAGTTGATCAATTTCGTGAAGAAACTCAATTCCAACAATCTCAACCTCAAGTTCACGTATGAGTACAATTCCAACAGCATCACTTTTCTGGACTTGAGAATTTATAGAGGAGATAATAACAAATTATCCACGGAATTGTACAGAAAATCCACCGCAACCAACAGCCTCCTACTCAGCTCCAGTTCTCACTTTCCGCCCACAATCACCAACCTTCCTAAAGGAGAATTCCTGAGATTGAGACGTAATTGCTCAGAAGAATCTATTTTCAAGGAAAAGTGTGAAAAACTCTACAGACGACTTCAACAACGTGGTTATTCCAAAAGGATCATAAAAAAAGCCAAAAGAGCCGTAACAATAACACCTAGGGAGAAGATTATTTTCAAAACCCCGCCATCAGACACCACTCCTGATACTATTAGGATGGTTGGTGGTTTTTGTAACGAATGGAGAGACATCAAGGGAATCCTACAGAAACACTGGCCCATTTTATTATCTGATAATGACCTGGCAGCAAGACTGAACCCTACAGTTGACATGAGCTGGCGGAGGGCACCTAATTTGAAGGACAGCCTAGTCCACAGCCATTATGTCTCAAACCCGAAGAGAAAACCACCGGTGGTAGGCAGCCACCCATGTGGCAATTGTAAAATCTGTCAGCAGATTATTAATATTACCACCTTGAATGACCGCTTTGGCGACTCGATCAAAATGAAAGAATACCACAACTGCAGGAGTGAGAATATAATATACTGTCTCACCTGTCCTTGTGATCTTAAATATGTGGGAATGACCTCCCGCCCACTTAAACAACGGGTCATGGAGCACATGGGCAACATCAGGAATGCCACCACTGACAGACAAAAAATGAGACCTCTCACAACGGTAGCTAAACATTTTCTAAAAACCCACTCTTCGGATACCAGCCACATCAGATTCTTCGGTCTACAACAAATTCATTTAGGCCGCAGAGGAGGTGATATTAACCAAACTCTGTTGAGAAGGGAAAGCTGGTGGATTTTCCACCTGGGGACACTGGCACCCAAAGGTTTAAATGAGTACATCAATTACAGTGCTTTCCTGTAATTCACTTGTTGTCAATGATAATTTTTGCCCGCTTCAGCCCCATTACCAATTTCAACACTCCATCAATCTCTGCCATTCTTGTATTTCCTTGCCTCAGGCCATGTTCAAATCATTTCTATCTATGGCTCTAAACATCATCTAATTATCATTAATATTTACCTGTCTCATCATTGACAAGGCAGGTTGGGTGCCTTCCCTTCCCCCCCCCCCTCTTCACCTTCTCCTATTTCTCCTATGTCTCCCGTCTCCCTCACCTGATTAATTACTAAACTGTCAAGCAATTATTCCACGCTTCTTAGTATTGACACAACAATTATATTGATTAAGTAAATGTACTTTTCTTCACATTAAACCAATTTGATAAAGTTACTGTCTTTCAACTATTTATCTTCCCCATGCATTTAATCCCATACAATTTTCACTAGTTTTTTATGCTAATTATTCCTTTTAGTATCATTAACCAGCTATAATAAACATTCCCCCACATGTTTGTGGAGGAATTACCTCCTACTGGCTAGCCTTTTTTGTTATATCTGTCCCCTCGTGTCTAACCCCCTTTTATGCCATTATATATTTTTTCATAATCATGCGCTGCACGAGTTATCCAGCATTATTTATTTAGACAATACAGTATTCTTCATCTCCACCTAAATGCATCTAAATTTGGCCATTATAGCATTGTTGCAATTATATTCCACTCAGGTGCAAACTCTCAGTTAGCACTGAGAATCTACACGGCTATTTCAGCTTAGTGATTGGTTGGTAATTATGCCAATCACCCTCAAGAGCGGACCATTGGTTCAGCTTTTCTTCAATAGACAGGCCCAGGGGAATCACAGGTACGTGTCACTTGTGAACAAGCCCTAGGCGAAACACGTGTGAAGTGCACGCCCCTGACGCGTCACCCCTGCTATCCCCGGATCAGCTGTTCAATCAGCTGCACACCAGCTCACAGAGCAGCAGACCGCTACGTCTCAGCGGCAATTACCATCTTGTATCAGAAGACTACGTGATCCCTCTGCAGGTAACACCGCCGGCTAAACGGGACCTGGAGACCACGCATCGCCCCTGTCATCACAGGTTCAGGCGGCGTGGTATCGGTCCGGCGTGCCAGCGTTCATTCTAATAGCTGATTTCAGTAGATAGACTTAGCTTCAACTAAACCTGCAGCATTCAGCTCTGGATAACCCCGCTGACATACTTAGACTTGTAATTATATAAGTTTTGTCTTTCTGCCATACTCTGTCGATCTGCTCCTAACTATCACCCTTGTGCAATAATTATACTATATAATTGTCATATTTTTTGTCACATTCTGCCGATTTACTCCTTAACTACCATCCTTGTGCAATAACTATATGATACAAACGTTGCCTTTCTTCTACATTTGCTCCTAAATTGATTGTTCATATGAGCATAATTGAGTATTGTGAACTCCCTTAAGTGATGATTGCTTTTGGTACTTTGTATTCAACACAGTGCTGTCTCAGACATTTAAGTTCTCTCTTTCTGCTACTCATTTGCAATCTGCTTTAACCAGTGATTTACCTAAGTGTTTGAGAATATTAAGAGTGTTAACAAGTGTCCTTAACCATTTGATTACCATCAATTGATCCAGGCAGATTGGACCTGGCCTCCCTACACACTATACAATCTTCAAATAATACTATTTGAGACACAGCACTATATGCACTCATATTTTCTCCTTCCGTGCTAATTGGTTTGTGAGGGTTTGTTATACAATTGCATCCCTCTCGTCCCATCTGTGCTTAAATTCACATATATTGATTGTATTTTTTCTATCTATTTCTGACATTTTTGTTTTATTGTGTCAGGATACAATATATGCATCTGATATTGACCAAATAGGTCATCAGTCCATCATCACCTAGTGGTGGCCCAACCATTATCAATCAGTAAACTCTCCCTTCGGTTCAGTTTTGTGCCTCGGATACATCGGTACTGACACCTTCTGCACCGCTCTCCATCGGAGATTAGGGTACATTCCAACACAATCCCTTTGGAATTTACTCTCTCTTTCGGATTGGATTCATCTGGGGCCCTCACCACTCTCACCTGCCATTTGATTCCCCCGGTAGATGGCAGAAAGCAGAAGGAGGGTCCTTGATATCCACCTCTGTACTTCTATCATCACTCATTTTCTGTGACTCTCTCATTTGCCCTTGTACTTCCGAATTCACCTGCAATGCTTGAGTGCAACAGGTCTTTTTGGATTTTACTGTTCAAAAAGCAGAAGCACATCTTAGCTCCCTACTAAGAGATATGGGGGTACTCTCATCCGAGATTTAATACAGCCATACATCACTGGCCCGCCTGAATACCACCCCGCACTCAGAAGCTAAGCAGTGAATGGTCTGGTCAGTACCAACTTGGGAGACCATTTGGGAATACCAGTAGCTGTATAATAATCTGGACAGCAGATACATCTCTGTCTCGAGGAGGTAGCACCCTATCTGTGTCCCTTATTCTGCACCGGGAACAATATTATATTTCTTCAACAGGGGTGCGCTGTCAGGGCGTCCTTTATCTGTCGGCTCCTCCTATATCCATTTTTTGTTATTGATTGTCAATTTTTATTATTATCACTATTTGTGAACCTATAAGAGATTTATTTGTGATTATTTTAGATTGACAATTTGGGGAGCCCTGCTTCTATGTTTTGATTATTTCGCCGTCATAAGTATGACCGTCACATTACAGATGAATATATATATAATAATTTGTTTCTCTTGTATTAATTTAATGTGATTTATTATTTGTTAATACGTACCCATCTTTTTAGCATATACATTATATTAAAAGCTATGTTTTAAAATTCACACATTACCATTTGTCAAAGTGTGCCCCAAAAACCTTGTTTTCACCCTTCTCTCTGGTCACACAGGGCCTTATTTTGGTTCATTCTTTCTGACAAAATCCTTCTTAGATGGGCAAAACCATGTGCACTGCAGGTGGGGCAGGTGTTACTTGTGCAGAGAGAATTAGATTTGGGTGGGGTTTTACTTCAAAGTGAGATCTATATTGCAGTGTAAAAATAAAGCAGTCAGTATTTTACCTGCACAGAAACAAAATTACTCACCCAAATCTAATTCTCTCTGCACGTGTTACATCTGCCCCCCCTGCAGTGCACATGGTTTTGTCCATCTAAGAAGGATTTTGTCAGAAAGAATGAACCAAAATAAGGCCCACAGTGACCTCCACCTTTTCAATGAGACTAACGTCCACAGAAGCAGAACGTTTACGTCAGGCTGTTGTCATTCTCATTGATGAAATAACTATGCTCCCAAAACATGGTCTTTGATGCATTGACAAACTTCTACAGGGAATTCTGAACATAAACAAACTGTTTAGAAACAAAATTATTGTATTAGGAGGTGATTTTAGACAAACACTTCCTGTTGTGCCAAGAGGAACACAAACAGATACCATTGAATGCTGCATAAAAGCCAGTCACCTATGGCAACATTTCAGTCATCTCACTCTTACTGTGAATCATTCCAGCCTATGCAATCACTATTAACAAATCCCAAGGACAAATATGCAATCACGTTGGAATTCATCTGCAAACTTCAGTCTTCTCACATGGCATACCCTCCAAGTGTACCGATTTAGCCGGTACAGTAACGTTTTTTAACGGTCTGTACCGGCTTAAAAGAAATGTACCGATTTCTGATGATTTTCAGTGGCTGCGCTGATCGGATCGGGAATTCTGTGCTAGCAATGTAGCAGCACCCTTTCCCCATCCCGTGGGGCCTTGCGGTCCAGTCAGGGCAGCCAATTTAATGATAAAACCTCTCCTGTCGGCATGCGTTCCACCTGCAGTGGAACGCACACATACTGTTGCCGCGTCACTTCCGGGTGCCGCGACTTGTCAGCGCGGAAGACTTGCCTTTCCTCCTCCTTCTGTGCGCGTTTCAGATATCTGGACCCTGGAAGCTGTGCAGCAGTGCCACGTTTGTGGCTGGATTCGGAGCCGCCAGCCGCAGCAGTGGTGTCTCTCACAGTCAGCTCATACTAGGGTACATATGTGGGTGGAAAAGTGTCAAATCAATGCCCAGTAGTACACATTCAGAAAAGGGGTGTGACCACGCCTCCTTTTGCCAGTGGCCACGCCCCCTTTATCCGTTGTCACGCCCCCTTTTGAATGTGTTCCGAATTTTGCCCTTAAGATGTTGAAGGGTATGACATGGTCAACTTTATGTGGCTTTATCAAGATCGAGACAAACAAATCACGTCAAAGTCCACATTATCCCCAAATGAAGAACAAGGACAACTACTTTCTAACAATAGACAATTTACCAAAAATGTGGTTTTTCAAGAAGTATTTCAAATGTAACATGTCGTAGTACCACAATATGTGACTTTACTAACCTTATTTATATGAAACCACTTTCCAAAATTTTTACGATGTTTACAATAAATGCTTCACAATGTTCAACCTGTTTTCAAACTCTTCTTATAAAATATTTATTTTCAAACACATATTACCGACAAGTACATTAGGTTACATTTCTGTAAAAAAAAATCTTCATAACACTATCACAGACTACACCCCCTTGGGAATTATATGCACTATCATTTAAAAACATTTATGCTCTCACTCAAATGCACTTCAAGCACATTATTCAGCCAATTACACTATATCTCACACTCACATATATATGAATCACCTAGTATATATATATATATATATATATATATATATATACATACACATATGTTTAACACATAAAAAGGAATGTTGTTGTCCCTCTCTACCTTGCTCAGTAGGAGACCTCACAGGCTCAGCACTGCCTCTGATTAAAAACCCTCCCATAGTGAGATCAGAGCTCAGCACAAGCCTCTCAGCCTCTGACCTCTTGTGTAAAGTCTCATGGGACTTACTGTAGTCAACTCCCAATTGTGCACTCAGTGTGCCTCAGCTCCTAATGCTCAGCATCATTATTATTGTCACATCAGCATATACTGTAGGTGAAGCTGCATCCTACTGCCATGCAAAAACCTTTAGCTAAAAAAATGTTTTGTTTTTTAAATACATGCGAAAATGCTCAAATCAGAAAACTTATAATAAGCAGGCCAATGAGATGTTGACTGCCTCTCGACAGGGGTTACCCCAAACTTCTTGTCTCAAGGGCAATTACAGTTCCTAGGCCACTTCTTCTTGGTAGTTCCCTTTCGCTAAAGAGCAAGTGTTTGTGTCTTATTTTCTGTCCCTTTGTGCTGCGGTTTGTCTATAATGTGACTGCATTCCAGCTAGGGATGCCAATCCCAGTGCATTTTTTCAATCTCGGGATTGTGCGGGTGACCAGAGCGACCAGATGGGGATGGTGTACTATGCTGACAGGCATGGTGGTGGCCAGGTTGCGCAGCGTGACATAATGTCAGTGGGTCACACTGCGCAGCCCGGCCGCTGCCATGTCTGTTATCCAGGCATACTGTTCTGAACAGTAGCACCACGTGGGGTTAGTAGCAGTCAGCCGGGCAGTATCTGATCCATATAGTAAGGTGCTCAGCGCTGCCCGGCTTAATAAAAAGTGAATTTTGCGAGCGGTACTAATCACTGAAACCCAGGATTGGAAGCTTCAATCCCGGGACTCAAATCCCACCAATTTTAGGCCCAAATCCTGGGATCCCGCCAATCCCAATCATGGGATTGACCTCCCTAATTCCAGCCCTTATTGATACAATCTTGATGCAATGAGTGCCAGATATCTGTGAATGTGAATGTGAATATACATATATGGATTTATCTAAAGTTTTTGACTTGAGTATCAAGGTTTCAAATAATAGCCCAAGATTGGAAATCCTGCACAAGAAATCAATTATAAATATGCCATTGATCCTTAATGATAAAGACTACATTGGTGTAGTTGCATAAATTGCACGAAATTCATTGTTTGGAGACATTTAAGAAGTTGGTGCAAAACTAATTGATCATAAAAATTAACCCTTTGAGTGCCAACATGTCTGTGAGAGGTGCAAAATATTGACTAAAACAATTTTAAAAAATTGCACCCTATTACATATGTGATTTCTATACTTTTCAACAGGAAAAATATCTGGATGTGATTTTTGCAGTGCTGTTTTTTGGTCACAGCAAAATATGCAATTTTTATATCAGCGATTTTCAGAAAATGTGAGATTTTTGCAATTTTTGACTGAAAAAAACCACACCTTTACAAAAATCACACCCTATTAAATTTAGCCCAATATGTTTATACTTTATTATTTGTATGGGTGATGTTGATATTTTTCAAAGTTCCACGAGTCATCCTTTTTTTAATGTATATCCTCCAAAAGTCTTAACTGAATAAAATTCTTATGAACACAACTCCAGCAGTATAAGAAAGGCTAGTGTGATATTAATATTTTTCTGTTTCTTTTATACCATTTAGCTTCTTGCTGAATATCTTGCAATTTGATATCATGGCATATAAGATTTTTTACATGTTTTAAACCTATGCCCTTTAATCTATCTTTTCTCCATCGCATACCACAGTTATTTTTGTCTTTCATCATTCCTTTCGTCCACATAAAGATTATCCCAACATTACTGCACAAGCTTTTATCTGTGTGTACAACAGTAACTAAACAACAGCTTAATCATTATGTCTTTGTAACATCATAGTATTCTTCCCTTCTTTTGACTTATCTATTCTTTATTTTAAAATTTGAAAGCTAATGATGCATAGTTAAAAAATAAAATCAAAGCACACTTAAATAACTACAGTACTGTTGTGTAACACTTGCATCTTTCATTTAATTATTATCAAATTTAAAAAAAAAATGAGAAAGAAAAACATTGGATAAGAGAAATTATCATCCTTTGAACAAAGGCCATTAGCAATATAAATAATAATAATAATAATAGTAATAATAATAATAATTATTATTATTATTACTTCTTATTTTATTTTTATAATTATTATCCTTACTTACTGTACACAAGTCCCTAAATTACGTCTGTCTGTCTGAACGTGGACATCTCGAAAAATACTAGGCAAATTTTGGTGCAGTTTTCAATATAAGGTAGTGCAGTTCTCCAGGAAGGATTACGTATATACACCATCACCCTAACCTGTATGGGAGCCGAGCAAAATGAGTTTATCATAATCATCCATAAGCTCACCATTGGATATCCTTATGCATACACTTTAATAAACTTAAACCTTAAACTTAACACTAAAAATAAGACACAGGCACTTCAAAGTGAATGTCAAATTTATTGATTGACAACCTGACTATGATCTGACTATAGATGTGTTGGCACTAAAGAATGGTCGGGGGGGGGTGGGTGGGTAGGTAACATCACCACACACAATTCACACACCGCTGGTGATCAACTCTCCCTCGGCAACCCACCCGTGCAGGTGGTGTAACCCATCTCCTGTCCAGGAGTATGGGCTCATGACATATTGATGTCGGGAGAGTGTACCCACTATATACATAATACTACACCACCTCTCAGAGGCCATGCTAGCAAGTGGCAGCAAACACAGGGCCACAGAGGTACCCAGAGCTGTGAGTTCTCTCCCAATCAACCACTAAACAGGGGCAACAGCCAGATGGCTACATGCCCCATGTACACATCAGCACACCAGCACACATATCCTCACTGTCACACACCCAGAAATAGGTAGCATCCCCCTGAAAACAGTATCCCTGATTAGGTGTTGTTATGGATCTGGGAGTGTCCCCGTCAATCCCTGACTCCGTTGCCTCTATCTGGGGTCGACGGACATGTGCAGGGCTAGTTTTCACCTGTACCTGTCCTGGCTGTAAGGACGAATTAGGTCCGCCCAGACTCCGTTACATGCAGGTCTTATGTATTGACAGCACGTCCGTCGAGGCCAGAAGAGAACAAGGGGACAGGCTAACTAATGCCCACGGAGACGGGGAACCCCAGAACCCCAGGAGAGTGACAACACACAGAGAGGATAGAACTCCAGGTAAATGCATCCACAGGTAATCTAGATAGGGGACTACGCAGTGGGACGCAACAATGCGCAGAGGTGACAAACAAGCAAAATATGATAATACAAAGGCCAACAATGCTCCAGGGGTGGTAACAAAAGACTAGACCTAACAGGAACCCCGGCACTGTAAGGGGTAAGCCCTACAGTGTAAATGCCCAGGATGGTAACGGGACAACACGGGACAGAGACCCACGGGAGCGCCCTGTAACATGCAAATATATACATGGGTGGATACACAGGGGCCATACACGGGACCCCAAGGAAGGCGTCCCACCGGGACCTCCGGTGGAGATAGGACCACGGATGGGACCCTCCGTACGCAAGATAATGCGAGCTTCTCCAAAGGGTTAACGTACACACAGAGGTGGTGACAGGTACACAGGAGGGGAGAAGCAAGCTACACTGGGTAGGTAGTGGAGGTAGATCAGAGACCCACAGAAGGACCAGATACATGCAGAGCCAAACAGGACAGACCAATGGACTCTATATCTGGCGCCAGCTTGAGGTCCACCTAAGGATTATAAAGGAGTCTGGTCCAATCACATGCTGCGGGACCAGCTCCTAATAAATTATGCCGCAGCTGTGTGCGAGTTTTCCCGCCTGCCAAGTTTTCTCACCTGCCAGCGGCTGCCTGGCATCCCCGTCACCTAGGCAACCGCTGTGGCAGCGGGGAGTACAGAGCGGGGCTGCGTCGCGGTTGCCTAGCGACGGCAGATGGAAGTTCGGGACCGGAAGTGTGCTGGCATCCCGGCTGCCTAGCAACAGCCGGGGTGCACACTCCGGGACCCGTTCGTCGGGCAGGAACACCGGCGCTACGGGTCAGGTGTCTTGCGCTGCTCCCAGTGCATGCAAGAAGCCACAAGCCCATACCTAGCACCAGCTCCACCGGAGAGAGGAGGGAGTGGCCAGGGAGCACTGGAAGTCCATATTTATGAATGGCTCTGTGCGTGACCAATGGGGAAATACAGAAGGACAGGGGGGACAAAAGCAGCTTATGGCAAGGCTGCAAGACCCCCTTCGAGCTGCCGCCATCCTGTTTGCCACTGAGTGACTGCTGTTGCTGCTACACATTCAGTTAGTAAACAAGACAAAAATTGGTATACACCACAGTGCGCAATAAGCGGCTAGAATGGTACTATCTGCAGGGTATTTCTTCTTTACCCAAAAAAAACACAATGTAAAAAGAAATTGAAATAGACCCTTTTGTCTTGTTTGCATCTGTTGTTTTCGTCTGGTACATACTGCAGAGCAGCACCATGTTTAAATTCAAAGAACAAAGACGTTCTAAATTTGATAATCTTTTCAAAGATGGTGGGGAACATGTAGAGCTCCTAGACGAAAGTCTAGAGAGCATAATGAAGAAATTAGAACAGGTTGTGCTAAAGGAGAATAGAGTTTGGTGGGAAACTGTCACTTTGGAACAATAGAAAGCCCACCAACTCATACCAAAAGGCTTGAAAATACATAAAAAAGCATCCTTCAGCACATCCTCACAGGGTTTTAAAGACGAATGGAATAAGGTGACTTTTAACTGCTCCTTCCAACTAATGTCACTGATTATAGAGGAAAGGAGAAAGAATCTATTCAGACTTGACGAGGAAATTAAAGTCTATAAGGATCTAATTACCCCTTTTAAAAATATGCCCGAATATAAAATCTTAGAGGCCCAGGTAGAGGCAAGCATTAAAAAGAATGAGAGAACCCTAGTGGACAAAATTATGCGAAAATTCATTAGGGACAAAAAGGATGCACAGGAGTGTGCATCAGATTCGGAAGATTACTTATCTACGTCAGATACCTAACATGAAGTAACTTGCCCCTACAGTACACCTAAACCTTCTGAAAAAGGACCAGAAAAAGAAAGGAGGAGATTTGAGTACACCCCAATTGAAAAGAATTACCCCAAAAGAAGGGAAGCAACTAAAAACAACCCTCCCCCTAGAGTACACTTCAGAAGAGAGAACACCAGAACAAAAAAAAGTACAGGAAACTCAACCAAAATTTGATAACCACAGAGTGAGGTACGATAATTATGATCACTTTAAAAAGGATGATTATTTTAGTAAGAAATCCCATTACAGAGAGAATAGAAACCATCAAACTTGGCGAGAGGAACAACCACATCAGAGAAACAGATATAACCATTCCCAGCGGAGAGAGGGAGACGAAAATAGATACTCCCCACTGAGTAGAGATTCAGAATCAACACATTTTTTAGGGAAACGAGACCCGTATTACCTCAGATAAAAAGAATTACACATAGAGGTACACGGGGGGAAGAAAGAAGAAAGTAGGGACTAAACGAAAAAACAAAAATAGAAAAAGGAAACAAAAGGAAAGGAAGGAATCTGATAAAACCCCCAAAATCACCAGTCAGGTGAAGATTTTCAACCTAAGTAGTCATATTTTATCAAAAGAAGAAACCAATATTTTAGAAAAAGGACTTAAGTATTCGCCAACAGCGAATATCAACAAATTCCAAACTTTTGTAGATATAAACAAATTTGTCCGAAAGATATGTCTAAAAAAATTTTTTTCAGGGCAGGATTCCAGCATAAAAAAAGAAGGATTCCAGCATCACTGAGGAAGCGCAAATAGAACAGAAATCCCATTTTAAACCCAAATCCATCTTCTTCCCTTCGCACGTAAAGGGAAGCTGGGTGGAGACATTCAGCATCTCTGTACAGGAGGATATAAAAAAGATGGAAACAACAGGAACCAAATATAATTTAACTCGTAAAGAGAGAGAAGGCCTAAAAAACCTGAAAGATAATCAGGACATCACCATCAAACCCACCGACAAAGGCAGGGGGGTGGTGGTGATGGACACTGAAAATATATCAGACAGGAGTATATAAGCAGCTGGGGAATACAGAAACATATCAAAAGCTGAGATCAGACCCCACCAAGAGAATAATGGAGAACTTGAAAATTATTTTAGATATTTTTCAAAAAAATGGCACTTTAACGGAAAAAGAAGCTAGTTTTTTATGGATAGCAGAACCTATGACTCCAGTATTTTATGTGTTACCCAAAATACATAAGGACCCCCTTGAACCACCGGGGCATCCTATTGTATCTGGAATAGAGTCAGTTACGGCCAATTTTTCGGAGTTCATAGATTTATTCTTGCAGCCCCTGGTCCTTTTAAATAAGTCTCACCTAAAGGACACAAAGGATTTACTCCAAAAGATCCCACATTATAAATGGAAAGAGGGGTATTTTTTAGTAACGGCGGACGTCAAGTCCTTATATACCGTGATCAACCATCAACAAGTGACTGACGCCGTCACTAATGCACTAAAAACAGTACTTTAGACTCCACCCTTCAAGAATTATTAGTCAAAGGAGTCAATTTTATCCTCAACAATAATTATTTTATGTTTAAAGGAGATTATTATCTACAGCGGGTCGGGACCGCAATGGGCACCAGGTTCGCTCCAAGCTATGCCAATCTGTTTATGGGGCAATGGGAGGCGGATAACATATGGGCAGATACCCCATTCGGAGCGAACCTGGTGTCCTGGACCCGCTATATAGATGATGTCCTGTTTTTATGGAAAGGAATTTTAGATGATTTTTGTGTTTTTTTAAATGATAATCCTTTTAACATCGAGTTCAGTTTTAATATAAGCAATGTATCAGTGGACTTTTTAGATATTACCATTTATGAGGAGGGAGGGATTTTAAAAACAAAAACTTTTAACAAACCTACGGATTCACAAAGTTATATCCACCTGGACAGCTGCCATCACAGAAATTGGCTCAATTGTATCCCCCAGGGCCAATTTAAACATCTAAAACACAATTGTACGGACGAAACAACTTATAAAGAACAAGTAAAAACAATGGCAACAAAAATTCGTAGAAAGTGGTTATAATAAAGATAATGTGGAAAGAGAAATGAGGAAAGTGGATGCTATAGATAGGGCTGACTTGTTGAAGAATAGAACCGAAAATCCTCCGATAGAGAAAAATGATAAGAAGAAATGGGCTTTTATTACCAACTACAACAGTCAACACAAAAAAATTGAATACTCTATAAAAAAAACATTGGCATCTCCTAAAGAAAGATCCGATTATCGGAAATGATATACCAACAAATCCTTCTTTCATTTACAGGAAAGCACCCAATTTAGCCAACAAACTGACCCTAAGCATGCACCCCAGTAACACCTTGAGAAGGGGGATTAGGACGAGAGGCTTTCATAGGTGTGGGTGCTGCAAAGCATGTATTAACATCAAGGGAGAGAAAAAGGTGGAAACCATTGATATCAATGGCAAAGAACATAAGATTGAAGAATTCATCACCTGTAATGTAAAAAATGTGATCTATCTTATTTGGTGCTCATGTAAAAAATACTATATTGGTAGGACCTCACGTCCACTGAAAACACGCATGGGAGAACACATTCGAAATATTGCGAAGGGTGTGGAAACACACTCCCCCTCTCAGCACTTTAAAACTGCCCATGCGTGTTCCATAAATCATATTAAATTATTTATGGGGATCAAATATGTGGAAGGAAATAGCAGAAGAAGAGATCTTAAAACTGAACTTGCTAAAACAGAAATGCAAATGATCTATAATTTTAACACGCTCAAACCAAATGGAATAAATGCAGATTTTGAGCTTAAATGGTTTTTATGATGTTTTTATAATGTTTTATTCCTTCAACGTTTTTATTCCTCCTGCTTTTATCCTTTAATTATTGCACATACATCCATATAATGCTGCTAATGTTACCTGTTCTCCGTGCTGCTACTTATATTTATTTATTCATAGAAAAACGGGATTCCTATTATAAATAAAATGGACATTAATGGACTATTGTGTGGGCATAGATTTTGCCCTCAAGTGCGCAATTCACATGACTGCAATGATGGATTCAGCTGATCGTACAGAACGGGTACATCCGATACCGGAAGTACCATGGACTCTAGGTACACCCAGCCTCTGGCTTCAGAGACACCCATCAGAATAGAAGTCGGTACCGGAAGTGACGCGGCGCCTATTCCAGTCCTCCGCACTGTGTTCTATGAGATTTAGACACAGCCGGAAGCGGAAGTGACGCGGACGTCCTTCCGGCTAAGCTACACCCGGAAGTGGGCTTCATGTACACCCGTGGATTCGTGGCAAAACGGACATGTTCTATTGGAAATTTTGTGATATAAATAAAGGTCCCCACACCTATAGAGGCATACACCTTGATGAGGGATCCGAAATGCGTTGGTGGATACGGGCCCAGCAGACGCTCAGGAGAGAAGATTACCTGCAGACTGTGGAAGCACTTGCGTGACCCGGGATCCGTATGTGACCTTACATATGCCTGTTTGAACTGTTTTTCGTTTAACAGTTCCTATCCATCTGATAATTACCTTTCCAGGCCTATGCTTACAGCCCAGTATATTTGTATGCCTACCCAAATGTATGGAAAATCTTTTAAACATTGTACCATTTTGTTTTAATGTGTCTTGGAAATTAAAAATACAGTTTTATGCGATGATATCCCATGTTTATATCTTCACATATATCATCTCTGTGGCTTAGTGATACGGGGCCGACTTTGGGCCTTATTTTAGTTCACTCTTTCTGACAAAATCCTTCTTAGATGGACAAAACCATGTGCACTGCAGGGGGGCAGATGTAAAATGTGCAGAGAGAATTAGATTTGGGTGAGTTATTTTGTTTCTGTGCAGGGTAAATAATGCCTGCTTTATTTTTACACTGCAATATAGATCTCACTTTGAAGTAAAACCCCACCCAAATCAAATTCTCTCTGCACAAGTTACATCTGCCTCACCTGCAGTGCACATGGTTTTGTCCATCTAAGAAGAAATTTGTCAGAAAGAGTGAACCAAAATAAGGCCCTTTGTGAGGATCAAGGAAAAAGGGATTGCATGAGAGGAAAACCCTGAGAAGGGAAGTGTTTGCATGCATAGTATATAAGCGCTGGTTGAGGGTCTATTTCAATTTCTTTTTACACATTCAATTAGTAGGACACAGCAGCCATAGCGGCCATATCCTTTTGTCCTCTTCACTCTTTCATATTGCCCCATTGGTCATGAACACAGTCATTCACAATTGTGCATTGCCAACGCTCCCCGGCTGCTCCCTACTCCACCCTCCAGCCGGAGCTGGTGCTGTTGTTGGAAATGGGGTGGGCAGCTTCCTCTGTGCACTGTGAGCAGTGCAAGACACCTAACCTGGACACTGTTTGCCAGACACCGATATGTGTAGCATGATGATGTTGCCTCCTTCTGGCTGTGTGACAGTAAGGATCTGTGCGAAAGTGTGCTAATATGTGCATGGGGCATGTGGCCAATTGTGCGGTGCCCATAATTGATTCCATTGTTGCAGCCACCTTGCTGTTTCCCCTGTGTACCGGGTGATGGGGAGAGCACTTGCTGCTCTGGGCATCTCTGTGGCCCTTGCTGTGTAAATGGATGTGCAGCCCCAGCTGTTATGTTTCCCTTGAATCCATTTACTGTACATAGTGCATGCTGAATGGTTGATTATGATAAACTCACCCATAAAGGATAGGGTGGTGGTGAATATACGTAAATCTTCCAGGAGAACTGCACTACATAATAGTGCTAATTGCAGAATCATTTGCCCAGCGGTTTTTGAGATTATCTCCTTCAGACAAACAAAAAGACATGCTACAGGTACTTTGCTTTATACTATAAGGCTTTATAGTATACACAAGTTAAATAGTATACACACGTTAAATATACATAGAAAAATTGTGACTTTAACTATTATGTTTTTAACGATAGTGATATGTCAATTGATCATTATGTTGAGATACAGCATTAAAACCAAGTTTAAATGCACAGGATGGATAAGCGCCTTTTAACTAAACCAAACCGCAGTGTATACATGAGATGCATTTAGTTAAATATGTCTTCCTCTGCGTCCTTCTAATGGCTCACTTCCACATGAAACCGTCTAATACTGGAATGTATACTTTAAAAAGGACTTTGATGTGTGTATTGAGATGGCACCAACATTTTTATCAACCAAAAATAGAAAAAAAAATTATTGTACGCAGAGATTGACATTTAATGGTAAATGCATTACTGGCCTATGCTCTGTTTAAGTAATGTCCCGGGTCCCTTCTTCCCAAACTAAAGCCAGCATGAGTCATTTATCAGACAACTCACATGGGGTTGGGGCTGGGGCTGGGGAAGGATGGTCACTCTATGGTCATGCTATAAACAGTTGCATCCATGACGGCTGCTTGAAATTATCACAATGTGTTCAAATGTATTGTTCCAGGGGAGCCACAACAAGACCAAACCATATAGTAGACAGTATGTACTGTATGGCCAACTGACTTTGCATCTTATGACTTATGTCAATTTAAGCAGAATGATTCCCCGTGGCATGAGTCTTTGCCAAAAAATAAACAGAAAAATAAAATGTGATCAAATTGATAAAAAATGTGTTATTTTTTGTACAACCTGTGTGCACTCTACCACATTGTGACTTTGATAATGTAAACAAAGTGAAATTACTCAATTTGGTATAAATAAAAATTTCAAAATCAATTAAAAAAGTGTTTTTTTTTTAGTAATTTTTAGTTATCCATAGGTACTGTATTGGTGGTAGTGTACGTCAGAGAGGCACAATCAGCTCAATGCAAACTGGTCTTTTTCTGTGCTGACATTTCTAGTTACTGTGAGTGATCGCTTTTTACAGCGATCCTGGGGCCCACTGGTCATTTGTCAGGCATGTCAAGCAATGTGAGAGCGCACTGCCAAGATTGATGCTCTGCACTTGCTGCACAATGTGCATGGCACAAGTCACACTGTGTAATAAAATAAGACTTGGAATGTAAAACATACAGTACATCCAGCATGAAATTGATAATAGAACCCAATTATTCAAGTGCACACTTACAGTATATCTTTCCGTGAATAGAACCCGAGCTGACGAGCATCGTAGTTATCGGTGATACCACTATGTAAAGCTAGCCATAGAGACAGGTAGCTTACACCTACAGCGACATATTGATGTCACTGATACTAATGTTTTTATTTCTTTATAGTGGTGCATGCCCAAACTATTTTTCACTGTCTGTTACTGCATTGGTGGGTGTAAGCGTCAGAGACACACAATCAGCTCAATGCAAGTTGATATATTTCTGTGCTGACATTTCTAGTTACTGTGAGTGATCACTTAATACAGTGATCCTGGGGCTAAGCATACATTTATAAGGCATGTCATCACTGCATTTCTGCCACCTCATCATGGCCCGAATTGCCAGAAGCAAGTGGATGGCCTTCAGGCTTCTACTGCTTATGGCTTCTACTGCTGATCATAGTGTAGCATGGGAATAATGATGTCATTGCTGGTTGCTCAGAGGTCAGTGTATGTAGAGATCCAGATGCTTTTCTGCACCAGAGATAGCACCAGGGTTGTCTACTTTTGGGCTGCCCTCTCCGGAACCAGCATTACTTATAGTTAAATAGACCCCTATTAGTTTTATTTCTCTATTATTTGTTTGCGTTGTAATGATTTATTTTTTTAATGTAGTTGAAATGTGGTGATATTAAAGTTTTGACTTAAAATCCAGTTGTCTGTAACATTTATACATTGCTACCTTAAATGAAATGATCAAGTTGCAGTCCTGCAAATCAGGGGGACCCTTCTTTTTTTGTCAGTCCTGGGCCCCACAATTTCTGATGACCCTGTGTAAGAAAATATAATTTCGTGGAGATTTGCAGATGTAAAAAATGTGTTAAACCATTATAGAACATGCTGCACATTATGGGGTTTATTTTCTAAGATGGGAGTTCTATTGAAGAGTGGATGTTGCCTATAGCAACAAATTAGAATCTACTTATTTTAATTTAGTACCTTATTGTAGATAATGTGTAGAAGACGGATATAGCGGCACTTAACTACTCAATGCTGCTGTTACCAACAGCATTGAAGGCAGTCAGATCCAACTTTTTTTTAAAGAACTATCTGTTTTCTCAGCCTGCGGATTGTTGAATTAACGGGTGTTTTTCAACAATCCAGGGTCGTTTTTACCGATCCATGGACACTCGACAGTCAGAACATTGAATTCCGACTGTAAAATTACTGTAGGATCGGGCAAAAACATCCTGGGATTCCGACTGTTGGAATGTCATGACAGTCGGAATCCCGGGATGATTAAATAGCCCCCAGAATCTGATTGGCTGCTCACAGCAACATCCTATCTTCAATAGAACTCCCATCTTAGTAAATAAACCCCAATGACTACATTTTCATAGAAGTCTGGAGACAACTGTAACTGTGTGACTGTTGTTACTATTTGAATGATTCAACTTGTTATACCTGAAGCAGTGTATCAATACTGTAAATATAGTGTTTATTATTCACTACATTGCCCTTCATTATTTGATTGAATTTAAGGAAACTGAAATTATTTGTGCTACATCATCACAAATAAAACGAAATAATTGTGAATATAGCCTAAGCAAAAACATTAATTTTAAAAATAACATGGTGGTTTAAAAAAATAATTAAACAGTAAAGCCCCCCCCCCCCCCCCCCCCATCCACTACGCGGAAAAATCTAAAGCTACAAATTATTTCAGATTTCCCTTGAACTTTCCCAGGAATCTGATCCTGACCATGGGCTAATTTTTCACTCTAATCACTCCAGATACATCTGGTCAGACCTATAATGTCCACTGTTAGCTTAAGATCATATGCATCTTTGGTGCAGCACGAATATTTTTTTGTCAGATGGATCTTAGACTCAGCAGCACATCTGATCTGAGGAAGCTCAGCTTTGCCCTTTTTTCATCAGATCGGTCTGTCAGAATCCGCAGAGAAAAGGACAAATCTGACTAGTCCATGGGGGCCTTTACTGTTAATGATCTCTTAATATAAAAAAAATGTGTTATCTACACAGAAGAAACAGTCTTTATTAAATCATTTAGCTAACCTGATTAATTAATTAGCAACAATTAGGGAGATTATTATCACAGTTATTCCCTTGAATAGAATGGGTGTATTGCAATGTAGTGGATTTTTATCTGGCAAATGTTTTTTTTTTCTTTTTTGTGTACAATGATTACAACTTATTATTGGTTAATTCATGTATATTCTTCACAACAGTAATTCAGGTAACCCTAACTTATATAAATATATGATATGGATGGATATTGGAGGTCTGGAGATGCTCCACTGTGAGGAAAAAGTAATGGGTAGTGTGCTCCACAGTCAGTGTGCCTGTTTCTTGCATTCATACATACATACATATGAATTTAATACATCTTGCAGACTTACTCTTTCTTGTTCTTTGTTCATCTTGATTTGAGAATCAGTATTAGCCTTTTATTATATAGGATTTGTACGGATTTTGAGTATACTGTATTTTTATTTTTTATATTATGTCACTTGTATAATTAATGTGTTTTGCTCCCTGGAGTTTTTACTGATTAATATTAATTGTCTGAGAAATTGATTATATTTATAATTGGTCTCATGGCCAGTTTTTAGATTATTTTTTTTTTTTAAATACATCATTATTTTAATCCATATTTAGTGCAACTGCCTTCCTTTATTTCTATTTTTATAGCAAGAATAGTCTTGCAAATAAATTAACAGTTGTTTAGTTTAGTTAAGTTAATGTTAGTCTTGTTAAGTTTACAAGACAGTGGAAGTATGGAGATACAATATTTAAACATTCACCCAGTTTAAATTCCAGCCATTTTGTAATACACACAAATCATGTCTGGGAGGAATATAAAAAGTAAATTCAGGAGCATGCAGAGCTGAACATATCCTCCTTGCTAATTGTACTTATTTAAATTTAAAAATTATGAAAAAAAGTAGATTAGGTAGATTATTATAAATTGATTGGATTGGGTCGTATCTGCGCACTGAGTTTGAGTGGTCAGAGCTAGTTGAAGTACTGAGAGGTGACCAACCTGAAAGTGGTATGTACTGTAGAATAGAGAGGAGCATGCTGCGCTCCACACGCGGTTAACATAGCACACACTAAGTAGTTCAGCAGCATTAGTCCTCCCGTGGCCCACCGCACTCCCCATCCCTCGTCACCGGCACAGGTACAGGTACTGTGGGGGCATATCTGGTACTGTGGGGGCATTTATATATTTGGTACTGTGGGGGCATTTATATATTTGGCACTGTGGGGGCAGTTACAGTAGGAGCAAGTTTCATCTTTGCTCCTTTGGTCATGGCTAGCCATGGCTAGCCATGGCTATTCTATTGTTTTCAGCTGCAATACAATACGTATTGCAGCTGAGAACAATAGAATAGCCATGGCTAGCCATGGCCAAAAGAGCAAAGATGAAACTTGCTCCTACTGTATGTACCTGGCACTGTGGGGGCATTTATGTACCTGGCACTGTGGGGGCATTTATGTACCTGGCACTGTGGGGGCATTTATGTACCTGGCACTGCTGGGGGGCATATCATGTCTATCTGGCACTGCTGGGTGGCATATCATGTCTATTGTGGAAATTAACTTTTCTGGAACTTCATATAACTGTGGGCGTACCCCAACTCACTCTGATGATGTTTATTTTCAAACTTATAGCGGTTTCTTTTATCCTCCTATGGGTTGATAGTTCGTCACCTTCAGAAGTCCCTAAAGTTGATCCTCATAGGACGTGTTCCCGTGGTATGAAAAGTAAAAAGACAACAGTGTGTAGATTCCTTTTATGCAGGTTGGAGGACTATTCCTATAATTCTTCTTCAAAAGATGGCGTACCTCACTCACCCAAAAAGGTGAAGAGGGACGTCTAAAAAGGTACAGTATCTTTTATAAGAGAAATTCACACAAGGTGAAGGGGAGCTTACCCAAAAACTCACAGTCAATATGTGTGACGACTCTCAAAGGTTTCTTTTGTCAAAATGGATTAAAATGAGGAGCGTACCATTACTCACAGAAAACACGTGGTGTAGACTCCTTTCACGTTTTCTTTTAGATAGGTGGTAAAGTCTCCTATCACGATTTCTATCAGTATCTTCGGTATTCTTTCTTGTTCAGTGCTCAGGGGATTGCATTTATATAAGTACCGAAGAGCAAGGAGAAAAAAATCCAATGTATTGTATTGCAGAGGTATATATTCAGTATAAGAACTATGGTGTTACTCCCATCACCTTTATTAGAAAAAAGGGAGGAGGAGGGGCACACCTGTAGTGATTTCTTTAGCTTTAAGGCTGCCGTAAAAAGTGTACCTAATTCACCAACTCATGAGTGAAACCCAATGTATAGCTTTTTCTTTATGTCTCTCCAACAGAAGGGGTATTTCTATTAGGGACTAGAGAAGAAGGGCGTACCCTACTCACTGCTTGATGTATAGATCCTCCACATATAACGGTTTATTTAATATCCCGTGATCTGAGGAGGGCCTTTAGGTTTTCTTTCTCCGCCTCCAATTATTACACACCTACATGTACAAATTCAAAAATATACAAATACAAGTACACAAGTGCTTCAAAATGTCCATTCCCCAAAGCCTACAGTATAGGGATGCAGATGTAACAATCAAACATAACAGGCAATTAAACATAAAAGACAGTTTCTAAAGGAACCATTTCAGTTCGAAATCACTGTTCAGTCCATAAGGGAGCAAGGTGTTACATGTATAGATGAGATTCATTTCAGCTTTTGCCAATGGAACTGAACAATCTTTTTGTCTTGCATTTATTTTTATCGCTTTTAGTCCACCAAATAATTTCCTTGGTGGAACAGTTATGTTTATCTTTAAAATGCAGTGAAAGAACACGAGTTATTAGGCCCTTTTTAATATTGAGTAAATGTTCTCCCAAACGAATTTTGAGAGGTCTAGAAGTCCTCCCAAATTTGTGGCAGCTACATTGTATCATATACACCACATCCTTCATATTACATGTAATGAATTATCTTACTTTTATAGTTTGATCATTAATTATGAACTGTTCTGTTTTGTTGTTGCCTGTGCTTTTTGTATTTTTGCAGCCCAAACAGCTACCACATCTATAGAAGCCTTTTGAGAGAATTTGTGAAGTTTGGGTTTTAGATGTGAAGTTACTTGATACTAAATTCGCACGGAGGTTGGGAGCCCTTCTATAGATATGCTTTGGTTGAGATGGAACAAGTTCCTTAAGGATTGGGTCTTTCTGAATGACATTACAATGTTTTCTAAACACCTGGTCTATTTTTTTGTGTTCATCCACATAGGTAGTGATGAACACAAATGCAAAATCTTCTGATTTATTAATTCCTTTTCCTTTATTGGGTAATATAAGGCTATTAGTATCATTTTGGTCTGTCTGTGCCAGCTCTAAACCTTTTTGGATGGTGTCTTTTTTATAACCGCAGGCTAGGAACTTCTTTTTCATATCAGTTGCTTGTTCTGAGAATGTATTGTCATCAGAACAATTACGACACAGCCTTTTGAATTGCCCTCTAGGTTCAATCAGTGATCATGGTGACAGCTTGAGTAAGGTATATATGCACCTGAATCTGTAGGTTTGGTGAAGTTCTTGTATTTCAGGCAACCATCTTCTATATAAACCGTAATGTTCAAAAAATTTATGTTGGTATTTTGAATTTCTACTGTTAATTTAATGCTTTTGTTATTGTTGTTAAGGGATTCACAGATGTTGTCAATATATCTTGCATAGGACACCAGATTTGCTACAAAGGGTTTATTTGTCCAGATGTTCTCAAGCTCCCATGCCCCCATAAATGGGTTGGCATAGCTTGGAGCAAATCTGATGCCCATAGCAGTACCTGTCTTTTGGAGATAAAAGTCTCCATTGAACATGAAGAAATTGTTTTGCAGGATAAATTGGATGCCCTCCAGAATAAAGTTCTTTAGACCTTCTGGTTTATCCGACTTTTCAAGAAATAATTTTGAACTCTCTATACCATCATCATGATTGATGATCATGCAGAGAGAACTCACATCAGCTGTTACCAGCTCTCTCCAAATGATGTTCTTTAGAAGGTTCAAAAAATCCCCCGTACCTTTAAGGTGTGATTTATTGAGTATTACGCGTGGTTGAAGATGGTGATCAATAAACATAGAGAGATTGGCTGAAATTGAATCTATCCCCGAAATAATCGGTCTCCCTGGGGGGTCAATAAGGCTCTTGTGGACCTTCAGGAAGACATACATTATTGGGATAATGGGTTTTTCATTCATTAGAAATTTCCCTTCTCCTTCGGTTATAATTTTATTGTTAACTGCATTTTTTTATAAGTGCCTGCAGTTTAGTGGTGGTTTGGGGGGTGGGGTCGCCTCTCAGTTTTTTGTAAGTTGCGGGGTCATCTAGTTGTCGCATAATCTCTGCTTAATATTTTTTACTATCTAAGATGACGACCCCCCCCCCCTTTATCCGCTGGCTTAATTACTATATCTTTGTTGGCCCTAAGATTACCCACAGCAATTTTTTCTCTACCTGTGAGGTTTGATTGTTTTTTCTTGATATTCAAATGCGTGATGTCATCTAGTTCCAAGGTAGTGAAGGTTTCTAAAAATGTTGGAGATAGAATATAGATTTTGGTTTGAAGGTAATACCTGGTTCGCTAGTGGATTCTAAATTTGTTTCTGATCCTTTTTCCTTAGCAAAGAACCTTTTTAGTGTTAATTTGCGTATACATCTTTGTACATCTATATATAGATCAAAAGAGTTTATGTGATGTCGGGGCATATTTCAGGCCTTTTTGCAATAAACTTATTTTATCTGTGGATGGAGTATACGAACTGAGATTGAAAATTTTTGTTTTGGCGATCGGTAATGAAACTGTCTCCTCACTATTATCCTGATTTGAATTTTTCTTTTTGGTGCGCTTAACCTTTTTGTTCTTTTTTTCTAGGGCTTAACTTCCCATCATGTTATTATATATAAATCATGTGATATAATTTTAATGGCACTTCCTGTTATGACATCATTTCCTGTAATTAAGGATTGGCTGTTCACCACATAAATACTGGCTCCTCACTCTCCTCAAACACATCTTGAGAAAGGTCCAAGGACCGAAATGCGTTGATGATTTCCTGAGGAGGTTGAAGAGCCACTAACCTATTGGACTTATATGTATCTTTTTATCCTTTTTTATTTTTATATATATATATTTTTGGGATTTTAAAAATATAGTGTTTTTAGGGGGACACTACCTCATTGTGTTTGTCAGTAAAGGATTTCCTTTTTTATCTTGTTGCTGCTATTGTACTTAAAAATAAAATTTTGAATTTGTACACGTGAGTGTGTAATAATTGGAGATGGAGAAAGAAAAACTAAAGGCCCTCCACAGATAACAGTATATTAAAGAAACCGTTATATGTGGAGGATCTCTACATCAAGCAGTGAGTAGGGTACGCCCTTCTTCTCTAGTCCCTAATATAAATACCCCTGCTGTTGTAAAGACATAAAGTAAACGCTATACTATTGGTACCACTCATGAGTTGGTGAGTTAGGTGCGCTTTTTACGGCAGCCTTAATGCTAAAGAAATCACTACTGGTGCACACCCCCCCCCCCCCCCTCATTTTTTTTTCTAATAAAGTTGGGAGTAACACTATAGTTCTTATACTGAATATATACCTCTGCAATATAATACATTGGATTTTTTTTATCCTTGCTCTTCAGTACTTATATAAATGCAATCCCCTGAGCACTGAACAAGAAAGAATACAGAAGATACTGATAGAAATCGTGACAGGAGACTTCACTACCTGTCTAAATTAAACCGTGATAGGAGTCCCCACCACGTGTTTTATGTGAGTAACAGTACACTCCTCATTTTAATCCATCTTGACAAAAGAAACCTTTATGAGATTCATCACACATATTGACTGTGAGTTTTTGGGTAAGCTCCCCTTCACCTTGTGTGAATTTCTCTTATAAAAGATACTGTACCTTTTTAGACGTCCCTCTTCACCTTTTTGGGTGAGTGAGGTACGCCATCTTTTGAAGAAGAATTATAGGAATAGTCCTCCAACCTGCATAAAAGGAATCTACACACTGTTGTCTTTTTACTTTTCATACCACGGGAACACGTCCTATGAGGACCAACTTTAGGAACTTCTGAAGGCGATGAACTATCGACCCTTAGGAGGATAAAAGAAACCGCTATAGGTTTAAAAATAAACATCATCAGAGTGAGTTGGGGTACGCCCACTGTTATATGAAGTTCCAGAAAAGTTCATTTCCACAATATGCATATAATGATCTAATTATATATTCCTTTCACTTTTTTATTGCACATGCACCGTTTAATATATCACTTTGAAAAAGCACTACAACACAGAGTACCTTTATTCAAAAGAAAGGACACAGTCGACAACCAAAAAATAAGACAAGAATTTTTCTTTTCTTTCACTTTATTTAATTGTTATCATCACATTTAGAGTGTCACTATTTATTACTTTATGCACCTCCTGAAGAGTCTTCTCCAATACCCCCTTTTCTTTACATCCATTCCAAGGTTTGGTGACACCTAGGAGGACTCTCTTCTGAAGCTGCATAGCGCCACCTGTTATTGTTGTTCACTCTTGTTTCTATTGTATTCACTTCACCAACAGAACAACATACTAAGAAAGGCAGCTGACTTAAAATGTTTTCATTTAGAGATCAGAGATTATCACACTTTGAAAAAGCATTCCATGATAATACGGACAATATAGAACTCATAGATGAAGATCTAGAGGGCATTAGGTCAAAACTTGAAATAATCCTCCAAAAAGAGAGCAAAATATGGTGGGTGGAGAAATACCTAGCGGAAATAATTATCCCTAAGGGGTTAAAATCAACAAAATCTCCCCCTTCTCTTCAGCTAGTGAAGATTTCAAACATCAATGGGATACCATCATTAATAACTGTTCCTTTTCTCTAATGGAACTGATAGTCCAGGAAAGGAACTTAATAGACTAGAGGAAGAGATTAAGATATACAAATTGTTAGCCCAACCCTATTCCAAAAGTGAAGAATACAAAGAACTAGAAAGCTCTATAGTAACCAATTTAAAAAGAACAGAAAGAGCCCTAATACTAAGAAAAGTAAAAAAAGCATATCATGTCTATCTGGCACTGCTGGGGGGCATATCATGTGCATCTGGAAGGCATATCATGTGTAGCTGGCACTGCTGAAGAAAAATAGAAATAAAAAACAAATATCAACATATATTAAATCTATGTCAATATTTGTTATTATATTTGATTAAAAACCTGATGGTATGCCTTGGCTATTTTAAAATATTTAAAATGTATGCATGTATGTGATTATTGCGACAAAAGACATTGCCACCCATGTACAAGATGGCACTCATGCACAGCTTCAAGTATGCCCCGGAACTGACTCATTTGCCACAGCTCATTGCGGTGGAAGAGCGTCTTATTTGTCCATGTCTTCCATTTATGAAAATATGGGCTCTCGCTCTTCCCACTCGAAACTCTTACTACACTCGGCAATACCTTGATCGATCTCACATTCACGCGCAATTTGGACATATGAGCTCATCAATATGTTTCCTACTTTTCTTATCACCGGCCAATTGTACATACAGTAGGCTAGCTATTTCTGACAAATAAACAAATCATAAATCAAACTATGGCCCTTATTCAGATCTGATCGCAGTACAAATTTGTTCTCAAAATGGGCAAAACCATGTGCACTGCACGTGGGGCAGATGTAACATGTGCAGTGAGAGTTAAATTTGGGTGGGGTGTGTTGAACTGAAATCTAAATTGCAATGTAAAAATACAGTAATGTAGCTAGTATTTACCCTGCACAGAAACAAAATAACTCACACAAATCTAACTCTCTCTATACATGTTACATCTGCCCCACCTGCAGTGCACATGATTTTGCATATTTTGATAACAAATTTGTACTGCGATCAGATCTGAATAAGGGCCTATGTGTTTCATTCATTACCAAGGGATCTTTTTTTATTAAAGTATTTTATTCGAAAATACACACATATATAGGCAGTATATAGTGTACAAGGATATATACCGTAATCTATGATGGTATAGTCAATTTTTACAATCATTTGACTAAAATAAACAAAATATGAAGAAACGGCTATCTGAAGACTTCTTGTTCTTATGTTCATCATCTTTGTATTATCCTTTTATAAAAGAAACAAAAGAAACAATCATGACGCTATATTATTGTGACAAAAGACAAACAGAGGGGGAAGGAAAAGAGATGGGGGGAGATATCTGAAGACAAATGCTAGTATTAATACATACAATAACACACAATCAACTACCATCAAATAAGTAAAGTATTGGACTAAGGGGTTGCATTCTGATAACCGGCAGTCAAGCTAGAATGTTCCTGGTAAGTCAGAATACTTCGAATTTTCAAACGCAGAGAAAATATGTGTTTTAGTAAAAACATCCAGAGTATTGATAAACAATGACCACTTTTGATAAAATAAGCGAGCTCTAATGGTGTGTACATACGGTGAGATTCCCTTGCTATTTGACTTAAGATTAGATCGTGCTATACAATCTTTGCTATCTCTGTACTTTTAACATACAATTCATACAATCAGCATTAGATTTGCACTATATAGTCATTGCTGCCCTGTCTATCTGGGTTTCGATTTGTGCTGTCACTGGAGCGAGCATTGGGATAGAAAGGTAAAAAACCTTTAAGATCTGCATACGATCTGCTTACGATCAGCATACGATCTGCATGAGATTTTGACTATATAGTCAAAATTGAATGTCAAATCTCACCGTGTGTACACAGCATAAGTTGCAGATCCAGACGTGCATACCTTCTTTCAAAATATAATATCTGTAAAAGTTTTTGTACGAACAAGAGTAGTTGCACTCTTTTTTGTCCAATGAATCAAAATGCACTTCCTCGCAACAGTTAGTATTGTAATAATGAGGGGATACTGTATGTATGTTTGTTGAATTTGTCCATCAGCCAGTTAGTAAAATTAAGTCCCATGTATGCCGCTGAGTATCACTCAAGAATAGTATCACTGTGTCTATTCTTTTTTCACAGAAAATAGTTAGATTCAAAATTTCATAGGCTGAATTTTCAGAACGGGATGCAGTCCATTTCCCGGCGGTCGGAATCCCAGTGTTCAGAATCCCGACCGCCGAAATCCTGAAACTTTCTCCCTCCGTGGGTAAATAAATAAATAAATTAGAATAAATTAGCGTGCCGAGTGTAGTGAGGCACCGGGCCCGCTACATGACGAGTGCAGCGAGCCTGCAAGGGGGGGCGCTCCACGTCCCCCCCTTGTTGGGATTTCGGCGGTCGGAATCCCAGCGTCGGGATTTTGAATGCTGGGATTTCATACCGAATCCTGCAGAATGGTATTCCATATCAAACGGAGTTTGTCACGTAGGCCCTGAGACTGAGAAAGGTGAGACAGAAATCTCCACATAGGTTTTATTTTTTTCTGTATCGGAGAAGCAATAATTGGCGAGAGAAGTTTGGGGAATAATGGTTCAGCTATAAGTATATAATCTGTTCTGGACCAAGTTTTATTCTTTTATTTGTCAGTGAGAGACATGGGATGAGACATGAGCTCTCCAAGTGTCCACCAGTTTAATTGATTTTATAATATAGTGACCAACTATTTTGGAAAGAGATGAAATAGTTTTTTTGGGGGGGTGAGAACAATCCATAAAGGGAGAAGATATCAAGTTATGATCTCCATATATCATTAATGTAGTCAGGTCATATGAATATAGTTTCGCTAATAAAGAAGTAAAAAAGGATTTTTTATATTGAGTGGTAGCGTATACTGTACATTGCATAAGGTCAACTGAACACCAGCAATACCCAAGATTAAGCATCTGCCAACAGGATCAGCACACAGTGAAGTCATCTGAACAATCAAATGTGTATTAGCAAGTACTGCGACACCGCAATATTTGGAGTTCAATGATGCTGAACCTAGCACAGTCCAAGTCAACATTTCAAGTTTCTTAACCTCTTCAGGCAAGAGGTGCATTTCCTGAAGACAGATTTGGTCTTTATTCTGTTTGTTTAAATAGATTAGTAGTTTAAGTCTTTTGGCCGGTGTGTGTATACCTCTAATATTTAATGAGTGAATAGTAGTCGACATCTTATGACAGGTGTTTGGTATGCATAAGCCTTATATATTCCAATAGGAGGAGAAGGGGTAGGGGGAAAATATAAAGAAAACATAGGACAACAGGACAGGGTAAAATAAAACTTACCAAAGGAAAAAAGAAACAGAATACACTAATGCTAATACTAATAATGCACTAATATTACTTGTCTGGCCCTGATTTAAGGTAATAACATGGATTATAAGGCATATGTCAGCTCAACATTTAAACTGTTGTCCCAACACTTAGCAATATGTAAAAGTAGAAAGCATGTCACAATTTGGATAAATACTCCTTTTGAGAAAAAAAAGGGATATCAGAAATCAGTTTGGTTGGGGCCAGAGGGTACCCAACCTGTGCACCCTTTCTATAAAAATATCAGAACAGGCAGACTCAATTTGAATCAGTTTTGGAAGTGTAGTGTGAATAAAATGTTCCAGTCTTGGCCCTTTACTTTTTTCAGGCAGACCAGTGACCCTTAGATTATGACGCCTTGTCCCATTTTTTATATTGTCCATATTATCAAACAAGCATTTATTATCAATCTCCAGCACTTCAACCGATTTTTGCAAAGCCTGAATGTGATCCATATGATCTCCTATTTGTGTATCTGCTGTAGTAAGGCGGTCTGACAGGCAGTGTATTTGTGAGGAAATATAAATGAGTGCTTTCTATAGTAAAGGTGCCATTGTGTTCTGATTTGTAGCGACTAGATCATATGAAAAAGAGGAAACACCAAAGCGTCAAAGGCTGCTTCATGTTCAGAATCATGGTCTTTTATGGGCCTTTTGGCTGCTGGAGTGCCTTGGGTGTTGTCCGGTCCCAGCGCCATATAGTGATCTCTGCTCCACTTTTCCTGGTGCTGCTACTGTGGGGACCTGGAGCGAGTTCTGTGTAGAGCCGGCGGGGTATATTCAGCAGGAGCCGTGATGGGTAACTGAGCTGTGTGGAGGAGCTGCTTACTCAACAATGCCTGAAGTTTATTTTTCAAAAACATAAGTAGCTCTTCAGGAGGTTTATTGTCTTGAGTAGCTCATGCCCAATTAAGGTTGGAGACCAATGCATTGGCCCTCCAGTCTATATATTTAATAATTTTAATAGACAGCAATACAAATCCTGGAATTAATAAGCATTGTTTTAGAAAAAAATACAATAGAATCAATAGAAACAATGCACCATGAATAGACAACCAATGCCAAATTTGGATGTGAAATGGCCTTCAATTCATTGGGGTAAGAACAAGTCAGGTGGATGTATACCGTGTCCGCTCACCACGCTTCGGGTGGCATGGATATTGTGGGTGTGCTAAATGTGCTAAATCGCATGCAATGCGATCCATGGCCAGGGGAAACGGAAAACTACAGAAGTACCATCGGATCGCATGCAATGTGATTTCCCTGCCGCCGTGACACTACACAAGTACCAAAAAAAACACATAAAAAGTTTAATTTATACAATTGAGTAGCAATATCTAATCAGTGTAACAAACATTACATATTATATTAGATTTTTTATTTCTGTCAAATTCCATTCATTAATGCTAATGTTTAAAGTTTTGTCTGTTTCCACTTGTTTTAGTCTAGAAGCTAACTCTCAATTTCCTACTAACAAAAAGTAACAAACCCCTTTTTATATATACTGTATAGTCATAACTAAAAACACATCCCCTACACCTAATTCACAACACACACACACTCACGCACAGTCTAGCTTTAATACTAAACTCTTCTTGGTTATCACTTATCCATAATAAATGCATTTCTTTATCTGCTGTTTTTGGAGTCCTTGCATTGAAAAAAAAGAGCTGTCTCCCTTTGTTTAATAGGATCCTTGTTTCAGGTATTAATAAATGCATTAGCCTAACAAAAGGTTGAAGGGAACATCTTTATATGAATTAGGCATCCGATAATCCTTAAATTAGCTGCTGGTACTGTATATATATCAGCACTTTTTTTTAACTTGCAATGTTTTGACAGCTGCCTGTAAGACTAAACCATTTCTGTATGGAAATATATTACAGATTCTATAAGCAGTTTCTGTGAGGAAAAGTATTACAGCACAATATTAGTTCAACTTGGGTGTTTTAGAATTCCCAATCACGCTCTAATTATACACATCAGGGGTAAACATACTACAAGGTTGAGTATACCTTATCCAAAATGCTCTGGTCCAGAAGCATTTTGGATAATGAATTATTCCATATTTTCAAATATTTTTACATTTCAATGAGTTATATTTTCAAATCTTTCAAGTATGTTTTAATTTATAAAATGCACACACATATATTTTATTTGTGCATGAAACAAGGTTCTAAAACATAAAACAATGTTTACAATCTCAGGCACTGACTTTGAATGCCAAGCAATCATTTTCTTTCCAGTGGCAAACGCAATATATATATATACATATATATATATATATATATATATATATATATATATATATATATGTATATATATATATATAGATAGATAGCAATGCAATATATATATATATATATATATATATATATATATATATATAGATAGATAGCAATGTAAAAAGACAGCGGCGACTAATTATTGCGGATGAGATAATTTAGATAATAAATTATTTAATAGGATGACAATAAACAAATGGCATGATAATAAAAGACATAAAAAAGGTACGAGATGTATATAAAAAATGTATATATAAAAAATGTATATATAAAAAAATTAATTATATATATATAAAAAAGAAGGGGGATATATATATATATATATATATATATATATATATATATATATATATATATAAAAGAATTACATATACGTAAAAGAATCAGGAATAAAAAATGCTAATAAAAACAATTTTGCTTAGCTTATGAGGTGATAGGAGGTAGGTAGTTCAACGCGTTTCGTCGATGTGACTTCTTCAAGGGGTGGAGGGCAAATGAATTCAGACCCATATTTATACCTGTATGCCTGTCAGGGTGATCTATGACATCACTTCCTGCTATTATTCAATTAAAATTGGCTATACATATAAAAACATAGATGAAGGACTAAACAAATATCAAGGGGTGAGCTGAGCAATAGGTAGAGTGGATCGCTATATTTGGAACATTTTGCAGTGGCTAAAAACATTTTAATTTCATATTAAACTGCAAAATGTTCTAAATATAGCGATCCACTCTACCTATTGCTCAGCTCACCCCTTGATATTTGTTTAGTCCTTCATCTATGTTTTTATATGTATAGCCAATTTTAATTGAATAATAGCAGGAAGTGATGTCATAGATCACCCTGACAGGCATACAGGTATAAATATGGGTCTGAATTCATTTGCCCTCCACCCCTTGAAGAATTCCCATCGACGAAACGCGTTGGGCTACCTACCTCCTATCACCTCATAAGCTAAGCAAAATTGTTTTTATTAGCATTTTTTATTCCTGATTCTTTTACGTATATGTAATTCTTTTATATATATATATATATATATATATATATATCCCCCTTCTTTTATATATATATATATATATAATTATTTTTTTTATATAGACATTTTTTATATATACATTTTTTATATACATCTCGTACCTTTTTCATGTCTTTTATCATCATGCCATTTGTTTATTGTCATCCTATTAAATAATTTATTTATTATCTAAATTATCTCATCCGCAATAATTAGTTGCCGCTGTCTTTTTACATTGCTATCTATTAACCCCCCAAGTAACATACCTATACTTCTACTAAAGGACAGGCTGACACCTTTCTAACAGAAGGGAATATTATTGTTTGGTAACATTTAATTCAGCACAAGTGGCGCCTCTCATCCACAACTAACATACATATATATATATATATATATATATATATATATATATATATATGTTCCTTATTTTTGGGGTACCCTATGGCTTATGAACATATTTTTACACAGAAGAATACAAAAGTCAGGAGCAAAGTAGCCTCCAACTGAAGAGCACTTTGATGTGTTTTGCTTCCTTATAGCAGCTGCTTAAATGGGGTGGGTCGGTCCCCAAGAAAAATCGATGTGAAAAGAAAAAAAGTGGTAAGCAGCGCTTGAAATTAATGATGGGTGAATCAAATAAGTTAAAAGTGAACACATTTAATGTAATACAAATGAATAAAATAATTGCAATGATTATAATGTTAAAAACAATGTAAAGTTGTTAATCCAGATCTCACGTGGTTGGGAATGTCCGCAGTCAAAATCTGTATAACCTGTACTGTCCTCACAGTCAGTAGTACCAATGGAGGGCAAGGTCCAAAAAAATTTGTGTAAAAACATTTTTACACAGACATTGTAGGGGCTCTGCACTCACTAAATTAACTGATATTAATAAATAGTGGAGATTTAGTTCATGAATTGATTAATGTATTTAAGCCTGCAGCCCCCTTCGCGGGACCCCACTTTTCTGCAGGTCCTAACACTATTACTCAAAATTATTGCAATACACATAGCTATCACATTAATGTTTGATTCCAGACATGCTATCTGGTCTAAAGCTCACAGCAAACTATGCTTTTAAAGGTGAGCAGTTACCAACACACCTGTCACTAATAATCTAGGGAAGTGGTTAAAATAAGCTATGAAATATAATTTAAAACAGGGTGCATTAGAGAATGTGACCACAATAAGACTAATTTAAAAAATGAATCTAATTTTTTAATTATTTGCACTATGCTCACGGGTTTTTTCACAATCAATTCTTCATTTTTTTCACTTATTCACTAATCATCCACAAATTATCATACCTATGGTCACATAGTCAAAAAATAACAAATAAAAAACAACAAAAAATAATAAAATAAAAAATAAAAAATAATAAAAATTTTTTTACTGATGGCATGGAGTACTAGATATCCATCTCTCCAAATTACATATGCAATCAACATAAAAGCTTGGTAGTAAATTTACAAATTCCTTAAATACCCAATATATTCTCTATGGGCATCCTTATCATCCTATAAAGGCACAGGGACATCTCCAGTAAATCAATTATCTGTTTTCCTACGCAGTCACAATAACTGCAGCAATCCCTAATGCTCATAATATACCCTCATGTAACAGGCGCTATCCCCGCCATACTACCCCTTTAATTAACATAATATATGCACGTTTTTTAAAGTCCACAAATCTAGATAAAATCCTATACTGCGACACTCACAGCAGTTACAATGCTCTCTGCTGTCACCATCAGCGATAAACGCTTGGTGAAATAGCGTTATCAATCAGCATAAACAGTAGTTACATGAAGCCCAGCCACAATACAGAGCTCTGGACCTACCAGAGACAAGTACCTCCCCATTGGAGAGCTCTAACGTCAATCAGGAAGGAAACCTAGTGATTGGACGGACTACACATAAGACTATGGGCATACTGCCCTCATCCAAGATGGCGCTTACTGAAGAAGCCGATCCCGGCGAAACACGTGTCTAGCGGACCCCCCAGCAACCCAGCAGCGGCGTTTCCAGCATCAAGGGACTCCCCCACAGTGACCCTACCCGGACCTGAAGTTCTGACGCCCGGAGGCGGCGTCTCAGGTACCAGTGTCCTCCTGCCTGCGATCTGCAGTGGAGTGACACTGTCTCTGTTTCTCTCCAGCCTTGCAAACCAGCGATTGTGTATACTCTAATAATCTATAGGTCTGGCGGCAGCTAATTAACATTATTTCGAGACTGAACTATCTACTTGCTGCAGACTCATTTATGGGTACAACTGTTACTCTATCAGCTAAACTGCTTGCTGCAGATTCATCTCTGGTTATTATTGTCACAGTGTCAGCCAAATTGTATCCGAAATTGTGTGTTAACCAACAGAGGAAAATGAGCTTTATCAGCTAAACTGCTTGCTGCAGATCTATTTCTGGCTACTATTGTTACATTGTCAGCAAAATTGTGTTTTAACCAACATAGAAAAAGGAGCAATAATCAATAGGTGGCAACACTGTGGATACATCATACACACCGGTTTAAACCCACTCAAATACCTGATTTAGCAGACCACCCAGACTCAGCATTTAGGTATTTAACCCTATCATTGTCAAATCTTATAGAACTCTGCAATTTCTCTCTGTGCCCCCCCTTCTTCCGCTATCCATCTAATCTATCACTGTTCCTCTTTTCCCACCTCTCTCCCTTTTCCAAACCCCCCCCCCCCTTTCCCCCCCCCCCCCCCCCCGATGCGGATATTCTAAAAATTGATTACTAATATTCAGTTGGTAAATCAATAACTTGGCAAATAATAATCAGGTATTGAGTCAGCTATCAATGCTTTTTATGCAGTTAAACCAGACAATTGTGATATTGGGAATTAATCCTCACGAGAATACCACCATACCTCACTGGAACTGCCCAAAAACTTCCCGAACTTGGAAGCTAAGCAGTGACGGGCCAGATTAGTATTCCTGTGGGTGACCCCTGAAGAACCCCTGGTGTGGTATCAATAGAGGTATCCCTAATTAAATTGTACTGGAGACGCCTACTGCTTAAGCAATACAAGCTGCAAAAATACCATCTCAAGAGTTGCTGGGGCAACACACATCCCTATGGTTTACTAAACCGAATAAGGGATCTAAACCATTCATTTTCGCCCAAAGTCGCATTGTCCATACATCAATGCAGATAAGGACGTGATGCGCCGAATGGAGAATAAAGTGTGATAAGTTCATACGACTATCACACAACATTTTGATTCAAAAACCCACCCTTGTTGTGCCATTATTAAGTGGTACTTAACTTGACACATTTCTATCACACTACTCTCCATCAACAACTTTTTTAAACTATCCTTCTGTCATCTTATATTAACTGATCGAAATAAAAGTTACGTTTTAAATTAATTACAAATATACATAAATAAGAGTGCGCCCACAAAGCCTTTTTTCTTTCTTGTGTTTGCCCTCCCTTGAGCAAACAAAAAATTTTTTTTCAGTACCAATGGAGGGCAAGGTCCAAAAAAATTTGTGTAAAAACATTTTTACACAGACATTGTAGGGGCTCTGCACTCACTAAATTAACTGATATTAATAAATAGTGGAGATTTAGTTCATGAATTGATTAATGTATTTAAGCCTGCAGCCCCCTTCGCGGGACCCCACTTTTCTGCAGGTCCTAACACTATTACTCAAAATTATTGCAATACACATAGCTATCACATTAATGTTTGATTCCAGACATGCTATCTGGTCTAAAGCTCACAGCAAACTATGCTTTTAAAGGTGAGCAGTTACCAACACACCTGTCACTAATAATCTAGGGAAGTGGTTAAAATAAGCTATGAAATATAATTTAAAACAGGGTGCATTAGAGAATGTGACCACAATAAGACTAATTTAAAAAATGAATCTAATAAACAATATACACTGAACATCGGCACTCACCTTTCCTAGTTTTGGGGTTCACTGTGGCTTGTGACCACATTGTTTAAACAAACATTGTAGGGGCTCTGCACACACTAAATTAACTGATATTAATAAATAGTGGAGATTTAGTTCATGAATTGATCAATGCATTTAAGCCTGCAGCCCCCATCACGGGACCCCACTTTTCTGCATGTCCTAACACTATTACTCAAAATTATTGCAATACACATAGCTATCACATTAATGTTTGATTCCAGGCATGCTATCTGGTCTGAAGCTCACAGCAGACTGCTTTTAAAGGTGAGCAGTTACCAACACACCTGACACTAATCATCTAGGGAAGTGCATAACTCCCAACATGATCCTCTCCAGGAGGGACACAATGCTCTGCTCCTGGACTTTCCTGAATGCATGATTACCATCACCTGTGCTGAAACACCTTTTGTTATCAATGAACCAGTTTAAAACAGGTGATCGCAATCATGAATTAAGAGGGAAGTCCAGAAGCGGAGCATTGTGTCCCTCCTGGAGAGGGGCATGTTGGGAGGTATGGAAGTGGTTAATAAACTATAGTGTAATCTCCACTATTTATTAATATGTATAAGTAAATTTAGTGAGTGCAGAGCCCCTACAATACATATAACACAGATGAATGGTCTGTGGTGGGGCATAACTTGTTCATAATCCTGAAGGAGGGAATCCAGGGTCAGGTAACTTTTTTCACCTTCCTCCTAACATCCCTCCTAGCAGCTTAACCCCCCAGACTAACCCTTCCTAACTGCTAGTACTTAACCCTAATCCCTGCATCCCACTGCCTAACCCTAACCCATACCTCCCAACATGACCCATTCCAGGAGTGACAAAATGCTCTGTTCCTGGAATTCCCTCTTAATTTAGGATTGCCATCAACTGTTTTAAACAGGTTAATTGATAAGAAAGGTGTTTCAACACAGGTGATGGTGAGCCTAAATTAGGAGGAACGTCCAGGAATAGAGTATTCTGTCCCTCCTGGAGAGGGTCATGTTTGGAGGTATGCTAACCCCCCTCTTCTAAGTTCCCAACCCTCCCTCCCTGCAGCCTAAACATAACGCCCCTCTCCCCACAGCCTAGATCTAAAATCATTGACCCTAGAAATGAAAGAAATGTTTCCTGGGCTCCACCAGGAAAGTAGCTTTTTTACTTTCAGTCAGCTCTCTTCACTACAGGGCACAGTGGAGGAGGCAGAGCACTGGCTGAAGAATGATTGAAAGAGACAAGGGCAGCGAGCAAGTCACCCGGCAAGTCGTCTTGTGACTGCTCGCTGACCCTGACTGCCCCATCCTGCCCCATCCTGTACATTGCTACACCCAGCGCAGCCTGTTATAATAGACACTGACTGCTGAGCTAGATAGCTCTGGCTTTCATTGCAGCTCACTGCTCACTCACAGTGGAAGTCATCAAAGCTCAGCCCGGCTACTGCCTGTACAGCTGTCACTGCTCCGGTATCAGGTGGTTTGGTAAAGAAAGCCACCTGGTGTGGAATTGCTGACAGCCATACAGGCAGTAGCCGGGCAGCTGTGATCAAAGCCTGGGGACCCGTAGCAGTTACAGAGACAAGTGTGTCTCTAAAAATAAAATTTGGTCCATCAGGGGTGGTTTCTGGGTACTCAGAAACCCCCACTGCATGTGCTACTGCTTTCACATATTTAGTGACAGTTACATATCATGTCCCCAGTAGTGCCAGTTACAGATGTCCCCAGTATAGGGATATTTGGATAAGGGATAACCAACCTGTAGTAGCTGGTCTCTGCTTGCTAACCTATTGATTGTACATTATAAGTAACTCTGTTTTCTTCATTTGTTATTGCATTTCTGAAGGTGCACACACACCTATTTTTGCTAGGTGCTTTTTGTACAAGTTCACATCGTATCTAGTTCAAATTGTATGCTATATGCTACAACAGCGTGAAATTTAAACTACATGTAATGCAATTTAGTACAAGAAGTATTTCTCTTTAAATAGACATTTTGCAATTTCTAAAATCCGTGCTGTCTGTGTTCAATGCTCAGAGAAACCGATGGGTTTCAACATAGACATCAATATAAACTCAGATATTCTGCTAAGTAAATATTGCATTTAGACCCCTAAACCGACACGTGTCCAGATCTTAGTAAATGTATCCCATAATGTCAGTATTTTTTCCGAAGGCATGTACTTTGAAAAAAAAATGTCAAGAGGTAGATGGCAAAGGGTTGTTACAGATGGAGTGCCTCTCAGCCAGGGCTCGCCATATTGCCCCCGCTGGCGAGATGGTGCTCACTCTGGCTGGGATGTGCGAGTGTCCCACACGGACGCCCGTCCCAGTTTCTGGGCGGCAGGGGACGTGAACCCTGCCTGTTTCCACGTCAGGGAGATGGGCAGGGTTGGGGGGAGGTAAGAGTGGGGAGGTGGGATCAGGCGGCGGGGACCGGAGACAAAGCAAACAGGACCGGTGGGGAGCTCTGTAGTAAGGGCAGAGCCGGATTAACAATGGGCCTGATGGAGCTATAGCTCCAGGCCCACTCTCCAAATAGGCCCATTTTGTAGCTGAGGGTCAGGGCTTTCCAACGAGACCAGCCCCGCGTCACTAGCCCCCCGGGAACCGGAGATACAGCCAGGCAAACCTGGAACGTTTTCCCCATAAGATAACATGGGACCCGCTAATTCCGACCTCCACCCGGTTCCAACGGCTGCCTGTTCCCCCTACAGCATCACAGAAACTTGAGGTTGATCTCAGTCGAACCCAAATTGCTGGGCCTTCAATCTGATACCTGGTCCATATGGGTTCATTGGTTCTAGAGATATTGCAGGTAAAACTATTTTTTTTCTCATTTCTGAAATGTAATTTCATGGCTGTTCATGTTGTTTGAGGGCAGATTTTTATGGAACCCAAATCATTCGAAGGCTACATGTAAATGGATCAGTTGGTTCCAAAGATATAGATGGTTGTTTAAAGGGGGGCAGGGGTGGTTTTCTCAACCCCTCACACCAGAAAATGCAGGGACTAGGCTGGTGTAAAAGGGGCCAGTCCGAGAATGTCCATGCATGATCCTGGGACCATATTTGCTGTATTTTCTGGTATGAAAGGGGTATTATTTCAAATAGCCGGGACATGCAGTGCTCTGAATACAGCCGGGCAGCCTGCTCTCTGCCCGGCTGTAAATGGCTGTCATTTCTGCCCGGTGGCGACTGTCCCCCAGTTACCGCGAGCATGTATTCCCCCTTGGCAATGAGCATGTAATCCCACATGGCAATGAGCATGGAACCTCTGGCAATGAGCATGCAACACCTGGTAATTAACATGGAACCCCTAGCAATGAACATGTAGGTAAGCAACACTTATGTAGCATCATTTTTAATAGGCATTATGGTGTTTGGCATAATACATAATGGAGATAATGAGATTATGAGCATTATGGTGTAAATTTTTAATGTGCGCCTTTGGCACGCAATGCCCCTATTTATGAAGCATATTGTGCATTAGTGCTCAATCTGTTTGGTATAGTGCAGGCATGTCCAAACTATGGCCCTCCAGCTGTGAAACTACAAGTCCCATCATGCATTGCCACAGTTTTGCAATTAGGGAATGCTAAAACTATGTCAAGGCATGCTTGGACGTGTAGTTTCACAACAGCTGGAGGGCCACTGTTTGGACATGCCTTGCATAGTGTGTATTTTGGCTCAATCCATGTGGCAAAAATGTGAATTTTGACTTAATCTGTGTGGCATAACTTGAATTTTGACTCAATCTGTGTGAACTTTGTCTAATTCCATGTGGCATAATGTGTAAGAAGCAAGTACAGTATAAGGGGTTACTATTGTGTTGCATGATTTTTATAAGGGGTATACAGTATGGTGTGGTAAACTTAGGTTACCACATAAAAGGTGCTGACATACTGTCTACCAAGTTTCGGTTTTCAGTATTTTTTTATGACTGGAGTGCCATCTCACCCGCAAGTATTTTAGGACATCGGCGTCCTGCGGGTGCACCTTTGGAGTGCACCCGCCAATATATCTCCCTGCATTTTTCTTATGCCAGCCCCCTGCATTTTCCAGGTATATATAATTAGTTGAAAGTCTTTACACAAATAGAGACACACCCATGAGCAGACCACCCAAACAGAATACTGGTCACGTCCCCCACATTATTAGATGCTGGTCGCAACCCCTATTATTGCGCATAATAGGCCCTTGATCATTTTCAGCTCCAGGCCCATTTAGACCTTAATCTGGCTCTGAGTAAGGGGACATGCGCGCGTCCCCTTCCGGCGGCTGGTGGGGGGATGGCAGCTGGTGATCCGACCGCCAGCCCCTTTAAGAATGAAGGGTGCTCCATCTGTACATATGGACCTTATTCAGGTTAGATTACAGGCAGAAGGGTGTTTAGCATAATGCTTATCTAGGCTACAGAAACTGAAAACCACATCTTTCTTTACACAGTGTACAGTATACTGTATAACAAACTTTTTTTAGGTTTTAAAATAACTAGTATATCTTGAGAATAAGGATACAGTTGATTACAGGTGACCCAAGCTCTGTTAGCTTTTGTAGCAGATGTGTGTGGGTGTAATGATGTCTCATGCATTATGCATTACATTTTCATATTCCTACATTTAGGTACAGTATCCGGAATGTTCAGTATAGTAAGATGTTTTTACTTTTCATTTCCTTTTATTTTGACCTCTATGTCTTTACGTAAAGCTTAGTACAGTGCTGGCCATCTTCTATTGTGGAGGCTTTGCTTAAAATAATGAAAGCCATATATTTATTGTACAGGTACACAGAACTGTATTCATTGTGGTGAATGTGGAGGACTCTTCAACACTAGTAAGTATATCACATCTATGATAATTCCTCTCATCAGCTGCACAAATTTTGATCTAAAGTCAGAAAAAAATGGCTACATAAAAGCATAATACAGAAAAACATCTTTATATGCAAGGGGTATATTACTGTACAGTACAATACAGAACACAATTTAGCCCTACGGCCAGTGGCGTAGCTTTGTTTGGGGCGCCCCCCCGCCATTAATGGGGGGGCGCACCCCCTCTCCCCCCCCGGCTGCCCGTGCCCCCCCCCCCCCATTGCCGCATGCTTACCTGTCCACGCGTCCCGGCTCCCCTCCTGGCTTCAATTAATTCTATGCAGACGGACCACGATAAAATGGCCGCCCCCATACCGCAGACAGTTTCAGAGAACAGTCTGCTTTATGGGGCGGCCATTTTATCGTGGTCCGTCTCCATAGCATTGATTGAAGCCAGGAGGTGAGCCGGGACGCGCGGACAGGTAAGCCTGCGGGGATGGCAGACGGGGGTATTACTATAGCACCGCAGCCCCCCGGCACACCCATATGCACAGCACCCCCCCCCCCACGGGGGCTGCGGTGCTATAGCTACGCCAATGCCTACAGCTTAATCAAAGGGGCAGATGTATTAAGCCAGGTGAAGTGATCAGTGATAACACACCAGCCAATCAGCTTCCAACTGTCAAGTTACAGGGTGGATTAGAAAAATGACAATTAGGAGCCATTTGTCTGCTGCGCTATTTCCTGCCACTTTATCACTTCACTTGGCTTAATACATCTGCCCCAAAGTACTTTGCTGAACCAACAATCAGCTTGGCAGCAAGATCAACCTTAGGTGTTGTGAGAGCACAACACATTTGATTAAACTTGACCTTTTCAATCACTACCAATAAATACACATCATGATTATTTACAAGGCCATCTAAACATATGGGCTCAATAGCTCCCCAATTCCAGGGGTCTTTGAGCTGGAGCAGACTGTGTTGTGGGCATCGGCCTCCTGAGCTTTTTAGAAGGCAGTAAAGAATGATGAATGGTTGCTATGATTGTGAATCACACAAAAATAGAGCGAGTAGGAAGCATTCTCTACCTGCTTCCCAGTTTGCAGACAGACAGTAAATGGATGTCAGCATACTGATTGGTGGATTGCTGGAGCTATCCACCAGTCAGAGTGATCACAGCCATAACTTTTATATATTTAGTGCTGTTTCTGGTCAAATTGGCTCCCAGTCTGAACAGTAATAAAATGTGCCCCCAAGAACAGTTTAAAAAAGGGGTGTGGCCTCAATGAAAGGGTATGGCCTTGCAGGAAAAGATTACATTACACCCCAGTTATGCCCCTGACACTATATCATGCCCCACAGAGTTATGCCTCTAAAAACTTATACCCCACAGATATACCCCTGACACAAAACCATGCTCCATACAGTCATTTTCTTTGCAAATTATGGGACAGTATAATTATGGGCAGTATAAAAAAATGCTGTAAAAAAGTTTTCGGGTATTTCTACTAGGGGTGTGTGAGTTCGGATTTCCAAAATCCAAATACACCCAGACACCCTGATCCGAGAACAGACCGGAGCACTGTTCGGGTATTCCTGCCCAGAATCGGAGCTCAGAACGCAGCAAAACATCATCCTGTGTCGGATCTTGCAAGATCTGGACTCGATATAAGTCCCACACTGTCTGCGCCATTTTTCACTCCAGCATTGGAGAGTGAAGTGAGTGGGCTTATCTCTGCAGTGCTCCTGTATGAGAGAGCCAACACATATTCCTCTCAGCTTTATTCCATGTGGACTGGTGTCTTCATGAAATACTGTTGCAGACATTGGCTGCACCTTCTCCACGTGAACACTCATCCTAGAAACAGCCATATATTATATATACTTCTTGCGGGTCTTCTCTGTGAAGAATCCAACAGTAGTCTTCAATGACGTGATGTTTCATCTTCCAATATGTCATGTCTTGGTGAAATCTTACTTTTTGATGCTCACTATTGGTTTAAAGCAGGGATGGGGAACCTTCGGCCCTCCAGCTGTTGTGGAACTACACAACCCAGCATGCCTTGCTTCAGTTTTGCTATGTGGCCATGCTACAACTGTTGCAGGGCATGCTGGGGTGTATAGTTCCACAACAGCTGGAGGGCCAAAAGTTCCCCATCCCTGGTTTAAAGGTTTTCCATTAAGTGTTCCAAGTGATTATTCAGAAATATCACTTTAAAGCGCACTAAACACCCACATTTTTTGTATTGTTTTGTACTTCTGGCATGCTTTCCTCTATTTTTTTTATAGTTAAAAAGTATTTCAAACATCTACAGTAGTTCAACAAAACTAGAATTGAGTGCAGGTTTTATAAATTAATATAAAGTCTCTATACCGTGCCAAATAAAACGGCATCAATAACAAAAAGATACATATACATATATATATATATACAGATGGAGCAGGGCTTATTATTGCTGGCGGAGCGCCAGGACCGTGTCCCTGGCGATCCGCCAGCAATCTGGCGCTCTGGCTGAATGAGACGCTCGTGCGTCTCCCACGCACGAGCGTCTCAATAGCCGGGCGGCGAGGCGGCGCGGCGGGTGCAGTCCTGCCCGTCTCCAGCTTCAGGGAGACGGGCAGGGCTGCGGGGGGCTGCGGGGGGGCGGTGTGGACCGGCGGGGACCCGGGGAAGCCGGCGGGGACCCGGGCAAAAGCTCCGTCGGAACGGGACGCGCGTGCACCTCGTGCACGCGCGTCCCCTTCCGACATACAGATGGCGCGGGGCGGGGGATGGCGGGTGGCGAGTCCTCCGCCATCCCCAGCAAAGACAAGCCCTGCGCTATCTGTATATCACATGAGATAGAGTGCGCTATAGTTTCAGTTATAGAACCTCCACCACCAAAAAGATCTTTTGCCACTGTAAAATACAAGCTGTACGGTTTAAAAAAAATGTAATATAAAAAAGTACAATATAAAATACAATAAAAAACTTTTTTCATTCGTTTGTCATGATTGAAGTACAGCAGAGAAACACACACCCAACGCGTTTCGTTATAACGACTTCCTCAGGGGTAATGTTCTAGGTGGTGGGGAAATGAGAAGTTATATGTTAGCTAACATATATAAAACTATATAAGGGACTATTTTATACGTGTTACCAACGACAACAAGATCATCCTAATAAACAAGAAATTGGACGTACTTTCTTTATTTGCTTCACTTGACTGTGGATTATTCCATTTATGGACATTATTTAGAAAATATAGGCGCCACACCACAATTGTTTTTCACATTGTCTTTGTTGGTCCCTTAACCCTCTGAGGACACTGTGGTAAGGCAGCCAATATTTATCATATTTGACTGGATAATTTAAGCGCGTTGTGGATAATTGGATAATATATATATATATATATATATATATATATATATATATATATATATATATATATATATATATATCACAGGAGGGAATCCAGGCACTTTCAAACAGAACACAGCGACTCCGGTGCCTTTCTGTCCCCACGGCAGGGGAAAGATATAACCAGGATAAGTAGACGGCACTCTGGAGGTTTTAAATAGAAACTGCACGGCGGCAGATCAAACAGTCAAAGAGACAAAAGTCGGTCTGTGTGTCAACGTTTCGGGAAATGAAACCCTTTATCAAGACATGTCTTGATAAAGGGTTTCATTTCCCAGTGCACAGTGCACAGTGCACAGTGCAAAAAGTACAAAAACAAAAAGATATATACAGAGAATATGAAAAATACATACAACAATTGAGGATGCATACAGAAAATAACAAGTAATCACAAAATATATGGACAAATGGAACAGCATAGGTGTAAATTACACCAAACTGTTCCAATTTATCTTTTCATTGAGTCCCATAGGATTAATGGTATTTAATCTGAGGATCCATTGAGACTCTCTGATTAAAAGAGTCCTAGCCCTATCCCCCCTTCTCAAATTTGCTGGTACATGATCTATCATATAATAGCGCAGGGATTCAAGGGTGTGCCCAGCAGATTTAAAATGCCTAGAGACCGGCTGATCGATATCCTTGCCCTTAAGTGTAAGGATGATAGCCGATCGGTGGGATGCCATTCTCTCCTTAATTTCGGTGACATCCATTTACTAAAAAGTTTTTATCTGCAATTGGAGTGCCTTTCATTGGAGGACTATATATATATATATATATATATATATATATATATGAATTCAGTATTAAATCCCGGCGGTCGGGATCCCGGTGTTCAGAATCCCGACGCTGGAATCCCGCCCGACGAAATCCCGACAAGGGGGGACGTGGATCGCCACGCAGCGGGACCGGTGCCTCGCTACGCTCAGCACACTAATTTGTTCTCCCTCCGGGGGTGTCGTGGACACCCCCGGAGGGAGAAAGTGTCGGGATTTCAGCGGTCGGGATTCCAGCATCGGGATTCTGAACGCCGGGATCCCGACCGCCGGGATTTACACTGCATCCCATATATATATATATATATATATATATATATATATATATATATATATATATATATATATATATATATATATATATATATATATATATATATATATATATATATATATAAATATAAATATATATATATACACAACCAATAATCTGAAGAGCGCTCTGTCTTTTTCATGAAGTGAGTGGTCACTTTTGCATACACCTTTCTGTGGCGCAGCCTTTCCTCCACATTAGAGGCTAGCTCCAACAGCAGGAGATTCGTGCACATGTGGAAAAAAGAAGTGGGAGGAGGCACGCATGGGAGTATAAAGTATAACAAATTTTACTATTTCATAAAAGCTCACGTACACAGAAGATTAAAACAAACAGCTCATTTGTCACCAGCGTCCAAAGATTTGGTACACTCGAGGTTCCCCCAGCATGGCGGTAGAAGTACACACGGGACAGCGTGGATGTAATACACATCAGCTCCGTCTCGCCGAGGGGTCGGACCACCGGTTCACGTCAGACAGGAACACCCTCAATGTGTTTCGTCACGATGGACTCCTGACGAAGTTGGCACAGATGATTCACCAACAAACACTGTGTCCAGTGGACTCCGCTTGCCACTGCATGAAAGGAACTGCAGCACTGTGGATATTCTATATCCAGAATAAGTGCACATAGTCAAGGGTGATAAGTAATATGAGCCAACAAGGTGACCATGTCTGTATCCATTGCCAGAATAGAGGTCAGCACACTGTTGCCACAGAAATAGAGGTATATTTTGCTCAGGTGTTCGGGTGCTCAGACCCGCCAGCAGGCTGTGCAATGATTTGATAGATTATCTGTTAGCATCAACTTACCTGAGCTCACAGGATCGTACCAAAAGTTTGGGTGTGGTGGGAGGATGCTGACCATGGATATCCAACTTAAGCAGACAATTGCAGGTTCAAGCAGTTATGGCGGTAGCATGTGCTTTATGCATTTCTCCACTGTCAGCAAATTAGCAGTTTCATCAGAAGGTGTATGTATGTATATATACATACATACATACAGGTTGAGTATCCCGTATCCAAAATGTTCGGGACCAGGATCATTTTGGATAACGGATTATTCCATATTTTGGAATATTTTAATATTTCAATTATGTATTTTGAATTATCTTGCATTTATGCTATATAAACACATCAAACACATGAAATGCACACAAATATATTTTATTTGTTCAAAAAAACAAGGTTTCAAAACATGAAACAAAGTTTGTGTACTGTCTCAGATATTGAATTTGAATGCCAAGCAATCATTTTCTTGTACATATACAGTGCTAGTTACATATCATGTCCTCAGTAGTGCTGTTACATATGTCCCCAGTGAGTTTTTAGCAAAACAATATATTTTTTTTCACTTTCTGGAATGTAATGTTTTCGGAATAATTTGGATAACGGATATTCGGACACGGGATACTCAACCTCATATATATATATATATATATATATATATATATATATATATATATATATATATATATATATATATATATATATCGAGGGGGGTATGATCCGGCACTCCGTACAAACAAAAGGCAAATGCTCCAGGTGACCCTGCCAAGGGAAGTATACAGATGGGTGCTCCCAGGGGAGCCATGGCCGGCACTCACGGAGTCTCTTCAAAGAAATCAATCAGCAACACAGCAGTGTTATGACATAACACTGCTGTGTTGACGATTGATTTCTTTGAAGAGACTCCGTGAGTGCCGGCCATCGCTCCCCTGGGAGCACCCATCTGTATATATATATATATATATATATATATATCCCCAATATTCCAACTCGCGCTGAAGCCTATTTCACAAATTATGTAAACAGTGTGTTGCAATTATATGCTTGGCAGCCTCACCACTAAGTTCCCTGAGGGGTAGGGAACGAACAGAGCCCAATGTTTTTACCCAATAGTGGTATGGCGCCTATAACAAAGTTCGATAGCAAACTTGCAATATCCACATCCAGTGAAGTAAACCAGGAGATGTTTTTCCAATACTTTAGTTTAATTTTTCTTCACAGGATAGTCAGGTAAAAAACGCTTGTAGAAAACTTCAACGCGTTTCGTCTCATAGAGACTTCATCAGGGGAATAACGGTCTTGTGATTCCTTTCTTCTATACTGTATAAAGATGTTTTCCAGATTAATCTAATGTGAGGACATGATAATCCTTATACCTATAGTAGGAGTACAAATATCAAAATTCAGTTGAGATATTTGAAGTGAGCCAATTAATGTGACCTATATATTAACAGGTCTTTGAATCCCTGTCGACCTCCTCAATTAAGAAGGTTACCTATAATGCAACAGGTCTGAGAATGCCTGTTATCCTCTTATGAGTCGGAGTTAGAACTACCTATGATATAACTGGTTTGTGTATTCCTGTTAGCCTCCTCTGGATTTAAAAGTTTTTACCTAAAAATGGATGACGATCCCTCATCCAAAAATTAAGAACAAATGAATCTCCACTGGGACTTCTGATCGCTTCAGAGAGGCAATCAAAAGCGAGGCTTGGTCCGCAAACCCGGAAGTGTGGGCGAAACAAGCCGCGCGAACAGGCGCGCTATATAAAACACCAACAGAGGTTTTGGGGCTTAAACTGTGGAAGCCGCCGAGTTTGGATATTAAATTGTGCAAAAACGCTGGCACTCAACTCCAGAAGGAAACTTTTTGCCAGGTGCCTTCAGTATAAGTACAGGCAATGCTGTCCTATGTAAATAATAGGAGAAGACTGCGTCACTCGGGACTGGTTCAATAACAAACAACTCATAGCCAGACAATGGTTAAGTTGACGTTTCAGCCCTCAGGCTTTTATCAAAACAGCTTACATAAGTTAGACAGTGTGTGCTTACCTCATTAAATAGTGCTGCACCATTAGTCTGTGAGGTGGGACAGAGGTCACATGGTGATGCTGGGGGCGCTTGTGCAGTGACATCATTACCAGTGGGACTGTTGCCTCAGCAACTGTGTTGTATGTGAACAATAAAGTTTTGTTGAAAACAAAGAAAAAAAAGGGTGAGGAGGCTTCATTTAAACCTGCTATATCATTCTATGTGCCGCTGTCTCTTGTCACAAACCAGTGGTGCAACACAAAATCAAACTCATAACTGTGCTTAAACTTAACAAAAGTGCATAAACTGACAGCGGATTTGATAGTTATAAGTGTCATATACATTTGTAGATCGTGGCAATGTGATACATATAATATTAAAAAACATGAAAATAAATACGATTATTGTCACTCAGACTCAGCTGCCTGTACTATTCTACTCTTATTGTCGACATACCTGTAAGCTTATTACTAATGTCTTCCTAAAGTATTATTCACTGCTTATTAAGGAGATTTTTTTGCAAAACTCTAACATGCGGTTTTAAAAAAAAATAATTTGCCCTGTATTGGCTCTATCTTATTATACACTCTACTAAACAAAACACTGAATGCATTCTTTACCAATGTATTTTTTATAGATGCTCTTTGTTATATAGCACTCTTGTTGCTAGCTGTCATGTTAATTAGCTATCTGATGACACAAGCACCATGGTTTCAAAGAAACCAATGGAGTCCCAACTGCTCGTTGAGACCTTTAGGCACCAGGGTCCCCATCTTGAAGATCCATTTGGTCTCCAGCTGTAGGAGCCTGCAGCCTCTATCTCCTCCTCTCACCAGTGGGGGCACATGGTCTAAAATCATGTATTTAATTGTCGACAAGGGGTGTCGGGCTACCGCGTAGTGTCTGGCAAGTGGTTGGTCACTAGTACCTTTATTGATGGCTGCGCGTATGGCTGAGCGGTGCTGCTCCATGCGCTCCTTAAATTGCCTCTCGGTTTTGCCGATGTAGGCCAGAGAACAGGGACAAAAAATAATGTAAATGACAAATTTTGTTGTACATGTCAAAAAATGATTGATTGGGAATCTTTTACCAGAATACGGATGTGCTATTGAGGAACCGGTTTGCATAAAGCTGCACGATGTGCAGTTGGGGCAGCGGAAGCATCCCTTTCTGGTTTTACCCAGAAAGGTGCTTCCCGTTGTTTTGCCCATGTGCGTGATGTCAGTTTTGACAAGATGATCTCGGAGGTTTTTACCCCTCCTATATGCTGGCATCAGGGCTTTGTTACCCAGGTTCAAGTCTGGATCTGTTTTGACCAATAGCCAGAGTGTTTTGATCTTTTGAATTTTCTTATGTGACTCGTTAGTAAAAAGATTTACCCAAATGAATTTGTCAGATTTTCTCTCTAGATTTTTTTCTGCATTGAGCAGTTCAGCTCTTGTTTTTGCAAGAGCCTTCTGCTGCTGCTTGAGTAGGTCGGCACGTTTGTACCCCCTCTCAATGAATTTTTCTGTCATTGTGGATAGCTCTTTCAGCGCTTCCTCTTGCTGGCTTACTATCCTTAAGACCCGCAAGTATTGGCTATAAGGTAATGAATTGTACTGTGGGTAGGATGTGCGCTGCTGGCCAAGACAAAATTGTTGCGGTCCATGGGCTTCCTGTATAAACTGGTCTTAATACCTGACTGATCCCTTGAGATTTGGACGTCCAAAAAATGTATTGTGTTTTGGTCTATAGTATACGTGAATTTGACCGGACTGTCCGTGTCATTATGTGTGTCAATCACGTGTCGGAATTCAGAATCGGTACCCTGCCAGAACACTAGTACATGATCTATATAGCGAAAGTATGTGATGATCTTATTGGCTATATTAGTGTCCCTAAAGAAAACATCTCTCTCTACCTCATACATGAAGGCGTTGGCTAGCGATGGGGCCACATTGGACCCCATCGCCACGCCCCTTGTCTGTAGGTAATGAGCTCCATCACAGAAAAAATCATTTCGACTAAGGACCAGTTCCATAAAGAAATCGAGGTCTGGTCCCTTGTATTTCACGTTGTTAGTAAGTAATCTCTGCACCGCCTGTAATCCGGCATGGTGCGGGATGCATGTATAGAGATTACAAACATCGATTGTTATCAACAGGCAGTCAGGAGGTAACTGTCCCATATCCGTGAGGGCTCTTTACAAGGTTGTTGTGTCCTTCAAGAAGGTGGACATTGCTTGGATGACAGGTTGTAAAAATCCATCCAGGTAGACCATCCCCTTGCCGATATTATCGGTCTACCTGGTGGTTTGGTCGCGTGCTTGTGCACCTTTGGGATGGTGTATAGAATGGGTTTAATAAGATATACCACTGTTAAATATTCTTTGCATGTCTCTGTGATATGTCCTTCACCAACTCCCATAGAAAGAATCTTGTCCACTTGCTTCTTGTATGCTTGGGTAGGGTCAGACTGCAGTTTGGCATAGGTATCTGAATCCGATAGCTGGCGTTGTATCTCAGATCGGTAATCAGTGAGATTCTGTACGACGATTGATCCACCCTTGTCGGATTGTCGAATAATAATGTCCTCATAAGATGACAGTTGTTTTAGTGCTGCTCGTTCAGCTTTGGTCATGTTCCATTGGATGGGAGTTTTATTTTGTAGATTCGCTTGTGAATCAGTTTCTGTGAGCCGTGAGAATGTCTTTAGAGAGGGATTTATGCTGGGAGGGTCAAAAAGAGATTTAGGCTTAAATTTTGTTAGGTGAGGCGGGATACTTGTAATGTGGGCTTGCGGGGATGAATTCTTGAAATGCTCACTCAGGCGAATTTTTCTATTAAGTTGGAACAATTCGATTTTATTCTGTAGAGAATCTGCCACTACTGTGGGAATAAATGCAAGGCCTTTTTGTAGGACACTGGTTTCCTCTGTGGTCAGCACCCGTGAGGACAAATTAAACACTATGTCCTCTGTTGTCTTGGTGGTTTTTTGGCTTGCCTTCCTCTGCCTGAGGTTTTGCCTCCCCCTTCTGGTATGTGTGGGTTTACCCCAGCTAGTTTGGATATTAGGCAGAGAAACGCATTTTTGGTGAGAAGCCTCTGTTACTACTCCCGGAGACCTACTGTCCATATTGAAGCTGTCATACAGATTAACAACTGGAGGCCTGCCCACAGCAATTTATTTGCATAGCTAAAATCGTCCGGAGTTCTCTGGTAATAAAGTGTGGAGTGAAGTACCTATTCCATCTGGAAAAGCTTAACATTTGGATATACAATATGCGGGACTGGTAACTATATCAATGCCATAGCCTCTTGTGGAACTTTCCTTATTACTGAATCAGCCTCATAGATAAAATTTGAGCCGCAATCAGTTTTAGTTTTAGGTTGTATGTCTTGTGTGTCCCTCTTAGTGCACTTTGAGAATTGGAAAATGTTATGATTAATGTTTTTTAAATAAATGTATTTGGTACCTTTTATTGTGTGAAGTTTTCTGAGCATACCTGCGCTTCTTAAAGTGGTAACTACAGGAATCATTTTCTGTTGTTGCCACACATTTCTATTCTTTGGCTTTATCTAAGGGCATACACCCTGTATAAGAAGCAGTGGATTCTGCTCAGGTAATCTTATTACTGTGCGATTGGTTTGAAACACACCTAGCGCTACTATTTGTGACCCTAGGGCCACAAAAATCATCCTAGCTGTGACTTAGTTTATTTGCAAACAGTTAATTAAGACTAACAAATCATATATTGGCAATTGTTTTGGGTGGGTGAATGGGTGTGATTGATTCAAAAATAAAAATTCAATCTAATTTAAAAAACCCTTAAAGATACTGTATATGGCATTAATTGTATAGGATGTTGAGTACAGATGGAATGCTTCTCGTTTAGCTGGGGGCTGACAATAGAATTGCCAACCGCCATTCCCCGCCAACCGCCAGAAGGGGGCCCATGCACACGAGACACTTGCGCGCCCTGTTCCAATGGAGCCCTCCACCACCAACCGCCACCCGCTGGCGCCCATCTGCCGCTGCCTTCAGCTGCCTCCAGCTCCCCCCTAACCCTGTCCATCTCCCTGAAGTGGAGAAGGGCAGGGATTCAGCCGCCTGCCGCCGAATGCAGAGGACACGCGTGCATGTGCGATGCTCATGCGTTGCTTTCAGATGGAGCACCTCTACGCCAGCGTCTGCTAGCGCAGGGAATCTGTCGATTGAGAGGCGCTCCATCTGTACACCACCATCAAAAACAAATAACCCTATATATACCTAGCAACATGCAATACAATTAATTACTAGGACTCTTATGGCTTTTTGCCTATGCAGCACTCAGTTAATTTAACCTGGCTCCACTTAGTGATAAAACATGTTGATACTGCACTTTGTTATGCTATTTTTTGCCAATTTGATGTGAGCAAAAAAGATCAATATCTATTGTGAATTTAAAAGGTTAATGTTTAAATTACTACATTGACACTAGCACAAGACAATCAATTATCTCCAGTTAAACAGTTTATCTGGTAATAATGTCATTGGTTTAATGATCTACCACTCTGTAATTAAAAATTTAACATCTGGGAAAAGAGTAAGTAAAGTGAATAGAAACATATGATGAGCGTACAGATTTTGCCTTGGTTAAAAGGGTATGATGCTGATTTATTGGGCTATTAAGTTTACATATTGGTAGCCATTTTTATGATAGCATGATGTAAGTTTCTTTCTCTGTCATTTTCTACTGTAGTATTTCAATATTCTTTAAATTATTAATGACTAATAATATAGCTTAAGTAATACAGTATAAGTAAAATCCATTTAATGTACTGTACTCTTGTATCGAAAAAAATTATGCCTGTAATGTATCACAGTAACATCATATTGAGAGCACTGGGAATACTAAGCAAGGACACCACAATATAGTTTTCGTTTTATCTGATAACACTAAAGGTGTGTACACACGGGGGCGATTTTGTGTAATATCGCGGGAAATATGGTCGCTGAGCGACCATATTGCCCGCGATGGGAGTGTGCACCGGCAATATATTGCCGGGTGTGCGCTCACGTTTTTACCCTGTAGTGATCGCTGATCGCAGGAACATGCTCCTGCGACCAGCTGATTTCCACTGTCGGGCTCCCCCGGCAGTTTCTTTTTCATCAGTGACCATCTCTGGTCGCTGATGAACAGGAGACACAGAGCAATATATCGCTGAGCAATATATCGCTGAGCAATATATCTCCCCCGTGTGTACGGGGCTTAAGGTATAAAATTGGAGACCTTGATGTAACTTATAGACACTGAATATAATGGAGAGGCTTTTGACAGAGATATAATGGTGCAAATACTACTTGACATCTAGCTTTTCCTTTGCTTAAAGGAATGCTTATCTCAAATAGAGTATTTGCTGTATTGTGACCAATACAGGGCAATACTACTGTTAGATATAGATTACCTCTTTGTGCAAACTATGGTAGATTCTTCTGTCTGTCCCTTCTGATTGACATTTCTAGTTTTCAGGAAATGGTATTCGGTTGTTAGGTCGACTCACTTAAGGTCGACATGCATTTGAGCGTCTACTAAAAGTCAAATTGGCTTAGATTGACACCTAAAATAGGTAGACATGCTTAAGGTCTACATGGATGGAAGGTTGACACAAATATGATGTCGACAATGGCTAGGTCTACAGTCAAAAGGTCAACATGGGTTTTTTACCTTTTGAGGCAATATGTGCTGACAGTCAGTATTTCATGCCCTACCATCCACTAGGGAGTGGGGGAGAATAGAATAGTGTGCCGATCATAGAAAGGCACCGTGCCCGAAGCATGGTTATCGCAGCGAGCTATGCAAGGGGTTGCGGTGCACCAATACAGTGGTCCATGTCAACCATGTTGAAATTTGGGACAAAAAAGTGAAAAAAGTTCTTATCTTGTGAAAAAATATCTTATCTTGGATGTCTTCTCGCCACCTCAAACTCAATATTTCCAAAACAGAATTACTTATATTCCCACCAGCTAAGAACAGTTACCATCCTGATATCTCTATCACTGTTGACAACTCGACAATCTACCCTACCACACAAGCTCATTGCCTAGGGGTCATCCTAGACTCTGAACTGTCCTTTGTTACCCACATTCAATCTGTCACCAAATCATGTAACATGCATCTAAAGAACATATCCAAAATTGATTTCTGCAATAGTCTCCTAACTGGTCTTCCCAAGAACATACTCTCACCACTGCAATCCATTCTAAATGCTGCTGCTGCTAGGCTGATCATCCTAGCTCATCATCTGCAGATCCTCCATTGGTTACCTGTGTTTTACCGCATTCAATATAAAACCCTTCTGCTAGCATATAAAGCTATTAACCATACTGCACCAGCTTATATCTCTTTACTGATCTCAAAATATCTCTCATATCGACCACTCCGCTCTGCACAAGATCTGCGTCTCTCTTCTGCACGGATCACCAGCTCCCATTCACTATTACATGACTTGTAATCAGCAGGTCTACACCGCCCCAACCCGTGTGCGCCTGGAGGGCTTGATGAATCACCTAGTAAATTAATAAATGTCAAAACTGTGTCAAGCTAGTAAGCAGCGAAATCAAATTATTGCATTGAAAATAATCACACTTACATAAAGGAAAACAAGAGACAGTGGGAGGACAAGGGGTAATTGATCTGGGGGTAACACCTACTGTATATCCCCATTTCTTAAAGTTTACAGATCATACAGGTAATTACAATTGAAAATATAATAGTACTGTACAACAGTATTTAATAGAGTCACCAGACAATTTTTGCGGCACTTTTATTATTGATAGCATGAATCTATTCCTCTTTATGGTATCTTGACATGAGTTTATTTTGAGGGCATCTGGATCATGAGTCCTAGGTAAAATGCCCAAAAACAACATGCCAGGGAAAATACAAACTGGACTATCAAAATTGTGGGCTTCTACCATCGAACATAGTAGTCCATGACTATAGGACCACTTCTACTTTAGCTAGCCTACTAGAAACTCACATTTCATCTCACAAATGATCAAAATATCAAAAACTCCATCATAAGTCTAGAGATAACTTTTTTTTAACAACAGTCATTTAAAAATGATCAAAGGTGACCTCATGTTACAGTTAAGTCCATATAAACAGAATTTGGACTTATTTAAAAAAATATATATATTAGCTGTTTACAAACATATATATACAAGTTGAGCAATTAACTCAGTCTTTTAATACACATGTGGCATTTTCCTCTATTATTTTTCAAACATATATTGACACACCCTGTCAAAGCAAGTGAAACAGACCATCCTAGTAATCCTTTAGAAAGATAGCCGGAATCATAATAATAGCCAAATTAACTGTTTGGTGCATTCTGAGGGAAAAAAATGCACTAGTAAGTTCAGAAACGCCTTAACCTCCATAAAAGACAACAATGGTGGATGATCAAATAATCCTTTCTATGGTCAAATTAAATCTCTTCATAGAATCTACCCAAGTCTACCTTAAAGAGAAGACTTCATTAGGATAAATACAGAAACTGATGCAGAAGATGAAATGAAGCAATTATTCTAGGCAAGTCAGACTTGTAGATCAAGCCCTTATTTCCATTGCCAGGATCCAAGGGTCAATAATATCTTTAAATCAGATAACTATGCTTTGGCAATCATAAATGTTCCTAGATGTAAGTCATGCATATTTTTTTCTGATGGGCACAGCATTTTGAAGAGAGGCACGTGACATGGCAACATCTTTTCCTATAGTTTTTTCATAAACTGTTGCTGTCTGGAAAAAAACTTCATTTTGCTAAGATACCCACTAGTGGTGATGCAGATCAGTCCACAAAACCTTATGCCGTCTGGTTAGATCTAAAAGAATTGCCTACAATTATTGACATATCTACCACAACTCCATCTGATATGGTCACCATTTAAAGAATGGTTGATGACTAATTCAGTGATAGCATTCAAAAAGGCATGTCAGACCGTCAATTTAACTACTGGCAAGAAAATAAGACAATTTGGAGGCCCTTGCACAAACTGGTTTTGCTTTACTTAAGTTGTCCCCCCTCCAGTGTGTACTCTGAATGAATTTTCAGTGCAGCCCTGAACCTTGACAGTGATTATTGTAGGATTCACAATGTGGAAAATATGATGCTTATTGAAATTAATTAAAAATTCCACAAGAAAGAACTTTGCTGGCTAAAAGGTCCAATGAATACAGAGATGGCTGTAATGGGATATTCCAACTAATTAATAATGTGTGAAGAAGAGGATGTACACATTGATGGGGTTGAGGGATCGTATGATGATGATGATGACGACATATTTCCTGTGTAGAGCCAGTTTGTGCATGGAGAGATTATTGGCAGGACTTCCCATCAGAAGCTTTTTTTATGGTGGCCCAAACAAATCAATATTTTCAGTTAGGTAGTGTGGTGTCCCTGTCACGTAAATTATTGATTTGTTATACTGTACATGTTTATTTATTTATTTATTAACAGTTTCTTATATAGCGCAGCATATTCCGTTGCGCTTTACAATAGCAGACAGTGAAACAAAACAGGGTATTTACAGACAGTCAAAATGCCCTGCTCGCAAGCTTACAATCTATAGATGTTCTGTTTAATATATGTTTGGGTAGGAGGGCCCAATAACAATTGTGCATCTTTTTTCTTTGTATTATGTGCTATTTGGAGCATTGCTGACTTTGATCTAGGGTAGATGATAAACTTATTAATAGTTTATTAGAGGTGTCTTAGGTCTTGAAACGGTTGCAAAATCATTCAATGGTCCGCGACCATCAAATGATTTTGTCCTTGCACACAAGCCTGCGAATGGATGTATATGCAACAAAGTTAGTGTGGGCGGCAGGCAGCGTTTGAATGACACACAGCTTTTCGTGTCAACCAGAATAACCTCCATAGTTCAGATCAATGGAAGAACTTTAGATTAAAGAAAATAAACTATTCTGTCAGATAAAGTCTTGCAAAAACAATGTTTAGAGAGCTATCCAATTCCTTCATGGTTAGTTCTTTATTAAGAGCTGGAAAGGGATACTGCAGATAATTTAATTTTGCTGGTTTGGAATACATTTTTTCACAAACATTGTCTCAATATGTTGAGATTAATGGTTAAAAAGAGAAATACCATAAAGCTCTGAAAGAAAATACTGTAGTGCTTGAACCAAATAAAAAAAAAGGAGGTCAGAAAAAGACTGTTCTTTACGAGATGACCATTTATATAAGAAAATAATCAAGCTACAGTAGAAGGGGGAACATAAAGGATACCTTTTACAAAGGATTTTGATATATACTGCTGTCAACATTAATAAACTGCTTTCAATGTGAAAGGAAAATATATACATTTAAACCCTGAAACATGACCTACATTTAAAATTATGAACCCAGATACAGATGGGGCAGGTCTCGTCATTGCAGGGGATGGCGATGGCGACGCCAGCCGCCATCCCCCGCCACCCGCCATCTGTACAGCGAAAGGGGATGCGCACGCGTCCCCTTCCGACGGAGCTTCCCCCGGGTCACCGCCGGCTTGTCGGCGGTCACCTGGGGTCCCCACCGCCTCCCCGCACCCCCCCCCCTAATCCTGTCTGTCTCCCTGAAGCGGAGACGGACAGGGTTCCCGTCGCCCCGCCGACGGAAACTGAGACGCGCGTGCGGGCTGCTGGCGGATCGCCAGCGGTGATGTTCTGGCGATTCGCCAGCAAAGAAGAGCCCGGCCCCACCTGTATACTGTACAACACATCACAAAATAGTATGCAGCATCTTAAACATAATAGTGTATCACAATAATGGTCATGAATCACCCCCTTTATTTTCAATAGCTTGTATATTTAGGATATTATCAGATCTCCACCTCTGGGCTACTGCTTCTTTTGTAGCTATTAATATATGGCCAATATTATATCTGTATCGCTGAGAAAGAACAAGAACTCTGGGATAATAATGTAAGTTGGATACTAATGGATCAGCCCGTTCTGTAACCCCAAAAACTGTATTGATTATTGGGAATTCTTCTTTTTAAGACTGCTTAGGGAATGGGCATAACCAGAATATATGTAGTAAATCTCCCACCTGTTCACAATTTCTCCAGCAATATTTTCAGATGGATAGCCAAATAACATGTAGTCTATCTGGGGTGATATATATTCTATGGAGGAGTTTATAGAACATCTCCGTATGACTAATACAGCTAGAGACTTTAAATCTTGTAAGGAAGGTAGTTACATAGTTACATTGGGCCTTATTCTAGTTCACTCTGTCTGACAAAATCCTTCTTAGATGGACAAAACCATGTGCACTGCAGGGGGCAGATGTAAAATGTGCAGAGAGAATTAGATTTGGGTGAGTTACTTTGTTTCTGTGCAGGGTAAATACTGGCTGCTTTATTTTTACACTGCAATATAGATCTCACTTTGAAGTATAACCCCACCCATATCAAATTCTCTCTGCACAAGTAACATCTGCCCCACCTGCAGTGCACATGGTTTTGTCCATATAAGAAGGAATTTGTCAGAAAAAGTGAAGCAAAATAACCCCCATAGTTACATAGTAGATAAGGTCCCTTGGTGTATAGTATGTTCTGAAAAATGTAAAGAAAGATTTTGATTCTTATTTGTACCCATGGATGTTTTTAACTAATAAATGTTTATACAACCTTATTTTAAACATAGTTATTGTCTCCGCTGACACCACTTCTCCTGGAAGAGAGTTCCAAAGTTTGACTGCTCTGACCGTAAAGATTTTTTTTCCTCTAAGAGAACTAAAACTTTTTTCTTCTAATCTAAACTCGTGCCCTCGTGTCATCAATTTCTTTCTAGCAGTAAAAAGGGTGTTTGACAGTTCTTTATAATGGCCCCTGATATATTTGAACATGTTGAGCATGTCCCCGCTTAAACATCTCTTCTCTAGTGTATATATTCCAAAATTGCTCAATCTCTCCTCGTAACTTAGATTCTCCATACCCCTAACAAGCTTTGTTGCTCTTCTTTGGATTTTTTACAATTCTATGATGGCCTTTTTATAGTACGGGGCCCAGTACTGCACTCCATATTCAAGGTGTGGTCTAACCATAGCTTTTAACAGTGGCATAATTACTTTTGAGTCCCTAGTTTCAATGCCCCTTTTAATACCTGCCAGAATTCTGTTGGCCTTTTTGCTGCTATGTGACATTGAGCACTACACCCTAGTTTGTCATCTATTTGGACTCCCAGATCCTTTTCCAGCACTGAATTACCCAATGTCTCCCCGCTTAGTTTATAACTAGTACACTGGTTATGTCTCCCAAGGTGCATAACCTTGCATTTATCCACATTGAACCTCATTTTCCACATTTTTGACTGTCAAGATCATTTTGAAGTGTGGCAACATCTTCTGCTGAATTAATAACTCTGCTCAATTTTGTATCGTCTGCAAAGATGAAAACATTGCTGAGTAACCCCATCCCAATATCGTTGAGAACATGTTAAACAAAATGGGCCCTAGAACCGAACCCTGTGGCACTCCACTTAGTACTGGTGTCATATTTGATACGGCACTGTTCACAGTTACTCTTTGTTCTCTATTACATAGCCATCTACAAATATTTGCCCCTAATCCCAGGTCCTCCATTTTATTTAACAACCTCTTGTGTGGTATTGTATCAAAAGCTTTAGCAAAATCTAAGAAGATCTACTGCATTTCCATTATCAAGGTTTTTGCTAACCTCCTCATAGTAACCTAGTAAATTTGTTTGGCATGAACGATTTTTCACAAACCCATGCTGGTTAGTACTTAGTAAACTATGAAGGTCTAAATATTCCTAGATACCGTTCCTTAAAAATCCTTCAAATATTTTACCCACTATTGATGTTAAGCTCACAGGTCTGTAATTTGCCGGGTCGTCCCTTTTTCCTTTTTTGAATATTGGCACTACCTCTGCTATTCTCCAGTCTTTTGGTACCTTACCTGATGATAGTGAATTATCAAAAATGTAATAAAATGTAATATATAGGGGTCGCTAGTTCCACCATTAATTACATTAGTATCCTCGGATGAATCCCATCTGGCCCTGGTGATTTGTTTGTTTTGATTTTGCTGATCCTCAATATTATCTCCTCGGTCATGAAGTCAATATCGAGATCTGACTTGTTCATCCCATTTGTGGTACTTGTGCGTTCCACTGCCTGCTCTCCCCTAGTAAACACTGATGAGTAGTTCTGCTTTTCCCTTATCATCCGTAATACTCTTTAGTCTCCCATTCTTCTTCAGAAAGGGATTGCGGGAGATCACTTTCCCATTTAAGTTGACATGGTAATTTATCTTTTATAATTGTAGCTACCTGAGAGCTGTACCACAATGAGATGCCCCCCATTGTGGCTAGGAGAGTTACATCTAGACAACATGCATAAATAGTTTTGGTACAAACACCATTTTATCCAATGCTAACTAACCAATCTAACACCACAAGGAGAGGATCAAAATGACAAAAAATAAGGTCATGTTCTCCAGCTGAGGATCAAATAGCAGAGTTTGAGAACACAGTCTTATGCAGAGATGGACTGCACTTATATGTACCTTCTGCTGAATGCAACTCTGAGGTAAACTGCAACTGTGGGTCCTGCAGCTCTAAATTCTCCAGCATGTTCACAAGGCTATAATTTCATCCCTGTTACAAATCCCTCTCAGCCTCCCACATCTGTTCAGTAGCCCTGGAGCTGCTGCAGCAGCAATACAAGATCCACCCCCCCTCCCAATGCACTTGTAGCACAAGATGGAAGCATCTGCCCCCCTGGATCCAAAGTTTTAATAGAGACCTTCCAGACATCCAGCCTGCCACCCAGTCACCTGATCTAGGATCTCTGGTTGTTGACGAGGGTAGCAGGGATAGTGCCCATCCACACATGATAGCAGTCTATGCTGGCCTTTCTGTGAGGGTGGCTGTGGGAAAGAGTCAAAAATTGAAGCTCTACCACTACACAGGACAACCACTGACATCATAATCAACAATGGGTTCAGTGGTGACATGAAATTGAGAATAGCTTCTGATTTTTTTAAAGTAGGGATTTTATGACAAGGTTGAAGTTGACATGTAATAAACTGCAAGTTAAGGCAAAATTTGCCAGAAATCCACCAGATCAATCTCCACTGGATACAAGTCACTATATTTATTTTTGTTATCTCAAACATACAAGTCACGATACCTGTATGTAATTGACAAAACTGTTCATCTCTTAAAACTGTCTACACAGAACATAGAAAGAACCAACTTAACTTAAAAAAAATAAAGACATTTAAGAGTCAATATCAATTGTATGTTAATTAAAGCTAAGAAAATTGATAAAAGAAGTACTGTATATTCATGCTACCCTTATCATTAATTAACTAATATGACACCTATTAACATAAAAATATTATTGTTAAAGTATATATTGGTTAGCAATATTGCTCCGAATAATAAAATAATTTGGTACTTGTGTAGTTTCACGGCGCATAGTCTGTGTTTACTCTTTCTTTGAAAATTGGCAGTTTGCCAGACTCTTTGTTTACTATGTGAATCCTGGCAGTTTTCCGGACTGACAAACCTGGCAGCTTGCCAGACTGTGTTTCTATGTAATAAGTGTACTGTAAAGAAGTAGCCAAGTACTGCGCAGGCAGTACGTAGTTAGCGTAAGCACCACTGTCTAAATAGGCGAAATACCGTCTAGTTTTAGCGTCTAGTGACAAACAGCGTCTAGTTGACCGTAGACTGAAGTTGCGTCCCAGTCAGAAACAGCATCTAATTTAGTCAGATTGAGCGGTACGATGTTAGTGTACTGAGCAGTATGCTGTTAGCGTACCCAGTCAGCTGTAGGATTGAGTGTACAGGCTGTAGGATTGTAACGTAGTCAGTCAGAGTGGTACGCAGTTCGCGTAGTCAGTCAGTAGTAGGATTGTGTGAGATAAGGACATGTATAATGGCAAACCTGACAATTTTCTCTCTGCCCCAGATGGAGGAGGAGGCGGTGGCATTCCTGCAGGCCATCGCCATCCCCTGCCCCGCCGCCATCTGTATGCCGGAAGGGTATGCGCGCGCACGAGGTGCGCGTGCGTCCCCTTCCGACGGTGCTGCCCTCGGTCGCCCGGTGCCCAAACCGGGCGACCGCACCCCCCACAGTGGCCAGAGGTCCCCCCCAGCCCCCTAGAGCGGGAGGCGGACAGTATTGCATCCGCCTCGCCGCCCCGCCTCCCGGATACTGAGACGCGCGTGCGTGGGGGACGCCAGCAACAATAAGGCCCGATACATCTGTACATCCAGAGAAAGAGCCACGTTGGCCGCATGTAGAAGGCCATGTCTCAAAATTAGAGGATGGAAATACACTCCTGGTTTCCAAAGTTGACATCTTGGCAGAACAAGTACGTGATATGAAATATAAAATAACAGACATAGAGGGAAGGTTAAGAAGAAATAATGTGAGATTTATTGTTTTCCCAGAACGGGAAGAAGGGACTGAACCCATTAAATTTATGGAAAAATGGATCACTGCAAAATTTGAAGGAGAATCATTTTCAAAGTCTTTCGCTATCGAAAGGGCCCATAGAGTCCCATTCAAACCACCACCCCCAGGAGCCCCTCCACGAACAATGATTATTAAATTATTGAACTTTCAGGATCGGAACACCATACTCCAACTGGCCCGATTGAAGGGTTCAGAGGAACACAATGGAGTAAGGATATCAATATTCCCAGACTTTGCTATTGAAATCCAAAAGGATAGAGTGAAGTATATGGAAGTAAAAAAAAAACTGCGAGAGAAAGGAGTAAATACTCCATGTTACAGTATATCCAGCTAAACTAAGAGTCATCGCTGAGGGGCAAACAATCTTACCTAATGATGCAGCAAGATGGGTAGATAAGTTGGTACCAGGGCCAGTTCAGCTCACTGTCAATGAGGATTAGAAATTAAATTAAGAGCCAGGTCCATTGGCATTTAGGGGTACTATGCATAGGCGAATCTAGGGGGTGGTCCGGGGGTGCACCGGACCACCCATTAGCACATTTTGTAGCTGAGGGATGGGGCTTTCCAATGAGCCCAGCCACGTGTCTCTAGCCCCCTGGCAACCGGAGATACTGCCAGGCAAAGCTGGAACGTTTTCCCTATAGGATAACATGGGACCCGCTAATTCCAACCCCCACCCAGTTCAGCGGCTGCCAGTTCCCCATTCGGCATCACTGAAGCTCGAGGCTGATCTCAGTCGAACCGAAATCGCTGGGCCTTCAATCTGATACCAGGCGGGATCCATATGGGTTAAATGGTTCCAGGGATATTGAGGTTAAACCGTTTTTTTCATTTCTTAAATGTAATTTCATGACTGTTTATGTTCTTTGAGGGCAGATTTCTCTGGAACCAATCAGCCCAGACAAATATCATTCGAAGCCAACTCAAAAGTTCTTCAATAAGATACTGGTCTCATGTAAATGGGTCAGTTGGCTCCGAAGATATAGCTGGTTGGTTAAAGGGGGTAGGGAGAGGGGAGTGGTTGTTTCTCCCCCTCACACCAGAAAATGCAGGGAGAGAGGATGAGTGTTTAATGTATGTCTTTGTCCAGTTCTGCTTAAAAAAAAAAAAAAAAAAAAAACGGTTCAGTAAAAATGTGGTTTTCAAAAGTATGCTCTTGCCAGATATTATTTATGCAATATAATTGTCTTACTTCTGTGTAGAATTGTAATAAAAAACAAAAAGTGTAAATGCCCAGATGTATTGGGGCAATATAATTGGTTGGCCATTTTAAATATGAGGCAGGGATGGCAGGGATGGTAAAAGTTATATTCTGGAACATAAGGGGTATTAACGATAAAATCAAGAGAGCACTGGTATTGAAACAAATTTAAACAAAATAACACTGATATTACGTGCCTAGCTGAAACCCACTTAGTTGGAAATAAGTTAAGGTCACTTAAGAAAGCATGGGTTGGCCAGGTAATTTTTTAAAACACACTCTTAGTAGATAGTATATTATAAAAGATTTACTTCTTGTAAGATCTATTCTATAACATCAGTAATACAAATGTATTAGACAATTATGGGGTTGTACCAGATTTTGATGGTTCTTGGTTTTACCACAAATTCCAGAGGGGTTTCTTTGCTATTTGTATGTAGTAGGGTAAAATCGGACGCGCTAGGCCTATATATATTTTTGGAATGCACTATTCAATCAGTGCAAATGAACCTGTTGGTATTATATGTGCTGCCACCATTTTTATTTTATGTTTTGAAAGAAGCTGTGGAATTTGTGTCCTCCACTCCAGGCCTCCCTGTGATATGCAGTGGGGACTTTAACAATGTCCTGGATACTCATCTGGACAGATGGAGTGGTTCAGAGGCCGGAATAAAGAGGGGGATCAAGGGTTTGATACATTTATAAATGATTTTGGGTGGGTAGACTCATGGAAAGAAAGAAACCTGAATGTGAAACAATTCTCATGTTTCTCAACATCATATCAATCATTTTCTAGAATTGATTTGATGCTGATATCAAATAAACTGATGCCAAAAGTTGGCAAGGTAGAATATAAAGCAAGAGGGATATCAGATCATTCCCCCATAATACTAGAGCTCAGTGAGTCAGAGGGAAGGGGGAATTAATTTTGGAAATTTTACCCCAGGTGTTTGAACAGGATGGGAGATGTAGATAACTTTGGAGAATTTTGCAAGCTAAATAGGGGTTTGGCACCAAATAGTATGATCTGGGATGCTTTTAAAGCATATATGAGGGGAACTTTAAAAAAAGGAATAGGCGATGCTAAGAAAAAGTAGTAAAAGTAAAGTAACAGAGCTGGGAAAAAAAGCTTATCTGGATGATAACTCAGAGGATAAAAAAAGGGAATGGTTGGAGGCGCAGAAGAGATGGTTAGAGTTGATGGACGAGGAGAATGCAAGAATGCTTCAATATAATTCATATACAAGATACGCTAGTTCTGATAGGTCAGGAAGCTTTCTTGCATATATTGCACATCAAACAACCCAGCAACTATCATTACAAAAATAATGGATACAACATGGGAAATAGTACATATTAATTCAGAGCCTGAAAAGGTATTTAGGGAATACTTTAGTAAATGATATGAGTCAAGGCTCCAAAGCAATCAGGTTGATTTTTTTTTAAATGATATAGAGTTACCATGTTTACCGATAGAATGTAGAGAAGAGTTAGAAGCGCCATTAAAACTACAAGAAATAATAGCTGCCATCAACTCGCTTCCAAACAGTAAATCCCCATTCCCCGCATTCTTGGGGAAATATACAAAAAATAATCAGAAGTAATAGTTCCATGTTACTGGAAACTTTAAACACCAGTTTTGAAGAGAATGCCCTTCCCAGATCCATGTTGGAGACAAAGATAGTAGTATTATTAAAAGCAGAAAGAACCCTGTTGTTGGACTCCAATAGACCCAAATCATTAATAGTTGCCGAAGCTAAATTTATAGCTAAAATATTAGCAATAAGACTTAACCATCACTTAGGTAAAATGATACATAAAGATCAGACCGGCTTCATGCCGGGGAAAGCCACATCAATGAACTTACGAAAATGATATACCCATCTGCAGATTCCTTGGGAAGATGATCCATGCCCAGTGGTGGTGTCACTGGACGCAGTAAAAGCATTTGACGCTGTCGAGTGGCACTTCCTCTGTAGGTAATGAAGAAGTTCGGAATAGGGCCCAGATTTATCAGATGGGTGCAACTGTTGTACGCAGCCCTGGAGGCCAGAATGGCAATCAATGACCGTATTTCTCACCCTTTCCCTATCAGCAGGGGGACAAGACAAGTGTGTCCTTTATCAAGCAGCCTGTTCGCCCTTGCTATAGAACCTTACAGAATCATATGGGAATCAAGGGATTTAGGAGGGGCAGTCATATAGATTTACTGGCATTATATGTGGATGACTTGTTGATATTTCTGGCAGATGGTGTTAAAAATATAAGAAAGTGCTTCCTGGCCCCCAGGTCCCCAAGAACTGATTAGATCTTGCCAAAATAAAACCTTTTGAACTAGATATAAATAGATCTAAAGCAAGGATAATACTGCATTGTTAATAAGAGCAGAATAAGAAAATATATGTCAGGTCATGAACTAGACAAGTAAAATAAGAAATAATGGACAAGGACTGTTTAGTTTTTTGTTTGTATAGTGTGATTGTAATGTGCAGTGGGTAGATACAGTAGGAATGAAAAGCAGATGAGCAATTTTAATATTTATAAGTCTCCGCTGCAATGTGTATATGTGTATGTATATGTGGTATGTCATGGTGTATGATTTACGTTTTGTACCTGAAAAGCATCAACAAGAAATTGAAAAAGAAATAAGTATCAGCATGGCAAAAAAACATAATATTTGGCGCAATAAAAGATGCTTTAAGAAAATGAAAAGCACATGAGAGAAGATGGCCCTGCTCATGAGAGCTCACATTCTAAAAGGGAGGAGCAGACAGACATAGATGGGGTAGGAAATGGGCAGTTTGATGAAGAATTTGGTATTGAGAGCCCATTTAAAGTTTTGTAGAGAGGTCGAGAGTCTGAAGGAGAGAGGTAGAAAATTCCAGAGAAAAGAATGGTAGTATTAGGAAGTAGGAAGTAATTAGTATTCAGGAGAAGCTGCATGCATTAGTGGAGCTAAAAAAAGAGGCAGAAGCATAAAGGGAGTTGAATAAAGAGGTATAAATGGGAAAGGAGTAGGTAAGGGCTATGTAAGTGAGAGAAGCTTGAAATTAATTTTGAAAGGGAAGGAAAGCAAGTGAAGGGCTTGAAGATGAGGTGAGGTGTATTAATTTGGTTAAGGAAGATGACCTGGGCTTCACAATTGAGGATAGATTTGAGTGGAGACAGACCTTTGTCTGAATTTTGAAATTTTCCAACACCTCCTGATATCGCCAGCCCGGTATTGCTCACCGCTACTATATTACTATCCAGCGTCTTATACCTCCAACCGGAGTTTGCTGAACACGCTTCACCTCCCCACTACCATCTGGAACCTGTAAGTCCACATTTCTACACCTACATTTGCCGAATCATCACTAGCGGCCAGCTGGCTTTTACCAACCACGTTAGCGGGTGTAGCTTGAGCTGCATCTCCTACATCATTGTGTGACTGTGGCTTGTGGACGACTACTTCCAAATTGAGGTTTTGCCGGTATATGGGTTTACAAAAAAACATTCCCTGATCACAATCAAGTGGGCATACTTATCATCGCATTTGGTTAATGCTGCCATCTATTAAGGCTTTGAGAACTGCCTATCTGACAACCAACCAATATATATTTATTTTCACCAATTCCTCCCTTTACCTGGAGAGACTTTATATTTCAATGAGCTTTCACAATATATAATTCAATTTTTTCTATAACTATTGGTACCACTCCGGAGCTGGTCGCAATAGATCGATATCATCTGTTTTTTATAAGATATTGAGGAGCTGTTTTTTATTTATTTTTTATTTTATTTTTATCGTTATGTATTTCACTGTTATGTATGCTTGATTAAGTCTGTATGCAGTTATGCTTTTATAAATTATATTCTTTAATGATTGCACTAAGCTAATAAATATATGGGGGAGTGGCTTCACGGGGCATGGAGTAGTCGCATTTGACTGAGCTCTCTGTCCCAAAAATCCTGATATACTATCCTGCCTGCACATTTTTGTGTCCAGACCCACCAGCACCTGTTGGAACACACACTGACCTGCGGGAGAGGAGAGAGGTGGGAGCCCGACTGCCCGCACTGCTGCTGTGACCCGAGAAGCTGAGGAGGCCCACACAGAAGACTGTCGGAGCCATTTTGAGGCACAGGGGGACGGCGCCAAGCGCAAGCTGTGGAGACAGAGAGACATCGCAGAGAACACGGGAAGTGGTCTGGATTGAGGAGGGGAGCACCGAGTTTCCCCGTGGCCCCGGAACACCGTCCGGTGGATCTGATCGGTCCGAGGATGCGGCGAGGCCTGTGATGTGAGTCACGAGTGCCATCTCCCCCCGCCTGGCACCGCTGAGTGACGCGCGAGGGACCGGAGATGCTGAGATGGGCTTGCAGGCTGGCGGTGAGTTCAAGCGTCCAACATTACTCCCGCAGCTAGCCGCCCGAAGTCCCCCCTGGCCAGAAGACGCCATAGTGATGGAGCCGGGCGACGCGAGCATCCCTCTCCCGACCTGTACTGCTGCTGATCCCGCTGGGAACCTCTGATGCCCTGGAACCCCACCTGCAGGTGCCCTGACTCACCCCTTGAAATCCCCTCCCATGATTCAGCCTTGGCCCGGGACTGGCAACTGCTGAGCCCATAGGCGCTCTACGGACTTCGGTGTGGACCCTTGTAATTGGTAACAGGCATGCCTGTCCTGCTGGACTGAACATATAAAACAGATCTGGGGGGCGCAGCTGGTTTAGAGAGTGGTGTGGTGTGACACTTCGGGAGGGTTGCACATCGGGGAGCCCCGTAGCGGCACTGCAGTGCACTGTGCAGCTGAGATACTGTGCCCCAGTGGCTCTCTGCCTGTGCCCATACAAACTCCAGAGGCTGACAGAACGGGTGCCTCTCCCTTTATTTCAACACCCCATATAGGCCGTGGGCCTGCGAACCCCCTCTCCTCCTACTGCACCCCTTCTCCAAAGGTGCCACCCCTGCAGCCAGTCCACCGCTCCCCCTGGGTCCTACAAACAACAGAATACTATAGTCGTGCAGCGGGACATTGCTGTTAACGCCTCTGACCTGCCGAATCCCTACATATAATACTTGAGGGTGCCTCACATTCCTCTGTGGTCAGACGCCCATCTGCTGGTGTGCAGTGTCTAGCCTCAACGCCCCCTGCACATAATTTGTGACCGTCCCCCTGTTATCCTGCAGACACAGATACTCAGCATGGGTAAAACACAGAATGCAAATGCTGCCGCCAAATTGGAGAGGTATGCCAGATCATCCACCCCCAGGGGTCGGTCGCCAGAATGTGACTCAGATTCCAATGCCTCCTCATCACTGGAGCCTCCCCCCACTGACACCCGCACCGACGATGCCCTACAGAAGGTGCTTGAGGCGGTTGTCGCATGTGAGACCAGGCTGACAGAGAGGATAGGACATGTCCAGTCTGACCTATCCATTATTCACCAGGACCTACAAAAGGTTAGGAAAAGTGTTGGCGAGATAGAAACTCGAACCCCCACCCTAGAGGACAAGTTTGATCCCCTCAATAACAAAGTACAGACCATGGCCACCCAGCTATCTGCTGTTCAAGACAAAATACTCGACATGGAGGGGCTCCTGAGGCGCTGCAACATACGGCTTGTGGGTCTACCTGAGAGGGATGAAGGGCAAAACCCTGAGAAATTTCTGGAAAAACTTTTGCTGGACACCTATGGAGCCAACTCCTTCTCCCTGTTCTTTGCTGTGGAGCGTGCCCTCTGTGTACCAACTAGACCCCTGGCCCCTAGCGCTCCGCCACGCACTTTCATTGCTAAAATCCTCAACTATAGAGACAGAGACAAAATCCTTCGACTGAACCGTACTCAGGGCCTGTTGATATGGAATGGCAGCAGACTGTCCCTGTTTCCTGACTTCGCCGTGGAAGTCCAAAAGCACCGGGCAGAGTTCCTTCTCGTGAAGAGGAGACTGCGAGAGCTGAACATCACTTACACCATGCTGTTTCCATCCCGCCTTAAGGTCATTGTAGACGGGGAAACTAAATTCTTCTCCACTCCTAGAGAAGCGGCCCGCTGGCTGGACACTACCAGGCCTGCACGGAGACCATTGGCTGCGGATCCATAATGTATACTGTGATATATGTTGAGAACGTTTGCATTTCTGCTCCTGTGTTTCTCTTTTAGTCTCCGCATCCAGATTGTACGGACTCTCCCACTGTATATGTGCAAGACCTGATTGGTATTGATATTATGTCCCAAATATCCTTGCTTTAATACTACCTTATCTAGCATGCATGAGGTAACCCCCAGGGCGACATAAGTTGTACTACACCATATACTTGGGGACTCATATGTACAAATATAGCTGCCATCATGCATGGGGGGTCCATGGGTATGACCCTAGGTAAATGGAGATACCTGAGGACCGGCTGCATACCGTTACGCCTTTATTTCAATACTAATGATGGGTTTCCACCACCTCTCAAACCAGGCAGTGACGGGAGGTTCGGTCCAGCTGGATCGTCCCCCCCAAGACCCTAAATCACACTTTAATACCTGCAATACATGCAACCACAATCGATAACCAGCCAATACAGTGGTTATAACAAGAGTCTGTAACAATAGATAAAATCCACAATAGATAATTGTGTGTGAAGATGGGACGGATGGCATGGTCTGGTGCACATGCACAGAAGCCATTCAATCTTTTGCCTCACATAGGCCCTTATTCTGGTTGGTGCGGTAATATCCGCGTGCGTTCGTGCCGCCGATGTTTTGTGTCTGCGCATGTGCAGAGGCGTCTCTGCGCATGTGCGAGCGGGGCATACGGCCAAATCCCGCATGAAATGTGAACACTCCGAACAGGGGGTGGAGAGGGGCGTGAAGGGCTATTTGGGCTCATTACCATATGCATACGCCCCGCGTTTCATGGGCGTTCCCATGAAAAAGCTGGGCGTATGTATGGTAATGTGGCCGTGACGCACGTGTAGGGGCGGACATATGACATCGCCGGATGTCAGCTGCCCGCCCAGATCCCTGCTTTTGCACGGAAAAATGTCTGTGTGGTCTGAGGTTGCGGGAGCTGGTGGACCACTCGGTCCTGCATTCGATGGTCTCCGACCATCGAATGATGGGGAAGGTTCCCTGAGATGGAGGAGGCGTATTCCATGAAAAATACACGTGCGGTCCGTTCGGCCAGCTTCTTACCGCGTACGGACGGAGTTGGCGATCCGTATGGAAGGCGGGGTTTCGCACGCACGGTCCTGGCCGCATATTCGGATCCGGCCGCACCGATCAGAATAAGGCCCATAGTTATTAACCGCTAGGGTTAATTCTTCCCTTTGTTTTTTTGTTTCTGTTCTTGTTTTTGGTTCTAGGGACGAGGTGTACTTAGTTAAGAAAGTATACAGGGAGGGGGGTATGGGTTTTTCTAAACGTTTAGTGTAAGTTATATGGCTACTTACAGCCACATGTTTAATGTTGCTGAAAATGTTGTACATGCATGCTATGGGTCCTACTAGTACTGTCCTACTACCTCACTTGCACCCTTGTGGCCCTATCCTTACATAACACTGAACAATAGATAATGGCCTCAAATAAAATTAAGCTTCTATTGTGGAATGTTAGGGGCCTAAATGATAGAATTAAGAGGGCACTGGTCCTATGACAACTTAAATTATATGAACCAGACATAGTATGTTTACAGGAAACCCACCTGAAAGGTGCTAAAATACTGGCTCTCAAAAAACCATGGGTGGGATGGTCCTACCGCTCCACACACACCTCAGCGTAGAGGGGAGTGTCCATACTCATACGCAAAACTATCCTATTTCAGTTAGAGCAGGTACAAATTGACCCATGGGGCAGATCTGTCTTTCTGAAATGTATAATCCACTCTATGTCGATGCTGCTAATGGCGGTATATATCCCACCCCCGTTCTCACATGACGTACTTAAAAAGGCTGCAGAACTAATGCCTTTCTATCCCGATACCCCCACTATCATCATGGGATATTTCAATAACGTAATGGATTGTACACTTGACAGACGCACGACCTTTGGGGACACACATAGAAGGGGTAACAGTTCCGTGCCCTGGTGGAGGGTATGGGACTGGATGATGCTTGGCGGCATAAACACCCGGGCATGGTCCAGTTCTCGTGCTTCTCAGCGACCCACACTGCCTTCTCTAGGAAGTTATGCACTATGTTCTTTCTCCTATTTTGCATATCATAATCATATGCTGCTGAGGGGTGATTGGAAAAAAAGTGTGCTTCATGTTGGAGAAAGTGGATGTGAAAACCTAACAATCAAGTGAAGGACATAGTACTGGTGACATTTTGCACATTACATTATCACCTGGGTGCTATTGAACTTTCATTTGAGAATGCTGTTAGCGCTATATTGGTGTGCTACCTTCTTTTTACCTTCTCTAGGATAGACCTGGCCTTGCTCACGCCTGACCAACTGCCCAGAACCCAATTGATACAATACGAAACCAGAGGAATATCGGACCACTCACTTCTGTCTCTCTTGCTGGACGTGGGGGGGCTTAAGGGGACAGGTACACTGGAAGCTTAATCCCTTCTGGCTCACCAGGTTGGGAGCAGGGCAGGACCTGGAATGTATCTGGAAAGAATTCTTCGAAATTAACATAGGCTCAGCACCACCCCCGGTGGCGTGGGATGCGTTCAAATCCTTCCTGAGGGGAACCATGATAAAAATCCATATCCACCCTTAAGAAGTCATACAAACGGCAGGAGCTTGCACTAGAGGCCTCCTGTCGTTCATTAGAACTTGTCTATCTAGATGATGGCCTTGACACGTCCAGGGAGAATTGGTTGGGGGCCCAGAGAGAATGGACCGCGTGCCTAAAAGATAAAACCTGCACTAGAATGCTGTTCAACAAAAGTAATCAGTATCTCACGGGGGACAGACCTGGAAGCTTCATGGCAAGACAGGCCAGGGCTGACCACCTTAATAACACCATATCCGAACTGATAGACAATAGTGGGACTAAATACGACAACACACCAGATATAGCACAACAATTTACTATAAACAACTATACAATACTAAATTTCAACATACAGATAGAGAAATAGAGGAATACCTGGCCCGCATACCCATGCCCACATTGTCACCCGAGGCGAGAGACGCTCTTGACTCCCCCCTCCGGGTGGATGAAATAGAAGCGGCGGTAAAGTCATTCCCGAGTAATAAAGCCCCGGGCTTAGACAGCATCCCCCTGGAACTATACAAAAAGTATATCACCTTCTATATGCCCAAACTACTTGAAACCTCCAATGGGATATTCGATTTGGGTACCCTCCCACGCTCTATGTTGGAAGCACTCATTATAGAACTAATGAAGACCGATAAAGACCCACGAAAAGTTGAATCGTACAGGCCCCTTTCCCTTCTTACCACAGACATCAAGATATTGGCTAAAGTCCTTGCCATGAGGCTCAATGCGGTCATAGGTCAGCTTGTGCACAGCGACCAGACCGGATTATTGCCGGGCAAATCTATACTTATAAATCTGCGTTGATTGTTCACTCTCCTACATCTTCCCTGTGGGGACGCCCCGACATCCATTGTGGTATCTCGATGCTGCAAAAGCATTTGACTCGGTGGGGTGGGCGTTCCTATGGGGAACTATGTCTAAACTTGGCATTGGACCAGGGTTCATCAAGTGGGTACAACTACTATACTCCTCACCAAGCGCTATCGGCCAACGGGTATATATCCCCATCGTTACCGCTATTCAGGGGCGCCAGGCAGGGATGCCCCCTTTTTCCTGCCCTGTTCGCCATGGTGGTGGAGCCACTGGCCTGCCTCCTGAGGCACAGCTGGGCAGTGAAGGGCTTTGAAACTTAGAAAGGTCTGGGGGCGATATGAAATAACATCCATAGGGCAATTGTATACTAACGACATATTTAACTCCTTCCAACATCTACAAATAGATCATGAAATACCCAACACATACTTTTTTCGGTATCTGCAGTTGAGGCACGCCTGTAATGCGCAGTTCCCCCAGGGCCAACCTAACATACGTGTGGCCCCTATCAAGTCTCTACTACAAACTCTTGGGGACTCACGGCTAATATCCAATTTATACTCTTCACTACTCACCTCACATCACAATACGGAACTACCGAACCTGTGGGCATGCTGGGAGGAAGATCTGGGCCCTTTACCCACTGAAGCCTGGGAGCTGGCTTTGGCCAGCCCACGAGCTGCAACCTCCTGCGCACGATACCAACAAATCCAATTGTACATCTTACATAGAGAATACCTTACCCCGAATCGCCTCTTCAGGACGGGAGGGAGGACCGACGCCAGATGCCCTAAGTGTGAGCATTTGGAGGCTAATTATTGGCACTTAATTTGGACCTGCCCGGTGGTAGAGGCCTTCTGGCAGCAGGTTCTACATGCCATAGCATCCACTGGAGTACCCATGGATGCACTCACACCCGTGGCGTGTCTACTGGCCACAACCGGAGACAACGCACTTGACAAAGACACCCTGGGCTATATAAACATCCTATGTACGCTGGCCAAGGTCTGCATAGCGCAGGCATGGCTGGCACCTAGCGGACCCTTCTTTGAGTCTTGGGTGACACTCACTAATGATACTGCATGCCATGAAAGATTTGTATATATGTCTAGATGCTCTGAGCCCAAATATATGAGACTCTGGGATAGATTGTTATCTTCCCCCGCTACGTTAGACCGTAGAATAGTAGGCCACACTCAGTACACAGATTCACCAAGCTTGCGCCCCCGGGTCCGGTAAGACAGGAGGGAAAGTAAATTATTGGGACAGTATGCAACGTGACCATAATGACTAATGCAACACCTTTATTATACATGTAACTACAGCCAAGTTTTATTACAATGCATGTTGAATGTATGGAAACTGTATTATAACAGAAATAGCAACAGTAATACTGTAGGAACGTTGACTGCTTGTTGATTTGCTTTTCTTGCCTTCTTCTTTTTGTTTCTGTTATTGTTCTGTTTGTAAGTAAATTGAAAATTATCAATAAAAAAACATTGAATTTAAAAAAAGCTATATATATATATATATATTTTTTTTTTAATTATAATCTTCCAGTTGTGTGGCGCTCTCTTTTACAGTTACAGAGTATTACATATATGCACATTTGAGTAATTGCTCTGTACTCATAAAATTATCCATTAGACCTTTGTCATGTATAACACATACAGTAGGAGAAGAATACAGAATAGTCCAGTCTGTAGATGACCAGAGTGTGGATAAGGGTCTTGGAAGCATCCTAGGTGAGAAAGGATCTGATCCTGGAAATATTTTTAGATGAAAATGGCTGGTGTTTCAGAGGTGCTGAATGTGTACTTTGAAGGAATGAAAGGATCCAAGGATTACTCAGGAAGACTGCACACTTGAGGGCAAGATGAAACAGAAGAACCATGAATAATTAGATTGTGGGATGTGAGATTGTGTGGGAGGGTGGAAATATGATCAGATCAGTCTTAGACACATTAATAAAGTGCTGAGAAATCCTAGAAGAGATAGCAGAGAGATAGTTAGGGACACAAGTGAGGAGAGCAGGGTCTGGGGAGAAAAGGTAGATTTGGTTATCATCAGCATAGAGATGATATTGGAAGCTGAAAAAGATAATGAATTCACCTAAACATATATAGAGAGCAAAGGAATGGACCAAGAACAGAAACTTGGGGGACCCTGCAGTTATGAGTCATAAGAGAACAATGGAAAAGGTAGTTGGTTGACTAAATGCGTGCAATCAAACCCCAGTGCAGCTAAAGCAAAATTCACATTTGACACCAAAAAATTCTCAAAAAGACATATAGGCACCAGAATTTTGTGAATTAGAAGGATAGCGCTCTGAGGTAACTATGATAAATAGCCTTATACCCAAAGTAGTTAGCAATATTATACAGACAACATGCAATAAAATATACTCAAAAATTTCTTAGGATTCAAAAATTTCCATAGATGACCGCACTGAGGTCTCATACAAATAACAGCTCCCCTATTGAGAATAAGGGGAGACAATAGAAACCGACATGGTGCAGGTCAAATAAATAAAACAGACTTTAATAATTGCAGTACACTTACAATAAAGTGACTTTATATAAAAGCATTGGACACGTATTCCCAGGCAATTTGATTGATGGATTTGGATGGATTATAAAAGAGCTTAATAAAACACTGAAAGAACTAGATAAAGAGATTGCAGAATTGAACTATACCATATAAAGTACAACAAGATTTCATAGAAACTTTTATTATAAAAATCAGTAAACATATGAGGGAACTCAGAGATAAAAAAAATATATATATATATCAACGGGATATAAAACCTGAAGTCAACTTGTTAATACTCTACTATAACTACTATGGATAGAGGGGAAGTAAAAAATAATTTACCATTATGAAGAAGAAATATCTCCAGGAATACCTATAGGAATGGAAATACCAATGAGCCTAAAAATAGAAGACAACACCCCACTCCTTATGTTAATAGACATTGCCATTTCAATTCTAGCCAATATAGAGAGCAAAATAGGTGGAATAATAGAAATCAATCCAAAAGAAATCGATAAGATATCGATTATACCCAATTACCCAAATATAAGGAGTAACTGATTCTTACTTTAAGAAACAAATCCCATAGAAAAAAAGATCAGAGAGATCGGATGATCCAGTAAACAGTTACCCCAACAGATATTCACTGTTGGACGAATGTAGAAGTACCAATACACAATCTTTTTTAGAACAGGATCCGAGGAATCGGCGGATAAATTAATACACTATAAAAAAACAAGGAGAGGGAAAATAATTATATTCAAAATATAAGAGGAAAGGCCAGGGGACAACCAGTTGATTGTCCAAAAGATATGGAAACTAAAATTTTAAATTCAACAGACTGCACCATCACAGATGCAAAAATTAGTGTCCTTAGTAAAGGACTTGTGCCCACTTTGAAACCAACATCGTTTAATTTATAGCTAGACATTCAGAAATATGAGAGAAAACTCACTATAAGATGTTTCTTTGCCCATAAGGAAAATGATCAAAGTTTGGAAGAAACTCAGGACATTAATTTACTAGATTCTAAATCACAATTTAAAGCTCCTTCTACCTTTTACCCTACTCACTTTAGAGGATCCTTCCTGGATTGTTTTAATGTGCGAGGAAATAGAAAATAATCACTGGTAAAAAGAAAAAAGGTAGATTAAATTTGAGGCATTACAAGTTTTAAAAGATGATAAACCTTTGATTGTTAAGACGGCAGATAAGGGTGGAGGGGTGGTTCGTATGCACAGAGAGACATATTTAGCAGAAATATCAAAACAACTAACGACAGGGGATACGTTTAAAAAACTAAAAACTACTTTAAGGCTTAAAAGAGCCCTTTTAGCATTAACATATAAAGCTTTAGAGGATAAGGTGACCATAAAACAGGAATTTGATTTCCTAAATATATTTAATCCTAGTATATCCTCTATATGCGTGCTACCTAAAGTGCATAAGGACCCCCTAAACCCCCTGGGGCACCCTATAATATCAGGATGCAACAGTCTGACTAGCAACCTGTTGACACTGGTTGATTCCCATTTACAACTATTGGTGGTGAACACCAATGCATACATTAAGGATACAGGTGATATTCTTACTAAATTGTTGTCAATGAAGTGGGCAAAGGGTCAATGGTTGTGTACTGTCAATGTTAGTACTTTGTACACAATAATTGAAAAGGAGAAAGGTTTGGCTGCAGTCTCCCATTTTCTAAATTTAACCTCAATGTCAGAACTATTAAAGACATTTTTGCAGGACAGTATTTCATTTATACTGATTTATACTGACTAACAATTATTTTTTCATGAGGATTCTTTTTATTTACAATGTAATGGTACAGACATGGGCACTAGGTTTGCCCCCAGCTATGCCAACCTGTTTATAGGCCTACTGGGAACATCAGGTAGTGTGGAAAACCTAGTCCTGGAATCGTTTTATTGATGACATCTGTTTTATTTGGTCAGGAGATAAAGATAATCTAGATATTTTTTGTTCATCACTAAATAACAACTTGATGAATATCAATTTAACATTTAACTTGAGTCAGGAGAAAAGATTATTTTTAGAATTAAGTATATATATATATATATATATATATATATTGAACAAGATACAGTATGCTGAAAACAAAAACTTTTAGAAAGATTACTGACTCAAATAGCTATAGTTAAACGTTTAGCCAACACCATCTGAACTTGCTGGATGCCATCCCTTATGGACAATATCTGTGGATAAAATGCAACAGTACCGATAAGGATGTATGTAATAAACAACTTGATGAAGTTAGTAAAAGAAAAGAAATTGATATTTAGCGCTAATTGATATTAAACGCTGCAGCTCGTACCTAAGGGGGATTACCAAACCCCTTAAAAAGATAGTACAAGAAATACAAACAAGATGGTACAGCGCTGTGCTTAATATTAAGTTTATAATTTTATTAAAATAATTTCACAATATTAAATATATCAATGTGGCCAACATTGGGACAAACAAGACTTACAAACATATAATGGACTCTCCCCTCAAAAATAGGATCCTTTATACTCAGTCAATTGTTAGCAGCATGCAGTTTTGTTATAATAAATGAGGGTTAGTAATGTTTAAAAAGTTAGTAGTTTTAGCCTCTGATTAAATACCGGTACTGATATTTATGAAAGTGCACATTCATTAAGCCAATACTTAAGTGGTATCCGGATGGGTAATAGGGGTCCAGTTTGCAGTCTCCAACCAAGCCTCTCTGACCGCTGATTGTGCAGTTTGAAGCGGTCCTATCTGAGATGGTATGGTGGTTCTGTTTGGTGGTAGCTTCTCTCCCCAGTCCTCAATCCTCTACGCGTTTCTCCGCCTTAGACTGTCAGCGGCTTCCTCAGGAGGTATGTAGCATGTAGTCTCATTCACGCAGTTTATACCCGTCACTTCCGTTATTGTGTATTGGCGCATGCGTCCGTCATAGAGGGTCGCGCCTCGATTTCAGATCTGTTGCCGCGATGTCATATCCGCCTTTTTGTTGTTAGGCCTCTGATATCAAAACAGAGGCCTAACAACAAAAAGCCGGATATGACATTGCGGCAACAGATCTGAAATCGAGGCGCGACCCGCTATGACGGACGCATGCGCCAATACACAATAACGGAAGTGACGGCTATAAAGAGCGTGAATGAGACTACATGCTACATACCTCCTGAGGAAGCCACTGACAGTCTAAGGCGGAGAAACGCATAGAGGATTGAGGACTGTAGAGAGAAGCTACCACCAAACAGAACCACCATACCATCTCAGATAGGACTGCTTCAAACTGCACAATTAGCGGTCGGAGAGGCTTGGTTGGAGACTGCAAACTGGACCCCTATTGCCCATCCGGATACCACTTAAGTATTGGCTTAATGAATGTGCACTTTCATAAATATCAGTACCGGTATTTAATCAGAGGCTAAAACTACTAACTTTTTAAACAATACTAACCCTCATTTATTATAACAAAACTGCATGCTGCTAACAATTGACGAGTATAAAGGATCCTATTTTTGAGGGGAGAGTCCATTAGAAGTTAGTAAAAGGTTGGCCGTCAAGGATTATTCAAAGGAATTCTTGAAATAATCTAGAAAAAGAGTACACCAAATTGACTGTACTACCCTCTTAAAAAATAAATCTAATATTGCTTCTGATAATGATAAATTTAAATGGGCATTTTAAGTCAATATAGCTAGGTCTGTAAGGATGTGGAAAAAATATTTTGCCAAATTTTGGCATTTATTGCAGAATGTTCCAATCATAGGATCAAAGTTGCCCCCCAAACCACAATTTATTTATAGGAGGGCGCCATCCTTAAGAGATCATCTAGTACATAGTTCAACTGATACTGATAGTCACCCAAGTATTAGAAATAAGGGATGTCAACAATGTGTTGTTTAATCTGTAAAACGGTTAAATCAAAAGAAAGGAAATTTACAGAGTTTATTGTAAATGATAAAAAAATCATGATAAAAGAGTTCATAATCTGTCACTCTAAAAATATCATATATGTGTTACAGTGTAGTTGTGGCCTCTCGTATGTCAGTAAGACATTGAGGCAGCTGAAGGTCAGAGCAGCTGAAAATGTATATAATATTCGTAAACAACTACAAACCCATACAGTGTCTGAACATTTTAGGGTGTTTCATCAGGCAAAGGAATGTTTTATTATAAATTTTTGGGGTATTGAACAAATTCAACCCAAATGGTGCACTCTAGATCTGGATAAGAGATGGTCACAGAATGAGATGCGGTGGATTAATCGTTTGGGTACCCTGGTTCAGAGGGGCCTAAATGGTGACTTTGAACTAAAACCTTTTTTGACTTAATTCCTTTCTGATTTACATTTTTCACATTATTTTTGGTGTTATGTAGTATAAGGAATTCCTTTTAATTATTGATTATTAATATCTGTTTTTTTGCTCTCTTTTAGCCAATAGAAAACATCCTGATCTGTACTAAGATTGACTCCACCTATCTGTGAACAAGTTCCATTCATTTATTCAAAGTTTCTTCATTTCTATTATGGATCCTTTAATGTTAGATGTAAAGTATTTTTATCTAGTTTGTTTCTTGTCATTTTAATATTTGGCAATATCTAAAGTCATTTAATGGATGAGAGGACACCTTAGATGCGCTACAAACCATAACTTCTGCCTGCTGGAATGCAAGCGATGACGTGCTTCTAGTTAATGGAATGCACACCCATCTTGGATAATGAGTGAATCGGAAGTTGTGAGGTGGAGATCTTTAATGTGATCAGCTGTGTAAGTAATTGCTTGGGGGTATATACCCTACACTTTGGACATCATTTACACACTTCTGACGAAGGCATTAACCAAAACGCATTAAGTGTGTACTACCCGATTTTGGACTTGTGACACCCGGAGTGGACACTGTGCTGGCTGCGGTAATCAACTGGAGGTTCCTGTCCGGACCTGGGGATCATGGTTGTGGACCTGATTACACATCTGCCTGATGCTGCTTGCTTGGGAATACTTGTCCAATGCTTTTATATAAATCCACTTCATTCTTAGTGTACTGCAATTATTAAAGTATGTTTTATTTAACTGACCTGTGCCATGTCGGTTTCTATGGTCTCCCCTTATTCTCTACAGGGGAGCCATTATTTGTATGAGACCTCAGTGCTGTCATCTATGGAAATTTGTGGATCCTTAGAAATATTTGAGTATACTTTATTACATGTTGTCTATGCAATACACCTATTGCTAACTACTTTGGGTATAAGGCTATTTATCATAGTCATAAGAGAAGACAGAAATTGAATGAACAGAGAGGTAGGAAGACAGCCAGAAGAGGGCATTAATCATGCAGACCAAGGGAGTGAAGGATTTTTAGAAGGAGCACCTTGATAAAGCAGTCAGTAGCACTGCGAAATGCGTTGGTAATTGCTGCTATTTGGACCCAGTCTTGGAGTAAAATCTATATTCCTCCACACTCTAACTGCTTCCACCACCTGCTCAATCGTCTGCTCCTTGCTTTTATTTCAATGGAAGTCTCTTGCCTGTTTCATCTATGGACACCTGATCACTTGCAATAGTGGGGACTCCCGAGTTGGCTAATTTCCATCTTCTGCCTTCGGTTTGAGAACAGTACACAACTACCAGGATACCATAAAGTGGCTAATAAGAACTCCGCCTATCACAACATCAGTGGATCAGTGCAGGTTATATGATTTCTGTATGGTGATTAAGCAAACTGGGTCTAATCAGTCATAATATACATTTTTATTGTTATATATATATATATATATATATATATATATATATTTGTTTTTTAGGGGTGGGGCATGGTGCTGTGTGTAATAGGTGTCAGTGGGGGGTTTGGTGCTTTGTGTGTGTGGGGGGGGGGGCGAGAGTTGTCAGTGGGGCAGGGGTTGGGGAGGATTCAAGATGGCTGCCGGTGGACTGCGGTGCATGCGCTGCTACCTGCAGCTCCTATCATGTGCCTTTACAGAGCAGAGCACTTAAGCGACAGCTCACAGCTCTGCATCAAATCCCAATGACTCCTGTAGGCCATGCAGAGGTGTGTGTGTGGCTGCGCTGCATAAATTGGAAACAACATTGGTAGCTGTTCTTGTTAACAGTAATCATGGGTCCTAGCATCTTCTGGAGCTAATGCGGAGTAGGAAGCTCAGGAAGGTGTGAAGGCTGCATGAGAAGGATCCAGCCCAAGTATAAGTGAGGTGAATGATGACCTGTGTGTCTCCCCAAAGTGAGGTTTCTTTCAACTACTGGAGGGCCAGGTTGGAAGCCACTACACACCCCCTTGCAGCCTAAACCTATCTATATACACACCAGCAGCCTATTCATATACACACACACACACACATAGCCTAACCCTCTCCATACACACATGCCTGTACCCTATCCATACACACAGCCGTAGCCTAACCCTGTCCATACAAACATATATACACACAGCTGAAAACAGGGGGTATGGAGACCTGCGCTTTTGTGATGCTATCTGTGGGTGAACTGTACAGTGTGAGTAATTGTGCAGGGTAATATTATGCTGTAACCGGTAACCTGATGCACCCCTATATATATATAATGTAAGAGGCAAGTGGGAGTGATGAAATGTACAAATGGATGAGTTTAAAACAATCCGCTTTATTGGCTGATAATGCAAAAAGGAAGGGGGTGGTGGGGGTGGTGGTGAACCTCGGCTGAGGACAGGACAGGGGAGTAGATGGGCAGTGGGGGCAAAGGGCAAAGTCACCAGGGGCGGTATGCACAAAGTTCCACTGGCGAGGTAGTCGTGGCGCGGGAGGCTGGCGTCCCGTCCTCCACGCGGTGCACGCTTACCTTGCTTCTCAGGTCCCTCGGTGTCGGCTCTCTTGCCTGTGTCTGCTGTAGGTCCCCACAGCGTCTCACGGCTTGGGGGCAGCTTGCGAAACAGGATGGCATCACCGGACTCCGCCTGCCTGCTGACCAGATCCCGGGCCGGGCGCCGTGCGCTCAACTCCACTGGACAGAGGAGACTTGGTGAGGGTATAAGGTGTGTCTTCTCGCATACCCCCATTTATACACAGCTGCAGCCTAACCCTATACACACACACACACCCATAGCTTAACCCTATTTACACACACACCTGTAGCCGAACCATGTCCATATAGACACAGCCTCAGCCTAACCCTACATACACACACCCATAGCTTAACCCTATTTATATACACATCCTTAGCTTAACCCTATTCATACACACATACACACCTAGCCACAGCCTAAACCTATCAACACATACACCTGTAGTCTAACCCTGTCCATACACACACACACACACACACACACACACACATATAAACACACAGCCGCAGTCTAACCCTATATGCAGAACACAGAAAATAGGAAGATATGTCACTGTGCGGTGCACCAAAGAGAAATGGTGTTTAAAATGTAACCTTTATTATAATTGGTTTAAAATATAGCGAAATAAAAGACACAAAACATGAAAATACACATAGACATGGATTTCTAAAAAAGGGTGTTAGATTACCCTTGCGACGTGGGACCCCTCACTCCTAATATGAGTAATATAGTGTATGTCCCTAAGATCAGTCCAGTTTATAAATTTTACCAATAGTAATCTAATTAGCGGCGGTGTAATGAGCTACTGAGGTTGCGCACCAATTGTTTAATTCTCTCTCGCGTATAGGATAATTTACGCTTAGAAATTATGTGGTGGCAAGCAATTAGTAGTTAATGGAACAAATATATGGTTCAAAATTCCATAATGAGCAGGTATGTACTGGGGATAACCGCTGTCTGACCAATGGTGTTTGTGCACATCTATCATATATTATTCGGCGTATAATTTGCCGCTTGCTTGCAGTTGTGTCCCCCGGAGTCCGGTGCGCTCGTTTGAGACGCGCCGTCTCCCACTGCGGGACACGGGTTCAGTGATTTTACACTGTCAGTTCAGCGGGGTGCACAGAGCAACCAACGGGCTGCTAGCTACACCGGCGTCTCACCGCTCACCGCCGTGGGTCCCGGAGCACGGTGCGCCTGGTAGTGACGCGCCGTCTCGCTGGGTAGGACACGGGTGCAGCGGTCTTGCACTGTCAGTTCAGCGGGGTTCACAGAGCAACCAACGGGCTGCTAGCTACACAGGCGTCTCACCGCTCACCGCCGTGGGTCCCGGAGCCCGGTGCGCCTGGTAGTGACGCGCCGTCTCGCTGGGTAGGACACGGGTGCAACGGTAACGCGCTTGAACTGGCAAGGTGCACAACACAGCCAACGGGCTGCGAGCTACACGCGCCGCTCAATGTACGGTATTTAAACTAGACAGATCAAAAATGGGTACATTTCAATGAGGGTAGGGGAGTGGGAGCTACCCCCACTCCCCTACCCTCATTGAAATGTACCCATTTTTGATCTGTCTAGTTTAAATACCGTACATTGAGCGGCGCGTGTAGCTCGCAGCCCGTTGGCTGTGTTGTGCACCTTGCCAGTTCAAGCGCGTTACCGTTGCACCCGTGTCCTACCCAGCGAGACGGCGCGTCACTACCAGGCGCACCGGGCTCCGGGACCCACGGCGGTGAGCGGTGAGACGCCTGTGTAGCTAGCAGCCCGTTGGTTGCTCTGTGCACCCCGCTGAACTGACAGTGCAAGACAGCTGCACCCGTGTCCTACCCAGCGAGACGGCGCGTCACTACCAGGCGCACCGTGCTCCGGGACCCACGGCGGTGAGCGGTGAGACGCCGGTGTAGCTAGCAGCCCGTTGGTTGCTCTGTGCACCCCGCTGAACTGACAGTGTAAAATCACTGAACCCGTGTCCCGCAGTGGGAGACGGCGCGTCTCAAACGAGCGCACCGGACTCCGGGGGACACAACTGCAAGCAAGCGGCAAATTATACGCCGAATAATATATGATAGATGTGCACAAACACCATTGGTCAGACAGCGGTTATCCCCAGTACATACCTGCTCATTATGGAATTTTGAACCATATATTTGTTCCATTAACTACTAATTGCTTGCCACCACATAATTTCTAAGCGTAAATTATCCTATACGCGAGAGAGAATTAAACAATTGGTGCGCAACCTCAGTAGCTCATTACACCGCCGCTAATTAGATTACTATTGGTAAAATTTATAAACTGGACTGATCTTAGGGACATACACTATATTACTCATATTAGGAGTGAGGGGTCCCACGTCGCAAGGGTAATCTAACACCCTTTTTTAGAAATCCATGTCTATGTGTATTTTCATGTTTTGTGTCTTTTATTTCGCTATATTTTAAACCAATTATAATAAAGGTTACATTTTAAACACCATTTCTCTTTGGTGCACCGCACAGTGACATATCTTCCTATTTTCTGTGTTCAGTAAAACTGATGTCCCGTGGTAGCACACCCTCTTCTGTATATGTGAATTAAAACACATTATTACCTCTGAGGGGTCATCCTTTTTGAAATAAATCTATCTCCTGTGCGATTGCCTCCCTCTTTTCCCTGACCCTCCGTTCTTGTAACCCTATATGCACATACACATGCCCATAACTTAACCCTATTAATACACACACCCATAGCTTAATCCTATTCATAACTGTGGTGGGGTAATATCATGAGGGGGCTTGGTCAGCCGTTAGGGAGCAAGTGATATACAGTATGAGGAAGGAGTATCCCCTTGGCTGACCACGACCCCTCATGAGATCCAACCCCCATTAGGGCTGCTTTGAGAAATTTCTCAGGCTGGTTTAAAATCCCAATCCGCCCCTGGACATAGCTGCAGCCACCCTTGTGTCTTTTCCTACAGCTCTGTCTGCAATCTTATGCTAATTTGAATACAATGCCCCTCTCTGAGGTCATGGCGGATTGGAAATTTAATGCAGTCCTGTAAAAACTTCAAAAAATCATCCCTTTACTAGCTCATATTGCCAGCCTTTTTCCTCCTAATACACCCAAACCAACATGCCATCCTCTACCCCATAACACAGCCACATCCAGTGGCATAACAATAACCCACAGCCCCCGTGGTAGCGGGGAGGCACTGTGTAAGTGCGGGCGCCGGGGTGCTGCGGGGCTATTGTAATGCCGCCACCACCACCACAGACCCACACATTTACCTGTATTTGCTGCGGTGGTCCCGGCTCCACTCCTGGCTTCATTCTGATGCTGTGGAGACCTACCATCATAAAATGTCCGCCCCCATATAGCAGACAGTTCTCTGAAACTAACAGGAGATTTTTCTCTTGAGATTAGGAAAACCTCTCTCTCGAGAGCCCCGGCGCTAATGAAAAGAATATATAAAAGTGCTGTGTAGTTCAAAAATAGGATTGTACTCTTGGATAACTGCTGCTGGTGTGGAGAATTTGCTAGTCTCTAAGAAGGTTTACTGGAGGCAAGTATTGTTTGGGGGTACAAACCGCACTATAACCAAGATAGTAAATTTGGTGAAAAGAATAATAGTCTCACGCTGAGCTCAATGACACATTGTTATAATATAGCAAAATATTTTATATATACCCACACCTTGACAAAGGGGCACCACGGGCCCCGAAACGTTGGTTTTTGGTTTTTGAAAATACACGCTGAAAAGTTCCTGTAGAGTGCCGCTGTTGTGAGTCTTTTTTGCTATATATATATATATATATATATATATATATATATATATATATATAAAAAAACACAAAAAGTAAAAACAGTATAGTGTGGTACAAAACTGCAATTGGAATATAATACACAAACATATACAATATTAAAACAGACAATATGTATCTAAAAACTGTAAGAGGCTTGACTTGGTTCCTGATTTATTTCGTGCTGGCGTCCCAGCTAGATCATATATAATTTGTAGGTAAATGGAAATGCAATCCACATAGAATAAGCCGCTAGGTATAATGAGCAGTTAATAGCTTGAAATTAGCAGGTTGTTAATAAAGCCAAAAGTGAGCCTAGATTAGTAACTGGGCTGACATGCAGGTGATTCAATACCGGCAATTGGCAAATGTATGTTTCACTGTTGTGCTTGTGTGTTAGTACAAGCTGGAAATGCAAGGGTTAATTGCTCACCCTAATGCTGTGTACACACAGTCCGATTTCCTTTCCGATGTTGACGATATAGTCAATATCGGATCGGCATAGGATCAACATCGGATGCAGATCGCAAGGGTTTTAACCCTTGCGATCCCGATCCGGATGCGCGTTCACGTATCGGAAGCCAGAAAGTCTTGGCTGCCTTGTCTATATAGTGCAGATCTGCACTATATAGTCAAGATAGGATGCAAATCGGATGTGCCTTAAGATCCTATCCACAATCCTATCTGATCAGATCGTGGATAGGATCTTAAGGCACATCTAACGTGTGTACACACCATTAGACAGAAGTCCCGGTGGAATAAACCTTCATGTGCGGGCAGAGGTGGACTCGCTGTATGTCAAAAGCAAAAAAAGAAAAGGGTTGTCTCTGTTGTTGGCGCACTGAAGAAAGATTGGTTAAAATTTAACTTTTAATTAGTCTCAAGTAAAAGAAACCGTTGCTATGAAATATAAATAACATACAGGACATACATAGACAATGAACAATTATTAAAAGAATGCACGCGCTGTGTGTGTGTTGTGATGGGTATCCTCTAGTGAGTTAATTTGTCATGCGTTATGTATCCCTCTCGGATGCACCACTAATGTTGCTGGGTACTGTGGGTAGGATCGTGTGGGTGACCAGATGCTATGCTGTGTCTGGTTCCTCTATTGTATCACGAATGTATTACTCTGCCCACCTCCCGTCAGTGCTCTATATTCATCGGAATGCACCTTGACTCTCAATATTGAATGTATGAGATTGGTTAATGTGTGTCCATGTGTGTTGGGTCCGTAAGTGTTGGTTGCCCAATATGTTGCACACAGTGTGGGTTTACGTCTGTCCACACCTGCCTAGTGCCAGTATTCCAGAATTTTGCGCTATGCGCAGAAAACTTTGTGCGCCCGTAATTCTGGGCGGGCTGTGTTGATGATCTGGGTAGGAAATACCCGTAGGATTGGGCAGTTGGTGACACTTTGCCGGGCTCACGTTTTGGAGAAAGTACTTTGGGCAAGATTGGGTGGATTAATCTGACGGTGTGTACCCAGTCAGAGTCCTCTATTGTGTATCGTTAATCCTCAAAACGGATATGTGTTCCAGCTCAAGTTTAAACACACATGGGGTTGGACAAGGTTATATGGTTTAATCTAATGGTCTGTATCTAGTTTGATTCCTTTATTTAGGTCATATAATCCTGTTTCAACAAGGTAAGTATGTTTTATTGCAGGTATTTGTACATGGAGTTCTTGTACTGGGCACAATAAAATTTGTGCGTGCATCAATAGTATAAGGCAAATATCTGTGCGCACATGAGAAGGAATTCTGTACGCTCACATGAAGTTTTTTGGGAGGAAGTCGTTTATGATGGAAATTGTGTGGGCGATCTGGCGGTGTATACGTCGTCAGATCCCTCTATTAGGTCACAATTATTGTATGATCAAAAAGCGGCAGATGCCTATTCCTTTATATATTGGTTTGTATATAGTGCACAAATAGAATTTCTGTGCTTCTGTGCAATAAGTTTTATGCGTGTCTCACCCCTTTATTGTGGGGATCAGCGCAATTGCAGGTACAGTATACAAATTGAGTGATAGAAAATTCACATAAGGTTTTAGTGAGGGAGTAGCTGAAGGAGAAGATTGTGTGGGCCAATCTGGCGGTGTGTACGTCGCCAGACCCCTCTATTGTATCACAATTTAAAGCAACGGCAGATTAGTCTGTATATTATGCACAAATAAAATTTCTGTGCTTCTGCGTAATAAGTTTTATGCGTGTCTCTCCCTTTTGTTGTGGGGATCGGCGCAATTGTAGGTACAATATACAAATTAAGTGATATTCTGCGCAATAAGTTTTATGCGTATTTCTCCCTTCTATTGTGGGGATCAGCGCAATTGCAGGTACAATATACAAATTGAGTGATAAAATTCACATAAGGTTTTACTAAGGAAGTAGCTGAAGGAAAAGATTGTGTGGGCCAATCTGGCGGTGTGTACGTCGCCAGATCCCTCTATTGTATCACAAATCAAAACCACGGCAGATATCTACTCCTTTATTAGTTTATTTATTAGTTAATCACAGGTAGAGTTTTCTGTGTTTCTGCGCAGTCGATGTTATGCTTGTCTCTCCCTTTTTATTGTACTGATCAGCGCAATTGCAGGTACCATATACAAATTAAGTGAAAAACTCATGTAAAGTTTTGAGAGGAAGTCACCTAAAGTAAGAATTGTGTGGGCAATTTGGCGGTGTGTACGACGCCAGATCCCTCTATTGCATCACAATTCGAAAAGGCGGCAAGTGTCCATTCCTTTCTTGATTTATTTATTTATTAGGCACAGACAGAATTTCTGTGTTTCTGCACAGTGAAATTTATGCGTATCTCTCCCCTTTGTTGTGGGGATTAACGCAATTACAAATACCATAAACAAGTTGTACAATTAGTGGAGAGTCAGGATGTCAGAGACGTGCTGGGTGAAGGTGAGTGGGTAATCTGACAGTGTGTACGCTTGTCAGGTACCTCTATCGCTTTCAATTGATTGTACTTTCACCACATAGATGGATACAGTGTTTGATATTGTATCTAGTTGTATATATTACTACAACATTAGTTTGTGACAATAACTCTGTCTGGTATAGGGACAGGTATCTAGTGCTTCGTAATAGTAAGAGAAGTCTGCTCGGTATCAGACTAATGTATAGCACTGGGGTCTAATATAAATTCTAAGTATCTGGTTAGTATAGCTTGTTCATTGTCTGGTGCTTTCCCTGGGGAGCACCAGTCATGTAGTGACTGATTTCAGAGAATGAAAAAATATACGTAGATTTGCCCTACAAACAGTCTTAGCCGGTATACTGGGTGTTAGACTGTGGAGTGACAAATACGTTCACAAGCTATACGTTATTGCCAAACGTATAGCTTGTGAACGTATTTGTCACTCCACAGTCTAACACCCAGTATACCGGCTAAGACTGTTTGTAGGGCAAATCTACGTATATTTTTTCATTCTCTGAAATCAGTCACTACATGACTGGTGCTCCCCAGGGAAAGCACCAGACAATGAACAAGCTATACTAACCAGATACTTAGAATTTATATTAGACCCCAGTGCTATACATTAGTCTGATACCGAGCAGACTTCTCTTACTATTACGAAGCACTAGATACCTGTCCCTATACCAGACAGAGTTATTGTCACAAACTAATGTTGTAGTAATATATACAACTAGATACAATATCAAACACTGTATCCATCTATGTGGTGAAAGTACAATCAATTGAAAGCGATAGAGGTACCTGACAAGCGTACACACTGTCAGATTACCCACTCACCTTCACCCAGCACGTCTCTGACATCCTGACTCTCCACTAATTGTACAACTTGTTTATGGTATTTGTAATTGCGTTAATCCCCACAACAAAGGGGAGAGATACGCATAAATTTCACTGTGCAGAAACACAGAAATTCTGTCTGTGCCTAATAAATAAATAAATCAAGAAAGGAATGGACACTTGCCGCCTTTTCGAATTGTGATGCAATAGAGGGATCTGGCGTCGTACACACCGCCAAATTGCCCACACAATTCTTACTTTAGGTGACTTCCTCTCAAAACTTTACATGAGTTTTTCACTTAATTTGTATATGGTACCTGCAATTGCGCTGATCAGTACAATAAAAAGGGAGAGACAAGCATAACATCGACTGCGCAGAAACACAGAAAACTCTACCTGTGATTAACTAATAAATAAACTAATAAAGGAGTAGATATCTGCCGTGGTTTTGATTTGTGATACAATAGAGGGATCTGGCGACGTACACACCGCCAGATTGGCCCACACAATCTTTTCCTTCAGCTACTTCCTTAGTAAAACCTTATGTGAATTTTATCACTCAATTTGTATATTGTACCTGCAATTGCGCTGATCCCCACAATAGAAGGGAGAAATACGCATAAAACTTATTGCGCAGAATATCACTTAATTTGTATATTGTACCTACAATTGTGCCGATCCCCACAACAAAAGGGAGAGACACGCATAAAACTTATTACGCAGAAGCACAGAAATTTTATTTGTGCATAATATACAGACTAATCTGCCGTTGCTTTAAATTGTGATACAATAGAGGGGTCTGGCGACGTACACACCGCCAGATTGGCCCACACAATCTTCTCCTTCAGCTACTCCCTCACTAAAACCTTATGTGAATTTTCTATCACTCAATTTGTATACTGTACCTGCAATTGCGCTGATCCCCACAATAAAGGGGTGAGACACGCATAAAACTTATTGCACAGAAGCACAGAAATTCTATTTGTGCACTATATACAAACCAATATATAAAGGAATAGGCATCTGCCGCTTTTTGATCATACAATAATTGTGACCTAATAGAGGGATCTGACGACGTATACACCGCCAGATCGCCCACACAATTTCCATCATAAACGACTTCCTCCCAAAAAACTTCATGTGAGCGTACAGAATTCCTTCTCATGTGCGCACAGATATTTGCCTTATACTATTGATGCACGCACAAATTTTATTGTGCCCAGTACAAGAACTCCATGTACAAATACCTGCAATAAAACATACTTACCTTGTTGAAACAGGATTATATGACCTAAATAAAGGAATCAAACTAGATACAGACCATTAGATTAAACCATATAACCTTGTCCAACCCCATGTGTGTTTAAACTTGAGCTGGAACACATATCCGTTTTGAGGATTAACGATACACAATAGAGGACTCTGACTGGGTACACACCGTCAGATTAATCCACCCAATCTTGCCCAAAGTACTTTCTCCAAAACGTGAGCCCGGCAAAGTGTCACCAACTGCCCAATCCTACAGGTATTTCCTACCCAGATCATCAACACAGCCCGCCCAGAATTACGGGCGCACAAAGTTTTCTGCGCATAGCGCAAAATTCTGGAATACTGGCACTAGGCAGGTGTGGACAGACGTAAACCCACACTGTGTGCAACATATTGGGCAACCAACACTTACGGACCCAACACACATGGACACACATTAACCAATCTCAGACATTCAATATTGAGAGTCAAGGTGCATTCCGATGAATATAGAGCACTGACGGGAGGTGGGCAGAGTAATACATTCGTGATACAATAGAGGAACCAGACGCAGCATAGCATCTGGTCACCCACACGATCCTACCCACAGTACCCAGCAACATTAGTGGTGCATCCAAGAGGGATACATAACGCATGACAAATTAACTCACTAGAGGATACCCATCACAACACACACACAGCGCGTGCATTCTTTTAATAATTGTTCATTGTCTATGTATGTCCTGTATGTTATTTATATTTCATAGCAACGGTTTCTTTTACTTGAGACTAATTAAAAGTTAAATTTTAACCAATCTTTCTTCAGTGCGCCAACAACAGAGACAACCCTTTTCTTTTTTTGCTCTTGTACTATAACCATTGTCTCTGGCAGCACCCCCACACATGCATCAACTGCAATAGCAGCACGGCAATCAATAATTGGGGATACCCAATGTGAATACCAACACACCATTCTTGTGCAGAACTTCTCCCCCTACCCCTTCTCCCTACTTTAGCACTCGCTGTATGTCACAAAGGGCATGGTACCGGTGACTGCGCTGACCAGTTGGATGTCCAGATGCCGGGATACTGCACACTGTGAAAGGATTCATGTGGAGTGCCGGGAATTGGCTTGGGTAGCAGCGGTAGCGGTGAGAGCCATGATCCGGGCGGAAGTGACGGCTACAATGTGGAAAACAGTGAGGGCAGAAGTCAGGAACAAGTTAGCCGGAATCTGGCGGAATTTGAGCAACACGTTTCATCTCCTAGACAACCAGAGACTTTTTCAAGCTTGAAAAAGTCTCCGGTTGTCTAGGAGACAAAACAGTCCAGACTGATAGCCCCCTGTAGGTGTCAAAAAGACTACTAGGCATAAACAAATACTGTAGTCGCCAGGGTCCCAATTCTCTCCAGGGTCCCAATGCATGCTAAACATCCATTCGCAATGCAGCATGGAAATTTGTATGGCGGCGGGGGTCGGGCATTTGCTCGTCTGGCAGGCAGCATTAGATGGCTCGCTAAGCACTTTTGCTTAAAGTTGCTGTTACTTTTTTTTTGTTTACAAGTCAACAACACTGTAATTATTAGTGCTGGGAGGCAGTTTAAATACTCTAATTTCAAACATGCACCATTTTGTCTGAACTAGTGTCATAATAACACAGGTAAAGAAATAATTTAATTTAAATTACTCCCACTATGTTTAAAGAGTAATGGAGTATGCATTTATTGTAATTTTTCTTCCAAATACAAAAACATTAACTGAAGCTGAGAAACAGGAAATAGTTCTACGCTACAAAAATACATTTGCAGTAATGTGTGATGCATCAACTATTCTAGTGAATTGAGTAAATACATAATTGGTTTACAAAGTTACTGCACCTGCTTAAGCTTAATTTCAGTGTAAATGAAGAAGAAATAATGAAAATCAAGCAGGAAAAATGAGTACATCTGCGCAAATATAATATGAATCATTAGATGTCTAAACTTTGTGACATACATTTAGATGTTTCCTTTTGCCTTGTTATTTACCAAAATGCCATTCCATACTAATTGACAGACAACGCTTTGAACATACACTGAAAATGAATGAGCTCATACGCAAAGGGGGTCATTCAGGTGTGAGGGGTGAAATCACTGTAATATAAGCATCGATTACAAGTAGATGCCTCCTTACTGCAGTAGTGATCCAACCTGCATCCTAGGACACAGCATCTGATCTCTGCCACCCAGGGCTGGCAACAGAAATCTTGGGGCCCTGTACACTGATATTTCTGGGGCCCCCTGCCCTTCACCCCCCGCCGCCCCCACATAATCCAAACCGACACAACTCTCTTCTGAATGTAGCACCTACTGGTCACAACAATAAAATTAAATTAAAAAAGAGTAGCATAATGAAAACACAACTTTACTAGAACATCAATTTACATAGATACAAAATAATATAAATATATTTAACAAACAATGTGATAAATAAACATACAGATAGTGGTAGATGCTCAAATTAGTTCAGTAATACCATCAGGTGCATGCAAGGGAGGGGTAAATACTGAGTAAGAAAGGCAAGACATTGGTTCCCCCAGCACACTGAATGGTATTAGTAACCAATATTGAACATTACATGATAATAGAATTCAGAGATATTGGTTAAATATACCTGTGCATGTGTATGATATGCCCCCAAGCAACGTCAAGGCTTCTTTATATATTGGGGGTCCCTAGCGCTATATCTAGCTGCAGGGTGCGGCACCCCAAAACTATCATAAGCTAGGAAGCCCAGGGCGGCAGGCCAGTGAGATACTATGGTGTTAATAAGAATTAGTGATAGGAAGCTGAAGCTTCCTATCACTAATTCGGCGTGTGGATGTGACTATCTTACGTGCCTTACAGAACCAATGGATCACAGAGGGCCTGGCCAAATATCTTACTGTGGATTATCCAATTTGCCCCACGATATATACCTTGCCAAAGGTGCACAAGACCCTTGTTAATCCCCCGGGGCGCCCCATCATCTCGGGGAAGGGTTCCTTGTTGCAGCCTCTGGCGGTATTTATCGATGGTTTCCTACAGAAACTCATGCCCCTGATTCCCAGTTACATCAGGGATACAGGGGATTTTTTGGAAAAACTTAATCTGATACCCGACATAGGCCCTGATACACTATTGGCCACACTTGACGTGTGTGCCCTTTATACCGTCATTCCTCATGACGAGAGCTGTATGGCCATACGTGATTTGCTCTGCGTTGGAGCCCACCGCGATCCCCCCGTTGAGTTTGTGGTTGAATTATTAGAACTTATATTGACCCACAACCACTTTATGTTCAACAACCAATACTATATCCAGCGGGTGGGGACCGCGATGGGCTCCAACGTAGCGCCATCATATGCTAACACTTTCATGCATGCCTATGAACAGAAATATATCCTTCCCCATTATGGTCAATTTATTGTTTATTTCAAGCGTTTTATCGATGATATTTTTATTTTGTGGAATGGCACCTCCAGTGAGTTTGATGAGATGCTCAGTGAGCTTAACAGTCTACCCACCACCATTAGATTTACAGGACAAGTCAATCCCCAGTCCATAAATTTTCTGGACGTTACCATTTTTAAAAGTGATAACAAACTTGGCAGTACCTTGTACCGCAAACATACGGATCGCAACTCCTTGCTCTTTGCAACAAGCAACCACCCCCCTGGATTGAAGGACAGTCTCCCCATATCTCAATTCATGCGGGTTCTCCGTAACAATACCTGCCCTACACGAATGGAAGCACAACTGCTTGAAATGCAGGACAGATTCCTTGCTAGGGGGTACCATAAGAAGCTATTGGACGAATGTCTGAAGAAAGCTCGCGCCAAGTTTAGCAATCCGACCACGAAAAGTGGGCCCACTAACATTTACGTCACCCAATTTGATGAGAAGTCTACAACTATCTCTAGAGCCATCCGTCAACATTGGCCAGTTGTAGCAACCGATCCGATTTTACACAAGGCAATACCTGATCGGCCAACCGTGGCATACCGCAGGGGTAGAAATTTGAATCAACTACTTAAACACAAGGGTCAGACCTCTACTGGCGACACTACCTGGCTACATACCCGCAGACCGGGCTGTTTTAAATGTGCTGGATGCACAACGTGCAATTCCATGATTCCAGGAGCCAGCTTCCCACACCCACACAGCGGGATTTCCATTAAGATCCACTACAAATTGCACTGTTTGATGGATCACATCATTTATCTGCTCCATTGCCCATGCGGCTTGACCTATGTGGGCCTTACCACCTGTTCCTTCCGCGAGCGAATGGCGAACCATAGGAGCGCCATCAACAAGGCACACGCCAAGGGCAGCTCCGACAAGCCCGTCGCACAACATTGTCTGCTACATAAACATCAAGTGGCGTTGATTAAATGCAGAAGTATCGACTGGGTACCACCACCCCCCAGGGGCGGCGATAGAGCCCTAATCCTTAAAAAATGTGAATCTAAATGGATCCACCGACTAAATACTGTGGCCCCGTTTGGTCTAAACGAACACAATCCACTAAATATTTTCCTCAGGTAAAGCCTTTTATCGGACACCATCTCCCGAGCGTGAATTTTCAAGCTCCAGTGACCTGAAATGATAATGTTACTAACCTACCATTACTTCTTTAAATTTTTTGGCTCCTCCCCTAATTCGACAGCTTCTCACATCATAGGGTTGATATTGTGAGCAGTGGTTTATGTCTTTAACTTGTAGATACATTTTTTATATTTTTCATATTTTTTCACATTTTTCATATTTTTCATATTTTTAGCATGTCCTATATGGTGGTGCTCTGGACTGTGTAACTCGCTTATAACCTCTTTTTGTCCTATTTTTCTCATTTTTGTCTCTGTATATTTTTCAGCGTACTATACCTTGTTCATGCATTTATGCTTAGTACATTTTTTCTATTATATATACATATTGATGTATTGATTGTCCATGTCCTTGTCTGTGTATTTGTGTGCCCCCCTGTGGCTGTCAGATCTGGCGCTGGGCTTAACAGCCTCATTATACATTATTCACTTGTAGGAACCTTATGTCAGGTTATCTTTTCACCAGGACCTGATTTAATACATTAGAGTCCTTGGTGCGTCATGTAATGATGCCCCCGCCCATTGCTGTCTATCCAGTGCTAGGCTCATTAGCCACTTCATTCATTTCAGCAATAGGAACCTTTATTCCAGGTCCTTTGTTCCCCGCTGACTGCATTGTTTACATTGGAGTCCTAGGTCCGTCTCCTAATGACGCCCCCACCACTTCCTGTCTCTGCTAGTGCTACACACAGACACATTTGTCTGTTAGATGCAGCATGCTCAGCTGCTCAGCGCTTAGCTATATGCTGCCAATATGCACATAGTGACATTTTTTTGATTGTTACTCATTCATTTACACTCGGTTTTTGTGGCACCACAAAACCGGAAGTGATGTCATATGCACTCCAGCGTGGAACGCGTAAGTAAGTTACAGCACACATTGATTGATTTGATTGGCGCCCTTTTGACATGCCTAGGGGGGTATATATATCACATGACCAACAGTGGCTCCTTGCTGTAGGAACCTGCTGTGTGGTCCACGCTGTGCATCACCCCAAATGGATGCCCTTGTTGCCTAACTCCTGAGGAAGGTCCTTTATGGACTGAAACGCTAACGTTGAGTACCCTTCTTTTTACATTTGATGTCTATGTGAATACAAATACACAGCTTTTTATTTTGCATCAAACAGTCTGGAGAGTGTGTCTTTTTGGTCTTTATATATATATATATATATATATATATATATATATATATATATATATATATATATATATATATTATAGCCGAAGATATACCTATTACAGAGTCACACATTTAAACAAACAGAGTCTAGATTCGGTTATATTGAGACGAGGTTGGAACATGAGTGTGCCCTATCTATCATCTATTTGAGCCAGTACACAATGTATTTTAACTTTTTTAATTAATTATATTATTCATATATATTGCATCAATCTTAGATGCATCTTAAATATTGCACATTGTATATGTAACACATTATATGTCTGTGACTTATTTAATTTTATGATAACACGTTACTTGTTTATTTGGTTGCTAGGCAACTTGCTGTGGACATGTGATGACGCTGTTACTGTGCGCCCTACCTCACGGCAGCGTCCGGAAGCAGCGTATGCAACATGCTGTATCACTGTTTCTATTTATATTGGTAAGTCACACTTTGTTTTTATCCTGCCATTCTTGATAAAAGTGCACGGGCACTGAAACGTTGAAGCAAACCTTTGGCATGTGTTGTTTGTTTTATGGAGCCTGAGCGTGTGCCGCCGTCACCCACCAACCTACATAACAGCCTGCCTTTGCAGCAGGTGATTTCCGGAGGGCACCAAGCACTACCCCTTTGAAAGCCTAGGAGTGCCAGCCAGCCACAACAATATAGATATATATAGATAGATAGATAGAGAGAGAGAGAGAAAATAAAAAATGAAATGTAATTAAAATGAGAGATAGTGTTAGTGAGGGAAAAGTGTTAATAGAATGTAAGGGCGTGCCTAAAATCACCCAGCCCAACCAGTCCAGGGGCACCGCACGCCACACCACCATTCATAGGTGCCGATTTATGATTTTGCTGGTGGGTGCTCAAGCCAAAAATATAGGGGAGTGGCTTCATGGGGAAGAGGCGTGACCACAAAATAATACCAATTTATATTACACAGTAAAGCTGTCTCCAATATTCAAATTATGGTAGCAGTGCCATAATGCCCCACAGTGCCAAATACATAAATACCCCCACAGTGCCAAATTCATACAGTAAATGCCCCCACATTGCCAAATACATACAGCACAGTGCAGGTACATAAATGCCCCCACTGTACCTGTGCTGGCAATGAGGGAGGGGGAGTGCGGTGGGACATGGGCGGAAGGGCCGCTGCTGAGCTACTCAGTCAGTGTGCACTATGTGCACAGCACGCACAGAGCATGCACAGGCTGGCCTGCCTCACATCTACCTATTACTCTGCGGATGGAATACACTCTTTCCGCCATCCCAGCATACTGTCTCCTAGGTGGCGGGTCCAGCGATGTGGGTGCTGCAGCCGCAAATTAGCAAGTTAATACAGCGGCCCAGCAGCGGGACTTGGGTCCGTGGGTGCTCATCAATTTTCATGGGTGCTCGGGCCCTTGAGCACCCATAGAATCGGCACCTATGCCACCATTACCCTAAGGTATATGTAACCAATATCTCTGAATTCTATTATCATGTAGTGTTCAAGATTGGTTACTAATACCATTCAATGTGATAAATAACTTTACAACATCAACATTTTTATTTTTCTAAAGGCCACAATAAATGGGTCCCAATGCATTTAAAGTTATAAAAGTCTTCTTACTTTCAAGGAAGCAAAATCTTTTATAATTTCATCGAAATCAATATTCCATGCTATTTCATGTTCAATTGACAACAATGCTAACCCATTTAAGCGACTTTTAAGCATGGTTGCTCGCAGGTGGTTTTTTATGATGGCAAGTTTGCCGAATGCTCACTCCCTTTCTTCAACCATAATTGGAAGTGTGCAGAAGATTTGTAATCTAACACATACTTCTATGAAAATGTCTTCCAACTGCAGCTTGTAAATTGCATTCAGCAGTGTAAGACAGGGGTGTCCAAACTTTTTACGACGAGGGCCAGATTTGGTGAAGTGTAAATATGTGGGGGCCGACCATTCAGCCTGACATTCTTTGAATCATTAATCACACCAGAATGGTCCCCCACTCTGCCCCCATTCACTCTATGTCCTCCAGCCTGTCCCTTCACTGTATTTCCCTCAGCCTGCCCCCATTCACTGTATGACCCCCAGCCTGCCCCTTCTTCACTGTATGTCCCCCATTCACTGTATGTTCCCCACTCTGCACCCATTCATTCTGTCCCCCAGCCGGCCCCCCTTCTCTTAATGTCCATCAGTGCCCCCATTCATTGTATGTCCCCAAGCCTGACCCTCCTTCACTGTATGACTCCCATTCACTGTATGACCCCCATTCACTATGTACCCCACTCTGCCTCCATTCACTGTATGTCCCCCAGCCTTACCCTCCTTCACTGTATGTCCCCCACTCTGCCCCCATTGACTGTATGTCCCCTGCCTGCCCCCTCCCTTCTCTGTATGTTACCCAGCCCCTTGTGTGAGCCAGAGGATGGAGAGGCAAAGCAGGAACTACAAGGACAGGAGATGGTTGGGCTCCCGCTGCTGCCCTCCTCCACTCTGCATGTTACGGGAGCAAGCTTCCCCCTTGCAGCCCCCCTCCCGAAACACTGCTGTCACTGTGATTGTGGAGTAGGGTGATATACGATTGCAGCAGCGTTAGGACGCCAAACACATCTGACTGTGGTGGCCGGCACCTCCTCACTGCAGCAGACAGCAAGGTAAAGGCGCGCTCACCGGGGCCCCACCTTCAGTGTCCTGTGCTGTGCTTCCCACATCTGATGCTCTTCCAGCTGGAGGCTGCGGGCCACTTGAAATGACAGCACGGGCCGCATTTGGCCCCCGGGCCTGACTTTGGACATGCCTGGTGTAAGAGGTCCAGACACATGTTCTCCGAACGTCACTTTGCAGATACTTTTAAGGTGTATTACTTCGTTCTCCAAACTGGAAGTCAGGTCACCTGGATACTTGTCCAGCAGTGATTTGCATTGTTGATGGATTTCACCTTCACTAAGAACATGGAAATTTAGAAGTGGTAAAAACAATTTTGAGATGAGCTCCAAGTGCTGAAAACGATCTGTGAGTTCTGATATAATGGAATCCATTATTAATAAGAAGACCTCTGTCTTAAATGCAACCTCAGAAGGGGCATCACCAACTGTTTCTCTGGGCTGTTTAAGCTTTGCATGGATATTCAAGTTATTAGCCACAATTGTGGCTTCAGACAGAATAACTTCCCATTGCTCTCTTAGGGATTTTATTTCTAAAAATAGGTCATTTATGTTTGCAGCTGCAATTTCCAGTGTGAGTGCCCTTGACTGAAGGATTATGTTTCTATCATCAAAACTTTCAAGAATCTTAACCCACGTCTGCCATTAGAACAGCTGTAAAAAAGTTCAGAGTAAGCAGTATGGGTAAGTTCTTTCCTTTTGGTTGTAATCAATTCATCTAACGCTTCGATAACACCGTGAAGATGTCGAGCAACTGGATGATATGCTTCTTTTTTAGCACTCCAATGGGTGTCACTTTGACTATGTAGAGAATATCCTGTTTTTTCAGTGATCAACCTTCACCTGTCAGGGCTGCAACTAAACAGAGCATAGAGGTGATTAACACATCCCAAAAAAGTAGTTGATTCATGGCAGCATGATGCAGCATGAACACCAACAAGATTTTGGGAATGCTCAGCACATGGTGAATAGATCGCTGTTGGATGTTTTGCCTGATTACGTGCCTGAACACCTTTAACTCTTCCAGACATGTTACTACCATTATCATAGCCTTGTCCTCTGCAATAAGCTATGTTTATGCCATGGTGCTGAAGTCGTCTTAATATCTCCTCTGCAATTTCCATCCCAGTTTTCTGGGAGAAATAAAAAAAACTAAATAAATCTTTCTTGCATGGACCATTGCCTTTCTTTATCCTTATAAATGTAGTGCAAAATCAGGACATTTTGCTCAATGTGAGCTGTGTCAGGTGTAGCATCACATATCAGCGGGGAAAAAAGATTAGGCTCTTTCATTTAAAATAACATTCAAGACATGTTTCCCACACAATTCAATTAACTCATTTTGAGTTTTATGTGACATATAGTTAACTTGAAGTCGTTTACCACTGTCTTGGCTCTTTTTTACTTTAGCTAAGTGCTCTTCTAGCAAATGATCATAATGAGAAACTAATTCAAGGTTTCCTAGAAAGTTACAATTATGCACATCTCCTATTTTATCTGTACTGCCTCGGAATGCTTGACCACGTGATCCGAAATGAATAGTGACATTGAGAAAACGTTTCAATAAGCAAATCAACTACTCTTTTTCAGATATCAACTGTTGTTGTAGTTGACTGTCAATTGCTCTACTGTCACCCATAACAGCATGTTCAAGTGTTCTCCACTGCAAATAAAACTGCTTGTGTTGAAGATTGCTCTCATGCTCTGGAAGTCTTCTGTAAAGTTTCTGCCATTTCTGTTTCTTGGGATTAAAACCTTCTTCTGTGGCAATAGAGCTTACAGGATGTTTGCCCTGAGAAGCAGATGCACACAGACAGCATGGGGCACAGTATAAGGTCTTTTTTAATGGACTTGAAAACAGCCAAACTCTGGGGGACTTTTCTCTTATGTTGGGTGTACATGTGTGGAGCAGAAAAGTGGGAAAAAAATTGCCATCGACATCTGTAGGAAGATGCCCAACCATTTCTTGTATAGAAGTGTAGACCAATTTTCACAATGACTTGCCGATCATGGTCTGTAAGCACTTCAGGCCACTCACCTGGATCTTTTGGGTTGAATGGAATCTTCTGGCCCACATCCAGCTGCCTATTACTTGGTCCAGACATTTCTTCATCAGAAATGATAGGTACATCCCCAGAAGGTATTTCCAGGATGGCTGTGGTTGAAGTTGATGCTTCACAAGTTGCAGTTAGTTCATCCTGGGAATCTAATGCAGTCTCAGGTGACTTCTCTAAACTTACAACCTCTTCATTAGACTTCTGTGTCTCCTCATGGTCAGAAATCTGTCTCTCATCTTCATCAGTCTTTTGTCTCTCTTCATCATCAGTCTTCTGCCTCTTCTCAAAATACTTAAAAAGGACATTTTTCTTCTTAAGATCTTCATCTCTCTTTTCATTGTCTTTCTTTTCCTTCCTTTTTTGGGATCCAGATTCATCATTAAGATGCCTACAAAACTAATATAAATGAATACAACCATATAGACCAGTGTTTCCCAAACTCTGAACTATTAAGCACCTTAATAGTCAAAGCTTCAGCACAGATGGTTCAGTAAAAATAACTAAGGTACTAATTAAGTCAACTGTGTTCAAGTATGGTTAGCCTTAAAAAATGGACTGTTAGTGTGCCTTGACTCGAAGTTAGGAAACAATGACCTACACCCTTTCTTCACTTAATCCTCCCTTAAACAGTGTTAAAACTAACCTTAAAGGTGTACTGTCTCTGTATTTATGTTGTGTTTTGGGGGCTTTTCTCATGTACTTTACATCAGGTTTAGCCAACCAGAAAGACACTAAGTAAAACAAACAAAATCTATAAATACCAAAAGGACCATTGTATTTGTTTGTACTACATAATTACCTAAATGACCTTAAATACTCAAAGTTCTTAAACTGGTACAGCACTTACTTCATTAACAAAGAGATTAAACTGAGCTGTTTGATTGTTCAGAACACAAGCCAATGTTTGGGGCACTGTTGAAGTGATACAAAAAAGGATAAATAACATTTACCTCATGCTCCGCAGATGACCCTTACACATCATCAAATTTCAACACATAGCCTTTAGAACATGCTAAGCCAATGTATTTTACTGTTTAGAATATTTTGTTACAAATCCAGACACACATACCCAATAACTACTATAGCTTCACTCGTGTACTGGAGTATCAGGGCATAAATAGCATAAGCAAAACGTTACAATTTATTATTTATTTATAAATTAATAGTTTCTTATATAGCAAAGCAAATTCCATAGCACTTTAAAATTGGAAACAGTGATAAAACAAACTGGGTATTTACAGACACTTATAAAGGTAGGAGAGTCCAGCTCGCAAGCTCACACTCTATAGGGAAATAGGCATTGACACACAAGTATAGGTGTTAAATATTACCCAATGGCCAGGAAATCACGGAATACTCCTGTAGTGCTGTGGTTCCCAAACTGTGTGCCGTGACATCCTGGGGTGCTGCCCTCAGGAGGGTGCCTTGGATTGGTGGATGGTGGATCAGGACCAATTCTAATTATTTATGATCATTGTAATGGTCAAAACCCATACTTTACAATTATGATTTATTTGGACAAACAGATGCATATCCTACCCCTCACTACATAATGGAACATAAGAAATACATATAAAAACAAATGAATATATCTAAAAAAAAATAATATAAGAAACTTTTGGTCTAGAGGTGCCATGATAAAAAAAGTCTAATTCTGTAGCATGCCATGATTCAAAAAGTTTGGGAACCACTGCACTGTGTCACATATTCATGAATCTTTATGTTCCATAGAGCACCCTACATGCAAATATACAGCAGCCCAGAATTCCTACATGCTCCTTGATATGGAGAGCACGGTTTTGACTATTTTCCCTTCACAGGAAGTACCAAGATGTGACACAAGGTGAGCGCAGAAGTGTTTACATGCTCTTACAGCGTTATTTTATTTTAGATCAGCTGGAGTGGATGCTTGCCATGCTTTGGTCACGGTGGCTTGCTTCCCTCGTCACACATTTATTTCCCCCTGTAGACCAATGTGGACCCAGTGTATCATGGGAAAGGTCCTCTCCGCAAAGGGGCTTAAGCTGCTATTTTAATGTCCCAGAACCCCTTATGCCACAATACCAGTTCAGAGCTTTGTGATTATGGCCAGGGAGTCCTTTATATATTTTTTATTGTTTCTTATATAGCGCATACATATTCCACAGCGCTTTACAGAGTATAGTTGAACATTGACATCAGTCCCTGCCTCAGTGGAGCTTACAATCTATATTCCCAATCACATGTACACGCACACACAGACATTATAGGATTCATTTTGTTGGAAGCAAATTGACCTACCAGTATATTTTTGGATTGTGGTAAGAAACCAGAGTAACCATAGTAAACCCACTTAAACACAAGGGGAATATACAAACTCTGCACAGTTAGTAATGCTAACCATCATGACAACATGCATGCCCGATCAGTCTGCCAGAGCCCTTTGCATTTCAATGGCTCTTAAGCCTAGCCAAAATGGCAGAGCCACCTAATTCCCTTTCATAAACACCAGAGAGTCAGCAACCCTCATGTTCAGCACTGCAGTAAAACAACCCCTTTTCCTGTATGACAATAAACAATAATTAAAATAATATTAGGAGCACTAGGGGTATTATGTGCATCAGTAAGAGTGCAATAGAAAAATTGGTTAAATACAATGTTGACACACCTTTGGAGTGGTGGAGTCCCCCGCTGGAAATCTAAATGTCCCTACCTTCTTGGAGCCTGGCTCGGCGGCTGTTTGTACTTTAGCCACAGTTTCTGGTATGTAGTCCCGCTACTACGAGCAGCAGGAGAAGGAGACCAGATGACAACCGAACACACCTCCCCGCCGCACAGGGGAATACAGACCGGAAGCCATGAGTGAAGTACAAACAGCCGCCGAGCTGTGCCGCAGCCAGGGACCCAGAAGGTAGGGACAGTTAGGTTTTCCAACATAATACCCCTAACACTCCTTTAATTATTTTAATCTAGTTTCCCGAAAGCAGCACATTTCCAAAAATATTAATATTTATTTGAGATGGTCAAAGTGAGACAATTTGTTATGTACTAATGTGCTAGTCACAGCAACAAGATTTGTTTATCAGTCCATATTAATTAGGCCGCCAGGCAATCAGGACTTGCCATGTCGGAGATGTGACTATGGCTGAAAAATGGATAAGTTATCCAGTGGGTGGCATATCGGGAGGGAGGCTTCGGTGGGGGAGCATGGCCTAGCTCTGCAAGTCCCCCATTTGTTGCCACTTCGGGGGTGCCAGCGCTTCCTGAGTAGCTGCAGTTTGTGGGTGGGACACTACAACATGTGGGAGGGCCAGCGGGACATTGTCCAATTAGCACAAATTATATTTGCCCCACCTGCAGTGCACATGGTTTTCCTTATTTTGAGAGATAATTTCTCCTGGTTTGAATTAGGCCCTTTATTTTTATAAGCATGTACAGCAGCAGCAGACTTTTATGGGATGGTAAATGTATATACCTATAACACTGCTATTAAACAGATTAAATAAAAGTAAAAATAAACAAAACTGCTTGTTTACATCATTTAAGAAAAAATTGATCAAAATATTTTATAGGAGCAGAACCTACTTCACATGTGCAGGTCGCAGTTGTGCGAGTCCACCAAACCCCGCCCGTGAAATGAACGCCCGCCCACTGCCCCCTTGAAGTGCGGCTTCACCCGCACAGGCTGTGAATTGATGTTTTGCATAAACATCCATTCGCATGCCTCGGGTAGCCACCCACATCTTTCGATGGTCGCCGACCATCGAATAATGTGGTGCGTGCATGCATATATAAGTGACATTTAAGTTACTTACATATGCAGGCACACTAGCGCAGATATTGGCGGGCAGCTGACATCCGGTGATGTCAGCTACCCGCCCCCTGCACCCGCGTTACTGCCTCATTACCATGAGAACACCCAGCGTGAAAACACCCAAGGAACGCTGGGTGTTCACATATGGTAATGGGGCAGCCCGGCGCCCCCGCCCATCTCTGCCCCTCACATGCCGCCATAGGTGCGTGCACCCGGCGAACCGAAAGTTTGCTGTGGGTGCACGCACCCTACATCTGCACATGCGCCGAAACATGCACCATCGGTCCTCGGATATGAATAACCCCCAAAATCTGATTAATTGCTCTGCTAATTCAAAGACACTAATATCAAAGTTCTTGATCCCAAGCACAGCAATATTTCAAGTGCGTTGTATCCAAATGAATGAAAGTGTAGATTTGCAGCCATTTATAACTTTAACCAGGGGATCTTTATTGCTATTGCTCCAATTAAAAAAAATAAGACTTAACAACACCACTAGCAGCACTGCACACTGCCATGCGGCCATGATGCCTGACTCTCTCTAACATGAGCTCCAGGCTCCTTGCCTCCTTCCCTCCAGTCCTTAGTCCACTAGTCTCCTTACCTGGCTATTCCATTGAGGATCCAGGGGGGTCTTTTATTCAAAATCTCCATCTGGCATCTGCAGGAGCTGAGGACCCGACCAAAGCAGCGGGGCAGAACTTGAATTTTAAAGGCAGCCACCACACTGACCACAGACAGACAGTGCGGAACGCAGATCAACTGTGCCGTGCATGCGCAGAGAAGCAGTGCGAAGTGCAGCATAGCAGACAGTTGACTCAGGCTCAGTCTCCAAGTGCTGAGCGGCTGGCTGCGATGGGACCTGGCTGGCTGGATGGCGGAATGACAACTGTCTGACAAGCAGCCCTGCTGCGGGAGAGACCCGGCAGCGCACAGTGCCGCACACACAACACAAGTGAGCACAAGGGATAGCACAGACACTACACTGCCGCGGCCGGGCCGCAGCAATGGGGGTGACACAGACGGGCCCTGGCCAGGCCCTGGGGCCCTTCAGATCGCCATGGCCTGTCACACATGTCCCCCTTGACCCCCCCCTGTGGCCAGCCCTGCTGCCACCATCAGGTGGCTAAATGCATCTACGGTGCCGCACAAGCCATCCATAGCAGAGGCCAGCTAATTTCCATTCTGTGATGTAAAGCCCTCACCTCTTGCAAATCACTAAATGTTGATGACACACTTTTGTTTTCACAAATGGAAGCTGTTGCCACCCACAAATGGCAGTATATTGTTTGCATGCTCTCGGAATGGGTCCTGTACTTTTGCAGAACAACAGTACTTTGTGCATGATTTTAAGGTGCAACTGTACCTGATTGCCCCTAAAGTGCAGTTTTGCTTAATAACGCTGCTGTATGATATGGTCACATCACAAAAAGTATATATAGAGAATAAAACAGTGCTGATGGGAAGAATTAAATATAACTATAATGCATACATTCTTCCAAAATTATCACAGTGAATATGTGGAAATACAATTTTAATAATTAACAAAAACCGTAACATAATATAACAATATTTCATATTAAAACATCAATAGTAAAGTATCCAGAGATGGCCAAATCATGAAATCTGGTAATCAGATTAGCCTGCAACCTATATTGTTAGCAAATAGCAGGTTTATGGAGTGTGCACTACTGAGCAAACATTTTCAAACACCCATATTTATCAAATATTTTAAGAGAATTTGCACGATAATGTCAGAATTTAAATCATAGAACAATGCACAAATCTACTTAAAAAAAAACGGTACTCTTTACCTATCACGGCACCCACGATCTCCATCGCGGGCGTCGTGGGTAAAGAAATCGCGGTGATCGCGGGCATCGCGGCCAGTACATTAATGGCCGTGACGCGATGCCCGCGATCACCGCGATTTCCCATAGGGTTCAATGTTAAATTTAGTGCTGCCTGCGATTTTACATTCAATGCTTCAATGGCCGCGATTTGGCCATAGGAATCAATGTTAAATGGGCTACAGAGCCCAAATAGGCACAATTAACACTTAAATGTCCCCCCAAATTTGTAACGCCACCCCACCCCGAAGCGTGGCGAGCGCAGCGAGCCCGCGATTGGCGGCGGTACGCGTCCTCCGACCTTTTCATACCCCCACTATCCACGTCGGCGTGGAGTTGAGAATAGAATAGTGTGGCGAGCGCAGCGAGCCACCGAGCCCGAAGCGTGGCGAGCGCAGCGAGCCCCACGAGGGGACGCGGATACCTTCACAGGTAAACGTGGCCCTACGCAGGCTTCACAGGTATCCACGTCCGCTCGCCACGCTTCGGGCTCGGTGGCTCGCTGCGCTCGCCACACTATTCTATTCTCAACTCCACGCCGACGTGGATAGTGGGGGTATGAAAAGGTCGGAGGACGCGTCACGCCGCCGCTCGCCACGCTTCGGGTTGGCGTGGATCGTGGGGTGGCGTTACAAATTTGGGGGGACATTTAAGTGTTAATTGTGCCTATTTGGGCTCTGTAGCCCATTTAACATTGATTCCTATGGCCAAATCGCGGCCATTGAAGCATTGAATGTAAAATCGCGGGCAGCACTAAATTTAACATTGAACCCTATGGGAAATCGCGGTGATCGCGGGCATCGCGTCGCGGCCGTTAATGTACTGGCCGCGATGCCCGCGATCACCGCGATGGGCGCCCAACTAAGTAAAGAGTACCAAAAAAACATTTTATCATCTTTTTGTTGTGCCAAAGTTTCTGTGAGAGATACTCAAAATATCCACTAAAAATGCAAGTGCCACTCACAATAACTGTTATTATTTTGGGTAGAATATTTAACTAAACGTCAATTAATTGACTTGGCTGTATTTGTGTTTAATTTTGTTTTCAAAAATAGTTTATTAAGTGCAATGCATAACAACGAATAATTATACAACAATCGTATTTTACATGTCGGTCATAGTTGGAAAACACATATAACAGAATTAAGGAAATATTAAACAACAACATGACTTAGAAAGGGGGTACACCATTTGCAACAATCTCCGGGTCATACCAGGGTGTTGATTTAAAACTATTTCTTAACTGTCCCTCATGGTATGGCTTAACGTCTGAGGGTAGGGTAGCCACACATCCATAAATTTACCAACCAACTTTTCTTTATTAGTTGCAGTCTCTGTCCAGTCCATTAAGAACAGGTATTGGACTCTGGGATTTAACAGTGTAAGCGGGAGTGGCGCTGTGTCTATCCACTTTGAAAGGCTGTTTATTTTCCCTGCTGCTACCAATTTATTTAACAAGAGGCGGGTGCCAAAGCGCAGTGCAAGTTTATCCTCCATGGTATATATATTCCAGGATTCCCCAATCCCTTGATATCTGGAAATTAATGTTCAATTAAGTATTAATAAAGGTCTGCATTTCCTCCCAAAAAAATTAACTATTGGACAATCCCATAAGCTGTATTTGTATTTATTTATACTGAAAGAACAGTTGCTATGAGCAAGGCTAGCATTTTTAGTGGGTATTTGAGGATCTCTCACAGCAAAGTTGGCCAGTAAGAAATTCCCCAGACTGTTGAAAGTTTTCACAAATGTGTTGCACTTGTAGTCTGCATTGTTTTAATCCTTCTGTCTATTTCATCCCAAATCATCTCAATGGGGTTTGTATATATATTTTTTATATATTTTAGAGATATTCTATATAGGTTGCAATGTCATACCCAAAAATGTAATATTTGTTTGGCTGTATATTACTTGTATAACATTGATATTATTGGTCAAAATACAAATCTTTCAGGATCTTTTCTAGGCCACACCTTTTATTGGAAACAACAAGAATCTAAAAACCCAGACAGTGGATAAATAAAAGCTGAATATTATGAAAAGATTGGGGTTCTTAACAATAGATATGGTGGTGGAGCGCTAAGATAAAATACTATGACCAATTGAGTATTACAATTTATTAATAATAAAAAACTGATGTTTCACATAAAAAAGCAATTGCATATAGAAACATATTAATATGGCTGATGCTCAGCCCAATGATACACATATAAAATCAATATGGGTGTACAGCCTGATATATTGCGTAAATTGGGAAATTACAATATAGCTTTAAGACAATTTCTCACTTGTTCCAGAAGTTGACTCTCAAATTGGGGAAAAGAGGGGTATGCTCCCAGATGTTGTGGGGAGAACTGGAATGGCGGGTGTCCATAAACCTGAACGGAGATGAATGTAGCCTGATCCTGTTTTTGGTGGAAACAGTGGTCTCAGTCTTCATTTAGAGAAAGTTCTGGTGATTCTCAGGTGGTGGTGTCCCTTTGTAAAGTCCAGTTGTGTGTCCCAAGGGGGGGTCGCTTGGGTGGGGAATCGAGAGAGAGTTGGTCCAAGTGAGATAATCCTTGTCTGGAGTCCCAAGTAAATCAGAGCTGTCACACCTTGGCTAACGCGTTTCGTTACCCACAGGTAACTTTATCAAAGGTATAGTGGCATGGGGATGATCAGGGTTTATATACCCCCATACAGGAAGTGAAACATTTGACATTTCATACATTTACCCAATTGGTCCATTCAAAAATATAAAAGATAATGCATCTATAATAATAAAAATGGTCATATCCTATGATATATTATTAATGAACAATAGGAGGCAGTGTCTAATGTACTAGGATCCACTTATATCAACATTATACATTCAAAAATACATCATAAAGTTCTTACTCGTTCCATTTGCGGTCGTTGGAACGCACGCTGCGTCCAACTTCCGGTTTATATGGAACGCATGTATGCACAGATACGGAATTAATATCTTTCCGTTTTGCTTCATTTTGAGGAATAGAGTGTTTTAAGAAGAGAGAGACATAAGGTAATATAAAAGACGAGGGTCAGTGGTTTCATATGTTTCAATGTCCGCCATAAACCGGGACATAGTTTAATCTCCGGCAGCGGCTCGGACTTCCGGCTTCCGGTTGTATCGCGTCATATCCGACTTGCGGGGCAGTAGTTCAGGACACCATGTCCTTCCTGGATTTGGACCGCATATTATTGAAAACGGATAATATGCGGTCCAAATCCAGGAAGGACATGGTGTCCTGAACTACTGCCCCGCAAGTCGGATATGACGCGATACAACCGGAAGCCGGAAGTCCGAGCCGCTGCCGGAGATTAAACTATGTCCCGGTTTATGGCGGACATTGAAACATATGAAACCACTGACCCTCGTCTTTTATATTACCTTATGTCTCTCTCTTCTTAAAACACTCTATTCCTCAAAATGAAGCAAAACGGAAAGATATTAATTCCGTATCTGTGCATACATGCGTTCCATATAAACCGGAAGTTGGACGCAGCGTGCGTTCCAACGACCGGAAATGGAACGAGTAAGAACTTTATGATGTATTTTTGAATGTATAATGTTGATATAAGTGGATCCTAGTACATTAGACACTGCATCCTATCGTTCATTAATAATATATCATAGGATATGACCATTTTTATTATTATAGATGCATTATCTTTTATATTTTTGAATGGACCAATTGGGTAAATGTATGAAATGTCAAATGTTTCACTTCCTGTATGGGGGTATATAAACCCTGATCATCCCCATGCCACTATACCTTTGATAAAGTTACCTGTGGGTAACGAAACGCGTTAGCCAAGGTGTGACAGCTCTGATTTACTTGGGACTCCAGACAAGGATTACCTCACTTGGACCAACTCTCTCTCGATTCCCCACCCAAGCGACCCCCCCTTGGGACACACAACTGGACTTTACAAAGGGACACCACCACCTGAGAATCACCGGAACTTTCTCTAACTGAAGACTGAGACCACTGTTTCCACCAAAAACAGGATCAGGCTACATTCATCTCCGGTCAGGTTTATGGACACCCGCCATTCCAGTTCTCCCCACAACATCTGGGAGCATACCCCTCTTTTCCCCAATTTGAGAGTCAACTTCTGGAACAAGTGAGAAATTGTCTTAAAGCTATATTGTAATTTCCCAATTTACGCAATATATCAGGCTGTACACCCATATTGATTTTATATGTGTATCATTGGGCTGAGCATCAGCCATATTAATATGTTTCTATATGCAATTGCTTTTTTATGTGAAACATCAGTTTTTTATTATTAATAAATTGTAATACTCAATTGGTCATAGTATTTTATCTTAGCGCTCCACCACCATATCTATTGTTTGTTTCTCTTTTGTCTGGGGGCCGACCTCCCCACGGTGGTAGCAGCTTGCCAAATCACTCATCTCAAAGCGCCTGTTGTATTATTCCACCTAGGTGGCATAATAATTGCAGATTGGGGTTCTTGCTTAGTTTTAAAGTCACACAAAGTCATGATACATACATTTTATGATTACCACCTGACCTTCTATCCTTCTATTCTGACATGATTATCCCATGTATTGAACTTACTACTGGCAATATTTTCTATTATACACTCCATTCCACTTGCTTTCTAGCCAATCAAGCACTGCCTACCTCCTTGTATGGTTGATTTCATTATCTGAGTTTCAGTTAATTCCATTGGTTTTCATACAGTATCTCACTTTCGTCTACTGGTAGATGCTTTCCACCTTAAGCCTATCACGTTTACCAGATTGCCTTTCTCTTGTTTTGCTTCATTATCTTCTCAGATGGAAAGTTGGGTGGTCCTTCTCAATGGCCTATTCATCTTCCAAATTTTTGTAGTTTTGGACTTTTTATTATGTTTACCTTTTAGATTCCATGATAGTAGCTCATAATTTAGCTTGAACCAAGTTTTCTTGACATTTTTTTTTACTTTAAAGACCCCCATGTATGGGGACTTCTACAAGAACTTTTAAGCTACTAGCACTGTGAGGGATGTTTATTTTATGTTTATACTAGTTGAGTTTTTATGGTATGATCTTTCCTTTATTTTCTTTTTTTCTTTTTTCTTAGATATTTCTTTCAAGGAAACCCAGTAAACCACAACTCAAACATTATTTCCCTTGGGGCTAAGCAAGCTGAACAATGGGGTGGCTGCACCTCATCCAGTGCCCCTGTTCAGTGCCCCCTATGTTGCACATGACAAAATATCATGTTGTAGAATGGCACTCTAATATGGGAAGTGGTTATGATGTACCATAGTTATAGTGGAAGAAAATATTTAGTAAATATTGTTAAAATGCAATTTGTGTGCAAATTTGTGTTCAGATAAAGAGGGACAGTATTTGTTTGCTATATAGAAAAACAGTAGATATTTTTACTGAATGCAACACAGAGAAAAATAAATGCAATAACAATATACCCTTATATAACTGGGGATCAATCAAATAAATACAATTTTTGCACTGTAGTTTGCAGGAATTAAATAGTGCTGTGAAAGTAAAAACTAATAATATAGTAAGTGGGTGCTATAAGATGTACTATGTACTGTATATCTGACTGTCACATGAGTACTAAAATGTTTAACTGAGATACAGGTATCTGTAGCTGTTCTTTAGCTCAGAAGAATAGAAACTTTCCAAATAATTCCAAGTAATACATGGTGTAACTTTATAGAGTCATTTGTGTCTTCAATGATTCACTGCAAATTTACACTGTATATAATGCAAACTGGTTACAATAGGTGGAGAGGAAATATCTTCATTCTCAAAACTATTATGGATATTTGCCACTAAATAAAAATAATTCTAGTAAACATGTATAATATATGATGAATATAAAAGTACAGTACAAGCAATTTGTAATCAACAAAATATATTCGGCAACACTGAATCAATTACTTAAAAAACCATACGTAGATAATAAAAAAGAAACAGATAACATACAAAATATCATTCTCAAAGGGCTCTTGCTATACTTTTCCCAGTGCAAATGCTACCGCAAACAATGATCTCTCTATTATTTGATCTCTCATGAAATGAGTATTTAAATGGATTCCTACATTTAAACATTGTTCATTAGAAATATCCTGAAATGAGATTATTTAGGGTACAAGTATCTGTTTACATGTTTCGGGGTTACACATATACATTTACTTACAGTTCCTGCCTTTGTGATGGAGGGGGGGGGGGGCTGACACTGGCAGGATCTGCCTGGTGCAAAGGAGGAGGAGAGAAATGCCCCGCTGATGTTTTGCTTCCATGGCCTGCATTATTTTGCTATTAGTCCCAGGGAGAGTAGACTCTCTGCAATGTGTCTGTGGAGGGGACACATGGCATAACTCCTTAAGTGAACACCCACTGCTTACCTCTTCCAACCCCCTGTTACCTTTTTTCATCCCCTCATTACCCACTGCCTTCCTGTCACAAAATCGATCACTTCACTTCACTGACCACATATGTGGCGACCATTTAGTAGTAATCTGCTGGGCTCCTGTAATAATTGTTATTGTCTGACGGGGTCCCAGAGTAAAACATATTGAGCACTCCTGCTCTAGGCTACTGGTGAGCCTGTAGATGTAGATACCACTATCTGTATGTATGTTGTTAGAGGCAGAAGGGAGCCCATATTAGGAGGAGATGTGGGTCCTGATATGCCACATGGAGTAGTCTGGGGTTGCTCCAAGGTAGGTAGCTCTCAGTTTTGATATATCAAGTAAGGAGCCATTATCATGTGGCTCCTTGCTGGTTAATCGTAGACTCAATTTAGGTTAACGGTGGTGTGGGGTGCGGTGCTCCTGGACTGGATGGGCTGGGTGGCTTTAGTGCGGTATGCCCTTACTTTCTATTAATACTTTTCCCTCACTAACACTATCTCTCTCCTATTTTAATTACATTTCATTTATCTCTCTCTTTATATATAGCTTCGGCTTTTTATCACTAATTATTAACACTTAGTATATCACTGGCGTGCCGCACTGGGCTTCCCAGCTTATGATGGTTTTTGGGGTGCCGCACCCTGCACCTAGATATAGCGCTAGGGACCCCCAATATACAGAGAAGCCTTGACGTGGCTTGGGGGCATAGCATACACCTGCGCAGGTATATGTAACCAATATCTCTGAATTCTATTATCATGTAGTGTTCTAGATTGGTTACTAACAATACTCAGTGTGCTGAGGGAAAAATGTCTTGTTTTACTTACCCAGTATTTAACCCCTCCCTCATGCACCTGGGTAATATTACTGAACTAATTGAGCATCTACCACTATCTGTATGAGCCTGTAGATGTAGCCATGCATCATGACTCATGAGCTCTTCAAAGTCCCATGGAAATAATAATGCACAGCAAGTCCCCATATGCCATTGTACTCTTGTTTCATTGAGCTTCAGTGCATATTAAACGATGCACAGATCACTCCTTTAAATAATGTTGCAGTTGGTGAATTAATATATTGCTAAAATTCATCTGTTAAGAGACGTTACTGTTCTCCCTTGTCTGGTGCTGGGGTTTACTCCATCGTGGAGAGAATTCATTAAAATCCTTGTTAATGCTAAGAAGACTGGCTAGAATACTCAGCAATATGGCAATGTACTGTCCAACTGTATTTGTCTCCAAAATTCTCCAACTTGCGTTGTTTTGGTCTGTTAATTCTACTTTTCATTTATAATTAGTTATTATTGTGCAGAGACTATCACTGAAGTGGTATCTTAGTGGACAATGGCACGGTGTCTGTGTGATGTCTCACCGCAGGGCCGGCGCTACCCACTCAGCAGCTCCTGCAAAGCAGGGAGGCGCCATGCTGAAAAGGTGCTGTCTCCCTCCCTGCTCTGCTAAAGCTTACTCAGCCCTCACTGTCACTGCCTCCTGCACACCACCTGCAGCGCCTGTCTGACAGCGGGCGGCAGTATGGAGAGGCTGAGCAGCTCCCTGCACCGTGCACACACTGTCCTCCTCCTGCGACCTGCCCCCTCTTCATCACGGACACTTGCGCTGAGGCATGTAGCGCTGTCTGTGAATGCCTGGATGACGTGTCATGTCCGGATCCGCCCCCTACCCATTGCTCCCTGCGCCTGTCAGCTGTCAATCAAATGATGAACAGGCAGCAGCACCGCCTCCCCTTCCTTCCCCCTTCTCAGTGTGCTGTGCTGTGCCAGTGCCACTGCAAGTCCTCAACACTCCGCCACCTCTATCTCCTACCCTCTAGCATGCCGTGCGATGCGATGCGATCTAGCCCATAACATATGCGATTCTCTTAGCGTGTATGGGCATATTTAGTGCCTGCAACATTTTGTGGACACAGCACTGAGATGGTGAATGCAAACATGTAAATGCACCCGAGATCCTCCATAGGATCGCATGTTGCATACACTCCCACAATCGGGCTGCAGCTTGTTGCAATGGCAATGTAAAAGGGCACAAAATGTATGGTTTGCAGGAGGGCACCGGACACCCTAGCACCGGCCCTGTCTCACTGCATGTACAAAGATACCTTTCATTAGTTTTTTATCAGTAATAAAGTTCTAGATGCTCATGAGTATTTCCGCGCTATAATAATATCTTTCGCTAAAGTCAGCTTCCTTAAGCACAGGCTGTCACCTCTGAGACAGTATATTGGGTCACTGTCACCTTCCCCTGGTGCTCTCTAATACACTTTCTCCCAGTACCTTCCTACTGCTGGGCCTTGTTCAGTCCTATCCTGGGCACAATCATCCAGCCTCCTGACATCTCCTCCACATCTCTCACAGTCCTAGTCACCATCATGCTGTAATGCTGACACAGCCATTTTGTCAGTCAGCACCTCAGCAGCCCAGCTCCTTTTTTCTCCCTACTCACTGTCTTCACCAACCATCACTAACTGCCAGGGGCGGATTTAGGGATGACGGCGCCCGTAGGCACAACAATAACACCGCCACCAACCCCCTGTCTAATTGTATTATTTTTTATTCATTACTTATAAGCCCTCATTTGATAATAGCCAATATAATGGATTTATAAAAAAAAGCCACTAACTGTGACATGTTCTTTTATTATGAATACATATTTACTAAGTAGGAGAGTTTACAGGGGCAGTATCTGCATGTCCTATCCATTTACACTCTATTTAAGATGGAATATAGTACAGTACAGTGGATATTTTGCAGTTATTGGAACACTTTGGGCGTGCCTAATGAGAAATTTGGCTCTGCTAACTGCCACTCGTCATCTGACATGCTTCTGACCTTTTGTACAGCTGCAAAGACTGCTGGGAAAGATCAAAATCAAATGCGTTGTACAAGACTTCACAGAGTCACAAGTAATACATCACTTAGGGTATTACATTGGTACAGACTAATATGTTAAATACATTTTCTTCAATATTGATAAAGATTATTTTCTTTCTTTCTCTCTTTCTTTCTTTCTCCCCAGGACCCCACCCCTTTCTTTCTTTCTTGTCTGTGTTTCTGTTGCTATTTAAAACTGAGATATCTGCAAGCAAGAAGCATGCTTTTTTTCAGCATGGCAATTTATTCATTTAGGGATGTAGAATTTTTCTAGGAATGTATTCTTTCTGCTTAATGACATGTAAGAAGAAAGTGTGATATATAAAAACTGTTATTTAAACAAAATAAAATATATCCAGTCTCAACTCATAGATCACATATATTACATACAGCACATGATTTCCCTGAAATGAGTTGACATTTTATTTGCTACCATATACATTACATAATATAAAATGAAGCAAGGTAATTCAAATGGAAAATCCCATGCCAAAAGTTCTGTTTTTGATTATCATATAGATAGAAATAAAGTAGTATGGAATATCTTTTTAAATCAAATGAAATATAATTTGATATTTACAACACTTGTAGTTTAACAGTGCTGTCTTCTGAATGAAAGTGTGTTCACAGCAAGACTTCACTGCAAAAATAAACATAAGCTATAGATACTGTATCTTCTTACTAGATAGAAGTTAATAATGCTATTGCATATAACTGCTTTTTGATAGCTGTGTTCAAGAAAAAAATCAATAAAGTTGACTATTTACTAGACTTTACAAGACTATTTCTGAATCCCAGAAAAATCAATGACAAATCATCTATATATGTGTCCATGTGGCTCAGAAACACTGCCATCTGTTGGCATAGAGTGAAACTACATATTTTTATTTCTCTCACATGTACACAGCAAGGGACCCGCCCATGGGAACACCCAGTGTTTCATGGGCATTCCCATGAAAATGCTGGGTATTCCCATGGAAAGAAAATGGAGAGGAGGTAAGGTTTGTCTCAGTCGTGGTGCACCTTGAATAAATTGTAAGACTTAAAATATACCTTTTATTGGGTCAATGTTTAAAAAAAGAAAGGCTGCGAAATATGACAGACTACATAAAACATGAAACAAGGACAATGGAGAATGAGTGAAATTAAAAATTTGGGCTCATGCGGCGTCCCTTAGCACTATCATTCTTTATTAAACTTGTATTATTGTTAGAAAGTCTCTCCCCATGTGCTGGCTGTGTTGCCTATAATACACCTGGGGGGACGTTTTATTCATATATTATAATAAAGTTGGCTACCTGTCAGTGTCCTGTTTGAGACACTTAGTGTCGCAGCATAGAGATTGTCATAAGCACATCCCAGTTACTTTGTAACAACTGGCCCACTCTCCACGTGTATTAGTACAAATTCAAATCGATACAGTTTCTCCTTTGTATGTAAGCCAATCAGATACGGTGTATACACTCAAACAAGACACTGACAGGTAGCCAACTTTATTATAATATATGAATAAAACGTCCCCCCAGGTACGTCCCTCCCCTCTAGGCTCACCCTCTCATTTGTCGTTTGTCCTGCTGCACCCCCTTGTATTTGTGCTACCGCTCCCGACCCCCTCCCGTTTACGCGGCCGCTGTGGTCCCGGCTCTGCTTCAATGTTTTGTCCCCACTGGATGCCCAGCTCTCATACCTCCGCCACCTATCCTTTCACATGCCACTGTATCCTCTGCGGGGGCTCTGCGGTAGCATGGCTCTCCACCTGGCTGGCTCAGTCTCTACCCTCCTTTGGCCCGCCTGCTGGGTGGCTCGGCACTTTACCTTCTGCTGCCGCCGCTGTACATCAGGCATCCATGGGGTGGCCTGGCTATCCACCCTCCTCCCGGCCGCCACTGGGTCCCCGAGTGGCTCCGCACTTCTCCTGCTGCTGCTGTGTTCATCAGGCATTCAAGGGGTGTCCTGGCTATCGGCCCTCCTGCCCCCTGCTGGACCCCTGCCTGGCGTCTTGACTCCGATAGACTTTGCAAACTCTGCATGCAAGTAAGTGACGTGCCATAAAAGTTATATGTGACTGTCACTGACTCTGGCTAATTCTAGCAGGCTGTGTTTAATTAATACTGGTTTCACTTTTAAGGGTGAGGGTGGGTATAAGAGTTAATATTTTGTAGCCACACCCCTTTTCTGAGCACAGGAACGCTTTATATCTTCCATACCCCCACTACAAATTTTCCACTTCAAGCACTGCATCAGATACCTAAAACACTCAAAGCATAATCCCTGATAAGTGCTGGCATTGGAGGATAAGCATGCCAGCATCAGGGCTAATAGCATTGGATAGCCCCGGCAGATTGGGTAGGTTCAAAGACTCAGGATCATTGCAACATATTAATTTATTGGCAGATAAATGGCACCGGGCTACCACACAATATATAAGCAGTTTTAAATAAAGTTTAGTTTTATTAGACTGTATTGCTTCTAGTTTATATTATGGCATCTATGCATTTATGTTAGGCTACATAGAAAATATGATTACTTCTAAAAGCAATTTAAGTATTAATGTTAGGAAAAACTTCAACTATCTATTAACCGTTTGAGAGTCAACATCTCTGTGAGAGATGAGCAAAATATAAAAATTAAAAAAAGATAATATTTCCTATATAAATATACTTGGAAACTCATATTTGTTTTCATCTCCTGCAGTATGCCTACTGGAGCTACTACTGGGAATGGTTGTGCTTGCTTAATCTGTAACAGATATTGAGTGGGAAAATGCTTGTTCATTTCTACATGCACCATGGAGTCATTGTCCGTGACAATTTTAAAAGTTGCTTTTGGGAAGTGCTTTGCAAACGTTTCTGTCACAGCCCACACCATGGCAGTATCTTCATATTGAAATAACTGTCAGGGTTCCTTTATACTTATGTAGACCATGGATTGTTAAACATTCATAAACTATTGTCCACCTCCACCTGAGCCAGCACATCCCTTAATCCTCAGAAATTAATATCAAATTATCATGTGGGACATCTGTCATCCTTGCACTGCTGCCACCTTACCTACATTGGACCTCTTCTTAACCCTAAGCAAAGGGGTGTCCCTGGTATTCTAGACAATTTTAAGAATTAATCTGTTTGTACTTTATTCACCCATTGTAGGTTAAGGTCCAGTCCAGCTAAATGTTCTTCCAGCATACTGACAAATATAATGTCATCATACAAGCACATTACAGTATGAGGTCATCACATTTAGGATACTGGCTGCTTTTGCATGTACAGTAGCCTACAAATATTAGACAGCTTTATTTTTACACTGCAATTTAGATTTGAATTTAAAATACATCCCACCCAAATCTAAAGCTCTCTGCAAAAATTAACTTTGCATCATTACAAGTGTAACATGCTTTTGCTTTACTTACAGGTATAAAATGCACTGCATACAGCAACTGCTAGACCAGGGCTGGCCAATTGCGGCCCTCCAGATGTTGAGGAACTACACATCCCAGCATGCCTTGCATCAGTTTCAGCATGGCCACATAGCAAAACTAATGCAAAGCATCCTGGGATGTGTAGTTCCTCAACATCTGGAGGGCCGCAATTGCCCAGCCCTGTGCTGGACAAACCAATATCGACCTGAATTTAATTTTTGTCACCTTGTATGATAAGGGTTAATAAACCAAAGCGTTAACATGTCCAATCCAGTTATGATATTGTTTTATGTGCCACAGTCTCACCTAGTATGGATGTGGTGATAAATTAATGCTGAGCTTATGAAAAGTTCGTAATGACTGAGTCTAGAAAACTGATACTGCTGGTTTGGTTAACTAAATATTCTACAAGGAAATGTTAGCTGAGGATAGAAATAACTGTATTAATAGATGTGAAAGTTGATCAAGTTGAATAGTCTGTTGGATGGATGTGGAGGTTTAAAAAGTAAAGGGTTTAATAGGTAATGATGGTTGTGTGGAGGTTGAATGGCTTTTGATGAACCTGGTATGGTGTTTGAATACATTAAAATTATTTTTGTAAGGATATGTGGTTAAAATAATCATCTTATTAAAATAAGCAGTTTTCAATTAACAGCAAAAACTAGTTCTTAGGAAATGCTATATTTTGATTGTCCAAACAGACTGTTATGCCCATCAGTTTAAATGTACCAATGGAGCCACTCTCATTAGAGCAGCACCTGGCAGTAGAATTGCCATGCACTGTCCCCCACCAGCCACCATTCTCTGACAGAATGGTGGCGTGCACCCCATTCTGTCAGAATGGGCAGCCCTCTGCCAATCTCAGACACCTGCCTGCTCTGCCCCTGCTCCTTGCCCGTCTCCCTGAAGCAGAGATGGGCAGGGAAGCCTTCAGTCCCCGATCCCCTCCACCTTGCTGACAGGGACAGGGATGTGTAAGCGAGTGAGCCGCTCATGCATCAATGTCAGCCGGTCCGCCATCTGCTAACCTGCACCAGCACATGAGATCTGGCAATCGGGCAGGCTGGCTGATAGTGGCTCCATCTGTAAGCCCAAATCAACACTTACTGTAGCTAAAGTATTTCTAACTATGCCTCTACTTACTGTACACTCAGCATGGCTCTCCAGAGAAGGCTAGTTGAAGAAGGTTCCACCTGCAGTACACTTGGTGTAAATGCTAGATGATTTTTAGCCAAACATATACCGATTGTAGATGATTTGTATGAGGGACCAATGATTTGTTTAAAAAGTTAAAGAATGCTAGTTTTGGTACCTTTGGTCCTGCTGGATTTTAAGTATATAGTAATGCTGGTTACATTGTATTGCTTCTTTTCTTATGTAGGGGTTTGCTATATTATGTGAGCATGCAGAATGTCAACATCCAAAATGTTCATAACATACTGTAATAGTGACATGTTTAGAATGCTACTATTGTGAATGTTAACAATATCTCGACAATGGGATTTTACAAGTAAACCTAACGAAATCCCTACTTACAGCCTAGCTTTAAAGTGTGTCCTAAACCTAATATTATGTGGTAACATTCTGGCTGTGGACATTAAAAATAATAGCATTCTGGCAATGTCAAAATTATGTTAGTGTCAACGTTGTGGATGTTGACATGTTGAATATTAACATTGTGAACATGTTGTCCTCCTAAATATTGACTTTCAGCATCTCAACTCCTGCTCCTAGCTGCTCATGTCAGGTTTTGCCAAAATCCAGTGGGCATGAGTTTTATGAGAGTCAATCCTCTGGGTACTGATGGAGTAGCTGAGATATCTGGGCTTTGGTCACGCTAGAAGCCTGCCATACTGCAGACACACTACTTGGATCCAAGCCTCAAGTGATATATATTCTCACTAAGCAAATAAAGTTCTGGCTGAGTCCTGTTTGGAGCAGAGACACCAGTACAGTGAGTACAGCACCTGCTGGTATTAGTGATATTGTGCATCCCAAGGTTGCCCAGAATATGTGCCTCAGTACTGATATTTAGAATTGTGTGTGCATGTGTGGTCTTTGTGTGGAAGTAATTGTTTTGGATTCCCTTTGCTGTTGGTTAATCCCTTATATGGAAAGAAAGTGGGCTGGTGCAATTCCATTTTTTGAACAAGTCAGATCTGGCAATTGTTGGAATAAAATATGATGAGTCATTTTCTATGGTGCATTTGGAGGTGTGTGTATGTATGCGTGCACAAAGTTGTGTTTGATGAGATAAGCAAAATGCTGCAGTAAGGAATTTTGGGGGGGAATTCAGACCTGCTTGCTAGTCTGCGTATATTCGCTGCCTAGCAAGCAGTTAAACACCACCCAGCTGCCTCGCTGAACGCACACCCACCCTGCCACCCAAATCCCATGCTACAATGTGAGCGGATGTGTACACTTACATATCCATTTGCATGCAGCCGCACAGAGGAAATATCATTTCATGGTTACTCACCATCAAATGTTTTTTTCCTCTGTCTGGTATGAAAAGTTTGCCAAAATCAGGACGGGGATTGACATAATGTGATGTCACCCGCCCACCACAAGCAGGCAGGGGCATACCTGCATTTGCTGGGGTCAACCCAGCATTTCCATGGGGGCACCCACCATTTATGTGGTCACACCCATGAAACCATGGGCAGGCCCCCACGACCGCCCCATGCCTGTCACTCATTTTTCTAAACGTCCTGTTAGAAAATAGGTATTCGATCTGGGGGTTTGGACATGTGCATGAGCGATTTAGATTGGATTGAGATTAGACATTCTAACACCCCTACTATCGGGGCTGAATTTGCACCTGTACCTTTGTACCCCTTTGTTCTGATCAGCAGTGGTTTGTTGGTGTGGCATCATGTTTGGCAATTCTGTTAATTTTAATTTGATAGGTGTTATGGTTTAAATTTGACGAATGACCAAGCCTTTTCATATGTAAGATATATAGCTCCTGCTGGCATATCTGTTCATGTATTATTAATACTGACTTGCATTTATATGAGCGTAACCTTACTAAATTCAGTCTGTGCTTTTTGTCCATTTTTTCCTTGTACTATGTCTCCAGGTAGAAGAAGTCAACAAAAGGTGAAAAATATATAAGGAGAGTTATGCATTATTTGTGTGCATACACATACAAAGATGTTTCTTACATATCTTCCACTCATCACTAAATGGGCAGTTTAATGATTCCTTTTAGTGTACTGTAGGTGTGATATCATTTTAACCAAGATCATTTTTTAACTGAAATCATTATTGCATTGGGATCTCCTTTTTTTCTGTAATCTCAATATCCTCTGCAATGTTTTTCTGATATGAAACCTCTCACATCTCATTACAAATATGAAAAGAAAAATGTGCAGGCAGTATGAACCTAGAATATGAATTTAGATGGTTCAAATTAATGTTTCTAGATTTCGCATTATAAAAACCTAAGCATCATGGTAAAAGTTCCCCGGAGATTTTTATTTACCTTTTTATTTAATGTAGTTAATGTAGGATTAAAGAAAATGCATTTATATTCTAAGAGAGCCACACAATAAACTTTATAATACAATATGGGTATGTTGGAAATTTTGCATAATGCAAACTATTTTTGCTGTGTAACTAACTGCAGCTGTTAGGTATTTAAATGTATCTTCAATTATAATTCTATATCTGTGAAGGGTACTACTAAGCCTCTGTAGCAGATGTTATTCTTGCAATATGAATATATTTAACCATTGAATGATACCCCTATCTGATTCTTCTTGGCACTTATGTGAAGGATTAAAAAAGGTTTTAATTAGGCTGCCTAATCAATAACAGGTTACATAAGAATATCATGGGGAATGATATTTACTCAGAAGGCGATATGACTTCTAAAGCTATCAAAGCAAGAACGCGGTCAGCAGCATCAACCTTTTGTTGTCACAATTGGTGACAATCCAGCAGAATAATTAATTTCCACCAGGAGAGAAATGCAGATGGTATGGAATGTCCAGAACTGGCTCCTTCATCTCAGATGATGGATTAGTACCTATTTGCATTCCATGAGTACTGGCAATATTATCATCAGATTGCAGATCAACAACCCAGCTATAAAATATATTTTCTAGAAAATATGAGAGACGTGATTTGTTTTGTAAAGCAGAGATTAGACAGAAAAAAAGAGATAATACTAAATTCTAATAAGATGTTTTGCTAAATTTCATAAAGTTACTCCTTGGGTTACTCCCATATCCCTGTAAAGATTATAACCCTTTAAACGCCAGAGGATTCAGTAAATAATAGGGTGAAAACACAGGATTTGTGGAGGGGGGTTAACACATGTTTGATTTTAAAGCTATTGCTGCCAGACCATGAATTGTATTACCATTTAAAAAACTATAGTTTGGGCAAAGCAAAAAACAGTTCATGCAATAATGCACTTTAGACATTTCAAGTCTCCACGATCATGGTAAGCCACTTATCAGACTCTCTTTCTACTGTGATGATTGAACTCAGATTCACACACAGCAGACTTGGTAGGGTAATTTCCTGAAGAGGCGGAACTACCATTGATGCAGTAGGTGCAGTGCACTGGAGCCCCTGAGGACTAAGGGGCCCACTGTTGACTATGTCACCATCTGTCACTCGCTGCAGCAGCCTCACTCCCCAGCCCAGTACTCACTGCTCAGTGCTGTGTGCTGAGCTGGGCAGAGAGGCAGCTACAGTGGCAGAATGTCCTTTCTCTCTCTCTGCACAGGTGTGAGTTTACACCTCCACCCTGCAACTCACCCACTAGATAAGACGCTGGTGCCCCCTGCACAGCCCTTCCAGATTCTTCTTCTTTGTTTTAAAATAGGAATCTGGTCATGCCTCCTCTGTTAGCCATGTAACTTCCCGTTGGCCACACCTCTTACTTTTACTGGGGCTGGCAGAACTGTCAGCGCTCTGGGTGAATATTTCAATTTCAGCAGCAGTGCCTATAAGATCATTTGTATCTTACATATTTACATAGTTATATAGTAGTTAAAGCCAAATAAAGTCGTGTGTCCATCGAGTTCAAACTTGGTTAGCGTGTATGATCTATTAGCTATATCCCTTATTATATGTAGTGTATTTAGATATATTTAAAGACAGATTATGATTATTGTTTGTACCCCTGGATGTTTTTACACAATAGATGTTTGTCCAATCGTATGTTAAACGTATTTATTGTGTCTGCTGACACCACCTCTCCAGGAAGAGAGTTCCACAATTGAACTGCCCTTCTTTAAAAAAAAAAAAAAAAAATATTTCCTTGTAAAGAAACAAAATCTTCTTTCCTCTAATCTAAACTCATGCCCACCTGTCCTAGAGTCCTTTCTTAAAGCAAAAAGGGTGTCTGACAGTTCCTTATATTGGCCCCTGATATATTTAAATATTAAATTCTACATTGTCTTTATTAGCGTTGGTGCTCTTTTCCCAGTTCTACAATGTCCTTTTTTGTAGTGTTTGGCCCATAATTGTACTCTGAATTTTAGATGAAGTGTAAGAAATGTTTTGTAAAGTGGCATAATTACACTTGAGTCCTTAGTTCCATATCCCTTCTTATAACGGCTAGTATCCTGTTGGCTTTATTTTTTGCTACATGACACTGAGCACTACACCCCAGTTTGTTATCAATTTGGACTCCTAGATCCTATTCCAGTTCTGATTTACCCAGTGCCACCCCACTTAGTTTATGACTTGCACCCTGGTTATGTCTTCCAAAATGAATAATCTTGCATGTATCCACATTTAACCTCATTTCCATCTTTTCTGCCCACTCTTCTAGTTTATTAAGATTGCTCCAAAGCATGGAGACATCATTAATTTTTCTAATTACTCTGCTCAGTTTTGGGTCATCAGCAAAGATGGAATCTTGGCCCAGTTTACCCATCCCAATATCATTAATAAATATGTTAAATAGAAGGAGCCCTAGCCCGACACCTGTGGTACTCTAGTTAGTACTGGTATTATACTTGATACTTCACCATTTATAACCACTTTTTCTTCTCTATTCCACAGCCGTCTACAATGTTTTAACCCTAGTCCCAAATCCTCCATTTTATTTATCAACCTCTTCTGTATCAAAAGCCTTAGCAAAATCCAGAAAGACTACACCATTTCTATTGTCTAGGTTGTTGCTGACTTCATCATAAAAGCCTTATAAATTTGTTTGGCACGAGCGATTTTTCACAAACCCATGTTGGTTAATACTGATTACACTATGGAGCTCTAAATGGTTTTGGATACCATCCCTTAAAAAGTCCTCAAATAATTTACCCACTATTGATGATGTTAAACTCACAGGTCTATAAATTGCTGGGTCAATTTTTTTTTTGTATATTTGTACCACCTCTGCTATTCTACAGTCCTTCGGCACCTTACCAGATGAAAATGAGTTCTCAAAAATGTAATACAGTTGGGTTTGCTAATTCCTTCTTTAATTCCATTAGAACCCTAGGATGAATCCCATCCGCACCTGGGGATTTGTTTGTTTTGATTTTGCTAAGTCTCAGTTTTATCTCATCTGTTGTGAATTCAATATTAAGATCTAGCTGTCTCATCCCATTTGTGGTACCTGTTAGTTCCAATGTCTGCTCTTCCAAAGTAAACACAGATGAGAAATATTTATTTAACAGTTCTGCTTTTTCCTTATCCTCAGTAAAGCTATTTCCATTAATATTGGTTAATGGGCCTATGTTCTCTTGTATTAAATGTTTGCTATTTACAGTATGTGTTTGAAAAACTCCTTAGGGTTGTTTTTGCTCTCTGTGGCTATGCGCTCTTCATTTTCCCTTTTAGCTACTTTGGTTACCCCTTTGAAAATTTGATTTAATTCTTTGTACTTGCTGAATGACTCCTCATTCCCATTGGCCTTGTAAAATGTAAATGCTCTTGTCTTATTGTTTATTGCTGTCCTTACTTTTTTGTCCAACCATAGTGGCTTTTTTATTGATTTTACCCCTATTAACTTTGGGATATATTTAATAGTCAAAGAGTATGCAAAGTTTTAGATTATCCCATATTTTCTCTGCATTCCTACCCTCAAATAACGCTTCCCACTCAATTTAAAGATTCCAGGAATAAATAAAAGTTTGCTTTCCTAAAATGTTATATTTTAGATGGTCCTGTACTGTATGTTGTTGTTTACTAAAATTGATTTCCAATGAGACCATGTTGTGGTCACTGTTTTATAGATGTTCTATTACTTTGGTATTTGAAACTTTATATATAATATTTATTAATGCTTAATCCAATAATGCCCTGTACCTTAATCAAACTGTTTGTGTAGAAATTATAGCACAAAAAGCCAAGATATTCACAGGCAAGGTACTCAAGATGTGTCTTTGAATTAACTATAAACATACTGGCAACCTTTTGGAAGAATTCAGAAATGTTTAGCAAAATAGCACACCCCAGAGATGTTCCCATAATTCCTCAATACCACTACTGGAGCAATCATTTAGCCTAATTTTGAATCACATGCAATGGCAGTGTCAGATGCACTGGAGCATCTGTTCTTAATTTCTTATTTACATGCTCTATATATAGATATATGTATAGCAATCTGAGGTTCCCAGATCATATGTTGGTATTTCCCTCAAAGCCAAATGAAGAACTAAGCAACACTCACAGAATTAGTGAAAAAGCAATTGAATGTAAGGCACAGACTGTGATGATATTTCTACACTGCTTAGGACATTTTTATTAAAGTCCAATGTCACGAATGACCTTGATAAAACTTTAACAAAAGTACCACATGCATCGTTGACATTTTGGTACAGTCCATGTTTTACTTATGCTGAATAAGTTAGCTTATTACAGTACAGTGAAATACCCTTTCCGTGTTATGCAAGATACTTAAACCATTTGAAAATGTAACTGAGTTCAACTAATTGTAAGTCATTGTGAGTCAACTAATATCCTTAAAAAAACTAGAAAAGCAGATATAGAAAATGAAGAAGGATATAATTATATATACATTTAGTTATGTATAGCATATAGGTGTTATGCAATGCTCTACATGGAATATTTAGCAATTCAATACGTTTTTTTCCCCTGTAGATCCTATAGTCTACATTCCCTACTACATATTGTAACACTGTAGGGGAATTTGGATGTAGAAGGCAGCCAGCAGCAGCTGAGAAATCATATAAGTCCAGTCTTTGTGGTGCAACTGGCCGCAACCAGTTTTATTCAGCAGAAAATAAAATAAACAACCTTGCCTGTCCGGCACTAACTAAACACAGGATATTCCTAACTATCTCTAAACAAAACACAAAGTTTCCCAGTCAACACTGGGTGGCTCACTTGTATAAGGCAGCTTGTTTCTCACACAGAGATTCTGCAGTCTGCTCACACTGCTGATTCTGGCAGCCTTTTCACAGCTTGCTTGCTGATTAGCAATCTGTGAGGCAAAACACCTGTTTCTAAAAGGTGTAGGACAAGAACCTGGGAGAAATATACCTGCCCTCAAACACTACTCCAGTGTTCTTGTCACATAATGCACACTACAATTAATTTTTGACAAGAGCCAAATAACCTACAAGAGTACTTTTTGATTGGGAAGTCAGAGAAACTAGAGGAAACACAAGTAAAAATGGTCAGAAAACGCCAGGGTCGGAAAAAAATTAAAGATATCTATACTTAGCATGCTGTAAGCAATTCAGCATAAGTATTTTGGGCTGTTTTCACCTTATATATTATAATGATATGTTTATTTATTTTGCCAGAATCCAAGTGTTGGCACTATCTTGGAATTGGCAACCATGCTTGATCCTAAGTTTTAGTCAAAGTTAAATTATTTTTCACTTCATTGCTGATGCCAACATACCTTTGTGTTCAAGTTATTGGTCAAGTTGCACTTTACATCTTCCATATCCCTATAATGTTCTACATTAAATGGCCACATATTATATATTGATACATCTACCACATCTACCATATCTCAATCAGACTCATGTAGCACAATGTAAAAAGTAACTTTAATGCTAATGTACAACAAATTATAACTTCATATATCCTCTTTAATTTTTATGAAGAAACAAAATACAAGTTAAAATAGAATTCCATGCTGTGGTATACTTAGAGCACAATATTCACCCAAAATATTCAACCTTAGTGTGTACTGGAGGGTGGGTAGTGTAGCTCAACTAGGAACATTGTAAGTAACTATCACAGGAGGTTTCATGGCACCAGTTGCAAGACACTTTGATCTATAGCCATTGGCCATAACTTTGTTAAGATCAGCACTTGAGTCTGTATTACGTGGTTCTGACACAGTTAATAAAACCATCTACAAAAATTATATCACCAGTGAGAGAGCACTTAGATCCTAGCACATTGCTGCCCGGGGCAGCACAGTTCATGCTGTTGATCACCCACGGTTGTGCCTAACCGTCTCTTGCGGTACGTGATACCAACTTGTTTATACCTGTCGGATAATTTTAATGCATTTGAAAATAAAAAAGATAAAGCACTATTTAGAGCGCTCCTCTTTCCTTTCCTAGAAAAACCATTACCTGAGAATCCAGGTGCCCGCAAGGGTAATTGGAGGAAGCTGCCGGATTTATTAACAGACCTCAAGTGCTGAGAATTACTACAGAGAAGGGACGGATTTTTTCCAGATTTAAAGACACTCCTAAGGACTTGCACGCTAATTGGACTTGGACCACTGGAGCCAAGGCACCCTCAGCTATTTTCAGAAGTTTTTACCTTTTGATTGAGGTGGTGATTACCTCACTTTTATCCTTATTTGCACATACCACTTGCACTGACTTCCGCAGCCTGCAACTGGAGTCTACTCTCCCAACAATATCCATCACGAGCAATCATGTCGACATCCCAGCCCAAAACACAACTGGGACCCAGCGACAGGACACAGGGAGCCAGCCAGTCCACTCCGGGCTTTACAGGTATTACAGTGGATACTAAGGAGCATTACAGCTACATGGATGAGCACACTGCTCAATTGTTATTCTCCCAGAGCCTTAATAATATGGAGGACAGGCCTAATTCCGAGGTTCTATATCGTGATTGGTTCAGACTGAGAAAAAGGGAAATAGATTATATCTTTCATGGGATTTCCCTATCCGACTATGTAAGAGACCGCATGATCCCCCGGGGCTTTAGGGTGAGGAATATGCCCACCATCGGTCGACACAACCCAGACTTCTGTCGACGATGGGTGGGCATACTCAACAAATGTAGCCATGACCTCATGGTTTTAGTGATAGAGGAGGCGGGACAGGAGCTAAGGCGAACCAAGGAGCGCCTCAATGCGTATGAAGCACAATACAAGGACACGCTGACAGCGGACACCAGTGTTGACTGGCTATCTAAGCTACAAGAACAATGCAACAATTACCAGAGAGACCTCATTAAATTTAAGAGGAATAAATTAACAACTGTAAAAGATGATTATGAGCACAACTCTGTGTATCGTTGGCTATCGGGAGGCTCCTCCAGTACCCAGACCTATCAACATGGCAAAAGTGGGCCATTCAGGCGGTCCAGAAGCACAAGCTCAAGGAAACCACCGAACAGATCCCAGAGTGATAGCAATTTTCAAATAGATTCTGACACTCCAGATAACCCTGACACTGAAGTCCCTTTAGGGACCCCTACAACGGCCAGCGCCACCAAAGGCACCAAAAGAGGAGGCCGACCACCCGCAGGGGGGGCCAAAACGCGAGAATCACCAAGAGCAAAAGGCCCACAGAATCGTTAGTGTACAATCTGTCGGACAGAACATTTACAGATACTGAACTTAAAATCCTGAACCTGGGACTATCTTTTGTGCCCACCACGCCATTTGATGACTTGACCTGGAAAAGTGATCTTTACAGATTTGGGAAAAAATTACGCCTCCAAGAACACTTCCAGCACATACCCAAAATACCTAGCCAAGACCCCCACCAGAACTTCCTACAGACCCACTCCAAGTCGACCTTCGACCCAGTGTCGACCAACCCCTCCATAGAATCCTATTTGCGACTAATGGGGGAATCTGTCAGCCGCTACACTGCACCCCAACATCCCACACACTGCAATCTCAGCAGTGAAGAATCCAGGACGTTGAGGAATATGGGCCAATACAGGGATGTGGTCTTTCGAACGGCCGATAAAGGAGGCGGAGTGGTTGTCCTCAACACGGCAGATTATATCAAAGAAGCCTACAGACAACTGGGAGACCGTTCAGTTTATGAAGAACTTCAATGTGATCCCACTTTACTGTATAAAAGGGAACTGGATGACATCCTACAGGAGGCCAACAGATCGGGTTTGATCACAGACAAGTTGAGAACCATCCTGTCCCAACCCCATCCAGCAGTACCCGTCTTCTTTATGGTCCCAAAGATCCACAAATCCCTGGAAAACCCCCCTGGTCGCCCCATCATCAGCGCTTACCAATCCATCTACCAACCCATATCGCAATTTTTGGACAGTATCGTACAACCCCTCATTATCAAGCAGCCATCCCACATCAAGGACACCACGGACTTTCTAAACCGACTCAACCTAGTACCCCACCTCCCTGACGGGGCTCTGCTGGTGACCATGGATGTCACCAGCCTGTACACCAGTATTCCCCAACAGGAAGGGTTGGTGGTTATGCGTGAATTTCTGATCCAAAATAATATGGACACCCTGGACTTGGACCTGTATATCCAACTATTAGGTCTAACCCTAACTAAGAATTATTTCTTATTCAACGGGCGGTTCTTCCGCCAAAAGTCTGGATGTGCGATGGGGAGCTGTGTGTCGCCATCATTTGCAAACGTATACATGTTTGAACGAGAAAGAGTGATGTTCCATAATGATCCAGAGATACAGCAACATGTGATTATGTTCACCAGATACATAGACGATTTGTTTATGGTCTGGTCAGGCGGTGAGACGCTTCTGACCACCCTTGTCGATAACATCAACGCTCAAGATTCGCCTATTAAACTCACCTATGCCTTTTCCAACAAAGAAATAAATTACCTCGACGTCCTGGTGAAAAACAACAATGGAACACTGTCCACCTCGGTTTATTCCAAGTCTACCGACAGGAACACCCTTCTGAGGGCCAACAGCTTCCACCCAAGGTCTCTGAAAAGAGGGTTACCTAAATCGCAAATGGTGAGAGCAGCCAGGATAACCAGCTATGTGGCCACCTTACCCACAGTACTGGACAATTGTGTCAACAGGTTCCAAATGAGAGGGTATGACCCTAAGATTTTGAAACAGCAGAAGATGGAAGTACTGACTATAGAACGTAAGAGCCTTCTAGATGGTACACATACCAAAGACAACTCCCAACAGGAGGTCATACCATTTGTCACTAGGTACAACTCTGCCAGCGCTATCCTACCAAGAGCCACACGGGCCCTATGGCCGATCGTCAAAACGGACAAAAGTCTACCAGGGTTTCAACATAAGAGACCGATGCTATGTTACACCAAAGGTAGAAGTATAAAAGACATACTGGTCCATAATGACGTCACGGGGTTTGAAAACACAGGAAATACTGCCAGCAATTTCCTAAGCCGGGCGCCTGGATGCTATAAGTGCATCAAATGCACCACCTGCCAGCATATGGTTACAGGCACACACTTTGTGCACCCCAGAACCAAACAAAAGTTCCCCATCAGATAGGTGTTAACATGCACATCTTCATACATTGTGTATGTAATCACCTGTCCATGCAAAGTCACCTATGTAGGAAAAACCATTAGAACCATGAGGGAACGGATGGCCTTACACCGTTCGGCCATCAGTCAGGCCCTCACAGGAAAAGGCAATGAACAACCAGTGGCCAAGCATTTCGCCCAAGAGAAACATAAGTTGTCTGATATGAAACACATGGCAATAGACCATGTACCAGAGGGTCTACGCAGAGGGGACCGAGAAGGTAGACTATTACGTCTGGAAACAAGATGGATCCATCGCTTGGACTCAGTAAAACCAATGGGATTAAACGACAGACTGCCACTTAATGTGTTCCTATAGACTGTCTTCCTGCGGTAACACCAGCTGATAGTGGAGGGCTTCCAGCCCCATTAACCACAAAAACCGCTATGATGCCATCCACGACAACCAGAGTCCCCTGGACCCAGCTCTTCAAACTGGACTTTATCCCCCTCAATATTACAATAGTTACCATAACAATTAATCATTAATTAATGTCTATCAGATATATGGCGCATATAGTACTTGATGGGTTGCCGAAAGCTAATACATTGATTGGATCACACTTATGTCCAACATCCCCACTCTAGAGGATTCTCATCCATTTTCGTGTGCTTTTTGCTTCTTCTCCGCCTTATCTCTCTGTCCCTGTCTTTTTTCTTCCAGTGTAGTATATTTTTGTGTAATGATACGACCTGCTGGTCGACTGAAGGGGTCCGATTGGACCTGTATTAGTGTGCTTTTTTCTTCTCTCCGCTTTCTCTTACTATCCCTGTGATTTTCTTCCAGTGTTGTAATAATATGTACCAGAACCCTGAGACCTAGAATAATACTTCGAGTGGGGTGTAATGATACGGTGTACTCAGCAATTCTAGTATCCGTGTCACCATCCCCTGACCACACCCACTGGGGGACCAATGGATTCAATAGTGTGCTTTTTCTTCTCTCTGCTTTTCTTGCTATCCCTGTGTTTTTCTTCCAGTGTCGTAATAATATGTATGTAGAATAACCTTGGAGCCCTAGGTATCACTCGCAGTAGGGAACAAGATTGTGATTCACTTGGTATATCCCAACTTCACTCCACCAGCCAACTTATATTATATCCCTGATCATACCCCCATGGGGAACCAAGGGTCCTAACAGTGTGCTTTTTTTCTTCTCTCCGCTTCTTTCTCGCTATCCCTGTGATTTTCTTCCAGTGTTCTATTAATGTGTATTATAACCTTGGAGCCCAGTTTACCACTACATAGGGGTACGGTGGTGTATTTCACCCCGACTCACCAATTATAGATCCCTGGGCTTTACCACGAGGGGGATCAATGAATTCCAAAGTGTGCTTTTTTCTTCCCTTCGCTTCTTCTTACTATAACTGTTGTTTTCTTCCTCCGTGATAACATGTTTGTCCAACTACCGGCTGATTAATGCAGGAATAAGTCAACACATAGAATGTCGACCGAGGACCTCCTAGTATGCCTTCCCTTTGGTGACTCTCATGATACTTGAGATAGGTGCACCACGCCACGACAATGGTATAAGATAACTTCTGACACCCCAAATACTGTGTACATGCCGGCTTACCTTGGTATCGATATTGCCCCTCCCATAGTGTTGACACAATATCCCCTTGGCTCCATTCGAGGAACGCTTTTTTCACCAATAAGGCAGACAACATGAAATGGGCCTCTCAAACTGACTGACATTCCCATCTCCCATGAACAGATTGCTGTTACCAATGCTTACATTGAACACCCTACACCATGATGGTTACGGTGGGAGAGTCGACCATCAGTTATATACCAGGCTTTTTAGAACCCTACTAGTCACTTACACTGGCAGCCTATCTATTACTTAGATATGCCCATATATTTACAGTGCTTGTAATTCTGTATGTAAATTTTCACTCTGTCACTCTGTTATTATCACTACAGGCAGCGTGAGACACTGAAACCGCTCTGCCGCCGGCGGCTACGCTACACAGGAATCGGTCACCATGACTACCCCTGCAGCTTGCGTTCCAAACGCTGACTAGTGACATATCCTGTTGCGCCAGCAGTTACTACGTCATTTCCGCCCCTACACCCGCAGCAGCGGCAGTCGGCGTCCAGCGTGTCACGCTGTCCCAATCTCACCTTCTCCTATTTAAAGGTAAGCACTTGCACTTGTTGTTTGTTACCACACACACCTTGACAAAGGGGCATCGCCCCGAAACGTTGGTTGTTTATCACCTGCTGTGAATACACTGCTTTTTTACCAAGACCCTGGAGTGCCAGTCATTTCTTCCCATATATATATACACATATATATTATATATATCAAGGTTTATTCACAGGTAATCATGCCAGTAATTATAATACACTGAATAAACTAAGACTTACATGTTGCGTAATATCTCATAATCCATAGCATAGCATAGCATTTTAATCAATGATGCTTGGCATTTGTATTTGTAATCATTTATGGGAAATATTTCCTGAAAACATATCATTGTCATTTAGAATGCATGTCAATTACAAAAGTCAAAGTTTGCAGTTCTCAAATGCAGTCGCACCTAATAACAATAATTATTTATAATAATTTGTCATTAACATCATAAAGTGACTATAGCTATATGGGTATCAATCAAGCCTAATTAGATTATATTCATAGTTTTCTCCATGTCAGTTAATAATGCTAATTAATAAAAAAATACAAAGTAACTGTGTCCCCGTGTTTTTTCTGGAGGACAAATTGCACAATTGTACCACTGGCCTTTGAACACTTTCAGTGTCAAACGCAGGATTTTAAAAGGGGGGGTTTCCAAATAGTACACCCCCACATGTCATATATTAACAATGACATCCTCCTCCAGCACAGCCCCTACAAAAAAAGACATGTCAGTCATATTCAGAATCTGAACAGGTCTATATGTGACATGTCTGCCTTTTGGGGGGGGGGGTGCGGGCTGTGCTGGAGGGGAATCTGAATATGTGGCATATCTGCCTATGGGGGGCTGTGTTGGAGGGAGATCTAAGACCCTCTCCAGCACAGCACCCCCTCCCCAATACACAGACATGTCATATATTCAGATCCCCTAAAGCACAGCCTCCCCCAATAGGCAGACATGTCAGTCAAATTGATTTCCCTTTCCCCAAACACAGTTGTGAATCTGCCTTTATACAATTGCAGGAACAAACAGCCAGCCCCCAACCCCTCCCCAAAGCCTATACAGGCAAAGTCAGTAAAATGTATTCCCCCTTCCCCACACACACATTGTCAGTCTGCCTGCAGACAATTGCAGGCACAAACAGCCAGCCCACCCCTGCCCCAACTCACAGTTATCAGCAGCGCCGCTGAGCTCCTCAGTCCCCTTGTCTCTCAGGCTGTAAACATGTGACAACAGCCGGAGAGGAGCTGCTTCCCCTGCCTGCCAGTGGCTGCATCTTCATGTCATAGAGATGGCAGCCGCAGCAGGGAGGGAGCCAGACTGCATCTCCTGCTCACGAGCCGCGCAAACATTGGGACCACGACCAATATATCAGTGGCTTGGGGGTTTATATGTACTCGGAGACCCCCTGCATGTGCGGCTGACTTTAGTGTGTCTTCTTTTCAAAACAATAGTAATTCTAGCTTAGCTACATATCTGCATATCATACATAGTTCTTTTCTATTATCTATTTGTAATGAAATACATATTTGCATGCTCAAGTCTGTACATTTCCAAGATTGGGCAGCTGATTAGTGTTTTCATATATATTTTTTCAATGATCACTGATACAGTATGTTGGTATAACTGTCTGACAGGAGCTAGTATCCAGGATGTATATAAATATAAGAACTAAGGGCCTTATTCTAGTTCACTCTGACAAAATCCTTCTTAGATGGACAAAACCATGTGCACTGCAGGTGGGGCAGATGTAACAGATGCAGAGAGAATTAGATTTGGGTGGAGTTTTACTTCAAAGTGAGATCTATATTGCAGTGTAAAAATAAAGCAGCCAGGCTGGAAGTGACATCACAACAATCGCCCATGACCGGAAGTGACGTCATGACAATTGTCCATGGCCGGAAATGATTGGCTGTGACTGGGAGTGATGAGATGTGCATTACAGTATTTGAGGATGTGTTCCTGTGGAAATAGGTTACCATGGAAAGCCAATGCGAAGTACGGGGGTTCAGCAAAAGGACAAAGGACTAATAGGAATTTGATGTATAGGACCAAGTTGCTCAGGAAGGATTCTCATTGGCTAATGGGGGATAGAATCGCAAACCAGGTGTCACACGCTGCCATGGCATTGGATGACGGGTACAGTACTCACCCGTCCATGCTCGCCGGCGGCTGGCGTGTGTCCGCTGGGGTCCTGGTTGGGCAGGCGGTGGTGGCATTGTTGATTGAGCGGCAGCATGGATTCACAGAGGCATGGCAGTCGGGCTGTCTGGAGGCCGGCGCCGGGTAACAGTGTCGCCATCTTGCTTGAGGGCAGAAGCAGTGATTGGCCAGGTCAGGTCTTTTCCTCCCATTCTGTCCAGACGGCCTATGGCAGTCCTTCCCTTGCTATAAAGGGGCAATCTGGGTCAGTGCAAATTGTTTCTTTAGCCTGCAAGCATCTGGAGAAGTCCTGGCTATCCTAGTGCCTATGCACACTGCACCTTCCAGCTGGTTGTCCCTGCTGGCCTCTGATCCCATTGCTGCTGTCTCTGGTGTGCTACACTCTCCGCTAGCCTTCCTTCCTGTATCTTCCCCAGTTCATCACAATACTCTACTGTTCTGATCCTGGGTCCAAACTTCAATCATCCAATCACCCAATCTTTAATCATCCAATCTTCAATCTTCCTATCCTCCATCTTCAGGTATATCATCTTTATTCTTCAAATTCAAGTCGTATGATCCTTGTCTTGTAATTACCTGCCTGAATTATCCTGTTTATGCAAAAGACTGCCTTCCTTGTTTTGTCTTGCTATAAATCAGAGACTTGCCTTCTATTATTATTTAATCCACTCAACAAGTATTGATGTCGGTTATGTTATTCCTTGTATGAGTTCATTCATCTCCTGCTGGTCACGCCTCTCACCATCAAATCCACCAATTGTGACACCAGGAAGGAGTGATCACACTATTCTACACCTTGAAAAAGACCCCATTTGAAATAGAAACTTGACAGCCAATTAGTTTTGTTGAAGGCCTTCTCCACTTTAGTTGACAGTAAAAGTCATAGCAAGACATATATGACCAATAACCTTTGTGGTGTTGCCTTAGGCCACATGAACTGGTACAAAATCCAACAAATTAGTTTGGATTCATATAGGCAACAAAGTGTTAAATCTAATTTTTATGATATCACTTAGAGTAGGAAAAAAAAAAAATATAAGTCTAGTGTTACAGATTCAATATAAATACAGCAATTAAACAGTAATAACTGGACCAAAAAAATGTTTGTTTATAAAACACAGCTCTATAGACCAATGCTGCTGTTCTGTCAGGGATTGCTCGACACCCCAATGCCAGCAAAATTGAACAGAAAAGAACAGAACTGCGCATAGGCTAGAGTTTATCAATAACGGGTATTCATTAATTATAAAAGATATGTAAAATATGTAAAATATTGCGAAATGAAAAACACAACATAGAAACTGTCAATTATCGCCTACTTAGACCGCCACAGACAGTTTGAAAGATAAGACAAGTTATAAATAGACACATAAAGCAGGCATAACTTATAATGCCACAAAGCAGTAAGCCATGTTAATGGTTTGTAGCGAACAGCCTGTGTCATCGTGTATATAGATGGTAATTGTTAGTATTTGCTAGACTCTTTTTAAACTTTTGTTGGTGGTAATGTACAAATACTGTAGGGATTTTCAGTAATCAGATGTATGATTATACCTATAGATATTGATGTCCTTTGAAAGTGTCTGACCAGACAGTTATATAAAAGGTACCTTACAGTTTGTCACGGCTTGCTGGATCTCATTCCTCTCGGTTGCTGGTGCCAACTAACCTGAGGTGCAACTTTATCCGGAGTGGTCTTTGAGAATTAATTGCAGTGTCCACTGTGGAAATAGTTGTGCAAATCTGAGTTATAGTATTTAGAGATCAAGAGGAGTTATAAGACCATTTCAGTAGAAGCACAATGCAAACATAAAACACAATACAAACATTTTATAACAGAAAATCATAAACCCATCTGGGATGGGATTTTTACTTGATTGGGAGTGTCCTGTATTCTTGCAGCTGGCATTAATAAAATTGATACTACAGCATACTGCGCACAGTAGACATTTGGTTAAACAATAGGCTTTTTTAATCAAACAAAGCTTCAATTTTTGGATACATAGATACAAAGGTCTTGATACAGAGGTGGATGCAATGTAAATGCCAGAGCGGTTGAACTCATTTTATTTTGTATAGCACCTACATGAGAATTGAACTGCAATTGTTGTTGATATATACATGGAAAGTACTGTAAGTGACAGGTAGTGACCACTTATCAAAGGTAATTGCGGTGACTTAAAAATTATAGACATGTACCATATTCAGTTGCATGTTTGAGCCTTCAACTCAGAATTTTTATAAAGGCCCCAGTGGCTTACTTGCTTGATAGAGTTTTACAGCGGTGCAACACTGCAAACAATGGCCCTCATTCTGATCGGTTCACTACATTGTGAATTTGCAATGGTGACTGATGTTTTCTGCCTGCACATGCGCATAATTGCTTATGCGCAAGTGCATGTCTTCACTGTGGGTGCCCTCAGAGACTTACATAGTCTATATGGTGCTCGCAGTGGGGGTTGGGGGTGTGCAGGAGGAAGGTAGGGGGCATTCGCATAGGTACACCCTGCGTTTCCTGGGCATACCCACAAAAATGCTGGGTGTGCCCAGGAAAATGATGCGAACAGGTGCGGCTACTGGCCTTTCGTGGGCAGGCAGCTGACATCACCAGAGCAGGGCATACAGCCACACAGCGTGTGGTACTACAAAGCTTGCAAAGCAGTGAACTAACGCTTCTTTGCGAGCCAACCAGAATGAGGGCCCATGTTTGACCAATAGGGTAGATCAGAGATGCTGCCAGTGAGTGTCCCTGTACAAATTCCAGTATCATTAGCATACTTTTACAGATATGATACGAGAGAAAACAGTTGCAAATGAAGCTGCATACATCTCTGAATCAGTACCATAGTCATCAAAACCTTACTTTCTATACAGTATTTGCTGACATACAGATACCCTGTCTCTTTTTCACTCTCACCCATCTGTCTTACTCTTTATAATATTGTAGCCCCATATCTCTGTGTCACCCTTTCCATTACCTTTCCTATCTAACACAAGACACATACCCCATAATTGCTAGTATAAAATTTTCACAATTTATTTCTACATTGTTTCCTGTCTGTCTTTTTCTGCCTGTGACTCATTTGTTTCCTTCTTATACACAGAGTGGTGGAAGTGGGCCAGTATGGAGATATGTTACACGGCCACTTCTCTTAATGCTTCAACCACAGTATTTATACTGCTTTGATGACCATTTAGATTTTTTTTATAGTTTACAATTTGTACAAATTAAGATGGAGCTTTCACAAAATTGTAATGAACTGGATCCTTACTTTGAGTTACAAGAAAATTTGTGATTTTCGCAGAATACAACTGCTTATTTACTGTAATTTGCATTAACTGCGTCTTATAGAAGAAATTAATTTGCCTTGGTCTGATTTTTCACTTAAATGCGTAGAACTTTTTGTTCCCATGTACTGATGTAGACAAATGCTTCAACTTAAATTAAGTTCTATTAGTCTCATTTCTTTCAGTGAGTTGATGCAATTTCCAACTGTGACGGAGTTCTTACACAGAAAGTTATATTGCCAACAATTACAAGGCTCGAGTTTTAATAAGTGCTGCAATCAAAAGCTACAATTCATGAAATGTAATTAAAATAGTCACTTTCCAGAAGAAATCTCTTGTTTTTGTAAAACCATATTAACATAAATAATTAATTTGATTTAATTGTAAAATGGTACATGAAATAAGGAAAGCTTAGCATAAAAAAAAAATCAGAAAACACTAGACATACTGTACATACATTAATAAAAAAAAATATTGATCATTTTCTAATCAGCTGACGTTATATACTTCTATATAAATTATTTATCTTTGTGATGAAAGTAATACTTACATTATTCCTTGGTAAACAGTAGTAACAGTAATGTAACATTAATTGTTTTATTAGGAATTTAGGCTGTAGTTACATTAAAATCTCAAATTTATTTGAACTGAACATTAAAATATTAACAACCCCTGAAAAATGTATAGTTTTTTTTTATTATTGCGATAATTTAAATTGCTATGTTTTGGTATTGTTCTACTAGGCAATACCAGATTGACATATTATGAGCCTATAGGGAATCAACCTTTGGTTTCCATAGCATTGTAATCCATTTGCACATTATGTAACCTTATCAAAGATCAAACTATTGTCCCAATGAGACACAACATTCATTCATTCCTCAGATTAATCATTTTATACAGTTTCAACTCAAAAGACAAAATTAATATATTCAGGTAAGTGAACGATCTCTGCTCCTAAACTTTTCCTTTGCCTACAAAATACATTCTTTGTACAGTGAAGCTGAATCTAGCCTGCTAAGTACTACATCACAAGTCATAAACTGCTCTTACCATATTAAAAGATTAAATGTTTTACATTTATCATTTCAGAAGGGTGGTTTTTTTTTTACAAAGAATGTAGCAAATATATTCATTTTATGTGTTTTTGGATTATCAGGAGTGCACATTTTGTAATAATTCTCCTCTTCTGCTTAATCTGCTAACCCAGACTATTTTAAAACTAGTATACTCCTCTTTTCCAGGTCACAATAAGTGTCTTGATCTTATAAGTATAGTCAGTCTGTCTATACACATTTAATGGAGGTCAGGGCTGATTGTGATAGGGGAAGCCCTTCTTCTCCACAGGAGGTTTCTGACCTCCCTGAGATCACCTTAGGACACCTGTGTTACAGTCTGACAGGTGTACCACCCCATGGTCTTTACTCATCTAAAGACCATGAATGTTGATGATAAGAATAAGGACATGACAGAAAATACAAGGATGCGTTTACTAAAGTTTCAAAAATAGACAAGTGGGAATTGCCCATATAAACTTGACAGATTGTATATATCATTCCCTAGAAGGCAATAGAGAAATGATAGCTAGAATTGAATTGGTTGCTATGGCCAACACCACCACTTGTCTGTTTTAGAACACCTAGTTAAAGTTAATTTGAGATTCCCGAATTTGGCAAATTTATATTTTTTATTTGCCCATCTATTTCCAATACACTATTACTCCTTACTCTCCAGCATTCCACCACAACAGCATTTTTGTTTATGCATTAAGTGTAAAATCTATAATCAAAAAATGGACTTGTTTCCTCCTAGGCTGTGTCTGGTCTAGTGTCAACAACTGTTGCTTACTGTAGCTTAGTAGATCCACCTCCTTGTTATAGGTGAATATATATATATATATATATATATATATATATATATATATATATATATATAGAGAGAGAGAGAGAGAGAGAGAGAGAGAGAGAGAGAGAGAGAGAGAGAGAGATGTATATATATCCTGGCTGACTGGCACTCCACAACCGGTGGACCCCGGTGCCCATCCAAATGAAATATCATATATGTCCTGGGGAGGATGTCACTCAGAGTATAACAAATAAAGCAACAGCACAACAGACTGATAGCCAGTCTATATATATATTCTTGGGAAGAACAAGGCACTCAGAGGAACTTTACGGATGGTGTAATGGTTAGCATTACTGCCTAACAGCACTGAGGTCATGGGTTCAATACCCACCAAGGCCCTAACTGTGCGGAGTTTGTATATTCTCCCCGTACTTGCGTGGGTTTCCTCCGGGTACTCCGGTTTCCTCCCACAATCCAAAAATATACTGGCAGGTTAATTGGCTCCCAAAAATTAACCCTAAAAAAATGTCTGTGTGTGCATGTACATGTGGTAGGGAATATAGATTGTAAGCTCCACTGGGGTAGGGACTGATGTGAATGGTCAAATATTCTCTGTAAAAGCGCTGCGGAATCTGTGTGCGCTATATAAGAAACTGCTAATAAATAAATAAATAAGCGTTATATTGTGCAAACAGAAAAATCACCAACGTTTCAGGGCTTGAACGCCCCTTTGTCAAGGTGCAAACAGGCAACACCTAGAATATATTACAAAAAATGATGAAGACTTAAGCTAGAGATAGAGCACTTAAATTCCAATCAGTACCAATAATTTTTTGTCCCACCCACATGCATATCAGGTGAAGCAGCCATATGGGAGCACTTAAAATGTTACAACATGTAAGATAAGCCAAAGGAATAAGACATATACAGTACCGGTGATTGAAATGTATGTAATATGATATGCACTTAACAAATAGATATACACCCTGCCTAAAAAAGAACCAATTGAGGCAACCATCTTGGTCGTACTGTGTGGGTAATTGACAGCTACTTATGAGTAAAATTATGGTGATTTCCATATATTCACTGTAAAATTTTTCATAACCCTGTTTGTTAAACCATTGACAAATTTGATATTGATTCTAAATAAGCATGTAATTAAAAGTACGTAAGGGCTATCAGCTTATGAAGTACGGCCAGAAAATTCAACAAAATGCATTATTTATACAGACATTTAAAATGAATCATTAAAAAACCCACACTAAATTAAAAAATGTTTAAGAAGCAAAATAAATAGTTGAAAAGTTTTTAATGCAATTACTCCATTTGAATTATTTATGTTGACTACCCAAAGTTTGCTGATAAGCACATGGACTTTATAAGCAAGGATCATGGACTACATTACCAAGGATCATGCTTTAGTGTGATTGTGCAAAATAGTTTACAAATTATTAATCAAATTGCAAAGCAAAAATAAAGGAAAAACATACATATATATATATATATATATATATATATATATACATATATACATATATATATATATATATATATATATATATATATATATATATATATATATATATATATATATATATATATATATATATATATATATATATATATACATACAATACGATGAGGCCGGCACTCAGGTCTGAGGGTGGATGCCAATAATTACTTGCTCCGGTGCCCTCTCTCGTGAGGGGATGGATCCTCAGGATATATGCAGCAGTAATAAGCGGCACTCGGAGGCTGATGTAAATGGTGAAAACAACAGGAACTTTATTCCTTGTGCAGAAGTGAAAACGTTTCGGAGCTCGGGAGCCGCGTCATCAGTTCAGGGAATGCACTTCCCTGCATTCCCTTCCCTGCCTAGGGCCAAATAGCAAGATAGTATAAATCTATTAAGTGCATTTAGCCAAAATTGTATAGTCAAAATTGTCCATTAGCCTGAATCTCAACGTATGTACACACCATTACTGACTGCTCATAAATAATGTAATTTCAGCATAAATCCCAAAAGTAGAAGTTTGTTTGCTGCACAACTGTTTTATTTTTGCACATCTTGCACCAAACTGATAATCTCAATAAAGATGAATTTCTCTGTAGGTTTACTGTAAACAAAATTGACTGTATATCTGGTTAGTGTTTGATTTTGCACATATTTTACTTCATGGAACCAAACATGAAACAGTAAACAGTAAAGGGTGCTTTTCAAGCAATCATTTGATATACATATATTAAATAGCCATACAGTACCATAAGTATGATGTTGTTTTAAACCATAATGCATCTTGCAGGAAATCCTGTGGTTTGCACGAAAGTCATCAAACATATGGCAAACTGAAAAGTTTCCATCGGTTATTGTGTAGAATAGCAGAATTAAAACTGGTAGGCCAACATCCTTTGTCTCTCCTCTTTGCCCCCTCTTTACTTATTTATTGTGAATGTTTGCACGATATTTGGTTTCTATGCAGTAGAATACATATAGGGCCTAATTCAGTTTGGTTTGCAAAAGAAAGCTCCTTCTTTAATGGACAAAACCATGTGCATTGCAGGTGGGCCAAATGCAACATGTGCAGAAAGAGTTACATTTGGGTGGGGGATGTTCAAACTGAAAACTAAATTGCAGTGTAAAATTAAAGCCACCATTGTTTACTCTGCATAGAAACAAACCCAAATGTAACTCTCTCTGCACCTGTTTCATCAGCCCCACCTGCAGTGCACATACCTGTAGTTTTGTCCATTAAAGAAGGCCATTTTGAACATGTGGCTGTTCACTCAAATGTGCAAAGTAATGTCTCAATGTTGTCAGCTGGAGTGAGCTTTGGTAATCTCTACTTTTTCTCAGCTCTTTTAATTCCTCATGCAACAGCTGCTGTCCTTTAATCTGAGCTTGTTGTGCCTCATGCAGCATCTGAATCTGTACTTGTTGCCCTTGTATCTGGGAATGCTGTTGGTACTTGTGAGTTATCTGGGCGCCCGATTTCGAAATCGGGTCGGATCGGGCACATCGCATCGCATGCGACCATCGGATGCGATGCGATGCGATGCGATGACCTGATTTTTCCATAGGAATCAATGTTAAAATGGACTGAGTCCATTTTAACATGGAATTCAATGGGAAAAAGGGGTTCTTTTCATACCCCTACTATCCAAGTGGGCATGGAGTTGGATATAAACCTGTGGCAAGCGTAGCGAGCCACCGAGCCCGAAGCGTGGCGAGCGTAGCGAGCCCCGCGAGGGGACACAGAATACCGTCCGCTCGCCACGCTTCGGGCTCGGTGGCTCGCTACGCTCGCCACAGGTTTATATCCAACTCCATGCCCACTTGGATAGTAGGGGTATGAAAAGGACCTCTTTTTCCATAGGAATCATTTTAACATTGATTCCTATGGAAAAATCGGGTCATCGCATCCGATGGTCGCATGCGATGCGATGCGATGCGATATCGCATCGCATCGCATCTGATTGTATGCCTTAACTTAAGGCATACAATCAAAAAATCAGGCGCCCAGATAACTCACAAGTACCATGCTGTTTTTCAGCCAGGTGCTACTGGCCTTTAATCTGCCCCTCTTGCAGCATCTGAGCATGATGTTTTGCAACCATTTGCTGCTGCTCAACAGCTAGTTCAGTAAACTTTTTCAGTACCTCTTTGGTCTTTGTCAAGACCAAACAATCCCGTGCTGAAAAGTGCATGTCCAATTCCTCTCAGGATTGATTAGTGCTGTGAGAGGGGTGTAGCATGTGGGAAGGGTGGAGCCTTAGCTAATAGATGGCTTGCACAGTCCAGATCTTTGCAGAATGACCAACAAAAATCAGGGATTTGTTGGAGGGTAGGCAACTCTGATATATGGGCCCCTAATGTGTGTGTGTGCCCCAGGATAAGTACTCTGATTGCCCCTCCTTTCATCTGGCCCTGACCAAAGTATCCAGGCAAGATTCCTAGGGACTGTCTGCTGGCTGTGCTTACAGTAGTTTAGAGCATTTCCTATGGGAAGTTCCTGCAGGTGGCAGTCCCAGCAATTGGCAGTTTTGAAAGGTTTGGTGGCTTAAGGCCTGAAATCTTTAGGGATTCAATCAAACTAAACTTAGATGATTCAAAAAGGTCTTTGTGTCGGCAGTTATGTTAGCGGCTACTTAACCACTATGTAAGGATTTTCAGCGAGGAAATCTGCTCTAGGGGCACTTTTTGAGGTAAAAGATGTTTACTATGTTTAATTCACCACAAACTGAGGAGGATTCATTACTATTTTGCAGCAAAGAGACATTTTACTGCAAATGAGAAAATGTGCCAATGGACATGAGATGAAATTATATGTCCAGGAAAGACAACTAAAGGTACTTTCACACCACCCTCCTGTGTCCACACCACCGTCTATTACCTTTAGTAAAGTTGTGTTGAGCGAAGCGAAGTAGAGTGGAGCAGAGCGAGCCACAGAGCCCGAAGCGTGGAGAGCAAAGCGAGCCCGCAAGGGGACGTTGATGCTTAGCAGCCCCATTGTCCCCTCGCAGACTCACTTCACTCGCCACGCTTTGGGCTCGGTGGATCGCTCCGCTCCTCTTCACTCGCCACAACTTTGGCATGGACCAGGGTGATGGAGTGGACCCAGGGTGGAGCGCAAACATTCCTGACCTGAAACTGCATTTTTAAGCTGGTTTCTGCTGTTATACCACCAAACATTTTTCTGGACATATATTGGCCCTTATTGAGATCTGATAGCAGTACAAATTTCTCAAAATGGGCAAAACCATGTGCACTGCAGGTGGGGCAGATGTAACATGTATAGAGTAAGAATTGTGTGAGTTATTTTGTATCTGTGCAGGGCAAATATTGGCTGCATTATTTTTACACTGCAGTTTTGATTTCAGTTTCAACACACCCTTCCCAAATTTAACTCTCTCTGCACATGTCACATCTGCTCCAGCTGCAGTGCACATGGTTTTTCCCATTTGGAGAACAAATTTGGGTACTTGTGTAGTTTCACGGCGCCAACATGGTGCCGTCAGCTGTGTCCAGCTGCGGGGCTGTAAACTCCATGCCAATGTGGACAGTTCGTACCCCCACTATCCACGTTGGCATGGAGTTGATTTTAGATCAATGATGAGCGTAGCATGGGCGAGCGCAGCGAGCCCCGCTAGGGGACACAGATGCACAGAGCCATGCTGGCGCTGTGAAAGTACACAAGTACCCAAATTTGTACAGTGATTAAATCTGAATTATGGCCATTATTTCATCACAGATCCCATTTGCACATTTTATCATTTGTTTTTAAAATATTTCTTTGTTCAAGAAAGTTACTGCATCTTCCTCAGTTTGTGGCAAATTAAAAAAATGTGTTCATCATTAATAAATTAATAATTTGTTTACTGACTTCTTGTACTCTGTTTTATTATTTATGCCAATTAACACACTGTAATTGCTTATTTTCAGCGATCCTTGCTGAAAATAACCCTCGCGACTCGCCGTACAGTACATTAGTTCCATAGCGTAAGTGGTGGCTGCCAAGATGAGGACGTACCTAAGTACAAATATTTGTTGTTTTATATTATAGAAACTGCATAAATGAAAAGTAATCCAATGCGTTCAATCAGTCTGAATATTGTATCAATTCACAGTTAGAGAAATTGTTCTTGCTGTGAAAACAAATAATATTAATGTGAAATACATAACTGGGTCATATGGTATTTGTTTTAAAAACATCTGCCCAAAAGGCAAAGCATAATTATTTCTTTAAAGAGATAAATAATATTTCTTAAATAATTTATGAAGTGCTTAGAAAATTTTTAATCTCATAATTTACAACATTATCTGTGTTCTAAATATCTAAAACATGTATACAGTATATTTAAAATATTCTCAAAACACTTTTTCCATAACATTGCGCTTGATTCCGTATGGATAATATATACCAGCAGCAGCTTAGCATATGACATCCTTTGCAATGTGACTCCTTTCTGCATTTGTGACTGCTAAAACTGTGATGCGATCACAGTTCTAGATAAGCATTGCGACCATTGATCATAATTTTTATCTCGACTACAAGCTGGAGTAAGTTTCACCTAACTCAAAATGGGGACATTGTCGTTGGGGACATTGCAAATCCAATGAAACCATGAATGCAACATATCCCTTGGCCTCACCATGTCTGGGAAATGGGAGTGACATGTTCCCATTTTCCCGAACACCACTTACCTCTGCCCTATCTCTCCACTCAAATGCATCTGCCTGCCAATCAGGAAGAGGAGTTCGCAATTCTGAGATGCCATCATGGTACCCGTTCAGCACATGTGTAGGATGGGTCCTGCATATGTGCAGTTTCCCACTAATTGGGAAACGCATAAACGATCCAACCTGAATAAGGCCCAATGTTTTTGCAGTTTGTTTTTATTCCCATTTTAGTAAATAAACCTCATAGAAATCTTCAAATAAATTCCTAGTGCATAAGCACAAGCAATATTTTCTTGTTTATGTTGCATATAGTGAGACTATCATCTGTAGAAATACATGACTCAGAGCATTATAAAAGAGTTATCACATTATTATTAATAATGAAAGGATGTAGAGAAATATAAAGGATTATGGGAAATAAATGAAGCACATTGGCAAATCAGATTGTGACATACAGTAGGCTGGATAATAACCTTAAATAGATAATCTTTCCATTTATAAGTGGCTATAAATACCATAGAAAGAGGATTAGGGTATATCAATGTCTCACTGTAATGAATAGTGCAAACAAGGTATATTCAACAATAAGCATATCCGTACTTTTGCAATTATGCAGAAATATGGATATGATTAATATGGAATACAGGGTTGAGGAATACTGGCGTTAGGATAGTAGGTCAACACCATATGCCAAATGGTCAAACAGTGAACACATGTAAAAGATCAACATGGTTAGGATTGACACATGAAAAGTTAAAAATTATTTGTTTTTTTTTTTCAATTTTTTTTAACTTTTTCATACTTTATCACTCACGTGAAGTATGATTGGCAATTGTAAAGTGTGCCAAGTGCAGCGGTAGCAGAGGGAGACACTTTACCTAAAAGTATGATGAGCAAAGCAAGCCATGCAAGGACATGCAGTACACTAATTGAGTATCCACCTGCTCAGGTGTTGACACCAACACAGCATGAGAAACTCATATTGACTTTTTCACATGTTGATCTTTTGCTTGTGTCAACCTTGTGCATGTCAACCTTTCAGTGTGAACCTAGACAGAGCCTTCTTAATAGTATTGTAGGCCCTGGGCAAACCAATGCACTAGGGCCCTTACTCACCCATTAACCCTGATAGAGTGAATCTTACTAAATACTATATTGTCTATATAAGCTGAAAATTCCTTTAAGTACAAAGTATTAAGGATTATGTGTTATAAGAATTAGAACAAATGTATGGTTCTATCCTCAAGGAGTTGAAACAGTTAATATGAATGTATGTTCTCTATAAGTCCCTATATTTGCTTAGAAGATCAATTAATATAGATTCAAACCAGATGTGGAATAGATGCCACGACTACAGAACCACATTCCAATAAATCCATTCGGGGAGAAGAATATACATTCCCTTTTAAGGCAAGGTTTCTAGAAGGATCCATACATTCTATGAGAGTTGACTGCGATAGTTAGCGTAATATAGAAACGACTCCCAGTCTATAGAGGTTCACTCCTATAATGATGTAAGAGATACCATGTTTTCCTAAGTTACCCTACGTTTAACCAAAGTTTTAATTGTTAACCCCACCTTAGGGGTGTGTTGTATATGAATATGTATGTTTTTTGTAATAAGCCCTCCTTTATGGGAGTGAGGGAACAGTATTTTACAGCATAAATATGAGAACTGTAAAGCACAATAAACTATGTACATTTGTAACTTCTCCCTGACGGTCAGCGTAACTTCTGGTCTTGTGAATGTCTGAATACTGAAACCTACTGGGGCTCAAATTACCATCCATCATTTTGGGATCTCATTACGGGATGAAGATTGAAAGGACAGACCTTTGTATTGTTCTCTGCTGAAGGAACTTCACATATCTGGGTGAGTAAAGTCTGTTTTTAATTATAAGACTGTTTTGCTCGCTCAGATCTGTGTTATTTCCCTGTGTAGTAAGCAGAGTATAAATATACATTTGTGTTCTTCCTTGTAAGCTTCATTATATAGAACCTGATGTATTCAGATATCACACAGCCTTAAGTATAGCTGTAATATTTTTGTACTGTTTTGTACTGTGTTTGTATTGTCATTGTAACTGTGTGTTTACTGTGTGTCAGTATTTGCATATTTTATGTGGATGTTTGAAAGTCATCTTAACGAGGCTTGACAGTTGATCTGTATATATTGGATATCACTTCTGGTTAACGTACAATTAAAAGATCTAAAGCGTATTTGTTTGTTTGTCTGTTTGTTTGGTAAACACAATATAAGTCATAAGGTGTAAAAGTGTTCACAAGACGGCTAAGACTTTCTTTGATAAATGCTGTAATAGGCTGGACCTGCCTTTTATCAAAGACTGACCCTGAAAGTCACTCTGAACCAATTAGGATACAGCCCTTATGAAACTAAGTGTGTTTATGTACATGTTCTGTTTTGCCTGATTGTCCATTTGTCATTTAAACATCAATAAGCATTTTTGTCAGTTTTTCCTTTTTTTAGCCACTTATGATATAGTGTCTTGTGTTTATGTCTCTTGCTCCATCACGTAGAACATGTTTTAGAATATAAATTCAGCATAATTCTAAAGCAGACTTGTCCAACCTGCGGCCCTCCAGATGTGCTAAAACTACACATCCCAGCATGCCTTGCCACAATTTGGCTACTAGGGAATGCTAGAATGATGGCAATGCATGCTGGGATGTGTAGTTTTACCACATCTGGAGGGCCGCAGGTTGGACATGCCTGTTCTAAAGTTTCATTTCCCCAACTTTGAATATATAGAGCTACAATTGCTTGCAGTAATACAGCAAGTACATTTTAGAGTAATACATGGAAGTAATACATGGAAGTATTGATTTAGATGGCACAGCGTGCGCCGTGCAGCCAGTGTTTTCAAAACAGAAGCGCTTCCTGCGCCGCCGCATAGCGCTAGTGATTTCTTATTCACTGAAGGGACCCCCCGCCGCCGCCAGCTTTATACTCAGCGCCGGCGCCGCAGGTACCCGCGCGGCAAGGACACCACTGCAGGGCAGGCTCCTGTCAGACGCCAGCCTGGACCCCCCTGCCCGCTCCCCAGACGGTGCAACAGGTACCCCAGCACCGGGGCGCCCCCACCCCGACTCACCTGGGGCGCTCCGGTGGCTTGCACCGGCCCTGCTCCCCAGACATCCCCCCCTGACCTGGTGCAACCGGCACGCCGGGGGGAGCGTGGAACTCCGGCGTATCTCTCCCCTTCCACTGTCCCGGCGGCCATCTTGGAATCGTGTGTGCGGAGGCTGCACACACGATATTAGCACAGCAGAACTCGGGCTGGTGACCGGGCGCCGTGGGGCTGAGTGAGGGACCCCAGCCCTGCCCTAGCAGCAGCCCAGTCCCCCCAATCAATTGTATCATATACACCCATATAAATAAATAAAAATAAAAAGAGAACGTGGGCTGGAGCAGTGCACAGCCAAACAGCAGGAGCTGCCCATAGTCCCACATAGCACCACCAGGGGCCCCAGCATGGGGCACCTACAGCCCCTTGCCCTCTCTAGGAGGGTACGTGCCCTATATGTCTCTGTATGAACAGTGCCGCAGGCCGGGCTTCTTCTTTACAGGAGATCAGACTGACAGAAGTCTCTCCCACCTAATGGCTCTCTAATTTCAATTACCTAAATGGGTCTCACACCATAACCAGCATCTCCTAAAACATGGGTGTCTAAATCCTGTACTTTCTGTGGAGCCTCTATAATACTTCAACTAACCCAGAAAGTCCCAGCTCCCTCCTCCTGTGGGACCAACATTCCTACAATCTGCCTTTGTCTATACAGCCTCACTATAATGCCGTGGAAAAAAGGAGGCAGGACCTCCAAGATTCCTACACTTATACAATTCCCAAAAAACACACCCACAGGTCGGGGTGCCTCCTCGGGCAATTCCGCGCGCCCCGCCACCCCCTCAACTACGACCAGTACCCCACCTTCTGATATTCCAGCGGACCTGGGGGCGGACATTGACCCTCAAGCTCCTCTAACGACCCACACGATGCTTAAAATGCTCTCAGCCTTCCGTACTGATATCCTCACAGGCCTGGACTTGTCTATACAGTCCCTCAGAGCTGATCTAGTGAGCATCTCAAGTCGCACTGAACATCTGGAGGATAAAATGCAGGAGTTAGTAACATCCCACAACAATCTGCTCTTATCTCACTCGGAGACCCAAAATGAAGTGGCCTACCTCCGTGAAAAGATCGCGGATATCGAAGATAGGTCAAGGAGGAACAACCTCAAGATAAGGGGGATCCCCGACTCAGTGATGCCTTTAGAATTAAGGGACTATGTCACCAAACTATTCCAGAAGCTCCTCCCATCGGCCTCCCCACAAGCCCTGATCATTGATCGGGTCCACCGTTTGCCGAAATCACGAAGCGGCTACTCTGCCTCCTTTCCCCGTGATGTCCTCCTTAGAGTCCACTTCTTTCATGTGAAGGAAGATATCCTCAAATCAACTAGAGACGCGGACCCCTCCGACACCTTGGGAGGCATTCAAATCTACCCCGACTTCTCCCAATTCACCCTGGACAAGAGATGCTCATATCGCCCAATTACCACGGCTCTCAGAGACAATGACATCCAGTACAGGTGGGGATTTCCGGTCAAATTAATTGTCTGCTATGACTCCTCCACGTCTGTAATCTCCTCATTTGAAGCCGGATTGAAACTACTTGAAGAGTGGGACATCCCGATCCCGCAAGCGAAAGCTACAGCACCGGCTCCAGTATCTCCGACCTGACTGTAAGAAACCCCCACTGACCGCATATCAAACATAGTGAGGGTATTGTGCCCTATACTTTGTTTCTGTGGCCCTGCTGAGGCCGTCTGCCTCCCCCTTGGGCTGAGTAGTTTTCCTCGCCTAGGGGTGGCAGCCGCCCACCAGCACACTGGACTAACATGCTTGTTATAACTATGTTGATACATGTTTATTTCCACAGTTAATAGTAGCCTTTGTGTAATAGTTCTATTGCATTTAGGGGCTGTGTCGTTGATCGAGGCTCCCAAAGCTTACTTAGCAATGTTGTTAATTGTTCTTATTTGTTATTTACCTACGTTAAGTTGTGTGAGACCCATTGGAGGTCACCCCCCCAATGGTCTTTGTTTTGCCACCACCCTCTCCATGTGGCAAACACAGTGGCCCTGATCTCAGGGCTTATTCTGTTTCCCTGTTCCTGTTCTGTCTTACCCCTTCCTTGCTCTCCCACCCTCCCTACCTCCCCCCAGCTATGGGATCCAACTTGCATTCACACTTCATTAGATCAAGACTAACTCGTTATCTCCCTCCCAATGGTTAAGTTCCTGTCACTAAGGGGGACATTTACCAATTTGGAAAACCTAAAAATTCGTATTCGTATTCGTATTTGTCTTAGAAGCAAATACGAATGAGTATGAATGGTAGTGTTCATAAAAAAGTCGTGTTCCGGGGTTTTAGTTACTATAAAGTCGTATGTTAAAAATTCGTATTTTTCAATGTTGTAGGCATTCGTATGTTGGTTTACACATGTTTTCGTATTGTCGTAGAGTCGTAGGTAAAATACGAATGGCGTAGAGAAGTTTGTTTGAAAACAACGATATTTCACGTTTTTTCGAGAAATTAAATACGAATTTTCGTATTTCAAACCACATGGCTCACTACGAAAATGAAACTACAATCGTGATTGGTGTATTTGTTTTACACTTGGGAGGGCTCTCACAGCCATATATAAGTCGTGGAGGCGCCAAAACTTGTTGTGGGTGTAGTTTGGAGTGTGTAGGAGAGAGGTGCAGTGGAGACTTGTGAGGTTTGGTGAGATTTGGTGAGGTTTGGTGAGATTGTTCTAAGTGATTTCTTAGTGTGTATTGTTCTGAAAGTTCTCTTGTGCTATTGTTTGTCTTGTCCTTTTCAAAGTTTGTCCCATTTTTTTTTTTTGTACTACAGTCGATATTTGTGTGTGTTTGTGTGGAATCGGGACATCTGTCAGAATGAACTTAGGTCTACAGTCATTAGGTCGACCCCACTAGGTCGACTGGCAGGAAGGTCGACCTGACTTAAGGTCGTCATGGGCCAAGGTCGACATGACTTAAGGTCGAATTTGCATAAAGGTCGACATGAGGAAGGTCGACTGGTCATAAGGTCGACATGGGTTTTTCACTGTTTTTTTATCCGAATGTCGACACAGTCGACATGGACACAGTTGGCAATGAGAATCGGACCCTCGCAACGCTCGCTTCGCTCGCGATGCTTCGGGCACGTTGCCTCGCTGTGCTCGGCACACTATTTTATTCTCCCACCACGCCCTAGTGGATGGTAGGGCATGAAATACCGCCTGTCGGCACATGTCGGCTCAAAAAACAGTGAAAAACCCATGTCGACCTTATGAGTAGTGGTCATTGCAGTAATTTGTTGATAGGTATGATGGCACATAACATTTTTGACATACAGCCATTGTTTAGTCACCAATGAGGCACACACCCATGTCATCAGTGTAATGTAAACATGCAATACACCTCACATGGTTTTGTTGTTTGTGTTGTATTTTTTATCCTGACATTTGGTCGACACACGCAGTATGTTGACATGTGAAGGTTAGAACTTGTCATGCACACATGTTTCGTGTAGTGGGTTAATGTATAGCACAGGCTGTTTGCATTATAACACAATAGCACAGGTTAGGTCTGTACAAACACTGCAAACCACAATACCTCACAGTCATGTAAATGGTCCCTTTGTGTTAAATAAGTTAGTGATATTGGAGTTCACTGTAACCTGACAAAAGGTTTGTTAGATAATCCAAACAATATGCACTGCAGGGGGACAGATGTCACATGTGCAGCTAAAAGTATAATTTGCTGTTGTACTTCAAAAGTGAGATCTATATTGCTGTGTCAGCATAAATCACACAGTATTAACCCTGCACAGAATTTTTAAAACTGACACCACAAACATTCTTTGCACCAGTAACATCTGCCCCACCTGCAGTGCACATGGTCTACTCCATCTAATAATTATTTGGTGTGGTTAAACTGAAGTTGAATAACCACAATAATGCTTCCCCACAAGCATATCCTGTTTATGTTGAAGTTCGGAACTGATCTTGTATAAATGGAACCTGTTCACATGTGTACACATAATTGTTCATTATGTTTGTGCCTGCATTTTCAGATGTATCGTTTATGTGTTTTCCTCATTGTCTTATAATTTGTTGTTTGTAGATGTGTTAGCAGTAATTGTTGTGCTACCAATCGTTGTTGTATCCCATAGCAACGGCTGTGTGATTTTACCATAAACCTTATTTCAATGTGAAATTGCAATTGTGGCAACATTACTGGAGTACTCTTGTAATGAATGTGTGATGTTTATCTATTGATTTTGGTATTCTCTGCTTTTATTGTGTTTGCTCCTTGTGATGCTAATTAGGATGTGTTGTGGTTGTGTATTTCTCATCACAGCTGCACGTGCTAAAAAACGAAGGACATAATCTCCTTCAGGGTCCCCATTGTCTGGAGCCACCAACAAGTCCAAGCACAAGCAACCGCACACATCCCCTGCGGTTTCAAGTGGCCCCCGGGCCAAAATGCTTAAACAACTGTCATCTTCTGCTGATTCTGCTGATGAGACAGGTATGTATTGAAATTGGGCCATTGTCAAATTTTTACACATTCAAAACAACATTCTCTAAGCTTATACAAATCTAACATGCTAAGCCACAAATGGACTGGCAATCAGCTACTGTGTCACATACTGTGTATGACAAATGTCAGACCGGATTTGTTTGTCTGGCTCTTTATCACTCTCCATTGTGACACTTGGAATGAGTACATATTTTCTTGCTCTCTCTCTCTCTCTCTCTCTCTCTCTCTCTCTCTCTGTCTCTCTCTCAATTGTAACTTATGTTTGTTTTATTCTCCATACAGCATCCCATGCTGCATCCAAATCTGCCAGCTCACGTACTCACAGAAGCTCAGTGGGTACTCCTGCAAAACACAGCCAGGTGGATACATTTGATGTGGTGGAGACAGGTGCGTTTTCTGACACAGCCATCCTCACCTTATTCTCTATCTCTCTCTCTCTTTCTATCTCTCTCTCTTTCTATCTCTCTTTCTATCTCTCTCTCGCGCGCGCTCTCTCTCTCTCTCGCGCTCTCTCTCTCAATTGTAACGTATGTTTGTTTTATTCTCCATACAGCATCCCGTGCTGCATCCAAATCTGCCAGCTCACGTACACACAGAAGCTCAGTGGGCACTCCTGCAAAACGCAGCCAGGTGGATACATTTGATGTGGTGGAGACAGGTGAGTTTTCTGACACAGCCATCCTCACCTTATTCTCTATCTCTCTCTCTCTTTCTATCTCTCTCTCTTTCTATCTCTCTTTCTATCTCTCTCTCGCGCGCGCTCTCTCTCTCTCTCGCGCTCTCTCTCTCAATTGTAACGTATGTTTGTTTTATTCTCCATACAGCATCCCGTGCTGCATCCAAATCTGCCAGCTCACGTACACACAGAAGCTCAGTGGGCACTCCTGCAAAACGCAGCCAGGTGGATACATTTGATGTGGTGGAGACAGGTGAGTTTTCTGACACAGCCATCCTCACCTTATTCTCTCTCTCTCTCTCTCTCTCTCTCTGTCTAAGTTGTATAGCTTAGGTTTGTCTTGTATTCTCCATACAGCATCCCGTGCTGCATCGCAGTCTCTCACCTCATTCCCTGGTTTCGAAGAGGCACATGGGAATTTTTTTGATGTGGAGATAGGTAAATTGTTGTCCTATCAAGTGTGGCGCTATGAAAGTTTATATATGTGTGTGTGTATCTCTCTCTCTATGTGTGTGTATATATGAATATATATATATACATACATACATACATATGATGTGTTGATTGTTTGTTTATCAACACATGTATGACAATTTATATTGTTCACTATGCACAGCATCACGGCCTGCTACTGCTCCTCTCCATTTTCATAAAACATCGGCAACGGCAACTGTGTCGGTGGCACCTCAGGACAGTGATGTTCTAATTACAGGTACATTTTGATAAATATTTTGGACTATCCAAATTACATGTGTTAACACAAGCATTTAATGTTGATTTATGTTGTGCAATGTTTGCTTCCTATGTAGCAACTGCATGTGAGCCCAAATCGTCACCCACACTTGGCCCAATAATTATCCGCCCACCTGTCATGACCCCACCACGGCAAGGAACGCAAGAACCGCACACCCACCAAGGTAACAATATATAATGGTGCACATACCACATAACAGGACCCGCTCCAGGAGAAACACAATGCTTCATTCCTGCACTCCCATCTCATGTATGTTTAAACCTGTGTTCCAGTCCAAAAAGTATGATCTCGCTACTTCAGCACAGGTGATGGTAATCATACATCACTAGGGAAGTGCATGAACATAACATTATGCCCCTCCTGTAGTGGGCAATGTTGTCAGATGGTGTTATTGTATGCTTGTGGTCATGGGCGCACAATATACAGTAGGTGCATACACACACACAGATATTCTGTCTGATGTATCTGTTGTGTACAAAATCCATGATCATTATGGTAGCATTTCTGACTCCAAATTAGTACAATAAATTAAATGTAAAACCTATACCATAACAATGTGACAAATGGCATATATCCAAATGTAGGAACAAATTTGTCAGACTCATCCCTCTTTACAAGCATTTGACAACATTTCTGCCCTTGTAATTCCCAACCTTACTTTTTCTGATTTTTTTCCCAACATTTACATCAAACATACCATCTGTAAAGGTGGCCATACACACGCAGATTTATCTGCAGATTTGTCTGGTTGGAACAAAAACCTGGTTATGGATGAGAGCAAATGACAGTTGACCATTTGCTTGGAAATGTTGGAAAACTGACAAACTGTCACTCATCCATAACCATGTTTTTGTTCCAACCAGCCAGATCTGAAGATAAATCTTACTAGTGTATGGGCACCTTAAGTGTGTACAGAACTTATAACCCTTTGCAGAAAATAACATAATCGTTGCTCATAACCTTCACTACTAATTACTGCTTGTCCTCTCCTAATTTGACACACCCTTGTTTGGCCAGCTCATCAGTGCAGCAGCTAACATTTATTCATTAGTGTGAAAGTCCAGAAGGTTACTACTTTTCATCCTGATTTTAGCCATTTGCCATACAGTGTTGTCAACATTATACCCACTAACTGTAGTTTTTATTTAACATGTGACCTGCTAATTGAATGTGTATGAATGGTGTGCATCACTTATCTTGTTTAGGAAATCACAGGTTCAATCACATACAGTACATGTATGTTTCACTGTGTGAGTGCTTCATGTGGTGTTTGGATGATCCATCCTTATAAGTGGACATACAGTATTCTGGCCACAGCACACCAAAATGTCACATTACCAAATTTCCAACCCATGTGCAGTGCAGGTGGGGCAGATGTAACATGGATACAAACATTTTAATTTTTCTATGTGTTAAAATTCCTGTGTAGGCTAAATAATCTTTATTATTTCCTAAACACGGCCCTTTACATTTCTGCTTCAACACACCCAAGTCAAATGTATCTTTCTCTGCACATGTTACATCTGGCTCACCTGCACTGCACATGCTTTTATCCATGTTGTTGTAAAATGTGAACTACCATCATAACAGAATAATAGGCATAGTGCAACGGTAACACAAACACAATTTGTACACTACAAATGGTATATGAACTCAGGCCGCAGCACAGCATGTTTCCCTACATGACTGTAATTCTGCGTGGCTAATGCCCCATTATTTGTTAATGGCCCTTCAAACATTCAAACCTATAAGGACCTTTTCCCACAGCCCCTTTTTAATGGTCATTAACCCGTATCAATGTTTGTTGACACACACTCACACTAACCCATTTCTCAACCCCTTCAAAAGGAAAGCAATGTGGTTTGGGGGGGGGGGGGGGGGGGGGGGAATTACATTTGTAATGCAATGTAGTGTTGTCCCCACATCATAACTGAACATATTGACATTGTGTTAAAGGTTTAAATAGTCTGAGTGCATTCTGCAATGTGTACGAATACAACAGATGTAGTTGCTATTATCACATTTGGGATGTTATTGAAATACTTTACATCATAGGCTTAATTAGCATTGTAACATATTTTAGCACAAACATAAGTAGCCTTACATAATTGATGTATTGTAAAGTGATCTTGCTATTGTAAGACTGGAAATTGCAAATGTACAAAAAGGTAATGTTATCTGCGTCATTTGTATAGGTGGTGACAATCTTGAGGCTGGTGTGACTACACCAATTGAAGACGAGCCGTGGCAATTGCGGGTAAACACCCCATCTCCTCCACCCAGGCAAATGCCACATAGTCCCCAGCTGACTTTCAGCCCAGAACCGGAAGCTGGTGGTGTTGCGGCAGAATTTTTCCAAAATTGGGCTGCCCACCAAGCACGCTTCGAGGCTACATTTAAGGTGCAAGCCGGCCATCTGGAGAACATCTACCTGGAAACGGGACGCATTGCACGAACCCAGGCACTCCTTCATAAGGACAACCGCACCCTGTTGAAATGTGTGATGGCAATGCGGCTGGAGCAGGTCACATTCCAGAATCGTATGGTCACTATCATGGAATCTTCATGCCAGCAGCAAACTAGCCACACCCGCCTACTTGAGGACATTTCGGTCTCGTTCCGTGAAAGAAATCTGATGGCACAGCAACAAAGCCCTACATCACAGAGCAGCAGCGCAACGCCAGTCTCAACTCCCCTCCCTTCACCACCACGGCGGTTGACCCGCCAAACAACCAAAGAAACCCCCAATATAAAGGGGTCAGGGGCTTCTAAGCGTGGGGGCAAATGATGTATTTTTTGCTATGCTTGAAAACTGTAAATGCACCAGTAAAATAGTTTTATTAACACATGTTCTGCTTGTTATTACCCTTTATTGACCCACAGCACATCATCTGACATTAGGGTGAAATATTTATTGGAGTACAAAACAGCATGCTAATCTCTTCCCAGTACACATGGGGCAAAAAATACAATGTATGTGTTCACCCACATACACAAACATGACATTTTTCGATTTATCAGATGTAACATTCACATCATATAAAATCCAGAGGAAGCCAAAGGAAATAGACATGTGTATTCACACCATAGAACACCTATTAAGGAAAAAAAAAAACATTAGCAAATGCAAATAATCAACACACATATACACATATAAATATAGCATTCACTTAAGCCCCGTACACACGGGGAGATATATAGCTCAGCCATATATAGATAGCAATATATGGCTGCACAATATATTTATCAGTTTCTCATTTTCATCAACGACCAGAGATGTTCGTTGATGAAAGGGAACCTCTGGGGGCAAATGGCGCAGAGGTAATCAGCTGGTTGCAAGAGCAAGGTCCTGCAACCAGCGATTATAATGTGTAGGAAAACCCACCCGGCAAATGATCGCCGGGGCACACTCCCATCACTGCCAATATGTTTTGCTGCGACCACATATCCGGATATTTCTGCTCCTATTGACCCCGTGTGCACACAGCTTTACTTCTACACAGTATAGTGCATGCAAACACATCTCGCAATATAGGCATGTCATCAGTATGTCAAGTATTAGGCCATTGGAGACACAAATCTGTTACCCCAGCTCTTTAGAACAATTCGCCCTAGCTATGTGTGAATAACCCCTGGAGACTGCAGGAGAGAAACACAGGTAGGTGTTACATGCAAACTACTTCATGGTGATGATGCCTGTGAGAGATTACAACAATTAGCATAGCATGACACCATTGCAATGTACAATCCTGACCCACATTAGTTAACACTTTGACATATAGGAAGGACATAATGTACAGACATGATTTTTGCAAAACTTACCATCCACACGTAGACAAGCACAAGTGAGGCAGACATCACCCATGGCAAAAGCAGCACAGAAATCCTCCCCCGAGCGGTGTGTGAAGGTGTGTGTTCTGATCAACATCAGCATATGAGGTGGGTGCTGGCATTATGCTTTAAGCAGTGAAGGTTGGACCCCAAACTAAAAAGAAACCAAAAACAAAATTTGAATCCTTACGGTAAATTTCAGACAACTGACAACATTACTTTGAAACAATACTTACAGGCAAAAGAACGGCCAGCAAATGACATCCAGGTACCAGGGAGCCCAGGAGAACAAGCCCCACACACATTCAGCCTACAGAACCAAAGTGCAATCAATATATAAGGATTTATGTAAATAACATGTATTGTTATGTTGGTGTGCCTTGAAATAAACATTTTCACTTGAGGCATCAAGCATAGACATTGGAACAATGGCAAATTATGTTGCTTCTACTATCACAAAGGTTACGTAGACACCACTAATGGTAGACATGTGAAGACAATTGTTAAGTGTAAAGGTGCCCACACACTAGAAAGATCTGCAATTATAAGATGTGCGCATAAATTAGCCTTGACATTTTTGTCTGTGTTGGTCAAAATTATTAAGGCAACCGCACATCTCTATCAAAGATTTATCATAAAATTTAGTGTGCGTTACTATGGTATTTAAAAAAAAGATATTTCGTGCAGCACTTAACATCAGAAGATTCCGATAAAGATCCAAGGGAGTGCGCATCTGACTGAAATCGACAGATGTACGACCGATGATTTGAAAACATCGGATGATATATTGGCCGATGTTTTGGAAATTGCACACAAACTCTTTCTCGTGTGTGGCCACCTTAACAGTTAATTATATTTTGAACCCGTGATATGTACATATAGGATGTGTTAAATATGCCGTAGTTACTCACCACTAAAGGATGCCTGGATGAGCTCATTGCGAATCTGCCGCCCAGACACTGTACTCCATCTATCACCAGATCTTTCATTTTCCAAATCAGTCTCGCTGTCTTCTCCGCCCTCAATGTCTGGTAGATCTTGATCCAGACAGAGGTTGTGAAGAAAACAGCAAACCGTCACAATTTTCGACACCTTTTGGGGGCTGTACAACAACAAGCCACCAGACTTATCTAGGCACCGAAAGCGAGATTTTAATACGCCAAAGTATCTTTCTATCACACATCTGGTGGCCTTATGTGCACGTTGAAAATTGTGATCTGCTTCAGAAAGGGGGTTAGACAGTGGAGTCAGGAGCCAGGATAAACAGGGAAACCCCTTATCACCTGAAAAATAGAACATAGGATAAAAAAAAAAAAACTCACTACATGATTGATGAAGGACACACTTTAGGACATAACTGCACATACCTCCCAACATGACCCTCTCTGTTCCTGTACTTCCCTCTTAATGTGTGATTGCCCTCACCTTTGTCCAAAAAACTTTCAAACAAATTAACATGTTCAACACAGATGAAGCTAATCATGCATTAAGAGGGAAGTCCAGGAGCAGAGCATTGTGTCCCTCCTGGAGAGGGTCATGTTGGGAGTTATGAATGCATAACATAATTTTTAGTTGTGCAAACATGTTGAAATGTCACTACTTGCATCTTCTTACACAGATATACGTATTATCAACATGCATTATTGATGTAAAGCAGCATACAATACCACAACACCTATCTATCTATCTATCTATCTATCTAGTTGTAGTGTGGCCAGGCACAACCTCCGGATAGGTTGCTGGTTGGGTGGCTTAGTCGACGGCAATGTAGACTTCTTTGGTATTGAGAGGCAGCACTACAAGCATGTAAAATTAGACATACATACAGCAATGTTTCTATGCGTGTGCATTATGTTCAGCCTATATATATATATATATATACACACATGCAGGTATGGGGAATCATACATATCCTGAGCTGATCAAAGCCATGCCACTACAGGCTTTAGTGCAACACATTTATATTGTTCATTAAATTAGTGAAGCAACAAACCCTGCAGTGCCATGTGTTTGATCAACGTAGCTGATGTATGAGTCCCCATAACTACTGGTTACAGCTGACTTTACAACAGTAACAGGTGTATTTGATCAGCTGTGTGTAGTGGTGCCTCGCTGCCACCTGTGTTAGGGCCAGATGTACTAAGCTTCAAAACTGATAAAATGGAGAGTGATAAACATGGAAGGTAGGAGCTGATTGGCTGGTTGTTTTTCACTCGACATTCTTTCAGTTTTGAAGCTTAGTACATCTGGTCCTTAGAGATATATATATATATATATATATATATATATATATATATATATATATATATATATATAGAGAGAGAGAGAGAGAGAGACACTGAGAGAGAGAGACAGAGACAGTTTATAATGTATGCATACACACACAAATTGCCAGAGAGATAAACACACATGTGTAATCAATTCCCTATGTATCGCATACAGCAGTTTATACAGTATTATACACTTACCCAGTAGCCAGCCCTCTGCCATTGATCCGGCTTCAAACTCATCAAAGAGGACTGACTGGGCCAGGATATAGGAGTCATGAAATGAGCCAGGGTAGCCTGCAAACACACTCTTGATCTTAAGATTTGCATCACAGACCACCTGCACGTTAGTACTTGTGCTTCCATGTCGGTTATAATAGGAACGGGCAGTATCCCGAGGTGGTCTCAGCGGAATGTGCGTGCAGTCAATAGCACCAAGCACATTTGGCATGCATGCAATGCGATGGAATGCTACCATAACATCATGCCACTCTGTCTCCTGGCTTGGGAAGCAGATTGAGGCATCTATATGTGGCAGAAAAGCTTCAAGCACCTGGGTCAGGTACCTGGACAGTGTGGGCTGAGATATGCCAATGCCTTGGGCAGTGACATGTTGAAAACTGCCAGACGCCAGAAAGTACAACACAGCCAGCAGTTTGTGCAGGCCTGAGACAGCGCATGAGCGTCCTGTCACAGGATCTAGCTCCAGTTTAATGAGGCCATACAGACGGAGAATGTTGGTACGATTAAGCCGGAACATCTGTATAACCACATCATCCAGAAATGCGTCTAAACATAAACGCGGCCTAAATAAATGAGGCCGACGCAGCCTCTGTGATACCTGCTGGACCTGCTGGTCATGCTCAGTTTCATGATGCCGGCGTCTTCTTCCTTGGCACAGCCAAGACATCAGCTGTCTCAAAGCCCACACTGAAGCACCCTGATATAGCATATAGGGCCTTATTCTGGTTGGTGCGGCCGGGCCGTACGCGTACGTTCCGGGATTTTTTATGATCTGCGCATGCGTACATTCGCTAATGCGCAGGCGCGAACACAACACAACGCTTACGGACGGGGTCTCTACGTGCGAAAAAACCTGTACGCGAGTGTACGGGCATTGGGGGCGGCATAGGGGCGTGATGAGGGGAGCTGCCGAAATAATGAGGGAAAATGGGCGTAAATATGGGCGTACACGGGGGTGTGCACCAAAAATGAGCGGTGCTACTACCGCACGATCGCCTAAAGCACCGTTCATTTCGGACACAAAACAGGCGGCCGCCAACCGCCAGCTCAGACCACCCGTACAGATACCGCATGCCAGCGTGCGCCTGGGTTTGCTAATTAACGCTGATTACTACTCAAACACATACACCTGAATGTAATAAGCAATGCTGCAGTCTATTAAGTCCAAACCATGATTTCACTACCTGCAAGCCACACACAGCACTCAAACACATTGGAAGCTTATCTTTCTATACTTCTCTACATTTAAAGGTTTGTTTAATTTAAGGTAAGAATCTTTTTAAGACCTGCTTATATATGCTAAGGTAGGTATTTGCTAAACAGTTATACACATTCACTACGTGCTTTCATAGACTTTACACAGTAGCACACTCAATCTACACAAGTCGACATGTGTCAACGTGTTCACTCTAATACAAACATAGGTTTTGTATTTATGATACAATAACATAAACCACATCTAACACCTACAAAGGATGTTTCAGCAATGTTTTAAGCCCATGCCCACTATTTTGCACACAATCTTTGTATAGTACCCAAAATACAGAACTGTACCACTATCTGATCTGCTATGAATTGGATTTGACTACACTCTGGATGTAAGATGCCACCAATCACATTATTGCACTCACATCTCTCTAACAAAGGATTCCTACATCTGCTTATGACACTGTAAAATCATATATATTTAAAAAGTTATACATGTTTGTTCACAAGCAATTTTCTCATGTTTGGCCGATTCACACATCTTTTTTTAGGGAGGACACATATGCATTCCTACACAAATGTACCTTTTGACCCTTGTTTGTCTGCCTCACCCACTCCATGAGGAAAGCATTGTTCTGGACCTGCTTTTACCTACTACTGTAGGAGCTACCTCACCTGCACACAAACTGCTTTCTCACCTATTAAGTTGCTCTGCGCATGTGCTGACACAAACTAATTAGCAGGGAAAAGTTGGATAGGAACATGGGAATGGCCATGGAGAGGGTTACACATGGGAAACTTCTACCACACTTCAACAAATGTTCAAAAATACCCTGGTCAGTAAGTACACATAAATCTAGTATTTGTTTCACACAAGAAATTACACATACAACAATTTTGTTTTAATTGGTAAAATAAATTTATTTGCTGTTCAGCATCACAGCTTATTTGACACTTTCATGTCATAAATCAAATAAACAAATAAAATAGACACAAAAATAAAAAAACAGCCAGAACAAGAGGTTGCATATCTCCAAACATGTGTTACCCTGCAAATGCAATGGTGAAAGAAATGGGGACACCAGAATACGTACTGCAACAACCAGGGTGAATACTAAGCAAGATACACACCACCAAAAATTTATCCTGCATTTGTAGAGGTCAAAATAAGAACTTTAATGCCCATGGCACGAAAATGGATCGATGGCCAACTCAGGAAGTGGATGTCCAGTGCAATTTAAACATTTGGGGTCCAACCACAGAGGAAGTGAACCAGGTCTCATTATTTGGGCCCTTTTTTCCCCCTTTTAGATGGGGCCTTGGGGACAGGGGCCTTTGGCTCAGATGGCTTGCGGCGTCTTCCCCTAGTGGACACAGGAGGGTCAGCAGAGGTGGAAGGTTGGGGAGCAGCTTGGGGTGGGCCAGCAGATGGGGGATTGTCCCTTAGGGACCTGGCGGTGGTCAGCAGCTCCGCAAGAATGTCATTCTGGCGGCTGAGGTGTTGGCCAATGCTTTGCATGCCAGCCGCCAGAGTGTCATTCATGCGGTTGAAGGCCTCACACTGCTGCCTGTTTGTGGCCTTCCAATCCTCAAAAAATTCCCCAATCTGCTGCTGACGGAGCGCAGCATCCACCCCTTGCTGCTCGATCCTCTCCAGTATCACCATCACGCTCTCATCCCATGTCTCCTGTGGCTGGGGCTGGGGATGTCGTCTTGGTGGAGGCTGGACCACTTGCTCCACCTGTGGCTCTGCAGAGGAAGATGCTGCCGGTTCATCCTGGGTTTCTGCTTCTGCTAGGATAATAATTGAAAACAATGTCACCATCACATACGCACTAAAAAATATCTTTCAAAATACAATGCATTACTGTGACTTACCATCAAAAGCAGCATCAAAGACCTCCACCGGGAGCTCACTGTCCATATTGGAGATCCCCCTGACCTCGGCCACATCAATGACGTCCAAGGCGTCCTGCTCCAGGGGGGTATACTCCAAATTATCGGGCATAGGACCTCTCCCGGTGGACATGCTGTGGTTGTACCGGTCAGTCATCTTCCTCTTCAGTGTCGTTTTGAAGTCTGTCCACCTACAAGTTTAAAAATACAAATATCACCATGAGATATGTGCACCACTGTGCTAGTGAACATCATGACTACGTTACATTTCCTAGTGTGGGTGATCTTATGTTTTTTAGCCATATGTGTCCCACACACACATTAATGTCTCCATTAGGAGGCATTTCAGTGTCTCATCTCATTCATTAGGCCACTAAATGCACATACATAGATCACTATGCAGAAATGACATCATCCATGGCCAAATTATGCACCTCCACCTGTTGTGAAACTACACATTCCACCATAGCTTGACAGTGTGGTTATTATGGAGTCATTTAACTATGGGATGGCATACTGGGATGTGTAGTTTCTCACCAGCTACATGTGCACAGTTTGGTCATTCTTGTTTCAGTTGCATCATATGGAACATGTTACAACAACTCTTTCCAAAACACACTTTCTCTTGTCCCATCACATACTTCACATACTTCACATGAGCAGAACTGTGCCCATAACCTCACATCACACCAATGGTGCATGTTTCATATATCAATGTGGGTTATTAGACATGGTTGTGTTCACATGTGACATTGAAGTGTAGCACTATCTACAAACACACCTTTCTATTATTCTCCAAACATACATGTAACATATGTACACACATATGACATTATCAGGGGGACAAACACACTTGCCTTTTCTTCACCGCTAGCCAATCTCTGACCACTGGTGACACCTGGTTCACTTCCTCTGTGATCTTGTCCCAAAGGTTTCTCCTTGCACTGGCACCCGGCTTCCTGGTTGGCAATTCGATCCATTCGCGTGCTCTGGGCACTAAAATTCTTAATTCTGCCTCTACAAATGCAGGGTTTCTCTTTTTGGTGGTGGTATCCTGCTCAGTCCTCACCCTAGATGTTGCAGCTCGTTTTCTGGTGGCCCCAGTTCTCTCACCATGCACCTGCTGGGTCACACCTGTTTGGAGAGATGCAACCTCTTGTTCTGGCTGGTTGCTTGGCCCTTGTGGAGCTGGTGGAGGTTGAACAGGGGCTGTTAGTGAGGGGCCCGCTTGGTCTTGCAGGCTACTTCTCTCTTGAGCGCTCCTGTTCCCTCTTCTGCAAAGCTTCAAGCAGGGATTCTGCTGTAGCTCTCTGTAGAGCGTCCTCAGCTGCGGAATCGTCTGAGTTAGACATGTTTGCAGCAATTCTGGCCTGCATCTGACTGAATATTTATATGTTAATCTCCCGCCATGAACAAGGGGGCGTATATTTTTCCCCGCAATGTAGTAGCTAATTTACGCCGATATTTCCCGCCGATAATTGCCGCTTAAAATTACGCAGGTCTCAACGCACCTGATCAATCACCTGTATATGCACATACACAGGTTGTGGAGCATTGTGTGCTACATCGTGAAATGTGAGCACCTGTCATTCCAATGATGAGTGTTGTCAGCTGGTATCTGTTGGAGTTCGTGTATGCTTTGTGAGTCACATTTCAAAACATCACGTTATAATGCTTTCCTTACATATGTCATGAGTCTGAAATTGTCATACACCAACATGTTGCATTGTGACCCTTTTAGCAGCGTATTTATTAGTAGACGGTTGCGTGTATTCTTTTACGCACACTGTATATACAGTTCCTCTCTATACATTGAATGCATGCTGTTGGTTATGGTGTGTGTATATCGGAACGGTCCGCGTAAGTTTCTATTCGCATCCAGTTTGTTAATGTAAGAAGGATTAATAAAGTTAATACTAAACAAACAATTTTTTACACCAATCAGCAAGCACCAAAAGTGATATATGTACCTGCAATTAATAACTGCGCCATTGCCACTATGACTTCAACCAGGGCTAGGGCGTTTTCTACCCAGGAGCTGTTGGCCTTGGTTGAGGTCATGGACCGTCGGCTGGGGCCCAGGGGCCCATATGTGTCCAACATGGACAAGCGGCGGGCATATAATGCTGCCCGCCGGCTAATCTTCGCCCGGACCGGCGTCCACAGAAGCCTGGGCCAAGTTGAGCGGCGCTGGTCTGACCTGTGCCGGCGGCAGCCAGTGTTGCTTTCTTCACTTCGCTGCCATATTGCCCGATGTAAGTTTTTATTTACTAGTATGTCTGCGTTTTTTTGCAATGTTTTCTGTACTTTTTATAAATATGTTCCTGAGTATGTGGGTGTATAGGGGGTGTATAGGGGGTGTATAGGGGGTGTATATGGGTGTATAGGGGGTGTATAGGGGGTGTATAGGGGGTGTATAGGGGGTGTATATGGGGTGTATATGGGTGTATAGGGGGTGTATATGGGGTGTATATGGGGTGTATATGGGGTGTATATGGGTGTATAGGGGTGTATAGGGGGTGTATAGGGGGGTTTAAGTAGTTGCTCAGTTTTTGGGTGTAGCATATCAATTAGTTTGCATAATAAATGTCTGAAATATAACAGCAATGATAATTTGGAAGGTTATGAGCATGACTAATGTGAATTTTTCTTTTCCCCTTTTTTATGAAACCCAATCTTCGATTTCTATGCCATCAACATGAACATTTCAGCACGGGCAAGAGCCCGCATAGAAGCCCGGGAGCAGGCAGCCCAGGAGCAGCCAGACGAGGAGGAGGAAGAGGAGGAGGAAGAGGAGGAGGAAGAGGAGGAGACAATGGGTCAAGCTGGGGCCCACCAAATTTCGCCATCCCCTTCCCCCACCCCCTCCCCAACCCCCACCCACACCCCTACCCCCTCCCCAACCCCCACCCCCTCCCCTACCCCCACCCCCTCCCCAACCCCCACCCCAACCCCCTCCCCCCACCCCCTCCCCCCTCCCCAACCCCCACCCCCTCCCCCACCCCCTCCCCCCTCCCCAACCCCCACCCCCTCCCCCTCCCCCCACCCCCACCCCCACCCCCACCCCCTCCCCACCCCATTTCCAACCCCCCTACACCTCTCCACCACCCACCCCCAAACCTCTCCAATCCCCACTCCAACCCACTACCAGTATCCAAAGTCCTATCCCATCCCCCTTGCTCCTGACCCCCCCAACCACCGCACACCCAACCAGCGGCGAGCAGGATGGCTCAACTAGCCGTAAGTAAATAATGTGTCTAATGTTTACCTACACATTTCTACACATAAACAATCACAACAACCACATATGTGTATCCAACATCAACATTAGTTTCAACATATCACTGCAGGGCGACCATGAGGTGTGGCCTGTCCTTCTCCAGGAACAAGGGTCCCCTTGGTGGTTTTTTGGAGTGTGGCCATGCCTCACCCCTTGAATAATTGACATAACAGTACAATAATGAGATATCCGACATTAGTGGTGTTGTAGTTATGTGGCTCCAGGTGTTGGGTAACTCCACTTCCCAGCATGATGTGCAACATAAATTTATAGATTGTTTTGTTAATAGTGTGTGAGGCCATGCGGATGCATGCTTTACAAACATAGCTTTAGGCCTATAATTTGTACAGCAATGTCCTAAATTTAAAATAGTAAGGAGTGCTTAAGCCGCAACAATGTCATAACCCTTAAATAGCGCAGCCTAATTGTGAGGTTAGAGGAGAGTCCCCCAAAACCAAACTACCAATTGGGATACAGCATACATTCATCCAAGAAGGAGTAATTTAATTAATGTTATTTACTATGTACAGTATGTGTGTGTTAACATATTATTTTTTAGTACTGTGTTTACAGCAGACCCATCTTCAATGTAGTTTAAAAATGTATGTAGCCTTCACACATAACTCACAACTTTTTATTATGTACAAATACAACAAACATTTGTGTATGTTATATATGAATTTTTTTTTTTATCCCTTCACTACAGACACTGAACAGCACCAGGAGGAGGTGGCACGGATCATGAGGGAAATATTCCTGACCCTCCTATATTTATATTTACTTTTTGGCCAACTGGAGGCCCTATTTAATTTATTTTTATCCCCCCCCCCCCCTTATTATGTTTGTTCAAAATAAAAGTTTATATTCTGTTAAAAAATTGCCTGTGTTTTTAATAATAAATATGTTAGAGGGCTTGTAAGGGTAGGTACATACAGATGTGTAATGTAAGTTATATTTTTAATTTGAGGTGAGGGGTAATGATTGATGTGTGAATGTGTGTGTTTTTGAGTAAAATAACACATAGTGAAAATGCATGAATGTTTAATGTTGTTAGATTAAAACATCACACATAACATCAGGGTAGGTATACATGTTACACATTTTGGACAAACTAATTATGGACATAATTTAGTACATATACAGAAACACCAACATAACTTGATTTAAAAGTAACAGCAATATGGGGACACATAGATAGTGATTAAAATGCCACATTAGAACATAACAAATATACATGTAATGAGGGTTAAAATGTTGTTTTATTAGGGTCTTTATTAAGGTAGACAATTGAGTTAATAGAAAACAATAATTGAATAACAATTAGAATAATTAATTAATTGTCTGATTTGTAGTTGAAAGGCAAGATTTGCAGGTCCATATATGTGAAGGGTATGCCAGCGTGCACGGACGTACGCTCACTCTCACGAGCGGTGACATAAGCTGAGTTTTCTATTGAAAACAATAGGGACCCGTCCGTGCAAGCTGGCGTACGCTCAGATAGCCGCAAGAAGTCGGTGGGAAGACGGACGAGAGACGTCCGTAAACAGTGGCGTACGCTCTGTTGTACGCCAGTTGTCGGAGTGTAAGGGCTGGGTGTACGTTGGCGTACGCTCAATTGTACGTTTGGCCGCTACGATCAGAATAACCCCCATTGTCTGCCATGCTAGAAGTCAGGAAGTGTTTGTAGGTGGATATTTTCCTTTTATAAGGCACACATTTGTGATTTCAAAGGTCTGTGATGTGTTGGTAAAATGATAACACATGTGTTCCATTGAAGCAGGTGAAATACACTTCAAAATACACCTTGTCAAGGAGGGTGTATTTTATTTCACACATTTTTTTATGAATCGTAGTTGTTTACGATTCCTATTTTACACCTTCACGAATACAAATTGTTAGTACATGATGAAAATACGGATAGCCAATGCAAAAATCATTCGTATTCTATCGATGGTGTAGACTTTTCGTACACATGCGTAGTCGTATTTTTATATACAAATACGACCTCTATATGACAAGTTTATGCCAAGACACATTTCACGATTGTAAGATTTTTTGACTTGTTAAATTAACATTTCACGAATACGCCAGAAATTCACGCCAATTTGCCTACGAATACGACTTTTTACAATTTTGAAATACGAATCCATTTTGGTAAATTTCCCCCTAAACGTCCATGGCCTAAATTCCCCAAACAAAAGACGACAGGCCTTAGACACCTTCCATGCCGAACGTGCCAAAGTAATTGCTCTCCAGGAGACCCACTTCTTGGCCTCTGCCCCTCCCAAGTTCCACAACACTCGATATCCCACAGGTTACTTTTCAAATGGCCCTGCTAAGAGAAATGGTGTAGCACTCCTTTTTCATAACTCTGTGCATTTTGTAGAAGGGTCCCAATACTCTGACAAAGAAGGGAGATACCTGATCTTAGTGGGGAAATTGGATGACATGGAAATTACTCTGGTCTCACTCTATGCCCCAAACACAAACCAAATTGCTTTCTTACGAAAACTCTTTGAGACAATCCAACAGGTCCGTAAGGGCCAGGTAGTTGTTATGGGAAACTTTAACCTGATATAAGACGAAAAACTGGATAAATCCCAAGCCCCTCCCAGACCTCCCCAGAAGACCCGTATGACTCCTACACTCAGCCGCCTTCTGAATGAGTTTGACCTCTATGACGTATGGCGAACACACTCCCCCTCCACAAAAGATTATACCTTTTTTTCGCTTGTCCACAATTCATATTCACGTATAGACCTAATCCTAGCAGATAAATGGTCATTGCAACATACCGCTAAAGCATGTATTGTGCCGATTACATGGTCTGACCACTCGGCAGTGACATGGACGTGGAGCTCCAACCCCTCCCAATTTTTCCCTAAACCATGGAGACTTCCAGATTACATCAGACTCTCCCGAGACCTTAGTAACCATCTCACATACCCTTTCCACGTATCTAGAACTTAACCATACATCTGACACCTCAATTCCTACCCATTGGTGTGCTTTAAAAGCAGTCCTTATGGGGGTTTTTATCCAAACCGGAGCCAGGTTAAAGAAACAACGATTAGAAAACCAAGAGGAGTTGGAGATGAAACTACTTCAGGCTGAGTCCCTTAACAGATCTCTCCCATCCAGGGCCCTGAAACGGGAAATAGTATCTATCCGCAATCAACTTCTAAAACTGTTTTTAAATTGCATGAAGTATGCGTACTCCAAACTCCAACAGAAATTCTACTCCTTGGGTAACAAATCAGGCAAATTTTTAGCACATAAGCTCTGACTCCGCTAAACTAGAAATATAATTAAATTTATACAGACACAGGAAGGAAAGAAGCTCCTAAACGCTCCTGACATCGCAGCAGCATTTGCTAAATTCTATAACAATTTATATAACCTCAACACGGACCTGTCTACTCCCCAACCTACTCCAACGCTAATAACCTCCTTCCTAGAGGACCTGAATTTCCCCAAAGTCTCTCCAGAAGACTTAGTAACTCTTAATGCAAAATGGTCAGATGAAGAAATTATAAAGGTAATTAAATCCCTCCCTAGTGCAAAGGCTCCAGGCCCAGATGGCTTTTCCAACGCATTTTATAAAAAAATTGTTAATGAGCTGGCCCCTCCCCTTACCTCCTTGTTTAATTATGCTACTGACACTGGCACTCTCCCGGAAGAAATGCTACAGGCCCGTATTATTACAATCCATAAATAGGGAAAGGACCCCTCTTTTTGTCAAAATTACAGACCCATAGCCCTGCTCAACACTGACCTAAAATTGATTGCAAATAGACTGGCCCCCATGATACCCAACCTGGTCCACCCGGACCAGGTAGAATTTGTTAGAGGTCGCCAAGCAACAGACAACACTAGATGGATTTTCGACCTGGCGGAATATATCTCCTATAAAGGAGAAGAAGCGGTTTTCTTATCATTAGACGCTGAGAAGGCCTTTGACAGGCTACACTGGGGCTTTCTCACCGAATCCCTGTGTAGATTTGGCCTTCACGGTCCAATCCTCTCCTCTATACTAGCTCTTTATAGTTCACCAAACACGGTAGTGTACAGTAACAGCTTCACAACACCACCTTTTAAGATCTCCAATGGAACAAGACAAGGATGCCCCCTGTCCCCCATCATGTATGTCTTAGCAATAGAACCTCTCGGAATGAAGATTCGTCAGTCCCTGGACTTCCCGGGTATAGTAGTGGGCTCATCCCTCCATAAAATAAGCTTATTTGCTGACGACATCCTCCTCTTAGCAACGAAGCCTGATCCCTCACTACCAGCCCTACACAACATAATTGACCGTTTTAGCGTAGCATCATTCTACAAACTGAACACAACCAAAACTGAGGCCTTACCCTTTAATCTAAGCGATGATAAACTAACCACTTTCCAACAGAACCACAAATATCAATGGAAGAAGGACCACATTGTATACCTTGGAATTAACTTTCCCAACTCCTTAGCTAAAGCCATATAAATTAATTTCACCCCTTTAATATCCCAAATAGATACCCTATTAAAAGCTTGGTTTAGTTTGGAAATATCATGGTTAAGTAGAATTGCTGCTTTTAAGATGTCAATTCTTCCCAGATTAATGTACCTCTTCCGTGCGATTCCCTATCAAGTCCCACAAAAAACCATTACCCAAATCCACACAATCATCCTGAAATATATATGGAAGAAAAAAACACCCCGTATAGCATATAAGAGCCTGACTAGATTGCGGAGGCATGGGGGATTGGAGGTACCAGATCTGAAGAAATACCAACATGCATGCCTGGTGGCCCAAATAAATGACTGGTCCCTACCTAAAGGCAAAAAACAGTGGGTGGACTTGGATAGCCAACTGTTCTCACACATACCACTGATGGATCTGCTGTGGACCCCCTCCCAATTAAGACCCCCTTCATTCACTAAGTTTCGATCTGTCTCCGATTCCCTCTCTGCATGGGACACCCTGGTAATAGCCCCCAAATATGTCTCCCTCCCCTCCCGCACTCTCTCCCTACAGGCCCTCTCAAAATTGATGCCTAATATAGACCTAACCAATTGGACGGTCCGCGGCATTGACTCTATTGCCACATTAGTAGATGGTGTCTCCATAACCCCATTTGCCTCGCTGCAATCCCAATTTAACCTTCCAGATATTGAACTATTCTCTTACAACCGAATTGGCCATTGGATCAAAAGTGCTATAAAATCATCAGGTCCAATATCGCTCCCCTCCACAAACGTATTAACAAAACTAGACATGGGTAACTCTAAGGGCTCGATAAGTTTCTGGTACTCTGGTCTGCAAGCTGACACCACAGAGGTGAGATCCCCTATACCAGTGGTGGCCAACCTGTGGCTCTTGAGCCTCATGCGGCTCTCCCCCTTGTAAAGTGAGGCTCCTGCTCCCACTGCTGCCCGCCGCCCACCGTCTGTCCCAGTCCCCCCTGCTGCCGGTTCCCTGAACCCCTTCTCCTTCTGAGGGGAGGAGAGCACACATCACGCATCTCTCCTATCCCTTACTGTGCATCCTTGTGACTGGGCCGTCCGCCAATCAGAGCTCGTGGGCCAGCAGCCAATCAGGAGCCGGCCAGCGAGCTTTGATTGGTGGACAGTCCAGTCACAGGGAAGTGAGGGGGAAGGAGACGCGCGGTGTGCTGTGCTCTCCTCCCATCGGTGACATGACAGGAGGACTGCAGGGGGACACCAGACTGTCCTCTCCTCGCCTGGCAGCAGCAGCAATGGTGAGTGCTGCTGCTGGGAAATTTGCACTGTGGGGGCATAGCAGTTTGTGGCACTGTGGGGGCATACCAGCTTTTTGGCACTGTGGGGGCATACCCGGCACCGTATGGTGCATACCTGGCACCGTGGGGGGGGGGGGGCATATGTGTATCTGGCACTATTGGAGGCATATTTGTATCACACCCACCCAAGGGGTCAAAATAGACTACGCCCCTTTTTTTGGCGCATGCGCATTCGGCGCGCGCATGATGCCGCTCTTTAGCTTGACTACCGATATTTTTCGGCTCTTTACCTCTGACCGGTTGGCCACCCCTGCCCTATACAAACAAAATGGGAGGAGAGTTTGACGTGCTCCCTCTCCCAACAACAATGGGAAAAAATCTATAATACATCACACAAGATATCGAAATGCAGCAACCACTTAGAAATGCATTTCAAACTCCTACATAACTTGTACTTTACCCCCGCTAAATTGCACAGAATCTGGCCCTCAATCTCCAACCTATGCTGGAGGGAATGCAACGAGATAGGAGACAGCTTCCACATTTTCTGGGCCTGCCTCTGGAGAGGAGTCTTCGCTCTTGCCTCAAAGATCCTGGGAGTCCCAGCCCAAGAGTCCCCTATGCCAGCGCTACTCCATGTCTACCCATCAGATATTGGGTGGACAGCCACTTCCACTTAGGAAGAGTAAGCCAACCCCTTTACTTATCAATGATAAATGCACGCCTTTACCTATTGAATTTCTTACCTCATCTACATGTCCAGTAAATTTGTTGGGGGCTGACATTCTGCAAGTAATGCAAGCCAAGATTGAATATACAGAGACAGGCATCAAATATAAATCTAATATATCCAAGGACTTACTACCTCAAATAGAGACAGCTCTGTATGTGTTTCTCTCCCAGTCATCTATTACAGAATCTGCTGAAGTTATCCTCCCAGACTGGATCACATCCCAAGTACCGGACAAGCTGTGGTCTAAGGGAAAGATGGACACTGGCAAGCTGAACGTACAACCTGTCCAACTGCGATTAAAGCCAGGAACAGTACCAGTATCCGTAAAGCAATATCCACTGAATCCTGATCAAAGAGCTGCCATCACCAAACAACTACAAGCTTATCTACAGTCTGGCATCCTTGTTCAATGTAGATCCCCATGGTCCTCTCCTTTTCCTGTGACAAAGACCTCTTGCTTACCATTCCAGCAGGCTTGACAACATAATTCAAGGATCACCTACATGTATTAAAGCTGTAGAAGTGGCTGCTGTATTGAAGGACAAGTGCACAGACATTGTTCTTAATCATGAACTAACTATACAAGTACCACATGCTGTAACAGAAATCCTACAACAAGCAAAAACCAAACATCTTTCAGCAGCTAGACTCACCAAGTATGTAGTGTCCCTATTGGGTGCAACCAATGTGACAATCAAGCGGTGTACCACTCTGAATCCTGCCACTCTCCTACCAGCCCTGTTGCCAGAACAGAAGGAGTATGAACACAAATGTTCAAAAGGAGGGTGAAAGAGGGGACAAGCACCTTCTGTCAGCACAGTAACATCTACAGCAGCCCAGAGAATGGAAATAGATCCAGAAGGTGAAGGTGAGGACAAAGAGCAAAATACTTGTACTCAAAATTTTTCTCATGACTCTCTTGCTTTGATTGAACAAGAAACCCAGACATTGCCACATGTCCAAGACATGCCCATACCCAATGCTCATTACGAACTATACGTTGATGGGTCCAGATACTATGAAAATACCACACCCTACACTGGATATGCCGTCACTACCGACACTAAAGTAGTAACTTCTGGAGCCCTACCAGCACACTTATCAGCACAAACAGCTGAACTTGTGGCCCTTACTAAAGCATTGGAGCACGCAGAGCATACAATAGCGAACATTTATACAGATTCCAGATACAGCTGGGGAGTGACAATGGACTATGGGTTGATCAGGAAAAGCAGAGACTTTAAAATAGTTACAGGTAAACAGATACAGCATGCTGACCTCATTAAAAAACTTTTCCAAGCATTAATGAAGGGACACAAAGTTGCCATAATCAAGATTCAAGCACACACAAAGAATCAAACAAAAGAAACAAGAGGAAACAATCTTGCAGATGCAGAAGCTAAGAGAGCAGCAAAAGCCCAGCCAGTAGAAGAAAGACACTACTTGGTTGTGACAGAAACGGGAGAACCACAACACATGGCAAATATGCAGCAATTAAAGAAATTCCAAGACCAAGCAGGTCCAGTGGAAAAAGCAGAATGGCAAAGAAGAGGAGCGGCAAAAGATGAAGAAACGAAGCTCTGGAAAAGAGATGAACTGTTATGTCTACCCAGAGTACCCAGCTATGTGCTAAATTACTAAATTGTCTGTAGATATGGTGTCCCAGATGTCATTGAGTCAGATAGGGGTACACACTTTACAGGTGAAGTCATGAGACACATAATGCAGGATTTAGGCATACAACAGGCTTTTCATTCTAACCTGTTATGTAAAAGAACTAACTAAAAGACTAACTGAACTTCATGTTGCAGCTTGCGCTTCACTTCCAGATTCTACAGCAGAGAACAATCCTCATCATCCAGCCAGGAGATTGGGTGTATCTCAAAAGACACGTTCGAAAAACGCTTGAGCCCAGATATGATGGTCCATTTCAGGTCCTACTGACTACACCAACATCAGTGAAGCTAAAAGGAAGGGATACTTGGGTACACTCATCCCATTGTAAACAATTACGAGTTAAGTTTGATGATGCAGTTTGGGCTGAAGCGCTGCCTTGGTGTGGTTAAATAGAATGAATGAGAAGAAGGTGTGTTTGGTGCATAAATGTTTTATTTAGTAAATGACAATAAAGGAATAATATGCATAAATTGTTCTATCGGGTGCAGAAATGTTCGGTGGGAGTGGTGGGGTTGATAGCCCGTTGAGTACTACTACTGAGAGCCCCTAAGGGTATCAGGGTATCAACAGATCCCTTTCTACCATAAGCCCAATTGGGCTTATGTCTCTCGGTAGGTGTGTCCTTGTCCCAGAGCTGCTTGGGATAAGTACAGTCTGTGTGCGTGATGGGGATAAGCAGGGAGTGGTGTCCCGCTGGCCTGCTTCTTACCCTGTCAGCGTTGCGGGGTTTTGCAGTCTGTTCTTAGTGCACAAGCACTTAGATCCTCTCTTGGGTGGACCTCAGGTGCGGGTGAGATAGTTTCCCAAGCCTGGGAAGTCGGTCTCTCCTCCTCCCTATTCAGTGTGGGTCTTTCAGATTAGTTGTCCGGGTGCTGTGTCTGTGTGCCTGGCATGAGGACATGTGGCTAGTCACAAGCGACGTGACCTCACTATACACCATCATCGAACACACACAAGGAACAGATAGCGCAGAATATTTTCTTAAGACGGACCACTCCATACACCCATCACAGAGAGATTTCATCATCAAAGCCATCCAATTCATCCTCAACCATAATTATGCCTGGTTTGACCACAAGTACTATTTACAATGCACTGGAACCGCCATGGGGACCAAATTCACCCAAGTTATGCCAACCTCTTCATGAGCAAATGGGAGGAGGAACATGTATGGAGCTGGCATGAATTTCGGGCGAAATTGGAAAATCTTACTAAAAGACGAAACACTAGCAGACATCCTACCCAAGAACCCCAAAATAGTATACAGGAGAGCACCTGACATCAAGCAGAAATTAGTGACAAACCATATCCCACCAAAAGAACTAAAGCAGAGCAGACTAGAGGGCACAACAGATACACAAGGCTTCCACAGATGTGGAGACTGTGTAGGCTGTAGAACTCAAAGCATTAGAACCAACAAGACAGTTAAAACATTCAAATCGCCAAACACTAATGAGACCTTCACCATCAAAAATGAATTAACATGCCATACTAAGGGGGTCATATATCTTTTGACATGCCCGTGCGGCCTACAGTATGTAGGTCGAACCATCAGACCTTTCAAAGTACGGTGGGCAGAGCACATCAGGAACATACGGAAAGGATATGAACAACACAGTGTGTCTGCTCACTACAAAGACACACACAAACAGGACCCCAACAACTTGCAATTCACCATAATTTCACAAGTGACACCCAATTGGAGGGGGGCAACTACAGCAAGACCCTAGACCGGGAAGAACTCAAATGGATGTACACCCTAAAAACTCTAGAGCCGAAGGGACTCAACATTGATTTCAACATTGCCTCCATAATGTAAATTATCACTAAGTTAAATACACAGCACAGAGTCATTTCAACCATCTCATGCCATGTCCACACCACATCACCCCCTTCTCGTCCACCCCCCCCACTCTTTCTCTCCCAAAAATCTCACTCAGCTAATGACCCCCATCACTCCCAATTCCCCCCCCCCAAGTCTATCCCATTTCACACCCACCACCATTACCATACCAGCAAGCCCAAAATCAACCCCAGTTCCACCTATTAACGTCCAAAACCATCATCACCATATCTCCCTTACTTCAGCACCTTTTCCTTACTGCGACTGGTGTCAGAACAGCAGAAAACTGTTACCTATGTATATTCTGTCTGTGTGACATCTAACATTTATCTCTCATCTGCCATGTTATGCCGACAAGGCAAATGCCAGACAGCAGAATGATGTCAGTGTGAATAAACCAGATACCTTATCTTTTGTGAGGTATGCAACACTTCTGAACTCCTCTACCAAATGCAGGTTCATTGTGAGCACTCTCAGTCAGAACAGCCGGGTGAACTTTTCTGCACTGCATACCTTGCAACAGAAACTCTCTGAGCAGTATATATATACCTGATAAAATAGAGAGCTCACATATCTTTATATCTGTCTCTCTTTATCTAAATGCAAAAGGTACAAAAGGAGCTAACTCTCACTCAGTATTTTACGTACTTACATGATACTGAAAAGCAGAATGGCTCCGTTGTGAGAGAAACTGCATATCTTTTTTTCCCCCCTCTCTGATTTAATAGAAATACTGGGATTATAAGACATAGCTGTCTGCTCACCTTCTCTTCCTCAGAGAAACTGTATCTTGGTAGGATGTTACATTTCTGCTGCTGATCTCACTTGCAACAGTATCCAATTTGTTTATTAAACACATTAGAACTGTATCTCACTTTGTTATGTAATTTGGAAACAGTAGCAACAGTTACAGAATACAACAAAAAAAATTACAGGTTCAGCTGGCAAATTATATGTGATTTAGACCTCTTTGTGTATTATTAAAATCAGAAAGAAGGGGAGACTTTGTTGGGACTAAAAGCCATTAATATCTACCCCAAGTATTGAAATACCTCCAAGTAATATTTTCGCCAACTGGATGTACAAACCATTATATCTCAAAGGTATAGATCAGGGGTAGGCAAGTAAATTCTTACGGAGTCCGTATATTTCAAAGTATTTTAATCAAGGTCCAGAAAAAAAAAGATATATATATATATATAATTTTCTGGACCTTGATTAAACTTTGAAATACTAAGTAGTAGTACTACAAAGTAGTACTCAGTACAATATATATATATATATATATATATATATATATATCCACATTACCCTCCCACTGCTGCTAAGCCATTAAAAAACCAATACCCCCATGATGAGTCCCATCCTATATTTAATCTTACTGGGGGCTTCCATCATCGTTGCTGCGGCTGCTCCTGTCGGGTCCTCATGCTGCCACTGCTCCCACTGGTCCTTCCTGCTGGCTTCTAGTAGTGATTCGGCAGCCTCAGCATATGGCGCCGACTGATCTGCGCGCTGGTGCGCGGTGACATCACTCGCGCACCAGCCGCAATGCATCCCTGGGAACGCAGCTGGCGGATAGAAAATCGGCCCGTTTAAACTCCTGAAACTAGCAGCGCTAGTTTCAGGAGTTTAGACGGTCCACTTTTCTATCCCTTGCGGTCCGGAGGTGGACCGCGGTCCGCCAGTTGCCTTTCCCTGGTATAGATGGTCACTAATGAATGATCTGGGAACCCAAAGGGGAGATTGCACAAACCCTTTGTTTAACATTTGTGCCAAGAATTGAAGTATTCATACTTGATATTTATATATGTTTGTTTATTACTTCTTGAATAACAAAGCACATACATTTTGGTGCATTTTTCTACAAAAAGCACAACTCGTTTTAAGGCATACCGAATAAAAGCTAATTTTTAAATGAAAACAATTAGCACTAATTAATCAATAAAGAGTGTCCTGGAAAAGACACAGTCAGTCTCTTTCTTCCCTGCACCCTGGTGCAGGAATCCCCCTTAATAGAGTTTTCCTGAACTTATTCCTGGAGCACTACCAACCCTGCGATTGACACTATTGATGTCCTTTATGCATGTTATGTTGGTTTATATGATGTGATTTGAGACCATTCCTTCTGATTACATGCAGACTCACACACAATCGAGTTTACAGTACTAGAGGTACCAGATTATGTTAATAACAGTAGCATAGTACCTGCAGTGCAAGTGATAGAGCATTAATATATAAAAGAGATGATCAGAGGCAGTTAACCTAAGTTTATCCAGGAGAGGGAATGGAAAATGTGGATGTGAAGAAAGAAAAGCAAGTGATAGAGGGATACGTGAGAGCTGGGAGAGGAAAGGGAGATGTGATGAAGTTGTAAGGGTGGATGATGTGGAAGGATGTAGAATAGAATGTAGGATGTAGACAGAATATACATAGGTAACAGTTTTCTTCTGTTCTGACACCAGTCGCAGATATTAATTCTGATGTTAATTACACTTGCAGAAGGAAAAAAGCTGTTCAAGAAGCAGGTCCCTACAAAGAGAAAACTCATTACCCCACACCCATTTTTTAGAACAAGTTGGTCTGGCCTACAGCCAAAAAGAGGAAGAGAAAAATCAGGAGGGCAAAGAAGAAGAAGGGGAAAATAAAGATGGGGTTTCCCCCCTTCGGGACCGCTACCCATTTCGGGGGAATCGGACCTAGGAGGAGAAACATCACCCCTAAAAATCATCAACCTGTCAAATCACACCCTCACTGAAACACAGGAAACGGTATTAACAAAAGGCCTAACCTTCTCACCTAACACAAACTTTGATAGATTCCAACTTCAAACCAACTTACAACTATTCGGGCAAAAAATCCTCTTGAAGAAATTCTTTGCCACAAGATCACAAAAAGAGGGAATAGACTACACTTCGAATCTGTCAACACAGGAGATAGAAGCCCTAAAGGCACTAAATGAACTAGCTGAAGAAGGCTCCACTCAAGACAATGAGATGAACAGACAGATTTGTAAGAAAAAATTCACTTTCTTCCCAAGTGACAACATTTGTCCGGAAGTTAGGATCTTCATTAACATGGTATCACAGGATCTGGATAAATTACACCAAAAGAAATGCAAATATAGACCCAAAGGAAACCTAACATCTAATGAAACAAGAGCGATCAAAGAAATTCAGGAAATGGAAGATGTCTTGATAAAACCGTCGGATAAGGGCGGAAACATTGTAATATGGCCTAAAGACAAATACCTGAAGGAGGCGAAGAAACAACTTAACAACCCAGAATGTTACCTCAATAGCCTGTTTGACTCCACACAAAAATATCTCACCACGTATATGGGGATCAATGAAGCCTACAAGACTGGGGTAATTACCAAGTCAGAATTTGATTTTCTCTCTGTAACCAATCCTAGGACCCCCACCTTCTATATGCTGCCGAAGGTGCATCAAAACCTGGATGAACCACCGGGGAGACCCATAGTCTCGGGCAACGAAAGTCTATTGGAGAAGGCCAGCATTTTTCTGGATACACATCTGAGAGATTTTGTACTACAATTACCATCTTACACAAGAGATACTACGGACGTACTAAAGAAAATTCACGATATCGAACTGAGTGATACCTCCCTCCTGGTCAGCTTGGATGTAGAATCCCTCTACAAGAGTATTCATCACGACCTAGGAATACAGGCAACCAAATATTTTCTTGGTATGAGACAGATGGGAGATTGAGGAATTTTTAATCAGCTTACTCGAAATTGTGCTTAGGAAAAATTACTTTACCTTTGACAACCACTTCTATACCCAGATAAAAGGGACCGCGATAGGGGCAGCATGCGCCCCCACGTACACCAACCTCTTTCTGGGTTGGTGGGAGAACGAGATAGTGTTCTATGAGAAAAGGGAATCCCTCAATGATCATATAATATTCTGGACACGTTACATCGACGATATCCTAATCATCTGGGATGGAACACAGATAGAGCTGGATCAATACATCGAGGATCTCAATACAAATAACATCAACCTAAAATTCACCTATGAAAGCAGCCCAACAAGCATCTAATTTCTAGATCTCAGAATATACAGAGCACAAGACAACTCGCTGGCAACAGAGATATACAGAAAGACAACAGCTACCAATAGCCTCTTACATCACAGTAGCGCGCATTTCCCCCCTACCAAAACCAACATCCCGAAGGGAGAATTTCTGAGACTCCGAAGAAACTGCTCGGATGATGGAGTCTATGAGTCAAGGAGTAAGGAATTAACAACAAGACTCAAAGAGAGGGGCTACAGCTCAAGATGTATCAAGAAGGCTAAGATAGCCGTTTCCACCAAAAAGAGAGAGGACCTCATATTTCAAGATAAAAAAAACAAAAGATGAGGAAACCAATACAGTCCGCTTCATAGGGAATTTTGTGACCAATGGAGAGAAATTAAACAAATACTCCAGAAGCACTGGCCAATCATTCTGTCTGACCGAGATCTAACTGGTATCCTTAAACCAGACATTGAGATGAGCTGGAGACGGGCACCAAACTTAAAAGGACAAGCTAGTGCACAGCCATTACACCTCCGGAAACCCCAAGGAACCTAAAATTACAGGAAGTTTCCCATGTGGCAACTGCAAAGTTTGCAATCATATCTCACCCTTAAAAGAACTGAAGGATAAAGATGGAGCAGTGATTAAGATAAAAAATTACTTCAATTGCAAAAGCACAAATGTAATCTACTACATAATATGTACTTGCGACAAGAGATACATGGGCGACTCAACATTAATACTTGGAGAACAGAAGACGAAATCTGTACTATGGTAAATAGTATGCCACAGAGAACCAAAAGAAGTTGGATTCCTTTTGGGAGTTTAAAAATGTTCTGATGAAAAACATATATATCTGGATCACTATCCGTTTGTTTTCTGTCTGTAAGTGTATGTGTTTTATTACTATCATAAATAAACTTTTTACCTACAACAAACCTTTTCTCTTACTTGAAGAAAACCGAAAGGTATTTGGTATTTAATACTATCCTGCATTCATTAAATGTACAAAGAAGGGCAACTAAAATGGTGCATGGTCTACATCACAGAACTTACCTGGAAAGACTAAAAGATCTTAACATGTATAGTTTGGAGCAGAGAAGGGAAAGGGGGGACATGATAGAAATCTTCAAATATATCAAGTGTTTTAACATAGTACAGGAGGGAAATTTTCTTCAAAGAAAAAGAAGTAATAGAACACGAGGGCATGCACTGAAACTGGAGGGAGGTAGGTTCAGGGGAAATGTTAAAAAGAATTACTTCACAGAAAGGGTAGTGGATAAGTGGAATAGCCTCCCATCAGAGGTGGAAGAGGCTAAAAGGTGCCCACACACTAGAACGATTTTTGGGCCGATATCCGATAAATCGGCCGATATATCGTCCGATGTTTACCGATAATCGGACAAAAATTGGCCGATTTTGGTCCGATGCGCGCTCCCGTGGATCCTTGGCTGAATCTTCAGATCTTACGTGCTGCACAAAAGATCAGAAGATTTAACAAAAGATCCATAGGAACGCACACGGGATCTTAAGAAAAATCTTTGGTAAAGATGTGCGCTTGCCTGAAATCTTTTGTCCAGGACGGATAAAAGATTTCAAGGCTAATTTATGCGCACATCTTACGATCGCAGATCTTTCTAGTGTGTGGGCACCTTAAGACAGTAGAACAATTTAAACATGCTTGGGATAGGCATATGAATATCCTTACAAAGAAATAAGGATCAAAAAGGGTTGAGATTACCTGAAGGATAAAAAAGGGGCAGACTAGATGGGCCAAATGTTTCTTATCTGCCGTCAAATTCTATGTTTCTATGATTCTATGTAACATGGATGTTGAAAGTCAGAGCCCTAGAACACATGGGGAACATCCGCAATGCAGCAGCAGACAAAAAATGAAGCAACTAACAACAGTGGCAAAACACTTCTTAAACAAACATTCTAGCTCTACCACAGGCTTACAAATCTTAGGACTGGAAAAGTTCACTCTCGGAATAAGAGGTGGAGACATGACCAAGACACTTCTGAAGAAAGTGAGTGGACCTACAAATTAGTCTCACTACATCCAATGGGCCTCAATGAGTATATTAACTTTGGGGTCTTCCTGTAAAAAAAGACACACATACATCCAAGATGTAAATTCAACAAGATCCTCAGGAGTCCCAGTACCCAGTAACCAATTTTGCCGTATCCATCTCCTTCTCAAATTCCGCCGTGGGAAAAAACAAAAGTAAAAAATTAAAAAACAAAAACAAAATTTTATTAATCAACAACAACTAGCAATGAAGAGCAAATAGATTTATCAAGACCACACATCCCAGGCATCAACATATTTAACTAATCAATCCCTGTAAAACAAGAATAGGGACCAAGGGTACTACCTGACATCTAAATAAACACAAAAAACCCATCCCCCACCTGTTAATAATCAGTGGCCAAGTAGAAAGAAGAAAAAATACCCATAAAAAATTGACCCTAAAATAATATCAGTCAAAAAACCAAACCAATATATAGGCTAATTATCGTTAAAAAAGATTAACAATCAATTAATAAGGACCAATTGATGGTCACAGCTTACTCTCCAGAATTAATTCTTCAGAAGATTATTAATGATACATATAGACACACTACTCCGTTTTATTAAACCATTGCTAATTGCCAGACACGATAGTTTGATTAATTTCTACAGAGGAAATACGCCAATATACAAATAACCCTCTGACCAATTATTCGATCATGAGCAATCATTCAATTAAATTAACCTTTAAAAACCCGCCGCTACTTGGAAGCCACACACCATTCCCAGTGTGAACAAGCTCCCAGAGCGAAACGCGCGTCACTTCCGGTCACGACGCTGACAGGCTCACAGGAGATGTGAGCGAGGGACGTTGAGGCTGACTCCAAACTCCGTCTCCCTGCCGCTGTGAACCTGCATCTCGAACCCGGTCTGTGAGTACGCTACACCTATTAAGGCACAGCCTGATGTAAACCTGAAAGCGCAGCTATGTCTGCAAATAACGTTTGTTAACAAAAAGGCTTAATGTCGGAAAAACCTCTGACTTAGATAAAAATCCCTTCTACCTGGCCAAAATACCGTACTTTAGTACTAGAAGGACAGTCAGCCGATTTGATTTATTTTGTGCCACACATTAAAGACTGTAATTTAAGATAGCAAAAGTGTGCTCAAAACAAAAAGGTATTTGCCTTGTTAATGTGCTCAATGTAGTGCAGGCTAAATGAAACCGATTATCATCGGCTAACAATAAGCACATTCTCTTAGAAATAAGAGGAAGACCTAGCACATGACTGGTTCTATGATGATTGTTGTATCATGTAATTTGGAAACCATATCAATGTTACACCAGAAGTATCAGTAATGTTACACAGCACGTATCTGTCACTCTTATGACTGTTGAAACCACATATGATAGCATTAGTACTGTTAAAAATCACCCACGAGGGGACAGAATAATTTGAGGCATTATCTGTGAAAAACTCTCTCTAGATCAACGGTTTCTCTCATTCTGACACCCACAGATTTTTTCCTTCTGCAAGTGTGAATAACATCAGAATTAATATCTGCAACTGGTGTCAGAACAGCAGAAAATTGTTACCTATGTATATTCTGTCTGGGTGACATCTAACATTTATCTCTCATCTGCAATTCTATGCCAACAAGGCAAATGCCAGACAGCAGAATGATGTCAGTGTGAATAAACCAGATACCTTATCTTTTGTGAGGTACGCGACACTTCTGAACTCCTCTACCAAACGCAGGTTCATTGTGAGCACTCTCAGTCAGAACAGCCGGGTGAACTTTTCTGCACTGCATACCTTGCAACAGAAACACTCTGAGCAGTATATATATACCTGATAAAATAGAGAGCTCACATATCTTTATATCTGTCTCTCTTTATCTAAATGCAAAAGGTACAAACGGAGCCAACTCTCACTCAGTATTTTACGTACTTACATGATACTGAAAAGCAGAATGGCTCCGTTGTGAAAGAAACTGCATATCTTTTTTTTGCCCCCTCTCTGATTTAATAGAAATACTGGGATTATAAAACATAGCTGTCTGCTCACCTTCTCTTCCTCAGAGAAACTGTACCTTGGTAGGATGTAACATTTCTGCTGCTGATCTCACTTGCAACAGTATCCAATTTGTTTATTAAACACATTAGAACTGTATCTCACTTTGTTATGTAATTTGGAAACAGTAGCAACAGTGACAGAATACAACAAAAAAAATTACAGGTTCAGCTGGCAAATTATATGTGATTTAGACCTCTTTGTGTATTATTAAAATCAGAAAGAAGGGGAGCCTTTTTTGGGACTAAAAGCCATTAATATCTACCCCAAGTATTGAAATACCTCCAAGTAATATTTTCGCCAACTGGATGTACAAACCATTATATCTCAAAGGTATAGATGGTCACTAATGAATGATCTGGGAACCCAAAGGGGAGATTGCACAAACCCTTTGTTTAACATTTGTGCCAAGAATTGAAGTATTCATACTTGATATTTATATATGTTTGTTTATTACTTCTTGAATAACAAAGCACATACATTTTGGTGCATTTTTCTACAAAAAGCACAACTCATTTTAAGGCATACCGAATAAAAGCTAATTTTTAAACGAAAACAATTAACACTAATTAATCAATAAAGAGTGTCCTGGAAAAGACACAGTCAGTCTCTTTCTTCCCTGCACCCTGGTGCAGGAATCCCCCTTAATAGAGTTTTCCTGAACTTATTCCAGGAGCACCACCAACCCTGAGATTGACACTATTGATGTCCTTTATGCATGTTATGTTGGTTTATATGATGTGATTTGAGACCATTCCTTCTGATTACGTGCAGAATCACACACAATCGAGTTTACAGTACTAGAGGTACCAGATTATGTTAATAACAGTAGCATAGTACCTGCAGCGCAAGTGATAGAGCATGAAGATATAAAAGAGATGATCAGAGGCAGTTAACCTAAGTTTATCCAGGAGAGGGAATGGAAAATGTGGATGTGAAGAAAGAAACGCAAGTGATAGAGGGATACGTGAGAGCTGGGAGAGGAAAGGGAGATGTGATAAAGGTGTAAAAAAAAACAGTTACAACACAGATTAGTTATTAGACCATTTAATGGCACAGACAGGAGGCTATTGTATGACCTTATATACTCAGACAGGAATATTGTGCTGTACATTTATTACTAATGAAACTCACAATGCTCAAGAGACAATAGAAAAACATATACAAGAGATTGAAGAAAAACGGATATATGCCACTGAGCATAAATACACCTGACACTCTAGGAGGTGATTGGGGCTGGCTATTATTTCTGAACCCATCTACATGGTTTTCAGGAATCAGTGGATGGTTTATGGGAATTCTCATGTTCAGCCTAAAGATATTGATGTGTGTTTTCTCTGTTTGTTTGAAACAGTGCCAGTCTGCAATAACTACAACCAAGTTCAAGAAACTCATATCTGGAAGGACACAGAAAGCAGAGGATCAGTCTATTCCGATGGATGTGAGCCAACGGCCAGTTGCCCTCTGACCTCAGGGAAGAAGTTACCCTGTCTCAGGGATATAACCCACTAGACCCATCTGATGTGACTAATCCTTTGCATGGTTAGGCAGTTTGTATTGTAAGATGTCTGACCACTATGAGTTTCCTACAATTTATAATAATTTTTTTGTTTTTTATTTTTGTTTTCTACTGTGTGTAAACAATATTAATTCAATTGTAATGTTTAATTATTATAAAAAAGGAGGGAGTAATGATAGAGTGAATCTTACTAAATACTATATTGTCTATATAAGCTGAAGATTCCTTTTAATACAAAGTATTAAGGATTATGTGTTATAAGAATTAGAACAAATGTACAGGTATGGTTCTATCCTCAAGGAGTTGAAACAGTTAATATGAATGTATGTTCTCTATAAGTCCCTATATTTGCTTAGAACATCAATTAATATAGATTCAAACCAGATGTGGAGTAGATGCCACAACTACAGAACCACATTCCAATAGATACATTCGGGGAGAAGAATATACATTCCCTTATAAGGCAAGGTTTCTAGAAGGATCCATACATTCTATGGGAGTTGACTGCGATAGTTAGCGTAATATAGAAACGACTCCCAGTCTATAGAGGTTCACTCCTATAATGATGTAAGAGATACCATGTTTTCCTACGTTACCCTACGTTGAACCAAAGTTTTAATTGTTAACCCCACCTTAGGGGTGTGTTGTATAAGAATATGTATGTTTTTTGCAATAAGCCCTCCTTTATGGGAGTGAGGGAACAGTATTTTACAGCATAAATATGATAACTGTAAAGCACAATAAATGATGTACATTTGTAACTTCTCCCTGACGGTCAGCGTAACTTCTGGTCTTTTGATTGTCTGAATACTGAAACCGGCTGGGGCTCAAATTACCATCCATCAACCCTTTGAATGCCAATGGATTTTTTCAAAATAGGTGTAAAAATTGCAAAACAACATCGTTATTCTTCATAATGACCTGTAATGTTTATCTTAAATAGCAAATATCATTTTTTTTTTCCAAACAACATTTTTTATTTGAATTTCTATAACAAATGTGAATGATTCTGGCAATTTTAGCAGATATTTTGAGCATCTCTCAGTGAGATGTAAGCACTCAAAGGGTTAACAGGATTTTTTAAATCAAAACATGCCCCTCCTGTAGTCCTGCACCATATTTTTAATTGCTTCCATACAATGAACGCCTGTCAGCACTCTGAGCGGTGTATAGCTCCAGCCATGCACCAATCAGCATGCTGACAGCCATTCACTGTCTGGCTGTAGTCTGGGAAGCAGGAAGAGAATGGCCACTCTGATTATTCTCTACGCCTCCCAAGAAGCTCAGGAGGCAGATGCTTACAGCCAAATCTGCCCCTAAGCCCATATATTAAGATGGCCCTGAACCTAGAAATTGTTGACCTAGTGAACCACACCAAGAAATACTGAGAACAACTCATGAGACTTACTGTATATCATTTGTTTAGCACATCATTGTGCCTTCCATTATCACCTATATAAAAGGAGACCACTGACAGGCATGGCAATTGAACTTGCTATAGATGACTGTCATGGAATAGGATGGGAGCTCAGAGCAATGATGCAGTCTGACTGCCACTAGAGCTTTCTAGGCATACAGGGCAGTCCCATAATAACATCACAATATCACCATTAAGTGCTGACTCCTGATAAATAATTCTGTGGATCTTTGTGACACTGACACAACTTTGAAATCACATAAAGTTCAAGATATTTTATGAAAGTGTTTCCCTACTAGAGGAACTTGAGACAGTTATCACAAGCAGTAGCGATATACTTTTGTGACTTTCATACTTGTTTCATACATAAAATACACAGTGTAAGTAACAGTAACAACATTTTTAAAAGTATTAATTATTTGACAGTTTTTTATATAGTGCAGTATATTCTGTTGCACTTTACAATAGGAGACAATAGTGTTAATTTAACAGAACTGCTTAAGACCGTATCCCTCCTGAGGGAATGGAAATGCAGTTTACTAACTTAGGACCAGAGTACTGTAGAATACTTCAGGCTGGGAACTCCTATCAGCTTTCCTGAGAAATTGTGGAATAATTATGACTCCTGTAATAAATAAAGTACATTATAAGTCCCTTGTCAGACATGTTTTTTCTCCCTATGTGCTTTGCAAGTTCACAACAAATGTAGTAATAAGTATGTGGCACCCTGCAGCGGGTCCCTCTAAGCAGCACACAGAGGATTAACCCTGCGGCGTGGAAGGGGTTAAGTACCCTCCTCACGGCTGCTGGCACAGAGAGACAAGGGGTGGGACTTACCCTGAGGACCAAAGAAGGAGCCCAGCAGGGATTGGAGGTGGCGGGGGCGTGATGGGAGGTCGGAAGGAAGGGGGTTTAGAGGTCACTGGCTGGCGCGTGGAGAGGATGCACTGAGAGGAAGAGGAGCAGCGTGCAGCCCTGGAGGACAGTGCAGCGGGAACAGCATGCAGCACAGAGAGACGGAGTGGTAGGAGTCGCATCTGAGTGGAGAAGCCAGCGGATGCATTACCTCACAGCGCCACACACCAACCAGCCCCTGTCCCCGGCCTCCCGGCCAGGCAAACACCTGGCAGCAAGTGATACCAGCCACCCATGGAAATGGGGCAGGCTGACTTGTTGGCATTGGCAGCAGACCAGAGGTGGCTGGAAGGCCCGGGCTAGGACCTACCCAGACAGGAAGCCTCCGGTACCAGAAGACCCCAGCAGAACTGTGAGTCTGGCCCTGGTGGCCACCATTGGGCACCCATTTAACATACCCCAGCAAGTGGGATCAAGAAGGGCCTGACAGTGCTGGGTTGGCCATAGGGGCACTCCTAATTTAGCCCCACCAGTTGTGGAGGGTATCTCCTCCCTTACCAATCGAGCAGAGACCCACGGAGGCCACAGTCCATACACTGAGGCAACTCCCCTGCCCTGTCGTAGTGACAGTGTCACCAGGTTAGAGGCAGACCAGGATACAACAGACCCATATCCCTGCTTAAATTACTCCCTAGGCTATTGATCCATAGGAAGGCCTATTTAAAGTTTAGACCTAGGCTACTGATCCGTAGGAAGGCCTAACTGAATTGAGACCAAGGCTACTGACCCGTAGGAAGGTCGGATTGCTTTATAGGAACACTTTCCCCAAGAACTGTACATTTTCCTCCTGTGCACAGGCCAAGTCCTAGACTTGGGTCCAGGACCATAAGTGGGTACCGGTACCATTTAGCTTTGAGTTAAAGGTATAGAGAGGCTTAGTAGGACCAGTGAGTAATTCATTTCATGACGTTAACTGTATTGATATTGTTGATCAGCCCTGTGCAGGTTATACAGAGGACACAGTAGTGTATGTCGATATTCTAATTTAGATTTAATTGTTTAGAGTGAGTGTTATTACTACCTGACTCCAGTGTATTGCAGTGTTTACTGTGGATTACTGTGCCATTGTCCTTGTGGTCGTTAGAGGGTGAGAAATAAAACTGCACCTGTTTAATTGCATCTGCGCTCTCAAGCCTGCATCCATTTATGGTCTACCAATTCCCTGGAGCAAAAGACCATAGCCGTCCGTGGGCTTCACAAGTACAGTATGCAAGAGTCACTATACAGAGGTGACCTGCAGCATTTTCTGATATTGGCACTAACTTTGCCTGTGACAGTTCAGCTTTCTCCGTAGGAGCTTCGCTGTATTATATCTAAGGTGACACATCAATTCCTCTATTAGACTCGTGAGCTTACACTTTCCTACATTGTGTTTTTTTGGATTACAAAAGTAGAATTAAAAGTAAACTAGCTGCTCCCAATATGTTGGTCTGTAATGGCAAATGTGTGCTGTTTAATGACTGTACAGTCAACAGACCTGCATTGCTCCGTCCAGAACACAGTATTCAGCAATCTATCCCCATTTTACAGTGGACAGTGGAGGGGTGTGGCTCTGTTCTCTTTCAGTGAAGTTACTCTTAAGCAGTCTACTAAAGCTCCCAGCCTTTACTGTACTGTAGCTCTGGCCAGCCACCACAATTCCTGACTGAAGTAAGCTCTCTAAACCCAGGCAGGATTTTACTGGCTATCCTCTATTACCTCAGAGACCTCTCCTCTATATTATGGGTCTTATTCCCTACTAACTAAATACCACCTACTTCCAACTTTTACTGGTTATGTGACCTGCTCCTGACCTCCCATTGGCCACCCCCCCACCCCCACCCCCCTTTTTAACCGGGGTCTGGCAGCAATGTTGTCTGCCCTGATTTTATCTTTGCATAATCCCAGCAGACACCAGAAGATATTTTAGGATTTTATGTTTTTTGCTTATATGTTCTTTTTTAAATATAATTAGTATAAGGTTTTGATACTCTATTAGTATTTTGGCTGATGTGTGCAGAGCTAACCATTACCTTTTACTTTATTAACTTTCAGGTAACAGGGTGTAAGGCAATAATGGGTCAATGAAAAAAAACTGTACTGTATTTGATAAAAGCAAATTCAGCCAACAGCTTAGGTTGCTAATGCATGTGGTGTGTGTTTTTGCACAGATCTGTATACACAATGGTGCCATGTATTGTCTCAATGGAGAATGGAGAGAAAAGACACAAGGACAGGCTGCACATGTATTTTAATTTACTTGAATCAGAGGTCACGCTGTGACATCATCATACTGTATCTCATCTAGGTATAAGTCCATGACTTACTGTAGCAGACTTAGAGAGAGGTAGCACAAAATTTACTTCCCTCCAAGCAGTATTTACAATGGAATATATATGGATGACCAGTGGATGGGATGTCAGCGGTCAGATTACAGATGCTGGCACCCCATAGAATGAATCCTAACAGGGTTAGTGCTGTGGCTGCAGTACCAACTCCTACACATTGATGGGAGCTGGGTACTGCATGTAGGGTATAGGGTTACCACCTTTGTGACAAGAAATTCCCGGACAGTGGCCTGCCCTTTGTCCCGCCCCCAGCCCCACCGCCAGCCCCACTCCTGACCCACCTTATTATTCTTGATTTTGCACACCGTTATGCCAGTTACACGTTACATTACACACTGTAATGCCCATTACACATTATGCCACACACTGTGATGCCCATTACATGTAACACCATACCACAATGGCATTTACATGTTATGCCACACACCATGATGACCATTACACATTATGCCAATTTTTTTCTAAAGCAGGGACAATATGGACAGTGCATGCCAAAAAATTTCAATGTAATGCCAATTATACACCACACACCCATTACATAATATGCCATAATTGCCATTACACGTTATGCCACACACTGTGATGCCCATTACATGTTATGCCATACACCACAATGGCCATTACATGTTATGCCACACACCGTGATGCCCATTGCGCCACTGCCGCACAACTGATGCCCATCACTAATATGCCCCCACAGTGCCACATATATGTCCCCATAGTGTTAGGTATGCCCCCAGTGTCACACACATATGCCCCCAGAATGCCACACATATACAGTATGCCCCCACAGTGCTAGGTATGCCCCCAGTGCCACACATATATGCCCCCACAGTGCTAAATATTCCTCCACTGTGCCACACATATGTCCCCACAGTGCCACACATATGCCCCCACAGTGCTATGTACGCCAGATATGCCCACATGGTGCCATATATCATATGCCCCCAGTGCCAGATATTATGCCCCCACAGTGCCACACATATAAGTCATCGCAGTGCTAAGTATGCCCCCAGTGCCAGATATGACCCCACAGTGCCACACACATACCCCGCAGCTCCTAGGATAAGCAACAGGCAGGCATTCTAAAATGTCTGACGCCTCACCTTCAGGAGGTTTGTCAGACAACGTGCTGTAGCTGATAGGGGACCCCATGGAGCTGATTGCAGAGGCGGGCGGCCCGGGACCAGTTCATTGCAGAGGCAGGCTGGGCTTGCGTAGTGGCAGTGATTGGGCAGACAGCCCAGTTACAGTGACACAGAAAGGGGAAGGAGAGACGTGCCATGTGCTCCAGGGCAGGGCAGGGGAGCAATTGATTCCCAGACATTGTATAGTCCGGGCAGCCACCCGTCCGGAGTAATCCCGGATGGGTGGTAACCCTAGGGTACCACCTGGGTGCGGGCTCCCCCGATGTGACCCCACTGTTAAAGAGTTTTAATAGTAATGTCTAATCCAGTGGTTCCCAAACTTTTTTGACTCACGGCACCCTAGAGTATCAGAATTTTTTCAGGGCACCCCTATGCCAAAAGTTTCTTATGGAGAAATTCATAAAAATTTAAGTAATTGAAGTATATTGTGTTTAAATGTCATCCTTAGGGTGAGATATGTGGTGCTAGACTTGATTTGCTTTGGATTATTCACATATTTTAGCATTGGAAGACACAGTGGTTTTGCCTATTTAAATTGACCATGAATAATTTTAAATTGGTCCTGCAGCACCAGTCCAGGGCACCCCTGCAGGTGTCCTGAGGCACCCCAGGGTGCCATGGCACACAGTTTGGGAACCACTGGTCTAATCTATAATAATGCTGTTTAGTTGTTTTAGTGATGCACATAACTAATATTTTCATTAAATATATTTCCAAGCTGATCTAACCCATTTAATAACCTGATAATTTGTATGTATTGTTTTATATTTATTTTGCAAACAAAACAAATCGTGTTGCATAATACAGCATATAATATTCAGTTCACTCTTTCCAAAAACTCGTAGAACATACACCATGATGTAAAATGTTAGAAGTCATTATATAAAGCTCAATCAAAAAGCAGGGGGTCAGTTATTTAAATGCTAATTAATGTACAATATTTTGCCCTTGAAAACTTTTTCTTGTGCACAGTTTTATTAAATGTTACTCTTCAGATCAACTATATTTAAAATTACATGAAAATTCAGTAGTATTTAATCGATTTAATTCATATAATAAAGTATATGTTAAGATTGCCTGCAGTTAGACTATTATCTTTAAAATCATTTTCCATTCCCAGTAAATGAACACTGGAAATGATCATGCATTATTTAATTTGTCCTTATATATTGAAAGGAAGAAGATAACATTTTTATTATTTTCTCATAGAACAGAAACAAAATAATTTATAACACAATTTTGTCACCATTTAATTAGATCATTATTTGTTGGCAGCCAGTAGTAGTGATTTGCACATTTCAAAAACTGTATCTCTATAGTAGAAACATTGAACTACTAGCTTAAATTACTGTAGTACTAGTTACGTTATCAAATTTCCATTGGTGAAACCTAAAAAAACACAGAAATATTATCTATCAGGCATAATGAGGAGAAATTATGCCTAACCTACGCCCAGATAGATTGACAATGTAGTTGAATCCAATCTGTACTATGTGCTTTATGTACTAAACCTAGGTGAGAAATAAAGTAGAAAAAGATAAAGGACAAGCCAACCAGCTCCTAGCATTTTTCAAACACATCCTGACAATTAGGAGCTGTTTGGCTGGTACTTTACCTCATTTCAATTTATCTCAGCCCTAGGCTTAGTACATAGACCCCTAAATGACAATCTGTTTAGAGTTCTCCAAATAGCCATGCACAATAAGACTGTCCTCCAGTCACCAAACCTACAAGCATTCCCTGAAAACTCACCTCTTCAGGCAAGCTTATCAAATTCCAGAACCAGCCACTTCACCTTCAGATACCATTCCATTCCTATCCAATCACATCCCCACTAGCCTGTGATCACACATATTCTCAATTTCTTTTTCACATTTTTCCAACCCCTGACCAGGGCCACCACTATTAATGTTGGGGCCCAGGACTGACCTTCAGCCTGGGCCCCCAGCGGCACACCCTCCCTCGCGCATCGGCACCCCCGCCTCCCCCCAATTACTTACCAGCGGTGGTGTCGGCGGCACAGCAGACTCTTCTCCCGGGACTCGGAGCACTCACTGCACAGTGCAACCTGCAGAGCGCCGAGCCCCTCTGTATCCTAGGCTCTGCGCTCTACAGGCTGCACTGTGTATTGTGCGAGCCTGGCCACCGGCGCCAGGTGGGGGCATTTGTGCAGGTGCGGGGGGGGGGTTGCTGTGCCACTGTGGGCAGCTGCCCAGGCCCCTCCAGAGGCTGGGACCCGAGGCAGTTGTACCCCTGGCACCCCTCTGTCGGCGGCCCTGCCCCTGACCCCTGGCCAAACTGCTGGGTCATTATATCATACAGCACACCAGGAACCTTTGCATTCTGGTGGAAGGGCCATCTTACCAGTAGTGTGGGCCCCTGGGCAAAGCAATGCACTGGGGCCCTTACCCATTCTCCCCTCCTAGGGGTGTGGGGTGCTATCAGCAGCAGCTTTAATGTCCCACGGGTGGCAGTGGGTTCTCAATCTTCCACTCAACATGTAGGACCTGGAGCAGTAACTTCTGCTAATTGCTCCTTTACTGCACAGGTGGTGGGAGGGAGAACACTAACGTGTGGAATCAAGCTGAATCAAGGGTCCCTTGTAAATGACTTCCAGGGAGGTAGGGGGTGTTTTATACGCAGGGGATGGTTGGATAATGGAGGGGGCTTAATATTCGTCATTTTCCGGTGCAAGGGCAGCTTGTTTGACTGCAGATATCGCCATTATCTGGATATAGATTTCTTAGCCTTCAATAGTATAAAAACCTAGAGTCCCAACTTTCAGGAGGTACTTGGGCCTAGGGGATCAGAGATCAGGAGTCAGAGCAATCCATTGACAAATTTATAAAACTGTACACCAGATGTTTGGAGCTGGAGCAGGGACCAGCTGCTTGATGGCTGATATCTCTGGTTCTGAGCCTGATAGAGACAAGCCACTAGTGTCAGCAGAAAGGGAAGAGTCCTAGCTTTTGGAAAAATACTCTCAAAAAAACTTTTCAAAATTCTGGTACCCCTGGAAAATTGGGATCCTCAGCTATCAGCAGAGGGCCCTTATACACCTGGGGCCCCTGGGCAAGTGCCCATTAAGCCCATTAAGCCCATATGAAAAGATGGCCCTGTCTGGTGGAATTTATGCAATAAAAATCAATGCCTATTTCCCTATAGATTGTAAGCGAATAGGGCCCTCATACCTTTGACTATCTGTAAATACCCAGTTTGTTTTATCACTGTCTCCTATTGTAAAGCACAACAGAATACGCTGTACTATATAAGAAACTGTTAAAATAAATAAATATTAGAGCTTTCCAGTAATCATTGTTTATCATTTCTATGTGTGAAGAAGAATAATACAATTCATATCAATAGGTTCTCCAAAATCAAACAAAGGACACATTACAGTATGTAGTTACTTAACAACTGGAAAGTATATCTAATCTATGGGACTAATATTTTGCCGGGATTAGATATAATATTCTCAGGAACCACCATTTTTTTAACTTCTTCCAAAATAACCCTAAACCAGCCAACTGTGTCCTACAGTACAAATTGCAGACCAAATTCTGCACACTCATTTTGGACCTACAGCAGACTTCTTTTTTTCATCATTAATTTAAGTTTTTCAAGAGTGAATACATAAAGAAAAGAGCAAGAGATTGAAAGAGCAAGAGATGGAAAGGGAGATACTGTAAGGAGGGGGGTGCAAGACAAAAACAGTTTAATGTATACACTGTGCAATACATACTGTAATATGGTAAAATAAAAACATTAAGACAAATATAAATCAATGTGACAGAAGCCGTCAGCAAAGAGCATCAGTTCCATTTAAGTTTAACAGTAAGGGGTCTGGCATAAACTGTTTAAAATCGTAATGCACACCCTACTTGTCAGTTACATATTCATGCCACACTATCCACTTGGTGAGAAGGGCAGAGGAGGAATATGCAATAAATTTCGTCGCCACTGTAAATTAAAAAGAACTATATGAAATGCCTTATGTAAAGGAGGAGAACGTGGTTGTGTCCAATACTGGGCTAGAAAAGTGTTGCCCTGTATTAAAGGTGTGACAGGACCATGGTCTGCATCATTGGACACAGACCATAGGGGCCGATTCTGTAGGTGCTCAAGGGCCCGAGCACCCACGGAAATTGATGAGCACCCATGGTCCCGAGTCCCGCTGCAGGGCCACCATATTAACTTGCTAATTTGAGGCTGCAGCATCCACATTGCTAGACCCGCTACCTGGGAAACAGTATGCTGGGAAGAGTGTATTCTGTCGGCGGAGTACCAGCGCTGTGGGGGCATTTATGTACCTGCACTGTGATGGCAGTTATGTACCTGCACTGTGGGGGCATTTATGTATATGGAACTCTGTTGCTGTAATGTGAATATTGGAGACAACTGTGCTTCGTAATATAAATTGGTATTATTTTGTGGCCACGCCCCTTCTCCATGAAGCCATTCCTCTATATTTTTGGTTTGAGCACCCACCAGCAAAAACATAAATCGGCACCTATGACACAGACTATCTGGGCTTAAGTGCATACCTTATGGGTGTTACTTCCCTGTTTAATTGCTATCAGGAAGGATTACTTTGTAGAAACTTTCGTAATGGTTTCCCTAGTAAAAATGTTTAGAGGTCCATCCACATCATAAATCCATATGTAAAAGGAGATACATATCATAGTGTATTACAGTTTTAATGAAGAGTAAAATATCCCAATTACAATCAGTGTATAAAACATAATAATATCCAATCACAGTTTAAAAAAACAAGTGCACACAAAAACTGCAAAGTAACCCCTGTGTGAGGGGGAGCTGTAAGGCTTTTTACCACAGATGTTGGAACTGCCTAATGAAAGAACAGTTCAGATGCGCTTGTTGGGATCACACAGAGCAGCGGCCCGGGCAGCCCACAATCTGGTACGATTCCAAACAGGTAACACGCCCCCCAGGACAGGCTGTGACATCCCCCCTAAACCCTGGAGTGCCATGGCCCAGCCATGGAAAGGGGGAGAAGAGATTCATAGGAACCCAGTCAGTACTGGGGTGGGGGTAGAGATATATACACACAGTGATGTCTGTCTCTGTGTGTCTCTCTCTCTATTCTCCATCTCTCTCCACTCTCCATATCGCTTTCCGCTCTCTCTCCACTCTCCATAGCTCTCTCTGCTCTCCATAGCTCTCTCTCCGCTCTCCATATCTCCCCGATCTCTCTCCCTGCTCTCTGTGCTCTCTCTCCTTTTATTTATCTTTCCTTTTTTTTCTTTCTCTCTCTCCCTTTCTTTGTATCTTTTTCCCTCCGCTTTCCATTTCTCTCTCTCTCTGTCTTTGCTCTCTGTCTCTCTCTTCTTTTCTGTCTCTCTCTCCCTCTACTCTCCATTTTGTTCTCTCTGTTCTCCATCTCTCTCACTCCCCATTCTCCAATTATCTCTCTCTCTCTTTGTTCTCCATATATCTCTCTCTCCACTCCTCCTCAGTGGCGAATCCAGAGGGGAGGCTGTAGTGCAGTCCAATATTCAGATAGAAGAGTTACACCAACTGCCACTCCAAATACTGCCAGTAAGTCATGGCCAGTGATGTTTGGCAGTGTTTGGAGTGGCAGTTTTTGTAACCCTCCACCCATCCTTTTTGCAATTAAGTTATCTTATAATAAGTATAGTTTTCCTGATCTAAATACTAATCTTATTATTTTGACCCAACTACTTAAAAAAGGGGACAGTTTGGTTATTATTTTGGCTTGAGGGTGCCTTGAAAGAATCTTAGAGACCCAGAGGGTGCCATAAACTAAAAAAGTTTGGGAACCCCTGCAGTATATGATAGATGGTAGCAATGGTCATGATGGTGATCCAAGGTTGCAAACTCAGATATAGAACTCGAATCTTGCTAATGCTAACAGAATGTGCCTATCTCCTACATACACCTCAGGACTTAAACAGGATGGGTGGGGGGGGGGGGGGTAGCAAGACTAAAGGATCTGTGAAAAACAGAAGCAGATTACGTGGAGATAGTAAAGGGTCAATTAAGGAAATGTTTTGGTAAACACGATAGTCTTGAGTCTGTTTATAAAGGACTCTACAGTGCGGTGAAGCAAGTCGTATAGTCAGAATCACATGTCCTAAATGATTAAAGGAGATTCTAGGTATTGCTAAAAGTCCTTTATCTACAGATCACAGTAATTTTGCAGGGCAGTATGGGTTCAGAAGCAGCTTCAGACACCTTGGCCATTTTTGGGTAGGGCTGTGATATACTGTAGGCTTACTGTCTATCGCAGTCAAATCCCCATTTTATATACAGCCATGGAGGGAATAGATAATAAGTGTTATGTGGCTGGAAAGGGGCTATTTGTTAATAGCATGGCAGCTGCATTTTATACCAGCTGTAAGTGGTGCAACTCTTTTGCTTGGACACCAAGGCAGAGGACATTACAGTAGTCTAATTAAGAGGATACAAATATATTTTAATATATTTAATTTAATACTTAAAAAACTGTAAATCAATAATTAATACCCTAAATGAATACATGCAATGTGACTGTACAAACCTTGGCAGTGTTGTTGGCATCCTCACAAATCTACGTGCAAGGGGATTTTGTTCAACTAAATATAATACACAGCTCTGTGATATTAATGGTCCCAGGCTTCTGGCTTAAATTAGTGTAGGTCATACATCTTCCCCTGGTATAAAGGTACAGTGTAATCTCTTGTTTTGGCCATAATGTGGCTATCAAAATGAATATGATTACATACTGTAGCTTTTATTTATTTGGCAAACACTTCCAAAACACATATCCCCTGAAACATTTAAACATTTCCAAAAGTCACAGATTTCATCTGGTTTGGGATAAGCAGGGCTACATAATATAATTAGGTATGTGCACCGGGTAATTTTCGTGTTTTGTGCTTTGGGTTTTGGGTCTGTATCTCCGGCCATGCTTTGGATCTGGATCTGTTCCAAAACACCACCCTTTTTGTGTTTCATGTTTTGGATAAAAAAAAACCTAAGAAGGCTTAAAATAATTCTTGGTGACTTTAACATCCCCTTGGATAACCCCGCTGATCCAGGCACCTCCAAACTCCTCTCTCTCTGCTCCTCTCTTGGCCTATCTCAGTGGACTACCTCTCCCACCCACATCCAAGGACACTCCCTCGATCTCGTCTTCTCTCGCTCTTGTTCCCTTACTGACTACACTATCTCGGCTTTTCCTCTTTCTGACCATCACCTCATCTCCTTCTCCCTCACTGCTTCCCCCTCTCCCACCCCCCCCCCTCCCAAGCGCATTGTCTCACGGCATAACGTCAACACACTTGATCTTGCTGCCTTCTCAAACACGCTGTGTCCTCTTCTCGCCCCAATCGCCCTCATGTCCTGCCCGAACCTCGCCACCTCCCTCTATAATGACACCCTATCTTCGGCATTGGACTCTGCCTGCCCTCCCTCCTCTATCCTCCTTCGATGCTCCAACCCCCAACCGTGGCACTCGCCTATCACCCGATTCCTTAAAAAGTGCTCTCGCACTGCTGAGCACTTCTGGAAGAAATCACGCTCCCTTGCAGATTATCTCCATTTCAAATTAATTCTTTCCTCCTTCAGCTCTGCCCTTGCTCTGGCCAAGGAATCCTACTTTAAGTCCCTCATCCTTTCCCAATCATCCAATCCCTGCAGGCTCTTCGCCACCTTCAACTCCTTGCTCTCCCCCCCTCCTCCAGCTCTTCCGTCCTCCATCATAGCCGCTGATTTTGCTACCTACTTTTCAACCAAAATCTCCTCTCTCAGGACTGCCATCACTGCTGCCATGACCTCACCCTCTCCCTCCTCCCCTCCTACATCTCCACTCCCCTCCTTCCAACCCCTGTCCGTCGTTTTACCCCACCACTGCTGCTGAAGTCCACTCTATCCTTCAATCCGCTTCTCCCTCCACCTGCCCGCTCGATCCTATCCCCTCCAATATTATCCGTCGTCTCAGTCCGTCAGTCTGCTCTCACCTGGCTCACCTCTTTAATCTTTCCCTATCCTCTGGGATCTTCCCTTCCTCCTTCAAACATGCTCTTGTCTCCCCAATTCTCAAAAAAACAAATCTGGACCCCAACTCTCCATCCAACTACAGGCTCATCTCCCTCCTCCCTTTTGCCTCCAAGCTCCTAGAACGTCTGACCTATAATCGTCTCCTAAGCCACCTTACTGCTAACTCCATTCTAGACCCCCTCCAATCCGGGTTCCGCCCTTTACATTCCACTGAAAGTGCCCTGACCAAAGTCATTAACGATCTACTATCGGCTAAATCCAAAGGCCTCTTCTCTATCCTCATCCAACTTGATCGGTCGGCTGCCTTTGACACTGTTGACCACCCTCTCCTGCTCAACACCCTCCGCTCCTTTTGCATCACTGGCACGGTCTTCTCCTGGTTCACCTCATACCTCTCCGATCGCTCCTCTGTCTCCACTCCGAGCTCCTCCTCTCCTACTACCCCGCAGCCAGTCGGTGTTCCCCAAGGGTCAGTCCTTGGCCTCTCCTCTTCTCCCTGTACACCACCCCTCTGGGCACCCTCATCAGCTCCTATGGTTTTCATTACCACCTTTATGCTGATGATACCCTAATCTATCTCTCCTCCCCCGACCTATCCCCATCACTCCTGTCCAAGGTCTCCGAATGCCTCACGGCCATCTCAGCCTGGATGACCCAACGCTTCCTGAAACTAAACATGGCTAAAACTGAACTTCTAATCTTCCATCCCCAGAACATCCCTTCTTCTCCCACTATCTCCATCAGCATTGGTGAAACCGACATCACCTCCACCGACCAAACACGCTGCCTCGGTGTCATCATTGACTCCTCCCTCTCTTTCACCCCCCACAATCGTGCTCTCTCACAGTCTTGCCGCTTTCACCTACGCAACATCTCACGCATCAGACCATTCCTCTCCACTGACGCGACCAAAATTCTCATTCACTCTCTTGTCATCTCCCGCCTTGACTACTGCAACATCCTTCTCTCTGGGCTACCTCTCACCCGCCTCGCACCTCTCCAATCCATTCTTAACGCTGCTGCTAGGCTCATCTTCCTCTCCCGCCGCTCTACCTCCGCCTCCCCCCTCTGCCTATCTCTTCACTGGCTCACCATTCCTTTCAGAGTTCTCTTTAAACTCCTCACCACCACCTACAAGGCTCTCTCCTCCTCCACTGCTCCTTGCCTCTCTTCACTGATCTCTATCCACACTCCCTCCCGTCCTCTTCGCTCCATCGCTGACCTCCGACTGACCTCTCACCTAATCACCTCCTCCCACTCCCGTGTCCAAAACTTATCTCGCGCTGCCCCCCTGCACTGGAACAACCTCCCGCCACCCATCAGGCTTTCTGATTCCCTTACCTCCTTCAAGCGCTCCCTCAAAACCCACCTTTTTCGACTAGCCTATCCCTCTTCCTAACCTCTTTTGATCCTCCTATCCTGCCTCCGTTCCCCTCCGTTCCTACATATCCTATTGTTTTTCGTTTGTCCACCCACCTATTTTTAGTATGTTAACTCTTATGAGTAGGGTCCTCCTTCCTCACGTACTCACCCTACCTCTTTACCTCACCTGTGCTCCTGTCCTGTTCCCTTCCTCTACTTCATCTTCAGTCTCCTCGACAATTTTGACACCTACTTCTGAACTGATGCTGATTTTATTTCTACCAGCTATACCCCTATTTATACTGTATTTTTCAACACACCCTGTACGTTACCTTCTAATTTGTTTTTTTGTTTGCTATGTACGGCACTGCGGACACTATGCGGCGCCTTATAAATAAACGTACTACTACTACTACTAAATCACAGAATTATTAACCTCAATAACATTAATTTCCACTTATTTCCAGTCTATCCTGAACATCTCACAAAGCATTTTTTAGGCCAAAAGGATGCACCAAGGTATACAGATGTAGCCTATGCCATTCTTGGCCGGGGCTCGCCAGTCCCTTCCCGCTGATGAGCACCGGCGGACAGGGGCTACACTGTCTCACACGCACACGTGTCCCAGTCTCTCGGCGGGGACTCTGCGTGTCCCTGCCCATCTCCGCTTCAGGGAGATGGGCAGGGTTAGGGGGTGCTTGGGGCGGCGAGGGGTACCTGTGGCAACGGTGGGGGAGGCGGTGGGGACCGGAGGCAGGCTCCGTTGCCAGGGGGCGTGCGAGCATCTCGTGCATGCGCGCCCCCTGGTGGGATGGCCAAGCTCCATCTGTATGGCTGTCTATTCCAAATGACACAAATGGATGGCACAAACACTGGACTGATATGGCACACTTAGTAGCACCCTTGGAATGATACAACTCACTTGGCAGCACTGCATTAATTATATGGCAGACTTGGCTCACCCCAGGAATTATACGGCAGACTTGGCTCACCCCAGGAATTATACGGCACAGGTGGTGACACCCCTGACCTGATATAGCACAAAAGGTGGCACACATCGAATTATACAGCATAGGGGGCGGCACCCTTGGACTGATACAGTGCACATGGCATCACACATGGAATTATGCAGAACACATGGCGGAACTCTTGCAGTTTAAAAAAGAGAAAACCTTTTTTATTATTTTACTAAAATTAAAAAAAGGACAGCTCCCCTGGAATGATATGGCAGACATAGCAGCACCCCATGAATTATTCCATACACTTGGCTAACCCCTGGAATTATAGATGACACATGGTGGTACCCCTGGACTTATACAGTACACATGGGGCACCCATAGAATTATACTGCACACCTGCAGTAAAAAAAAAAAACTTTTTTATTCTTTGAATAAAAAAAAGGACAGCTCCCCTGGACTGATACGGCAGACTTAGCAGCACCCCATGAATTATACAGCACACATGGGGCACCCCTAGAATTATACATAACATATGGCAGAACCCCTGGAATGAAATACAACACACGGCTGCACCCCTGAAATTATACAGGACATATGGCAGCACCCCTGGAATTATATACGACATATGGCAGCACCCCTGGAATTATATACAACACATGTGGCACCCCTGGAATTTTACATGACACATGGGGCACCCCTGGACTGGCACAGCACACTGGGCAGCACAGGAGAATACACAGAAATCTTAATTTATTAGCCCCTTTAGTAGTGACCCCATAATAGTACTCTTTTAGTGTTTCCACCTTAGTAGTTGTCCCCCCATAGTAGTTCCCCCCTTAGTAGTTGTACCCTATAGTAGTTCCCCCCTTAGCAGTTTTCCCCTTAATATATGTCCCCCATAGCAGTTGTCCCCCATAGTAGTTTCCTCCATTGTAGTTTCCTTATTTGCTATCCTATTTTTAACGCAGCAACTTCTTTTTTTTTTTTGCTAGCTTTTGAACTTCTACTGTGGAAGGAACAATACTTGCTATAAATTGGGGATGTTTTATTTCTTTTTAAAATGTGATATTTTTACTTGAAGAGGAGGTTGTCTCTCTATTAGAGCTAATCCTTTATCTGTAGTTTTCTCCATTGTAGTTTCCTAAATAGTAATTTCCTCCATAGTAGTTTCCCCCATAGTATTTATACCCCTTAGGTGTCCCCACTGTAGCAGCCCCCTCTCAGCCTCTTTCAGACTCCATTAGAGGCAACTCCTTGTAGCAGACAGCACGGGACATGTTGGTGCTGTCTGCAATCAATTTCGGGAATGAAGATGGCGCTTATATAGTAAGATTTGATGCAGAATGATGACATTTTGATGCATTCTGAGCTCCGAGTCTGGGCGGTAATATTAGAACAGTGCTCAGGTCTGTACTCAGATCGGGGGGGGGGGTCTGGCAGTATTCAGATTCTGGAAATCCAAACCTGCTCACCCGTAAATATAATAAAAAAACACACATTTTTTGATACATTTAAAACATATGTGGCCAAGCAGTAGATGTAAGTTATGCACCCCAATAAGCAAATTGCTTCCAACACTGGCTTTTTCTATGATGCCCTTGTGATTAATGGTATAGTGGATTTGAGATGATAACCTTTGAAAAAGCTTCCATAGGACACAGTAAAATGCGTTAGTTGTTTACCCCATGCGCCCAACCTGCACCTAAAGAATGCTTATCTCACCAGTGTGTGGACCAGCAAGATGCAACACCAGGAGATCAGTATTTTTCCTATATTAACACCATCCCAATATCCAGGACTCCCCCCAGTGGAATACTAAGGGAGAGGACACAAGCCATCAGTGTTCCTTATTATAAGCCACAGGACAGGACTAACTGGGACACCGTTATTTCTTAAACAAATTTGTAACTATATACTGACCTCCTCAAATTTTCATCAAAGACTTAAATATATAAAGTGTCATATCCACCAAACCATTAACCACATATGACATCATTATATTAATAGCCACTGTGTTAGAAGAAATTTGCTTATTGGGGTGCATAACTTACATCTACTGCATGTCCATATACTGTATGTTTTAATTGTATCAATAAATTGTGGAATAAAGGCAATCCAATGGTTTATAGAATACCTTTTATTTATGTAACCATCTAATTTTATACTGTGTAGTGATGCTCTATCTCTAGGGCCCTTATTCTAATCGGAACGGTACGGCCCGCGTGCGGCCGTACCGCCGATGTTTTAACACTGCACATGCGCAGAGGTGAATCTGCGCATGTGCAGCCCCCTTCGCCGCAGACGGATTTCGTCCGCCGCAAAGGGGGCGGATAGGGGCGTGAGAGGCATCATGCCCTCATTTCCCTATGTGTACGCCCCGCGTTTCATGGGCGTTCCCATGCAAACGCGGGGCGTATGCATGGTAATGAGGGCATGACGCCACTCATGGGGGCGGAAAGCTGACGTCGCCGGATGTCAGCTTTCAGCCCCCATACAAGCTACCACACGGACGATTGTCCGTGTGGTCTTAGCTTGCGGGAGCTGCCGCGGCGTGCGGACCTGCCTTCGATGGTCGACGACCATCGAATGCAGGGGGCAGCTCCCACCATGGTGGAGGCGTAGCCTCCACCATTTTAATGCGGATCGTAGGGTGGGCGATCCGTAGGGTGGGCGGGGATTGGTTTGTGCGGTCGGAGCCCCGTGTGCGGCTCTGACCGCACCAACCAGAATAAGGGCCTATGTTATTTATTGTGAATCTTACAGCTTGGTGAACCAACTCTATATCAAGCACTACCCATATTGCTCAGGATTCTTTTTTCTGGGTTGGGAAGACCTTGGCTGAAAATAAGAGTGCTCCAGCATAATCATCTAGATAGTGGACTGGGCATCTCAAATCTAATTATATATTATCAGACTAACACTTGGCCCAATATTTTCTCTGGCATGCCTTCGCTGTTTGTTATTTCTGGACCACTATTGAAGCTGATACACTCTCAATCTAATATCCCAATACCGCCTCTATGCATTCCATATGACTTCCAACCTCCCACAGGCAAAACTTTCTCACACACCATTTCTTTCCATATGGGACCACTGCACCCTTTACTACCAACTCCTCTGAACCCAACCCCCCGATTTACCTGTGGAATAACATAGCTTTTCCCTTTAGACTAGATCAAACAACTATTCCACTTTTGGACCAAAAATAACATTCTGGGTGACATTTAATGGGATGAGATATCTCGGCTGAATTTGCATGTTTTTCCAAATCGCCAACTTAATATTATGTATATTAGGATGTATATATTGGTGTAAAAATCACACTTTTTGCCACGAAAACCACACATTCTGACTTGTTGATTTTTAAAAACAATTCAATTCACATCCAGATGTTTTCCCATTAAAAAGTATACAAATTTACACAAATAGAACAGGTTCTGGCATATAAGTTTGACAGAACCATGCCAGTGAGTCTTACAATGAAAACAAAACTAGCTAAAAGTTAAATTTCTGTATTAAATGGAATTCCTTTAAGCTGTATTATTAAAGACATATGGTTCCTACCCAACTCTCCCCCATATTTCCTACATATCTAGCCTTTGTTGGTGACCTTGTGGCCAATGTGGCTCCCTGTTCTATATATAAAGTGTCCCAACATTCAAGATAAATGGAAGCTTATCCATAATTGTATTCTCTTAAAGTTTTCAATATCCCAGATTCTCCACTATTTTTGTTCACTTCTCATCCTATCTTCCAGGTTCCTAATCATGCTTTGAAATGCATCAAACACCTTCTTAATGCCATTAAATGTCAAATAGTTCTCCACTGGAAAGACCCGACTCCACCCTTTATCTTAGCTATCATAATCTGAACAGTTTATCAAATGGGATGCATTACAGCTCTTCATGACACACTTTATTAAAATTTGGTCACCATAGAATGAACACTCTGAGGTCAAGCTTTGCTTACATATTAACATATATGATCATTTTTATGACTTTACACGCTGCAACACCCTCCATCCTTCCTCTCTATACCCTACTATCCCATCTGCGTTTTTTTCCTTCCCCTTTCTCCTCCCATTTGGCTGTCTTTCTTACCCTCTTAAGATCCTTTGCTGCTTCCAACAAAACTAATCATAAGTGGTTCTCTTAATTGCATAGCATTGCTTTGCCTATTCTCTTTAACCCTTTGTTTATAATCTTTAATAAAAAGATTGTTTCTCCAAAACTATGCAAATGCCTAACATTATATGCAAATTTAGAGCCAACGCTGTCCTGTAGCCCCTTACCTGTCAGCGGCAGTGTGCACTGTGTTTCATTAGTGAAGGGAGAGTGGTAAAACAGCTGTCCCCTCTCCTTCCCTCCCCTCTCTGTTGGTGCCGAGGCTTGACATAACTATCTAGTGACCAGCCCTGGCTTGAATCACATGGGAACCGTGCTGCTGCCAGCGCTGTGCGCATTGGCACTGCCTGGAGAAAAGATGATTTCATAGCTGGGACGGTCTGCAGCAGCTGAAACTTGGCACAGATGAGATAAAGACCTGGCACCAACAAGGAGACCTTCCCTCAATGGTGGACGTATACAGCAGCACCTGAGGTGAAGAGGAGGAGTGGCGAATGGGGGTGGGTGTCAACACAACACAGCATGTACTGCGGTGGTGGAGGGGAGGGGAAGCTGATGAGATTAGGAGGTATATAAAGTGCCCTCCCTCCTCCCCATCTCTCCTACTCCATCTAACCTCTCTCTCTATCCCCCTATCTCTGTAGTGACAATTTCTTCTTTTTTGGGTGGGTGGGTGGGTGGGGGGCTTTCTAGATTTTGCTATGGGGCCCAGATGGTGCTAGTTAAGCCCCTGTTCCTAACTTCTATGATTCTATGTCAGTGAGTAAATAGTTTTTTTTTTTTTTTTTGTAATTCAAACAGTCTGGTTTAAATTATTTGTAATTTATTTAATTGTTTTATTAAAAAATGGTCTATGTTGAATGTTGAATGATCTTAATGTTCTTAATTTAAAGTGGCTAACCACCGGATCTGCTACTAGCGCTAGGGCTGTTGATCCTGGCTAGAAGTTGGACCTGAAAGGGTGAAGATAATCAATGTTCAGCCAAAAACACAAATTACTAAACTCAGCTACCTGTTTTTAAAAGAATGCATTTTATTGTATTATTTCTAGAGTGAACATTAATTGATTAATTTATTGATTTATTGATGCAGAAGTAAAACTATTTACATTTAAAGGAGAAACATTTTGTGGTCTATTTTTTAATTTTTTTAAATACTAGTATGTATTTGTTGATTTATTTATTGCATTTGTAGGCAAAGCAATATGTTAGATGTTCTTTAGCTGTTTGACTACTATACTCAATAAAGGGATCAATAAAACCTTATGTTGGCAAGCAATAAAAATGGCTAAACTCACTAATTACATGCTATGTGTTATACATGCTGCAATACTGATCCACAATTGTAGTGTAATGCCAGCTTCTCTAATTTACAGATTTGTAGATATGATCTGTATATCTAAATCTGTATAACATTGATGGAAAAGAACATCTTTTGTTCTATAAAATAAAAGGAAAAACAGTTTTAAAAGAGAAAGAATTTAAAAATAATGTTCATAATGGAACACAAAAGTCCAGGGTTAATATTTTGTGACCAGACAAATTTTTTAGATTGACTCTTCTATGTTAGCAAACTCATTGTTTTCTTTTAATACTTAATGAAAGCAATTTATCTGAGCTGTAAAGTTTTATAGCTTCTAATAACCATGTTATATAGAGAGCACAGTTAGGCTAGTGCTTAGGAAGATAGCTTATAGAATAACAGAACAAAATAAAAATGTGCATAATGATACAATTTCTCCCACCAACCCCAAAATGTATGAAATATATGAATGACATTTGCTCTGCATATTCATCTTTTGTTTTACTGATACTTTATTCAATTACAGTATACATATTTATTTCTCAAGAGATTTGTTTGGCATGTAATGTCTTGTAATGTGACCTTACAATTAAATATCTTGTATCTACATGATAATGAAGTTTCACATTTTCAGAAGATTTTATTACATTGATTTGATTACTGGACTGAAATAAATTCCTTTATGTAAAATGTAACATTCAGTAAAGTACAATTTGCTTATTGCAATAAACGGCTATGGGTCATATGACACTATGAAGGTCGACCACTAAAAGTTTACAGGGCTTAGTTCGACACATGAAATAGGTCGACATGGCTAAGGTTGACAGAAGCATTAGGTTGACAATGGGAAGGTTGATAGTCGAAAGGTCAACAGGATTTTTACACATTTGTTACATGTGTAATTTCACGGCGCCTGTTACGTAGTCAGCGTGGTGTCCCTGTCAGAATCAATGTAGTGTTCCTGCTGCCAGCATAGTTAGCGTAGTCAGCATCCCTGTCAGAATCAGCATAGTGTTCCCGCGGCCAGCATAGATAGCGTAGTCAACGTCCCTGTCAGTATCAGCATTGTGTTCCCGCAGCCACCGTAGTCAGCCTAGTCAGTACATTCACGGCTAGCAGGAGCTTATGTAGTTAGGATAGTCAGTCTGCATTATGCATTATGTCACCAATTATTAGATTGTGTCAGTTGGCTAACCATCTTCAACCTGCCGCAGACAGAGGAGGAGTCGGTGGAGTTTTTCCATTGGCACCACTTGGTACCAGAGACACAGACCTGTGTCAATGGGCATCCTATGAGGCTCAATGCAAAGGAGCGTATGTGGCACTGCCACATAAGAAGCTGTTGGAAGAAGGTCAGTCTCCGTGCTGCACAGTGGTTTCGCCATCTCAAGATTTCGAACAAAACCGCGATGATATATAACAATTTTATGCATGATGCATGTACCCTCGATGTGATGTCCCAGTGCCGGATTGGCAGACCTGGCAAAATGGTTGAAGTGGATGAAAGTCTGTTTGTCCAACGTAAGGGCCACATGGGAAGCGTCCTACCACAGCAGTGGCTCTTTCGTGGGAAATCGTGTGAGACCGGTGAATGCTTCATCACACCAGTGGCCAGCCATGATGCCAGGATCCTAAACCTGCCATCCAGACACACATTGAGCCAGGTACTACCATCTACTCAGACTGTTGGCATGCCTACAAAATTCAAGAATTGGAGCAGGTGGGGTACCACCACATGCGTGTCAACCACTGATACAACTTCATGGACCCAGACACTGGGGTCCATAACCAGAATATTGAGAGGCTCTGACGCAAAACCTTTCCTGCTTTCCTGCGCATATGGCATTCACTGACTCTTGTCCCAACTGCAGACAAAGCAGCCGACGCTGAGGATGACAAAGCTGCATCGACATCAGCTGCATATGGAGTGGCTTTCTGGGACTTGTTGTTCTATAGTATTATTTAACATTCCTCATTGTTTTTCTTATTTATTCTTTATGTCAGTAAAACCCGAAGCATGTTGAGCCCAGCGCGCCCTGCGAAGGGACACGGTACGCGTCCTCCTGACCTGTTAATACCCCCACTATCCACATAGGCGTGGAGTTGATTTTATAAAGTGTGACGAACGCAGCCGTAAAACAAGCCAGAAGCATGGCGAGCCCCATGAGGGGATGCGGAATACATGTCAAGTATTACTTGGCTCGGTGGCTCACTGCGCTCACCACACTTTAGAAAATCAACTCCACACCAAAGTAGATAGTGGGGGTATGAGCAGGTTGGGAGTACGCGTATCGCGTGCACTCGCCACACTTCGGGCTGACCCGGATAGTGGAGTTTGAAATGTAGGCATTTGCAAGTATGTAACATGGAACACTGGCAAATCCTTTATCGTGCATGAGACACACTTGTGCAGCACAGCCCCCCTTTGTGCATGAGACACATGCATGACCGAACCCCTAACCCTGTCCGACTCCCTGAAGCGGACACAAGCAGGGTTACCTTACCCTACCACAAGATTTACTGAGATGCACAAACGTATGAGACGCTCGTGCGTCTCAGGTAGATGGAGCACCTCTCTGCTGGCGCCCGCATGATCGCCTCTCTGCCAGCACAGGGCATCTGGCAGTTATCGGTGCTGTGTAAGTGGCGCTCACTAGGCTTGCCAGGGACTCCGGGGACAAAGCTGCAGCTCGCAGGGACAGAGCTGCAGCTCACGGGTACAGTACAGTGAGTACGCTGCCTGACGGGGACACTATGCTGACTGCGCTAGGCTGCCGTTGGGCTACACTGACAGAGTAGCGTAAGGTGCCGCCGTGAAACTACACAAGTACCACACATTTTTTGCCCCGGATTTTGACATACTGTAAGTTGACATTGACACTGTACCAGTGTAGCATGTCCCCTCGCATGTCTCACTGTGCTTGCTATGCTTTGGGCATGGTACCTTGCTGCACTCGGTACACTTTTATACTTTTATATCCTACCACCCTAGTGGATGGTAGGGTATGAAATACCACCTGTTCTGGAAAAAAAAAAAATTAAACTTATGTCAACCTTTTGAATGTTTGCTTGTTTCAACCTTCTGACCATGTTGAACTTATCCATGTTGACCTATTTCATGTGTCAACCTAAGCTCTATCATCCTTTAGTGGTTGACCTAATTTATGTCAACCTTCCTAGTGTCGACCTAGTGACCACATCCAAAAATATATATTCATGCATTATACCAATTTGTCCAGTACTGCAACTACAGTAACTGGTACATTTTACACTGATAGTAATGAATGGCTGCATTCCTATTTAAGCCAACTGTAGCCCTAACCATAAATGCAACCTAAAGGTGCTTACACACTTTGCAATTTTTTTGACCAACTTTTTTTGAAAGACATTTCCCTTGATGTTGATGAAAAAAATTAACGACAGACAAAAGACGAAAGATCTAGCTACAGCTTATAGGCTCTTTTTAAAAGATATCCAAATTGAGCTGCATGCACAATTGACAAACAACCTTGAAGAACAACAGGCAGGTATGCGCATCATCATTCATTGTTCGTCGCAAATGCACTGAAAGATATTTTGACCAATTTCGTTCAGAATGGCAGAAATGAACGAAATCGGTCCAAAAAGTTGGTCAAAGAATTGTACAGTGTGTATTATTTATTATTATTATCCTTTATTTATATGGCGCCACAAGGGTTCTGCAGTGCCAAGTTACATAGTACACATAATCAAACAAGAAAAAAACAAAACAAACAAAAAACCAAGTAAGTTACAGTTGTAGACAATACAGGACAAATACAGGACAAATGCAGGGTAAATGATTATACAAACATCAACCGATTACTACAACATAAGTATCCAGGTGGCAGCAACCAGCATGCTTTTGTGCAGTGGAAGACTGCTGAAGTAAGAAAGGATAAGCACATGAGGTAAGAGGTCCCTGCTCGTGAGAGCTTACATTCTAAAGAGGAGGGGCAGACAGGGCAAGGAACAGAAGGTTAGGAGGACAGTTTGCTGGGTTTGGTGAAGAAGTGGGTCTTAGGAGCCCGTTTGAAGTTCTGTATAGAAGTGGAGAGTCTGAAGGGGAGAGGTAGAGCATTCCAGAGTAAGGGAGCAGCATGTGAAAAATCTTGGCGGTAGGAGTGGGAGAAGGTAATAAGTTGTCAGGAGAGCCACGGGTGTTAGCCGAGCGAAGGAGACAAGTAGGAGTGTAAAGGGATATAAGGTCAGAGATGTAAATGGGAGAGGAGTGGGTGAGGGCTTTATAAGTGAGTATGAGGAGTTTGAATTGATTTCTGAAAGGGAAGGGAAGCTACTGAAGGGCTTGTAGAAGAGGGGAGGTGGAGGTAGTGTGTTTGGTGAGGAAGATGAGCCGGGCTGCAGCATTGAGGATAGAATGGAGTTTAGACAGGTATTTGTCAGGGATATCAGTTAGGAGGAGCTTTCAGTAGTCCAGCCTGGATATGATCAATGAGTGGATAATAGTCTTAGTGGCATCCTGAGTGAGAAAAGGTCTAATCCTGGAAATATTTTTGAGATAAAAATGGCAGGTTTGTGAGAGGTGCTAAATATGTGGTTTGAATGTGAGAGAGGAGTCAAAGATTACTCCAAGACAGCGTACTTGGGAGCTAGAGGTGATAGTCGTGCCATCAATAGATAATGAGATTGTGAGATGTGAGGTTGTTCCAGAGGGTGGGAAGATGATCATCTCAGTCAGGGACATGTTGAGTTTAAGAAAGCGCTGGGACATCCAGGAAGATATAGCAGAGAGACAGTTGGAGATATGAGTGAGGAGAGTGGGGGAAAGATCAGGGGAATAAAGGTAGATTTGAGTATCATCATCATAGAGATGATATAAGTCAAAATAACTAATGAGCTCACCTAATGGGGATATATAGAGAGAGAAAAGGAGAGGACCAAGAACAGAACCTTGTGGGACACCAACAGTTAGTGGAAGTGGGGGGAGGTAGTGTTATGAGAGGATACAGAGAAGGAGCGATCAGAGAGGTAGGAGGACAGCCAGGAGAGAGCAGTATCACACAAACCAAGGGAGTGAAGGATTTGGAGAGATTTGTACAAGGTAAATGGGATTTTGAATATGGAAGGCTATAACTCCATTTTGCAATGCCATGCCATTCCCTGTAGACAGCGAATTATTGGAGCCAATTTCCTCCTCCAACAGGACACTGACCCAAAGCACACTGTCAAATTATGCAAGAACTATATAAAGAAGAAGCAGGCCGTATTCTGTCTGTAATGGAGTGGCCAATGCAATCACCAGATCTCAAACCCATTGAGCTGTTGTGGGAGCAACTTGACCGTATGGTGCAAAGGAAGTGCCCATCGAGCCAATATAACTTGTGGGATGTGTTTCAGGAATCTTGGAGTGAATTTTTTTCAGATTACCTCAACAAGTTGATAGCTAGAATGCCAAAGGTATGCAATGCGGTAATTGCAGCAAAAGGAGCATTCTTTGACAAAAGCAAAGTTTAAAGGACAAAATTATTATTTCAAATAAAAATCTCTATTTCTAATCTTGCCAATGTCTTGACTATATGTTCTATTCCTTTTGCAACTCATTTTATAAATAAAAGTCAGTTTTCATGTAAAAGACAAAATTGTCCGGGTAACCACAAACAGTAGTGTATGTATAATTTATCTTTTCTTTCTATAAAACAATTGATGGACTCTACAAAATACAGTTAAAGGGGTTTCATTTAAACAATGTATTTGGTAGAAAAGCACTATTTACATATTCATTTTTTTTTAGTGAATGATTCCTCTCTATCTGATTAAGGGGGTTATTCTAGTCCATTCGCATGGACCAGAACATAAGCACGGGATGGTGAACGCATGCGCATGGTCATTTCTGTGCAAGGCTGCAGCCGTGGGCAACGGTGGAGAGTCGCGCCCATGGGAATGGCCAGCATTTGATGGGCGTTCCCATGTAAATGCTGGTCATTCCCATGATAATTGGGATGTGACATTGGTGCCAGGGGTGGGCAGCTGACATCACCGGATGTCAGCTGCACCACCCACTTCCTCCCAAGGGTGCACGCAAATCTAAGTGACCTGAGAGTCACTTAGATATGCGTGCATGTTCCACATCATTCGATGGTCAGCGAATGAATTGAATAAATGGCTTCCAGTATACTGTTTAGATCTTTATTCGTACTTTACTTTCATTCATTCATAAAACAATCTACTACAAAAATGGTAGAATTCTAAAAAAAGGGAAATCTTTAATCAATCCACTCATTTCCATTGTAAAAACCGGCATTGTTAAGTGTTAACACTTATTTTGTTCACTGGATTACAGACCATTAGGTAGAAGTAATGAGGCATGTAGTAATTCTGTACAAATGGTACGATTTGATTCCAGTACTGACATAATTCAGGTCCTGGACATTTCATTAGCACTTGTAACCATCACCTCAACCTCTGGACACATTGCAATCGACTATCTTATTTCTATAAGCATTGCCCTGCTTGTTTTAACATAGCAAATGAAAGTCAATTGATTCACCCTGGATTGCATACAATATGAGCAATCTGCACACATTTTTTAAAAGAAAATCTATAATTTATTTCAAGTGGACCATGAAAATTCAAAAACTTTAATTACAGTGTCATATTTTGCAAAACAATTGCTCATAATCCACATCATGTGAAATAGTATAAAAGTAACTGCACCTAAAAAATAGCAGCTCAGTTATAAAAGAATAATTCAAATTTGAGAAGACAAGCTCTGTTTAGTATTTAATGAGTTCAAATGCTAAAAATAAAATTAATAAAAATAAAATGAAAAAAGAAATAGAAAATAATAAATTCTACCTACACCCAGCACCCCAGAGGTAGCGTCAGTCTATTGTTCGACCCATCTCCGCGGACTGGTCACCCTTACACAAGGCAGTTGTAAAAATGGATTATGAACCCCCTTTTTCCTACAGGAGCCCACTTTTATTTTATTTCTTCCTATTTCTTATTATTGAATGGTTTTATTTAATTTTATTTTTAGCATTTTTTACTCATTACATACTAAACATTGCTCATCTTCTTAAACATATTGTAATCCGCGTCATGCCATAGTGAGGTTGAAGTCAAGAAAACATTAAATATAAATTGTTGTCCATAGTAGAGGGGTATTAGTTTTTCTATTTGATGTAATGCTAGCATTTTTGCACTGGGTTTTTTATTCTCCATACTTGCAGAAAACACTTGTGGTTGATAGGAGTAGGAATAAAGGAATAAAGGGCTGAAGTTCATTATATAGCATGTATTTAGTTTATATCAAGTATGGGTATAAACTGTACAATAAATATGCACATATACCTTAAGGTGCCCATATACAGTACAATAATTTGTGAAATTTGGACTAGATAACATTGCATACATTTAGCAATGCAATGAGATACAATCTAGTTCAAAAAGTATGTGCAGTACATACTTATGTGCTGTGCGATGAGATGTGTGCGGGAGTGCGCATCTCATTGCACCCAGCAATTGTACAATGTATGGGCACCTTTAGGGCCTGCTTCACCAACCTTAAATATTTACTATAGTTCACAAATTGCAAGAGCTAAGTAGTACATTTAGCAGGGGATTTTTTAGGATAAGCCTTGGAAAAGGAGAATATGCTAAGAGACATTGCATCTGCTAAGCCTCATCACATTGGCTTTAATAAACAAATATAACTGAAGATAAACATACAGGTTGAGTATCCCGTATCCAAAATGCTCGGGACCAGGAGAATTTTGGATAACGGATTATTCCGTATTTCGGAATATTTTAATATTTCAATTATGTATTTTGAAGTATCTTGCATGTATGCTGTATAAACACATAAAATACACACAAATATATTTTATTACCACATAAAATACACACAAATATATTTTATTTGTTCAAAAAACAAGGTTTCAAAACATGAAACAAAATTTGTGTACTATCTCAGATATTGAATTTGAATGCCAAGCAATCATTTTCTTGCACATATATAGTGCCAGTTACATATCATGTCACCAGTAGTGCTGTTACAAATGTCCCCAGTGAGTTTTTAGCAAAAAAAATATTTTTTTTCACTTTCTGGAATGTATGGTTTTCGGAATAATTCGGATAACGGATACTCGGATACGGGATACTCAACCTGTATTAAAATTATTATTTTTCTTTCACCTTTGACTAGATTATGAACATATTGTATTGTATCCAGACCAATGGGGTAATTTTAGTAAGATGCGAGTTGCCCACAGAAACCAATCAGAGTCTACTTTGAATTTAGCACCTTCTAGAACAAGAGAGATAGGGAGAAATTTACTAAGATGTCATATTTCATTCCTTTTTGTTTACGATTGAGATCGAATGACATTAACAAAGACATAGCCATTTGTAATTTTTTACATGAATTTCTGTTCGTATTGCTATATAAGTACATCTTTCGCTTCAGTTTGAATATTATAAATATGAACGCATTGTAAAACTTGGCCTTTGTATTTCCATTCGTTTATACTTCTTATTTGTGATTGATTGAAAGTGTAAAATATGGAAGGGACATTACACAGGCATATATATACCCCCCTCCACCCAATTTCTCCTTGTTGGTTTAGTTAGGTGTGGAGAGGAGAGGTGTCCTCAGTTGCTGGAGTGATTAGAGTGTTTTATGTTTTGCAAGTTGTCCTATGGTTATTGTTTGTGCTGTAGCTTTATAAGCTTGTCAATTTTTTAATCATTGTATTCTTTTTCCGGTCCACTGTCAGTGTGTGTGTGTGTGTGTGTGTGTGGGGGGGGGGAGGGGGGGGCGAGGTGGGAGGGGGGGGCGAGGTGTGTGGGGGGGGGGGGGAGGGGGGGCGAGGTGTGTGTGTGTGTGTGTGGGGGGGCGCGAGGTGTGTATTTTGTGTTTGTGTGTTCTTTATTTTTTTGTGTTGTGTCCCTATGTGGGTCATGTCATGTTCATATTTTATTTTTTTGCACCCGTTCGATCTTAGTAAACTTTACACCATAGAACCCGATGGTTCTATAAGCAACATTCCATCTTAAATAGAACTCCCATCTTAGCAAATTTACCCCAAATAGTATTTTGTACATGGTCAACATACATACCGTAGACCGTGCCCCAAGGCTTGATTAATAATTTAGAGATCCCATAGCACAGTGGATCCCAACCTTTTTTCTCTCCCGTACCCCTTCATTAGGATTTTCATTGATGAGTACCCCCTCCTCTCAATTTAAAATATAGACAGTACTTACGAGTGGAGTGGAAGTGAGCGGTATGCGTATCCTTATGCATGTCCTTATATTAAGGAGTAGCAGACATGCCCTTCCATGTCTGGCCGCTGGTTGTGTATTGTCTCCAGGGTTCCCACTAACACCTGTAGGATTAATGCCGCTGCTTCTTCCACCAGTGTCAGTGCAGGGCAGATGATCGCTGATGTCTGAGGGCAGCACGGGGAGCTCCCATTGGATTGCTGGTCAGGTAAAAGCACAATGATACGCTGATGACGCTAAAGACAGAACCATAAGTGATTTGGAAGGTGGTGGGGGATATATTGTGGTCCACTGGGGAGGGAGGGGTAGGGGACGATGCTGCAAATCCTGGGTCTTGTCCAAAGGCCCCGAGAAGTCGCTGTATGGGTTGGTGGACTGCGCACTCAGGGGACGGGGGCGTGGGGTTTATTGTTGTATAAACTGTCGGCTTATTCTCTGTGTCGCCTGACCAGTAGCTGTCGGCTTATTCTCTGTGTCAGAATGAGAGCAAGCCAGAGAGTGAGCTGGTGCTGCTAGTGTCTGCCTGGGACCTGCCAACAAAGAAACAGGAGAATAAGCCGAAATTCACATTCTTACACAGAGAATAAGCCGACAGCTACTGGTCAGACGGCCCCCGCTGGCACCACCTCTCACCTGGCAGACGAGAATCTTCTACAAAGGTAAGAGACAAGGAGTGGGACACCGCTCCTTGTCCCCTGCACACACCCTTCCACAAAACACCAGGCTGTGTACGCACACCCGGGATTGGGACCCAGCCGAGGCACAACAACACCTGACCTCACTGCACACAGGGGGAACATAAGGGTATTAACCCCTATGGTACAAGGGGACCTGTTGGCCACCCCCATCCCCACAAGTGCTCCCTCTGCACACAGTCAGGTCCCACCTCTTATAGACTAACCAGGACATTCAAATTTAACCCCGACCCCTCTGCACATGGGAGGAGACATAAGATCTAACACCCCTTATGGTAAAAGGGGATCTGTTGACCACCCCGATTCCCTCAAGGGCTCCCCCCCACACACACAGAAGGGATCAAACACACCCCATTTGCACCCCAGGACTCTCTTTCTGGTAACAACCTCACACTGTACCTACAGTGAGAGAGGAAGAAAAGACACTCACCTGCGGGCACCAGTGACCCCCCAATCCCCCTACCATCCTCCTACGAGGCACCCCACCACCTTTGTTTTCTATTTAACCCTTTACTAATAAATTGTACAACACTGTACCATTTTACTTATCTTCTGCCTAAATTGTATGTGTACACCCAACCACATGAACCCCCCATTCAACATACAACAATAAATTTCCTATGTATCTGGAATTGACAGCAACATGATAGGGCTGTGGTGAGGTATATTAAATGGAAAATAGAGCTGTATCTATGGAAGTGGTATCATACTCTGGAAAGAAGATATTAACCTCTGTCAGGATTGAGCTGTATTCCTATATACAGTAGCTAAGTGTTCCATAGATATGTATTTTATGTAAGTGGCACAGTAAATGCTTTAGAAGATGAATTAGTTTAGTGCTAAATATCTCAGAGAAGGTATTTTTTTTTTTAAATTGTGGGTAAAAAGTTAAAATTTTAATTTGCCGAATATGGTTAATTTATTCCTCTAGATAACATTTAATCTTAATATTATAATTAGTATTTACCTGCTGAATGCTTTTTTTTTGTTACACTATATAATGTCAAATAGTACTTTTACTTTGCGGCAACTTAAATGAAAGTACTGTAAAAATGTGGGTCATGTAGTATGTGTCATCAGACTTCCACTGGTAAGCAACTGAAAGCTTCCAGTTCCAGTGCAGTGATAGGACCAATGTTATATTTCTGCCTGTTGTTGATTAAGAGCTTTCAATCTGACAAATAAATGACCAGAATATCTATCTAAAACAAGTCATACAAGGTTAAAAAACCTCACAATCTCCACTTCAGCATATAATGTAAATTTAGTTGTCACATCTGTGGGGTGATTCTGGGCTGAAGCTGTAGTGAAATGGAAGCTGGGTTCTTTAATAATTTTGAACACATAATTTGAGACTTCTAGGTAAACGGATGAAGACCGAGGCCTGAATTTGAATGAGGTATCTTGAGGTATCTTGCATTTATGTTGTATATGCACATGAAACACACACAAATAAATGTATCTTGAGGTATCTTGCATTTATGTTGTTATGCACATCAAACACATGAAACACACACAAATATATGTATCTTGAGGTATCTTGCATTTATGTTGTATATGCACATCAAACACATACAAGTACACACAAAAATATTTTATTTGTGCATTAAACAAGGTTTCAAAACACGAAACAACGTTTTTGTACAATCTCAGACACTGAATTTGAATACCAAGCAATAATTTTTTGCACTTTTTTAGTGCCAGTTATTGTACATATCATTTCCCCAGTTGTGCCAGTTACAGATGTCCCCAGTAGTGCTTTAGCAACAACAAGAAACAGGACATTCTAGAAAAAATGGATTTTGGGAAATTTTGGATACTGAACCTGTAGATGCAATAACTATAAATGCACTGTAGTGATACTGATGGAGTCCATAAGTATATGCTGCATGCTTGATGGCAGATGATGCAGTGAGTAAACACTGATGTAGTTTCGGTATTAATAAAGACACTTATACTCACAGCTGGCAGTTTTCTAGAACATTTACTAAGGCACACTAGTAAATAGTCAGATGATGGCCCTAAAGTTATACTAACCCCAATGGCTTGGAGGAGTACTGATGGTGCTGGATCTTGACGGTGAAGCAACAATGGTGTGGAGTATTGGTGATGGAACGTCGATGGAGCTGAAGTATCGATGGCTGAAAACCAATCGAGGTGAAGTATTGATGGAGGACACCGATGGTGAGGATGAATGGCGAGACACTGATGGAGCTGCAGTATCCATAGTGGAACACTAATGGTGAGTATCAATGGCAGATGGTGGAACACTGATGGAGCCTGGCAAGCTGCATGCTGGAATGAACAGGACCTTGGAAAGGGCAGAGACCTCTGGATCAGGATACCTGAAAGCAGCTAGAGATAGAGGGAGAGCAACATACAGATAACACAATCAGTTGCACTGGCAACTTGGCTAAGTTACCCAGCATCCTTATAGCAGCAGAAGGATGATGATTGGCTGGAAGACATGGCTTCTTCCAATCTGGGAAAGGCAGGAAGGATAGTTTGACATGGTCGTGGCCTATGGCAATGGCGGTGGCATGGAAGGCTCAGGAGACAGATGCAGAGTATCAGGGAATGCTACACCACCATGGAGGCAGTTTCACTGTGAGACTGCCTTTCACCAAGGTGCCGGTGATTCTTATTGCAGCCTATCCTAGTCTGTTTTCCTGTCATCTGTTGTTTGTTCAGCTTCCCAGATCCAGCCTGTGTCTGGTGGCCTAAAGGTGAGTACACATTGGTGCAATTTCATGTAAAATCACTGGCAATATGGTCACTGAGCGACCATATTGCCAGTGATTTGGAGCTCCCGTGTGCACTGCCTAATGGTCGCTGGTCGCAGGAGCATGTTCCTGCGACCAGCGGCTTTCCCCGGCGATCGCTGTGCCGGGAGGTCAGCGCCGGGGAGATCAGTGTTGATCTCCCCAGCCCCGTGCCGCTGCTCCCTCCCTCCTCCCATCAAAGTGACAGCAACAGCGTCTGCTGCTGCTGCGCTCCCCCTCCGCCCCGTAGCAGTGTCTCCTTTTCATCGCTGATGAAAAGGAGACACTGAGCAATATGATTGCTGGGGATATATTGCTAGCAATATATCCTCAGCAATCATATTACCCCGTGTGTACACAGCATTAGAGTTCTCTGCTTGTTTCCAGATCCTGCAAGGACAGAGATAAGTGCTTATTCTATCTCCTGCAGATTTTCTGCTGTCCATTGCTAGCATATAGCTGTGTGGAGTTTTATGGTCTATTTTATTTATATTTTTATTATCCAGCTCCATATGGGTTGTTTTGTATATTATTAACACCTTCATGCATTGTTACGTTTATGAGGTCAGCCGGGACATATAATGTTTAACACCTTCCTGCATTTCTGAACTCATAAGTTTAGCTGGGAAGTATTGTTTCTATGTATAAGATCTTCTTGCATTGTTGGATTCACGGTAGTTCAGTGGAAGATTGTACCCCTATTTTCAACCTCCCTACCTTTTTTTGTAATTGATCTACGTACAGTAGGGGTCACTTTTGGTTAATTTGTACATTGTTCTGCTGGAGCATCCCTTCCCATGGAGGACAGCCATGTCACATTTTGTTACGGGTTTTAGTTAATTTACCTCTTGTCCGCTCTGGAGGTGTTGGGTACCTTATTTCCTTGAAAAGTCCTGATGGCACAGGGGTTGGGGTGAACCTAATTTACCCCTTCGAACATGGAGGGATTATCAGAGTTAGGGTTGGGATTGTGGCCTGTCCTTCCCTTTAACCTCTTGTCTGGAATCCCCTCAGAGTCATAAACACACAGCACATAAAGAAGCATGATCTGGAGCGTAGTGACAGTCTTGACAAACATTAGAAAGGTAAAAATGCCTTAATATTCTAATCGTGACAGACTCTTTGTCTAGCCCAGCTTCATCATATTCATAGGGAATGGCTGCATCAGATTGATTGTTGCAGGATGATGTCAGAATAGCTTGGCATGGATTGTCATTAGATTTTGCAGATATATTGGTGCATTGTTCTGTCTGAATGTGTGGCTGGCCAGCACGCTAATGTGCTATAGGTTGGCGGTCTTCACTTTTGCAGGATTTTTTCAATAACTTGCATACTGGAGTGAGCCCTAGACTGACTTCCTGCAGCACTTGTCATCCAGGAAAAGTTTGTGTAACTGTTACTGCCATTGCAACTATGTGAGATATCCGAGCTCCCATGAATGAAGCTGCTGCCGCTCAGCCCCGCATGGAACTTGGTAGCTACCACATCATTATTCTGCAGCAAACAGTCCCACAAAGTTCTCCCCACAGTATTGATGTTCACTGTTGACGAACGCTACTCATTTTCTAAAAACTGGCCATAGGGAAAATGGTGTGCTTTTGGTTCCTCTCTTTTCCATACAGTAAGTTTGGACAGTGTCTGGATAGATGTTCTATTTGGCTAGAGGTGAAATTCTAAGAATATTTTCTCTATTAATAATCTGCTCATTTGTTGGAAGTACTTGATGTTTACATTTTATTGGCTTCCTATAGACTTATTGTATGAGTTGTTCAGTGAATTCCTTTTGTTCTATCACAGATGCTTTTGATGATACAGTAGATTTTTCTTAAGTGCTTATTATTGCTTACTCCATTTTGAACTGTGTTACTAAGTATTTGAGAGTTGTAGCTGTGCCTTAAGAGTCGGTACAGTACATCTCAATTTTTGATGATGGCTTCTTAATAGTAACTTGATCAAAACAGATCTTTTCATCATCTTCAGCCCACTTCCTCTACCACTTTAACTATGACTATAGCTATTCTGCTAGATGCACCAGTTAGACAATCAGTGGATTTTAATGTGTTCCAGAACATAGTGTAGAAAAAAAGATCAGCAGAATCCTATTTTACTCTGTAACTTCCATCCAGGGCTATGTAGGCAGATGCAGTAGAGTGTAAGAGAGAAGGTCACTTCATATAATTGCACTGAAAAGTCCCACAACCAACTGATGCCCCAAAGAATCTCCGTGATCTTTTGCCTCATTCTGATAGAATAATGTCCATTATTCTAAATTTAACGATATAGGGCCTCATTGAAGTTGGATCACATAAGCAACCTAAAATTGTGAAACTGTGCACATACAGAATTAGTTCTGTGCATGTTCAAGACAGATCCTGTGACCCCATCATTGTATTGCAATCACTTGTGCCTGATTGGCATGCAGAGACACTCACAGGGAGGGATGAGGAGGCGGCAATGAATAAATGGATTAGTGGAAGAATATCAATAAGCATAACAATAATTAAAAGTTCAATCACTTAATGTTATAAACGTGTTGTCATGGTTCTTGGAAGGAAGTTTGGACTTTCCCATACTAGGAGATGGAAAACCCAGTGCAGAGGTCTGGAATGTAACATACTGGTGGTATTTTCCGTGGACCCCCAACAAAGAGTTTTTGAATTTACTGCACCCAGCATGCAGGTCATAGTCCTCTGACTGGTTTTCCTAGTATAGGTCATGGACTAGAACTTGCTGATTTGGAGTCTGGCATGAACTGACTATGGAACTGGACCAGAGTGGAACCAGTTAAATTGGAACCAAGAATATGCGGAACTAGCAATGTACTGCACAGAAAATAATAGCAAAGTGCAAAATCAAAATTGCGGAGACAGGCTATAGTGCGGCAAGATGGTCTGAACTAGTAACTGGTGTAGCTGGTAATTAATACAATAATTGCAGGGAAAAGCTGGATGAATCAGAGACACAGAGTACTAACAACAGAGTGCTGATCTGGTAATGTCCTTGGAATTAGCTTGCTGTATAACTAGGAGTATATTCAGATATACTGTATACTGTCAAATGACAAGATTGTGCACAATGGTTGTCCAGGGCCAGAGCAACAGGTAGCACCTGAGATGTTAGTGTAATGAATACTATAGAAGTACAATACTTGATAAACTTGTAAATGAAAATTCAGCAGCACCGGTCCTTGCAGAGACACCCAGCAATTTTGGAAGACACAGAATACTAAGAATGTGAACAGGGTATTTTTAGACCCAAAGGTTTAAAAAGAACAGGTGCCTCTATTGGTATGTTTTGTCAAAGCAGCTCCCACTAGGGGGTGTTAAGCCCCAGATAAATACAGAAAAGGAACCAAAAGCAGGTGGAGCACTAAGTTAGTTACTGGATCAATTAGATATTACAATAAAATAAATTATAAAATCAGACATTAAGAAATATTTTCAATTGATTGTAACAAGTGTACATAACAATTTTGGCCATACAATTCAGTAGATTAATATCAAATTAAAAAAGAAGGACATAAGAGGAATACTAACTTATACATTGGAATATCCACTGGTTTTCCATGCTGTATTGAGTCCTCTGGTGGTGTCCATACACTTTTTACTGATATCTAGCTAAAACTGGGGTTGGAAGTCCTGCATGTCAACTTCCCCTCAACTGTCGATCAGGTCTCACACTCCCAGGAAGGCCTAATTATACTCTACATGTTCTACATCCTGTCATCATCACACAGGGTACTTTTTTGTGACAACCCTTCTGCTTTTAAAGGCATGGACTTCAGCTCTCATGCCACGCTGAGCACCCAATAGATTATTCCCTTTTCCCATCAATAACTGCCTGATAATTACCGAAAGGTTCTTTGTGTTTTGTTACTGGCCAGCATTAGTCATTTCTGTTTGCTCTGCTCAATGCATTGAGCATCCATTTTGCATGAACCAATGCTTAGTAAGCTGCTCTGATCTTTGCAACATCATAAGCCAGGAGTTCAAGTTGGATACAAAAGTATTAACATTATTTATGGAATGTTGGTAGAAGAATGTTCTCATTCCAATATTATAATGTTTATCTGCTTCTTGCTTCCATTACCCTTATGAAAACACTTCCCTGTCACATGCATCGTTGTTCTAATAAAATAACTACACAAGTGAAAAGATTATTGTCTAACACAGGATCTGCACATTTATCTCCTGAAATAGTTGGTGATGCTGTGAATACAATGATGGTCCCATTGACTAAAGATTGCATGGTCATACCCAATACAATGAGATCGAGATGATTGTGTGGACAATGGGGAGATGAAGATTTCATACAATAAAGTTGCTCCGGGGTTCTGGTCATCAGCAAAAACATATTTATGAAGATCAAGAAAATAACATTTTACAAATATCTTATACAAATAAATGATGGACAATTTGCTTATCATAATTTATTACAAGTATAACTATTGCAGTACAATTAATAATAACTTCTTATTGTTAAATAAGCTAATTTATCAGTTTTTTTCTTCAATTAGAGTAACTTACATAATTCCATTTTATACATACTGTATATAATACAATATATTTTTGTTGTGTTAAATTTACAGTGCATTCACAGAGTTAAACAATTGTAGTGTAATGTCAGAAATTGATTCATATATTTAAAAAAAATTGTTACATTGCATTAGAAGATTTTCATTACAATTTATGTCAACTTTGAAGAAGAATAAGAAACAATTCCTCAGGAAATCAGGTAGAGTTGTTCACGCATAATTAAGTTTATGTGATCCAATCAATTAATCATTCATTCAATCAGTATTCTTTAACTACAGTACGTAGTGATGTATGAATACAAACCATCAACCATAGGATCATTTTCATACAAGTTTAAGTGTTACAAGTAAAAGTGTGAATTGCAAATTGCAAAATAGGTTCATTTATAATTTGTTTCATATTCTAGCACAGTGGTCACCAACCCGTCGCTCATGCACTACTACTGGTAGCATGTGGTAGCGATCAAGGTGGCTCAACCCCTCTGCGGCGCTCGCCAGTCCATACCTCCAGCACCCACTGCTGCCTTCCCATGAGACAGATGCTAGAGGTAATATTTCACCTCTAGCATCTGACAGGGAGCACAGTGCTAAGCGTTCCTGGCACTTCCAGGTAACGCTTCAGCGCTGTGCTCCCTGTAAGATGCTAGATGTGAAATATGACCTCTAGCATCTGTCTCCTGCGGGCACAGCTAGGTGGGGGAGTTGACAAGACTCTGATCAGAGGCGCGGAGTCTAACACCACCGACGGTTTTCACCAGGGACCCCCGCAAGGAGGTTTGGACTTTGCTGCATTCTGTGGTGAGGTCACGGCCCTCTGACCTGAGTTCCCAACAGCTATCTGGCCAATCATGGGAGATGGACAGTGACTAGTGGCAGTGAGCTTGGAACTGAGGAACTAGGTCTGCCTTGTCCTGGGAGGCCTGAGAGAGGACAGTGGCTTGGGAGCCGATGAATAGTTGACGGCCTGGGAGCTGACACGAAATGTTGATGGCATGGGAGCCAGAGGAGTATTGACGACCTGGGAGTCAACAAGACTGTAGATGGCCTGGGAGCCAGAGGGGTGTTGATGACATGGACTGTAGATGGCCTTGGAGACAGAGGGGTGTTGACAACCTGGGAGCCAGAGGGGTGTTGACGACCTGGGAGCCAGAGGGGTGTTGACGACCTGGGAGCCAGAGGGGTGTTGGAGGGTACGTTGGCCTGGGAGCCACAGGAGCGTCTGTCTGGCCTGGAAACTTACATACAGATAGTGGTAGATGCTCAATTAGTTCAGTAGCATTTCCCAGGTGCATGAGGGAGGGGTTAAATACTGGGTAAGTAAAACAAGAAATTTTTTCCCTCAACACACTGAGCAATGCTAGTAACCAATCTAGAACACTACATGATAATAGAATTCAGAGATATTGGTTACATATACCTGCGCGGGTGTATGCTATGCCCCCAAGCCGCGTCAAGGCTTTTCTGTATATTGGGGGTCCCTAGCGCTATATCTAGGTGCAGGGTGCGGCACCCCAAAAAACCATCATAAGCTGGGAAGCCCAGCGCGGCATGCCAGTGATATACTAAGTGTTAATAATTAGTGATAGGAAGCCGAAGCTATATAAAAAGAAAGAGATAAATGAATGTAATTAAAATAGGATAGAGATAGTGTTAGTGAGGGAAAAGTGTTAATAGAATATAAGGGCATGCCGCACTAAAGTCACCCAGCCCATCCAGTCCAGGAGCACCGCACCCCACACCACCGTTACCCTAAATTGGGTCTATGATTAACCAGCAAGGAGCCACATGATAATGGCTCCTTACTTGATATATCCAAACTAAGAGCTACCTACCTTGGAGCAACCCCGGACTACTCCATGTGGCATATCAGGACCCACATCTCCTCCTAATATGGGCTCCCTTCTGCCTCTAATAACATACATACAGATAGTGGTAGATGCTCAATTAGTTCAGTAGCATTACCCAGGTGCATGAGGGAGGGGTTAAATACTGGGTAAGTAAAACAAGACATTTTTTCCCTCAACACACTGAGCAATGCTAGTAACCAATCTAGAACACTACATGATAATAGAATTCAGAGATATTGGTTACATATACCTGCGCAGGTGTATGCTATGCCCCCAAGCCGCGTCAAGGCTTCTCTGTATATTGGGGGTCTGGATGGGCTGGGTGACTTTAGTGCGGCATGCCCTTACATTCTATTAACACTTTTCCCTCACTAACACTATCTCTATCCTATTTTAATTACATTCATTTATCTCTTTCTTTTTATATAGCTTCGGCTTCCTATCACTAATTATTAACACTTAGTATATCACTGGCATGCCGCGCTGGGCTTCCCAGCTTATGATGGTTTTTTGGGGTGCCGCACCCTGCACCTAGATATAGCGCTAGGGACCCCCAATATACAGAGAAGCCTTGACGCGGCTTGGGGGCATAGCATACACCTGCGCAGGTATATGTAACCAATATCTCTGAATTCTATTATCATGTAGTGTTCTAGATTGGTTACTAGCATTGCTCAGTGTGTTGAGGGAAAAAATGTCTTGTTTTACTTACCCAGTATTTAACCCCTCCCTCATGCACTTGGGAAATGCTACTGAACTAATTGAGCATCTACCACTATCTGTATGTATGTTGTTAGAGGCAGAAGGGAGCCCATATTAGGAGGAGATGTGGGTCCTGATATGCCACATGGGGGTAGTCCGGGGTTGCTCCAAGGTAGGTAGCTCTTAGTTTGGATATATCAAGTAAGGAGCCATTATCATGTGGCTCCTTGCTGGTTAATCGTAGACCCAATTTAGGGTAACGGTGGTGTGGGGTGCGGTGCTCCTGGACTGGATGGGCTGGCTGACTTTAGTGCGGCATGCCCTTACATTCTATTAACACTTTTCCCTCACTAACACTATCTCTATCCTATTTTAATTACATTAATTTATCTCTTTCTTTTTATATAGCTTCGGCTTCCTATCACTAATTATTAACACTTAGTATATCACTGGCATGCCGCGCTGGGCTTCCCAGCTTATGATGGTTTTTTGGGGTGCTGCACCCTGCACCTAGATATAGCGCTAGGGACCCCCAATATACAGAGAAGCCTTGACGCGGCTTGGGGGCATAGCATACACCTGCGCAGGTATATGTAACCAATATCTCTGAATTCTATTATCATGTAGTGTTCTAGATTGGTTACTAGCATTGCTCAGTGTGTTGAGGGAAAAAATGTCTTGGCCTGGAAACTTGAAAGGTTTATTGGCCTGGGAGCCACAGGAGAGTCTGTCTGGCCTGGAAGCCAGAAAGGCACGTTGGCCTGGGAGCCACAGGAGGGCACTGTTGGTCAGGGAACCAATAGTTTATTGTTCAGCCTGGGAGCTGGGATGGTTGCAGTGTCGACCTGGGAGCCAATGACGGCAGCTTCGACCTTTGGAGCCGATGACGGCAGCTTCGACCTGGGAGCCGATGACAGCAGCTTCGACCTGGGAGCCGATGATGGCAGCTTCGACCTGGGAGCCGATGATGGCAGCTTCGACCTGGGAGCCAATGGTCCTGTGCTGCACTCGGGAAGCCGACTGTAAACTGGATGCTGGAGAAAATATAACAGCAGCTATAGCAGGTGGAATTAACCAGGCAAGGTGGTAGTAACATCAGCAGCAACAGGATGAGGTTCACTCTAACAAGTACTCAGGAGCCTTGGAGTCAGTCTCTGGGAAACTCTCAGGAGAATGACAAGTGAGGTTTAAAGTTGACGCCTGTGTCAAATAGGGAGTCGAAGACTGTGATGGCCCTTTAAGACCAGCAGCAGGGGGGGCGTGGCTTCACGGGGCATGGAGTAGCAGTGCCTGGCCGAGCTCTCCGTCCCTACAATCCTGCTTTAATATCCTACAAGCACCCAGTGGACCCCTAAACCCACTGTACTGTGCATAAATACCCACTGAACAGATTGAGCTGCGGGGTGACCGTGGGTGACACGCTGCACGGCACAGAATCACACCCTGCCGTTGTGAGACTCGATTGAGGAGCTGCCGGCGCCATCTTGCGCTCCAGAGGACTTGGGGAGTAGCGCTGTCCGACCATCGGGGACAAGAGGCGGCTGCTGGACACCCCCTGTGTGGCGAGCGGCGGAGGGAGGAACGAGACCGGAATCCACCTGTGCCCCTGGTGACCCGCCCGGCGCGCCCGACATCCCCGAGGGCGCGAGGCGCCCTGTGACCTGTGACGGGCGCCATCTTACATCAGGTACCCGGGGCTGCGGCGGTGAGCGGTGGAGAGCGGGCGCTGCAGGGACAGACGCACAGGCTTGCGGAGAGCTAAAGACACCACCGGAGCTCCCGCAGCCAGGTGCCCAAGTCCCCCCCGCATAAATAGAGGACGCCGCGCTCGTGTGCCTGCAGGGCGCGGGCGTCCCTCTCCCGCCCTGCCTGTCTGTCACAGGTGTGGAAAATCCTCTCTGCTGCCCTGCACCACATAATAGCCTGTGGGGGCCCCATGTAGGACAGCAGCTCTGCCACTGATACTGTGCTGGAGAGGCCACAGACACCCACTGTCATTCTGGGTGGCCCCACCTAACTGCCCTGCCTGGCCTGCCCTGTTGGCTTTTTGTCCCGGCAGTACACAAAGTATAGAATAGACTGTGCAGCCCACTGGGACACTTGCTAGGACCTGCTGCATCAGGATAATTAAGAGCCACTGGGGTGGCACATACTGCAGAAGCGCTACAAGCGGACTCAAAGGTGTCAGCGCCAGTGCACTTCTACAAGCTGATGAACAGGGGCATACTACCCTGAGACAATGCGGCCCAAATAAGGCATAAATCAGTGCACCTGCCATATCAGTACTGTCCCCCCCCACTACAGTACAGCATCCACACAGTCCAACCACTGCTTCTTCTGCTGCCCACTAATAACTAAGGACGCTGAGAGTCGATTGGGCTGCACCAGCTGAGCGCCCCGGCCTGCTCACTATTAATATACCATACCATACATAGAGTGACCACGACTCTTGCTGTGCACCAAAACCTGCCTGGTAGTGTGTGGCGGCGTACTTCATACCCCGTTGCACAATAACGGACGTTGAACATTGGGCCTACCACGTGTTCAGACAACCAACATGGGCAAAACGCAGAATACAAATGCCGCTGCCAAGCTGGAACGCTATGCTAGATCATCTACCCCTAGGGGCCGTTCACCAGAGCGTGACTCAGATTCGAACGCCTCTTCGGCACAGGAGGCCCCCCCCACTGACACACACACTGATGATGCATTGCAGAGGGTCCTTGAGGCAGTTGTAGCGTGTGAGACCAGGCTAACGGAGAGGATTGGGCATGTGCAGTCTGACCTGTCCATTATTCACCAGGATCTGCAGAAGGTCAGGGAAAGAGTGGGCGAGGTGGAAACACGTACCTCCACCCTGGAAGACAAATTTGACCCCCTCAGCAACAAGGTGGAGACCATGGCCACCCAACTATCAGCGGTTCAAGATAAAATTCTTGACATGGAAGGGCGTCTGAGACGCTGCAACATACGCGTGGTGGGGCTGCCTGAAAAAGAGGAGGGGCAAAACCCTGAAAAATTCCTTGAAAAATTACTGCTGGACACTTATGGAGCCAGCTCTTTCTCCCCGTTCTTTGCTGTTGAACGAGCCCACCGTGTGCCTACCAGACCCTTGCCACCTGGCGCTCCACCACGCACGTTCATTGCCAAACTCCTCAACTACAGGGACAGAGACACCATCCTTCGGCTGAACCGCACCAAGGGACCACTGTCCGTGAACGGTACTAGACTCTCCGTGTTTCCTGATTTCGCCGTGGAGGTTCAAAAGCACCGGGCGGAGTTCCTACCGGTGAAAAGAAGGCTGCGCGAACTGAACATCACATATGCCATGCTGTTCCCTTCCAGACTCAAGGTCATTGTGGATGGGGACACCAAATTCTTTTCCACTCCTAGAGAGGCGGCCCGGTGGCTGGACACTGCTAGGCCTGCACGGAGACCACTGGCCGCGGAACCGTAAAGTATAATGTGATATGTGCTGATACTTACATGCATCCTATGTCCTTTTCCACTGTTTTTTTTTTAATTTTCTTTTTCACATTCATGCTCATGCTTCCAGTATCCCCCATATGGCTGTGGGGGCGTTTCACGTCATTGCATGCAGGGCATGCCCCCGCATTCCTAATACTACATGTACGAGGCTGGTAGAGCTGCTGCCTCCTTGGCTCCTCTGCTCTAATACCAATTCTTAATATAAGATGCACTGGGCATAGCGATGGGGGGGCATGTCGGTTAACTTATACCTGCTGGGGGATGCAGGGGATGCTTGGGTATAATTCTGAGATGATAACAATGTTTGTGGGGCGAACGCTCATCACCATACTGTCAACTCAACATAGATGGTGGGCTGCTCCCATCAGTTGGCCCCTGTATGAGAAGGGCCAGACCGGGTGGGTCACCAATATGGGAACATAGGGCATACTTTTAACACCCATGGCACCCACCCACTGCACTCAATATTTAGTTCAACAGAATAGATACAGTAAGGGTCTACCCTAACAAATATACTACACATAAGATCCTTGCTAGGTGCGAAGAAAACGGGACGGATGGCTTGGTCCGGTGCACATGCACAGGAGCCATTCAATCTTTTGCCTCAAATAGCTATTAACCACTAGGGTTAATCTCGCTTTCGTTTTTTTTTTCTCTTTCTCCTTTCCTCTGGTTTTTTTTTTTTTTTTTCTCGGTTACAGGGAAGAGGTGTACTTAGTTCGGGAAGTATACAGGGAGGGGGGTATGGGTTCTTATAGATGTTTAATGTTAGTTATGTGGCTATTAACAGCCAACTATTTTGATAATGTTGGAAACAATGTAAATGCATGCTGCCTGTTCTATCGATACCGGTGTGTTGACTTGGTTGCAATCTTGTGGTCCTATGTATATGCCCCACCATACACTAGATGATGGCCTCAAACAATGTTAAACTCCTTACCTGGAACGTAAGGGGCCTTAATGATAGGATTAAGCGAGCACTAGTGTTACGACAGATCAAAATGTATGACCCGGACGTGGTATGTCTACAGGAAACACACCTGGAAGGTGCTAAGGTACTTGCCCTCAAAAAACCGTGGGTGGGGTGGGCTTACCATTCTACTCATACCTCCGCATCAAGGGGAGTGTCCATACTAATACGTAAGACAGTCCCATTTCAGGTGGAACAGGTGCAGATAGACCCAATGGGTAGGTCGATTTTCCTGAAATGTAGAATACACTCACTATCGTTGTTGCTGTTGGCGGTGTACATCCCACCCCCTTACTCACATGACATACTAAAAAAGGCTGCAGACATGATGGCAGCGTACCCCGACACCCCCACTATAATTCTGGGAGACTTTAATAACATCATGGACCACACATTGGACAGACGCACGACAACTGGGGACACTAGTAGACGGGGCAACGGACAGTTCCGGGCACTGGTGGAGGGCATGGGCCTGCGCGATGCTTGGCGTCATAAACACCCGGACATAAGACAATTCTCATGCTTCTCAGCGGCGCACACTGCCTTCTCCAGGATTGACATGGCCCTGCTTACACCTGATCTGCTGCCCAGAATCAGACTAACACAATACGAGACCAGGGGTATCTCGGATCACCCCCCCTTGTCGCTCACGCTGGACGTGGGAGGCATGAGGGGACAGATTCACTGGAAACTAAACCCTTTTTGGCTTACCAGACTGGGTGAGGGACGGGTCCTGGAGGACACTTGGGGGGAATTCTTTAGAACCAACATAGGTTCGGCACAGCCCTCTATAGTGTGGGATGCATTTAAATCCTTCTTGAGAGGCACCATGATACAATCCATATTCACACTAAAAAAAACGTACAAACAACAGGAAAGAACTTTAGAGGCCTCCTGCCGCTCACTCGAACTTGCCTATTTGGAGGATGGCCTTGATGCGTCCAGAGAGGCGTGGTTGGGGGCCCAGAAAGAATGGACTCAATGCCTTAAAGATAAAACATGCACTAGACTCCTTTTTAATAAAAATAACCAGTACCTCACGGGGGACAGGCCTGGCAGTTATATGGCAAGGTTAGCTAGGGCTGATAGTCTTAACAACACCATATCCGAATTGGTAGACAATAGTGGAAATAAATATGACAACACCCCAGACATAGCGCAACAATTCCAGATATACTATGAACAACTCTACAACACCAAACTCCAACACACTCACAGAGAAATTGAGGAATACCTGGCCGAAATACCCATGCCCACACTGACAGCCGAGGCAAGAGATATCCTTGATTCTCCCCTTAGGGCGGATGAAATAGAGGCAGCAATTAAGTCATTCCCAAGCAACAAGGCCCCGGGTCTGGATGGCATTCCCCTGGAGCTATACAAAAAACACATTACCTTCTACACACCCCGACTACTTGAAACCTTTAATGGGATACTGGAGTCAGGCTCTCTCCCACGGTCTATGTCGGAAGCACTCATTATTGTGTTATTGAAACCGGACAAAGACCCGTGCAGAGTTGAATCATATAGACCCATATCCCTCCTCACTACTGATATCAAGGTACTGGCAAAAGTCCTGGCCATGAGACTCAATTCGGTCATTGCCCAACTCGTGCACGATGATCAGACCGGGTTCATGCCGGGCAAATCCACACTCATAAACCTTCGCAGACTATTCACCCTTCTCCAACTTCCCCGCGGGGACGCCCCGACATCCGTTGTGGTATCCTTAGATGCTGCAAAAGCGTTTGACTCGGTGGAATGGGCGTTCCTGTGGGGAACCATGTCTAAGCTTGGTATTGGCCCAGGGTTTATTAATTGGGTGCGGCTCCTATACTCCTCACCAAGTGCTAGGGTCTCGGCCAACGGATATATATCCCCTTCGTTCCCGTTATCCAGAGGCACCAGACAGGGATGCCCCCTTTCCCCTGCCTTGTTTGCCCTGGCGGTGGAGCCTCTGGCATGCCTCCTGAGGCACAGTCAGGCGGTTGCGGGATTTGTAACGGGATCACGGACGGATAAAATAGCGTTGTATGCGGATGACATACTCTTTTTTGTCTCCGACTATGTAAACACTATGCCCATAATTCTGGACATAGTTAACACATTCGGCAAATACTCAGGCTTACTGATAAACTGGGACAAATCCTGCATCATGCCCCACACCGGCCCATGCCCGACTGACACCCCCATCCCTCTTCCGCTCAAATGGGTGGATAAATTTAAATACTTGGGGATCTGGATATCTAATAATCCCTCCAACTACATAACACATAACATTCAGCCCCAAATAGAATACTTACAGTCCAGAGTAGCCGTGTGGGGGAAATTACCCCTTACAGTGACAGGCAGGATTGGCCTCATCAAAATGGTTGCACAACCTAAAGTCCTATATGCCCTCCAGCACTCCCCGGTCTACATTCCCCAATATGTCTTTAAGAAAATAGATGGGATTTTATCCTCCATCATATGGTCCTCAAAGAGGGTTAGGATCAGCCTTAACACACTAACCCGCACAAAAGACATGGGGGGCATGGCGGTGCCGAACTTCCGCTTCTACTACCTGGCAGCACAACTTTCCCATATACACTCATGGGTGGGGGAGACAACAGAAGGTGCCCTCCCCGAGCAGATGGTATCCGCCATGGTTCCAGGACTTAAGCCCCTGCAACTTCTACTTTCGGGTAATGTCGCACTTGGCAAAATGCCCCTGGTTAAACAGGCCATTCTGATCTGGAAAAGGGCAAGTGACATCATGCACGCTTCGGGATGGGACCCGGACACTCCAATAGATGGCACACAGGGATTTAAAGAGCTGAACGGAAAACAGCTCAGGAAAATATGGGGACGATACGGGGTAACCTCCATAGGACAATTATACTCCAATGGTGTATTTAACTCCTTCCAGCAACTGCAAGTAGCCAACGCAATACCCAGTGCATATTTCTTCAGGTACCTACAGCTGCAGCACGCATGCAGTGCACAATTCCCCCAAGGCCAACCTACCCTACAGGTGTCCCCCGTTAAGTCCCTACTACAATCCCTGGGTGCCTCGCGACTAATATCTAAAATATACTCATCAATACTTACTCTACATCATAACAATGCACTTCCTAACCTCAGGGCGCACTGGGAGGAGGACCTGGGCCCACTACCCTTTGAATCTTGGGAGTTGGCCCTGGCCAGCCTGCGCGTGGCGTCCTCTTGCGCACGCTTTCAACAAATCCAACTGTATATCTTACACAGGGTATACCTCACCCCGACCCGACTCTTCAGGATGGGGGGGAGGGCCGACTCCAGGTGTCCCAAATGTGCCCACTCGGAGGCCAACTATTGGCACCTAATCTGGTCTTGTCCCGTGGTACAGACCTTTTGGCAACAGATCATTCACACTATAGCCTCCACTGGAGTCCCTTTGGACGCACTAACGCCTGGGGCGTGCCTGCTGGCCACCACTGGGGGGGACACTTTAGATAAAGACGCCGCAGGATACATAAACATCCTGTGCACGCTGGCCAAGGTGTGCATAGCTCGGGCGTGGCTGGCGCCTAGCGGACCATCCTATGAAGCATGGGTGGCACTCACCAATGAGACTGTGTGTCATGAGAGGTTCGTATATATAGCCAGACACTCCGAACCCAAGTACTTGAGGATATGGGACAGTTGGCTATCATCCCCTCATTACGCTAGAACATAGCTGGGTAGAGGCACACTAACTTCCACATGGACGTACACCAGTTGTGGCCCATTAGTCATAATAGCATAAAGTGTTACCACCAGGCTAGCGTAGACAACTGATGCGCAGATATAGATTTCACCTAGCGCGGTGCGCGCATGTCGTCCCGGGTGTGGTGGGGCAAAGGGTCACTTAATTGAAAGGGTGGGAACATTGACCACAAAATAAGATGCAACACCTTTATTGTACGGGTAGATACAACCATGTCTAGTATAAAATGTATATTGGCCATTGTATAAATCCAACATAACAACTGTTGTAACAGTCAACATATTATAACAAGTATGCTGTATGCCTGGTAGGTGTGAAACCACCAGAAATTGTTCTTGTTCTTGAACGACGTTGTCTCTTGTTTTTCTTATAGTCATACATGTTAATGTGTGTCTTCTTGTCAATTGTGTATCTGTTTGTATGTAAAAAGAAAAGCAAACTGTTAATAAAAAGTATTGAATTCAAAAAAAAAAGACCAGCAGCAAACTCTGCTGGGAGATGCTGGAGCACTGTATCTTCTTCCCTTGGGAGCTGGAGGTGGTAACAGCGAGGAAGGTAAACTGGCAAGTGGAGAGAGCCAGGGAGCTTTGGTAACAGCAGGTACAGTGGCAGATTGCACAGAAAACCACAGGGATTCTGGACAGGAACCTGGAGCCTTGGGATGCTGACTTCTGGATGAACACAGGCATCAGACTTGTTGCTCAAGGCCCTGAGCTGTTCTCAAGTGAGTACTTATGTCCCCTTAGGTAGCTGGGGATTGGCTATTGACCGCAGGAGCAATTAGGTCACAACCAAGAAGTGGGATTACTTGAATACACCTGGATCATGTGACCAGTGCTGAAGCCAGGGAGCCTCACAAGAGCTCAATCAAGCAGGAATGCAGAGCAGCAGCAGCAGTATGGACATAAACAAGCCTGGGAACCTTGTAAATCAGGAAAGAAAATGTGAGCCAAGTCAGGGTTGTGACCCCCTAGCAATGAGCAGGTAATTTAAAATGAATTAGAACCTCCCAACTGACCTGATTTTCACAGGTGAGTCCCACTTTTTGGGGGGCTGTCCTGCATCCACCCTGCGGCTGGCAGTGTCCTGTGGTGGAACAGCGGTTAATAAACAGTGTGCACATGAGCACAGCGTATGGTTACCACCAGTATGGGTGTACTCCGGACAGTCCGGTAATTAGGTTGGGTGTCCGGAGTCCATAAGGGTGGCATTCCTGGACTATACAATGTCCAGGAACTAGAGACACAAGGCAGGAGATGCACACCACTGCTGGGAAAGAGCCAGCTAGACCACCATTACTGTGATGAGCAGGTCTGCACGTGGCTATTTTAAATATCATGCCTGCCCTGCTGACTGTTCACCAGCCAGACCGCGAGCAGGGCAGGCATGATATTTGAAATAGCACCATGGACCTGCTCTGGTTTCTGATACAGCAGCACCACTAGGCAGCAGAGCAATGCGATTTACTCTGCCCGACTCCATCTACCTGCCTGCCGCTGTCTGTTAATAATTTGCAAGAGCATTTGCATTACCACTTGGCAACGATGAGCATTTGCACTTCCCTTGGCAATGAGCATTTGCACTCCACCTTGGCAACAGGCATTTGTACTTCCCAGTGGGAAAGAGCATGAAGGCCCTGGAATCAAGCAAGAAACCCCTAGCAATTAACATGTAGGTACGCTGCACTTATATGGCATTATATGTAATAGTCATTACAGAGTGTGACATATCTAATGGACATTACAGTGTGGGATAATGTGTAATGGGCATTATGGTATGTGGCATAATGTGTAATGGGCATGTAGTATACTATGTAATGGGTGTGTGACATATAATAGGCATTGTTTTTTCAGCACGCAATGTCCCTGTTGTCCTTATTAAAAAAAAGATTGTTGAGCCCTGACAACGTGTAATGGGCATTATGGCATGTGGTATAGTGTGGGTGTGTGTAATAGGCATTGAGCTGTAAATTTTTGGCATTTTTAAATTCTCCTGTCATGGCATAATGGGTATCATGGCATAACAGGTATCATGGTGTGTGGCATAATGCATGATGGGCATCACAGTGTGTGGCATAACCTGTAATGGGCATTATAGTGTGTGACATGAAGTAACGTGTATCTGGCATTACAGTGTGCAAAATCAAGGATAGATTTGAAGCAAATGTAAAAAATAAAACATCATAAGGCGGTTCAAGGGGCAGGGCAGTGGGTGGACTGTGGATGTGTGAAGGGGTGGGCCACTGTCAGGGAATCTCTCAACACAAAGGTGGTAACCCTTGCACAGCATCTTTCAGAGATGCTGGGGCATGGCCAGCAGCTCTCAGAGTGCTGGCCATGCCCCCATAGTGGAAAAAAGGGGGACATGACCTCGCAGGAGTACCACGATAGTAGATCATGCCCCCTAATTTCGGACGCGTGCCTTCAGCATGTGCAGATGTCCCCTCTCCTCTGCCTCCAGTGTTAGGAGGTATGTATACAGCATATTGGAAATTGTAGTGTGTGGCATATTGTTTCTTGGGCATTGCAGTGTGTGACATAATGTTTCAGGTGCATTACAGTGTGTGGCAGATTTTTACTTTTTTTATTTTTGTAGCTCTTCATGCGGTTTATTTTGCCTCAAGTAACTCATGACCCCAAAAAGGTTGGAAACCACTGTTCTAGCATTTCATGTACTGTAAATAATTTGTTACAAACAATGTATTTGCCTTGTATTATGTATATGGTCATTATGTCAACAGTACCAATGTACACATTCAGAATTTTTACACTACAATGTTGACATTAGAATTGCGGCAGGCACCATGTTTACAACTTTAAAATGTCTACAATGTGGACAAATGTATAGTTCTGTTACTATGTGAGCCCTGCGATCGGGTAGACGCTGCCCAGCTAGAGTGAAGTCATGCCCCATGGAAGCATACAAATTTCTTAGAATTGCTTGTAAAAATTAGCTGGATGTACGATTCGCTGCATATCCATTTATTTGCAAGACGCTCACCATCAAATGATTTTTCCACTGTGGGCAGTAGCGTAGCCCAGGATTTACTGGGGTATATACTCACTCGAACACTCACTTCAGCCACCTAAACAAGGTAATACACTGACAGTCAAACAGGGACCATTTGTCAACAATTCATCCATCTAAATGTGACGAATGTTGACATGGCCATTGTTGACATGCTGTAAGGTGAAAATTCAGCCATGTTGACATAATGAATGTAAACATGATAATTGTTGACCAATTCTATCCAACTCTTTTATTTATATTATTTTTTAGCATCATGAGGGAATCCATACACCACCTAAGTTGTCACCCTTCCTTTTCTCAAAAATGTCAAAAATATAATACTCTGAATTTTACCTAGGCACCCTGCCCAAAATCAAACATGTCAGCAAAATAATATATAACTCTCTGTATTTATTTGCACTTAAACAGCCCCACCACCCGACTCACACACACACACCACCTATCAGCAACCGTGATTAGCATAATGGCATAAGCCGTCTTGCAATTTACTTGGATATGTTCATGGGAAATATGTAGGTCTAGAGCATACTGTTCCTTACCTTCCTGACCTTCTTTTCATTGTTTTAATCCCCTAGTTGTCATGAACATGATCTAAAAAAAGAGAAGAATTCCAGAGGACATGAGCCTAGGTCACGAAAACACTGCACCCATAGCACAGGATTACCAAAGAACAAAAATGCAGGTGCTCAATAGCTTATATATATATATATATATATATATATATATATATATACATATATACATACATACATACATACATACATACACAGTATGTATGATTCTTATCACTCATTATTAATAATTGTTTACAAATGTTTTCATAACATATACAGAAATTATACTGTTATTCAAGCTATTGTGTTTTTAGGTGGCCATCTATTACTAATCTGAAACTATTTTAAAAAAATAAATAATCTAATACTGTATTTTATTGTATAAATTTGCATTCATTTCTGCCATACATGCACCGTAATATGTAGCGCAGAACCTTTCCATTCTTTTTACCACAAATGTACAGTATGTCCTTCCACAGTATACAGTATGTGTTCTCCAGGCCAACAACATTACTTGCTGTAAAATTGTACTTTTATTTTTCAATACATTGGGAAATTAGTAAAACAGATTATGCAAACAGCAGTTGTTTGAAGTAAAGTATTTAGCTATGATAAATCTGAATAAAGAGTATTGCATACTAGTATACTAATCCTAGTCAGTTTATAGAAGACCCTTTTCTGTAAATTAGAGATTTGTCTTCGTCTTAACCTGATTAACCTTCATTTCTCATATTTTTAATTGTTTAATGAAACTGTATGAAGAAACTTGGATGATAAAGGAGGCCACGAGAATCCCTAAGGTTCTGTATTACGTTCTTTATTTTTGGTCTATTGCTAACTGTGAGACCATTTGGCAGTTACAGCCTTAAAGCTTTCAGATAATTAGATTTACAAAGAAAGGTGGATATTTCATGAACAAAGTTTGGCAATCTTTTTTCAAAACTCAATCATTCATTCAACTTGACCTACTTGTTATTTGTGATATTACACTAGAGTGATTTGACCTCTGTGAAAGTGGCTTGCTTTAACTCAGGTTTTTTTTTTTTTTACACTTTTGAAAGATGACTGAAATCATAACTTCTAAAATAATATAGTGAATACATTGCATAAAGCATGGTTTGCAATGATATTTTCAATAAGCTATTCATAATTTAATTATTTAATTATTTCACATTAAAATATTTAACAAATTGTCTGCTATAATTAGCTTTTTATTACATTGGAAATTTAGAACGTTAAGGTACAAAATTAAATGCTGGGTGTATTACTTGGTGTTCTGGCCCATACGGTTGGATGTGTGGTTCTTGACACTCTCAGCTTATACTGTACCTGACCACATACTGTATAATGCAAAATTCTATTAGCAAATTAATGTTCTTGAAAGTACTGTATGTGCATATTGCAGCATATGTCACTAAAATATTGCAGATAATTAAAAAAAAGTTTAAATGTACGATCTTACTTTTCTATTTTTATTGGCAATTTGTTCACAATGACAATAAGTCATTAGTAAAAAAAACTAGGTAAGGGTTTTTGCATATTACCATTGATATGATCTCCATATGTTTTAAGGAGCTTTGAAGAAAGCGATGGAATTTCCTTTGATAGCTATGGAAAGATGATTTGATCTACTCAATGTCTCTGCATGTTGAAATATCCTGATGGCAGCCATTTGTCCTATGGTGTGGGTCCTTAGGGATCAGGCTAGGTATCCCAAATGTCTGTAAGACCACTTTACCAATGTGTCAGATGGCGCTCTAGTCTTTCAGGTGTCCAATGAAGGTGAATGCAGTTCAATGGCAGATGATAGAATCCCAATATGGCAATATATTTAAAAAGATCAACGTGTTTCCCCGGATAAGTTATAACCTCCGCCTTCCTCAGAAGCAAGTGCCAAATGAAGGCAGGGTAGCTGGATATATACCACTCAGTAAATCACATAAATTGGTTCACCTGTATGAACTATATCTATTATCAAGAGAACTGTCACATATAATACATACTCTATAGTCAATATATAAGGAGGCAGTCATTTCTAACACATAATAAGGTAAATAATAAGAATTACAGTAGACTAAAAACAAATGAATAAACAAACATACACATCTGTAGATAAATTAAGTAGTAGGTCATATGACCATATTACAAGTCTGTTCTATAGAGAGTACAATTACTTATATTAAAACAGAGAAGAACTGTTCAATATGAACAGGAGGCTTATCCTTTCCAAACTTTGGCCCCCGCATCTAGGGGGAGTCCACAAGCGGACCTCAGATGTCCGCGATCTGTGCCATAATTATGGACATAGGGCTGTTGCCGGAGCAGCGTCTCTTGTAGTTGCTAGCAGTCGCACTCCGGTCACATGCACATTGTATGATTCATGGGTGAAGTCACCCCGTGATAGACGTATGATTCAAGTCTTCTCTGCTGAATACAAACAACTTCTTGGTCACATGACATGCACGCACCATGGAGTGAGTTGCATATTGATCACATGCTCAGGTCACATGCACATTGTATTCTTTTTGTTTATTTCCATTTTATATTATATTATTATGAATTGTATGTTAGTAAATGTAATTTGACTTTTAACTTTCTATCCCTTGAGTTTTATTCTTGACCGATTTCCAAACATTACTGTGTTTGTCTTTTTTCTGTTTTTATATTGTTGTTTGCAGCTGTCTGCCCATCTACTCACAGCTGCTGGAAACTAGAGCTATACTCAGTGCCTGACCAGAGCTCTAAGGGTTATTTCCTTTTCCAGCTCATACAATAGTGCTATTACACAAGTGTAAACTATGCCATCACTAGCTCCATAGATGTGGGCTCCCATGAAGCCCTGGTTGAAACCTGGCAGGCATTTAGTTAACCCACCTGGTGCTCGAGTCCAGCCTGCTCGTACTGTATGTAATTCATACAGTAGGATAATTCTGTGTGTTTAACTAGTGTAGTATAATGAGACGCACATACAGCAGTGCCCTTACACAAGTGTAAACTATGCCATTGCTAGCTCCATAGATGTGGGCTCCCATGAAGTTCCTGTTGCCATTTTGTTAACACAAGTCTGGCCTGCTACAATACCTTCCTTAATGAGATGCACGCCTATGCAATAGTATTTTGTGAGAAAAATATCTATTTAACATACTGTGCAATACAGTTAGGGCTGCTACTAGGAATTTTGGGGCCTGGGACTGATTTCAAGTCCCCCCCCCCTTTTTGTTTTTGCACTTGCGCAGTTGTCTGACCTATCTGGGACAGAAGCAGCCATGCCAGGCATCGTTGAGTTGCCCATGGCAGATGAGCTGTAAGTGCACTCCAATCTCCCCACCCCCTCTCTTCACTTACCGCCCAACTCAGCAGGTCCCGAAGTACAGGCTTCTTCAATGCAGGCGGACAATTAAAATGCAGCACCAGAGCTCGTGTACTGGCAGCCGCTCTGATTTGCTAACGATACACAAGCTCTGATTGGCTCAAAAGGTGGTGCAGCATTTTAATTGGCTGCCGATGTCCTGCATTGAAGAAGCCTGTACTTAGGGACCTTCTGAGTCCCGAGGACCAAGCACAGGCAGCACAGCGGAGAGTTGCGATGGGCAAAATGAGTTGGGCGGGCCAGCTGTATCCAAAGCACTCCCTGTAGGCGGCCCTAAGTATAGTATTGTACTGGAATGTAGTTTTTGTACTGTACTGTATTTAAATGGAGACTTCCTGCATGTGCAATGCAGATTATTTTGCTAAAATATAGAATTAGTCATCTGTTGCATATCCAGTGATGATTTTAAGAAGAGAAAGGGGAGACATGATTGAAACATTCAAATATATCAGCAAATAAACATTCTTCAAATAAAGGGAAGTTTTAGAAAATGAGGACATGCAATTAAATTGGAGGGAGGGAGGTTCATGGAAATCTGAGGAAAAATTCCTTTACAGATATGGTAGTGGTCGCGTGCAGTGGCGTAGCTACAGGGGTCGCAGCGGTCGCACCTGCGACCGGGCCCCTGAGCCAGGGGGGCCCAACCCCCCGCCACTGTCACCCCCGCCACTAATATGTTCACATGATAAAGGGCAGCGTGCGCCGGCAGCTGTTCTGCCCGGCGCCGGCGGCCTGCCTGCTCACCCGGTCCCAAGAAGCTCTCCCCCTGATCACTCAGCACTGCGGGTGCCGCGGCCAGAGCCGGCCCTAGGCATAGGCTCACTAGGCAATTGCCTAGGGCATCGGCCTATGTATAGGGGCTGCAGCATTACTGGCATCCGGACTCTAATGTGTTCCCCTGGCAGGGGCACTGCAGCTGCATCTGCAACTTCTACCGGGTCAGCCCAAAGACGCACTCCCCCATGCTCCTTACTGGTCCGGCATGCACCCCCACGTGATACGTGACTCACACTGATTCAATGTCCCCGCCTCAGCCTGCCGCCGCGGCGCGCTATGGGAGAAGGAAGAGGCTGAGGCACAGTACAGAAGCGTGTTATGTACTCGGCCCCTCCAGCGCCTCGGGCGGCATGCATCACGTGACCAGGACCAGCGGCTCTCCAATTTGTAAGGTACAGAAGGCTTCCCCTCCCGGAAGCTCTCCGCTCTGTACAGTACACTAGCCCGCCACCCCCTTACACGCCCTGCGGCTCTCCGATCTGTGCGGCACAGTAGCCCCCTTATACGTCAGATGGCTCAGGAACCCCCACCCCCTACACACACAAACACCTGACCCACACATGCTCTGTGCGGCAGCGGAACCCCATTCCCCCTTACACACTAAGCGGAGCTGACCTCTGGTCCCATTCCCTACTCGGCTGCTGTGTCCAGCAGTCACTCCTCACCCACCCTGTGGTGCTGTCTCCACCCAGACAGCTGCAATTGTAGCCCCTGTGTCAGTGTCCCTGTGTCAGGGTAAGTATGTCAGCATCCATGTACCAGTGTCTCTGTCAGCATCTGTCTGTGTGTTTATATTAGTGTCAGCGTGTGTCAGGGTTAGTGTGTTAGCGTTCATGTGTCTGTGTCAGCATCCATATGTTGGTATCAGCATGTCTGCTGTGTGTCAGCTTCTGTGTCGACATCAGTGTGTCAGCCAATGTCAGGGTTAATGTGCCATCATCCATGTGTCTGTGTGTCAGTTTCTGCATCTATCCATGTGTCTGTTTGTATATGACTGTATCCGCAGGTGTCAGGGTTATTGTGTCAGCGTCCATGTGTCAGCAGCTGTCTGTCAGCATCAGTGTGTCAGCATTGTGTGGGTTTGTCAGCATGCATCATTGTCTGTCAGTGTCCATTTGTCTATGTGTCAGCCTCGTATCCACGTATCAGTATGTGTCCATGTGTCAGCATTTGTGTGTCAGTGTCTATGTGTCAGTATGGTTGTGTGTTAGCATCTGTGGTTGCTTCCATGTATCAGAGTCTGTGTGTCAGCATCTACCTTTGTGGCTGTGTTTGAGTGTTGGCATCTGTCAGTGTCTGTGTGACACCATGTCAGCATCAGTTTGTGTGTCAGTATCCTTGTATCAGCATCTGTCTGCATATTAGCATCTGTGTGTCAGTGTCAGTGTCCGTGTGAGCACCTGTGTCAGCATACAGTATGTTTTTCAGCTTTCATGTGTCATTGTATGTCAGCTTTTTTGTGCAGGTGTGTCAGTGACTGTATGTCAGTGTCATTATATGTCTATGTGTCAGCATTTCCAACCCAGACTGCCTCATCACCCCTGTCATCTTAAGAGCGCATCCTCTTTGAGTGACTATTACCCTTTCCCAGGCTCTATAATGTGCCCTAAAATGGCCACTAAATCCCTTTCCCTGCTGTCACTCTGTCCCTGTCATTACTCTGCCTGTCCCTATGTCTCTGCTGTCACTCTCCATGTCATCACTCTCCCTGTCCCTGCTGTCACTCTCCCTGTCCCTATGTCCTGACCTTACAGACACTCTCCCTGTTGTCACTCTCTCTCTGCCCCGACCACAGCCTCCTTCCTCCACACCAATGATGATGACCACAGTCTATTCTGCACCGCCGCAGGTCACAGCCTCTGCTGCCACTGATGCCCAGAGCCTCCTGTGCACAACTGCCTCCGCCGACCACAGCCTCCTCCGCACAACAGCCGCTGACCACAGCCGCCTCCTCTACACCTCCGCCGAACCCAGCCTCCTCTTCTGCGCCTGTTTCCAAATCCAGACTCTCCCTCTACACTGTTGATCACAGCGTAAGTTAAGTTAATCTTACCTTGCTGCCTTCTCTCTCCCACTTGTAAGTCCCTGCATACACAACACTTAAGGACAAGCCCTTTTCAGAGTGTGCCCATAATTATAGCCTTCACTTTTCCATACCCCCACTTTAAAATTTCCACTTTGACCAATGGGACAAACGTAAGCCAGTTGTTTAGTGGTTTCTACCAACCCCATTTAACAAAGCCGAGACATATCTAGTGACTATTGTACATTCTACCATACAGTGTGCATTCAAGTAACCAGTATGGTTACATCTGCTAGGGGGCGCCAAAAAAAAAAATCTGCCTAGGGCATCAAATCGGATATGGCCGGCTCTGGCCGCGGCGCTGACGTCATGCGGAGGACCCGCGGCCCGCCTGCATTGTCTCTGTGCGCGCACTAAGTACTGGAGAGCGTGACAGGGTGCACCAGCGGGCTGAAAGAAGCACCAGTGTGGCAGCCGCCCGACTGCCACTACTGAAGGACTGCAGCAGGTAAATCCTGCTTACAGTGTGTGAATGGTGCTTACAGTGTGTGTGTGTGTGTGTGTGTGTGTGTCTGTGAATGGTGCTTACATTGTGTGTGTGAATGGTGCTTACAGTGTGTGTGTGTGTGTGTGTGTGAGAATGGTGCTTACATTGTGTGTGTGTGTGTGTGTGTGTGTGTGAATGGTGCTTACAGTGTGTGTGTGTGTGTGTGTGTGTGAATGGTGCTTACAGTGTGTGTGTGTGAATGGTGCTTACAGCGTGTGTGTGTGTGTGTGTGAGAATGGTGCTTACAGTGTGTGTGTGTGAATGGTGCTTACAGCGTGTGTGTGTGTGTGTGTGTGTGTGTGTGTGAACGGTGCTTACAGTGTGTGTGTGAGTGAGTGAGAGAGAATTGTGTTTACAGTGTATGTGTGTTTATATCTTGATAAAGGGCATAGGAGTACAAAACTATGCCCTTTAGCAGATAGTCTGCTCAGTTTTGTCCATGTAAAGGTTGATATTGTTTCCTTTAGGGGTAGTTGGCACCAGAGCCAGATGTTTCAGTTTCGTTACAGGATGCCATTAATATATATTTCCAGCAAAAAAAGTTTCACTCATAACGGCTGTGCTTTAAAAATCCTGCGTTTGCCACTGAATATATATCATTATCATGATATATATTAGAATTTTTTTTTTAAATTTTGTTGTATGTAGGGGGGCCCCAAGCTGACCTTTCGCACCAGGGCCCATGAACCCTTAGCTACGCCCCTGGTCGCGTGAAATAGCCTCCAATCAGAGGTGGCTAACACAATAGAACAATGTAAACATGCATGTGATAGGCATAAGGATATCCGTACAAAGAAATAACGATCAAACAGGGTTTAGGGGTTACAATATGGTTAAAATAGGCAGACTAGATGGGCCAAATGGTTTTTATTTGTCGTCAAATTCTGTTTTAATGTAACCCCACAACATCCTCCATGCCTACATGCCATTTGGAGTCAAACGCATCATACCTTACTACAGACTCCATATCTCCTGTGCCTATGGTTTAGCTAAAGAAAGGGGAATGACTAGATCTTTTGGGCCACATACTGTTGCAAAATCTTTTAGAGCCTGTGTATTTTTGGAAGAAAACATATATTATGAGTTGATTGACCAAATCGCATAGCCCGAGAAAAATATTGGAGAAACATCTGGTAAAATAAAAAAACATTAGTTTTTCACATCTGGTGTTACTTTGCACCTAATTGAATACCCCACTTAGGGGCAGATTCAGACCTGATGGTGAGCAGCGAATTTGACCCGGTTTCCAATGGTGGGGGACTGTACATGCATATAGGCATCAATGCGCACTAGTGAACATCAGTGAACACCTTTAGTGAATTTTTCCTTTGTAGGAGCGCTCAATGCCTGATTGACAGGCAGGGGGTGTGCTGGGGTGGACATTAAGTGTTTCAAGGGCATGCCCAAAAAAATGGTGGGCACACCGATAGAAACAATGGATGGGTCCTAGGAAATGCAGCCATTCCCCTGTTTGCTTGCGTCGGAGGACTGATGCCACATGATGTCAGTGCTCACCTTAAATCGCATCTGTTTGGATGCAGGCAAGCGGATGTGTAAGCATACACAGTGTAGCAGGGTATCCGGCCACCTGGGAGGGCGTGCTTTTGCCAGAGCAGCGATAACCGGCTTGCTAGGCTCTGAATATACACAGTCTATCGATCAGGTCTGAAGTGGGCCCTTATTCACTATGATTTAGTGATTCTCCTAAACGACAAAACGACAAACATCATAGTAAGCTCCTTAAGGGTGAGATGTACTAAGCCTTGAAAACTGGTAAAATGGAGAGTGAAAAACCTTCAACTAATCAGCGCCTACCTCTTATTTTTCAAACCCAGTCTGTGACATGGCAGGTAGAAGCTGATTGGCTGGTGGCTTATCCCTCTCTATTTATCACTTTTCAAGCTTAGTACATCTGGTTCTAAATGTGGTGACATGCAAGTAACAACCTGGCATGACCACTGTTGAAAAGAATATGGGAAAGTTTTCTGTGATGTCACTAATTATATCAGATAAATAAATATATTCTTAAAATAAAAATGTACTTAATTTGTAGATAATTAGGGAAAAATATCTTGCAAGCAATCATCTCTTTGTGATGATGATATTTAATGGCTAGTGTTTCAATTACCAAGACAAGTAAAAGTAGACATCACTATTGACAACTCACTACAGTATGTCCAACCTAATGCATAAAACAACAAAGAGGAATATGGATGTGAAGCAAACGATATTCACAAATATATATGGACATCCTCCAATACATTTTTGTTATCTTTAGATGGTTTTATTTTTAAAACACTAAATTTAGATAATTTGGCATAATGGAATAACTTTTTAGATATGACACTAACTTTAGAGAATCGAAAAATGAAGAAATGCCATTCATCTTTAAAAATAAAATAAAAAGTATGTTTCTATGACAGTCAGACAGTTTCTTATCATTCATATCCATACTCAGATTGAAGTTTTTTAGCTTTTTATACCTAACACTGAGAAGAAAGTTCAAAGACTTCATTTGGACTCCCAATCAATATCCTTTTGTGTAAGTTAAGTGACAGCTAGAGCAAGGGATTCTTGTCAATAACTCTTGTCAGCCCATGTGTAATTTAAAGCTGTGTTATCTTTTGACAAGACAACTTGGTTGAGAAATATATATATATATATATATATATATATATATATATATATATATATATATATATAATAGAAGTCCAGACCATGCATAGTCACTTTTGATTAAAGTGCGTCCTTTTCAATAATCAAGTATCTGCAGCTATCTCCATTGAGCCAGACCACGGCCCAGTTGTCCACCAAACATGCAGAAATAAATGGAGAGGGAGCGCAATTTTATATATATATATATATATATATATATATATATATATATATATATATATATATGTATATATGTATATATATATATATATATATATATATATACATATATATATATATATATATATACATATATATATATATATCCTAGGGGTCTTAATGAGAAAATGTAAATTATCTGGAACTCCATTATGTAGTAACCTTTTGTATTAATTTTTGTTTGTTTTCCTTTTTTATGTTAATCTTTGTTTCTGTATTTATGCTATTTTTGCACATTCTATTATGTCATTCTAATATGTCATTTTTGATATATGTATTTTCCTTCTCCCACAGATCTGGAGTCCCCCTGCCACCGAGGCAGCGTCATGTAGCTGCTTCCATCATTTACTTCCTGACTATGAGACCCAATCTGAAGGGTTGCTTAGCAACGCCAGCCTCCTCGTTCTTCTGGAACTGCCCCGGTGTGCGCTTCATGCTCTGATGGTGACACGCTGATGGCGGCCAGCTGGGACTTCAGGTGCTGTTGGTATTTTAGGGGGTAAGTGTGGGGTGTTTTGGTTAGTTGCAGTCTGCACCTGATGAAGGGGGTTAAACCCTGAAAGCTTGTTCAATACAGAGACGTTTTTTACTTGTACTAAATTGCCTCCTGAGTGCTGCCTTTTATTGGATTTATATATATATATATATATATATATATATATATATATATATATATATATATATATACTGGAGAAGGAACCGCACTCAGTCCAATTAGGGGAGACACAGGGTGGTGCTCCACTTTAAAGGATTATCCATCCCAATCATAGCATTTTCAAAAAGAAGTAGGCACTCACCAGCACTGAGAATTGTGCAAAACACAGACAAAGTTTTATTTCATTTCAGCAGGTCATCAATAATGGTCGACGTTTCGGCCCACCACAGGGGCCTTTGTCAAGACACCAACACCTGGATACAACAGCAGACAAAGTATACAGCTAGTCTGCCAGCCAGCTATTTATGGCCTGTACCTCAATTACCTATTGCCGCCCACTCACCTATGTGACTGAGACAGGAAGTACTTTAAAATCCATTAACTATTGTAAGTTTACTTACCAAATTAATGGGGCCTCAATGACCATTGCGCGGGGCACCTCATGGTGAGCGCAGCGTGTTTGTTATTACAGATATAAAGTGCAAAAGTGCTTAATTTGCGGCTACAGCCGCTAACCGGAAGTACCATGCGTTCCACAGCCGTGGAACGCACCTCCCGGCCGGAAGTCGTCATCGGCTATGTGTGGATGTGTATTGCGCCCAGCACAGCAGATATCATTGCACTCACAAGCGGCTGATTGGCCGGGGGGACTAACATCAGCGCACCCGGAAGTGAGGTGCGCTGTCTCTATTTGTGCTCTCCACACTGTAAATCTCACCTATATTTATTGACAGCCTTTTACAAGAATTGACACCTTTAATCCCTAGTTATATCAGAGACACGGGTGATTTTTTGGACCAAATTAAAGATATTGATGATTTAACGGAAGACACATTATTGGCCACAATGGATGTGTCTTCATTATATACTATAATTCCCCATGTGGGGGGGCATTGGTGCGGCTGAATCGCTCTTGTCCATGAACAATAAAGTAGGAGACTCCTCCCCGATGATAATTGCTTTTCTGGAACTAATACTTAAGCATAATCATTTCATGTATGATGGGCAGTACTATGTCCAAGTGGCTGGTACCGCCATGGGGTCTAATGTAGCTCCAATGTATGCAGGGATCTACATGCATGAATATGAGACCACAAAGATCTTACCCATTTACGGGCATCATATTGTCCACTTCATGTGATTTATAGATGATATCTTTTTACTTTGGCAAGGCTCTAAGCAAGATTTTTTGGACATGGTTCAAGGATTGAACCAATTGGAGAGTACTGTGAGGTTCACGGGTATGATCAGCGAGGAGTCAATTGATTTTTTAGACATCACGGTCTACAAAGTAGGTAACAAACTACAAACTACATTATACCGCAAGGAAACGGACTGGAATACAATTCTGTGTGCCTCGAGTAATCATCCGATACACTTGAAAGACAGTTTACCCATATCACAGTTTATGAGGGTAATTCGGTTATATAAGAAGAATGTCAAGTGAATGGGAAGCAAGTTTGATGCCATCTATTAAACAAATAAGGGAGGTGTAAGGGCCATCAGAGACAGAACCAGACCTGTCCTCTAACTCTGTTGCCCAGGTCTGATGTCAGAGCGAACACGTGCAGTGCTAGTCTTCTCCTATAACCGCCCCAGCTGTAAGGGCGAATTAGGTCCGCCCAGACTCCATTGCAGTCAGGTTTTACGAGGGACAACACATTCACAGAGGAGGACTGGGTGCAAAAGGAAAACTAACTAACCCCAATACGGATAGACCGGAACCACCCTGATGAGGCCCAGGTGGGAGGATCCATGCCAGGTGCTACTGCATATCAGTAACTACTACCAGTGACAGTCAAACACCGTGTCGGTGTAAACTAAATGTAACCGCAATTACCCACAGAGGTGGTCTATGAATATATACAAATGCAACAATGCACAGAGGTGTGATATAGATAAATGCTGATGCAACAATGCACAGAGGTGTAGTATAAATAACTGCGGATGCAACAATGCACAAAAGGTGGTATATAAAATTAACACAAGAAGCAAATGCAGAGAAAACCCCTGACTTATCTGGGAGATGGCTAGACCACAGATGAAGTCTCCAACTGCAACACAGGCACAGGAACAGACAGGCAAGGTGCTCTTAAGGGAAGCCAGGAACACAACACTAGACACAGGCAAGGCAGGGTCTAGGGACACTACAACTGGCGTCTGCCCATAGGCAGAGCTGGCTTTTATTCAAAATTGCCGGCAGAAGTGACGCCGGGTGCAGCTGCCATTCGCTTTCCCCTGCTGCCGGGCGAGCGGCGGAAGTTCGGGGTGTTGCTAGGCAACCACCCAACACTTCTGCCATTGGTGTGGGGGAACGCTGGAGCATAGCTGCTGTCACTGCGCCAGCAGCGTGACAGCGTGACAGCTGACAGGCGCACAGGGATACAGTGGCACCGGATCCGGCGCCTAACAGTAGGAAATGTTAAATGCCATTGATTTTCAGTATTTCAGCTTAAAATTTGAGACCTTGACACTTAAATTAAACTAAAGCATTAAATGTGTGAGGTATTGGGGAGAATATGGCAACTGACAGATCATTGACAAATAAGGTGAGTTCATCAGGGCAGGAGTGTAGCCCAAATATTTTTTTGGTTTGAGTGTAGACTTAAGATGTTTTGGTTTCTTTTAATGGAACTTGCATAAACTTCCATACAAAGAGCAACGAGTATGGTTGACCAAGGGCATCCATGTTTAGATCCATTACTGAGTACACCATTGACTTTAGCCAACAGAGAGTAAAATAGTTTTCTGATTAACACTCTCCCCTGCGTGTATGCCCAGGGAAGCAATTTTTCACAACTGCCCATGGGCATAGTCATTTATGTGTGTGAGCGGCCATAGTAAACAAATTATTCACCGGGGGCTTGCACACAACAGTGCGGACGGCAGGCTGGGGGATACGCCCATGGGAATGTCCAGGGTTTCATGGGCATTCCCATGAAAATGCTGGGCATTCTCATGGTAATTTCCAGATGACCCTGGTGCAGTGGGTGGGCAGTTGTTGTCAGTGCATGTCAGCTGCCTGGCTGCTTCCCGCTCAGGGTGCAGAGGAAGCAGACAGGCTTCCACAGAGGTGTCTCAGATCTGAAAACGCTTGCAAAATCATTTGATGGTCAGCAACTATCAAATGATTTGTCCCTGGGGGGCAAGCGGCAATTGGTGGACTCGCAAGGCTGCACATCTTGCAGCTTTGCAAGTCAACAAGAATGAGGGCCATTGTATGCATGTACTGTATGTCTCCTTACTACTATTATTATTATTATTAGCGACAGTACAACAAACCACACATGTATGTGCTGAATTTAGAAATGGATAAAAATATGAACGATTTTGGAATTGAATTTCAGCATTTTCAAAAAAGACAATAATCTTACATAAAGAACTTTATGCATTAAATTGTGAATTTTCAGACTGATAAGTCTATTAGTCACAATAACATTTCATTACATGTTTAGCTTTAAGATATTTCAAACAATACAAAATGAAACTTGTAAGATTGTATCTATAATGAATATATTAATAGTGTCTAAGCTCTTATGTTAACGAGGAATCAATGTACTGTACAATGTTTTCTTTCCCTTGAGAATTCACTTTTAATAGGCTCCTGGAGAGCCAAGGTTCTATTCCACCATGTGAACTCTTCAAGGATCAAGTGAGACAACTATTTCTTTAGGGATTATGAACTTTTCAGTATCACATAAAATCTCTTAGAGGTTGAAGTATATTACATAACATTATTTTATTGTGTTTGAGCTATTGTTATGATGATTATTATTATTGCTACTGTTTCTCACATAAATAGAAATGCATACAATAATAAAACAAATAGAACCAAAGTATTATAGATACATTACTAGGTGGGATAGAAACCTTTAGAATTAAAATTCAATAAAATTAGAATTAGAATGATTCCACTGATATGTTTATCTGTGGGTGGGTTGCTGGTGCCTGACTCATAAAGCAAAGCTTAAAATGGTGGTAATTTTGCTGATGGTGATAAATTACACAGATGTGAAACAGATCTGTCAAAGAAAATATATTTAAAAAAAAACTTTTGCCTCTGATCCAAGTGAACCAAACCCAAGCACTCCGGGTACAGCTAACTCAGGAATTTATATCAGGCTGAGATGTCACATTATAGTATTAAAACCAACAGTGTGATGTCTGGGAAAAAGCACTAGGACTTTTAGTGTGAGAATCTCATTACTTTTGCAGACTCAACCTGGTTGAAGGAATCCTGGCACTCCTTGTTCAGCACACAGCCATAATTCCCTCAACCAGGTTCTAACTCAGGGTGGTTTTATCTGTAGCTTTAAACAGCAACATGTGTTTGGCAGGAGAGATGACAGTGGACCAACAATCGTATGACCAGGTAATTAATACCCATCATACTCCCCTTAGTGGCCCTGACTTCAGGTTGAACATGGTTGAGCATTTCTACTCAAAAGGGGGGCTCAATTCTGCAGGTTTCCATGTGAGAGTGTGACATGCCTAATCTATCATAAACTGGTACAACCCAATCTGTTGTCCCTTTGCATTATTGGCAATTATTATTGACTCTCCCCATAATCCTTGTTCTTCATTCTTAACCTTACTTCAACCTCAACAACTAATTAATTATGGCTCAGATGACTAAGAACATACAGTATATGAAGTATAACCTTATTTTCTTTATACTTAGATGCATTTATACAGTAAGTATTGCTGTGTACACAATGTGTGCTTTGTCTAAGTCTTAATGAAGTACCTCAACATTATGCATCAATATGTTGATCTAGATATATGCGCACCCATAACCAGAACATCTGGATAATTCATGAAGATACAATTTAAATTCTGAAATGGTATTCCAAATTGTTGCTTTGATATGCAAATACACAAAATTAAACAACATACTGAAACTGAATGAACAATCTCAAATAATAGGCTATTTATGCTTGTAGATTGTATTGCTCTTCTGGAGCATCCCTTGTCACTGTCCAATGGTAGTCAGCAAACACAGAAGGTTTCCACATACCTTGATACTGTAACTTAATTCCATTGCTGTGTCATCATGTAATTGCACACCATACTCATCACTCACTGCTTACCATGCTTGCTCATTACACACTGAACCACATTTGTCAGGGAAAAAAATCCAGATAAGAGCTCAGATTTTGGGTGACATGGTGCAGCTTAAATTATGAAACTTTATTTAATCTTTTTTAACACAGTTTACATCTCTTCTATAATCCAAGAAGACATGAACTATCAAAGGCTTTCCAAGCCACTTTCTCATTGCCATGGAGAACTTTGACAAGGTTGTAATCTTTAGAAGTTGTGGATAATCACAGACTCCCTGTTTAACTTTATTATCAGTCAGGAATTGGATATTATTATTATGTAACTGAGAGTTTCTCAATCTTTGTTCATCACCTTTTCAAAGTTCTTCATAAGTCTAAAGTGTAAAGGAGAATTTTCCTTTGATCGATCAGATGAATGGACATTTTTTGATGCAATCAATAGACACAATATTGCCAACCTACACATTCTCTATGTCAAAATTCACTAGTATTTTTTTTTTTTAAATTCCCTTTCCCACTTTTGGATGCAGGGTGGTGTATGCAGTTGCAGTTTAAAGAATTGAGTACCCAGCAAGTGCAATACTCCTGTTCAGAAGAATACAGTGAAATTTATAGTCCTCTTTGATGGGGCAAAATGCTGGCTCCCAATATGTCACCTACACCTTAAACAGAAAATAGAAATGCAGGAGCAGAATACTTCTCAAAGGCGCATAGGTCTAAAATTTGTGAAGATAAATTTTCCTTAATGGGGAATATTCCTGCTTTGGCACATTTCCATGTACATCACAGATGATGATATCTCAAAATGGATATAAATACAAAGCAGAGTTAGTGTTTTAACATGAGAAGATCCTGAGAAAAAAATGTGAGCAGTGTGGAAAAGAAACGATAAGCGTACCGTTACTCACGGTATGTATTGATGTCTTAAAATATATAAATGTTTCTTTTAATCAGGAGAAAATGTTCAATCTGCCAATGTCGGGTGCCATCCGTATCTAAGGGACTCCCAAAGTGATGAAGTGTGCAGAATATGGAAAAAAACAAAGTATCCAATGTGAGGATAAATATGAAATAATATGAGGATCGTGATTTGAGGTAGGTTAGTGAATACTACAATCGACAGCATACCTCACTCACCAAAAAAGGTGTAGTGAAAAGCATATCATGGTATCTTTAAAATGATAAACAATGGTGGGCGTACCCCAACTCATATGCTACAGAAGGGGTATGTTTATAGCAGTTTCTGTTAAGGGGACCCTTGGAATTCCCTCTGGGCTTGTTTCACTGTGGTATCGTGATGATGTGGTAGTAGTCATAAAAATAAATAAATGGAAAAAAAAATCCAGTGTATAATCTCTTATTATGTGAAAGGTTTTAATTGCCAGGCACACCCTATGTGCATAACTTCTTGATTAAAGGATAACCCAAATGGGTGTATATAGTTTTAAAACACCAAGGAAAAATGAAGGAGGGAATGGCGTACCTATCACACCCATATTTGTAGTTAGAATGTGCCCATAAAAGTAACTTTTGTGGATAAATCATCATGTGCAGTTCCCACCTCAGTGTATAGTACAATAAGGGGGAAATTTACTAAAGGAAATGTGTAAAAAATAGGTGTAAAAATAGGTGTATTTGTATCCAGAAATACACTTATTTTTGACATTTTCTATCCCGAAAATACGGCAATTCGTATTGATAGCACATCAATACGAATTGCCGTATTTTCGGGATAGAAAATGTCAAAAATAAGTGTATTTCTGGATACAAATACACCTATTTTTACACCTATTTTTTACACATTTCCTTTAGTAAATTTCCCCCTAAGAGTCAGCATACCACACTCACTATAAAAGGGGTATCTCCACATGTAGCAATTTCTTTATGCAGCTCTCAAGAAGTCCCCAGTGTATAAAACAAATAACAGACAAGTATCGCAAAAAAATCTTTCGACGGGGGAAGGTCCACAGTAACTAACTCTCTTCATAAAGTCTTCCAAAAGAGGAAAAACAGCAAAGAATAAAAAAATATATAAAAGTATATGGCTGTTCACTACTATTACTACTAATATTGTACAGTATACAATAGTATTTTGTAATGCTGTATTTATCTGTTGCCATTGTTTACAGCACTTACATTTTTTGTGAATGGACCAATTGTTGCCAGGTGTTGAAGCTGTGTATTTCATAATGTGGATTTGCTTCAATATGCCAACCTGTACTATATTTATGCCATGACTAACTAAGGTATGGCCAAACTACATTTTCTTCTACTCCTCATACTACTCCTGTATTTGATCAACTTCTTGTCCAACACATTCATCATCAACATCTTCAGTTGCCAAAAATAGAAAAAAGGGAAAGATTGTCTCTTTGCACAAAAAAAAGACAAGATAAATAAACTCATAATCAAATAATGCTTTATCATTAATTTGCCATACATTTATGGTATGTAGTTCATAGGGCCAAATGTAATAGGATGGTATAATATGAAATAAAAGGTACATTTTAATGAATGTGTTCACACATATGATATAAACTAGTAAAAAATAATTATCTCTCTTCTCTTCTCCTTTGTACGCCAAAAAAGAGACAATCTTTCGTTCATTATATTTGTGGTCAAGGCTAATTGTATAAATAAAAATAAATTGGGGTTGATCTCTTCCCATTTCTTGCAGTGTGCAGATGTGTGCGGGTCAGCTCCCGTGACTTCCAGGAGAGTCCTGACAGCAGCAGCTCCTCCTCTGGGCTTCCCCAAGACTCTAAATGTACCCCTATGCCTAGCCTGGCATGGGGGGAAAGTGAGGAGGAACCCGCCGTGGAAGCTCCCGGCGGCAGCAGCATAACAGTAGCTACGGGGGTGTTTGAAGCTTCACTGTCAGAAGCTTCCAGCTATGATGAGGATGAAGATAAGCATCTTGACATGATGTGTCTTCAAGATTTTAAACGTGAGATTGTGAATACTAACATGAAGTTGAGTAAAGCAAAAGCTCAGCGAAATGCTGGTTTCAGATGGGATGAGAACGCTTTAAAAGAGGCCATCGCTACTCATATGAGGACTATATCTAAAATACAGAAACAAATTGAGATGAAGGAGCTTGTAAACTGCACTTCTAAAATTCTTCCAGCACTGACGGGGTTAAAGACAGGCCAGGCGGTGGTGATTCACCCTGAAGCAGAGCGGAGTGATGACGTCACTATGGAGAAATCCAGTACCATGCAGCACAGGAGTACGAAGATAAAGAAGGCGTCAATGGACAAAGCCTGGACTGTCCTGGCACCCACGGGAGAGACGGCGGCTGAACATAGTGAACAGAAGGGACCCCAGGACGTGGTAAGTATGGAGATTGAGACTGTAGAGGAAGACGCCGCGTACCTGGGGACCCCCGATGTGCTCAGGTCCCAGACGCGAGTAATGTTACAAGTGCCAGCAGCTGTAGGGAGCAGAGTGACGGCTCCAGTAAAAGAGGGTGCACGGGACAGCTCTGTGATAGATGGTCAAAAGCCAGGTCCCAGTGCAGTTAGTAATGTGTGGAGAGACAAAAAGACTTTATGTCAGAAAGACGGTAAAAAGACTGTTACTAAACTGGCACAAGGGAAAAAAAGTTTGATTGTGGATGATTTGTCTGATGGGGAGAGAGAGGTGTTTGACACTATTTATGGACAGATAGGTGCACCTGAAGGTGCAAAAGGTGCTTTAAGAATTATTGCAAACCAGTTAAAAAAATCTGCAAATGTCACAAGTGAAGTTACTAATGCAAATGTTAATGATAATGTAGTGTCAACAGGAGCTGTTTCGACTGAGGGGAAGGCGCCAATTTCATATGCAGGGGCTGTTAAAGGTGACAGTAAATCCAAAAGTGATAAAGAATTCCCTAGCCATAGCTCAGATAACCATATTGGCAAACGTCACTTATTGCAATTTAGATGGGTCGACGCAGCTCCAGTGCAGACACAAACCAATTTCCTGAACATAATTTTTTCTCTGGACTGTTGTGCAAGGGACTTATCTGCGTGCATACACCCTGAGAGGTCTCCTTTCTTTGATTTGAGTTTTATGTCACCTCATAAAATGCATAAAGTTCTTGAAGAATGGGAAATTAATAAATTTGAAAAGAGATACGCAGGATATGTCGTTTCTGCCTCATCACAACCTGAAAATGTCAGGATTAAGATTCTGGTAAGAAACGACATGAGTCCTGCGGAGGACATCAGGTACTGGCTTAATCGTCAGTGTAGTTTGAAAAGTAGTTTGATCAAGGTTAGGTATACACTTGGTGTATGGGGAGGTGCATGGTCCGTCCTGGTGAGGCTAAATCAAATTGACGGGAAGACCATGCACCTTCCGTCAGCTGCATATATTGGCCGGGATAGGATCCAGATTTTCTATCCCGGTCAACCGAGAACATGTTTCAAGTGTGGCCTAGAGGGGCATACCAGTAATGAGTGTGGGGAATTGAAATGCTCCTTATGTGGAGAGTCAGGGCATCTCTCGAGTACATGTAATAAAGTGAAGTGCAATTTGTGTGGTCTCGAGGGACATCCGTACAGTCGATGCCCAAACTCTTTAAAAGGCCTAGTGATTAGGATGGAAGCAGCAAGAGAAAAGCAGTTCATAAAGGTGGTGGTTGATAAAGAAAAACGGATTAAATGGAGTAAGAATAATGACAAAGTAGAAGAGGAACCTTTTCAAGTTGTAAAAAAAAGGAAAGAAAAGCTCTAAAGAGAAAGGGAACGAGAATACTGATATTAACCTAACAAATAGATTTTTGGCATTTTTGGATGAAGAGGATGGGATAGAGGATGAGTTAGATGGGGAAGGAGAGATCTGTAGGCAAGGAAATAGTCTCTTCTTTAAACCTGAAGAAAAAAAGCAGAAAAATAAAAATGAAAGCAAAAAAGTGAATAAAAAAATAAAGTTATGACATAAAGGCCCCCACACACTACAACGATTTCTCATCCGATTTCATTGTTTTAAATCGTTTGAACGATTAATCTTTCGATTTTTAGTGTACATCGTTTAGTATTTACAATCGGATGCTGCTGCTTGTAAACCCGGAAGCTGAGCTAGAAAGCAGGACACGTGCAGCTGTACAAGAAGCCAGAGCCGGCGGGGACCCGTCAGGAGACGCGGCGTGTGAGTCGGCGTGTGCCTGTGAACCAGCGTGTGCCGCAGTGCGGAGGACGGGCGGTAGCCCTGTCACAGGGGTCCCCAGCACACAGCAGCAGCTGAGCCGGTCAGCACTACTCTAGTGCAGTGATCCGGGCTACGGAAGTGGCAGCAGCAGAGCCCGGTACCGGGAGCACACGACACCCGCCACTGGCACCAGACGTTGCTCCCGGAGGCCCGGCCACCCAGGATGTGGCTGAACCCAGAGGAGGTGCTGCTGGCCACCGCGCTATGGGTGACCGAGCAAGCCAACCCCTTCTTCCTCCTGCAGTGGCGCCGGGGGCACGGGAGAGGCGGGTGCCTGACAGGTAACGCCGGGGTATAGCGAGGGCGCACTGGGACAGCTGCGATGTGTGTGCTGGTTGTTGTGTTATGCCCATCCAACTGTATATATCCTATAGTACCCAGCTGCTGCCACTTTCACCCAGCTGGTTCTCATGTATCCCAGCTTCTGTGCCCCTGTCCCAGCTGTTGCCCTCTCTGCTAGCTTCTGCCCCTCTCTACCAAGTACCAACTGTTGCCAAGATCTCCCAGTTTCTGCCCCTCTCACCCAGCTGCTACCCCCTCATCCAGCTGCTTCCCCCTCTCACCCAGCTGCTTTCCCCTCCTCACCCAGCTGCTCCACTGACCCAGATTCTGCCCTCCTCAAACAGCTTCTGCCCTCTTCTTCCATCTTCTGCCCCCCTCTACCCATCTTCTGCCCCCCTCACCCAGCAGCTTTCCCTCTCTCCCAGCTTCTACTCCCCCTCACCCAGCTTCTGCCCCCTCACCCAACTGCTTCCACACTCTCCTGGCAAAGTCCCCATCACTTCCAGCTTCTGCCCCCTCTTCCAGCTGCTGCCTAACTCACCCAGTTGGCTCTCCTTTATGCAGGCTTCTGTGCCTCCATCCCAGCTGTTGCCCCTCTCTAACAGCTTCTGCCACCTCACCCAACTGCTTCCACTCTCTCCCAGCAACATCCCCTCACTTCCAGCTTCTGCCCCTCTCTATCAGTCGCTGCCTACTTCACCCATTTGGTTTTCAGTTATATAAGCTTCTGTGCCTATCAGCTTCTGCCTACCTCACCCAACTCCTGACCCTCTCTACCAACTGTTGCCCCCTACTCTACCAGCTGCTGGCCGTTCTCTCCCATACTATGCCCTTGTTACCCATCTTTCGGAACTCTCACCCAGGCTCATAGATGACCAGGACTCAGGACTGTCCCTGGTATCCATGTAAAACAGTCCTTGCTTTACAGTATTGCCCACTGTCATAATAATAAGCACTGCTAATCGTTATTGTTTCCTATAAGATTTGATTCCATTTCTAGTGGCTTCTAACATGGTTCATTTGTGTGTATAAATATTATAAATATATATATATATATATATATATATATATATATATATACATACACCTGTATATATATATACACCTCCTCATCCATTATTAAAATTTATACATGTTTTTTTTTAATATTTTAGATGTCATCACAACGTCTTATATCTTCTAAAGCTCAGGAAACTCGGTATGTATACATAACTATCCATACCGCTAAAATATCTACCATTCCAAATGAAGATCAATATCTTAAGGGCTGTATATATTCTTTTAGAGTTCATCACCCCTGAAGAAGTCGTGCAGCGACGAAACGCATTGGGTCTCGACTCACCTGATATTTATGTACCAAAAATTTACAAACTATGCTGTAAAATTTGTCTGACATCGACCACACAGTTTATGTTTTAATAAAACCATTTTACAAACTGTAAATATCTGTACCTCACTGTTGCACCAATACACTAAGGTGGAGGTTTCTTCAATAGCGCTCTCTATATCTTTTTCTTGTACACACCTGTATATATATATATATATATATATATATATATATATATATATATATATATATATATATAAGGTTGCTTTGGGCGGCACTCAGAACGTGCAAATATGTTACATGTATGTAAAACACATAACACCAGTGCCCTCCTTGATGCTTGCAGCGAATGGCTGTGCATGCATATAGTAGTTGTGGATGGCGGCACTCTGAAATAAAGACAACAGGCTCCTTAGATGCCAACGTTTCTGAGCCACACAGGCTCCTTTATCAAGGTGCACTCGAAAAACAATTAAACTACCAGTACAAACATACATAAATAGCTGACTGGCATCTGTTCGCGCCTCCCGCCGCAGCTCCTGCGGTCGTCCATGGATGATGTCAGCGATGACGTCATCCATGGACGACTGCGGGAGGCGAAACCAGACGCCAGTCAGGTATTTATGTATGTTTGTACTGGTAGTTTAATTGTTTTTCGAGTGCCGCCATCCACAACTAATATATGTATGTATGTATGTACTGTATGTATGTATGTATGTGTATATATATATATATATATATATATATGTATGTGTATATATATATATATATATATATATGTGTATATATATATATATATATATATATATATATATATGTGTGTGTGTGTGTGTGTTTGCTGCCCTGTTGCTGTACAAGTACACCTTATACGACCTGTGGATGGTGAACATTGAACTAGTCGGTGGAAAAGTGAGTAGAAGAGACTGCAAGCCGGGAGAGGCAGCGCATGCATGCTACTTGCATATGTGTGTGTGTGTCTGACGTGCTAGGGCCAATTCGGCGGTCCAGTCTGTCGCTGATTCCATGGGTACCCTATGTGTGTGCTGTATATGTGCCAGGTGTCAATATGTCATTTATACACAAGACGGCACACTGACACCACCCTGTCCATTTTATTCACCTATAGGTTGATTGCGTTGGAGTGCTGTCCTGTTGCTGTACAAGTACACCTTATACGACCTGTGGACGGTGAACATTGGACTGGTCGGTGGAAAAGTGAGTAGAAGAGACACAACTGAATAAAATGCAAAGGGGAAGGGTGGAACATAATGATAATAGTAGTCAATAGTTTATTGGGCCCCTCACCATGCATCCTTTCCAACCCTGCACCTCCCTTCTCACCCTTCATCCCCCCCCCCCCCATCTAAAGAATCCAAATACAATTCCAAAATGTAAATTTTTTTTTTATTTTTTTTACACAGCAATGTCTTTGGAAAAAGATCAGAAATTTTTAACTCAATTTATCGAAATATATCGTGACCATGAATGTTTATGGCAGGTGAAGAGCCGTGATTACTCAAACAAGATTCGAAGAAACCAGGCTCTGCAAAGCCTTGTTGAATACAGCAAAACATTTTATGGAGATGCCACAGTGGATTGGGTCAGACGCAAAATACAAAATCTATGTACTGTCCACCTGAAGGAACATAAAAAAATTGGAAAATACAAAAAGGTCGGGTGCAGGGACTGAGGACATTTATGATTCAAGTCTATGGTATTTTGAGCTGTTAAACTTCACTATGGAAAAGGAACCACAGAGACCATCGGTTACCATAATGACGGAGATGGAGAATGTGGAGGAAGCTTGTGAGGCATTATTGGTAAGTACAGATGCAACAAAATTGTCCAGTTTACTTTATCTTATACAGTTTTCCTGCCAGGGCACTGCACCAACTCCATTAAAATAGGTCAGGTACTGCTCCCTAACCTGTTTTGCCTGCGCAGTCCCTGTAGACTGGAGTACAGGTGCTACAACAGATGACATTGGCACTACCTCCACTGGCTGGTTTGTGTTTTCTGATACAGATGTGCATGATCTTGGCTGTGTTGCTTTGCGGCAGAGAAAATTGTGCAGAATACAGCAAACTGACACTACCCAGTCAATTTTATCCACCTGTAGGTTGATTGTAGTGTGGAAGATGCAAAGCGGTTGCTTAGGATACCAAAAGCGTTCTCTACAATGCGCCTTGCCCGAGACAGACGGTAATTAAAGATCCGCTTCTCTTTGCTTAGACCCCTTTGTGGATATGGCTTCATGATATTCTCATGAAGCGCAAACGCCTCGTCAGCAACAAAAACAAAATTAAGTCCTTGCTTTGTCTCCTCCATAGATGGTAAATGAAGGGTCTTTTAGATGAGCCTCTTGTAGAATGGTGTATTCTTAGGCACGTCCATTCTTGCCTACATCAATAAAAATAAACTCATAATTTGAGTTCACCACTGCCATGAGAACAATGCTAAAATAACCTTTATAATTATAGTAGTATGATCCGCTGTGTGCGGGTTGTGTTATGCGAATATGTTTGCCCCCGCAGTTTGGGAAATTCCATCTCCTGTCAAATTCCTCTGCGATCGCTTTCCTCTCTTCCACACTTGTTGGGAACTGAAAAAAAATGTAGTCATTTATTTTAATTTTTTTTCTCCCCCATAAACAGATTCAAGCAGAAAGCCCTGAAATTCCAAGCACTCCAGAGCACAGTTTTACTACTGAAAGTGAAGTGAATTCTTCTACAGCTTCTACAGCTCCAAAAGTAAGAAAGCAGCACAGAAAAAATACTGAACAATCAAATAGAGAAGATATGATAATGCGAAAAACAGAGGAACTCCTTCTTAAACCACCAGACCACTTCGACCACCTAGCAAAATATATCTCAAGCTCTGTCCGCCTCATGGATGAGGACATGCAGGTGGAGTTTGAGCGGCTTATTAGTGTTCTTATAAGTAAGGGGAGAAAACGTCTTCTAGCCCCAGATATCGATGTGATACATCCTGTCACTCAAGGTTAATTGCACGCCTTCAAACACTATTCTCTCAGCCAACTACTCATCCACAATTCACCCTACTCCCCAAACCACTTACCTGTCCACTTCAACTCACCCAACCACCTACCCATCCATATCAACTCGCCCAACTCACCCAACCACCTACCCATCCATTTCAACTCGCCCAACTCTCCCAACCACCTACCTGTCCAATTCAACTCGCGCAACCACCTACCCAATCACTTCAACTCTGCCTGCTCCCCCAACCACCTACCCATCTTCATCTGCTCCCCCAGCCACATACCCCTCTGGAGCGTATACAGCCTTGTTAGAGGAGACTGGGGATTTTTACAATATATGTGCCTAACCAGCTATTATATAGAGTTAATAGGAACATGCAGGTGGAGTTTGAGCAGCTTATTAGTGTTCTTATAAGTAAGGGGAGAAAACTGCTTCTAACCCCGGACATCAATGTAATACACCCTGTCGCCTTAAGCTAATGTGCTTAATAGCATGCCTTCAAAACCGCCTACCTATCCACTGCAACTGGCCCTACTCCCTTCTCCCCAACCACCTACCTGTCCACTTCAACTCTCACTGCTCCCCCAGCCACCTACCCGTACACTTCCACTCTCCTTGCACCCCCAGCCACCTACCCATACACTTCCACTCTCCCTGCACCCCCAGCCACCTACCCGTACACTTCCACTCTCCCTGCACCCCAAGCCACCTACCCGTACACTTCCACTCTCCCTGCACCCCCAGCCACCTACCCGTACACTTCCATTTTCCCTAAACCCCCAGCCACCTACTTGTACACTTCCACTCGCTCTGCTCCCCCAGCCACCTACCCGTACACTTCCACTCTCCCTGCACCCCCAGCCACCTACTCGTACACTTCCACTCTCCATGCACCCCCAGCCAACTACCCGTACACTTTCACTCTCCCTGCACCCCTAGCCACCTACCCGTACACTTCCACTCTCTCTGCTCCCCCAGCCACCTACCCTTCTGCAGTGTATACAGCCTTGCTAGAGGAGACTAGGAAATGTTACAATATGTATATAAGAAAATATAGTGTTTATCCACACCAGTGCTTAACCATTTAATATATTGGCGGGTATTCAATCCCCCACCGCTATTTCTCCTGCCGGAAATAGCAGTGGGTGCCTATTAAATGTAATTTCTGACAGCATTGAAGAGATAGCTTAACAGACTGGATCCAACTTTTAAACCAGTGGGATACGTTCTGTTAAACGGCCGTGGAATGTCGACATCACGGCCAGATGTTGACAATCCACAGCCATTTTTCCCGTCATTCCCCCTTTTTGCCTCTCTAATGGGACATTGAATTTTGCCTGACTTATTACTGTCGAGTTGGAGAAAACAGATCTGGGATAGAATATCCCCACATAGAGTTGATAAACTCATTGTGCAGCAAATTGTAAAATGTATAAATTAGATTTTATGTTAACATGCTGAGGAACATTTTTTTTTTACTGCATTGCACACATTTACAAATAAAGTTTGTTAAACTTTGTAAAATTTTTTACAATTTTCAAATGTGTGGTCTGATTTCTTACCTTGCAAAATGATACTGTAGCACCTTCACAATAGCTTTACATGTCTCCAGTATTATGATGCCTAAAGCCTGTGGGGATATTAGCGTACCAAACTTCAGGTCTTCAAATGACCTTCCTGTAGCCAGGTACCTCAGGGTAGCGATGAGCCTCTCCTGAGCAGGTATAGCCCTACGCATCTTGGTATTCTGCCTCTGGATGTATGGGGATATCAAGCCAAGCAACTCCTGGAATGTCGCATCATCCATACGTAGGTAGTTGCGATAGTCTTCAGGGCTGTTCTCCTTAATTTGCATAAGCAGTGGCATGTGGGACCGCGTGTCCCTTCTCTTCAGCCAATCCTTCTCCTTTCCTGATTCTTCTCGGCTCTCCTCTTCATATAAACAGAAGTCTGCAAAAGCTGATAGCTATAGGAATCCATCACAACAGAGTGCAATGTAGAACACTGGAAAAATCACTTTGTAATGCCAGTTAAATCAAAGCACAGTAGCTAAGTAGCTAAGTGGAAAGTTCAGCAAGTATACACCAAGTCCACTTATGACAGCCAAATGTGCACTGAGCTGCCACTACACCAAGTCCACTTGTGACAGAGCAGAATGTGAACTGAGCTGACAATACCTTCTTCATAGTCCAGCCCATTATTATAATTTTTCTGAAATCTTAAGATAAATCTTTTGTCAAAATGTACTCTTTTGAATGAAATTATTTGGTTTGGGCAGATGGGGAGTTCAAGGGAAATCTTAAGATAAATCTTAAGATCACAGATCTTTCTAGTGTGTGGGCAGCATAAGGGAAAAATAAATAATTAAACACAGGATGGAGGACCGAAATGCACAGGACAAAGAGGAAGTTTCTGGTGAAGATACAGAGGGTATAGTGCCTCCCGTAGAATCAGATGACTCTGGTGAAGGTATCTTAAGGAAAATAGGTGATCACAAGGAAAAATCCATTGAGAAAAATTGTGAATTAACACAAAAGAAGCCACCAGATCTAAATGATAGAGATGGTGATGGTATGTATGAGGTAATGGATGTTGTTGTGAATGTGGTGGGTGATGGAGAATGTAAGGTTGGTGGTGGGTTGGGAGAAAGTAAATAAATTGTTATGGCCCTTTCTCTACAAATTTGTTTATCGCTCCCCATCTCATTAAATGCGCCACTATATTAATGTGGCTACCATATCATCAAAGCAAGTTAAGTTTATGGCTTATGATTTTTTTTTTTTAAGAGCAAGGATTTTGATATACTTTCCTTCAGGAGACCAGAGTGAGAACCCTTGAAGTTCTTCATAGAGCTAAAATGGAGTGGTGGTACTTTTCACCGACAAGGTAACCGTGAAAATATTTTTAGAACTGTAAGTTCGAAGATGTATAGTTTTGGATGTCAAAAGCTAATTAACATCTATGGCCCCCAGAGTCCTGCGGACAGGAAATGCCTTTTGGGGTTGATTAAACCATTTTTATACACAGCTCAGCAGGTCATTTTTGGGGGCGATTTCAATGCCGTGGTGAGACCAAAGGACAGAGGAGATCCCAAAAACAATAAGACCCTGAGCTATGATGCAAATTTCATAGTGAATATGGTTAGACAGGCAGGCCTGGAGGATGTTCATATTAAACATTCTTCAGACCTCACGGGTTTCACTTATTATAGTGCTAAGCATAGGTCTAGAATAGATAGGTTTTTTGTTAAAGGAGGTTCAAAAACTTTACCCCCCAAGGTAGAGCCAGTAGAATTCTCTCTTTTTCTTTGAATGCTTCCGAGACCATTCAGAAAGGAAGGGGACTGTGGAGGTTGAACTCTGAAGTCCTGAAGGATGTGAGCATGATGCCTTCTCTCAGAAATCTCCTGGTGGACCATGAATCACTGTTGGAGGCGATCAGGAATTATGGCACTTCTTGTTCAGCACACAGCCATGATTCCCTCAACCAGGTTCAAACTCAGGGTGGTGTTATCTGTAGCTCTAAACAGCAACATGTGTTTGGCAGGAGAGAGGACAGTGGACCAACAATCGCATGTCCAGGTAATTATTACCCATCATACTCCCCTTAGTGGCCCTGACTTCAGGTTGAACATGGTTGAGCATTTCTACTCAAAAGGGGAGCTCAATTCTGCAGGTTTCCCTGTGAGAGTGTGACATGCCTAATCTATCATAAACTGGTACAACCCAATCTGTTGCTCCCTTTGCAGTATTGGCAATTATTATTGACTCTCCTCATAATCCTTGTTCTTCATTCTTAACTTTACTTCAACCTCAACAACTAATTAATTATGGCTCAGATGACTAAGAACATACAGTATATAAAGTATAACCTTATTTTTCTTTATGCTTAGATACATTTATACACAATGGCGTAACTATGGAGGGTGCAGGGGATGCAGCTTGGGGGGCTCAGCTGCTTGGGGGGCCCGAGGGCCCAGCAGTCAATCCCCTGCACCCTTTTGAGTTTTTGTCCCCTTTTCTTTGTAAAAGAATCACTGGGTGCCGCTCGCCGGGGCAGGGAAGAAGGCAGGAGGAGATCGGGTACTAAACTGACTGTCAGTCAGGTTGCACAGAGTGCCACACTAGAGGGCGCTGCAGCTTCCTTTGTTGCCCGGTGGCTCCTTCACAGGAGGAGCACTGCAGTCGTCTCTCCTTGCCTGTCTACTTTGCTGTAGCAGTGCGCACAGCCATAGGGACATCGGAGGGAAAGTAGAAGATGCCTCCTAAACCCAGGAAAGTAGCCGGTGGGATTATGTGCTGCCGCTTCACCTTATCCACCTTTCTGCAGTGATTTTCTCGTTTGGCCCTCATCCTTGACACTCCAAGGCTGCTTGCACCCCCCCCCCTCAACTGTCAGTCTGCGATCACCCTTCTCCGCTGAGTGTGCCTGTGCCCCTCTGCTCCCACCTGCGTGTGCTTGTGACCCCTCACTCTGTGACAGTCTGCCCCAGTGCTCCCACCTGTGTGCTTAGGACCTCCCTTCCTCCTTGTAGGTAACAGCCTACCCTCTGCTCTTTCCTGTGTCTCACTAATGTTTTTACCCTACCCTTTCATTGTTCCTTCCACTTTATTTTGCTCTGAGACCCTCTATCCCTTATTCTGTCTCTCCCCTTTATTTTCCCTTTCTCTCTTACACCCTCTCCCTCCTCTTTCTAATTTCCTTTTTCCTGGAAACACTCTTTCCCAGACACCATCTCCGTCTCTCTCTCCTGCCCCCATAAGAGAAATTGTATTGACAATGGTGAGGGGGGCCCCTCTCAAGATTTTGCTATGGGGCCCGCTTGGTTCTAGTTACGCCCCTGTTTATACAGTAAATATTGCTGTGTCCACAACGTGTGCTTTGTCTAAGTATAAATGAAGTACCTCAACATTATGCATCAATATGTTGATCTAGATATATGCGCACCCATAACCATAACATCTGGATAATTCATGAAGATACAATTTAAATTCTGAAATGGTATTCCAAATTGTTGATTGAGCTGCAAATACACAAACTTAAACTACATACAGAAACTGAATGAACAATCTCAAATAATATAACACAAATCTGGACCTCTGATCACCCACCTTGGTGATCCCCGGAGCCCGTGTTATGAATTTAAACACACGGTCCCAAAAACACCAGCCAAAGGGGGTGTGGAGGACCAAATAATCGGGCGCACAGTTTTAGAATTTATCAATCAACCAATAAGGTTTTCAAGAGAGTGTGACTTGCTGCTCTCAATTAAGGCTCTCTGTGGTCCTTAAAAATGTTAAATAAAAAGAGACAAACAGAATATTTATCTAGAGAGCGCAAGAAACACTGCAGGTTTGACCGTATAAAATTACAGATTTATTTAATCATGAATATAATAAAAATAACATTTAATAAAATATATATAACTATACATACAATTGTACATTGATCCCTTGAATAGAATAAAAAATGTAAAAAGAGCTGTGTCCTTTTGCCAATAACTGTCAATTAGTATCCCAAAATACTGACAGTGTGAGTTCCAATAGCCAATTTATTGTTTAGGGTAATTGTATCCACACGATTTGTAGGTTACCGCTTAAAGGATATTTAATTAACTGGAGATGGAAGGAGTCCAGAAATTGCCAACAATAAAGATAGGAGGCACTTGATCCGTGGCTAGGACTTAATTATATGTGATACCAACAGTCAGTATTGGAAGTGCAAATTTGCATAGACACCCGTATACCTCTCACTTAAAGCCTCGGTCTCCGTCAGCATGAGGTGTATGGAAGCAGATAATGCGTTAATTCACAGCTACTTTCCAGATTTTAGCTGCATGAAAGGTTCCTCAACCTGACCACAGCACCGAGACCTGCTCTCTGTGTCAGGGAGCCGACCGCCTTCAGACGGACGCTGCGGGGGAACAGATGTATCAGCTGTTTATATCTACCTCAGCTTTCGACGGGTGTTTTTGTCAGCTTGCACCGCGATCCACTTGTAGCGAGAGTGTGCTGTAGTCTCTATCGCTTGGAGACGGTACCTTGTAGGCGCAGTGAGATACGGGTTGGCACAGGGCACGTATCAGATAATAACCATCAAGGGCATCAATGGCAGGGAGAGTTCTTGACGCGTTTCTCCGTCATGTCAATTTGACGGTTTCCTCAGAAGATACTCCCACTGTTACGTTGTGGCTATTTAAATGGCTATTCACCAATCATAGTAACAGAGCTAAAAGGGATCACCTGTATTACATTCACAATCAAAGCGGCACATATATTGTTCAAAATCCTAATACTATCTATATAATGTTTCAATGGCAAGTTTTCAATCTATACACAAAGAGAGAATATAATGAATAAATTGTTATTCAGAGAACAGTAGTGCTCATATACCCCAGAAGGGGTATGTTTATAGCAGTTTCTGTTAAGGGGACCTTTGGAATTCCCTCTGGGCCTGTTTCACTGTGGTATCGTGATGATGTGGTAGTAGTCATAAAAATAAATAAATGGAAAAAAATCCAGTGTATAATCTCTTATTATGTGAAAGGTTTTAATAGCCAGGCACACCCTATGTGCATTAGCAAGAAAATATTAGGTAAATATTTAAGAAGCGCAAATGTAACACTAGATTTCAGGTAAAAATATATATTTATTACTTATCATAGAATATTAATATTCATCACACTACTAAGTGGTGGGCAAAACAATGAATCTAGTTTTTTTAAAAAACTCATACAATACAATACACATATAATAATGAAAATACAAATGCAAATACAGCTGTAGATTTGTGAATTAGATTATCAAGTTTCTCCAATCAGTATTCTTTGGAAACAAATTGGTAAGTAGGTAGCCAAAGATTTGAGATATGTGCACAATTTGGGATTCAATCTCTTATTTTTGGTTTCCTAACTTGCCCATATTTCTGGGCTGTTTGGGCAGGATAATACTTGATTACACAGTCAGTTTTAAGCCGTATTGGATGAACTTATAGCGTGCTGTGATAAATTACAAGTGACCCTCAGCAGGGGTTAAATAAAGTATGAATTTTTATTCCAGTTGTTCCGTGCTGACAACAATGTGTTTGGCAGGAGAAAGTGTAGATACACTGCGGCTGCTGCTAGTAAATGCTGAGTGTGGTATAATGATTGAGTTACCTGCACTCATGAGCTGTCCATACACACTCAGCCGGTGACGGACGCTCACAGGAGCAGACTTACAGCCACGTAGAGTCTCCTTGCCGTGTCCAGATGGAAGAGGGGCATCGTTCACTGTATCAGCTGTATACAACCGTCACCGCCGCAGTGTTTTAAAGATCAGCGCTGGAGTCCAGGATTTATTCAGAGCACAGCCACGCTGTAGTATCGGAGTCCACGTCCTTGTACAGGTACCAATGCCTGTCAGAGGGGGCTGTCTTGACGCGTTTCTCCGACTTACAGGGATGTCGGTTTCCTCAGAAATGTGTGCATAGCTTCTTGACTAAAGGATAACCAAAATGGGTGTATAAATATCAGATTATTACCTGGTAATATGCTTTCCTCTACTCCACCATGGCAGCCATTACTATGGGTTCCTCCCTTCTGGGTAGTCCTTCGGAAAAGAAAAAAAGACACCAGCCCCTATTAGAAGGCTCCACCTCCCTGCTCCGGTGTCTTGCATTCTCCAGCTTTAATACATAAACAGAAATAATTATTCCACATAACACAATACACAACAATTCGCAAGGGATGGGAATATATGCTGCCATGGTGGAGTAGAGGAAAGCATATTACCAGGTAATAATCTGATATTTCCTCTACCTTCCCCCATGGCAGCCATTACTATGGGTCATACCCCAGCAGTTATTGTTTTCGGGAGGGCATACTCACAACCAGCACCGAATTGTTGCCTCCTCGAAATCATAATAATCGTAAATCATAGTTTCAGAAAACTTCTTCAAACTTTCACAGAGCTGCGCTAAGAACTTTCCTTCCGAACTTAGCGTCTGCTGAAGACATTACATCCAGTCTGTAATGTTTTGTAAATGTATGTATCGACGACCATCATGCCGCCTTACATAATTCTTCCACTGAAGCGGATCCTTTCTCCGCCCAGGAAGCGGCCATTGCTCTTGTAGAGTGTGCCTTCAAACTCACAGGTGGCTCTCTCTGCCTCACTTGATACGCTTTAAGGATACAGTCCTTAATCCACCGCGCCAATGTTGCCTTCGAGGCCATTTGTCCCTTTCTAGCACCAGCTGTTAGAACAAAAAGATTCTTGACTGTTCGAACTTCTTTTGTTCTCTGAACATAAACTTTTAGCGCTCTCACAATATCCAAGTTATGCAAACGCTTTTCCTTTTCGTTTGTAGGGTTCATACAAAAAGAGGGCAAAACAATCTCTTGATTTATGTGAAACTCTGTCACAACTTTTGGTAGGAATTGTGGATTAGTTCTTAGAACTACCCTATTCTCAAAAAAATTTAGAAAAGGCTCTTCCGCCCACAATGCTTGCAATTCTGAAATTCTTCTTGCAGACGTAATCGCCACCAAAAATAAAACTTTCCAGGAGAGAAATAATAATGAAATTTCATGTATGGGCTCAAACGGAGGTTCCATAAGCACCCCAAGCACCAAATTCAAATCCCAGGGTGCCATGGGAGATCTAAATTTAGGTTTCAGTCTTCTTACTGCCTGAATAAACCTTCGGACATACCTGTCCCCTGCCAAGTCCCAGTCCAACATTGCCGACAGGGCTGAGACTTGTACCTTCAAAGTACTTAAGGACAGTCCCATCTGCAGTCCTACTTGCAGAAAACTTAGTACTGATGTAACTTCCCTTGGCGACTGCATTTTCTCCTTACATCTTGATACGTATTTTTTCCACACTTTGTAATACGCTGCAGACGTGGACCCCTTCCTAGCCTTGAGCAGGGTTTGGACCACTTCCCCTTCAAAACCCTTTTCAGTCAATGACCTGGTTTCAACCGCCAGGCCGTCAACTTCCAGGTCAAAGGTTGCGGCTGACAAATTTGCCCCTGAACTAGAAGATCGGGTCTTGACGGAAGCGTCCACGGTTCTTCCACCGCCATTTGGCGTACTGAAGCAAACCACGCCCTCCGTGGCCAATAAGGCAGAACTGCTATCACCTCTGTTTTCTCCCTCTGAATTTTCCTCAACAATCTCGGAATTACCGGAATCGGTGGGAAAACATAGGCGCGCCTCATCCACCAGGTGGCCGTCAGCGCGTCCCATTGCTCTGCTTGTGGATCCTTGAAGCGAGAAAAATACACTGGTACCTTGTTGTTCTCTGCTGAGGCCATGAGGTCTACTTGAGGTAGACCCCATCTCCTCACTAACATGGTGAAAACTTCGTCGTTGAGCGACCATTCTCCTGGTAGACAGGTCTTCCTGCTTAATTCGTCTGCCATGTAGTTCTCTTTCCCTGCTAGAAAGACCGATGTTATGTTTAGGACATAAGTCTCTGCCCAGGCCAACAACCTGTCTGCCACTTCCATCAGACTGCGACTCCTTGTTCCGCCTTGGCGATTTATATAGGCCACTACAGCCCGATTGTCTGATCTGATAATGAGCTCTTTGCCTTGAATCTGACTCTGGAACTGACGACACGCTCTGACCACTGCCTCCATTTCTCTCACATTGGAGTGTGCCTTTCCCCAGGATGGGGACCATCTTCCTTGTGCAATCTCTGGACCACAAGTTGCCCCCCAGCCTGTTTGACTGGCATCTGTAGTCACGACTACTTGTTCCATGGCGGCAAACGACCTTCCCTGCCTTAGCCGATCGTCGTCTGACCACCAGGCCAAATCTAATTTTGCTGCCCTTGTCAAAACTATTCTTTGCATCAGATCCTTGCTGTCCTTGTTCCATTGTATGAGAAAACAAGCCTGTATTTTCCTCATGTGAAACCTGGACCATTGCACTGTCTCTAATGTGGCCGCCATGAGACCCAGCACCTTCATACAGTCCTGTGACCTCACTGTTGATCTTATCCGCATCATATTGGCTTGTTGTATCAACTTCAACCTCCTGTCGGCGGTTAATGCTACCTTCAATTTACTGGAATCTATTATCACTCCCAAGTATTGTATTTTCTGAGTTGGCTCTAAATGACTTTTCTTTCGATTTATAAGCCACCCATGTTGCTCCAAACACTGAATCACTCTTTCTGTGTGACGTAGCACAATGTCCCTGGAGCTTGCCACTATAAGTATGTCGTCCAGGTAAGGCCATAGCTTTATGCCTTCTTGCCTTAGTCTTGCCACTAGTACTATCAGTACCTTTGAGAATGTACTGTACGTGGGGAAGTTGCCAACCCGAATGGAAGGGCTGTGAATTGATAACTTACTCCTAGAATTCTGAAGCGCAGAAATTTTCGATGACCCTCGAATATTGGCACATGAAGATATGCATCTTTGAGATCTATTGAAGTCATAAAATCTCCTGGACCTATCTCTGGAAGTATGGACTTGATTGACTCCATTTTGAATGTCCTGATCCGCACCCTTTTGTTGAGGCGCCTGAGATCCAGAATGGTACGGAATCCTCCGGATGCTTTTTTTATAACAAAAAAACGAGAGTACCACCCTAGAGGTTCTTGTCCTCTTGGTACTATAGTGACCACACCCTGGGTCATCATCTCTTCCAAACTCAAAAATAAAGCCTCCCTTTCCTCTTTGTCCTTGGGAATAGGGGATTCTACTACCAGATTTCCTGGCCACCTTTTGAACTCTATCTTGTATCCTGACTGAATGATTTCCAGGACCCACCTGTCTGTGGTGGACCTTTGCCAGACATGATGAAATTTTAACAGCCTGGCACCTACCCTTTGAGGGTCGGCGTCATTGCTGTTCCTTTTTGGAAGGGAATCTATTCTCTCTGCCCCTTTGGGCCCGAAAATTTGCCCTGGATATCCAGGACCCCCTTCTATAGGCCCTGCCAGGTCTGTAACTTCTGGCTTCCCTATAATCCTGTGGCTGGTATCTGTTGAACTTACTAGGCACATTCTTTTTGGCAGTTGAACTTACTAGGCACATTCTTTTTGGCAGTTTTATCCTGAGGCAACCAAACCGATTTGCCCCCAGAAATTTTTGTCACCAGATCATCCAGTTGCTTCCCGAACAAGTAATCACCCTGGAACGGAAGAGACATTAACTTGTTCTTTAACTGAACGTCTGCAGCCCACGGCTTCAGCCACAAGGCCCTCCTGATAGCTGCTGTAGTGGCCCCTGCCCTTGCAGCCAGACGCACTGAGTCCAAAGAGGCCTCACACAGGAACTGTACTGCCAGTTGTATGTCCTGGATCATTTTGATTAACTCAGACCTCTTTATGCCATCCAATACATCAGCCTCAAGCTGCTGGCACCAGCCTCTGAGAACTCTGGAGGTCACTGCCATTGCCGCAGCGGGCTTTAACGCCGCCCCTGCCACCAAATGCTGCCTTTTAAGGCCCAATTCGATCCTCCTTTCCATAGGATCCTTAAAAATGTTTGCGTCCTCTAGCGGAAGCGTAGTCTTCCTGGATATCCTAGAGACTGCTGCATCCACCCTAGGGGCCTCATCCCAGGATGACACCTGCTCCTTCTCAAACGGATACATTTGTGCTATCCTATTTGGAATAGCAATCCTTTTATCTGGGTATTTCCACTCATCAGAAATCACCCCCTTCAAGCTTTGAGATAATGGAAAAACTTTACTCTTTTTCCTTTTATCTTTAAACAGCATTTCTTGCAAATTAAGATCTTCTGTCGGATCCTGTATGTTAAGCGACTTGTGAATAAGTCCCAACAAATTATTAATCATGTCAGTGCTAAAGTCAGACTCAGACTTGTCCTGCACCTGATCCTCATCATCAATATCAGGATCTTGATCCAGCATATGCACACTGCCAGTTGCTTCCACTGATTCATCTGAATCACTTAACACAGCAGGTTTCCTTTTAGATCTCATTTTGGAAAAATCCTCTTTTGTCATAAAAGTATCCGACAAAGACTTTCTCAGCATATCCACCAGACTGTTCATCTGAACCAATGGTATTTGCAGCGGGGTCTTACAAGCCTCACATAGGTTGCCCACATGCTTTTCAGGCAAAGATTTGTCACAAGAACTGCATTTAGCTTTATGAGATCTCTTTTGCTTGGCTTCTTTCTCTCTGCTGGTCTCAGACCTACCAACAAAGAACAGCCTAATCACTATAGCGGTGTCACTCAAAAAAAAAAAAAAAAAAACTAATTTGGGCTTACCCTGACTTCCTAGCAGCCTGCCGGTTTTCTTCCTCCATAATTTTTAAGGTGGTGCGCACTACAAGAGCATATATATAAATATTCAAGACTCTGTCTCCGCTGAAGCGCCAGAAAAACACTGTTCAATTTTTCCAATACCAATTAAGATAGACCAGTAATCACCTCCAATCCAGCTGACAGCGTCCAGTCACAACAACAACAGCGCTGGCTATTTACTCCGGTATCCCTGGCTCCAAACTGACACTCTGTAATATATGCATAATCACTATGTTTCCTCAGCAACATTGGTGGTACAGCGGTTATCTGAGTCCTCTTACCCGTCCAGCCGACTCCGTTTCTCTCCGCCGCAGCGCGTCCTCGTGTCTCCGGCGTCTTCCGGCTTCTTCACCAGCCGGCTACTCAATATGCAGGTGACGTCTTCCCGCTCTGTCATCAACTCGCGCCGCGCACCACCTGACACCCGCCTGTTCTCTAAGTAGATTAACACAGGCCAGGGAAATACACCACAACGCTATCCCGCGCCGCTTAACAGTGTATCCCTGCGGGTGCCACCGACTCAGCTCCCCCCTGAAAACGGGTTCGCATGCGGCACAAACACACTGGGACCGGATCCCACCGACTGCAGCAAGGTCCAAGTACCTGAGCAGCGGTCTTTAATATAGGCAGCACTTCACAGGGTAAGCCCTCTCCAACTACCCGGAAAAGAAAAAAAGACACCGGAGCAGGGAGGTGGAACCTTCTTATAGGGGCTGGTGTCTTTTTTTCTTTTCCGATAGACTACCCATAAGGGAGGAACCCATAGTAATGGCTGCCATGGGGGAAGGTAGAGGAAATGTTTTTAAACACCAAGGAAAGATGAAGGAGGGAATGGTGTACCTATCACACCCCTATTTGTAATTAGAGGTTACTCCATAAAGGTAACTTTTGTGGATAAATCATCATGTGCAGTTCCCACCTCAGTGTATAGTGCAATAAGAGTCAGCATACCACACTCACTATAAAAGGGGTATCTCCACATGTAGCAATTTCTTTATGCAGCTCTCAGGAAGTCCCCAGGGTATAAAAAAAATAACAGACAAGTATCACAAAAAAATCTTTCGATGGGGGAAGGTCCACAGTAACTAACTCTCTTCATAAAGTCTTCCAAAAGAGGAAAAAAAGCATAGAATAAAAAAAAATATATATAAAGGTTTATGGCTGTTCACTACTATTACTACTAATATTGTACAGTATACAATAGTATTTTGTAATACTGTATTTATCTGTTGCTATTGTTTACAGCACTTACATTTTTGTGAATGGACCAATTGTTGCCAGGTGTTGAAGCTGTGTATTTCATAATGTGGATTCGCTTCAATATGCCAACCTGTACTATATTTATGCCATGACTAACTAAGGTATGGCCAAACTACATTTTTTTCTACTCCTCATTCTTCTCCTGTATTTGATCAACTTCTTGTCCAACACATTCATCATCAACATCTTCAGTTGCCAAAAATAGAAAAAAGGGAAAGATTGTCTCTTTGCACAAAAAAAGAGAAGATAAATAAACTCATAATCAAATAATGCTTTATCATTAAATTTGCCATACATTTATGGTATGTAGTTCCTAGGGCCAAATGTAATAGGATGGTATAATATGAAATAAAAGGTACATTTTAATGAATTTGTTCACACATATGATATAAACTAGTAAAAAATAATTCTCTCTTTTGTTCATTATATATTTGTGGTCAAGGCTAATTGTACAAATTAAAATAAATTGGGGTTGATCTCTTCCCGTTTCTTGCAGTGTGCAGATGTGTGTGGGTCAGCTCCCGTGACTTCCAGGAGAGTCCTGACAGCAGCAGCAGCTCCTCCTCTTGGCTTCCCCAAGCTAAGGGACCCAGCGGGGGAGAACCTGAAGCAAGCACCCAGTGCGGGGTTGCTTAAACAACCAACATAGTGAAGAGTGGAAGCCGGCGGCCATCAAGAGGGAAAGCCGGCACATCTGTGCTGAGACGCGGTGCAGCCGTGCAGATAAAGCCGGCTGATATAACATCTACATCTGAAGTAATGGAGGAAGGCAGTGATGCGGATAACCCCCCAGAAGACTCTGGAGGTACCCCTATGCCTAGCTTGGCATGGGGGTAAGTGAGGGGGCACCTGCCGTGGAAGCTCCCGGCGGCAGCAGCGTAACAGTAGCTACGGGGGTGTTTAAAGCTTCACTGTCAGAAGATACCAGCTATGATGAGGATGAAGATAAGCAGTAGTAGAAAATCCAGTACCGTGCGGCACAGGAGTACGAAGATCCAGAAGGCGTCAATGGACAAAGCCTGGCACCCGCGGGAGAGACGGCGGCTGAACATAGTGAACAGAAGGGACCCCAGGATGTGGTAAGTATGGAGACTGAGACTGTAGAGGAAGACGCCGCGTACCTGGGGACCCTTGATGTGTTCAGGTCCCAGACGCGAGTAATGTTACAAGTGCCAGCGGCTGCAGGGAGCGGAGTGACGGCTCCAGTAAAAGAGGGTGCATGGGGCGGCTCTGTGATAGATGGTCAGAAGCCAGGTCCCAGTGCAGTTAGGAATGTGTGGAGAGACAAAAAGTCTTTATGTGAGAAAGACGGTAAAAAGACTGTTACTAAACTGGCACAAGGAAAAAAAGTTTAATTGTGGATGATTTGCCTGATGGGGAGAGAGAGGTGTTTGACACCCTTTATGGACAGATAGGTGCGAAAGGTGCTTTAAGAATTATTGCAAACCAGTTAAAAAAATCTGCAAATATCACAAGTGAAGTTACTAATGCAAGTTTTAATGATAATGTAGTGTCAACAGGAGCTGTTTCGACTGAGGGGAAGGCGCCAATTTCATATGCAGGGGCTGTTAAGGGTGACAGTAAATCCAAGAGCAATAAAGAATTCCCTTGCCATAGCTCAGATAGCCATTTTGGCAAACGTCACTTATTGAAATTTAGATGGGTCAACGCAGCTCCAGTGCCGAGACAAACCAATTTCCTGAACATAATTTTTTCTCTGGACTGTTGTGCAAGGGACTTATCTGCGTGCATATACCCTGAGAGGTCTCTTTTCTTTGATTTGAGTTTTATATCACCTCATAAAATGTAAAAAGTTCTTGAAGAATGGGAAATTAATAAATTTGAAAAGAGATACGCAGGATATGTCGTTTCTGCCTCATCACAACCTGAAAATGTCAGGATTAAGATTCTGGTCAGAAACGACATGAGTCCTGCGGAGGACATCAGGTACTGGCTTAATCGTCAGTGTAGTTTGAAAAGTAGTTTTATCAAGGTTGGGTATACACTTGGTGTATGGGGAGGTGCATGGTCCAAATCAAAATTGACGGGAAATCAAATTGACGGGAATACCGTGCACCTTCCGTCAGCTGCATATATTGGCCGGGATAGGATCCAGATTTCTATCCCAGTCAACCGAGAACATGTTTTAAGTGTGGCCTAGAGGGGCACAACAGTAATGAGTGTGTAGAATTGAAATGCATGTAATAAAGTGAAGTGCGATTTGTGTGGTCTCGAGGGACATCCGTACAGTCGATGCCCAAACTCTTTAAAAGGCCTAGTGATTAGGATGGAAGCAGCAAGAGAAAAGCAGTTCATAAAGGTGGTGGTTGATAAAGAAAAATGGATTAAATGGAGTAAGAATAATGACAAAGTAGAAGATGAACCTTTTCAAGTTATAAAAAAAAGGAAAGAAAAGCTCTAAAGAGAAAGGGAACCAGAATACTGATATTAACCTAACAAATCGATTTTTGGCATTTTTGGATGAAGAGGATGGGATGGAGGATGAGTTAGATGGGGAAGGAGAGATCTGTAGGCAAGGAAATAGTCTATTCTTTAAACCTGAAGAAATGAAAGCAAACAAGTTATGGCATAAGCAAACTGAAATGAGGGAAAAAGTAATAATAAAACATAGGATGAGGACTGAAATGCACAGGACAAAGAGGAAGTTTCTAGTGAAGATACAGAGGGTATAGTGCCTCCCGTAGAATCAGATGACTCTGGTGAAGGTATCTTAAGGAAAATAGGTGATCACAAGGAAAAATCCTTTGAGACTGAAGTCTCAACTGAAAAAAATTGTGAATTAACAAAAAGAAGAAGCCACCAGATCTAAGTGATAGAGATGGTGATGGTATGTATGAGGTAATGTATGTTGATGTGAATGTGGTGGGTGATGGAGAATGTAAGGTTGGTGGTGGGTTGGGAGAAAGTAAATAAATTGTTATGGCCATTCCTCTACATATTTGTTTATGGCTCCCCATCTCATTAAATGCGCCACTATTAATGTGGCTTCCATATCATCAAAGCAAGCTCAGTTTATGGCTTATGATTTTTTTTAAGAGCAAGGTTTTTGATATACTTTCCTTCAGGAGACCAGAGTGAGAACCCTTGAAGTTCTTCATAGAGCTAAAAGGGAATGGACGAGGATTCCTTCATTCTGGTCTCTTGCAGCTGAACCATATAGTGGAGTGGTGGTCCTTTTCACCGACAAGGTAACCGTGAACAGATTTTTAGAACTGTAAGTTCGAAGATGTATAGTTTTGGATGTCAAAAGGCTAATTAACATCTATGGCCTCCAGAGTCCTGCAGATAGGAAATGCCTTTTGGGGTTGATTAAACCATTTTTATACACAGCTCAGCAGGTCATTTTTGGGGGCGATTTCAATGCCGTGGTGAGACCAAAGGACAGAGGAGGTCCCAAAAACAATAAGACCCTGAGCTATGATGCAAATTTCATAGTGAATATGGTTAGACAGGCAGGCCTGGAGGATGTTCATATTAAACATTCTCCAGACCTCACAGGTTTCACTTATTATAGTGCTAAGCATAGGTCTAGAATAGATATTTTTTTTGTTAAAGGAGGTTCAAAAACTTTACCCCCTAAGGTAGAGCCAGTAGAATTCTCTATTTTTCTTTGAATGCTTCAGAGACCATTCAGAAAGGAAGGGGCCTGTGGAGGTTGAATTTTGAAGTCCTGAAGTATGTGAGCATGATGCAGTCTCTAAGAAATCTCCTGGTGGACCATGAATCATTGTTGGAGGCTGGTTGGATTAGATCAGAGTGGTGGGAGGTAATGAAAGAAAAAGTCCAAGGTTTCTTCAAGAGACTGGTAAGGAAAAAGAACTTGAAAAAGAAAAGTACCTACTATGCTCTTAAAAGGGAATTAGACTTCTTGATCTCTGAGGGCGGAGATAGTGGGGAAATCTTTCGAGTGAAGTCTCAGATGAGAGAAGGTCAGTATGACCGATTAGCGTCTTTGACTCTGAAGAGGGATTATGGAGTATACCACTCACCTGATCCCTACCAGGATTGTAGAAAAGCGATTGTGGTAAAAGTGATCAGAGGCCTACATGACGGACAGGGTGTGCTTAAAGAGGGGAGGGAAGGCATCCTGAAAGTTGTGGAGGACTATTATTCTGATCTCTTGTCTGAGAAGCCACTTATCAGGGAAAGGATGGATGTCTTCCTGAAGGAGACACCAAACCTGGTGAATCTAGGTATCTTTCTTGAATGTTTGGACAACAAGATAAGTGTAGAGGAAGTTAGGGAAGCAATTGATGGTTTATCATTAAAAAAGTCACCCGGGCCTGATGGTCTAACATTGGAGTTTTATAAAGAACACTCTGATGTCATAGCTCCCCATCTCACCGAGGTTTTTTAATTCCTGTTTGGAGGAGGGTGAACTGTCTCCATCCATGAGGCCCTTATCTTGTTGTTCAAAGGGAAGGATCGTGCCCGTATTGAGAATTGGTGCCCCGTCGCCCTTCTTAATACGGACAGGAAGATTCTGGCAAAAGTATTTTTCAACAGAATAATGGAGTTCTCAAGAGAGCTTCTTTCCCCTTCCCAGCACTGTACTGTAAAGGGGCGAAGCACCTTCAGTGCAGTCCTTTGTGTCCGGGAAGCCGTGGAGCGGTGTAGAGCTGGAAAGGTTGGAAAATATATGCTGGCTTTGGATCAATCTAATGCTTCTGACCGTGTCAACCATAAGTACCTATGGGCACTACTTGAAAGGTATGGCTTTCCACAGAAAATGGTTAATTGGCTAAAGATCTTGTACAGAAAAGCCGAGAGCTTCCCTCTTGTCAATGGTTGGGTTGGGCCCTCCTTCAGTGTGGACTCTGGTTGCCCCCTGAGCTCCCTTCTGTACTTGTCTGCGATCAATCCCCCTTCATCAGGAGGATTGAGAACAGCATGTTGGAGGGGCTGCAGCTGTCTCCGGAGTGCACATTGAAGGTGATAGCCTATGCGGATGTTTTCTCCCCCGGACACTTTCCCTGAGACCAAAGATAATATCAAAATTCTTGGCATCCAATTCCACCATGGGGATTACTCCACTTTAAATTGGGAGCGGAAGTTAGATGATGCAACCCTGAAGGTGTGTTACTGGAAGAGACATAAGTTTTCTCTGAGGGAAAGGGTTGACATTTGAAACATAGAAACATAGGAACATAGAATTTAACGGCAGATAAGAACCACTTGGCCCATCTAGTCTGCCCCTTTTTTTAAACATGTTACCTCAAACCATATGCAAAACCTACTTGATACCAATTTTCTTGTATGTCATTTATGTCTGTTTCTTGCCTCAATCATTGTGGTCCAGATTGTGTTCCTTATTTTTCCAGATGTTCTGGGGAAATAAGATGAACATAGTCAAGAGGGGTATCACGTACAGATCGAGGGCTGAAGTGGGCCAAGATATGGTCAATCCCCTAGTCTTCTTTATAACAGCTTTTCTGAAGCTAAACATTGCCAGCCTCTTTTTTGGGGGGCCCCCTCGATGGGTACATGGTTTCTTGGAATGGTGGAATCCTTATTCTAGAGCATGGATAGATGGTGGTTGATTGAAGAGACCTTGGCCTAGGCAAGGTTACCTCCCGAACTACGTGATCTTGGCCATTATGATGATATTGAAGTGGAGCTTGGCAATTCCAAGGGAAGCTCTATGTTAAGGGGAACCTTAAGTTTACAAGTTCCAATGTACGCGTGAGGAGTGTCTTGGGGTGGAGGAGACCATGGACCACTTTATTCTTAAGTGTCCCTTTAATGTAGAAGTTTATAAATCAGTATGAACCGCCTTGGGTATTCCCTGCATTTTGTGGCTTAGTTCCCCGGAGTGGGTCTACGGAGCAATCAAAGGGTATGGGAATTTTGATTTGTGCACGATTTATATACAGTAGTTAGCTTAGTGGTTAGATTTCACATGTGGAATGCACGGTGTCATATTGGATTAAGACAGAAAATCCTTCCTCTTAGGTCGGTGGTGGGCCATATCTTACATGATGTGAAGGTGGTGATGGAAATGGAAAGTGAGAAACTAGATGCCATCAGCTGGTCTCATTTGTGGGGCCAACTGAACCTCCTTGAGTCGGTGGCACCTGGTGGATCCTGGTCCTGACAAAGCTAATAGCGAAGCGTACGCCGACCATACCTTCGTGGCTACCCCCCACTCCCACTACCTATTGAATGTATTTTGATCTGTCTAGCGTAATATTTATTTTCTAGGTACTCGTGGTCCGTGTATCAGACTGGTTCCGTGAACACCAGGTCCAGCGTGGGAGACGCAGTGTGTGACGCGTAGCACTGCGACCTCCGGGACTGTGGGGCACGAAACAGCCACACGGCTCAATCCGTACTGAGCATTGCACTCCCATGCCATTCACGTGTCTACCCCCTAGCCGGACTCACCTGTGCTCTGAGGGGCAGTCATTGTTAAGCAGACGGAAGCTCCTTTACATTTTCACTGTACCCCGTGCTGTCTAGCTTCACTAATTTGAATAGACACGCAGCAGCACGTAGTGTGAATCCAGTATATATGCATTGGAGCCCTTCAGTTACTTTACTGACACAATTAAGTTTGATTATATCCGTTTCGATACAGTAAAATCACGTCTGTACTCAATAAACTCGACCAAAAGACAGTTTTTCAAAACACTAATTAAAGTGATTACACTATTATTAGGGAACGGGGGATCCCACGTTGTAAGGATAGAGATATCCTTTTTTATTACATGTTATGTGTTTAATGTCTTTGTGTGTCATATTTTCGCTATATTTTATCTTTAAAATAAATAAAAGTTACATTTTATTACTTATGCTTCAGGTGCACCACACAGAGGCATCCTTTCTCTTTCCCCATAAACTTCTGCTTTAATTATACAGATAGCGCAGGGCTTGTCTTTGCTGGGGATGGCGGAGGACTCGCCACCCGCCATCCCCCGCCCCGCGCCATCTGTATGTCGGAAGGGGACGCGCGTGCACGAGGTGCACGCGCGTCCCGTTCCGACGGAGCTTTTGCCCGGGTCCCCGCCGGCTTCCCCGGGTCCCCGCCAGTCCACACCGCCCCCCCGCAGCCCCCCGCAGCCCTGCCCGTCTCCCTGAAGCTGGAGACGGGCAGGACTGCACCCGCCGCGCCGCCTCGCCGCCCGGCTATTGAGACGCTCGTGCGTGGGAGACGCACGAGCGTCTCATTCAGCCAGAGCGCCAGATTGCTGGCGGATCGCCAGGGACACGGTCCTGGCGCTCCGCCAGCAATAATAAGCCCTGCTCCATCTGTATGTCCAGTGGTAGCACACCCTCCTGATTTCATTGAGTTGTACTCCTAACCTATATATGAGGGGCCGCTTTTGTTTACAAAATCATCTCCTGTGCGGTTAACTAACCCACATTCCCCGTTTCCCTGTTATCATCGGAATATATGTTTAGGCTCCATCTTTTTTGCCATGATGGATTGCACCTGAACGAGGAGGGGGCTGCGGTGCTGGGGGGAAGGATGGTTGGAGGGTTGGAGGAGATTTTAAACTAGGCGATGGGGCTAGCTAGATACTATGGGTCCCGTAGTGAGAATAGTAGGATTGGGGTCAAGAATCAATTTGGGGGAGGAGGAGGAGGGGGGGGAGGACATAGTTACAGACAATGTCCGGGGTACTAATAAGGGTAATATTGTGGGTAATTCCCAGGGTGCTCCAGGAATATTATGTAATAACAGTAAACTTACCTCATTACAGCTCTCAGGTACAGATGACCTTAGGGTATGGGAAAGAGTAAACGACATAGGAAGAAGTTTCAAAACTGTAAATAGGTCAGGCAGTGGGCATGGTGGGGAGGGCTGTAGAGAGTCTGAGGGAGAGATGGTTAAGGAAGTTAGTAAGGAATACAAATAAGTCCAGAGGAGAAATTAAACCCAATTAGGGATGCAAATAAAAATAAACATAAATTAAAATGCCTACTGGCAAATGCAAGAAGCTTAGCAGGTAAAATCGGGGAACTAGAAACTGTGGTCACTAGGGACGATAATGACATTATTGGTGTAACGAGTCGCACAACTGGGCATTAAGCATGGAGGGATATACACTCAACAGAAAAGATAGGGAAAATAGAAAGGGCGGGGGTGTGTGCCTATATGTAAAAAATAACTTAACATTGTGTGAGAAAAATGAGCACAGGTACAGAGGAAGATTACACTGAGGCCGTGTGGGCAGAGATAACCGACAATAACAAAAAAACCTAATACAATTTTAATAGGGGTATGCTATAGACCTCCGAACATAAACGAGAGGGACGAGTCTCTTCTTTTAAACCAAATCAAACAATCATCAGATCAGGGTCAGGTATTAATTATGGGGGATTTTAATTTACCTGATATTGATTGGAAAAACGTAACATGTAAAACAGCAAGAAGCAGTGGGTTCCTAAGCTTACATAAAGACCAGTTTATCACACAAATGGTAGAAGCTCCAACTCGTAATAAGGCATTATTGGATTTGGTATTAACAAATAACATAGGTCTAGTCTCAAACACAAAAGTAATTGAACATCTAGGGAACAGTGACCACAATATGGTTTCACTGGAAATCAACTTCAGTAAATTACATCATAAAGGATCGGCAAAAATACTAAACTTCAGAAAAGCTAACTTTGAAATATTCAGAGAAGCCCTAAAAAGAATTGTGTGGGAAACTGTTTTTGAGGGGAAAAATGCTGAGATAATGTGGGACTCTCTAAAAAATGTACTTGAATCATTAACTATTAAATACATTCCTAAAGTAAATAAGGGTAAATTCAATAAAAAAAATCCACCATGGTTGGACAAGAAAGTTAGGTCAGCAATCAACAATAAAACAAGAGCATTTAAATTCTATTAAAAAGAACTTAAATGAGGAGGCGTTCACCAATTACAAAGAATCAAACAAAATTTGCAAAGGTGCAATCAAAGTAGCTAAAAGGGATTATGAAGAACGCATAGCCACTGAAAGCAAAACTAACCCCAAGAAGTTTTTCAAATACATAAATAGTAAATGTATAATTAAAGGACAACATAGGCCCACTAACCGATATCACTGGAAAAAGTTTTATGGAGGATAAGGGAAAAGCAGAACTGTTAAATGAGTTTTTCTCATCAGTGTTTACTAAGGGAGAGCAGACTGTGGAACGCACACATACCACAAATGGGATGAACAAGCCGGACCTCAATATTGATTTCTCTACCGAGGAAATAATATGGAGGCTCAGCAAAATCAAAACAAATAAATCACCTGGGCCAGATGGGATTCATCCTAGGGTACTAATGGAATTAAGGGAGGAATTAGCTTTCCCCTCTACATTATATCTTCAATAATTCACGATCATCAGGAAAGGTACCAAAAGACTGGAGAATAGCAGAGGTAGTGCCATTATTCAAAAAAGGAAAAAAGGAGGATCCCGCTAATTACAGACCTGTTAGTTTAACATCAATAGTGGGTAAACTATTTGAAGGATTTTTAAGAGATGGGATCCAGGAATATTTAGACCTTCATAGTTTCCTCCGTAATAACCGGCATGGGTTCGTGAAAAATCGTTCATGCCAAACTAATCTACTTGGTTTCTATGGAGAGGTTAGCAAAAACCTCGATAACGGAGATGCTGTAGATGTGATTTTCCTAGATTTGCTAAAGCCTTCGACACTGTACCACACAAGAGGTTGATAAATAAAATGGAGGACTTGGGATTAGGGGCAAATATCTGCAGATGGGTAGGGAACTGGCTGTGTAATAGAGAACAAAGAGTGGTTGTGTACAGTGCAGTTTCAAATATGATACCAATACTAAGTGGAGTGCCAAAGGGTTCGGGTTCTAGTGCCCATTTTGTTTAATATTTTTATTAACAATATTGGGATAGGGTTACTCGGCAATGTATCCATCTTTGCGGACAATACAAAACTGAGCAGAGTTATTAAATCATCAGAAGATGTCACCACGCTTCAAAATGATCTTGACAATCTAGATGAGTGGGCAAAAAAGTGGAAGATGAGGTTCAATGTGGACAAATGCAAATGCACCTTGGGAGACATAACCATTGTGCTAGTTATAACCTAGGCAGGGATGAATTGGGTAATTCAGTAAACGAAAAGGATCTAGGAGTCCAAATAGACAACAAACTAGGGTGTAGTGCTCAATGTAATATAGCATGGAAACTAGGGATACAAAAGTAATTAATTATGCCTCTGTACAAATCATTGGTTAGACCGCACCTCGAATACGGAGTACAATTCTGGGTCCCACACTATAAAAAGGACATCATAGAATTAGAAAAAATCCAAAGAAGAGCAACTAAGCTTATTAGGGGAATGGAGACTTTAAGCTACGAGGAGAGATTAAGCAAGCTGGGACTATTTACACTAGAGGAGACGTTTAAAGGGGGACATGCTCAACATGTACAAATATATCAGGGGCCAATATAAGGAACTGTCAAACACCCTTTTTTCTGATAGACAGGAATCTAGGACGAGAGGGCATGAGTTTAGATTAGGAGAAAAAAGATTTTGTTCATCTAGAAGAAAAAATTTCTTTACAGTCAGAACAGTCAAACTTTGGAACTCTCTTCCTGAAGAAGTGGTGTCGGCAGACACTATAAATACGTTTAAAATAAGGTTGGATAAACATTTATTAGTTAAACACATCCACGGGTATAAATAAGTGACAATCTGTCTTTAAAATATCAGAACATACTATACAACAAGGGATTAGGTACTATAAACATAGGTTGAACTAGATGGATGCAAGTCTTTATTCAGCCTCACCTACTATGTAATTATAGTGGTGGTGGGTAATATGGGTTGGTGACGGTTAGGTGGTATATATGTTTAAGTATATTTGCTGTGTGATTGGAAGGTAGATGGATTGATGAATAAAGCATGCATGGTGGTTTGGTCTATTGAGGTAAGAATGTGGAATGCTTTGGGGGGGGGGGTATGTGTATGAAAGGGTATAAATTAGAAGAAATGAGGGGGCATAAGAAAAAAAATTGAAGTTCAATAGGCCTAAACATTGGTTTGTGTATAGTCAAGTCATTCAAGTTTTCTGTTGGTTAGATATGTTATGATTCAAAACTTTATACAGAATGATAATGTTTAACTTTCAAGGTATGTTATATATTTATTTTTATATTTGTTTTTTTTATGATATATTTTTTATATAAAAAGGATGCAATTTATTCAATAAATGAAGCATGAACAGGGGTGGGCAATTATTTCAGCTGGGGGGCCACTTAATACTTTCAGCAGATATTTGAGAGCCGCACTCCAGAAATAGGGGGTGAGGTCACACAAAAGGTGGTATGTCATTGAATGTATTGTAGCACACCATATACCCCTTTTACACATCATGCAACACAATAGTAGCCCCTTATACTTGCCCCTTACAGCTCCTCCTTAGTAATTCCACACACTGGCCCCCATTAGTAATGCCAGACACCTGACCCTCTTTAGATATTCCGAACACCTATGTGCCAGTCTACAAAAATGGTGCAGATTGTAGCCCCATGTGTGGCACCCTGCAGTGGGTCCTGCTGGTCGGTGCCTGTGGAGCTATCCCCGCCGCAGAGAGGGGGCGAATTCCCCGGCCCATCACTACTGGAGCTGAGAGCCATGAGGTGGGGTTGACCTGGGTGATTGACGTGGAGGAGGAGGAACCCGGCCGGGATTGGATGGACGGCGTGACGCTAAGGGGGGCGGGAAGGAGCAGGAGAGAAGCACGGGTGGTGAGCCTGCGGCGACAAGCGGCAGAGAAGGCCTGCGTGGAGATGCAGGTAGCTGTGGCAGGGCAGACAGGGGAGCCTAGCATCCAGCCCACTACCCAGTGGGGACCCGACAGTGTGGAGACACTGAAGTGAGAGGTGCCACTGAGGAGAGGAGCACTGCACGTGTGCTGGAGAGAGGTGCTCCTACAGTAAGGAGGAGGCAGATGACAGCGCGTGGGGAGCCAGACCAGCGGGATCCCGCAGGGGAGAAGACGGAGCACTCATTCCTACAGCTAGGAGACTGGAGGCACAGGAGTCGATATTGCGATGGGCAGGAGCCTGCAACGTGATCCAGTTGACAGGTACACTCTGCTCACCTGACACCCCCAGGTACATACTCTCCTTTCCGACCCCCACCTGGGTACACTAGGCCCCTGCAGAATCCAAGAGGAGTGGGTCCCACATGGCAGTTGGTGCCAGGGGCCGGTAGCCGTCGGGCAGGAGAAGCCCTCAAGTCCAGTGTTCCCCATCCATGGATCCGTGTTACACTTCCCCAAGTATTAGGGGTTTTGTTTAAGCACGTGGGAGCTCACTAGTTTTATTACCTACTGGAAAACATCCACCCTACTTTTAACGGTTCTATGCCCTAAAGGAGATAGGGCATCTACCCAGGCTAGTTATCCGTAGGAAGGCCTGATCTAAGCGGAACCCAGGCTTCTGATCTGTAGGAAGGCCTGTCAAAGGTGAGACCCAGGCTACTGATCCGTAGGAAGGCCAGGTTGACCCTTAGAGACACCCCATCGGTGAGTAGTACATTAATGCCTGTGTCTAGGCAGAGCCTTAGGCTGGGGCTCAAGAAATCCTTGGGTACCGGTACTATTGCCACATGGTACAGGTATAGCATACCTGTCTAGCAAGAATAAATAAGAGAATAAGTGGTGTAGCAGAGTAAGCTGGTATTTACCTGGAGACGTCCAGAGTAATTATGATTTGATTTGACTGTTTAAAACTTTGATTCACGCCAAAATGTGCTAAGTAGGCCAAGAGTGTGATGTTTACGCTTGCTGATTAATAAGTAATGAATCTATCCTTGTTCTTTGTGGTATATGGCATGTTTGCAATTTTCTATTTAATTTCAGTAATTTTTTTTAGTAAAATTTACTGGGTTCTTTTTGCAACAATTGTGAAATTATGCTCACAGTTGAGATGCCCCTTTGAACACTTTTTCCCCCCTAAAGACAAGTAGATGTTGAAGTACTATGAATGGCCAAAGGGATCCGATACATAATGCCGGCGGTCGGAATCCCGACACTGGAATCCCGACCGCCGAAATCCCGACATGGGGGGGACGTGGAGCGCCCCCCCCTTGCGGGCTCGCTGCGCTCGGCACGCATCGGGCCCGGTGCCTCGCTACGCTCGGCACGCTATTTTATTCTCCCTCTATGGGTGTCGTGGTCTCCCACGGAGGGAGAAAGTTTCGGGATTTCGGCGGCCGGGATTCCAGTGTCAGGACTCCGACCACCGGCATTATGTATCGGATCCCTTTGGCCAGTCATAGTACTTCAACATCTACTTGTCTTTAGGCGGGAAAAAGTGTTCAAAGGGGCATCTCAACTGTGAGCATAATTTCACAATTGTTGCAAAAAAACCCAGTAAATTTTACTAAAAAAAATTACTGAAATTAAATAGAAAATTGCAAACATGCCATATACCACAAAGAACCGCCGGCAAATTGACTGCATCCCGGCCAAAGATGCAGCATTAGTATTAGCTTGCTCTTGCATGACAGAGAAAATGATTTCTTAATTCAAATTTGTAACAAAAAATGACAGATATTGTTAATTGGTCAACTTTAATTATAAGAATTATTTTCTAACAGACATATACAGTAGGTGGTATGAAACTTATCACGCAGACTGAATCTCCAGTATATATAATGTACAGTATGATTCATGCTGCATAACTTGTAAATATTTTATAGTAGCAGGAGCAATTGGTCAACTTCAACATATCAATTTATTTTCTAATAAATAGATAGCTGTATGTATCACATTGTGTCACTCTCAAAAATAATTCAAATAAATGGGTGAGTGAGTTGAACGCTGTGCAGTGTTTGTGTGACAAAATGTACTGACACAGATGATGCCTGAAGATTGGCCACAGTCAGGCAGTAAACTGTAAACAGTGAAGTAAGTCTTAAGTGTACACTGGGGGAATTGGGTGAGAACAGTCGCACAGGAAAAATCAGCAAGGAATTATTTATGGAGAGGACTCTCATCAATGGTGTAATGCCAAATATTATGCAAATTAAGAGGGTGTTCTATCACTGGACATAAATTAACATAAGGCACAGAAGAAAGAGTATGTCACTGTGATGCACCTGGAGATCAAGTTTATTAAAATGTAACTTTTATTGTTATAACAAATATCGAAGTATGGACACACAATAAACAAATTGACACACATGAAACACAAATGTGGTTAAAAAGGATAATATACCCCAACTTAGTGTGAGCCCAATGTTTCTCCCCACCGATGGATATTTTAAAAAATCGGGTCAGAGTCCACTTAATTAATTAATATGCCTGGTGGCTGTATTAGGGAGACTGAATGTTTCCAATATGCTGCAGGTGCACTACACTTTGTACTGCTGTGATTAAATAATCATTCAGATGCCCCGCAAGAATTTAGAGTGGGGTGCAATACACGTGTACACATTATTGGAGAGACTAAGTATTTGTATCCAATCTGGTGCAATTGCATTCAATCTCACATTGAAGCAGTTAAATTAACCATACGTGCCCCATATGAATTTATAAATCGGGTACAATGCTAGTGAGTATCAATAATGTCAGCCACATGAGACACAGCGGTGGGTCCCGGGTTTGTCGCAGCCTCACTGGTGTCCCTCAGTGCAAACGGCGTCTGATGTGATCTGCCACCTCACAATCAGAAAGCCGTACCGCAACAGAGCCTGGACACGGAGCTGCAGCTGTTACCCGCTGACAGTCAGGAGGTTCCAGGCGCATGTTGGAGATGCCGGTTCCTTACCTGACAGACAAGCCGGAGACCAGTGGTGTTGACGTCACACACCACGGCTCTGACTCAGCGAGCTCAGTGGAGACTGACGCTCGCTTGGTGTAGCTAATTGGAAAAAAAATCACACAATATTTAACATTGGTATGTGGGGAGAGGGAAATGGGAGTCACAACTAAGGCTGACTGGTTAGCATATGCTTCACTAAGGGAGCTTCATCAGGACCAACCTGGCCTGCTCCCGGAAGCCCCTTAAATACCTCATTCCTCATGAATATTCATGAGAGGTGTGCACACCTGGTCACCTGATCAGAGGTTACCTGGCATGTAATCAAAGAAAGTAGCTAATTCTCAATTCGAATTCCAGATTAAATTGATGCTTGGAACCCCATAGTATGTTTGAATCTGATTTTATAAGTGTATTTCAAAAGAATTGAGGTTTTATGGCAATATTGCCACATTTGGTGGAATCACTTTCATGATTAGGTAATTATTGGCAGATCCTACAAAGAGGAACATGGCTCTCCTCTGTCATTGCTTCTGGTGTAATGGTCTTATTCCCTACATCTGATTACAATTATATTATATTACTTTTACGATAATAGTACTTTCATATCGACAAAATGTGTCAGATTTTCATAGTTAAAAATTTCATGAGGAAATTGGATGGTGTGGATGGTGATTAGGATTGAGTGATCGTATAGTGTATTTGAAGATGGATGTCCTATTGAGGTGAATGACCTATATGTGACAGCGCTTCTATGAAACATATTTTCAATATAATGACTGATATGCTCTATATGGATTCATGATTAGAACAGAAGGGTTATATATCCCTTGTATCTGTACAATTGTATGGTCTCTATTGGTGATTGCTGTGTCAAGTTTGATAGTGCATAGGTGAATACCTATACTTAATACGTGCTGGTGAGTATGGATTTGAAAAAGAAAGAAATTGGATGGTGTGGATGGTGATTGGGATTGAGTGATCATATAGTGATAGTGTGGATGAAATATTGAATCTGATTTTATAAGTGTATTTAAAAAGATTTGAGGTTTTATGGCCATATTGCCCCATTTGGTGGAATCGCTTTCATTAATTAGGTATTTATTGGCAGATCTCATATGAGATCCTACAAAGAGGAGTATGGCTCTCCTCTGTCATTGCTTCTGGTGTAATGGTCTTATTCCTTACCTCTGATTACAATGATATTATATTACTTTTACGATAATAGTACTTTCATATCGACAAAATGTGTCAGAATTTTCATAGCTAAAAATTTCATAAGGAAATTGGATGGTGTGGATGGTGATTGGGATTGAGTGATCATATAGTGTATTTGAAGATGGATGTCCTATTGAGGTGAATGACCTGATGTATATGTGACAACGCTTCTATGAAACATATTTTCAAGATAATTATTGATGTTATTATCTCTTATATATTTAGCCACATCTGTCACTCATCCCCTGTGTAGCTAACGTTCCCACCCAGCGGCATACACAAACCCACCCCCCCTAGGGAAAAGACCAGTGTTTTATGTGTATATCATGTTCATGTGTATAACGTTCCACCCCCTCGACATCACCTCCCCCCGCCCAGCCAGGGCTATAGTACACGCCCACCATCCACGATTACTCCACAGCCATCATCCACCATTACTCCTGCACCCCCCCCCTGCCATTACCCCCCGCGACCCCCCCCCTCCAGCGTTTCGCGGGACCCCAGCGACTCCCCCTACCGCGATTCGCGCAAACCCCCCTCCCATGATTCGCGCAAACCCCCCTCCCATGATTCGCGCAAACCCCCCTCCCATGATTCGCGCAAACCCCCCTCCCATGATTCGCGCAAACCCCCCTCCCATGATTCGCGCAAACCCCCCTCCCATGATTCGCGCAAACCCCCCCTTCCATGATTCGCGGAACCCACGCGCCCCCCTCCCACGATTCGCGGGACCTCCGTGACCCCCTCACGCGATTCACGCGACCCCCCCCCCTCCCGCGATTTGCGGACCACCTACCCCTCCCGCGATTCACAGCACCCCCCCCCTCCCGCAATTCGCGCCCCCCCCTCCCGCAATTCACGCCCCCCGCATGATTTGCGGACCCCCTCCCGCTATTTGTAGACCCGCGCCCCCTCCCGCCATTCACGGAACCCCCGTAGCGCCCCCCTCCCGTGATTTGCGGACCCCCTCGGCACCTCCACGCCCCCCTCCCACGATTTGAGCCCCCCCGTAATTCACACCCTCCCTCCAGTGCCCCCTCCCGCAATTCACACCCCCCCAACCCCCCCCCCTCCTGCGATTCATGCCCCCTCCCACGATTCACCACCACCACCAAGCGATTCACGGCACCCCCGTGCCCCCTCCCGCGATTCACGGACCTCCACAACCCCCCTACCGCAATTCACTGACCCCGACAACCCCCTCCAGCAATTTGCGAACCCCCCTTCCTGTGATTCAACCCCCCCCCGTGCCCCTTCCCACGATTTGCGGACCCCCACCCCCTCCCGCTAATCCCCACACACCCCCCCTCCCGCAATTTGCAGACCCCCCTGATCCCCTTCCGGCAATTCCACCCCCCAGTGGACCCCTGCGACCTTGCTCCCGCATTTCACGTACCCCCGTGACAATGGGGGATCCTGTACCGCCACAAGCAGGTGCCGCCCCTAGGTGGGAAATATGGCCCTGGCTGCCACGCTGCAGGTTCCCCCACTGCCAGAAGTAACCCCACGGTCCTCTGCACCAGCGCCACAACTTTTATCAATGTCTTTCCCACATACCACCATTATACAGCCCCCTGCTCTCATGCACGCTCACTCCCTCCCAGTGTGAGGAGACGCTCACCCATTGCCGGAGCTGCATAGGGATGCCCATCGACCATCAATGATTTCAAATAATTGATGGTTTATGGCCGATGTTTAATACTTTTGCCATCGATGTGGGAGGATCAGATGGTTTCCCTACATCGATGGCATAGGAGAACCGATCAAGTTTCAAATTTTTGTAAGGTTCCGGGACACGGAGCATAGCTCAACCCCGCACACCCGGAAGTCCCACCACCAAGTTCTGATTGACCCACAGCCTATTCAGTCAGATATAATGGATGACCATCGATAGCTACAACAATCGATGGTTATCCAAGTAATATGTTACTACTATCGATGGCAGGGTGCAAAATCGCCATCAATGCCAACGATCGATGGCGTCTGCACCAATGCCTATCCCTACTCAGCAACAGCCAAAAACCTTTACTACCCCTCATGCCCACACACCTCTATCACTGCCCTGCCTCCTGTTCTCCTGCCCCGTAACTTCCGCCAGTGGGGACCCACTCACCCTGTGTTGCCCACATTCCCCTATCATGCTTTACCACCCAGCCTCCTGCTCTCATGCACCCTAACTCCCACCCAGTAGAAGAAGACACTGACTCAGGGGCACCGTCCTGTACTCCTGTGCTTCCACGCTGGACCCTCACCCACCCCTCCTCTTTAGTCCCCCGTATGCCCACACACCCCTATCACTGCTAGCTTCTTGCTTTCCTGAACCGTAACTTCCACCACTGGGGAGTCGCTGATGCTGTGTTGCCCATATACCCCTATCATGCCTTATAGCCCAGCCTCCTGCTCTCATGCACCCTAACTTCCACCCAGTAGGAAGGGCCACTGTCCTGTACTCCTGTGCTGCCACGCTGGACCCTCACCCACTGGCAGAAGCTGCACAGTGTCCCCCACCCTCCTCTTTAGTCCCCCTTATGCCCACACACCCCTATCACTACCCAGCCTCCTGTTTTCCTGTGTCGTGACCTCCGCCAGTGGGAGCCGCTGACTCAAAAACACCCTACTATACAATTGCACACACACACCTCAACAACACGCACGCACACACACACACACACCCACAAATGTCACTGTACCCGCCACACTATCAATGTACATCTTACTCTGTAACCGCTTTTTAATTAAACAAAACAATACACACCCCCTTCCAATCATATGCTCTCTGTATTTAACACATTTCACCTATAACTCAAGTTGCAATACAGGCATTTTACATACAATTCTAACCCTATTTCTCACAATACAAACGTTCAACAATTACGCCGGTGTGAAGAGCGCCCGTAGGCCGCGATGAATCACCTAGTCCTCTATATGGATTCACGATTACAACAGAAGGGTTATATATCCCTTGTATCTGTACAATTGTATGGTCTCTATTGGAGATTGCTGTGTCAAGTTTGTCAGTGTATAGGTGAATATGTGCTGGTGAGTATGGATTTGAAAAAGAAAGAAATTGGATGGTGTGGATGGTGATTGGGATTGAGTGATCATATAGTGTATTTGAAGATGGATCTCCTATTGAGACTTTTTAGAGCAAAAGAACAAAAAAAGGTGACTAAAACTATAAACACACGGTGAGTGCAGAATTCATACACGGTGAGATAAAATGTGTCCTAGTGCCTGAGGATGACCACTGATAAATGTATTTTTCTATGGTCCGTTATTACTGTGCTAACCATGTGAGGTGATGTAGTTCAAGACCTGATACAGAGCTATAAATTTATATAAAGCAAGGATTGTTATTGTTGAACAGATTTCATTTTAATGGGGATTAGAAGAATTATAAGAATAAAAATATGAAAAAAAATATATATAAAAAAATATATATAAAAAAATATATATATAAAAAAATGTATATATATTTTATATATATGACAGAACACTGCTTAACTACAAACGTGATAGCTGGCTGTCAAGAATTTTCTATTAAGATTGTAGGGGCATATGAAGGATTGAGGATTGCTGATAATTAAATGTTGAATAATACTGTGAAATTTAATATGCATGATGATGTAAGGTATCATGCCTCACCACTCTATTTTATAGAGAAAAAAAAAAAGAAGAAGAAGAAGGGAGAAGCATCTGAATGACAGGGATAAATTAGCTGGGGTAGCATAAAGCGAAGAGGCGAAGGTGAATACATTGCACAATAAGAGGAGGGAGAAATTATATACAGGTCCCAAACTGGGCTAGTCTCATAGGAACACTGTATAATTATTCTCTACATTGAGGCTTCGTGGGGACATGGTATCCATGAGAAAGATGAATCATGTCTCTCATTTGAGAAGTTCACGATCCCAATCTCCTCTTTGGATACCCATGTCCACTTTCAGCATTCCAAAGGCCTTCAGTCCAAAGGGGATTCCCCCATGATGTTTAAGAAAATGCCTGGTGACCGGCGTGAGGGATTTGAATTTGGATTGGTCCTTTGTAGCATTTCTTATGCTCAGATGGTGCTCAGATAGCCTCTTTTTCATTGGCCGGCGAGTTTTGCCTATGTAGTGCTTACCGCAGGGGCACTTTAAGTTATAGATAACCCCTGCGGTGTCACACATATATAGTGGTGGATTTTCCCCGTCTTTCCATACCTGTCAGTGTAGGAATCTCGTGGGACCATCAGTGAACAATTTTTACATGTGCCACATCTAAAAGACCCTTTCTTGGAGGTGACAGTCTTCTTTTATTTTTCAAAATGACTATGGACTAAGATGTCTCTCAGACTGTCACTCCGTCTCCAGCTGATGTCCACCTTGTTGCCCAGGATTTTCCCCAAATCTTTGTCCATTTTCAATACACCCAGATGTTTATTCAATTCATTTTGAATTTCCTGCCACTCTTGGCAAAACGTCCTGATGAATCAGATTTTATCCGGTTAATCATCTTTTTTCTTTCCTGTAATTAGGAGTTTCTCTCTGCTGTATCCACAGACCTCTTTCCGGGCTTTTTTAATGGCTCTTTTACTATACCCCCTACTGATGAGTCTGTCATCCAATTGGTTAGCTCTCTCATCAAAGGTGGTCTGCTTGGAGCAGTTGTGTTTTGTTCTCAAATATTCCCCCTTGGGGTGGCCTTTGATGACAGGGGGAAAGTGGGCACTGCAGCTATGCAACAGAGATTGGTGGCCGTTTTTTTACAAAAGATATCGGTGGTCAGGGATCCATCTGTTTCTTTGCTGATACAGAGGTCGAGATACTCTACATCTTTCTGGCCGGTGTGGAAGGTGAGCTTTAAATTGAGTTGGTTATCATTAAGCTTCATCATGAACTCTCTGAAGAGTTCAATTTTCCCTTCCCACACTATCAGCAAATCGTCTATATACCGTAACCATAATAAAATGTGTTCGGTATACAGCTCATTGTCCTCAGTGTTCGTGTTCCCACCACCCCAGGTACAGGTTAGCGTACATGGGGGCACAAGTGCTCCCCATCGTCATCCCCTGTACCAGGAGGTAGAAGTGGTCCTCGCACACAAAATAATTTTTAGTCAGGACAAACTGGAGCAGTTTTATAATGAATTCATTGAACGGGGTATCCCTGTCCATGCTTAGGAAGTACCTGGAAGCCTGTATACCGTAAGAGTGGATAATACTGGTATACAGGCTTTCCACATCACATTTGATTAACCAGGAGTCAGAGTTAAGGATGATACCTTGTATCTTATTTAGGACATCCATAGTGTCTCTCACGTAGGATGGTAGTGTGGTCACAAATTTTCTCAGGTGGTGATCCACAAATTGTGAGGCCTTTTTGGTCAGACCCCCCATCCCAGACACTATGGGTCTGCCTGGTGGGTTATCCTCACATTTGTGGATCTTGGGCAATAAATATAGTGTGGGGATCTTTACATTTTTGACTTCCAAAATCCATGTTGGGATTTGTTGATAATTCCTTCCCTGTAGGTTTGCTCTATCAGTCTCTGATAGCACTCAAGGAAGTCATTGGTGGTAAGTCATTGGTGGGAAGTCATTGGTGGGATTATATGTCAGTCTCCTGTAGCAGGATGTGTCCCCTAGCTGTCATGTCAGTTCTCTCTGATACTTCTCCCTGGCCTAGTAAAATGTACTGTATTTTTTTTTTTTTTTTTGCAACAATTGTGAAATTCTGGCCACAATTGAGATGCCACTTTGAACACTTTTTTTCCCCCTAAATACAAGTAGATGTTGAAGTACTATGACTGGCCAAATATGCAGCATTAGTATTAGCTTGCTCTTGCATGACAGAGAAAATGATTTCTTAATTCAAATTTGTAACAAAAAATGACTGATATTGTTAATTGGTCAACTTTAATTATAAGAATTATTTTCTAACAGACATATACAGTAGGTGGTATGAAACTTATCACGCAGACTGAATCTCTAGTATATATAATGTATGATACATGCTGCATAACTTGTAAATATTTTATAGTAGCAGGAGCAATTGGTCAACTTCAAAAATTAAATTTTCTAATAGATAGCTGTATGTATCACATTGTGTCACTCTCAAAAATAATTCAAATAAATGGGTGAGTGAGTTGAACGCTGTGCAGTGTTTGTGTGACAAAATGTACTGACACAGATGATGCCTGAAGATTGGCCACAGTCAGGCAGTAAACTGTAAACAGTGAAGTAAGTCTTAAGTGTACACTGGGGGAATTGGGTGAGAACAGTCGCACAGGAAAAATCAGCAAGGAATTATGTATGGAGAGGACTCTCATCAATGGTGTAATGCCAAATATTATGCAAATTAAGAGGGTGTTCTATCACTGGACATAAATTAACATAAGGCACAGAAGAAAGAGTATGTCACTGTGATGCACCTGGTGATCAAGTTTATTAAAATGTAACTTTTATTGTTATAACAAATATCGAAGTATGGACACACAATAAACAAATTGACACACATGAAACACAAATGTGGTTTAAAAAGGATAATATACCCCAACTTAGTGTGAGCCCAATGTTTCTCCCCACCGATGGATATTTAAATAAATCAGGGTCAGAGTCCACTTAATTAATTAATGTGCCTGGTGGCTGTATTAGGGAGACTGACTATTTCCAATATGCTGCAGGTGCACTACACTTTGTACTGCTGTGATTAAATAATCATTCAGATGCCCCGCAAGAATTTAGAGTCGGGTGCAATACATGTGTACACATTATTGGAGATACTCACTGAGTATTTGTATCCAATCTGGTGCAATTGCCTTCAATCTCACATTGAAGCAGTTAAATTAACCATACATGCCCCATATGAATTTATAAATCGGGTACAATGCTAGTGAGTATTAATAATGTCAGCCACATGAGACATAGCGGTGGGTCCTGGGTTTGTCGCAGCCTCACTGGTGTCCCTCAGTGCAAACGGCGTCTGACGTGATCTGCCACCTCACAATCAGAAAGCCGTACCGCAACAGAGCATGCACACGGAGCTGCAGCTGTTACCCGCTGACAGTCAGGAGGTTCCAGGCGCATGTTGGAGACGCCGGTTCCTTACCTGACAGACAAGCCGGAGACCAGTGGTGTTGACGTCACACACCACGGCTCTGACTCAGCAAGCTCAGTGGAGACTGACGCTCGCTTGGTGTAGCTAATTGGAAAAAAAACACACAATATTTAACATTGGTATGTGGGGAGAGGGAAATGGTAGTCACAACTAAGGCTGCCTGGTTAGCCTATGCTTCACTAAGGGAGCTTCATCAGGACCAACCTGGCCTGCTCCCGGAAGCCCCTTAAATACCTCATTCCTCATGAATATTCATGAGAGGTGTGCACACCTGGTCACCTGATCAGAGGTTACCTGGCATGTAATCAAAGAAAGTAGCTAATTCTAAATTCGAATTCCAAATTAAATTGATGCTTGGAACCCCATAGTATGTTTGAATCTGATTTTATAAGTGTATTTCAAAATAATTGAGGTTTTATGGCAATATTGCCACATTTGGTGGAATCACTTTCATGATTAGGTAATTATTGGCAGATCCTACAAAGAGGAACATGGCTCTCCTCTGTCATTGCTTCTGGTGTAATGGTCTTATTCCCTACATCTGATTACAATGATATTATATTATTTTTACGATAATAGTACTTTCATATCGACAAAATGTGTCAGATTTTCACAGTTAAAAATTTCATGAGGAAATTGGATGGTGTGGATGGTGATTAGGATTGAGTGATCATATAGTGTATTTGAAGATGGATGTCCTATTGAGGTGAATGACCTATATTTGACAGCGCTTCTATGAAACATATTTTCAATATAATGACTGATATCCTCTATATGGATTCATGATTAGAACAGGAGGGTTATACTGTATATCCCTTATCTCTTTACAATTGTATGGTCTCTATTGGTGATTGCTGTGTCAAGTTTGATAGTGTATAGGTGAATACCTATACTTAATACGTGCTGGTGAGTATGGATTTGAAAAATAAAGAAATTGGATGGTGTGGATGGTGATTGGGATTGAGTGATCATATAGTGATAGTGTGGATGGAATATTGAATCTGATTTTATAAGTGTATTTAAAAAGATTTGAGGTTTTTTGGCCATATTGCCCCATTTGGTGGAATCGCTTTCATTAATTAGGTAATTATTGGCAGATCTCATATGAGATCCTACAAAGAGGAGTATGGCTCTCCTCTGTCATTGCTTCTGGTGTAATGGTCTTATTCCCTACATCTGATTACAATGATATTATATTACTTGTACGATAATAGTACTTTCATATCGACAAAATGTGTCAGAATTTTCATACCTAAAAATTTCATAAGGAAATTGGATGGTGTGGATGGTGATTGGGATTGAGTGATAATATAGTGTATTTGAAGATGGATGTCCTATTGAGGTGAATGACCTGCTGTATATGTGACAGCGCTTCTATGAAACATATTTTCAATATAATTATTGATGTCATTATCTCTTATATATTTAGCCAGATCTGTCACTCATCCCCTGTGTAGCTAACGTTCCCGCCCAGCGGCATACACAAACCCACCCCCCCTAGGGAAAAGACCAGTATTTTATGTGTATATCATTTTCATGTGTATAACGTTCCACCCCCTCGACATCACCTCCCCCCGCCCAGCCAGGGCTACAGTACACGCCCACCATCCACCATTACTCCACAGCCATCATCCACCATTACTCCTGCACCCCCCCTGCCAGCACCCCCCGGGACCCCTGTGACTCCCCTTCCATGGTTCGCGGGACCTCTGCGTCCCCCCCTCACGCGATTCACGGGACCCCCGCAACCCCCCCCTGCGATTTGCGGACCACCTACCCCTCCCGCGATTCACAGCACCCCCCCTAATGCAATTTGCGACCCCCCCTCCCGCAATTCGCACCCCCCCCCCTCCTGCAATTCGCACCCCCCGCTTGATTTGCGGACCCCCTCCCGCTATTTGCGGACCCGCGCCTCCTCCCGCCATTCATGGAACCCCCGTAGCGCCCCCCTCCCGTTATTTGCAGACCCCCTCGGCACCTCCACACCCCCCTCCCACGATTCGTGCCCCCCGTAATTCACACCCTCCCTCCAGCGTCCCCTCCCGCAATTTGCAGACCCCCTCCCGCGATTCACCCCCCCTCCTGCGATTCATGCCCCCTCCCACGATTCACGAACCCCAGCACCACCACCCCTGCACCCCCCCTCCCGCGATTCACGGCACCCCCATGCCCCTCCCGCGATTCACGGACCTCCACAACCCCCATACTGCAATTCACTGACCCCGACAACCCCCCTCCCGCAATTTGCGAACCCCCTTCCCGTGATTCAACCCCCCCTCGCCCCCTCCCACGATTTGCGGACCCCCACCCCCGCAATTTTCAGACCCCCCTGACCCTCTTCAGGCAATTCCACCCCCAGTGGACCCCCGCGACCTTGCTCCCGCATTTCACGTACCCCCATGACAATGGGGGATCCTGTACCGCCACAAGCAGGTGCCGCCCCTTGTTGGGAAATCTGGCCCTGGCTGCCGAGCTGCAGCTTCCCCCACTGCCAGAAGTAACCCCACGGTCCTCTGCACCAGCGCCACAACTTTTATCAATGTCTTGCCCACATACCACTATTATACAGCCTCCTACTCTCATGCACGCTCACTCCCTCCCAGTGGGAGGAGACGCTCACCCATTGCCGGGAGCTGCATACTGTCCCCCACCCTCCTCCAGTTCTAGGGATGCCCATCGACCATCAATGATTTCAAATAATTGATGGTTTATGTCCGATGTTTAATACTTTTTGCCATCAATGTGGGAGGACCAGATGGTTTCCCTACATCGATGGCAAAGGAGAACCAATCAAGTTTCAAATTTTTGTAAGGTGCGGGGACACGGAGCATAGCTCCGCCCCGCACACCCGGAAGTCCCACCACCAAGATCTGATTGACCCACGGCCTATTCAGTCAGATATAATGGATGACCAGCGATAGCTACAACAATCGATGGTTATCCAAGTAATATGTTACTACTATCGATGGCAGGGTGCAAAATCGCCATCAATGCCAACCATCGATGGCGTCTGCACCAATGCCTATCCCTACTCAGCAACAGTCAAAAACCTTTACTACCCCTCATGCCCACACACCTCTATCACTGCCCTGCCTTCTGTTCTCCTGCCCTGTAACTTCCGCTAGTGGGGACCCACTCACCCTGTGTTTCCCACATTCCCCTATCATGCTTTACCACCCAGCCTCCTGCTCTCATGCACCCTAACTCCCACCCAGTAGAAGGAGACACTGACTCAGGGGCACCGTCCTGTACTCCTGTGCTGCCACGCTGGACCCTCACCCACTGGCAGAAGCTGCACAGTGTCCCCGACCCTCCTCTTTAGTCCCCCGTATGCCCACACACCCCTATCACTACCAGCTTCTTGCTTTCCTGAACCGTAACTTCCACCACTGGGGAGTTGCTGACGCTGTGTTGCCCACATACTCCTGTCATGCCTTATAGCCCAGCCTCCTGCTCTCATGCACCCTAACTTCCACCTAGTAGGAAGAGACACTGACTCAGGGCCACTGTCCTGTACTCCTGTGCTGCCACGCTGGACCCTCAACCACTGGCAGAAGCTGCACAGTGTCCCCCACCCTCCTCTTTAGTCCCCCTTATGCCCACACACCCCTATCACTACCCAGCCTCCTGTTTTCCTGTGTCGTGACCTCCGCCAGTGGGGAGCCGCTGACTCAAAAACACCCTACTATACTATTGCACACACACACCTCAACAACACGCACGCGCACCCCCCCACACCCACAAATGTCACTGTACCCTCCACACTATCAATGTACATCTTACTCTGTTACTGCTTTTTAATTAAACAAAACAATACACACCCCCTTCCAATCATATGCTCTCTATTTAACACATTTCACCTATAACTCAAGTTGCAATACAGGCATCTTACATACAATTCTAACCATATTTCTCACAATACAAACGTTCACAAATTAAGAGGGCGCAGCCCCTTACGCCGGTGTGAAGAGCGCCCGTAGACTGCGATGAATCACCTAGTCCTCTATATGAATTCATGATTAGAACAGAAGGGTTATATATCCCTTGTATCTGTACAATTGTATGGTCTCTATTGGTTATTGCTGTGTCAAGTTTGTCAGTGTATAGGTGAATACCTATACTTAATACGTGCTGGTGAGTATGGATTTGAAAAAGAAAGAAATTAATGGTGTGTATGGTGATTGGGTTTGAGTGATCATATAGTGTATTTGAAGATGGATGTCCTATTGAGACTTTATAGAGCAAAAGAACAAAAAAGGTGACTAAAACTATAAACACACGGTGAGTGCAGAATTCATACAGGGTGAAATAAAATGTGTCCTAGTGCCTGAGGATGACCACTGATAAATGTTTTTTTCTATGGTCCATTATTACTGTGCTAACCATGGGCCTTATTTTGGTTCATTCTTTCTGACAAAATCCTTCTTAGATGGACAAAACCATGTGCACTGCAGGGGGGGCAGATGTAACTTGTGCAGAGAGAATTAGATTTGGGTGAGTAATTTTGTTTCTGTGCAGGGAAAATACTGACTGCTTTATTTTTACACTGCAATATAGATCTCACTTTGAAGTAAAACCCCACCCAAATCTAATTCTCTCTGCACATGTTACATCTGCCCCACCTGCAGTGCACATGGTTTTGCCCATCTAAGAAGGATTTTGTCAGAAAGAATGAACCAAAATAAGGCCCCATGTGAGGTGATGTAGTTCAAGACCTGGTACAGAGCTATAAATTTATATAAAGCAAGGATTGTTATTGTTAAACAGATTTCATTTTAATGGGGATTAGAAGAATTATGAGAATAAAAATATGAAAAAAAATATAAAAAAAATTATAAAAAAAATGTATATATATTTTATATATATGAAAGAACACTGCTTAACTACAAACGTGATAGCTGGCTGTCAAGAAGTTTCTATTAAGATTGTAGGGGCATATGAAGGATTGAGGATTGCTGATAATTAAATGTTGAATAATACTGTGAAATGTAATATGCATGATGATGTAAGGTATCATGCCTCACCACTCTATTTTATAGAGAAAAAAAATAAATAAAGAAGAAGGGAGAAGCATCTGAATGACAGGGATAAATTAGCTGGGGTAGCATAAAGCGACGAGGCGAAGGTGAATACATTGCACAATAAGAGGAGGGAGAAATTATATACAGGTCCAAACTGGGCTAGTCTCATAGGAACACTGTATAATTATTCTCTTCAATGAGGCCTCGTGGGGACATGGTATCCATGAGAAAGATTAATCGTGTCTCTCATTTGAGAAGTTCACGATCCCAATCTCCTCTTCGGATACCCATGTCCACTTTCAGCATTCCAAAGGCCTTCAGTCCAAAGGGGTTACCCCCATGATGTTTAAGAAAATGCCTGGCGACCGGCGTGAGGGATTTGAATTTGGATTGGTCCTTTGTAGCATTTCTTATGCTCAGATGATGCTCAGATAGCCTCTTTTTCATTGGTCGGCGAGTTTTGCCTATGTAGTGCTTGCGGCCCCGGGCACTTTAAGTTATAGATAACCCCTGCGGTGTCACACGTAATATAGTGGTGGATTTTCCCCGTCTTTACATACCTGTCAGTGTAGGAATCTCGTGGGACCATCAGTGAACAATTTTTACATGTGCCCCATCTAAAAGACCCTTTCTTGGAGGTGACAGTCTTCTTTTATTTTTCAAAATGACTATGGACTAAGATGTCTCTGAGACTGTCACTCCGTCTCCAGCTGATGTCCACCTTGTTGCCCAGGATTTTCCCCAAATCTTTGTCCGTTTTCAATACACCCAGATGTTTATTCAATTCATTTTGAATTTCCTGCCACTCTTGGCAAAACGTCCTGATGAATCAGATTTTATCCGGTTAATCATCTTTTTTCTTTCCTGTAATTAGGAGTTTCTCTCTGCTGTATCCACAGATCTCTTTCCGGGCTTTCTTAATGGCTCTTTTACTATACTCCCTATTGATGAGTCTGTCATCCAATTGGTTAGCTCTCTCATCAAAGGTGGTCTGCTTGGAGCAGTTGTGTTTTGTTCTCAAATATTCCCCCTTGGGGAGGCCTTTGATGAAAGGGGGAAAGTGGGCACTGCTTCTATGCAACAGAGAGTTGGTGGCCGTTTTTTTACAAAAGATATCGGTGGTCAGGGATCCATCTGTTTCTTTGCTGATAGAGAGGTCGAGATACTCTACATCTTTCTGGCTGGTGTGGAAGGTGCAGGGCCAGCTCTACCACTAGGCAGCTTTAGGCAGCTGCCTAGGGTGCCGGGATCTAGGGGGGCGCCACCACATCTGCCTGTCAAAAAATCAAGGATGTCTGTGAGGATCCTTGTTGTACTTAACAATGTGGAAACTCTACAAACTCACCCCCAGACTTTCTCTTGAGGCATACTTCCCTATTTTGCTGCCCTCTCTTCCTGTACTCTGTTGCTGTTGGCAAAGGGGAGAGTGCTGGGGGCCTCCAGAGAAAGAAGGGGTCTTGTCCACCTACCTGGGGGGCAGAGAGGGCCACTCAATTTTGGGAGGCTCTCTGCCATTCCAGAATGTTAGGCAAGTATGCATTAAGGGGTTGGAAAATGGTTATTGGTGGCAGTATGGGGGGGGGGGTGGCGGTAGTAGGTTGACGTTTTGCCTAGGCCCTGTTCACAGCAGTAACGAAGGCAGCTTGGGGATGTTCAGGGCGGCTTGGGGGGGTATTCGGGAGCGATCAGGAGTTCAGACGCCACAAACATCCCCGAGCCTGGGGTTACTGCTGTGAATGGTGACTGTGGTAGCGGCAGGGGGGCTCCGGTGTACAAACACTGGAGTGGAGGTGAGGGGGGTACCAACACTGAGGACAAACCTCCCACTCAAAGGTTTAAGCCCAGTGGAATGATAAAGTGGTGATAAAGTGAAAGGTGATAACGCATCAGACCATCATGAAAAATGACAATTAAGAACTGACTGGCTGCTGCGTTATCACCTTTCACTTTATCAACTCTGGCTCAATACATCTTCCCCAGTCTGACATACCGAACTTGAAATTATGTCAGTAATGAGTACACTTGTGTGACCTGAAATAGGTGAGCTTTTTGGGTTCTTGAGTACAGAGTTGAAAACCACTGAACTAAATCTAAATGATCAGATTCAAATGAGCTTTTAGCATCTAAGACAATTTTACTGTCATACCAAAGTAATAGGAAAATGCTTTCATTGAGAACATTTACAAATACATACAGTATTTGAGAACATTTACTCCTGAAATATTCTTTCATCTGTATTAAATGTTTGCAGTGATACAGATACTGTATTAAACATTGGTTTAAAGAATATATATTATTTATAATCATGAAAACATCTTTGTTATTTTTATCAACAAGAAGCAGTTTAGTTTTGTATTTGTAATCTCAATTCTTCCAAGACAATATTGCATACACCAGAAGCATAGTTTTTATTAAAAAGGAAGTATCAGTGCATTCACATGCTGAGATTTTATTAAAGCTGAGCTTGACCAGAATTAATTTCCCTCTCTTTCACTATTGCAAGAACCTTACATTTTTTTTTTTTATTTCTTTATTTGATTTTAAAATCACAGTTTACATACAAAATACATATCACAAGAAAAAATATATTTCACAGACAAACGAAATAACATAAATACAAACCACACGAAGAAAAAAAAAAAAAAAAAAAAAAAAAAAAAAACATCTTACATGACATACATACAATGTTTGGTGAATTGCTGTCCCTCCCTACCGGGACCATCTACATCCCCACCCATGGAACCATTAAACAACCTACCCTTCAACTCGGTTTTTTACAACTTCTAATTAAGTCCTTCCAGTCTTCTCCTACCTTGTACCACCTACCCGGACCCCTCTGTTTAGTTTCCCTTCTCTATTTGATATACAGACTGCTTCATCAAACTGGTTATCTTCTTCCCTACCCAATCCTTTAATATTGGGTTTATCTTTAATTATTCTTGTGTTACGGAGAACTCTACCGCCTAGTGTATCTTTAAACTATCGCTTGTGTAAACAGTTATGAGCTAAAAAGCATTCGTGAGAATAATCTAATTTTAAATTGGTGTTAGAAATATGTGTTTTTTTTTTTTTGTGTTTTTTTTTTTTTTTTTGGTTTTTTTTTTTTTTTAATTATAAATATTACGCCTTAATCAAAAAAATCCAAGTGAAAAAAGTCTTCAAAAAATCTATTAATCTGTGTCCACACATCTTTTAGAGTATGGGGAGAAATACCATTTATCCCATATTACGTGAAATCTGCCAATATTATTTCTGGATAGATACGCAGCTCTCTCATGCTCAAACGTCTGGTTAACCAAACTAACCCAGTCATTAATATCCGGTGCTTTTTCTGCCATCCAACGTCTGGCAATGCATGTCTTAGCAATCGCCCCGAGGTTAATACCCAGCTGCCTTAAGTCAGATGACACCTCGGACCTGGACCATACCCCCAATAGTAACGCCTTGGGGCATATTTCCCCACTAGGGATGCCTACCTTTATCAATACTTCCGTGACTTCCTTCCAAAATTTTTGTAGAGTTGTGCACTGCCATAATAAATGCCAGTAGTCACAACCCGTAGCCCTACATTTAGGGCAGGAGTCATTTTTTTCCCTTACAAATTTTTTTAATTTTTATCGGAGTTATGTAGGTACGGTGCAAGATGTTAAATTGGATCTGCTGTGTCCTAAGGGACGTAGTGGCTAGCTTGGGTATGGCAAGTGCACGGTCCCAATCATCCAAAGTAAGCTCAGGGATTTCCCTGGACCACTTTGTCATAAGATCGTACAGGCCGGAGGGCGGCAATATAGAAGAAATATACTTATAACATTTAGATACGCCTTTAGAAGGTCCCAAGTTCCGTAGTAGTATTTTAACTGGGTGGTCTTTTATAGTACCAGAGGAAGTGTGTAGATGTTCTTCCATTGCACTTCTAAGTTGTAAGAAACGAAAAAACATGTTGTTTGGGATCTGAAAATCTACTTGCAATTGGGCAAAAGTTTTTACCCCACTTGGCGTAGTCACATGGCCTACATTTCTTATACCAAACTGAGACCAGGCCGCCATTCCCTGATGCCTTCTGATATTCCCAAAAGACTCCAGGGAGGAGAGACTCGTCTCAGGGTCAGTATCCTTATAGCCTATTATCCTAGAAATCCATATCCAAATTTTTATAGCCTGGGTAAGGATCAGAGGGTATTTCTTACGACATTTACTCGTCAGCAACGCTTGTAGTGGGGAATGGCCCGGAATGGACTTATTTATTAAATTTGATAATTCTACAGTTTTACAGGGATCTACGACCCACTCTCGAAGGTGAACCAATTGTGTTGATAGATAGTACAATTTAAAATTGGGGAGGGAAAGCCCTCCAAGATCACGTGGTCTCATAAGTGTAGAAAATTTAACTCTCGGTCTTTTATTTCTCCATATAAATGAAGTTATTATTCCGTTTATTTTTTTAAATATTGCTTCGGGGATGTATAGAGGGGAGTGTTGCATTAGGTAGAGAAGTTTTGGTAGGATCATCATTTTAATAAGGTTTATCCTACCGATCACTGTCAAAGGTAGTTTGAGCCAGTTTTTACATTTAGATCTAATCAAAATAATAACTGGATCAATATTATACTTGACGTAATCGTTTATATCCTTGGAAATTACAACTCCGAGATATTCAAATCTTTCTGCCCTTGGTATGTTAATAGCTATGTCTGGGTCTACCCATGTATCATCCTGTATATTATCCACTAATAAGTGGGATTTACTATTATTTACAGTTAGTCCAGAATATAGACCGAATTCCTGGAGAGTATGCATCACCAATGGAAGATAATGCTTGTAGTTTGCCATCCCCACAAGCAGATCATCCGCATAGAGTGAGACAAGGCCATCCGCCCCCCCATCCAATTCCCCTCCTCCCAGAGTTTTTCTCAGCTTACATGCGAGTGGCTCTATGGCCAATGAGAACAAGGAGGGGGAGAGCGGACAACCCTGCCTCGTCCCACGGTATATAAAAAATGGGTCTGATACGAATCCGTTAATGGTGATTCGAGCACAAGGATTATAATAAATCATTAGGATCCTTTTAATAAAACAAGACCCGAAGCCAAACACCTCAAGGGTGGACCTTAGATATGGCCACTCCAGGGAATCAAAGGCCTTGTTTGTATCAAAAGAGGCCAAGACAGTCTCTGATCCTGTCATTTTTTTTGCCTGTAAATAAGAGAAAACTCGTCTAACATTTATAGACGTAGACTTCCCCTTTCTAAATCCCGTTTGGTCAACGTGGACTATCTTGTCCAACACCTCACCTATTCTATTGGCGAGTATAGTGGCATATACCTTGGCGTCAACTGTAAGGAGCGATATAGGTCTATATGACTCTGGCCTTAAGGGGTCCTTGCCTTTCTTGAGAATCACTGTAATGACCGCCTCGGTCATAGATCGTGATAATTGGCCTTCTCTTTCCATTTCTTGGAAGAGATATAGAAGCCTACCGGACAAAGTATCACAAAAAAGCTTATATATTTCTACCGGTAATCCATCAATTCCCGGGGCCTTACCAGACGCCATACTTCTTATTGCCCCTTCCACCTCACCCAAAGTGAACGATGACTCCAAAGACTCCCTATCTTGATCCGACAGGGTAGGCAAATCGATGGCCTTCAGATAATCTAGGCTATTATTATAGTTGGAAGTTAATTTAGAGAGATATATCTCCTTATAATAGTTGACAAACACCTCCGTAATTTTAGGGGTTTCATTAAGCGTTTCTCCTGCAGGAGAACAAATTTTCGGAATTATCCTGGGGGGATCATCAGTTTTTGCCATATAGGCCATCAATTTGCCAGCCCTGTCCATCATTAGGTACCTTTTATGTGAGTCCTTTAATAGCCGTAGCTTAGCCATTTCCTGTAAATGTGTAACCCAGGCCCTTACATTTTTAAGCTTGAAGCTATAAAAAAAAAAATCTTACTTGCTACATATTGTTGAAAAATAACTCTGCAACTCATTTAAGCTATTCACAACTCAACAAGATAACAATTAGATAACAGGGATTTTAAAAAAATAATGTCAAACTATATTTGTTCATTAAGGTGTCTAATAATAAGTGGCATACAACACTATTATACATCATTACTCATTGCTGTTCATTCTACACTGCAATAACAACTAAAGAAAAAAAAACAATGTCTTACTATAAGCCTGCAGCATACTGTAATCATCTATGATGAACAGCATTGTTAAGGACAAAACCCATTGATTATATGAAACTGGGCTGTAAGGTTCGCTATGATGTAGCATGAACAGATGAAATCCCGAGATGCATATAAATAGGTATGTATAAGGCAAGGGTTCCAACAGTTCATATTTTCCAGATCACCTGTAGACCTGTAGAATATGTCATTTAGGAATTAATGCACCACATGTTTGAAAATGTGAGTAAAGCCCCCCATACACGGTCCGTTAATCGGATCCGTTGTGTGCTTAAACAGCACACATCGGATCGGATCGCATCCCTAGTGCATGCAGTGTGCATGCACTGCGATCCGATCCGATGTATAGCTAGTACAAAAAGTATGTGCAGCACATACTTTTTGTACCGTACTATGTGATGCGCGGGAGCGCGCATCGCATAGTACAGAACGGAGCCATACACAACGGACCGTGTATGGGCTCCTTTAGTAATGACTTCAATTGTGCACCAGCTAGGTGGTTTGGAAACTGTGAACTGTTGGTACAGATAAATCGCCAACCACCAGCCACTGGAAGGGGACGCGCATGAATCCCCTTTGAAGGGAGCTCCCCACCGGTCCCCACTGCCTTGCCTCTGGTCCCCACCGAGTGCCCCCAAATCCCTGCACCCTCCCGCTCCCTCTCCCTAACACTGCCCATCTCCCTGAAGCAGAGACGGGCAGGGTTTGCGTCTCCCGACGCCCAGAGCCGGATTAACAATGGGGCTGATGGAGCTACAGCTCCAGGCCCACTCTCTAAATAGGCCCATTTTATAGCTGAGGGTCAGGGCTTTCCAAAAAGCCTGGCCCCGCGTTGCTAGCCCCCCAGGAACCAGAGATACCGCCAGGCAAAGCTGGAACGTTTTCCCCATAGGATAACATGAGACCTGCTAATTCCGACCCCCAGCTGGTTCCAATGGCATCACAGAAGCTCAAGGTTGATCTCAGTCTAACTCAAATTGCTGGGCCTTCAATCTGATATCAGGTTGGTCCATATGGGTTCATTGGTTCTAGAGATATTGCGGGTAAACCGATTTTTTCAAGTTTGAAATGTTATTTCATGGCTGTTCATGTTGTTTGAGGACAGATTTCTCTGGAACCAAATGGCCCAGTTTCACAGGACCAAAATCATTTGAAAATCATTCGAAGCCCACATGTAAATGGGTCAGTTGGTTCCAAAGATAAGTAGATAATGGGGATGGGGGGGAGGGAATTGAGGGTCCGCACACACTTATCTCTTGTGTAATATATCCCTTATATATTATTGGGGAGACATTGGTTCAAACGCCATTTTTTCTTAGATATAGGCAATGGGTGCTATCCGGGCAACAGAGTCATAACGGTAGTTTTGGAGAGAGGAAAGAGTTGCGCTGTGGATGCACACCAAAAGAAAGAGGATATTTTGCAAGAGAGAAAATTATCCTGAAATATTAAAATTTATACTTTTATTGGTATTTACTAAAAAGAAGAAAAAGCAGTCCTGTGTAGATTTTTTAACATATAGAATCTCACGAGGTGATCTTCTTCTATGACTTGTGAAATTTATAAGAGGCTAAGACTTTTACATACATACATACAACATAGGATAACATGAGACCTGCTAATTCCGACCCGCAGCTGGTTCCAACGGCATCACAGAAGCTCAAGGTTGATCTCAGTCTAACTCAAATTGCTGGGCCTTCAATCTGATACCAGGTTGGTCCATATGGGTTCATTGGTTCTAGAGATATTGCGGGTAAACCGATTTTTTCAAGTTTGAAATGTCATTTCATGGCTGTTCATGTTGTTTGAGGACAGATTTCTCTGGAACCAAATGGCCCAGTTTCACAGGACCAAAATCATTTGAAAATCATTCGAAGCCCACATGTAAATGGGTCAGTTGGTTCCAAAGATAATGCTGGTTAACTACCCCTAAAGTTTAAAGGGGGGGGGGGGTAGTTTTCTCTCCTCACACCACAAAATGCAGGAACTAAGCTGGTGTAATAGGGGCCAGCCCGGGTAAGTCCCTGCATTTTCTGGTGTGAAAGGGGTATTATTTCAAATACCCGGGACCTGCATTGCTCTGAATACAGCGAGGCAGCCCCCTGCTCTCTGCCCGGCTGTCAATGGCTGTCATTTCTGCCCGGCGGCGGCTGTCCCCCAGTTACCGCAAGCATGTATTCCCCCTTGGCAATGAGCATGCAATCCCACATGGCAATGAGCATGTAACCCATGGCAATGAGCATATAGGTAAGCAGCACTTATGTAGCATAATATTTAATAGGCATTATGGTGTTTGGCATAATACTTAATGGACATTATGGTGTGTGGCTTAACATGTAATGGGCATTATGGTGTAATTTTTAATGCGCACCTTTGGCGCGCAATGCCCGTTTATGAAGCATATTGTGCATCATTGCTTAATCTGTTTGGTATAGTGTGTATTTTGGCTCAATCCATGTGGCAAAATTTTGCCTTAATCTGTGTGGCATAACGTGAATTTTGGCTCAGTCTGTGTGAATTTTTGCTCATTCCATGTGGCATAATGTCTAAGAGGCAAGTATAATATAAAGGGGTTACTCTTTTGTTGCATGATTTGTATAAGGGGTATATGGGGTCCGGTATGATATGCTGGTGGTCGGAATCCCGGCTGTCACAATACCGACGCCGGAATCCCGACCTCTGCAATGCCGACAAGGGGGGCTGTGGATCGCTCCTCCTTGCGGGGGAAACCCATAAAGGGACAAAGTGCATTGCAGTGGTCGGGATTCTGGCATCGGTATTTTGACCGCTGGGATTCCGACCACCGGCATGTTGACCGCATCCCGGTATATGGTGTGGTAAACTTAGATGACCACATAAAAGGTGCTGAAATGTTGTCTATCAAGTTTTGTCTTTCAGTATTCTTTTTATGACTGGAGTGCCGCCTCACCCCGCAAGTATCTTAGGATTTTAGGACATCGGCATCCTGCGGGAGCACCTTTTGGAGGGCACCCGCCAATATATCTTCCTACATTTTTCCTATGCCAGCCTCCTGCTTTTTCCAGGCATATATAATTAGTTGAAAGTATTTACACAAATAGAGACCCATGAGCAGACCGCCCAACCAGAGAACTGGTCAAGCCCCCCACATTATTAAGTGCTGGCCACAACCCCTATTATTGCGCATAATAGGCCCTTGATCATTTTCAGCTCCAGGCCCATTTAGACCTTAATCTGGCTCTGCCGACGCCCAGAAACTGGGATGCGTGTGCGTGTAGGACATTCGCATGTTCCAGTCAGATGGAGCGCCATCTCACCAGCTGGGGCATTTTGGCGAGCCTCAGCACTGGCTGAGAGGCGCTCCATCTGTAGATCTTGATGAACATTCGTCCACCCCTGTATTAGTCTCTTTAGTTTATTAGTTTAGAAGAGATAACCATAGCCTCATAAACAATGGAGCAGATGGAGCTGCTCCAAATAAAAATAGGCCCATCATCATGACTGCACGATGATCACCAGACAGGCACTAACTGGCCACATGGTTGGCTATAAATCATAATTAAAATTGCATTCCTATTTTACACCTTTATGCATTTTGCATCTGCTATGTAGACCCTTAGGCTTATAGTGTATAGGTTCTAAATGCCTACATGCCATTGGCTTTATCTCCTCTCCTGCTCATAATAGGCCCTTGGACATTTTCAGCTCCAGGCACATTAGGTCCTTAATCTGGCCCTGGAGATTAATTTGATATATTAGAGATAATAATTCAAAACATCTAATGCAATTTTCTTTGTGTCTTTGGTTTAAAAGCAAAACAACACCAACAAACTAACACAAATATAAACATACCTAAAACATATTTTTAGGCATATTTATATTTGCGTGAGCTCTGTTGATGTCACTTGATATACGGAGAACCTCCATGCACTGAAATAAAGAAGGCCACCAGGCACATTTATAGATGCCTTTATGGGACTCAAATACCCATACTAACTGTGAGTATGGTAAGCAATCCATGTGAAAACACTATACAGTATAGCCTCTGGATAAACACAAAAAAAACCTTTATATACTTGTCAGTATTCGGAGGCATATCTCCGTTTCAGGGTCTGGCGTTCTCCGTGTCGGGAGTGTGCTGTGGTTGCTTCACTGGGGAACAGTGACTGGCAGGAGACAAGGTCTAGGTTCTGGGTCACAATGTGTTGGTGCCGCCATTGTGGAATCTGGCTGAGTGGAGGATGCTGGGTATGATAGTGGACATGTCATGGTTCCACATGTGTCTGCACAGGGAGCTGCCATGTTGGAGACCAGGATTATTCAATCGTTGCTCAGGGCAGGTTTCCAGCCAATCTGGTGCAACCTTCCCTGTTAAAAGTTGCTCAGCCTTCAGGCACCTTGCCAGTGCTACAGTTTAATTTATGCAGTATGGATCTCTGACTATGCTTCTGGTTAACTCTTGCCAGTCTGGCTACTGATTTTCCCTTTTGGTTTGTTTGGTCCAGTCCAGTGATAGTGCTGGGACATAAATCCAGTCCAGTGGTACTGCGGCATAAGTCCAGTCCAGTGATGCTGCTTCGTAAATCCAGTCCTATGGTACTGCCATCAATGTCCGGTGGTACTGCCGTTAAAATCTATTGGTACTGACAATAAAGTCCATAAGACCAGTCTAGTGATATTGCTGTATAAGTCCAGTCCAGTGGCATGGCCTTTAAAGTACATGGGTAATGCTGCATAAGTCCAGTAATATTGCCATTAAAGTCTAGTGATATTACTGCATAACTCCAGCCCACGTTAAAGTCCATAAGTACTGCTGCATAAATCCAGCAATACTGCCGTTAAAGTCCAGTGATATTGCTGCATAAATCCAGTCCAGGGATACTGCCTTTAAAGATTATGTAAAGTTTAAGCTGCTGCCACTAGTCATGATGATATCAAACATGAAATTAAATGCCATCAATGTCTTCTGCCAAGGCCGATGCCCAATGTCTTCGTAGAGGGCATGTAAAATCCAAAATGCCAAAGATCAGTAACTGCAAAGAAGAGAGGTGCTGTAAGGCAGTGGTCATCCTATGACAAAGCAGATAACTGTGGCCTTGACAGCTACAGATTGAGCGCATCTCTTCTTTTGCCGGGGATCACTAGCATGTCTCCACTGGTGATTGCCGGCGCAGAGGCACTCCATCTGACTGGGATGCCTGTGCATCCCAGTTTCAGGGCAGTGCCGCTGCGGGTCCCTGCCCGTCTCCACTTTAGGGAGATGGGCAGGAATAGGGGGCACAGCGGGCGGCAAGGGGCACACGGGGAGGTGGTGGGGGAGGCAGCAGGCGGCGGAGTCAGCTTCGTAGCCACGGGGAGCGCACACGCCCCTGGCAAGAGCCGACCGCTGGCGGGGGCTGGCAATAGAATCGCCAGCCCCTGCAAGAAAGAGGCTTGGTCCATCTGTATGTTGGTGTTAGATGTACATCCGGTATCTGCCATCAGTGGAGTGGGATTTAGACAATTGATGGAGATATTGTGCCTCCGGTACCAAATCCCATCTAGATTTCACTTCACTAGGCAGACAATACCCAGGATGTACAGAGACATCCGAAAAAGTGTCCTCAGTGCCCTGAAAATCAATCTAAGGACTATATGACTATAGATGCATCACTGTCTGCAGAACAGAAGCAGCCACAACAGTAGCATCAGCTCCGAAACTTCAGCTTGTTTCAAGGAAGGCAATGTTGTGTATCACAGGTTTCACTAAGAGGCACAATGATGACAACCTCTTAGAGCAGGCATGTCCAAACTATGGCCCTCCAGCTGTTGTGAAACTACACATCCCAGCATGCCTTGCAATCATTTTAGCATTTCCAAATAGCAAAACTGTGGCAAGGCATGATGGGACTTGTAGTTTCACAACATCTGGAGGGCTATAGTTTGGACATGCCTGTCTTAGAGAAACTGAGGGAAATCATTGTGCAGTGGCTTACCCCACTTAGACTCTCCATGGGATTTGTGGTATCAGACAACACCAGTAACATTGTGTGGGTATTACATATGGGCTACTTCCAACATGTGCTATGTTTTGCCCACACAATAAATTTGGTGGTGCAGCATTTTCATAAAAGTAATGGGCATGCAAGAGATGCTTACGGTGGCCCGCAAAATTGTGGGACACTTTCGCCATTCTGCCACTGGGTGATGAAGACTGGAGCACCATCAAAAACTCCAGACCTTGCCCTACCATCACCTCAAACAAGAGGTTTGTGATGTGCTGGAACTTCACCCTCTATATACTGCAGGATGGAGCAGCAGCAAAAGGCCATTCAAGCCTACAGAGCCACCTATGCAAAGGAGCCAGGGTACACCTGACTCAAGCACAGTGGAGACTGATTTCCATGTTTTGCACGGTTCTCCAGTCATTTAAATTTTGCGCACGTGAAGTCAGCGCCAACACTGCCAGCTTGGATTAGGTCATTCCTCTGATCTGGCTGTGGCAAAAGCAGCTTGAGAAAGTCAAGAAGGAGCTAAATCGTGGCAATTCCACAAAGCAGGTAGCTCTTGAGGATGAAGCCCTCCATACGCTTTACCAGGATACTAGGGTGGTCAGTCTATTAATGTCAGAGGAATACATTCTGGCCATCGTGCTCGATCCTCGGTTTAAAGCGTATGTTGTGTCTCTGTTTCCAGTGGACACAAGTGTACAGTGGTGCAAAGATCTGCTGGTCAGGAGATTGTCATCTGAAGCGGATCGTGACACTGCAACAGCTCCTCCTTCTCCCACATCTGTGGCTGCAAGGAAATAGCTCAAATTTCCTACCCACTGGTGTTGATGCTATGCAGGAAAAAGCAAATTTGGACATCAGGTCTGGACTGAAGGACCTGCCAAGGATTGCTGACATGTCTACTGTCGCTGCATGTGATGCTGTCACTATTGAAAAAAATGGTGGAGGATTATTTTGGTGAAAGCAACCAAGTACACATGTCAGTACCTGTACTCGCACGGAAAAAAAAAACTGTTTGGAGGCCCGTGTACAAACTGGCTCTATTTTACCTCAGTTGACCCCCTCCAGTGTCCATTTCGAAAGTGTTTTTAATGCAGCCGTGAACCTGGTCAGCAGGAGGTTGCTTTCACAAAATGTGGAGAAGATAATGTTCATCAAAATGAATGATCAATTCTTCAACAAAGACCAGCAATTGCCTCCAGAGACTGAAAAGGGACCTGTAATGGTGGATTCCAGTAGGGATGAATTGATAATCTGTGAGGAAAAGGATGTACGTACTGAAGGGGGTGAGGAATTGGAGGATGAGGATGACATCTTGCCTCTGTAAAACCAGTTTGTACAGGAAGAGATGATTATCTCTCTTTATCACCCGTGCATTTATCGCTTGTTAAGACTTAATACATCTGCCCCACCATTAGAAAAACTGAGGGAAAGCATTGAACAATGGCTTACCCCACTTGGACTCTCCTGGGGATATGTAATATTATATTTTTTATTTGTTACCAGTTATTTATATAGCGCACACATATTCTGCAGCGCTTTTCAAAGAAAATGTGTACATTCACATTAGTCACTGGCCCAGTAGAGCTTATTATCCATAATACCTTATCACAAGTTTTAGGTTACGGTATAGATGATAGACGGTTCTTGTGTATTATCACGGCGCCCACGATATTAAGTCGTATGACATATAATCGCATCGCATCGCATGCCATTGCATGCCATACACCCGATGAGATTTTAAATTGTATAAGTCCCCCTATACGATTTTTAATTGTATAAGCACCCTAATGGGGGCTTACAATGTTAAATGCACCCCCACGCCACCCCACTATGAACGCCAACCTGAAGCATGGCGAGCGCAGCGGTATGTGTCCTCCAACCTTTTCATACCACCACTATCCACGTCGACGTGGAGTTGATGTTATATAGTGTGGCGAGCGCAGCGAGCCACCGAGCCTGAAGCTTGGTGAGAGCAGCGGATAGTGGGGGTATGAAAAGGTCGGAGGACGCGTACCGCTTCGCTCGCCACGCTTCGGGTTGGCGTTCATAGTGGGGGTGCCGTTGGGGGTGCTTTTAACATACTAAGCACCCATCACGGTTAATAATCTTATAGGGGGCACTTTTAACATTGAAAAACCCATTAGGGTGCTTATACAATTTTAAATTGCATACCATTGTATATGCGATACAAGGGCATACAATGCCATACAATGCGATGGTATACAATTTTAAATTGTATAACATCGCATGCCATCGCGTAACATCACATCCCATCGTATGCCTTATGGTCTGCGATGCGATGGGCGCCGTGCTAGTACACAAGTGCCTGATGTCTAGGTCAACAGCCACTAGGTCAACCACTAAAGGTTGACACCAAAGAATGGTCGACATACTCTGGGTCAACATTGACAGAAGAATGACACAAGCTTTAGGTCGACATGGACGACATAAGTTTTTCATGGATTTTGTGTCTATGTCTACCTATGTTGACATGCACACCGTATAAGTGTACCACATCCCCTTGCATGGCTTGTTCTGCTTGGCATGCTTCATGCACTATTATATTCTCACTCTATGCCCACTTGGATGGTAATTATTTTTTTTAAATGAATTTCAGCATTATTCATGTTGACCATGTCGAGTCAACGTGTGCAAGGACCTGTCAATGTTGACCCACGGTATGTCCACCATTCTTAGGTGCCAACCTAGTCACTGTCGACCATTAGTGGTCAACCTAGTGACTGTCGACCTAGTCATTATCAACCCAGGGACAGCATACCATGTATTATATGCAAACACACACATTTATGTTAGGAACCAAGTAACCGGCCAGTATATTTTTGGATTGTGTGAGAAAACCAGAGTACCCACGTAAGCAAAGAGATACAAACTCTGCACTGAGATGTCTAATATCACTGCATATGATGCTGTCACTATTTCAGGAATAATGGAGGCTCAGTGACAGTAGGCATGTCAGACTGTCTATTTGTAATATACTGTACTGGCAGTAATAAAGAGGTAAATTGGAGGACCTTGCTCAACCTGGCTTTGTTTTACATAAAAGTTGCCCCCCTCCAGTGTGTGTGTAAAGAGTTTTTAGTGCAGCTGAGAAGCTTGTTGCCAGCCATCGGCATAGGAGATAACTTCCCCAAAATGTGGAAAACATGATGTTCATCCAAATGAATTACAAATTCCACAAGGAAGACCTTTACCAGAAATCTTCTCAACAAACTGCAGGGGTGTCGAGTTAATAGTCTGTGAAGATGAGCATGTACACACTGATGGGGGGTGAGGAATCGGAGGATGATGATGGCACCTTGCCTCTATAGAGCCAGTTTGTGCAATGAGAGATAAATTGCCTCTTTTCTTGTAGGGTCCCAAGCAACAACACTTAGCAGCACCCCTTGACTGATACTGCAGACAGGGCAGCACTCAATTATATGGCCAACAGGTGCTGCCACCAATTATAAGGCCGACAGGGTAGCAACCAATAAAAGGACAGACAGACGCAGCACCAAATTATAAGGCAGACACGGGCATCACCCAATTATAGGGCAGACAGAGGCAGCACTCAATTTCAGGGTGGACAGGGGCAGCACCCATTTAAGGGGCACAGAGGGGCAACACCCACTTATAGAGAAGACAGGCACAGCACCCAATCATAAGGCAGACAGGGCAGAACCCAATTATAGGGCAGACAGGGGCAGCACCCAAGTATAGGGCAGACAGGCGCAGCACCCAATTATAGAGCAGACAGGCGCAGCAACCAATTATATGACATACAGGCAGCACCCAGTTACTGTATATGGCATTCAAGGAATCCCAGGAATGATAGAGAACAGCAGTCAGGACACTGGAATAAGACAGCCGACACAACATGAACCCACCCAATGCCACCACCCTAACACAGACAGAGGTCTATCTTCCTCACTCTCCTATGCTGGGTTGAAGACAGCACCGATTGGTGGAGATTTATACAGAATCCTTCCTTCCTAAAAAGGAATTAGTAAAAGTTCCTTTACTGACAGAAGAGCCTCTCGACAAATTTGGGACTAACATAATTCTCTATGCTTCTCATGATTAAGTCCTTTACTTCTTGCAAAGTTATTTTCCCTACCTTATTATTCAGTTTTAACCCAATCGGTTCTTGACTTTGGCTTCTCAATGTCCCCAGGCTCACTGAATGCAATTCATGCAAATTTTTTATCATACCTCTTAGGTTGCTTCTCTTCTGTGTTTGAGCTTCCATGCTGATTGCCTCAGGGTTCAGGAACATCTCCAGTGACACATACTTATTCTGCATATTAACCTCCAGCTTTTTTTTTTATAACTTATGCTGTTTCTTTGAGGATGATACAGTATATCTAAACTTGACTAACTATTTCTTATGCATACTACTCTGGGGGTCTCAGAAGTTTGTGTGTCTATGGGCCTTAATCTAGTTCAGTCTTTCTGACAAAATCATTCTTAGATGGACAAAACCATGTGCACTGCAGGGGGCAGATGTAAAATGTGCAGAGAGAATTAGATTTGGGCGAGTTATTTTGTTTCTGTGCAGAGTAAATACTGGCTGCTTTATTTTAACACTACAATATAGATCTCACTTTGAAGTAAAACCCCACCCAAATCTAATTTTCTCTGCACAAGTAACATCTGCCCCACCTGCAGTGCACATGGTTTTGTCCATCTAAGAAGGATTTTGTCAGAAAGAGTGAACTAGAATAAGGCCGTATGTGCCTGTACTATAACCTGTTAAAAATTATGTGTGTGCAGATGTGGATGTTGCAGTTATACAGATGGAGCCGGCCTTGTCCTTGCTGTGGATGGTGTTTCTACTGCCATCCACGCCTGCGGCCGGCTCCCGCCAGGGGGCGCGCGCGCACGAGACGCCCACACGCCCCGTGGCAACAGAGCTCGTCCGGGGTTCCTGATGCCTCCCCCGCCATCTCCACCGGTCCCCCTCGCCGCCCGACCCCCCCACTAACTGGCCAGCATCTCGAGACGGGCTCTGAGACGCTGCCCAGCCGCCGCCATTCTGGGATGCGCGTGCGCGTTAGACGCACACGCATCCCAGTCTCTATCACCGGCGCCACCAGCGCAAGGGATCTGGCGAGCGCCGGGGATAGATTAGGCCAGCTCCATCTGTTTATGAATACACCAGTAGATGACCCACACTATTAACAACCCAGTTACTTAACCAGTTGTGTTGGTTTATTAATAGATAGCAAATAGACTCTTTAATAAAGCTTCCATTTAGAAGCAAAACTGTCAGAGATTGGGGTTGAAGTGCATCTCCATCAGTGAAGTAAGATTGTCCCAATTGTCTGGAGGCAAGATAAATATTGATGCCCCCCCCCCAACACACACACATACAGTACCTTATATAAATATATGTATGCATGTATGTACTGGAAATTATGTTTCAAATAAAGAGAGTGTGATGTCTATGGTCCTGCTAGGAGAGGCAGTCAGCCGCAGATGAGATATGATTGGCTTTCACTTAATTGATTTAAAGTCACAGGAGAGGGGAAGTGCCCCCTTAGGAGCAGGAGCCTGGAGGCAGATAACTCCATTGCCTCCCAGAGTTACGCCTCTGATCTCCATAGTTGTTATGGCAAGTTATAACCTGGTCTATTCAACAGCAACACAGACTGTACAATCAGCAGTTTGATATTTCAACAGCTGCATAAGCAGAGTACATACTTTTCACTTAACCTAGATTCCAGAGAAAATTCCTGAAAATGTAAGCAATGCAAGATATTCAGTATAAGATCACCTGTGAAACTCCAGATTTGTTTGGAAATTAAACTCCTTGCAATACTATTTCTTAAAAAATTCTGGAAATGTTGCTACGGCTAATTCTGTTACAATTGCATGCACATATGTAATTTACTTGAAGCAAGGTCTATATACATTTGCTCCTTTAACCCCTTCCCGACGCAGCATGTTTTTGCCTTCCTGACAGAGGCCTTTTTTTCAAATCTGACATGTATCACTTAAGTGGGGATAACTTTTTTTTGCTTTTACTTATCCCAGTGATTTTGAGATTGTTTTCCCGTGACACATTTTACTTTAAATTAGTGGTAAATTTGGGTCGATACAATTTTTTTTTTTGTGAAAAATACCAAAATGTCGTAAAAAAATGGAACATTTTGCTATTTGCAAAATGTTACATTTTCTGCTTGTGAGACAAATAATCATACCACTCAAAATAGTTAATAACTAACAAAGACCATATCTATACTTTATTAAAAAAATCATTATTTTAACCTCCTTTATTTTTTTTGGACACTAGGGGGCAGCAGCGTCTAATTTTTAGCCATCGCACATTTCAACGCTGATTTTGGCTGTTCATGTTTGAACAGCCAATCACAGCGATTGCCCATAACGGGGGGCATAGCTGCCCCCCCTGGGCAATGAGGGAGGATGTCTGCTGTCAGGGACAGCAGACATCATCCCTCTGTCACCGCGTCTCTGGACGCGGTGACCGTTTAAAGTCATGACGTATATATACGTCATGTGTCGGGAAGTACATCCCAGCCATGACGTATATATACGTCAAATGTCGGGAAGGGGTTAAACGATATCCAGACTGATCATAGACTGACTCATGATAGACAGTCATATGGTCAACCACCAATGTTCGACAGTCAATAGGTCGACAGGGTCTAAAGGTTGATAGCCAAAAGGTCGACAGGCAATAGGTCGACATGGTCAAAAGGTCGATATGGAAAAGGTCAATGTGAAAAAGGTTGACTACATTTATTTACTAAATTTTCTGCCGACATGTGCCGACAGGTGGTATTTCATGCCCTACCATCCACTAGGGTGTGTAGGGAGAATAAAATAGTGTTCCGAGACAGAAGCATGACAAGTGCAGCAAGCTATGCGAGGGGACGCGGTACATAGACACCCTAAACAGATTAAAAAAACATGTTGACCTTTTTCCATGTCAACCTTTTGTATGTAGACCTTTTGACCATGTCAACCTTTTGCCTGTCGACCTTTTGACTGTTGACCTTTCAATGTTGACCTTTAGACCATGTCGACCTTTTGACCATGTTGACCCATTAGTGGTCGACCATATGATTGTAGACCTAGACACTGTATATGTTTTATACCACAACCCCTTTAAACTTATTTCACTAATTGATGGATTATTAGCAAATGTCCACTCAATCATATTGTTAGAAATTCCACATTCACTGCTTACATTACAAATATGACATATGTTAGCACAGTTCGAGTTCAGCCAAGAGGGTCAGTGTAGCAAAGCTTCTTACAGGTTAAGAATAATAGTTTTTTTTAATGACTTACCTTGATACCTGCCCAGGCTCTAAATTAACCTTTTAATATAGATCCACGTATCAGGTAAACAAAGGTCGCAGCTCCTTGGTTAATGTGTCTCCAGAAGATGCTATATGGAAGTACTGGTGTTGTCTAGAGATGTCCCACCGTCTGTTTGACTTGATTTGAGGTTTGTCATATATTTTTAGATGCTACAGGTAAAACCTTTTTATTAAACTCAAAATCCAAAATTGACACAAAATAAAACTAGCAGCTTCATCCTCTGGAGTTATAGTGACACTGGGACACAAACTGCCCATTCTGTTCTGGGTTTGCTCTTTTAGATCTACAGTGTCTAGGTTCGCAATCAAAAGGTTGACAACTACTGGTTGACAGGATCAAAAGGATGACAGTCAAAAGGTCAACAGGGTCAAAAGGTCGACAGTCAAAAGGTTGAAATGGTGAAAGGGTTGACACTGAAAAGTTGACAAAGCTTGCCATGCATTATTCATGGTCTTTGAAGACAACGGTGGACATGAGTTTTTGTGTCTATGTCAACATAGGTCAGCATGGACATTGTATAAGTGTAACACATCTGCTCGATATGCTTCAGGCACTCACTGCACTTGTCACTCTATTATATTCTAACTCTCTGCTCGAGTGGATGGGAAAGTATGAACTGGTCGTTTTTTGTGTGCTGTGCCCCCTTGCATGGCTTGCTGTGCTCACCATGCTTTGGGCATGGTGCACCAATGCGCACAACACACTATTATAATCTAACTCTATGCCCACGGGGATGGTAAAGTATGAACAAGTTTTTTACAAAAAAAAATCATGAAATAATCATGACGACCTGTGTTGACCTTGAAAAACTCATGTTTTCCCTTTTCATGGCAACCTTTTGACTGTTGACCTATTGACCATCAACCTTTCGTCTGTCAACATTTTGAAATGTCAACCTTTTTTACACGTCGATCTTTTGACTGTCGACCTTTTAACCATGTCAACCTTTTGGCTGTCAACCAATATTTGTTGACCTTTTATTTGTCTACCTAGACACTGTAGATCCAAAGCCTGGATACCTTTTACTGCTATTAGCCTGAATACAAGGAAACTCCTTTGTCCTCCTCAGTCAGTAAAGGGACTAATCAAGACATTTCAGGAGTGCATTTTTGTGCTATGGGATGAATATAAAATTATACATTAACATACTTTTAAGGTATTAAATGGTACAGTACAGTACTTTGATGGATATTAGAGATAATAATGACACAACAGGTGCACTAGAAGTTTTTAACAGCGGATTCTCAGACAGATTTTACCAATCAGTCTGAAGGAAACTAAGGTGAACAAATTGAAAGCATGCTCAAAATCTTTAGAGCTGTAAGGAAAAGCAAGAAGTGATCAAAACAATCTAAAAATCAAGATCTAATCAATCACTTTCGGACAGTAGAATGGCTATAGGGACATGCATATTAGCCCCAAAACATTAAACTGTAATTCAAAGTAATTCCAGAGACCTTTTTGGTACTGATAAAAATGAAGTCAATTAATAGTGTGGCTAGTAAAATGAAGCAGTGATGTGTCTTACAGAATTTCTAGGATGTCCAATTATAATAGTAAGATATTTTGACTGAAAAAATTGTGCAATGGTACCATATTTATTATAACAAAATATCCATAAGGCAAAGATCATAATAGGATGTGTAAAATTAGAAGATCTTTTGACTCTAAAATATCACGTACACATATAGATCTCATATTTTCTTTTAAATGACTGGAATTCCCTGTACAGTTGGCTTTTGCATTTATAATTAATAAAGCACATGGATCAACTTTGAATATGTATGCCTAATAGACATCCAAGACAGTTGGTTTACACATGGGTAATTTTATGAAGCACTGTCAAGGGTGGGATCAACCAAGAATTTATACACAGTACCTGCTAAAAGAGAACAACTCAAAAATATTCTCTACATAAAGTAGTAGTGTTTGAGAGTGCAAATAGAGACATTTAAAAGTTAGCTAAAATAGGTTTATTTAGAAAAAGTAAGATTAAAAAGATAGAAGAAGCATAAAAAGCAAAGAAGTACGAAATAAAAATGTAGGTAACTTAATGTATAAAAGTATAAAGTTAAAAAAAGAAGGACTTCCGGGTGCGGCATGGAGGAGTGAGCAGCAGCTTCTCGCAGCTCCGTTACCCACCCAGCTTCAAAATGCCATAAACCTGTCTGCAACGAGAAAAAGCCGTTCCCGCTCCCCCAGGCGACTCGCAGCGGGCATGGACGAGTTCCTAGAGCCGCAAACATCATCCAAACAGCCGCCAGCTCCCCAGCCGCAAAGACTGGAGAAACGCCGTATTGAACAAAACATGGCGCCTGCGGGAGACACAGCCGCGGGAACTCCAGCAGCTAAGAAGCCGATTACAGACTCTGCAGCAAACAAGCCTCCAGGCACCCCTGATACTACTAACACCCAAGGTATGGCTTATATAAACCAAGGGGAATTAATATCCCTAATACAAGCTTCCCTGGCTCCTTTATTACAGAAAGCCGTTTGTGATATCACTGAACAGATAGACAGACTGTCTGAGAGATCTACTGAGGCTGAGGCTGAGGCTCAAATCAGCAATAATATGGATGATATCCAGGCTCTTCAAAAGTCAGTCAAAACTCTTAAACAAGAGAATAAACATTTATCTGACAGGATTGAAAATATTGAAAACAGAAACAGGAGAAATAATATCAGAATAACTGGGATTCCTGAGACAATAAAAGACCCTCAGCTGGATCAGTTTTTCCGCAATGTCATCCTAAAAATATTGCAGCCTGATCCCCCATGCGCAGACATTGTGGTAGAGAGGATTCATAGACTGGGCAGCAGTACGCCACAATCCGCCACAAGATGAATTGAAAAAGCCGCCCTGAGCGCGGCGAAACATGTTTTTGAGGACTCTGATATATCCCCACTACTGAGGATTGAGGACTGGAGAGACGAATCAATACTCAGCAAATTGTTAAAACGTCCCATTCCCACCTTGGCAACATCGGCAGAGTGGCCACACTGCCCGGCCATTATCCCGGATACCGGAGAGGACGCAGCAGCTGTGATCAGCGTAATCTACCACCTGCTTCCCTTCCGCAATACAGCAATCCGGCGTGCAGTATGCGGGCGCCGCGAGGTGTCATCGGACCCCGCACAACATACAGGAGGCGCCCTGCTGGACACTGTCATAAAGCCACGGACCAAAATCAACTGCGGGAAGCAGTAAGTACCGCATCTGTGACTGTTATTCTTTCCCCAGACCTGGGACGCTATACATAAAAACAGCTGAGCACTTCAGTTACCTCACTGGGGGTTTCAAAAGTGGAATACAAATCATCCCAATGTGATGCTATACCATCTGATTGCGCACTGATGGGACATTTTCCCTATACCAGGGTTTAACAGCAAGTTACTTTGTTTGCTACAAAATCAATTAATTTGTTGCACTTTTGGGATTATATATCCCTGATTTTTAGGTTTAATCTGCATGCATGTAATTAATTGTTTTTATTGTGATTTATTGTGATTTATTAAATTGTTATTAAATGTTCTCTTGAGTGTACATAAGGCGCCTAGTGGTATTTTTTCCTTTTCTTGTTTGTATTGAGGGCGGCACCCCTCAACCACAGGGCAGCCTCTGTACACGGCACACCACAACCAGCCCCTAGCGCTCATACTTTGTTTTGTTATTGCACAATCCGCCACAAGACCAAGAGTAGTGATCCTGAAGATTCTGATCAACCTACATAAGCAGGCCATATGGGCCTCATCGAGGAAAAAAAAACCAATCAAATGGGAAGGTCATACTATCAGGATTTTTCAGGACTTCTCTAGCGAAGTATCAAAAGCCAGACGGTCCTTCTCGTCTGTATGCTCAGCTATGATACAAGCCAAATGTAGATTCTTTATGCTATTTCCATCTCATCTCAGAATCCTGCCAGATACGGGCCCCTTATGAATTTCTAGACCCTAAAGCAGCAGAATCTTTTCTTCGCAAGCAGCACTTGATACCAACTAGAGAAGAGGAGGTTCAAGATATAACTGACGCTCCTGGAGCTAAAGTGGGCTGAATTAGTGCAGGACACTGTTCTGAGTTTCTGAGGTTTTCTACACCTTTAGGCTATTATGAGGCTTATAGAAAGGTTCTGTAAATCATAAGGAAAGTTGCTTTTACAGAATATCTGTGAGTTCTGTTTGTTTAATATGTTGACAGATAACTTAAGTATTCCTATCTTAGAAGCTGGGCGGGCGACAAGGCCTTGCCGCCACAGAGAATTAGATCTCAAAACTGCAGATGGTAATCTGATCTGCAGTCACGTAACGCTGTAGTTACGGAAGTCCATAGTTTAGTTAAGTTAAACTCTATTTAGCTGCACGATAAATAGTTCTTAATTGCTTAAATTTTGTCTATGTATGTGTCTTTCACTATTTGTGTTGTTTGTCTCCCTCTTGTGCTTTCCTCCCCCTCCTTCCCCTGGAATGCAATTACTACATGCTTTATTACAGGTTAAATGTCAGTGGTAATAGGCTCTCTTAATATAAGAGGCATACACACACCAGCTAAGAGACGCAAATTGCTGACATACCTCAACAAGCAAAACGTAGATATAATATGCTTACAAGAGACTCATCTCTTGATAGAGGAAGTCAGAAAATTGCAGATGCTTGGCTGGATGGTAGTGGGGTCATCCTCCCTAAATTCAAAGTCATGTGGCGTAGCCACACTGGTTAAACGCTCATTAGGAGCTCAGGCTAAATCTACGACTGCAGATACTAAAGGAAGATATATAATAACCGAGATTGAGTTAAGCGGAAATGTGTATAATTTATGCAACCTATATGCCCCAACTCAGTATAAAAAGTCCTTTTTTGTAGAATTATTAGCTAAATTACATACCTTGGACCCAACTACACTCATACTATGCAGGGATTTTAATCTTATATCATCGCATTTGCTGGATAGGTCACCTCCCTCGAAACACCCCTCTCCTCTTCCAAAAATAGGTGTTCCTTATGTTATTAAAACACTAAATCTTGTTGATGTTTGGCGTTCACTGAACCCAATTGGAACTGAATACACATGCCTATCCTTGACCCACAAAACGTGGTCAAGAATTGACTATATATTAATATCTGAAACCTTTTTCCCCTCCATCAAATCTATAAATATCCAACCTCCACTATTATCTGACCATGGCCTGATATCTATAGTCCTACAATTACCCAACTCATCGACCTCTCCACGCAGCTGGAGTTTCCCTTCTCACCTGACCCAGACTCAGGATTTGCGTGATAATTTGACATCCACGTGGCAGGAGTATTGTAAAAATAATTCTAGTGACGGGGCTCATAACCCTATGACATTCTGGCAGGCGGCTAAAGCGGTAATCCGAGGAGAAATGATTGCATACATCTCCAGACTTAAAAAAAAGCAAAAAAACAACTATTTAGATCTACAACAAAAATTAACAGACATATATCAGGCTTTTAAAACTATTTTGTCTCAAGTGAACAGAGTAAAATATCAGAAAGCTAAATTGCTTTTCGAAGAATACCTTAAACTTCAAGGAGACAAAAACCTTTTTAAGGTAAACTCAGTTTTACAAATTCGGAAATAAAGTAGGATCTATGCTTACTAACCTATTAAGAGGATCTAGAAAGAAAACAGTAGTGCACCCATTAACTAAGGAAGATGGATCTAAAACGGAATCAGATGAGCAAATAGCAGAAGAGTTGAGAAAATACTACATGCAACTCTACACACCCCCCATAAATCCTCTTGAAAACATAGATCAGCCACAACCCCCTAACACACAACATTCCCCTCAACTTTACCCCTCTTTTGGGGATTTCCTCCCCCTTCCACAAATTACAGACCATTCGCGGTCATCTCTGATTGTTTCGATTAGTACTGACGAAGTATACTGGGCGATTGGAAAGTTGAAACTTGTCAAGGCTCTGGGCCCTGACGGGTATTCCAATGAGTTTTATAAGCTCATGGAACCACATATTGTTCGACCCCTGACCACCTGTTTCAATCATATAATAGAACAGGAAAACTTGCCTCGCTACTTCTCGGATGCAAGAATACGAGTTATCCCTAAGGCAGGACAAGATCTCAGTCTCGCTGGCTCTTATCGTCCAATCTCTCTTCTAAACACGGATAACAAGTTTGGAAAAGATTGGGATATAGACAAAATGGCGCAATAAAAATACTTGGAGATCTACGTTCGGGTTCCTCCCTTTCCAAGACGGATTTCCTCTTAAGCGGGATGTTGGTTACCAGACCATGATGAGTCGTGAAACATAAGAATAAATAAACAAAAATTACAATACAATTTTTGTGTGAGTGTCTCTTAATATAAACCCCCTAACTGGTGGTATAATCAGTGTGCAAGATGAATTTGATTCCACAGGGCGTACCGAAACTCACGTTGGGTTAAGATGGTACTCCTCTTATCAAGGTTTCTTTTGGTATAGCCTCAGGAAAATAAACTTCTAAACATAGGTGAACATTTTCCTTATATGTGTGGGTGGCGGGATAGGCTTACACGTGCTCCAAAAAAAGTAAAGAAGACAGTGTCTGGAACTGTAATGTGACTTTATACTTTTTTAGAAAAAGTGGGCAGCAGGACAAAAATGGTATATTTTGACAGCGTACCTCACTTACGTGTAAATAAAATGGAGAACATATATAAAGGTTTCTTTTTGTCGAAAAGAAGGGCGTACCCCTACTCACGGTGTAATCTGTGATTTTCAAACCTATCAAGGTTTCTTTTATATATGTTTCTCCTTAGTGTAATTTAGGAAATTGGGTGACATCAACTATGTCTCAACAGACCCGATAGCTCCAGTGCCCCGAAATACATAAAATATAAGAGATATCTCAATGTAACAACAGGATTTTTTAATGTCACAATGATTTAGACCCATCCTGGGGAAGGCGTACCTTACTCACCCCTTTTAGTGGGGGGCAAAAGCCCGTCGCGTTTTCTTTTTTAGTATTGCTGGATAATTCCACCACATACAGTAAAGCCAGGGAACCAGTTTTGATAAAATGGTATTCCACCAAAGTTTTTAATCCATACAAAAATCCTTCACATAAACCCCATAGACAAATAATGGGGACAGAAACCAAATAAAATGTCCAAAAATAATAATAATAAAAAAAAAACGAAGTATAAAACTTGAATAAAAGCAATACATACATCATACAGCGTATGTATTGTTTTTATTAATTTTTTATTCAAGTTTTATACTTCTTTTTTTTTGTTTTTTTGGAATTCTTTTTGGACATTTTATGTCCATGTGCCTTGATGCATATTCAACCATTCGAGGGGGCTGTTAACGATGAATGGGAGTGTGCATTGTTAATGATAATGGGCGTACACACTACACTTTTTTTTTTAAACATATCGCACAGAAGGGTGTCTAGTGTGTATGGGGTTTTAAAGAAAACCTTTGTTGAATTATTTACAGCATACTTTTGAACATTTATTGACATAAAATCAACTTTTTAAATTACTCAAAAAGATACATTTCTAAATACATAGAAAAATTATAGAGATTAAGCCATCAAATCAAAATTCAAAATTCAAAAAAAGGTTTTGATATACATAGATACACTTAAATGAAGAGTAAGCCATATAGCGAAGTTCTTTAAATAGTAAAAATAACATCTACTCTCAACAAAAAATGGTTATAAGAAACCTAATTAATTATAGTAACAAAAGGAAGCAAATGATGAGTTCTAAATTTTGGGGCAGTGTAAATCTGTAATCCAATTACTTTATTCTTGAAAGAAAATTCCTCAGTTCTTAAATCAGTTGAAGATTTAAAATGCCAGTGCAGTTTTAATTAGCTAACATCACTATCATCAATGTGTATTTATCGGGCACCGAAAGTTACACAAAACCTGACAGACCATGAGCTTTTTAACTAAACAAATGCAACATACATACATGAACATACAAGTAAGTAAGTAAGTTTTATTTATATAGGGCACTTTCTCCGACAGGACTCAAGGCACTTTACAGACTTTAAAAATAACAGTGCACATACTGTAATACAAAGGGTTATCAGTACAAGGAACAAGTAACAATAGCAGTACAGATATACATCACACACACAAATATGCACTAGATGCATTCTAATAAGGGACAGGGACATGGGGAACATATTTACCGGGCTGTGCAGTACCCAGGCAGCCATTAAGCGGCGCCACATGGTAATTGCACAGCCAGCTAGGTAATCAGTAACAGTACAGATATATATATATATATATGTATACTAGATGTACTCTAATGAGGGACACGGACATGGGGAACATATAATTACTGAGCTGTGCAGCACCCAGGCAGCCATTCAGCAGTGCCACATGGTGATTGCACCAGCCAGCACCGTACACATAGAACACATTAGAACAGTACAGGGTACACAGAACTAGACATAACACAATTAAAGCACATTTTTAGTACACAATACAGCTGAGCTATACGGAAGTGAATGAGAACAGATGCAGGTATAGATTGTAGGTGAGTAAGAGTAATGTGTGCTATAGAGGGGGGGGGGGAAGACATGAACATACAGTACCTGATAACAGGGAAATATTAGAAATCATTTACATAGTCAGCAATGTCCTGGTCTCATGAGAGCAGTACAGGTGGTTATGAGAAAGTGATGAGCACATAACAGGATGGGGGAAGTGTTGCTGCATAGGCTGGATCTGGTGCTTCAGCTCACAACTCCATGCTCACCATGAGGGGAAGGCCTGGGGGCTGTCCTGATGTTCTCAGCCATAGGGGTGGTGGGTTTAGTCCAGGTTTTCTCATGGCAAAGGTGAGTTGAGGCCACATGATGTTCCTGTGTTTTGTGGTAATAATGCTGTCCTTCAGAAGTAATTTTGGTTTGTTTGCCTTCTGGTTTCCTTCAGTTTAATGCCGGTATAACGCTTCCATTAATTTAAAATTGACCCTTTATAACTAGACCCTTCAGACACCAGACCCCTAATGTCCCAGGGCCTGACGTCCCAAACTACACTGAATATATCAGCCTAAAGAAACAAATGTCCATCCTGATTCAACTGCCTCTCCCAATACACCTCCCCCACCAGCAGTAGGTGCTAATCAAACCTTACAACTCACACAGCACAGTTAAGAACCACAAAAACAGCTTTTTAAAGATTTGAAACAAAATTATGCAGTTAAATTCAGAAATATGATTACCGAGATGTTTAAAAAATTCAGCATAAGACGTGGAATGCTCTGCAGGCCCAGATCAGTATATTGAATGCTGGCTAATTACCAAGATGTTTAAAAAATGCAGCATACAATCACCCACTCCTCTCCCACTTACATCTCTGACCTCATCCTCAATGCTGTAGTCCGGCTATCTTAACACAGAACACAGAACATCCACCACCCCTCCTCTACAAACCCTTCACTGGCTTCCCTTCCATTTCTAATAAAATCCAAGCTTCTCTCACTCACTTACAAAGCTCTCACCCACTCTTCTCCCACTTACAGTACATCTCTGACTTTACGCTCCCACCCACTCTGCTTCTCCTCCAATCTGATTACTTCCTCCCACTCCAAAACTTTTCACATGCTGCTCCCTACCCTGTAATTCTCTTTAACCAGTTATTGAACAGGTGCTCCACATATCAGATTCCAACACAGCTGCTATCTCAATGGTTCAATGGCTCACCCGGATCTCCCTCCCTACTGTGAGGCATCCACATCCCGCCTGAGCCAGATACACTGTCCGCTCAGACAGAGACTTGGTGCATTTGCTCAGTGACACGCAAGCTGATTTTACAGCATGGATCTCTACTAGGGACACTGCAAGTCTCTGCTGCACGGGTCTCCGTTAGTGGTGCTTATCCAGACACCGAACCCATCTGCTGCCTGTCCGCTCACTGATAAATGGCAGCATCTTACAATATGGAGATCCAGCAGCGGCACTATAGGTCCCCACCACACTTAATATAATGTACTATGGACCCACAATTGAGGATATTCTCGGTCAGATAGAGAGGGAGCACGAATACCTCTCCAGCGGTTATTCTGGACCGAGAACTACCGACATTGATAACAGAGACTGAGTTATCAATACACATCAGGCAATTCATCCTGCCGGGGGGGGGGGCAGAAATCGGCTCTGGCATTTTGAGCACACAGGCCCACCTGCAGCAGGCAGGACCCTTGCGCGGCAAAGCCGTGCAGCAAAAAGGGGGCATGGCATCACAAAAAGGAGGCATTACGGTACTTATATGTTAGTTGGTCACCCCCACACACACACACTATAGTAAGTACGCTCATACCCACACTATCCATGTCGGCATGGAGTTGATTTTATATAGTGTGGAGAGCGCAGCGAGCCATCGAGCCCAAAGCATAGCAAGCCCTCTGAGGGGACACGTAAAACTAAGCAAATAGCTTAGTGGGCGCCCAACTAACATATAAGTACCGGCATTACACATTATGGAACACACCATTATGCCTATTACACATTGCCAGATATATATGCTCCACCGTGCCAGATATATATGCCCCCCAGCCCTAGATACATATGCCCCACAGTGCCAGATACAGATGTAGCTCCTGCCATCCTTGGCCAGGGCTCACCAGACCCTCCCCACTGGCGAGCACTGGTGGACAGGGACTACAATAAACTGGGACGCGCGTGCGTCACACACGCACGCGCGTCCCAGTCTCTCGGCGGGGACGCTGCGCGTCCCTGCCCATCTCCGCTTCAGGGAGACAGGCAGGGTTAGGGGGGCTTCTCGGGGCAGAGGAGGCAGCGGGGACCGGAGGCAGGCTCCATTGCCAGGTAGCGTCTCATGGGCTTGCGCCCCCTGGCGGGGCTGGCATTAGAAATGGCAGCCCTGCAAAAATGGGCCAAGCCCCAACTGTACGTATGCCACACAGTGCCAGATACATATGCCCCCCAGTGCCAGGTACATATGCCCCACAGTGCCAGGTACATATGCCCCACAGTGCCAGATACATATGCCCCACAGTGCCAGATACATATGCCCCACAGTGCCAGACACATACGTCTCATGCACATGCGCCCCCTGGCGGGGCTGGCATTAGAAATGGCAGCCCTGCAAAAATGGGCCAAGCCCCAACTGTACGTATGCCACACAGTGCCAGATACATATGCCCCCCAGTGCCAGGTACATATGCCCCACAGTGCCAGGTACATATGCCCCACAGTGCCAGGTACATATGCCCCACAGTTCCAGATACATATGCCCCACAGTACCAGGTACATATGCCCCACAGTGCCAGGTACATATGCCCCACAGTGCGAGGTAAATATGCCCCACAGTCAGAGGTGTAGCGAGGGCAGCGCCAGCGGAGCACAAGCTCCGGGCTCCGGAAGATAGCAGAGCGCCAGAGCTGTGCTGGCACCGCCAGCTCGCCCACTCCCCTTCCTGCTCCCTCGCCCGCTCCCCCGCGCCCCCGCTGTGTCCGGGAGACATGCGGCTATTTATAATTCACGTCTCCCGCTGGACCTCTAGCCAATAGGCACTTGCGGTCCATCAGCCAATCAACTGGTGGCTGCTGGACCTCGAGCACCTATTGACTAGCGGTCCAGCGGGAGATATGAATTTTACATAGCAGCACGTCTCCCGGACACAGCGGGGATCCAGGAGCGGGCAGGCCCGGCGACAGGGGGGGGGGTTGCTGACGCCGCATGCATGCTGCATCTGTCAGCACAGGCAGGGGGTGCACGGACACACACTGCCCCTGATGGCTCGGACGTTGGGGGGGAGGTGAGCGGCTCCCTGGCAGCTCCCCGGCTGTCTGGCTAGGTAAGGTGTACTCCCTCCCTGCTGCACACTACTGCTCCCACCCTCCCTCCATGCTGCACACTGCTGCTCCCACCCTCCCTCCCTGCTGCACACTACTGCTCCCACCCTCCCTCCCTGCTGCACACTACTGGCAGTGAGCAAATTCAGTCCCCCTTGGCGTCAAACATGACGTCGCTTGGCATTGAGCCTGAAGCCCCTGGCATTGAGCATGTAGGTAAGTGGCACTTATGTGTCAAATGTGTAATGGGCATTATGGTGTGCTATATAGTGTGTAATGGGCATTGCGGTGTGTTATATAGTATGTCATGGGCATTGCGGTGTGTTATATAGTATGTCATGGGCATTGCGTTGTGTTATATAGTATGTCATGGGCATTGCGTTGTGTTATATTGTATGTCATGGGCATTACGTTGTGTTACATAGTATGTCATTGGCATTGCGTGTGTTATACAGTATGTCATGGGCATTGCGGTGTGTTATATAGTATGTCATGGGTATTGCGGTGTGTTATATAGTATGCAATGGGCATCATGTGTGGGCTTATGTGTAATTGGAATTACGGCATGTGGCTTTATGTGTTATTGGTATTACAAAGTTCACTAAAATGTGCAATGGGCATTACGGTGTGTGGTATAATGTTGGTCCGTGCCCACTTTTCACTGTGCAGGAGCCTTACCTACTACAAATGGGGGGGGGGGGGCGCAAAACATGCCCTTGCTCCGGGCGCCGTGGCACCTACCTACACCACTGCCTACAGTGCCAGATACATATGCCCCCAGTTCCATATGTATGTTTTATATGCTCACTGCACCACCGCCGGCTTCAGCCCTGCTGCTTCTGCCACTGCTGCTATGTGGGGGGAGGAGAGCGCAGGACATTAATCTCTGTCCAGGTGTCTTCCAGCTTGAAATCTGCCACCGGTCCGTCAGCCAGTCAAAGCTCATGGTATCACGGCATCAATATGACATGGGGGAGTGGTGCAGCACACAATGAAGCCCAGGAGGCATCAGCAGCACTACTGCACTGTTGCAGTCTTTGCAAAAAAATCATCCCATATCCGGTCCTGCCATCAACTCAGTTGATTATATACAGTATGTCACAGTGCCATTACAATAAATTGTGACCAAAAATAATCTCATCTCAGCAGACACTTGGGGTTAAATTTAAGGGGATGCAAATTTGTTTTATTTGGCAATTTTATAAAAAATAACAGCCGATTTTGCATGTTTTCCCAAAATCAACAACTTAATGGGATGTGAATTGCACTAAAAATCTCACTTTTTGCTGCAAATTTCCACATTCTGAGCTGGAGATTTTTGGTTACACTTCAATTTGCATCCAGATGTTTTCACAGTATAAAGTATACAACTCGCCAATTTAATGAGATGCGATTTCGGGAAAACATTACAAAAAATTGCAAAAGACCAGGTTCTGACAGGAGAATTTGACAAAACCATGCACAGACCATTGAGATCTGTGCATGCTTTTGTCTTAAAAAAAATGTGTAAAATTTAAAATAAAAAAAAATGGCATGGGGACCCCCCTCCTGAGCATAACCAGCCCCAAGCTCAATGAACTGGACCTGGTTCCAAAAATAAGGGGGACAAAAAGCATAGGGATCCCCCGTATTTCTGAAACCAGCTCGGGCCTCTTGGACTGGTCCTGGTTCCACAAAGGGGAACAAAAAACTGGGGGTCCCCCCTGTCTTCACCTATCCAGAGTTAAAGCCCGAGGCTGTCCCCCGTGTCCCTGGCCAGTGGACGCCAGGCTGATAAGTCCAAGGGGGCCCATTAATGGTGCATTCTGGGATTTGTGGTTCGTCAAGTCCTAGCATGCAGAGGAGGCCTGCTGGGACTTGTAATTCACCTGTAAAAAGCAATGTTTTGTTTTTATTTTACATGTACTGTATCAGCCCGGCGTCCACCCACCAGGGATGCCGGGAACAGCCCCGGGTTTCAGCTCTGGGTGGGAGAAGCCTGGGAGGGACCCCTTTATTGGGGGGGTCCCCACAACCCCAAGTACCCCATCTAAGGCTGACCAGCCACAGTGTATATGGTATGGCTTGGAAACCTTACGTAAAAAGTTTCCCACGGCTGTGGCATGACACCGCGGGCTGTTGGAGCCTGGTGCTGGTTCCAAAATATGGGGGACCTCCATTTTTTTGTTCCCCACATTATTGGAACCAGGACTGGTCCAAGAGCCTGGGTCTGGTTTCAGAAATATGGGGGACCCTTACGCTTTTTGTCCCACATATTTCTGGAACCAGGTCCAGCTCAATGAGCCCAGGGCTGGTTATGCTCAGGAGGGGGGACCCCATGCGGTTTTTTGTTTCATTTTTTTCCACAAAATCACACATCCTCACAGTCGCACATTTGCATATCTAAAAATCGCATATTTTCATGACCTCGCGCCATATCGCACCATATCGCATTTATTTGCCACGAATTCGCATCTAATTAAATAGTAAAATTCTTCCTGAAAAAATGCAATGGTACTTGTTTGCTAGCACGGCGCCCATCCCATTGTATACCATAAGACTAAATAAGGCATACGATGCGATGGTATACTATTTTTTATTGTACAAGCACCCTGAAGGGTCCTTACAATGTTAAATGCCCCCCCCCCCCCCCTATCAACACAAACCTGAAGCGTGACGAGCGCGAGGGGCGACGGTACACGTCCTCAGACCTTTTTATACCCCCACTATACATGTAAAGTAATAGGCGTCCCCTCACGGGGCTCGATGCGTTCGCCACGCTTCGGGCTCAGTGGCTCGCTGCGCTCGCCACACGGTCTAAAATCAACTCCACGCCGACGTGGATAGTGGGGGCATGAAAGGGTCGGAGGACGCGTACCGCTGCGCTCCCCACACTTCGGGTTCGCGTTGATAGTGGGGGTGCATTTAACATTGTAAGCACCCATTAGGGTACCAATGCAATTTTGAAAAATGCGATAATGTGTGATTTTGGAACCTTATTGAAAATCACATCCCATTAAATCTCATCCTTGATTTCTGTTTGCTGGGGACACCCAATAAATCAGGAATACTAATTTTACATTGCAATAAACCATCTTTCCTTTTGAATGTGAACAGGGGCTGGCTGGCAACTTTTAGCCTAGGGGGCAAGTCCAGAGCACTGGCCCATACCCACCCCCCCCCCAACTTTCTGGAAGACGGAACGCTTGTGCGCGCCGGAGGCACGCCGAAAAATTAGGCGTGTGGCCTATCATAAGGGGGCGTGGCCTATTCCATGATTGTATTGTGTACCTGCAGATTGCACATTGTGATGCTAATTACACATTATGCCGCACACCTTGATGCCTATTACACTCTATACTGTAATGGCAATTACCCAATGATCCCCACACCATAATGCCCATTACGCCCTATACCATGATGCCCATTGCACCGCACAATGTGATGTCCACAGTGCCAGATTTGCCCCCACAGTGCCAGATATTCTGCCACAGTGCCAAATACACATATGCCCCCACAGTGCTAGAGACACATATGCTCCCACAGTGCCAGATATTCCCCCACAGTGCCAGAGACACATATGCCTCCACAGTGCCAGATATGCCCCCACAGTGCCAGAGACACATATGCCCCCACAGTGCCAGATATTCCCCCACAGTGCCAGACACATATGCCCCCACAGTGCCAGATATGCCCCCACAGTGCCAGATACACATATGCCCCCACAGTGCCAGAAATGCCCCCACAGTGCCAGAGACACAGATGCCCCCACAGTGCCAGATATGCCCCCACAGTGCCAGATATTCCCCCACTGTGCCAAATACACACATGCCCCCACAGTGCCAGATATGCCCCCACAGTGCCAGAGACACATATGCCCCCACAGTGCCAGATATTCCCCCACTGTGCCAAATACACACATGCCCCCACAGTGCCAGATATGCCCCCACAGTGCCAGAGACACATATGCCCCCACAGTGCCAGATATTCCCCACAGTGCCAGACACATATGCCCCCACAGTGCCAGATACACATATGCCCCCACAGTGCCAGAAATGCCCCCACAGTGCCAGAGACACATATGCCCCCACAGTGCCAGATATGCCCCCACAGTGCCAGATATTCCCCCACAGTGCCAAATACACACATGCCCCCACAGTGCCAGATATGCCCCCACAGTGCCAGAGACACATATGCCCCCACAGTGCCAGATATTCCCCCATTGTGCCAAATACACACATGCCCCCACAGTGCCAGATATGCCCCCACAGTGCCAGAGACACATATGCCCCCACAGTGCCAAATACACACATGCCCACACAGTGCCAGAGACACATATGCCCCCACAGTGCCAGATATGCCCAGGGGCGGGCTGGGCCGGGGGGCAGGGTGCCATGTGCCCCCCGGGCCGCTTACCTAGCCACTTGCTGCGGGCCGCGCACCTCCTCCAGCTGTCCTGCGCTGGCCGCGGCTTCCAGAACACGGCCCCGGCCACAGGAAAATGGCCGCCGGCCTCCTGCACTGAGGACATGTCCTCAGTGCAGGAGGCCGGCGGCCATTTTCCTGTAGCCGCGGCCGTGTTCTAGAAGCCGCGGCCAGCGCAGGAGAGCTGGAGGAGGTGCGCGGCCTGCACTGGACTGGGGCTGCAGGGTACACCGGACTGGGGTGTGGGCAGGAGGGGCATGTACTGCGCTCCCCCCCGCCCCCCCCTCCCCCAGCAGCAGCAGATAGAAATGAGACAGCAACAATGGTGAGTAAGTTGCTGCTGGCAAATTCTGGCACTGGGGCATATGTGTTTCTGGCACTGTGGGGGCATGTGTGTATTTGGCATTGTGGGGGAATATCTGGCATTGTGGGGGCATATGTGTATCTGGCACTGTGGGGGCATATGTGTCTCTGGCACTGTGGGGGCATATCTGGCACTGTGGGGGCATGTGTGTATTTGGCACAGTGGGGGAATATCTGGCAATGTGGGGGCATATGTGTATTTGGCACAGTGGGGGAATATCTGGCACTGTGGGGGCATATGTGTCTCTGGCACTGTGGGGGCATATCTGGCACTGTGGGGGCATATGTGTCTCTGGCACTGTGTGGGCATGTGTGTATTTGGCACTGTGGGGGCATATGTGTCTCTGGCACTGTGGGGGCATATCTGGCACTGTGGGGGCATGTGTGTATTTGGCACAATGGGGGAATATCTGGCACTGTGGGGGCATATGTGTCTCTGGCACTGTGGGGGCATATCTGGCACTGTGGGGGCATGTGTGTATTTGGCACTGTGGGGGAATATCTGGCACTGTGGGGGCATATCTGGCACTGTGGGGGCATATGTGTCTCTGGCACTGTGGGGGCATTTCTGGCACTGTGGGGGCATATGTGTATCTGGCACTGTGGGGGCATATGTGTCTCTGGCACTGTGGGGAATATCTGGCACTGTGGGGGCATATGTGTCTCTGGCACTGTGGGGGCATATCTGGCACTGTGGGGGCATGTGTGTATTTGGCACAGTGGGGGAATATCTGGCACTGTGGGGGCATATGTGTCTCTGGCACTGTGGGGGCATATCTGGCACTGTGGGGGCATGTGTGTATTTGGCACAGTGGGGGAATATCTGGCACTGTGGGGGCATATCTGGCACTGTGGGGGCATCTGTGTCTCTGGCACTGTGGGGGCATTTCTGGCACTGTGGGGGCATATGTGTATCTGGCACTGTGGGGGCATATCTGGCACTGTGGAGGCATATGTGTCTGGCACTGTGGGGGAATATCTGGCACTGTGGGGGCATATGTGTCTCTGGCACTGTGGGGGCATATCTGGCACTGTGGAGGCATATGTGTCTCTGGCACTGTGGGGGAATATCTGGCACTGTGGGGGCATATGTGTCTCTAGCACTGTGGGGGCATATGTGTATTTGGCACTGTGGCGGAATATCTGGCACTGTGGGGGCAAATCTGGCACTGTGGACATCACATTGTGCGGTGCAATGGGCATCATGGTATGGGGCGTAATGGGCATTATGGTGTGGGGATCATTGGGTAATTGCCATCACAGTATAGAGTGTAATAGGCATCAAGGTGTGCGGCATAATGTGTAATTAGCATCACAATGTGCAATCTGCAGGTACACAATACAATCATGGAATAAGCCACGCCCCCTTATGATAGGCCACACGCCTAATTTTTCGGCGTGCCTCCGGCGCGCACAAGCGTTCCGTCTTCCAGAAAGTTGGGGGGAGGGGTGGGTATGGGCCAGTGCTCTGGACTTGCCCCCTAGGCTAAAAGTTGCCAGCCAGCCCCTGGATATGCCCCCACAGTGCCAGAGACACATATGCCCCCACAGTGCCAGATATTCCCCCACTGTGCCAAATACACATATGCCCCCACATTGCCAGATATTCCCCCACTGTGCCAAATACACACATGCCCCCACAGTGCCAGATATGCCCCCACAGTGCCAGAGACACATATGCCCCCACAGTGCCAGATACACATATGCCCCCACAATGCCAGATATTCCCCCACAATGCCAAATACACACATGCCCCCACAGTGCCAGAAACACATATGCCCCAGTGCCAGAATTTGCCAGCAGCAACTTACTCACCATTGTTGCTGTCTCATTTCTATCTGCTGCTGCTGGGGGAGGGGGGGGGGGGGCGGGGGGGAGCGCAGTACATGCCCCTCCTGCCCACACCCCAGTCCGGTGCACCCTGCAGCCCCAGTCCAGTGCAGGCCGCGCACCTCCTCCAGCTCTCCTGCGCTGGCCGCGGCTTCTAGAACACGGCCGCGGCTACAGGAAAATGGCCGCCGGCCTCCTGCACTGAGGACATGTCCTCAGTGCAGGAGGCCGGCGGCCATTTTCCTGTGGCCGCGGCCGTGTTCTGGAAGCCGCGGCCAGCGCAGGACAGCTGGAGGAGGTGCGCGGCCCGCAGCAAGTGGCTAGGTAAGCGGCCCGGGGGGCACATGGCACCCTGCCCCCCGGCCCAGCCCGCCCCTGAATGTGAATATGTAACTCATTCCCACAGGACATACAGTATATATACCATTAGCATGTATTGATATTATATCCAAGCAGATTTTACATTATATATCCTGTTTAATAGCATTTTACTCATGTTTTACTACTGATTTTTTATTTTCCTTTGTTTGTTATTATTTATGTGATATTAAATTGAATTAATACTATAACATTGTTATAATTGTTATTGTCCGTAATTGTACAGCTCACATGCACAGTCTATTTCTATAAGCATTTTTAGCTGGCATTTTCTACCTTTCTCCCTCTGGCTCTACACATCCACTCTACACACATATCCTTCAAACTCTCTACCAAGACCCACTACTTCACCAAACCAAGCACATATTCATAATAACTCTGTATTTCATGCTTACTGTCTACCCCTTCTGTGTCACCCTGTTTGTCTGCCATCCCTCTCCTCCTGTTGCCTTGTAACCGAAGTGCACTATGAAGGGCAAACAGGTGAAAAGGAGGGGTCAGCTAGAATTCAGGAAATAAGGGAATGCAGGGAAATCACGGCATGAAAGCTACATAGGGTGACAGAGGAATGGAAGGACAAGGAGAAGCGTTTGTCTAAGAAAGGGAATGAATAAGATGTACATATGGTGGGAGGAAGGAAAGCTGTGGTATATGTCTCATAGAGGCAAGAAGGGTGCGAGAGCTATGATTGTGTGAGTGGGAGGGAAGGAGATGTGTAGGGCTGCCAGAAGGAAGGCGTAAGAACATGAGTGACAGAGGGAATGAGTGATTGAAAAGATCAGGTTTGAAGATGGCCATAGGTTATGAGAGATGAAGAGGTTAAGTAAGGGAAAGAGGAAGATGCGGATGGACAGTGGTAAAAGCATACTTACCTACCCTTCCGGAATTGCCAGGAGGGTCTCGAAAATCGAGTACCCTACCCAGCCCTCCGGAAGGGTAGGCAAGCCTCCCACATTCCTGCCCATTGCATCAGTCCCAACACACAGCCCCCTCCTCTGCCAGTAAACTACTGGCATTCACAGCGGTTCAGGGAGGGGCTGGGGCTAAATGGCACATATCACATCATTTAGCCCCCTCCCTAAACAGCCATGAATCAAGGCATTTACTGTGATGGGGGCAGGGCTTAAAAATGTCAAACACTGCTCCCCATCCCCTGAGGGTGCTGCAGAGAGTCTTCTCCTTGGGCTTCTCCTAGAGTGGAGATTTAACAAGTAGGCAAATATGGGTAAAAGGAAACACATGTAGGATAAATGTCATCATATATATAGTTTACTTTATGTTATATACATGATTTAAAATTAATTTTACAGGTTCTAAGTGCACATCAGACTCTGAAGCATCTTATTCACTTTTAAATACCCTTTTTAAAATTTCCACTTTTACCACTGGTTCCAATAAAAATGATGTAGGGTTTTATTGAGAGTTGCAAGCAAGCTTATTCTGCAGACAGATTTTTTTGTATTCTTTATTTTACTGTAAGTGGATCTGAACAATGTCTACCCAGCTTCTTTTTGTGATTTACGGTGCTCTCAGTCACATTTCCACTTTTTTTTTTAACAGTTTCTTATATAGCACACACATATTCCGCAGTGCTTTATGGGAAATAATAATAATAATACATAGATTTTAAAATAAATGCCCTGTAAACTATAAACATAACAAAACATTTTTTTTTTGTGAATTTAAATTATGATTAACCTAAATACTTTGCTTTCAAAGGTTGGTAATGATACAATAAGAGTCACCTCTACATGAATTAAATAATTGGTAGAGACTCCATGTGCAATCAGCTCATCATACTGTACTCAATGTTTCAGATTTAAATGACCAAGTCTAGAAGCTGGTACAGTAAGTTATCTCTTCAACTAAGCATTTTTCCTTACTGATGAATTTTGACAAACATGACATTTTTTGAGATTATCGGACTGTCTACTTTCTAGTTATTTAAATGTCAACTAACCATGTATCAATCTCTTCAAAGTGTGAGGCACTAATTAAATGATCGCCAATATATAATACAAAAATTATATACAGTAATTGCATTTTCATTAATCAACACAGCATTTTATACAGATGGAGCGCCTCTCATGCAGCTCCAGTACTCGCCAGAATGCCCCCGCTGGTTAGTGCTGGCAGAGAGGTGCTTTATCTGACTGGGACATGCGCAAAGCGAGACGGGCAGGGTTAGGGGGTGCGGGGAGGTGGCAGCAATGGGTGGCGGTGAAGAGATCCGACAGAATATGGCGCAAGCGTCACGTACACAAATGCCCCCTTCCGGCGGGGCTGACAGAGGCTGTCAGCTGACGATTTTATCGCCAGTGCCCTGCTGAATGATGGGGGCTCCATCTGTTTCTACTTTTTTTAAAGTTATTGAACAGTATTCTATTACACGCAGTAATTTACCGCACATTAAAAATAGATTTTGGTAAATCAGGCTATCCAATTTTAGCCTGTTTTTATGTGCGGTAAATAACCCGTTATTGAACAATAATAATGGGTCATCTGGGGCTGCTTATTGGGGAAGTTAATCTGAAAATACACATGAAGCAGAATGCCCAGTAAGCGTTAGCTTATCCGGCTAATTGTAATTGAAACTGGGAAGCCTTGATAATGCTCTTGTGCTTGAACCAGGATATGCTATACTCCTATAGCCCAAACCAGAGTATAACCGACCAGAATAGATGAGATGATAAGGATAAAACAAGTCTTTTTATTAAGCATGCATTTGATGATAACAAGTAGTGGCAGATGTTATAGAATTGGTAATTCTGTATCACGTAAATAGGAACTGGAATATAGGCAATGCTGTAGTGGGTAATATCAATGATGGCATACAATTTAGTTACAGTGTAGGAACACAGATGAAGTCCCAATAAAGAAAGCAGCATATGGCGAAACAGTTGCTGGATGATGTGTTGCTGACATCTGAAGATACAGAGTACTTTTACTATCATTGGCAACTATCTGATGGATCAGGGTATCAATGGCAGAACACCGATTAAGCAAAGATATCAAAGGCGGAAATACTGATGGAGCTGGATATTAATGGCGGGAACACTGAAGGTTCAGAGATATCAATGGCGGAACATTAATGGAGCTGGATGTTAATCGTGGAACACTGATGAAGCAGAGGTATCGATGGTGCAACACCAATGGAGCTTGTTACCAAACACCATTGAGTAGAGGTAATGATGATGGAAAGTCAATGGAGCTGGATATCAATGGTGGAACACAGATGGAGATGAATATCGATGACGGTACGCCAAAGGAGCCAGGCACACTGCAAGCTGGATCAAGCTGTACTCTCGAGCAGGAGGGATAATCAAAGGAGCTGGAAAGCTTTGAAGCTGCTAGGAGAACACAACCATACAGGGTGAGACAATCATAGCACTGGTGATTTGGCAGTTCTTAGGAAATAGTATGAGGTTATTGACTAGAGCAGCGGTTCTTAAACTGTGGGTACTGACCACCTCAGCATGGGGTCGCAACTCTATGTTGTTGATCATCAGGTTAATGTGTCTGTGGATGGGGACAGGGTATAATTCATTAAGTAAATATCCACTGTTTCCTCTTCCATCTCAGTGACACCCTTTTCCATTCACCCCCATTACTCACTGCCTCCCAGTCACAAAAGCGGTCACTTCACTTCACTGACCACACATGGGTCGGCCATTCAGTAATAACTTGGTGGGGTCCTGTAATAATTTTTATTGTCTGACGGGGTCCCAGAGCAAAATAGTTTGAGCACCCTTGGGCTAGAGCAATCAACAGTATACAGGTCGCAAGCGATGGGTTCAAAAAACACAATTTTTGTTTTATGTCCATTCCGATTACCAAGATCACCGATTACAACCACTGAAACAAGCCCATCACATATGCTCAGTGTGACTTACACAGATGCACGGATTGCCAATTATCTCTGAACTGGGCAAAATTGAGGGTTGCATCTATCTATCTATCTATCTATCTATCTATCTATCTATCTACAGTATCTATCTTTCTTTTTTTCTATCTATCATCTATCTATCTCTATATATTCTAATATATAAAATTAAACATTTGTCTGTCCTGTCTTTCTATACAAATCCACAGTTTACAAGGGAAGATCGTATTACGAAAGTATTAAAACACAGCTGAGGCAGCTAAAATAATTCCAAATCAAAATTAGTTACGGTTAGTTTTTATCAATTAAGAACCACAATTTTTACTGTACACTCATATGTACAGTATATTCCAACATAACTCCGGAACTCCGGTGAGGCAGCAGAACAGAGTATTTGAGAATACAGCATAACTCTGGAATGACTGGAGCAATTTACACCAAATTTGGTACACATATGATATCAATTACAATCTGTAAACAAATACTGTGTGGGTGACACACCCCTAGCACCCCAAGGGGTGGGCAGCAGCACAGACTATTTCAGGACATGCATGATATGTCATTGGTGACAGGGCTGCATGTGAAAGGGACAGTGACACAATGGGCCTTATTTTGGTTCATTCTTTCTGACAAAATCCTTCTTAGATGGGCAAAACCATGTGCACTGCAGGTGGGGCAGATGTTACTTGTGCAGAGAGAATTAGATTTGGGTGGGGTTTTACTTCAAAGTGAGATCTATATTGCAGTGTAAAAATAAAGCAGTCAGTATTTTCCCTGCACAGAAACAAAATTACTAACCCAAATCTAATTCTCTCTGCACATGTTACATCTGCCCCCCCTGCAGTGCACATGGTTTTGCCCATCTAAGAAGGATTTTGTCAGAAAGAATGAATCAAAATAAGGCCCAATGTGAGGAGGGGAATGGAGATAGCACAAACCCACACACTGAGTTATATAGTAGCAGTGGCAGGGTCCCCCAGCAGTATTGAGCATATCAGGAGATGCATAATGTGCTGCGCTTTAAAGTAACTTAACGAAACAACTAATGTTATTTATACTGTGTTATTAATATTGACATTGGTTTTTTGTAAACAAACATTCTTAAAATCCCAGGCAGTAAAACAATAAAAATAGAAAATGGGATTTTATTTTTGGTTATTTTAAAGGCTATAAATAGCATATTGTATAATTGTAACAAACTATGAAGCACATTTAGATTTCTGAAAAAGCATTAGTTGAAACTGGACATATTAAAACTGAACAGTTACAGATGTAAACATTCAAATTTCCCCTGCAGCTCATCCTGATTCTTGATGTCTTTTCCCATATCAATCTCACTCTGCATGAAAAAATTCATTCCTGCTCCACGAGTCCTGGGTGCAGGAAAATGCACCTCTTTGAGCTGCCCGAGGCTGTACCATTCTCTATGGATTATCCATTTGCAAATGCACTGATATATTGCTACTCATAAAGTAACACTGAAAGGTTCAGACTAATCCTGTTGTAGTCTACATTTATCTGCAGTTTCTTTTCTTCTGTTGTTTTTCATTAGTTATTTGTAGAGATGAGCGCGTTCGTAATGGGGGAATCTGAGAACCCCCGAACACCCCCAATCTGAACCCGCCTCTGAGCCTGTTTTGGTTTACCCTCCCAGGCTTGGAGCGTGCGTTTCCGGAGCTCGTGAGATCCCACTTTTGGATCTCGCGAGGTACAAACCCTATAAAGGTGCGGCCGGGCGAGCGCCATCTTTACTCCAGCGTTGGAGGTTGAACAGGCCGCCCACCTATGTGCTCACTCTCCTGCCCACTTCCCGCTGCACATGTGCCTGTGCCTCATAGATAGCTGCTCCTTTCAGAGGCGTAACTAGAACTTTGTGGGCCCCATAGCAAAATGTATAATGGGGCCCCCCTTGAAATGCCCATTACACATTATATGACACACTGTAATGCCCATCACACATTATGCCGCTATCGCGATGCCCTTAACATATTATGCATAATGATTATTACACATTATACCAGACACCATAATGCCTATTACACATTATACTGTACTACACACCGTTATGTCCATTTCATATTATACCACACACTGTAATGCCCATTACACTTTATGCCACAAACTTTAATGCCTATTACATATTATGCCACATAAGTTCTGCATTCCTACATGCTTGTTGCCAGGAGCATACATGCTCGTTGCCAGGGGTTAATTGCTCGATGACAGGGAATATTGCTCATGATCTCCGCCAAAGGGGGAAGGGGGTTTACAAACTCATTGCTCAGGGGGATTACCATCTAGTTGCCATGGCGGTTTACAAGCTCATTGCCAGGGGGAGTTACTTACTCCAAATTGACAAATATAGATGTATATATATGCACAAATACACATATTTTTTATATATATATATATATATATATATATATATATACATACGCACTCTAGTATATATATATATACATACACACACACTGTAGATATATATAGATAGATAGATAGATAGATATAGTAGATATATATAAATATGTAAATATACAGTGATGGACAGAAATACAGCACTAGCTGCTGTAAGGAATAGGGGCTGTAAAGGGGGTATACAGTGGCAGTTGCTACTGGCAACGGGAACAGAGCCGCCGGCCGAAGCCTGTTTCTGGCAGGCCCAAGTTCCCTATGCATGGGGGCATACAGCCTAGATTTCATGGTGAGTCTGGATGCTAAGAAGCAGAGGGAGGTGAGAGGACTTAGACTGGAAAGAGCACCTTATGGGGATACAGACGGAAACGGGACATAGGTGGCGGACAGAGCATTCATGTAAAGAAGGACAGAGCACCATATGGGGGGACAGACTGACAGGGGGCATTGACTGACATAGCACCATATGGGGGGAAATACGGACAGGGGGCATGGACTGACATTGCACCACATGGGTGGGACAGACTGAAAGGGGGCATGGATTGACAAAGCACCATATGGGGGGACATACATACATGGGGCATGGACTAACATTGCACCATATGGGGGGGACAGACTGACAGGGGGCATGGACTGACATAGAACCATATGGGGGGACATACTGACAAGGGGCATGGACTGACATAGCACCATATGGGGAAACACACTGACAGGGGGCATGGACTGACATAGCACCATATGGGGGGACACACTGACAGGGGGCATGAAATGACATACCACCATATAGGGGGACATACTGACAGGGGGCATGGACTGACATAGCACCATATGGGGGGACAGACTGACAGGGGGCATGGACTGACATAGCACCACATGGGGGGACATACTGACAGGGGGCATGAACTGACATAGCACCATATGGGGGGATAGACTGACAGGGGGCATGGACTGACATAGCACCACGTGGGGGGACAGACTGACAGGGGGCATGGACTGACATTGCACCACATGGGGGGACATACTGACAGGGGGCATGGACTGACATAGCACCATATGGGGGGATAGACTGACAGGGGGCATGGACTGACATAGCACCACATGGGGGGACAGAATGACAGGGGGCATGGACTGACATAGCACCATATGGGGGGACAGACTGACAGGGGGCATGGACTGACATTGCACCACATGGGGGGACATACTGACAGGGGGCATGGACTGACATAGCACCATATGGGGGGATAGACTGACAGGGGGCATGGACTGACATAGCACCACATGGGGGGACATACTGACAGGGTGCATGGACTGACATATCACCATATGGGGGGAAATACTGACAGGAGGCATGGACTGACATAAAGTTGCAGTATATGAGGGGACAGACTGACAAGCAAACAGGGAAGGGGCAAAGACAGACAGATGGATGGGGGCAGCATAGATGAATGGGGACAGACTGACAAACAGTTGGGGGGTTGCTCATCTCACCATCACCTTCCTCTCCACAGAGCAGCTCAGCGCAGCAGCAGCAGCTTGACCTCCCTCCACGGGGCGGATCAACTCCAGGCAGGCTCCGACCAGCACAGCGGCACTTCTTTCTATACTGAAGATCTCCAGACAGGCTCCTTCTCCACAAAGCCTCCCCAGGCATTTTCAGGTGGCACCAGGCAGGGAGCCTGCCAGCGCAGTGGCACCTGCTTGTCAGGCACAGCCTCACCTGGCAGCAGCTGCAGGTTAAAAAATGCAGGGAGAGCGCGCTGGTAGCGCCGGCCGCGCACTGCGCATCACTCTCTCACTGTTCGGCTTCTCCTACACTGTGACGTCACCCCCCCCCCCTTTCCGCCCGGCTCCTTCCGCGCGCTGCCTCTCCTTGCCTGGCTCCAGCCTCCTACTGCATGGCGCATAGCTACCCCCGCCAGGCTCTATATTAAAGTAATGAAACTACCGAGGGTGCAGGGGACTGCTTGCTCTCCACCGGGCCCCCCCCCGCCTGCCGGGCCCCATAGCAGCTGCATCCCCTGCACCCACGGTACTTCCGCCACTGGCTCCTTCCATCTGTTCTGTAGTCCAGTCCAGTGGCACTGACAGTCTGTGCATTTGCCTCATAGTTCTGTACTAGTTTTATATACTAGAGTTCTGTAGTCCAGTCCAGTGGCACTGACAGTCTGTGCCTGTGCCTCACACATTATATATACCTGTCCTGTAGTAGTGTTAACTACTAGGTACAGTTCTGTAGTCCAGTCCAGTGGCACTGAGAGTCCATTTGGGTAGCACTGCACTGCTGCTGCAAAAGTGCATACTCCCTTTAAGTACACTGATATTGATATATATATTGCTGATTAAGTCCAGTGGTACAGCCGACAGCTGTATGTTGTAAAAAAAAAAAGAAAGATTTATGTGTGTATAAGGGTACACTACTCACCTGTGAAAGCTGCATAATATCTTTCCAATAAAGGGGTTATTAATATAATCCTTTTAATTTTTTCTGTCTCTGTCGTGTGTGTGTGTGTGTGTGTGTGTGTGTGTGTGTGTGTGTGTGTGTGTGTGGTTTAGGGTACACTACACTCCTGTGCCATCAGCATAATATTTCAAATAAAAAGTATAACAAGTTATTATTAATCCTTTTAATGTGTGTGTAAGGGACAGGATACACTACTCTCCTGTGCAGGCCGCATAATATTTTTCCAATAAAGGGGTTATTAATTTTTTTGTCTCTGCTGTGTATTTGTGTGGTTTAGGGGTATGCTACACTCCTTATTATTAATCCTTTTCATTTTTCCATCTCTGATATGTGTGATTAAAGGTACACTTCTCTCCTATGCAGCCCGCGTAATATTTTTCAAATAAAGGGGTTATTAATAATCCCTTTAATTTTATCTATCTCTGTTGTGTGTGTGTAATTTAGAGGTACACTACTCTCCTGTGCTGCATATTTTATAACTCCAGAAAGATAATGGAGAACAAAAATATGGAGGCTATAATAGTAAAAGAACAAGAACCACTTCCTCCGAGTGCTGAAGCTGCTGCCACTAGTCAAGACATAGAACATGAAAGGCCATCAATGTCGTCTGCCAAGGCCGATGCCCAATGTCAACATAGAGGGCATGTCAAATCCAAAATGGTAAAGTTCAGTACGTTGAAGAAAATAATAACCCCCCCCCCCCCTCCTCTTCCACTCCAACTCAATTTTACAATAAGCAACACAGTAGACAGGGACAGGAAGAGGGGTAAAGTGTAAGGCAGTGGGAGGCAGGGAGAAAGAGTGGGATACAGGGAAAGACAGAGGATGATGGGTACAAACACAATGTTCTGTGCAGTGCAGATAACAAGGTACGTAAACCTTGGTGGGGGCAGAACACAATGTCCCTTGCTCTGTCTTTGAGTGTCCCCACCCCTTAACTTTCCTTAGATTGGAACTCGGTGAAACATACTCTGACAGTGCCAATTACACCGATTGTGAGGTGCCTTTATTTTTCAGACAGAAGTAAATCAGAATAAATGTACAGCTGTCTATTAATTAGAGGCAGCATGTGACTGATCATTAGTGCTTATAGGTGGCAGGACTCTGCTATCAGTCCAGAACACAAGGTCATCCCTGCCACTCTAAGGTAAGGGCCAGGTCCCTCAGGCAGTGGGATCCACCCTGCTCCCTAAACTGTACCATTCATTTAACATTGCTCAAAATGGTCTGTTTTAGGGCCAGGGGATAACATATTATGTACATACTTTCTGTGTTTCTTCTGACATCACATATCAGAAGTAAAGATTTGCCAAAACCTGTAATACTCCCAGTTACAGAGGTTCTAAAGGTGGTTGTCTCATTTATAGAGATTAATACTTTGAGCGCCAACATTACTGTGTGAGGTATCTGCAAAATATCCACTAAAAATGCCAACAATGCTCACAGCAACTGTTATTTTTTGGCACTATGTTTAACAAAGCTTTAATTGATTGACTTCAGAACATTTGCCAGCAATAACTAAAGTGATTCATGTTTATCAACTTCGACCCTGGCATTTTTAGCGGGTATTTTGCATGGATTCAGTATTAAATCCCGGCGGTCGGGATCCCGGTGTTCAGAATCCCAACGCTGGAATCCCGATCGCCGAAATCCTGACAAGGGGGGGACGTGAATCGCCCCCCCTTGCGGGCTCGCTGCGCTCGCCACGCAGCAGGCCCGGTGCCTCGCTACGCTCAGCACACTAATTTATTCTCCCTCCAGGGGTGTCGTGGACACCCACGGAGGGAGAAAGTGACGGGATTTCGGCGATCGGGATTCCAGCATTGGGATTCTGAACGCCGGGATCCCGACTGCCGGGATTTACACTGCATCCCTTTTGCACATCTCTCACAGCAACATTGGCACTCAAAGGGCTGAGTGCCAAAATTGCTATGAGAGATGTGAAAAATGTATGTGTGATTAGGGCCAGATGTATCAAGCTTTATAAAGTGATAAAGTGGAGAGTGATAAACAAATAGTCAATCAGCTCCTAACTATCATTTTTCAAACAATGCCTGTAACATGGCATTAATTGCCCTGAAATGAGTAAACATTTGCTCATGTACAACCGCTACATTGATGATATTTTCATCATGTCTGGAGTGAATGCTAGGTAGTCTACTATAAAATATACTTATTCCATACCTCCCAACTTGACCCTCTCCAGGAGGGACACAATGCTCTGCTACTGGACTTCTCTCTTAATGTATGATTACCATCATCTGTTTTGAACTAGTTAATTGAAAAGAAAGGTGTTCAACCACAGGTGATGACAATCATACATTACCAGGGAAGTGCAGGGGGAGAGCAATGTGTCCCTCCTAGAGAGGGTCATGTTGGGAGGTATGTTATTCCTGTAGTCCAACAGTAGCTCACTTTCTTGATGTGACAGCGATGATACGTGATCATTTAATTGCCACTGATTTCCATTTTTAAAGATGTGTACCAGAGTACCTTTTTGATGTCTAACAGTCATCATCCTTCAGCCTTGAAAAAGAGGTCTCCCTCTCTTGCAGATGATTTCAGTGGCGAGACTGTCCAGCGATCCAATGCGAATTGCAGCTCAATTAGACTGACTTATTGTTAAATTTACTGCAAGAGGTCATGACCCATTGGTAATGGAGGATCAAAAGCATCAAGTGTTGATAATGCTGCACGATCAGTTATTGAAACCAAGTGTGAGATAAACTACTGATATATTACCTTGGACCAGTACATACTACCTTGGAAGTCTGGGGATTTATCATGCCACTAAGGCACTGTGGCCAATTGCTCAGACAGACCCTGACTCACCAGCTTTTCAAACTACTTGTCCTTTGGCAGCCTTTAAGCTTGGCCCAAATCTGAGAGACCGGCTTGTTAAAACTGAAATTACAGGAATGGGTATTCTCAAGGCTTCAAATACATATATGAAACCTACCGGTTGTTACAGTTGTTACAACTGTACAACCTGCAGGTATATGGTATCGTGTTCAAGATTAAAGCATCCGCACGCAACTAAACAATTAAATATTCATGCTGTATTTACTTGTCGTACTTCTTTTTTGTGTTTATGTTATAGTTTACCCCTGTGGCCTGTATGACGAGATAGAATGGTGCTCCATAGGTCAGCCATCAACCTGTCTCTTGCTGGCAGGGAGGTGGTCCTTTTAAATCTAAGGACCATTCATTCTCTCTCTGCTTTGAAGTATTTCATTATTGACCATGTGAAGGAGTCGCTCAGACGCGGGGACAGGGCGAGACATATTTTGAAGTAAGAATCCAGGTGGGTCTATAGGCTAGATGTTTTTCAGCCTAGAGGCCTAAATGACAAAAACAACTGGAATTTCATCATGTGAGATATTTTAGCTATTGCTTTTATTTTATGTAATGTATTACTGTATTCATGTATTACTGTGTTCATATATTTTTCATGTCTTTGCATTAATTATATTCATATTTGGTATTGTTTTCAGTTTTGTGCTTTGTTTTTGTATCTTTTTGTACACTGTTTTGGTGTTCTGGGTGTATGTTATAGTGGCCGTGCCTCTGCTGCAGCCACTAGTCACATTGATCACTTCCCCCTGGTGGCTCTAGTGGAGATCAAGCAGTTTGGTTGCCTAGCACATCCAGCGGCTGTCTCCAGGAAGCCATTGTGTGGGGACTTCCGATCATCTAGTTAGTGGCAAATTAGCGTCTCCTAGGGCACCAGGCGCCAGATTGGTATATTAAGAGGGTGAGTACCACTTGTACCTTGCTGTAGGATTATGACCAGATGAAGGGGATCAAATCCCAAAAGCTTGTCATTTAATGCAAGGTTTTATTTTTCATTACTTCTTTCTCTCGAGTGCTGTTTTCTTGGAGAAATATGCTATTCTTTTTCGGACAATGGGGTTAGCTGTGCTATGAGTCTATATGAGTACTGGCTGTTGGACTTTTATATATATAAATTTTTTTAGAAGCACTCACCAGGTACTAATCCAGGGATCATTTATTTACTCACATACAATGCATCAATGTTCCGACAGCGCAGCGCAGCCTTCATCAGGACATGATCCAACAATGTGTGATACTGCACCAATGCACATATTATCTTTGGTATATAGAAAACTTAATTGGTAACTCCTCACACTTTTTACCAATTTGGCAACAAATTATAAAAGACCTACAGTAACAATGTCATCTGTAATGCGTCCAATAGTAGAACTTGCAATTATCACCACAATCTAACATTAAAAAAAAAGTTAAAAATGGCAAAACTAATTTACAATCCTCCAAAACACTGCCATGGAGACGCCAGGCTACTTCCGGTATGCATTCCATTGTCATTGTATGCATTTTAAATACCGAATGTACAGTATAGCGGAAATCACCTCCCGCATTATGACAACAAAGAGCATTTTTTGGGTTAGTAAATTGCTAACAAGAACTGATGATTACTAAGCCTCAAAAATTGATTTATATTGCTTCTGAAGTCTTTGAGTGGAAAGATATAAGAACTTTGCTGCAAAATCTATTATAACCATTAACTTCCAGCCCTTGTGGGAACACCAAATTTTCATTTGTAGGAGTCCCAGTATTTTTAAATAATCTCAGTAGAATTACTGTCAACAATCAGTACTGCTGTAATAAAATACACTATTAATTCAGAATACACTAGAAGCCAAATAATTTTGTATTGCTCCTTGGGGAACTTAAGTTATATTTCTTGTTAATGTTTATTACTTACTTTACAAAAAGGTCTAATTAAATAAGAAAAACATTTTAGATTGCTTACAAAAAAATACATATAAGCTCAAGGTAACAATAAAAATGGGCAGTAATTGTGAGTATAAAACGTAAATAATGTAGGTGAAGTCAGGACTGCTATCAGATATTGTGTAGTCTGGGACTAGTGAAATAGGCACCTCCCCCCCTTCCTTTTTTAAACACCTAGAATTGCCTGGGGAGACCTCTGGTGTCTGCAGCACTGGCCGCAATACTCAACCTCTACATTACTTCAAGCACACCTCCCAACTGTCCTGCTTATCAAGGTAATGTCCCATTTTTCGGATGTTCCCATGTCCCTCCTGGGCCCACAGTATCCTGCGGCTGGCGAGGGCAGTTGGGAGTCACTCCTGTCATCCGTAAATAGACGCTGTGCACATTGGTGAGTTTCGCTGCACCTGGCAGCTTTATCAAAGGTTACCTTTGATAAAGCTGCCAAGTGCAGCAAAATGTGTCATTCGCTGCTAGCCCACCATCCACGGCCACAAACTAGGATTGCAGTCCGGACCAACCTAAGAGGATCCAGCCTTTTGATCATTGTCCCCGCACTCCATCTAAAGGCCCCCATACACTAGGGCGACTTGTCCTTAGGACAAGTCGCCCCCGACTTCCCCCTGAGCTTCCCCGGCTGCTCCCCGGGGGAGCTTGATTAGATTGGCACTTGATGTGCCATTTTTTACAAGTGATAAATCGTCTCGATTTATCACATGTAAAAAACCCGGGGAGCAGGGGGGGGGCTACAGAGCAGGGCTGCTGGTGGGAGCAGGGGGGGCTGGGGACGCTGCGGGGGACACAGGCGGCATAGAGCCGGGCAGAGGGAGCCGGGAGCTGTCAGTGCTAGAAAAAAAGCCTATACAATGAATGGGCAGCCTGAGATTGGCTGAGCACTCTCTCAGCCAATTGCTGACTGGCTGAGAGAGCGCTCAGCCAATCACAGGCCGCCCATTCATTGTATGGGCTTTTTTTTTTATTCAGTACTGACAGCTCCCAGCTCCCCCTGCCCGGCTCTATGCCGCCTGTGTCCCCCGCAGCGTCTCCAGCCCCCCCTGCTCCCTCCACCGCCGTGCTGCCCCGCCCCACTAGGTCCCAAGTCGGGTGGTCGGACGTGCAGCAGGTCCGACCACCCGACGCAGATCCGATGCGCACGGAACCGCGCATCGGATCTGAGGGGACATCAAAACTAGCCGATTTTGGTCCGATTTCGGCCAGATCCGACTGATCTGGCCGAAATCTGACCAAAATCGGCTAGTGTATGGGGGCCTTAAGGGGCACCTACATCTCCTCAATCTACATTTATCAGATACCACTTTTACTGGCCACCTGGGACTTATTCAGCAAAGTTTCCTCTACTTTCATCCAGTGGACAGGTAATTTGTGCCAAAATTTGGTCCAACTACTTGGACCTATGGAACATACCATAATTTCATGTGACTAACCAGCCAGGAGTGGTAACTATTGCACAACTGACAGTTAGGCATACTAGTAACAGACTTGTTACATGTCACAGTGGCCGGACATGGTGGGCACAGTACTCACCTGTCCATCGATGGCTGGCATGTGTCCAGCGGTCTCCCGGTGGTCATAGGCAGTGGCGTGGCTTGTCAGCAGTGTCTGTTCACTGCTCTGTTGCAGCAGGCCGGAGGTTCTGCCTGACAGCGCCGGGAGGCCGGTGCTGCCATCTTGGAAATGGGTAAAGCAGGGTTTGGCCAGGTTTTGGAGTTTTCCCTGCCTCCTGCTCAGAGGGCCAATTACAGTTATCCCCTTGCTATAAGGGGGATCTGTCAGGGCTACTCTGAGTCAGTGCAAAGAAGTCTCACTGATGAGCGCATCCTGGAACTGTCCTCACTGGTATAGTGCCTAATCACCCACCTGACTTCTTCCTCCTCGCTGACTCCTGAATTTCTCTAAGCCTCTCCTGCAGTGTCCGCTGCCCATCCGTCTGCTGCCATCAATCCCTGGGCCTCGTGGGACCTTTACAGTACCCGTCAGGTTCCCACCTCCATCCATCTCCACCCAGGATTCCTCACTCCCTTGCAAGATATTATCTTCACCATTATCCCCGTCTTCAGCTACTACTCCTCTTCAAGTCCTGTTTTGAGCCCTGCAGACAACTGCCAATTTATTTCCCTTTGCAAAGACCTGCCGTTTGAGATTTTCCCTTCACCCAGCAATGCTATAATTGTATTTCCGTTATATCCTTGTCAAAGAAGTATTTGACCTCAGCTTGTTTATGAGTAATTTCATTAAATCTGCCCACTTCAAACCTAATGCTTCTTGTCCGTCCTCCGTCCCTGAGCACCACACGATCTCATCAACATCTTCACCCGTGACAAGACTCTCCTTACATTGCTGCTAGTGTGAAAGTGGGATCACCTGTATCTATACCTTGTTTTTAATATGTTTTATTTGTATTATTATAAATATTACATTTATTGTAAAAATCATCCAATATCTTATTAATTATTTTTTTAAAAGGTACAATGCTGCTATTTCCTTGTTTTTTGGGGTTTTTTTTTTGCGTTGAGAGACATGCCATTCATATGTCTTTGTCAGCTTTGCGAACTACCTTTTACCTCCATGTAAACCATTTTGTGCTACATATCTGTGCAGAGATACATAGTACATAGTTCTACCAGGCAGAGAGCAAGGGTTCTCCAGGCACTGGTAGTGACAAAAGTTGCCAGCTCTCTGTAACAGGTTGGAAGCCAGGAAAGGAGGAGGGGACTTGAAGAGAGAAAGAATGGGGGGAGCCACACTGTCTGCATATTCTATGTCACCGACCAAAGTGGGGAGAGTTCACTGAAGTGCAGTGTGGTGTTAGGAGGCAAGGGGAGCTTTGGCACCTTCCTAACTGTCAGTTATATGCCTTCATTGATATCAGTGGCGTTACTATAAATTTTGCTCCACCCTGCCAAAAAGTTCCCCCCCCGGGCTCCTCTCCAGCGTGATGCCCCAGCGGGTGACGTGATGACGAGATGACGTCACACGCATAACAGAGAAGCTGAATCAGGATAGAGAAAGAGAAACCAGCAGACACTGCTGATTCCCTTGGCTCCGACGCATCCCAGGCCGCCCCAGCACGCCCATCCTGTACACAGTAGCCAATAGCCGGCTCTGTGTACAGTCAATTGAATCAGTGGCGGGATTTGTCATCTAGCCTCCAGTGCTCAGCCAGTGGGCAGTGGCAGGCAGCAGCATGTCAGTGCAACCAGTGGGTGCTGGCGCCCACATAGACCCCACTGTGGCTTGCTCCCCCAAGCGGCAGCTGGGGCTGCCTTACAATAGTTACGCCACTGATTGATATGGAACATTCAGGCAGTGTGGTGGCCACCCCCTCCTTCTCCTCAGCCATTTCCTGCTACCCATGGAGGTCCAGCGTATCAATCACATAGAAGCTCTGTCCATCCTTTGTAAAATTTGATGTGCGTATTGTGTATGTATGCGTATATGTGTAATTGTTTTCATTTTTTGTGTGTGTGTAAATGGGTGTATGTGTTTATGTGTATGTGTTTATATTTTGTGTATATTACTGTGCTTGTGTGTTTGTGTGCATGTGTGTATACAGTAGGTTTGTGTATATGTGTGTGTGAATCTATATATAAGTGTGTGTGTGTGTGTGTTGGGGGGGGGGGGGGGCATGCCATGAACCTTCTCCAGGTGTCATGGCTCCACGCAACTGTGTGCAACTCACATTCATGCACAGTACAAAAAAACTCAATCAACAATTATTAGTTCAGGAGAATCAATACAATCAAAATCATTGTTCTCCGGGGGCTATTTTTTATATATTCTAGATGTTACTCATCCCTGCACCAAATTCAAGAAACTCTTGGTACCCAATTTATCTGGGTGGATAACAAGCCATATGCGATCGCTGAGCTCCGAACATTTACAGCCCAGCATTTATGTATGAATCGGCCCTTTGTACCTTTGCTTATGCACAATTAAAGCAATAAAAATGATTTATCTTAGAAAAAAATCAGTCACTTGCTCACATATTGTCACTGTGTCATCTCTGAATGTATGCTCAAAATGTAATTGCATGGGCATTTGTTCCTATACAGCTGCAAGACTCACGATCATACTCAAGTAAGGGGTTTTGAGAAATGGAGATGTTGCCAATAGCAACTAATTAGATTCTACTGAACATGTACCTAGCTGATTCTAGAAAATAATAGCAAGAATCTGATTGGTTGCTATGGGCAATCACTCCTTTTCCAAAAAACTCACGTCAACCTTTTGAATGTCGTTCTAGCCGTTGGCGACCTAATGCTTGTGTCAACCTTCCATTTTGGCCTATTTAATGTCGACCTAATAAGTCGACCCAATGACCCCATACCCTCTGGTTTTTATAAAATTAAGGTTATCCATTACATGATTTTTAATTGTGAGGATACCACTTGTGTGGGACCTCTGGCACTTTCATAACTACAAGATCTGACTAAATGATAATTACATAGGCATCTACAGTATAATAATTTGAAGAACATGTACAGTAAATTAGCGTGTTGAGTCTATCGTCTGCATTTCTTGCTGGATGGTTTAGAATTATGTACAGCACAGTATGTGATTCTGGATGATACCGACATGGAGAAGCACTGAGGACATACAAGAGAAATACTGCAGACTTATTTATTCTTAATTTCTTAATTATTTCTTAATTTAAGCTCTACAGAAGACCACATTTATTAATACAGTTACCATTTTGTAAACTATACTTTTTATTTAAAAAATAATACGATTCAACTGAAATAGTACAGTAATTATTGTGAAGGAAGCATTTCAAAGTTTACTTCAATTTAATGCTGATAAAAAGGATTTGAAATGTTATAAAATAATGCCGTCATACACAACTAGGCTATAACTATTGTGTTATATATTACAGTCACAAAAGAAAATGCTCCATTAAGGAGCTCAAGCAGCTTGCAGAATATATATTCAGGGAACTCTCACCCCCTCTCAGCTATTTCCATTGTTGAGGTCAGAAATCATGTCTTTGCACCCAGCTCTCTCTACGGCAATATCTTCTCTCTCAGCTGCTCTTGCTTCAGGTCCTTGTCATACATTTTTATCTTTTTAACAAGTTTTAATAGAGTAAACTTTGTGAGAAACATTTTTTTCTCAGTACATTTTATGTTATTGTAGTATTTTTAGAAGTGACTGTAGAAAACTGGTTATACTTAATACATATTTCTACACTACAGTAGGTGTACATTTGCTGTTATTATAGCATACGAAACATGTTTTTCTGGGAATGCGGGGAACATTAATTCTGAGTTAGGAACTCAAAATGACACAATTTACAGTATTTCAAATATGTCGAAAATAATGCTCCAAAATAAATGTAAAAACAGATCAGGTAACCAGTGGTGTCACTACCCGGGTAAGAGGGGAGTGACCTGCACCTAGGCGTCACCCTTAAAAGGGTGCCACCAAGTGTCTCTGGTGATAGCCCGCTGCCAGCATCTCTGAAAATGCTGGCCACTACCCACGAGTGACAAAAATGGGATCCCCGCTAGGCCACACCCCTCTGAGATTGGCCACATCCCCTTTTATGGTGCCTGTGCCTTTGGTGACATCTCTGCAGGTAACATACAGTATGATGTGCCTCTTCTGTCTTCTAAAGTGCATGTTAATGTACTGTATATTGCTGCAGATGACTGTTCATTGTCACTAGTCTACAGATAGTATAGAAATGGTAAACAGACCTAAGGACCTAATTCTGAGTTAGGAATAACATAAGAAAGAGCAAGTAATTGTGCACTTAGATTCAGCATGCTGTAATGCATGTGTTGCAAATACATACTGTATTTTAGGTTTGGGTTAGGGCATGCCTCCCAAATCTAAATAGAAAATGGAATAAATATCCTGACACGTACACTATCTGTATGCATTTGGACATGTATGACTGTTTAACATTGTATATTGCAATATTAGTGCTACTATAAAGCTAATCTTAACATTTTTTTATCAAACTGCTATTAAGAGCATATTTATGGTGACCAAATATGTCTAGATAGATCTTACTAGTACAGTATACAGCAATTTATACAGGGCGTCACAGAACGTAAATGTAAACGTAAAATCATCATCAACATATAATTAAAGAAGCATGAATCAGCTGCCAATGTTTCTGCCAATCATATACAAACTTGCAAAGCTGCAAAGAAATGATCCATTTCCTATACTAAACTTAGCAGTGCAGATAATATTGTGGAGCAGATTTCAATACAAAAGCTGTACATTTACAACAATAGAAGTGGTCCTTTGCATTTGAAAATTGGAACGTCTGCCTACATAGATACCTTATTGTTGGGATATTGGAGCTCACTAGCTTTCTAAGCCAATTTATAAACAGCATATATATTCCATGCTTCATGTATCATCCAGAAGCACATACTGAACATAATTATAAGCCAGCCAGCACAATTGCTTTCTGTCTCGATTGACAGCATCCTATAGTCAGGTTAGGAAAAAAAGCCTGATTTTCTACTGCATTTACATCTATTTATTTGTATATGGCCAGTGATAATTAACATAACACTTTGGATTTTTCAATGAGATATTTTGAGATTTTAATGTTGTAATTTATGTATATAACACTCCCGAGAAATAAGATGAAATAGTAAGTCTCCCACAAAAAGCTGACAGTTTAACCAATGTAAAAAAATTTGAGTCAATTAACAAAGTCAGTGTGCATAGACTCAGTTGGGATGGAATGTGCACATCCTAGTTTCTTAAGCATTATTATGTACTGCTCAGAGAAGAACGGACCAGCCTCAGCTGCCCTTAATCAGTAAAAGTTCCCATTTTACTGTACTATGAATGAGCCAGTACACAGTAGCAGGAACACAATTGCTTTCTGTCTCGATTGACAGCATTGTATAGTCAGGTTAGGAAAGAATACAGTATTTTCTTGAGCTACTCAAATATTCTTGGGGTATTTATGGTGGGGCCCTGCTTCTCTTGTCCTTTAACAATAGTTATGTGTCAAGCTCTATGATGACTTGTAACACAAAAGCACATATTTTACCCCCCCCCCCCCGCAATTTTATATAGTTGTGATTGTGACTACACCAGGGATGTGGAAGCTTTGGCTCTCCAGCTGCTATTGAACTACACCTCCCAGCATGCCTTGCTACAGTTTTGCTATTTGGCCATGCTAAAACTGTTGCAGGGCAGGCTGGGATGTGTATGTAGTTCAACAACAGCTGGAGGGCCAAAGGTTCCCCATCCGTGGACTACACATTGACTGAAGATTCTCTATACTTTGCCATCAGGCAGTGGGTAGTTCTCACAGTGGGGTACATTTTATAAGATGGGAGTTATATTGAAGATGTAATATTGCCCACAGCAACTAATCAGATTCTATCTATTATTTTCAAGAAGCTGCCAAATAACTATCCTATCTTCACTAGAACTCCCATTTTAGTAAATTTAACCCTGTGAGTGCAGGGCTTGGGCATCACTCTTTGGGACAGAGCAGCTTAACACAGAAGGGGAAGTAAGCAGAAAGACTTTCTCCTTTATAAATCTATCTCTATATCATAACTAACATGGTACAATATTTTGAAATAGTAATGCAAATGAAATGGAGCAATCTGCAGTTTTACTAAATAACTGCCTGTCGTTTATCCTCAACAACTAATAAAGTGCTGTGTTCTAAAACAATCCTGTAACAGGAATTTCATTACATTTTCAGGTTGTATGCCATCAGGACAAACCGCTATTCATTTTATTTTTGGATATGTAATGGAGAATTAATTTTATTTTTGGATATGTAATGGAGAATTAATTTAATTTTTTTGGATATGTAAAGGAGCTCATAAGACAATTTAATGATACATCTCTCATTATCATTAATTCAAATAAGAATTTCTCAAGATTTGCATACAGTATTTATGGATTGTTCATCATTAACTGTGCTGTAAAAGTCAATTGATATGACTGAAAACATCTAAGACTTGCATCATCCTGGTTTTCCAGACCCTAGACCAAATAGTCTCCTAGAATGCATCTACTTATGCTGCTTTCACAACGCAAAAACCTGCTTAGACCCGGTATTTAAAACGTTTCTTTAAAAAATTCCATGCAGGTTAATGTGCCGTTCACACCACACATATTACCCAGTACAATACAGGGTTTAAGCAGGTTTGTGGTGTGAAAGCACAGGGCCACTGATAGGCAATGAGGCTGTTTACCTGAGGTAAGGTTGCCACGGGAACATGGCGGAGTCTAGCGGAGTGAAGTACAGAGGCGGAGGAGCGAGACAGGCCACGGGTGGAGCTGGCTAGGGCAGGTGGAGCAGCCGGCGGGCTCCGGTACACTTATCGCCACTGTGTTCCCGTTCTGTGCATATTTAATGAGCGGGACACAGTGCAGTGAATATTTAATATTCCCGTCTCCTGTATATGTAATGAGAGGACCCGTTCACTCCATTTGCAGGGAACGGGGACCCGTTTATTAAATATTCACTGCACAAGTGAGTCCCGCTCATTAGATATGCACAGAGCAGGACCAGCTCAGTGCTCACTACTGCCAGGGTCCTAAATACTGTTTCAGACCCATTCAGACTGCAAAAAAAAACCGGGTCTGAAACGGGTAGTACCCTGCTTTTTTACCGTTTTGAAATACAATTTTTTTTTTAAATGGTATATTAACTCTGGACCCTTCAGACTGCACAATATTAGGGGTACTAAGTGCGGTCTGAAAGGGGTATGAGAGAGTACATCTCTGATGGTACTCTCCAACAGTGTCAAAATATGAAATGCAAACTCTTCCATAAGGCACAGTAGGAAAGATAACGTTAGTACATGTTCCTCCAGCACAATCCACCCCATCTTTTCTGTAAGTGTTCTTGTAAATTAATAGTATAGCCACCTTCTTGAGCTTGGACTCATATTTACTATCATGAATTTTTCTCAGTTGCAGAATGGCATTTGGAGTCCATATAAAACATAATTATACCATAGCAATTAAGCAGTTATGCCATTATATATGCACAGGAACTGCCTTCTGACCCAAAAAAATATTAAGCTATGAATTGATCTGGAATGGAGCTTAAGAGCAAAATATCCATTCACATACTCCTTAATAATGCCCCACTATAATTTACTGTTTTGTAAGTTCATAAAAAATATTTTCTTTATATGATTTTTTTTTTAAACATCATCATTGTTGAGGGATGGTATTGGTGTCCCATTGCTTGGGATGCTGGTGGTCTGAAGACTGCCCCCTTACCACTGTTACCCTAATCATCCCTACCTGCAGCCTATCCCTAACCCCCGGCCACAGTTTAAGCCTAACCTCCCCTTTGTGATAAACCCTAACACCCCACACAGATAAACCCTAGCGAAACCATCTTAGAGAGCAGCAATAAACCTCCCTTCTTAGTGCCTAACCCTAACCATCCTTCTCCACTTCCTAAACTGCCCCTATCCCTGCAGCCTAAAGCTAAGCTCCTTTATACTGCCTAAATCCAAACTCCACCCCACCCCAACTATGATGACTAACACTAACCAGCATTAGCATACTCACATTTTGGGTGCCAAAAGTTGGGACCCCAACTGTTGGCACCCCAGTGCCAGAGTTCTCTAATGTACACAAAATCCTTCAACAGTAAATATATGATAAGTGTTATTATTGTCTTCTCTCAAATTTGTGCAATATGAGCTGGTGAGTGCCCGCCAAAGTATATAAGGCTTCTTGTTAGGTGCTACCCACTACTTGGTATGAACATCACAATATAACAAAATAAGAAATTAATTAGTTTACCTGGGTGCACAGGGACTCAAACTATTTTTATTAAAAGTTTATCACTGTATTGGTATGCATTAAGATATGTCATCAGAAATACAAGGCTTTGGCCTAATATTTGCCTAGGTTTTTACTACTATATTTCATCACCCAACAGCTTACTTAACTATATATGCATTCATTACTTGCACTTTTCAGCTTCTTAGAGGAACTAGACTGGGATGCCCTTTATCCCCACTTTTATATCATTTAGACCTAGACCCTCTTTTCCGTCACTTTCTTAATTATTTCTTTTATTTACAGTTTCTTATATAGCGCAGAAGATTCCGTTGCGCTTTACAATAGTAGACAGTGAAAAAACAAACTGGGTAACAACAGACAGACTTGGAGGTAGGATGAACACATGTGGACAGGTATACATTTGGTAAGTTCTGAAATGAATAGGAGGCATACATATATATTACGTATAATACATCTATATTACAAAGAGAATAGAACAAAATTTGCTCCACATTGAAATTGAATATCACTATTGCATTCTCCTCAATTACTCCATGATTTACTTAAGAATTATATTTTGTTATCTTAAACACATGTAGCATGGAGGGCAATCTGTGTAAAATTAAAACTTTTCAAATGTTTTTAGCTTGTTTTTACCATTATGGGGCAATTCTAAATTTTTACCCTCAGGCTCCTCTTCTATTTTTAAATGACATAACCTAATGGGGGCTTGTGTTATTTGTATAATTTTTTATAAACAAAATTCTGCAGAGTTACTCACTCATTAACAGACCTGCAGTTACATGCAAAGGGTTATTCATTCTCTGAAATATCTTGATACACTACATACTAATTTGGATAGCTCTGTTTGCAATAGAATTGGGTCCTAATTCACTTCTTCTCAAATGTATTCTCATATCTGTCCTACTCTTAATATAGGATCTGGTACTGTTGGATTGTTAAAATGGACAATGGAATATCCAAATGCCTCTATGAAACAAATAAGGAATATATTTATATGAATATAAAGCTAATATCAATTTCCTATGTGGAAATGCACCCAATAATTTGGACTCTATCTTATTATTCCCCCAATTTCAAAAAATTAATAGATGACTGCACAAATTATAACTGTAATAAATGTGGAGAACCCGATGTACATATTGTTCACTGCTAACGGTCATGTCCCCGGGTACAAATTATCTGGATGGCTTTACAAGATTATGCTTCTAGGCTCTTTAAAATTACACATGCACTTTATTACTATGTAATTTCTGTTTAAAATTAAAAAAATATATTGTAATAAAAGATAGTAAAAATAAAAAAATAAAATGTGTAAAATAAAACGATCAAACATTACCTGTTGTCTATTTGTCAGTTTTTAAATCAATCAATGCAAGGACAGTGGGTATTATGTTTCATGGTTTATCTTGTTGCTCTAAAAGTTCAATAAGGCCATAGGCCTATTAGTGCTCTTCTGTTTGTATAAGGGGTAAAAATTTTAGCAAATGGTCTTGGTGTGACAGATTCATACACTTTCTCTTGCATACACACTGGTCGATACTTTAAACAATATCATATATATATTCATTTTGGCCATATAATTCAAAATATCAGCCAGTGTGTGCACAAAATTAATCAACTATGCATGTTTCTGTGGGTTATTAACAAGGTTTCATCAGCTGTACTGTCCATGCAGCTCACTTTTGGCTATGTTGCTCACAAAAGGGTGCATTTTACTAGACTCTTCCATCGATCGTTTGTCGTTATCGTTCAGTGTATATGCACAGTATGCACTAGAAAGTTCAAGAGAAATTGTTCAACTATATTGCTCACTGAACACATTGTCTAGTGTGTATAGGCCTTTACAGTATCTGAAGTGCTTTATTATCACACAATGGGGGAAATTTACTAAGCAAACTACAACTAAAATATTCGTATTCATATTAGTAAATATGAATATTTAGGTGTATTCGTATTTTTGGCGTTTACACACCAATTCGTATTCGAATTTATGGCTCATTCGTATTTATGAATACGAATGCTTATGCCATTGACAAAATACAAATTTACTAAGCAAAAATAAATGGTAAGCGGCCGTGTTGAAAGTACAGCCGGTAATTAGCGGGATATGGCCCATAATTGCCGGCCAAATACGCCTGGAAAATAAACTTAATTTTCCAGGCATATTTGGCTTTAGCCTGCACGGATCCATGCAGGCTTCAGTGTAAAACAAATAGAAAAAAAATATTAATAAGTTAAAAAATGGTGTCTGGTTTAAAAAAAAAATGAGGGAACCAAACAAGTAGGGGTTCGCTATATTTTATAAAACCAGCTCCAGGCCCAAGGGCAGGTCCTGGTTCCCAAAATACAGGGGACAAAATGAGTAGAGGTCCCCTATGGTCCTGAAGAAATCAATATGGGTACCTGTGAAAGGAAATCATACTCACAGGGGTCCTCCGGGGTAGATCGCGTCCTCTTCTTTCAAAGTAGCATCCACGAGTTTTGGCAAAAAAACAAATCGACATTCGCGACACCAAACCGGACTGAGAAGATATGTTTGTTTACATCCTGCAGCTCCTCCTCCCGAATACCGCTATTGGCCAACTAGCAGTGCCTAGTGGCCAATCAGGAGTTGCAATAATATAGTAATATGTAAGGTTACCTTCTAAATGATAGCCTAAAAATTAGAAGTCACTGGTTTGTAAACTTTAAAAATTTAAATAAATGAAACCACCTTTGTACAAGCATTGTTTTCCTCACAACGTGCATTATTAGTGGTGCCAAATTACTAGGGACAGTGTATTTTGTATCTAATAGCTTACTTACATTGCCATTAATTATGTACCTTCTCGTGTGATCCCACCAAGACCATGTTTGAACAGTTTTCTTATCAAGAGAAGCTAATCCTGACACCGGTTGATCCTGTTGAGGTGGCAGAAGACACATCAGCAGGCAAGACCATAGCACAGACCCCCACCTCAATACACCCGAGTGTTGAAAAGAGGCACAGTCATTAGATAGAATGCACCAAATCCAGGTAAACGTCCTGGACACTAAAAAAAAAAAAAATGAATGCCATTAGATTCACCTCCATACATTAACAAATATACAGAGGGAGCAGCCCTCATCGCACCTGGAAATACTTACAGGAGCAACTATATTTTCACTATTAGTGTGCCCACCATTGAACATGTGTGAAAAGTTACTCCTGCTACCCATTAGACCAGGCATTCCCAACCACGGTCCTAAAGGCACACCAACAGTGCAGGTTTCAGTGATATCCAGGCTTTAGCACAGATGGTTTAATAAGAATCACTCAGGTACTAATTAAGTCACCTGTGCTCAAGCCTGGATATAACTAAAACCTGCACTGTTGGTATGCCTTGAGGACCGTGGTTTGGAATGCCTGCATTAGACCTATATTGTGTGATCTCAGAAGTTACTAAACCCCCAGACGCAGTAACTTTTTGCAAAAACTATGTTTTTGTTTCCCTATGTTAAAAAATACATATTTTCATTCATTTTCATGTGTTCAGTAAATTTGAATTGTAAATTCAATTGGGTTTCATTTTTTTTAAAGTAAGGTATGATAAATGTGTGTGTATAAAGGGTTTTAATTAATGCTTATGGTCTTCGTCTGACTTAAATAAATGTTTACAATAATGTAGTTTGAACTCACAAGCTACATGTTACACCTGGTGAGTGCATTGATACTCAAAATGTACCTATCATATGCCTTGAGCTGCATTTCTATCTATTATAATTGCCTGGTAAATTAATATTTTGTTCAGGGAACTTATAGGTTAAGTCAAAAGAGTGGAATACTGAAGAAATGGTAATATAGGTACAGTATATTTGCAAGCATTCTATTGTCTTCTAAATTATGAGCTTTCTGTGAAATAGTTGGGAGTACTCTAACCTCTGTCATGTGCTTCACTGAGCATATGTGAGTGCCTGATATTTACTGTAGTTATGCTTTAACCCGCACCTTGCTAAGATTGGTCTGATTTCTACTCCAATAAGCTTGGCTCCTTGGCTTGTGTGATCAGCATCTGATTTGACATGTCTATTCTATGCCTGGAAGTTAAGAAAATTTACTTTTACTAACTTCCATATATTTTTAGTAACACTACAAACTGGACTGACAATCATTCTGTAATAACATTGGTATTGAAAACAGATTAACTCATACAGTATACAGTATGATTAGTTACATGCACTCCATCACTATAAAATTGATTTGGTTTTGTTTGGCCACTGTCAATCTTGCCTTCTTTAAAATCTACAGTATGTTAATTTTTTAACATCTATTTCTGTTTTGTATCATTATACAAATCCATATTGATTGTGGGCTTCCAACACATTTCTCATCTCTATACTTTGAAAGCTTGATATGGTTGGGTACCTCTTGTGGCTATGGTAATATGCTTATTCGATGGTCTCATATTGTACATAATACAATAAATGGTCAAAACAGGACATCCAAACCCATCTGTGCTATTTTAATCTACAGTACCATTCTAAAACTGTTGTGATCATATTGAGATGATATAATCAGTGAATATAACACATACAGATGGAGCCTTCTTCAACTAGCCTTCTCTGGTGAGCCATGGCTCACCAAGGTTTCTTATCTTCTATTGTTCTCAGCTGCAAAACAATACATAGAAAAATACAGCAGGGGATTAGCAAGGGATTAAGTCCAACAGCCCTGGCTCACTTAATCCTATTAAAGGGACATATGAGCATGGCTCTATTTGTACTGTCCTAAAACAAGGTGACAGAGAAAATATAATGTATAGCGTGGAGATTGAACTCCTTCAACGTGGTTACAGCTGAGACTGCTTAGCCCCACAAAGCAGAGGTGGAACTACCATTGTTGGAGCATGTGCATTGCACCAGATTGCAGAGGATTAAGAGGCCCACTGCTGCAACCCACTGCTTTGGGGCATTTTGTGAACTTGGGTTAGAGTGGAAGAGGGGAGAACCATATTATATTTTTACACCTTGGCCAACCACTCACAAGATCTTTCACTGCTGAAAAGGGTTCATAGCTTTGCATGAAGGGAGAGTGGCATTGCTGCCTTTATTGTTGAGACATTGTAAATGGGCTTTGTTAATAGTGCAAGGTGGGGGCAAAAAGGTCCAGCAATATTCCATGACCCCCAACAATGTATATGTTTCTTATGTTTTTCTCTCATAGATGTGGGCAATTTCAACTTTGAATATTGAATACTATTTGTGGAATAATAAGCTCTGGGCCTAACCATATCATGACCAACAATTTACAGCCCCCCCCCCCCCCCCTTACAGGAGCTTTTTGTGTTGTTGAAGTTCTAACTGGTACACTGTAGTATAAACTCTAAACACATTGGTATCTGCACTTATAGACCATGCAGAAAACAAAGAAGATTTCAAATGCATAGCTGATTGAAGTTGTTTTATGGAATGTTTACATTTTGTTAGAATACTGTTTCTGCATTCTTACACACATGTACACACACATGACCACATAACACACACACACATCAGATTTCAAGATTTGAGCACATTTGGGAAAAAATGATCTTGTCACAATGAATTCCACATGCATGCAGAAGCAACTGAATATTTTATGATAAAGAACCTAATTGTGACAGTCTGCCTAACGACATATCTATTCTTTGAAAAATTGATTTAATAGATTCATATATACCCTGCTCTGATGCAGTGGGTTCTGTCCTGAAATAAAACATTAAAGTCATAAATCATTTAGCATAACATTTTAATTCTGATTATTATGAATATTTAAAAGAAAAGTTCTATAAATAATCTCACCAACATATTAAGTTCCATTCCATTTGTGACTATAAAAAATGTGTGTGATACATGTGTGTGTTTAAACCAATTCTTTTTGTTATTCATCACTTATTGATTGGTTGAAAAGACAGACATATTTACATTTAAAGAACTCTTACTGTAGTGCTTCTTAGACAACCGTTTGTATTTAAAAAATGTTTTGCAATATATTAGACATATTAAGTTAAAATGGAACATATAAGTATTGATTAAATAAAACTTTTCAACCAAATATATGTCCTTTGTATTTTATCTAATTATCTTTTTTTTTATCTGATAAATATTGATTATTAACTAAATTTGTTAACAGGTCTTTTACAGTTATTCACAGTAAATAAGTAAGTATACTGGAAATATTTACCATGGAAACAACTTATCATTCACCATTTTTATTAGAATGTTTTAGCCTTTTTTCAAAACTAAAATATACAATATAAACAATGGTCAATCATGTTGTGTGTGAAATTAACCCATTAATAGATTTTAATTATTCATATTATATTTGCAAAAAGGGAAGAAAGAATACTAATATGCTGAAGGTGAATTCTCCATTACACATGTTTTAAAAACTAACACCAAAAGCTGAAAGTAGCCCACTTTTGGTGTTATGAGCTACTGTACTTACAGCTCAAAAATACCCCAGTGTGTATTCCCCACTGATGAGTGGTGAGCACTGATGTGCGCTCCTGCATCATCGCATCAATCGTTTTACCAGCTGACTGAATCAGCTGTATAGTTTTGTACTATGGAAAGTTGTTCACCCCCTGCGAAAAATTGCTGAAAGAGGCTAAACAGTGGCTCAACAAAATAGTATTTTTTCTTCTATTTTTGTTTGTACTATGTAAACCACTTGCTCATAGATGTACCACCAATCAAAAATACACAGAAACATACAGTATCTTTAGGCAAATCTCTTAACATAATTCAATTCAAATTACAGTATATGCATGTTATACCACAATACTTAAGTAAGATCCAGTGTAGAATTACACCATCTTCCTAAACCATCATTACATTTACAGCATGTGCAAAATTTATAGCAAGCTATAGTAATTGGACATTTAATTTTCTAACAATAAATTATTAAGGATCTATTGGAGAAGCAGTGATGATAACCACATTCAAATAGGTGTTAGGAGGTTATTCTGATCGGTGCGGCCAAACGTGCGTACGTTCACTATTAACGTACACTAGCCGTACGCGGCCGTTGGGGTTAAGTCCACCCACAACTCAGCCGCATACGTACGGGCATAAACAACGTAGAAGGGGAGTGGCGTACAAATGAGCGTAAGCCAACGTACACGGACGGGCCAGCCCTTACACTCCGACAACTGGCGTACAACTGAGCGTACGCCGCCGTTTACGGACGTCTCTCGTCCGTCTTCCCACCGCCTTCTTGCGGAGATCTGAGCGTACGCCAGCTTGCACGGACGGGTCCCTATTGTTTTCAATGGAAAACTCAGCTTATGTCACCGCTCGTGAGAGTGAGCGTACGTCCCTGCACGCTGGCATACCCTTCACATATATGGACCTGCAAATTTTGCCTTTCAACTACAAATCAGACAATTAATTAATTATTCTAATTGTTATTCAATGATTGTTTTCTATTAACTCAATTGTCTACCTTAATAAAGACCCTAATAAAACAACATTTTAACCCTCATTACATGTATATTTGTTATGTTCTAATGTGGCATTTTAATCACTATCTATGTGTCCCCATATTGCTGTTACTTTTAAATCAAGTTATGTTGGTGTTTCTGTATATGTACTAAATTATGTCCATAATTAGTTTGTCCAAAATGTGTAACATGTATACCTACCCTGATGTTATGTGTGATGTTTTAATCTAACAACATTAAACATTCATGCATTTTCACTATGTGTTATTTTACTCAAAAACACACACATTCACACATCAATCATTACCCCTCACCTCAAATTACAAATATAACTTACATTACACATCTGTATGTACCTACCCTTACAAGCCCTCTAACATATTTATTATTAAAAACACAGGCAATTTATAACAGAATAGAAACATTTATTTGTAACAAAAATAATAAGGGGGGGGGATAAAAATAAATTAAATGCGGGCCTCCAGTTGCCCAAAAAGAATAAATAAATAGAGGAGGGTCAGGAACATTTCCCTCATGATTCTGGCCACCTCCTCCTGGTGCTGTTCAGTGTCTGTAGTGAAGGGATAAAAAACAAAAATTAATATATAACATACACAAATGTTTGTTGTATTTGTACATAATAAAAAGTTGTGAGTTATGTGTGAAGGCCACATACATTTTTAAACTACATTGAAGATGGGTCTGCTGTAAACACAGTACTAAAAAATAATATGTTAACACACACATACTGTACATAGTAAATAACATTAATTCAATTACTCCTTCTTGGATGAATGTATGCTGTATCCCAATTGCTAGTTTGGTTTTGGGGGACTCTCCTCTAACGTCACAATTCGGCTGTGCTATTTAAGGGTTATGACATTGTGGCGGCTTAAGCACTCCTTACTATTTTAAATTTCGGACATTGCTGTACAAATTATAGGCCTAGAGCTATGTTTGTAAAGCATGCATCCGCATGGCCTCACACACTATTAACAAAACAATCTCTACATTTATGTTGCACATCATGCTGGGAACTGGAGTTACCCAACACCTGGAGCCACATAACTACAACACCACTAATGTCGGATATCTCATTGGATGTACTGTTATGTCAATTATTCAAGGGGTGAGGCATGGCCACACTCCAAAAATCCACCATGGGGACCCTTGTTCCTGGAGAAGGACAGGCCACACCTCATGGTCGCCCTGCAGTGATATGTTGCAACTAATGTTGATGTTGGATACACATATGTGGTTGTTGTGATTGTTTATGTGTAGAAATGTGTAGGTAAACATTAGACACATTATTTACTTACGGCTACTTGAGCCATCCTGGTCGCCGCTGGTTGGCTGTGTGGTGGTTGGGGGGGTCAGGAGCAAGGGGGATGGGATTGGAGTTTGGATGCTGGTAGTGGGTGTGAGTGGGGATTGGAGAGGTTTGGGGGTGGGTGGTGGAGAGGTGTAGGGGGGTTGGAAATGGGGTGGGGAGGGGGTGGGGGTAGGGGTGTGGGTGGGGGTGGGGGTAGGGGTGTGGGTGGGGGTAGGGGTAGGGGTGTGGGTGGGGGTAGGGGAGGGGGTTGGGGAGGGGGTGGGGGTGGGGGTTGGGGAGGGGGTGGGGGAAGGGAATGGGGAAATTGTGTGGGCCCCAGCTTGACCCATTGTCTCCTCCTCCTCTTCCTCCTCCTCTTCTTCCTCCTCCTCTTCCTCCTCCTCTTCTTCCTCCTCCTCTTCCTCCTCCTCTTCCTCCTCCTCCTCTTCCTCCTCCTCTTCTTCCTCCTCCTCTTCCTCCTCCTCTTCTTCCTCCTCCTCTTCCTCCTCCTCTTCCTCCTTCTCTTCCTCCTCCTCTTCCGGCTGCTCCTGGGCTGCCTGGTCCCGGGCTGCCTGCTCCCGGGCTTCTATGCGGGCTCTTGCCCGTGCTGAAATGTTCATGTTGATGGCATAGAAATCGAAGATTGGGTTTCATAAAAAAGGGGGAAAGAAAAATTCACATTAGTCATGCTCATAACCTTCCAAATTATCATTGCTGTTATATTTCAGACATTTATCATGCAAACTAATTGATATGCTACACCCAAAAACTGAGCAACTACTTAAACCCCCCCTTATACACCCATATACACCCCCTATACACCCCCTATACACCCCATATACACCCCCTATACACCCATATACACCCCATATACACCCCATATACACCCCCTATACACCCCATATACACCCCCTATACACCCATATACACCCCATATACACCCCATATACACCCCCTATACACCCCATATACACCCCCTATACACCCCCTATACACCCCCTATACACCCCATATACACCCCCTATACACCCCCTATACACCCCCTATACACCCATATACACCCCCTATACACCCCATATACACCCCATATACACCCCCTATACACCCCCTATACACCCATATACACCCCATATACACCCCATATACACCCCCTATACACCCCCTATACACCCCCATACTCAGGAACATATTTATAAAAAGTACAGAAAACATTGCAAAAAAACGCAGGCATACTAGTAAATAAAAACTTACATCGGGCAATATGGCGGCGAAGTGATGATAGCAACACTGGCTGCCGCCGGCGCAGGTCAGACCAGCGCCGCTCAACTTGGCCCAGGCTCCTGTGAACGCCGGTCCGGGCGAAGATTAGCCGGCGGGCAGCATTATATGCCCGCCGCTTGTCATTATTTGAGACATAAGGGCCCCTGGGCCCCAGGCGCCGGTCCATGACCTCAACCAAGGCCAATAGCTCCTGGGTAGAAAACGCCCTAGCCCTGGTTGAAGTCATAGTGGCAATGGTGCAGTTATTCATTGCAGGTACATATATCACTTTTGGTGCTTGCTGATTGGTGTAAAAAATTGTTTGTTTAGTATTAACTTTATTAATCCTTCTTACATGAACAAACTGGATGCGAATAGAAACTTACGCGGACCGTTCCGATATACACACCATAACCAACAGCATGCATTTAATGTATAGAGAGGAACTGTATATACAGTGTGCGTAAAAGAATACACGCAAGCGTCTACTAATAAATACGCTGCTAAAAGGGGCACAATACACCCATTTCCATGGAGAGACGTACTGTATATACAGTGTGTATAAAAGAATACACGCAAGCGTCTACTAATAAATACGCTGCTAAAAGGGGCCCAATGCAACATGTTGGTGTATGACAATTTCAGACTCATTACATATGTAAGGAAAGCATTATAACGTGATGTTTTGAAATGTGACTCACAAAGCATACACGAACTCCAACAGATACCAGCTGACAACACTCATCATTGGAATGACAGGTGCACACATTTCACGCTGCAGAACACAATGCTCCACAACCTGTGTATGTGCATATACAGGTGATTGATCAGGTGCGTGGAGACCTGCGTAATTTAAGCGGCAATTATCGGCGGGAAATATCGGCGTAAATGAGCAAATACATTGCGGGGAAAAATATACGCCCCCTTGTTCATGGCGGGAGATTAACATATAAATATTCAGTCAGATGCAGGCTACAATTGCTGCAAACATGTCTAGTTCAGACGATTCCGCAGCTGAGGACGCTCTCCAGAGAGCAAGAGCAGAATCCTTGCTTGAAAGGTTGAGGCAGAGGAAGCAGGAGAGGACAAGGAGGACCCAAGACCAAGCGGGCCCCTCAGTAACAGGCCCTGTTCAACCTCCACCAGCTCCACAAGGGCCAAGCAACCAGCCAGAACAAGAGGTTGCATCTCTCCAAACAGGTGTGACCCAGCAGGTGCATGGTGAGAGAACTGGGGCCACCAGAAAACAAGCTGCAACATCGAGGGTGAGGACTGAGCAGGATACCACCACCAGAAAGAGAAACCCTGCATTTGTAGAGGCCGAATTAAGAATTTTAGTGCCCAGAGCACGCGAATGGATAGAATTGCCAATCAGGAAGCCGGGTGCCAGTGCAAGGAGAAACCTTTGGGACAAGATAACAGAGGAAGTGAACCAGGTGTCACCAGTGGTCAGAGATTGGCTATCGGTGAAGAAAAGGCAAGTGTGTTTGTCCCCCTGATAATGTCATTTGTGTGTACATATGTTACATGTATGTTTTGAGAATAATAGAAAGGTGTGTTTGTAGATAGTGCTACACTTCAATGTCACATGTGAACACAACCATGTCTAATAACCCACATTGATATATGAAACATGCACCATTGGTGTGATGTGAGGTTATGGGCACAGTTCTGCTCATGTGAAGTATGTGAAGTATGTGATGGGACAAGAGAAAGTGTGTTTTGGAAAGAGTTGTTGTAAAGGTGCCCATACACGTTACAATTATTGTATACAATATTGTATACAATAATTGTAACGTGTATGGCCACCTTTACATGTTCCATATGATGCAACTGAAACAAGAATGAGCAAACTGTGCACATGTAGCTGGTGAGAAACTACACATCCCAGTATGCCATCCCATAGTTAAATGACTCCATAATAACCACACTGTCAAGCTATGGTGGAATGTGTAGTTTCACAACAGGTGGAGGTGCCTAATTTGGCCAGGGATGATGTCATTTCTGCATAGTGATCTATGTATGTGCATTTAGTGGCCTAATGAATGAGATGAGACACTGAAATGCCTCCTAATGGAGACATTAATGTGTGTGTGGGACACATATGGCTAAAAAACATAAGATCACCCACACTAGGAAATGTAACGTAGTCATGATGTTCACTAGCACAGTGGTGCACATATCTCATGGTGATATTTGTATTTTTAAACTTGTAGGTGGACCGACTTCAAAAGTACACTGAAGAGGAAGATGACTGACCGGTACAACCACAGCATGTCCACCGGGAGAGGTCCTATGCCCGATACTTTGGAGTATACCCCCCTGGAGCAGGACGCCTTGGACGTCATTGATGTGGGCGAGGTCAGGGGGATCTCCAATATGGACAGTGAGCTCCCGGCGGAGGTCTTTGATGCTGCTTTTGATGGTAAGTCACAGTAATGCATTGTATTTTGAAAGAGATTTTTTAGTGCGTATGTGATGGTGACATTGTTTTCAATTATTATCCTAGCAGAAGCAGAAACCCAGGATGTACCGGCAGCATCTTCCTCTGCAGAGCCACAGGTGGAGCAAGTGGTCCAGCCTCCACCAAAAAGACACCCCCAGCCCCAGCCACAGGAGACATGGGATGAGAGCGTGTTGGTGATGCTGGAGAGGATCGAGCAGCAAGGGGTGGATGCTGCGATCCGTCAACAGCAGGTGGCGGAATTTCTGGCAGAGTGGAAGGCCACAAACAGGCTGCAGTGTGAGGCCTTGAACCGCATTAATGACACTCTGGCGGCTGGCATGCTAAGCATTGGCCAACACCTCAGCCGCCAGAATGAACTTCTTGCGGAGCAGCTGACCACCGCCAGGTCCCTAAGGGACAATCCCCCATCTGCTGGCCCACCCCAAGCTGCTCCCCAACCTTCCACCTCTGCTGACCCTCCTGTGTCCAATAGGGGAAGACGCCGCAAGCCAGCTGAGCCAAAGGCCCCTGTCCCCAAGGCCCCATCTAAAAGGGGGAAAAAAGGGCCCAAATAATGAGACCTGGTTCACTTCCTCTGTGGTTGGACCCCAAATGTTTAAATTGCACTGGACATCCACTTCCTGAGTTGGCCATCTATCCATTTGCGTGCCATGGGCATTAAAGTTCTTATTTTGACCTCTACAAATGCAGGATAAATTTTTGGTGGTGTGTATCTTGCTTAGTATTCACCCTGGTTGTTGCAGTACGTATTCTGGTGTCCCCATTTCTTTCACCATTGCATTTGCAGGGTAACACATATTTGGAGATATGCAACCTCTTGTTCTGGCTGTTTTTTTATTTTTGTGTCTATTGTTAATGGTGATTAAACTATGACCAGAGATACAATATGTGAAAAGCGCAGGTTACGTAATGTGTCCGCAACTGGCTTACCCTTTATACCTAACTACGTGCGAACAAAACATAGCGCAGCGTAGCTTACCTATTAATTGTATGTTATACAGTTAAGAACCAATACCTTGATAAGAGATCTCTTCGCAGGACTTTGTCTCTAATTCTGCGAATATACTTTAAAGGACAGAGTCCGCAATGTACCTTATCGCTATTATGCGAATAACCAGACACGACCACTGAATAGAAGTAAGCATTCTGTTTGGTTTAAAACCTTACCCACTAATGAGTGGTAATCACTCAAAGGATGTTGGCCGGTAGTTGCCTTACTGGTCGACTGACATCGCTGGATGCATCCTTCTTCCATTTTAGGTTGACAATATCTACAGACACAGTACTCACCAGACAATAAATCATCACATAGCCCTTGAACTACGTTTTCCTCATACCTTTTACCTTCTCCTGTCATGGGTAAAGTGTCAAGCTGGTTTAGGGATTCTACCTCACCCATATCTGGGTCCATTATTACACTGTCAGGACTCCGCTCCGATCGCTCTAGAATGTGGCAGCCACCAAGTATTTTTGGATGAAAGAAAGAACACAGAAAGAAAACAAAGACATATATGCATAACTGTGAACCTTTTGCTTGGAGTCCTTCCATCATCTCTACCCAGGAGACTTTTATTTTGCTCTGCTCTTAGACCTTTGTTCGCTCAGGTTGTTCGACCTTGGCTGCTTCTCAGTGTTCCCGAAACAATGCTTCTAGCGACACTTCTTCTCTCTCGCTCTCTGCACACTGGGATTCTGGGTTACTGGCTTTCTTGCAGTGGGACGAATGTATCCAAGTCTCTCTTTCTGCGACTTTAATCGACGTAGTGCTGGTCAACAAAACTTGGTACGGTCCTTCCCAACGGTCTATCAAACAACCTGAGCGTAAGAAATTTCGGATCATAACAAAGTCTCCTGGTTTAAGATTATGACAATTCTCGGTAGGCATATCAGGGTTCAGAAAATTCAGCTGCTTTTGTTGCTCCCTTAGCTGTTTGTTTAGCTTTAGGATATACTGTACAGTTAGCTCATTATTACATTTTAGATCATCCTGTGGGTCTATCATGATGTGTGGCTGCCGACCAAACAGTATCTCGAAGGGGGACAGGTTGAGCGGAGTTCTGGGAGTGGTCCTAATGCTATACAACACAATAGGCAGTGCCTCTGGCCATAACAACCCTGTTTCAGCCATAACTTTACCCAATTTGTTCTTAATAGTACCATTCATTCTCTCAACTTTTGCGCTCGCCTGGGGACGATATGGAGTATGAAGTTTACTATTAATCCCCAGGAGTTTACACATGATTTGGAAGACCTCTCCTGTGAAATGAGTGCCTCTGTCACTCTCAATGACCTTTGGGATACCATATCTACAGACAAACTCCTGACATATTTTCTTTGCTGTAAAAGTAGCAGTGTTGGAGGCAGCAGGGAAAGCCTCCACCCAGCTGGAAAACATGTCAACACAAACCAATACGTATTTCAAATTTCTACAGGGTGGTAACTGTATGAAGTCGATTTGTATTACCTGGAAAGGGCCTTCTGTAGGAGGGATGTGGGATGGCTCTGTTGGGATGGCTTTTCCAACGTTCTTCCTCAAACAGGTGAGGCATGACATTGCCACTCTACCTGCTTGAGAAGCGAACCCTGGTGCACACCAGTAGGCCTTTACCAGCTTGCACATACCTTCCTTCCCAAGATGTGTCAGCCCATGGGCCGCCTCGGCTAGACTAGGAAGGTATGCTCTGGGGGCCACTGGTTTCCCGTGTCCATCTCTCCAAAGTCCGGTGGACTCTTGGCCACATCCCTTCGACTTCCATACTGCTCTTTCCTGTGGGGAACACAAATTCTGCATGTCTATCAGTTTGGATGTGGATACCATGTTCAGTGTACAAAGGTTGGTGGGATGGGTAAAAATATTTACAGGGCATGCGGCCCTTTTCGCTGCCTCATCAGCGCGGCTGTTACCAAGTGACACCGGGTCTTTCTCTGATGTGTGGGCTTTGCACTTGATAACAGCCACTCTGTCTGGAAGCTGGATAGCTCCCAGAAGTCTCCTAATGTACGTCGCATGCGCCACTGGTGTGCCAGCCGCCGTCATGAAATTTCGGAGGCGCCATAGGGCTCCAAAATCATGGACTACTCCGAAAGCATATCTGGAGTCGGTATATATGTTCACTGATTTCCCTTTAGCCAGTTCACATGCTCTGGTCAGTGCCACCAGTTCCGCTACTTGTGCTGAGTGAGGTGGTCCTAAGGGTTCAGCTTCCACAATACCTTCTCCATCTACTACCGCGTAGCCTGTGCAAAGCTCTCCCGTCTCCGTCTGTCTATGACAGCTACCATCTGTGAATAAGGTTATGTCTACCTCACTTAATGGGCTGTCGCTTATGTCAGGACGTGCTGTGAAGGTCTGATTCAGGTAGGTCATGCAATCATGTTTGTCCTCACTCTCACTAAACTCTGCTTTACCATATTCAGCAACATTTCCATCACCCTCCACCCTTTGTGCCTTGGAGGGCACATGAGGAAGAAATGTGGCTGGGTTTAGTGTGTTGCATCTTTTGATGGTAATATTTACTGGGGCCATCAGCGCCAGTTCCCACTTAGTGAACCGTGCTGAGGACACATGACGTGTTTGGGCAGAATTTAGGAGAGCAGAGACAGCATGGGGAGCATGAACAGTTAAATCGTGTCCCAGCACTACGTCCTCACTCTTACTTACTAGTTGTGCTATTGCAGCCACACTTCGTAAGCAAGTTGGGAGTAAGCGTGCTACTGTGTCCAGCTGGCCACTGTAGTACGCTATTGGTCGGTTGGCATCACCATGTTTTTGTACAAGCACTCCTGCCGCACACCCACCTGATTCAGTTCCGTACAGTTCAAAGGGTTTCCCATAATCTGGCATTCCTAGTGCTGGGGCCTTGGTTAGGCTCACCTTTAGTTCCTCGAAAGCCAGTTCAGATTCCTCAGTATGAGAGACCCGATCAGGCTTAGTTGAGGAAACCATCTCTTGCAGTGGTAATGCCAGAATAGAGAATCCTGGGATCCAATTGCGACAGTATCCACACATGCCTAGGAACGTACGGATCTGATGTTGGGTCTGTGGCAGTACCATGTTCTGAATCGCTTGGATTCTGTCGTCGGTGAGGTGTCTCAGCCCTTGGGTAAGACAGTGGCCCAGATATTTAACCCTGGTCTGGCATAATTGCAGCTTATCCTTTGATACTTTATGTCCTGTCTCTGAGAGATGCATCAGTAGCTGTCTAGTGTCATCCACTGATGACTCCAGTGATTCAGAACACAACAATAAGTCATCCACATATTGTATCAGTATCGAACCACTCATGGGTTGAAAGGATTGCAAACAGTCATGCAAGGCCTGGGAGAAGATGCTGGGGCTGTCTATGAACCCCTGGGGGAGTCGTGTCCAGGTATACTGTACTCCTCTGTAAGTAAAGGCGAACAGATACTGGCTGTCAGGATGCAAAGGGATGGAGAAGAATGCTGAACACAAATCAATGACTGTGAAATGAGTACAGTGAGGTGGGATTTGCATTAGGATGACAGCTGGGTTAGGCACTACGGGGAATTGGCTCTCAACTACCTTGTTTACCCCTCTCAAATCCTGCACTAGTCTGTAGCCCCTCCCCCCGCTCTTTTTCACAGGAAAGATGGGACTATTGGCCGTGCTGGAAGTTCTAACTAGGATTTCCTGTTGGAGCAATCGTTGGATCACTGGAAATATTCCTAGCTCAACTTCAGGTTTTAAAGGGTATTGCGGTATTTTTGGGGCTATCCTGCCTTCTTTTAAGCGGATTTCTACTGGAGCTACGTTTGCCATCAGCCCAGCATCCTGTCCATCTTTAGTCCAAAGGGAACTCGGTATTTGTGCTGTAATTTCAGCTACCCTAGATGGATTTGATTCTACAACAGTGGAACACAACATTAGCCTCTGAGGACTATCCAGCATATCTTGCACTTCTTGTGTAAGATTTCTAGGAGTGTCCAGAAATACCCCATCGGGGGTGCAATAGATGACACATCCCATTTTGCATAGTAAATCTCTACCCAGGAGGTTAGTCGGGGCCGCTGCAGCCAACAGAAAAGAGTGTTTGGTATGCAGAGGCCCGATTGTAACCTCCGCTGGTTTCGTCAGTGGGTAATGTTGTATTTTTCCTGTTACCCCAATTGCCGCTACTGATTGGTTAGTGAAACCCAAGTGAAGAGGAGTGTTGAGAACAGATCTGGCCGCCCCTGTATCAACCAAAAAGGTTTGTCTTACTCCAGCTATATCAACCTTCACCTGAGGTTCCTCTCCAAGGTGTTGTGTTAGTCTAACTGGCTGTAGGATACAGGTATGACCTGTTTCCTATGGTCTGACCTGGGTTGCCCTTAGCACAGTGTCAGCCATCAGATGGGGAGGAGGCATGTTGCGTGACCTGTCTGTCTCCTCCCATTGTCTAGGGGCTGGGTATCTCCGTGTCTCACCTTTGTGAGATTCCCATTCTCGCTTATGTGTCTGATAGCTCCTGTGGTTTCCTAACCTACACTGAGCTGCCATGTGACCTTCTCCATTGCATTTGTAACAGATAATTGGTTTTCTACCTGTGTCCCTGGTGTTTCGTTGGTATGCAGCTTTGTTTGGGGCATTAGTAAGGGCTTGGATGCTAACCATCATCAGTTTCTCAGTTTGCAGTTCCTTGCGCTTTTTAATGTTGCGGTCGTGGTCCACAGCAGATTCCCGTAGGGCATCCACTGTCATTCCACGCCAATTTGGGAAAGAAGTTTGGACTCTGGTTCTCAAGTTTTCGCTAAGCCCTTCCACCAGCACAGAGACAATCAGCTCCCTCAGGTGGGGGTCGTCCTTAGACTCGGAGACACCAGTGTACTTTGATACCGCCATCAAACCCCGGTTGAAATATTCGCTAGCTACTTCACCATCTTGTTGTTTGATAGTGAATATCTTGCTATATTCCACTGCTGCAGGAAAATACACTCCTAACTGTAAGTTAATCAGGCGTATATTTTCCTGGTTGATCTCATCATTTATCTCCTTGTCCACTTTCAATCCACTATCCTGAATGAATTTCGGGATGTCAATGTGAGTGGGGAGACAGGCCCTCAACATGATTCTCCAATCCTTGTTGGTGGGCTCATCAGAGTTTCCCAGATCCCTTACAAATTTCCGGCACAGAGCCAGATTTTTCCTAGGATCAGGGAAATCTGTAATGATGGACCGCAGCTCTAACCGTGTCCATGGGTTTAGCATGGTCATCTTTCTGGTAGGTATCACACCCTCTCTGTCTGCCTTACCATAGGGAACCTCCAGTGTGCGTACAGGGTATGTTTGTACCACATTCGCATTACTGGGACCTGCTTGGGAGTCATTTGTGTCTGTGCTGTGTGGTGCATCATTACCTGAGTCCAATACTATGCTGTTGGCATCAGCCGTCTCCTCCTCCTGTGCTGGGGCCTCAACAGCGGGTTGAGCTTTTCCCTCAATCATATTAATTGCATGAGAGACGGCCAGTGCCAACAGCTGCTCGTTTTCCTCTCGGGTTTCCTTGTAAGGGGATAAAACAGGGTACAAGTTAGTAACAGGTACATTATTACTTAGGTCTTTCTTATGAGACATTAACCCCTTCGGCACATATGGGGGTGGGGGAGCTGATTCTAGTGTGGCAGCGGTTGCATTTGTATTTTTATTGTGGCTGATTGCATCAGGTATTGCCAGACCTCTGGTTCCCCATTGTTCCTGTCCTTCCTTCTGCCACAATTTAAGAATATTTATATGCTTCACTCTCTCCTTACGACTGGAGAGTAGGCATATTTCATCTTTTACTGCCGATAAGATTTCTGGATCGAAGCTACCAACACTGGGAAATTCTAGCTTGCTGCCTTGTGTCATTTTTCTCCATTTATTTTGGTAAACAACTGCGAGTTCACCGTGCTTCCTGCACATAATAAAAGCAGCCGATCCTCTTGGCCGGCTTGCTTCCTCCCTATCCTGCACGTTATCACAGCGTGACCCGTTATTACCCATAGTTACAGGAATAAACGTTCACAGCTTAATAGATAATCGGTGGGTTATTACTTATCTGAGAGCTCCCCAACCACTCACTTCTCCACACAGCGACACTACAACGCAATCAAGCGAAGAGCCCACAATGCGAGGTAACGTACTCAATCACCAAGTCTTTCAACTAGCAGCGAACTTCTAGCCAACTTGCTTGATGCGGCACAATTTTTCCAGGGTATAACAAACTTGTTTTCCTATACCCCCAAAAATTGGATTTCTAAAGTAGCTAATCGGAAACAAGTGCGTTCCGATATATCTTCTTGTACCCTCCTAGCGGAATTAATTCCACTGAAGGGGCAGTTCCTATGTGTACGTCGGCACGTACACTCTGTCCTAACTGGACCTGTCCTACACTGGACTACACTGCGCTTGGGTCGTGTCCGTCTTACACCCGTCCGCCTCAGTTATTTTTCACACTGGGCGCTAGTTACACCTTGGTCTTATGCTTATTTTTTAAATATTTCTGTACAGAAAATTTTTCCCAGGCCGGTAGCTTTTCACTAGATTCTTATGCAGGTATAAATCCCTTATAATAAGCTATAGGAATCTATTAAAATAATGCTTGAGTTGCTTGCTTATGAAAAAAATGAACAAAAAGAAAAAAACTTATTTTCTTTTATTAATCACCGCTTTATTCGCAGTATATTACTATACTGTTTAAATAAAGCTAGTGGTTTATTACTGTTCACCTCTTAATTCCTATGTGTGCTGCATGTGCAGTACCAATGAACAGCCACGTGTGTACGTGCGTTGTTCACAGGCCGCCGATGAATCGGCCACCCACGTGTTCTATAGTGTATTTGCAAGGTTGCGCTCGGGTTTCGCTATACGCAGTAATTGCGCCTAAATGTGGAATAAATCCCTTAACTGTGTCCGAGAGTTACGTATCAAGATGCGAAATAAATCTCGTACTTAATCCGTAAATCACGTACAAAGATGCGAAACTTTCCCGATGTGGGCACGTGCGCGCGCACCTTGCTTAATACACAATAGACGCTTTACGTTACTGCAAAAGGCCCAGGACTTGTCGCCACGTGGCGGGGTCCCTGTTTTTGCGGTAACTAACAATGAACAATTATAGTTTTTTCACAGAGGCGATCCTCTATGTACTATAATAAACACAGATTCCACGTGTGCGAACCTTATCGCACGTGGTACATATACTATAATAAACAAGCAGCCCAAGACACTATACCCCGTTAAACTACTTGTGGCAGGCAGAAGTACAGTTTACTAAACACTTTGGTATGATATGCTTTAAAACACGTGGCTTTCACTTATTGTACTTCCGGGTTCAGCGCTAGCACTTCCCGAACCCCGCACCGCCGTGGACTCGGCCTATCCAGCAATGGAAACAAATAAATACTTCCACCCTTTTGCTGGTATAGGTCGATCCGCACGCCTGGTACTGAGTTCTGGACTGTGGAGCGGACGGACGAGCCCTCAATTGTTAATGGTGATTAAACTATGACCAGAGATACAATATGTGAAAAGCGCAGGTTACGTAATGTGTCCGCAACTGGCTTACCCTTTATACCTAACTACGTGCGAACAAAACGTAGCGCAGCGTAGCTTACCTATTAATTGTATGGGTACTTGTTTCCTAGAACGGCCACAATCGTGAGTGATCGTGGCTCTTAATTAAGGGACACGATCCTCACGATGTGGCCGATTTTTTACAATTTTTTCACTTTGATTGACAGAAATCGGGTCAATCGGTCGGTCGCGACCAATTAAAATCGGCCGCGATGCGACCGACCGATTGACCCGATTTTTCCATAGACTTCAATGTTAAAAAATCTTTTAACATTGAAATCGGTTGGTCTTGTGCCATTATAATGGCACAAGATGAGATGGACTTGATTAAGTCCATCTCACATAGGGAAAAATGATAAAAAAGGTGAAATGGGCCAATATGACCCATTTCACATTTTTTATGTGCCCGCCATGACCCCACGATAGACGTGAACCCGAAGCGTGGCGAGCGCAGCGAGCCCGCGAGGGGCGGCGGTGCGCGTCCTCCGACCTTTTCATTCCCCTACTATCCACTAGGGCGTGGAGTGAGAATATAATAGTGTGGCGAGCGCAGCGAGCCACCGAGCCCGAAGCGTGGCGAGCGCAGCGAGCCCCGCGAGGGGACGCGTATACCTGTGAAGTGAGACGCGTCCCCTCGCGGGGCTCGCTGCGCTCGCCACGCTTCGGGCTCGGTGGCTCGCTGCGCTCGCCACACTATTATATTCTCACTCCACGCCCTAGTGGATAGTAGGGGAATGAAAAGGTCGGAGGACGCGCACCGCCGCCCCTCGCGGGCTCGCTGCGCTCGCCACGCTTCGGGTTCACGTCTATCGTGGGGTCTAGCACACTTATTAACATTTGGGGGGGCAATTTAAACAAATCTGGTGTAAAAAAAAAAAAAATCGGGTGAAAAATCGGCAGATCGGATCGGTCGCATCGTATGCGACCAAATCGCATGCGATGCGACCGATCCGATTTTTTATCTTACGACCACAACGATCTAAATCGTTGTGGCCGTTCTAGGAAACAAGTACCATTGTATGTTATACAGTTAAGAACCAATACCTTGATAAGAGATCTCTTCGCAGGACTTTGTCTCTAATTCTGCGAATATACTTTAAAGGACAGAGTCCGCAATGTACCTTATCGCTATTATGCGAATAACCAGACACGACCACTGAATAGAAGTAAGGAGGTTAGAACTCCATAAAAGGTTGTATTAAAGTCCCTAATGGACTAAAGGGGGTTACAGAAAATAAGAAATAAACAGGTATAACAAGTGATACAATATACTAACAATGAATGCTAACAAACTCTGCTAAGGGGAAAGAATACAACAATACAAGACACAACCAGCCAACAATACTACAAGGATAAATACCGTGAAATGCAACCGTTACCCGTCTCACTCTAGTATGCGAAGCGCAGTCCGGTCAGAGCTCACTATCATTCAGGAATGAGCGATAGTCCGGTAGGAAGGTCCAGGGAAGGTAGTTGTGCCGAAGTGACCGAGCCTGCTCCGGGTCGCCTATCTTATAGGGTCAGAAAGGGGAGGTCAAAGGCCATTCTCATTGGTCAGAGATCATATGTCCGGTCCACTGTGATTGGAGGTTAGACGCTGTACCTGGTCTGACCAGGTGCAGGGGAGTGAACTTTAAGAGTCCTTTGTTTGGTGGTTTCGGCGTCAGCAAGGATAAGAACCGGTTTTATCTGGTTTCCTTTGTTAACTACTTACAACAGAAACTGTCTCTGGGATATGGAATATGTCCATAACTATCGGACAGTGTACATTGCGAAATATTCGCAATGACCGGAATACTTCGCATAATGAGCTGAACGGAACGGTACTAAACACGATATAGACAGGTGTGTGCAGGGCTAACTAAGCTATGTGTGGCGTTCTAAACCTTTTAACTATATTTCATTTCGTGTAAGTGTGTTATTATGAATTTATATGCGATAGTATGTCTACTCTTCTGGTCCACATTGTCACACATACTCGGGTATGGAAACTTTATTTGCGCAACTCTGCGAACCAAAATGGCGGCCATACTATCACAAAATGGCGTGTGTGTACCTAGACTTCCACACTATTTTATTTGTTTATTTGATTTCTGACATTAAAGTGTGAAATAAGCTGTGATGCTGAACAGCAAATAAATTTATTTTACCAATTAAATCAAAATTGTGGTATGTGTAATTTCTTGTGTGAAACAAATACTAGATTTATGTGTACTTACTGACCAGGGTATTTTTGAACATTTGTTGAAGTGTGGTCGAAGTTTCCCATGTGTAACCCTCTCCATGGCCATTCCCATGTTCCTATCCAACTTTTCCCTGCTAATTAGTTTGTGTCAGCACATGTGCAGAGCAACTTAATAGGTGAGAAAGCAGTTTGTGTGCAGGTGAGGTAGCTCCTACAGTAGTAGGTAAAAGCAGGTCCAGAACAATGCTTTCCTCATGGAGTGGGTGAGGCAGACAAACAAGGGTGAAAAGGTAAATTTGTGTAGGAATGCATATGTGTCCTCCCTAAAAAAAGATGTGTGAATGGGCCAAACATGATAAAATTGCTTGTGAACAAACAAGTTTTTAAATATATATGATTTTACAGTATCATAAGCAGATGTAGGAATCCTTTGTTAGAGAGATGTGAGTGCAATAATGTGATTGGTGGCATCTTACATCCAGAGTGTAGTCAAATCCAATTCATAGCAGATGAGATAGTGGTACAATTCTGTATTTTGGGTACTATACAAAGATTGTGTGCAAAATAGTGGGCATGGGCTTAAAACATTGCTGAAACATCCTTTGTAGGTGTTAGATGTGGTTTATGTTATTGTATCCTAAATACAAAACCTATGTTTGTATTAGAGTGAACACGTTGACACATGTCGACTTGTGTAGATTGAGTGTGCTACTGTGTAAAGTCTATGAAAGCACGTAGTGAATGTGTCTAACTGTTTAGCAAATACCTACCTTAGCATATATAAGCAGGTCTTAAAAAGATTCTTACCTTAAATTAAAAAAAAACCTTTAAATGTCGAGAAGTATAGAAAGATAAGCTTCCAATGTGTTTGCGTGCTGTGTGTGGCTTGCAGGTAGTGAAATCATGGTTTGGACTTAATAGACTGCAGCATTGCTTATTACATTCAGGTGTATGTGTTTGAGTAGGAATCAGCATTAATTAGCAAACTCAGGCGCACGCTGGCATGCGGTATCTGTAGGGGTGGTTTGAGATGGCGGTTGGCGGCCGCCTGTTTTGTGTCCGAAATGAACGGTGCCTTAGTCGATCGTGCGGTAGTAGCACCGCTCATTTTTGGTGCACACCCCCGTGTACGCCCATATTTACGCCCATTTTCCCTCATTATTTCGTCCGCTCCCCTCAACACGCCCCTATGCCGCCCCCAATACCCGTACACTCGCGTACAGGTTTTTTCGCATGTAGAGACCCGCCCGTAAGCGTTGGTGAGTGGTCGCGCCTGCGCATTAGCGAAAGTACGCATGCGCAGATCATAAAAAATCCCGGGACGTACGCGTACGGCCCGGCCGCTCCAACCAGAATAAGGCCCTTAGTTTGGTCCGGCAATTCAATTCCAAACTTACATTTATTTTTTAGAGTGAATTCATTTGTTTTTGTTTTGCACTGAGCAAGTGAAAAGGTAAAATCTTTATTTTACACCCTCGCTAATGACTAATTAGGCAACTGGAGGATTTCAACAAGCTTAATTGAGTCAAAAATTACATATCATTATGTGGCTAAAAATAAATGGCCTCAAAAAACCTCACATTAGTTTATGTAACCCTCATTTCAATAAAAAAAAAAATAGCTTTTTCTATTTTTAATATTTTGTTTTAATTAAAAGTGGTTTCAAATAACCTTTTTTTCGGTACTTATGTAGTATCTGGGCTGCCGATTTTTTGATTGTATGCCTTAAGTTAAGGCATACAATCAGATGCGATGCGATGCGATATCGCATCGCATCGCATCGCATGCGACCATCGGATGCGATGACCCGATTTTTCCATAGGAATCAATGTTAAAATGGACTGAGTCCATTTTAACATGGAATTCAATGGGAAAAAGGGGTCCTTTTCATACCCCTACTATCCAAGTGGGCATGGAGTCGGATATAAACCTGTGGCGAGCGTAGCGAGCCACCGAGCCCGAAGCGTGGCGAGCGAAGCGAGCCCCGCGAGGGGACGGTATTCTGTGTCCCCTCGCGGGGCTCGCTACGCTCGCCACGCTTCGGGCTCGGTGGCTCGCTACGCTCGCCACAGGTTTATAACCAACTCCATGCCCACTTGGATAGTAGGGGTATGAAAAGGACCCCTTTTTCCCATTGAATTCCATGTTAAAATGGACTCAGTCCGTTTTAACATTGATTCCTATGGAAAAATCGGGTCATCGCATCGCATCGCATCCGATGGTCGCATGCGATGCGATGCGATGTGCCCGATCCGACCCGATTTAGAAATCGGCAGCCCAGATACTACATAAGTACCTTTTTTTCTACTTGTTTGGTATTTTTCATTGCACTCTTCAATATTTTAACAAAATTGATAAGCTTTTTACATTATTTTACATTTTAAAATTCACAAATAAGCCAGTGCCCAGTGCTTTTCCTTTGCCAAATAAAAGCATTCTGCAGCACAGGTTCTTTCAGACTAAAGCCCCTTTCACATTGCAGTTTTAACACGGCATATTGCCGATTCTTAACTGCTTTAAAACGGTACCAGCTGCAATATGAAAGCTCCACAATCAATTTACTGGTTACAAAATACCGGTATTTTGAAACGTGTTAAAAGCAGGATCCTACACATTTCTGAGCTGTTTTCCCTGCAGTCTGAACAGCTCAGAAACGGTATTTGCTACAAATGATAACCACACTTGATCCCCGCCCACAAGCAGGAAAAAAAACATAAAATGACGTTGTATGGCTTTCTATGGGTGAAACGGGTTGAATCTGAAGGTACAAAAATGGTATTGAAACTGCAATATACCATTTACAACATGCAATATGAAAGGGGTTTAACTGGCTTTTGAACCGTTTTAAGACACGTTTACAAAAACGGGTTAAAAGCAGGTTTTTGCAATGTGAAACCAGCCAAAGTTGTTTTTCCCTATAGCCTCATCAACATTCCTGTTGTGAGTGAGCTGACAGGTCCCAATCAGTTTTGCTAGTGTAGGTCATCTGCTTTCTGCCTCAAAATGGATCTTAGGCCCTTAATCAGATCTGCAGTAAAAAAATTGTTCTCAAAATGGGCAAAATCATGTGCACTGCAGGTGGGGCAGATGTATAGAGAGAGTTAGATTTGTGTGAGTTATTTTGTTTCTGTGCAGGGAAAATACTGACTGCATTATTTTTACACTGCAATTTAGATTTCAGTTTCAACACACCTCACCCAAATGTAACTCTCTCTGCACATGTTATAACTGCCCCACCTGCTGTTCACATGGTTTTGCCCATTTCGGGGATGAATTTGTAATGCGATCAGATAAGGGTCTGTATACGAAGTAAAACAGAATTTAATATGGAATAAAAGTCTCAGTTGCTGCTCCTTAGCACTTCATATGCAAATTCAGAGACTACAACAAATTGAGCTTGGTTATATTATATTATAGCTATTGCTATTTCGATTATGCCCATGCACTATTACATGACAGATAGGGATACAGTTAATGGTATATGATTTTTAGTAAGTTTCTGAAATCGCGCATTCTTGCATTTTCCAAAAATTGGGAACTTTTTGAAACTTTTTTACTATTTAATGGGAATTTGGAGGGTTAAAAGCGCGATATGGTGCAATGTTTAGTCATGAAAATGTGCACATTTTAGTCATTAAAGGTGCAAATTTGTGGACATTTGTGATTTTTCCTTGTAGGCATTAAACGGAATATTGCAAGACTCCATTTGACTTAGTACTATTCTGTCATGCCAATGAGTTTTGTGGACCCAGTCTTGACCATAGTGGACAGTGGAGGTCACTGGAAAGTTCTATAGGTATAAAGTGAAGTGGTAAAGTAAATCATTGTAGACTGCTTGCAGGCTCTGGACTTATGCAAAATAGTCATGGACACTGGAACTGGAGCCTGGATGACCAGGACTGGATGCCGGAATATCCAGCCGGCGGCAGAATCCGCGGAAGCTGAAATAAAGGAACGCTTCCTGGGTGAAGCTCAACTGGGACTTATATGTGCCCAGTAGAGTCAATAAACTAAATAATAATAGTCCTTTGACCGGATAACAGAAAATGGAATTGCCTTCTTGGCAAATAATTAAATAATAGCTGCTTATCAGGCAGGGTACTGTGACAAGATGGTGGCAGATCAGCGGAGCTGAATAATAGCTGGTTTGCTGGAAGAGACTGGTTGGCAAGGTCACTGGGAGTCGTCTGCAACCTAGTCAGGGCTCATGGTAATGGATATCAATTAAATGTACGGATCTGACAGAAACACTTTGCAGCAGCAGGTGAGTGGTTGAGGAGCCGGATAGCATCCGGTGAGCAGCTGGGAAGCTGAGCAGGATCTGACTAGTGGGTACAGTTATGAAGTTGAGCAGGATCAGATCCGCAGACGCAGCCAGAAAGCTGAACAGAGCCAGGTTAGCGCATGCAGCTAGGTGTGGAAGCTGGAATAACCAAATCCATGACACATTCCTCTATACAGTAGATGAAATATCTTGGTGAAACCACTAATAGATCTTGTCACTTACAGCTCATCAGTTCAATGGAAAGAAATCTAGATTCATATGGAAAACATCGATCTTGTGTAAAATGTTACATATAATTTCTATGCCTTTATGGGGTTTTCTACCCACTCCCTGTAGTTCTCTGCCTTTTGTTTCCAAGAAATGTTGTTTCCACTAACTTTTTTAAAATGTGGTATTTTCTATGTAACATTTCTCTGAGAGCAGAGTTTAAAAGTGCAATGCATGAACACTCATATATACATATAAGAAGCCACACATACAGTACACTTATGTTGTGAGACTTTAGAAATTACAGTATGTGGTATGTCAACACAATAATTTTCTGTTAACAGTGCCAATCGTGTCTATGTTTCATCCAATTTCTTATAAAGGAATACATTACAACTGATTTCTATATTATTAAACACCCCAATTATGCCTAATTAATTTAGACCACTAGCTCAAGTGATCAATCACTAATTAAAATAGTGAATAAACAGTGTAAAAAAAAACATTAGTAAGATGCAGCTGCAGTGGTCCATTTGAACCTTGGGAGACTCAGAAATACTTAAGGGGATATTCAATCTCCCTCTGCCATTCCTGACGGGGAAAATGTATGTGGGGCCCTATTCAATGCTGTCTTCCTCGACAGCATTGAACAGGGGATCTCAGCAGAATGAGCCCAATTTCACAAGCAGTCAGGCTTGTTCTGCTGAGAACAGCCAGGAATTGACAAACTCCCGGCCGCAGCTTGCAGATTCCCAGTTGCTTCTCGCAGCCATGCCCCCTTCTCAGCACTTGACAGGGGACATTAAACCTGTAACTGTGTCAGAGTGCCATAGAGGGAAATGGACATTTTCCACTTAGCTCAGTGAGATAATGGGCCAGATGCTCTAAGCTTCAAAAGTGATCAAATGGAGAGCGATAAACAGCCAGCCAATCAGTTTCTACTTGCCATGTCAAAGACTTTGTTATACAGGAGCTGATTGGCTGGCTGTTTATCACTCTCCATTGTATCACTTTTTAAGCTTCGTGCATCTGGCCCTGATACAATGATACAACCAATGGTACTGCTGGCATCCTGCTCCATAATGTGAGTCTGTTTCATACATAACTATGTTCAGCTGTACATAAAAATTACTGCTCACTGAACAACTTCTATTTTTAAGTAATGGACTTTTAACAGATTTCCAGGCATCCACTGGTCTGTACCATTGCTCTGTCATGTCATCGCCAATGAAACTCACATATTCCAACAATGGGGCAGATGTATTAAGCCTGGTGAAGAGATAAACTGGAGATAAAGTGGAAGGAGATAACGCACCAGCCAATCAGATCCCAACTGTCATATTTCAAACACAGCTGATTGGCTGGTGCGTTATCTCTTCCATGTTATCTCCACTTTATCTCCAGTTTATCTCTTCTCCAGGCTTAATACATCTGCCCCAATATACAGTATGGTACAGTATATATACGTGTACAGCATTATACAAATATACTGTAGTATTCTCATCCTTGAGAGATTTAAAGAAAGCTGCACTTAGCCATTTGTTATGTATCTCTGGGTGTATTCTGCTTGGATGTACATGGCTTTGGATTTTGGGATGACAATATAATGGGTAAATATATAAAAGAATAGAATAGAAAATCTGATTACCATATTAATGAAAAATGCATGAAATGGTAAATTAAACAAAATTATTTGCTAATGAAATAAAATCGTAGTAGTTAGTAAAACAAGAAATGTTACATTATAATTGAGATTAGAGGAGAACATACGACGGCAATTGATGCAAACATCTAATGCATATGTAATAATAATTATCATAAAAGGTTAATGAAGAGAATAAGCACAATGAATTGGAACCAATGTGGTCTTTACATTTCAGTCTGTTCTATGGAAACTGTCATGGCAGATGTATAATGGAGATTTCTGGATGAACATTGATTAATAAAAAAAAACTGAGAAAAGAATAGATTGATATAAGTAGAAAAAAATGACAAATGTGTAAAACCAAGAGCAGGATACCCATTATAGTCCCAGCTGCCGTCTATAAGGGATACTCTACCCTTAAAATTTAAAACAAAAAACACACAAAGTAAACGGCACTGAAGGACTATAACACATTTATTTTAATAAAATAAAGTATTTATTTAGACAATTTAAAATATATTTATATTACCACCGGCCGGTGAGATAAATAATACAATATTAGCTCAATATAACATTGTGTACTTAGAGCTTAGGTGAATAAAAACTTTCTCTATTTGCCTAAAGCATACAGCGTACTAAAAAACTGGGTGAGGGTATAGGCTGAGTTAGACTTTATTCTAATTCACACAGTAGTTGGTAACTCTGGTTCAGTCAATAATAGGTTAATACAACCACATTCTTAGCTTTTATGCTAATCCCAGCAACAAATGCACTTTTCAGTTTTTTAGTAAGGTTAGGCTGACAAAGAGTGGGTTACTTGTTAAGAAGCAGCGTGTTAGTCAAGCACACATAGTTATTAAGGCTTCAAAGTCAAGTTTCATACACACATAGTGCGCTCTAATGAGCCCCAGCCTGAATTTCCAATACAGCGCTATGTGTTAGTAAATAGTAAATAGAGTAAAAATGTAATACGGTACTTGTTTCCTAGCAGGGCGCCCGGATTTCTTATGTACGTAAATGTAGTGAAATCGCATCGCATCATGTTATAGTAAAATTCAATTTGATGCAATGCGATTTTCCCGTTCCCACTCCCTGTCATTCCCGCCCCCTGTCAGATCCTCTCATAAATCACTCTGGTGGTGATATTCTGTCATGAGAAGAAGCATACCTCAGAGCTGGTGGTGATTTTTGGAGATTATCGAGTATTTTATTGCGATTAGTGAGATGGCTGCATCTGTGACCATGTTCACGCTGCCTCAGACAGAGGAGGAGGCTATCGCCTTTTTAAAAGGACACGATCTGCTTCCAGTGGTGCAGAATTGCGTGAATGGCTTTGCTACACACCTTTCTTTAAAAGGAATCAATGTGGCGCTGCCATGTAAAATTGTGCCTGAGACGATTGGTGGACCTGGCCACATAGTTGAAGTAGATGAGACTTTGTCAAGCGCAAAACAATGCAGGCCGCATATTACCACAGCAGTGGATTTTCGAAGGGATATGTCGGGAGACTGGACAGTTCTTCTTGCAAATGGTGCCCAGGGGTGATGCCACAACATTAATGGGCTGTATCCAGGAGAATATAGAGCCGGGCACCACAATCTATACGGACTGCTGGAGGTCATACAGCACCACACAACTTGAACTGGTTGGTAATCAGCATTTTACGGTGAACCACCGGTTCAATTTTATTCACCCGGCCACAGGGGTCCATACGCAAAATGTAAAGCGACTGTGGGGTGCATGTAAGTGGGGCAATAAGCGCCAAAGAGGCACTGCGTGTCACAAGCTCCAGTCATATCTGACAGAATTCATGTGGCGAAAAACATTGGGAGCTGAGGACCCTTTCCTACGCATAGTTCAGGCACTGAAGCTCCTCCCTACGGATGATTAATTATGATTTTGTTTATTGTTCTTGTTCTTTAATCATTACTGTTTTTGCTTTTAAAGTTGTTATATTTTAATTATTAATGAATGTTCTTAATTATTTATGCTACATTAATGAAATTATTTAAGTAAATTAGTTATTAGTTAACACATGTCATTACTGTGTCTGCTGTATGATTTTGCAGGTGTGAATGTGTTCCTAAAACACCAGCACTATCCATGCCACCCCGAAGCATGGCGAGCGCATCAAGCCCCGCGAGGGGAAGCGGAACGCGTCCTCCAACCTTTTCATGTCCCCACTATCCACGTTGGTGTGGTGTTGATTTTATATAGTGTGTCGAGCACAGCGAGTCACCGAGCCAGAAGCGTGGTGAGCACAGCCGGATTACTTTACATGTATTCCGTGGGGCATGCTGTGCTCGCCACACTATGGCTCTTATTCAGAATCGTGCGGTACGGCCCGCGTGCGGCCGTACCGCCGATGTTTTTTGTCTGCACATGCGCAGAGGTCATTCTGCGCATGTGCAGCCCCCTTCGCCGCAGACGGATTTCGTCCGCCGCAAAGGGGGCGTATAGGGGCGTGAGGGGCTTCAGCCCCTCATTTCCCTATGTGTACGCCCCGCGTTTCATGGGCGTTCCCATGAAAACGCGGGGCGTGTGCATGGTAATGAGGGCATGACGCCCTCATTACCATGACATGGGGGCGGAAAGCTGACGTCGCCGGATGTCAGCTTTCAGCCCCCTTACAAGCTCCCACACGGACGATTGTCCGTGTGGTCTGAGCTTGCGGGAGCTGCCGCGGCGTGCGGGCCTGCCTTCGATGGTCGTCGACCATCGAAGGCAGGGGGCAGCTCCCACCATGGTGGAGGCGTAGCCTCCACCATTTTTGTGCGGATCGCCAGCCGTCCGTGTATGGACGGCCGTGGCGATCCGTCCGGTGGGCGGCCCTTGGTTTGTGCGGTCGGAGCCCCGTGTGCGGCTCTGACCGCACCAACCAGAATAAGGGCCTATATAACATCTACTCCACGCCACGCTTCGGGGTGGCGTAGATACTGGGGGTGATGCTAAACAATGGCATAGGTGCTTACAATTGTAAGCACCCATCACATGTAATACTATGCACAAATCACATTTCATGCCATCACATGTCATAGTAAGCACCCATGACATATCGAATGGGTGCTTGTACAATGAAATATCGCATCGCATCGCATTTGGTGCCCTGCGATCCCATACAGTATTTAATTGTATAAGCACTCCTGTGCACTTCATATGGACATTGCATCGCATCGCACAGCACTATACACGCTGCGCGATGCGATTCGATGCGATTTCACTACGGAGAATAGCCCAGTAAGCTAAATGCGTACTGGGCGCCCTGCTAGGAAACAAGTACCCATAATACTTATGCTCCGTGGTTAGTATCAAATATTTGTAATCCACACTTGGGATAACCTTGCACACCTGGATCCAGGCCGCTGGACTCTCCAGTTTATGCAGCCTTCTCTAGAATGCTCTGCTCTGGCTATTTGGTCTCCCAGGCTCCGGTGGTGAATGGAAGCAATAGGAAGGCACTCAATTACGCGTTTCCCTGCCTTTCTCCTCGTCAGCGGCTTCAGCAGTACACTGTATGCTTAAGGCAAATAGAGAAAGTTTTTATTCACCTAAGCTCTAAGTACGCAATGTTATATTAAGCTAATATTGTATTATTTGTCTCACCGGCCGGTGGTAATATAAATATATTTTAAATTGTCTAAATAAATACTTTTTAAAATTAAAATACATGTTTTAAAGTCCTTCAGCGCCGTTTACTTTGTGTGATATAAGTAGAAGCAAGGAAAAAGGAAATGTGTTAAATATGGATGTAATCCCATTGTATGAATGGATGTAATGTAGTGAAAAGATGAATGAATATAGGGGAGATACGATCACTATTAATTCTAAATTAATGAAGAAGAAACATTCAAATAAAATATTGAAATAATGAGTTTCACAAGTAAAGATAATTATAACAATAAAGAACATATGAAAGCTGAAATATATATCAATCAATACATTATTTGAATAAAATTTAATATATGTGTATTTATACAGTATGCCAATACTGGTCTTCAGAGTTGGTGTGTGTGGGAGGTTTTGGATTTAGGCAAATAAAAGAGCTTAGCTTTAGGCTGCGGGGATAGAGGCAGGTTAGGATGTGGAGGAGGATAGTTAGGGTTAGACACTGAGCTTCAAAAAGGAAATGATCAACTCTGGAACAAGTTTGACAATATAGTAAATAGGTTACGCAGAAACATTAAGATTGTGGCATTCCAGAACACCAAAGCGTCAGCCAAATGACCTTGTGTAGTTATTTTCTGATGCACGAATTACCTTCATGAACAGGCTTTCAAGCATCCAGGAAAATACGCCCAATAATGTGGGATAATAATAAATTGCTACTTTTCCAGGATTTTTCAGTGGAACTTACAAGAAAGGCCTTTTCAGCCTTATGCTCTAGGATAGTGCAGGAAAAGAAGAAATTTGCACTGCTTTACCTAGCGAAGTTACGCCTGTATGATAGTGGCTCCTTCCATAATTTCTCTGACCAACATGATGCAAAAGCTTTCTTAAAAGATCAAGGGCTGCTGCTCATGGTATTACTGACCACTGAATCATGTATCTTTCTGATTGCATTGACCCTGTTGCTGTGGTTAACGCCTCTACAGTATGCTTAATACCATGGAGCCTCATTGCTTGCTTTATGACACTTAGGGGAAATTTACTAAGATGTGTATTCTACTTTACATGTGATGTTGCTTTGGGCAACCAATCAGAAGCTACTTATTTATTTAGCACCCTCTAGAAGTTTGTAGACAGGATCTGATTGGTTCGCCCATAGCAACATCACATGTCAAGCAGAATACACATCTTAGTAAATTTCCCCCTTAGCATGTTAAGATTTACTGTTGCTACACTCTATGGTGTTTATGTTATGTTATGTTTACGTTACTATTTCTCTCCTACTATATTGTTAAAATGTTATAGCTCTGAGGTGCTTTCCCCAATGTATCATACAGGGCCCCTCCTTTTTACCAGATTATATTTGGACCACGTCTTATCTACTGTATCTATACACCAATGTTTTTCTCCCCTGAAATCCTTGTTATTATTACTACATCCCCTATTATGGCAGCTGCCATTGCATATACCATCTCTATGTTGTTGACCCCCCATCCCTAAATTTAGCCTTTTATTTATTTTTTGTTTCTACTCAAATCCTGTCAGAATGTTAGACTGTTATCTTGATTATTTATTGTTTTTTGCTACCATCTGTTATGGTCTCCTTGAATCTTAATATTGGATCTTTCAATGTAGGAGGCATTCATTTACCTGCTAAGAGGCGTAAAGTATTGCAGTACCTTGTGGGGCAGAGAATGGATACAGTCTTTCTCCAGGAAACTCACCTCACACATAAGGAAACCCTGAAATTGAATACGTTTGGTTAGAGGATAATGGCTGCCTTGTCTTTCAACTCCAAGTCTAAGTTAGTTATTATACAGGCTAGGAGATACTTCCAACTCACACCTTATTGCATTTACAGCGACCAAGAGGAACACATTGTTTGATTGACTGTTGAGTTCGCTGGTCTTACCGTCAAATTGTGCAATGTATACGCGCTAAATGTATATAAAAAAATCATTTTTTAAAACTTTACTCACCCTATTGCTCCCCTACTTAAATACTAATTTAATTATATGTTGCTATTTTAACTTAATCTCAAAGCATAACTCAAACTGATCCTGATAAAGGCATTGTAAAAATTTTCTAAAAAAATTTATGAATACCTCCAGGTACTTGATGCACTCTTTATACGTCTTTTCTTCAGTTTCTTCTGCCATTTCACATTGTAAACTACTTCAACATTGTGACTTCACATTTTAAAAGTTACTGGACCGTCTATTTAGATGTCTTTTCGAGTAATAACTGTCTTTTATTCACTCAAACTTATTTACCCCTCCCCCTCTACTCCAGCCTCACATTATCCTCCTATACCTCATTTCTCATCTCTCACCTGTCATTCCATTGTTAAAACACATCCTTCTTGTATTTGTACAATACTAGTTGTACTTTTTGCGTATACTGTATATTGATGAATTGCTTTACAGTACGTCACCTGGAACAACATTCAGTCAATGTTAGAATCTATTAACCTGTAATGCATTACCTGTTTGTTTTTTTTACCTCTATCCTTTTTTAGCATTAACAGGATATTAATATATATTCTACTTGTACCCTTTTAATTTCAGTGAAGTTGATTGTCTACAATAAAAATTTTAATGGTATGGTAGCTCTGATACTGTATTTTATGTAAGAGATGCCAATGTCAGGTTATGATGATGCCCCTCCTACAGGCATATTTGGAAAGCTATTGGTTAATTACCACATCAGCACAATCTAATTAGTGGGGATTACCCAGTGCATGACTCCCTGATAATGAAAAACACAAGAAAAGGCATACAAGCATTTTGAAAACGGAATAATTCGACAGTTTACAGTAATCCCAGATTTTAGGTGTGGGGAAAAAGGTATTTAAATTAATATAATTTTTCTGCTTTGGGCATTAATTATTAACCAATTAGCCATGAGGTAAATTGCATGACTAATTGAATATGCCCTTTAATTTTCATTTAATGCCATGATATTTGGTTTTATATACCTTCCTTTGTTAATTTTATCTATCCACCAAGAATATAAACATTTTGAAACTGTCCTACAATAAGATTTACTTAAAGTTGTGTAAGTTGTATACAATGTGGAACAGAAGCCACTGTATTTGTGGCTTTGTGTAAATTAACAATTTACAATAAATTCATTAAAAATCATTTGAAAACGTTTTTGGGGCCTGCGCACTATACTCGGTTGTTCGGTGCTAGCTGCTTCACTTACCAGATGACCGATCTGGATAGAATTGCTGAACTAAAGCTTGGGTTAGTGCAGTGCTCTTCTCCTTGGTGTGTGTATGATGTGGGATGAATGACAGGCAGGGATATGTAGAAAAACAATAACTTTTACTTCAAATAAGAGGTGCAAACATGATTAGGGGTACAAGGGGAATATAATTGTGTGTAACAGCAAATCTACAGTAATGGTACAATATAACAATAACAATAACAATGAAATAGTCTTAAAAATAACAACAAGTTTATATAAAAGTTTGGCAATCAATGGGATGGGGGGGCGGTTGGAGATTGCAGTGCGATGGGTTAACAGATGTCCAGGTGGGTGCCCGGTAGCGGCGTCCTGCTTTGCCGTATGTGCAGTTCTTCCCTGTGAATGATGATAGGCTGGTTCCGGCTGGTTCCGGCTGGTAATAAATATGCAGGTGGTATTTTGGGTGGGGGTGAGACGGAGGTGAATGCCGTGTGGGTCGGGCGGCGGGTACGAGTTTCAGTGATGGCAGCAGGTCTGGTCGCTCTGTGTCAGAGCCGGCCCTAGCCTAAATGACACCCTAGGCAAGATTTTGGCTGGTGCCCCCTAGCACCGCCACTAGTTCCGCCTCTGACCCTGCTCCCCTTTCCCAGCACCATCAACCCTCATCATAGCAGTCATCATTTTGGTGCTCCTACCCGCAATATTCTGTGAGCAGCCATCATTTTGGTGCTCCTACCCGCAAATTCGGTGAGCAGCCCAAACAGGGGTGTGTTCTTGCTGGAAAGGGGCATGGCCACCCAATAGTACCCCCAATTCAAATTATGCCACACAGTAGTGCAACTTTATTCACATTATATCATGTGATGGTGTCCCTTATTCACGTTACATCACACAGTAATACCACTTTACCTTATGTACATTACTCCTCACATTATTCACATTATACCCTTAGAAAAAAATCCTGAGAAAATATTGTATTTTAAGCACCTCCATGGCCACACTGCAACCCAGCACAAAGCAGTGTGTGCTGGGCAGAGGAGAAGATCTGCAGCTGCTGCTGTCACTTAAGGGGAGGGGGCCCGGGGCCCTCAGTGGGCCCTTCCATCAGACTTAGGCCTGGGTAATTTGTACCCCCTAACCCTTTCTCTCAACACCCCTGATAATACCACACAGTAATGCCCCTTACACATGACACACATTATTAATGTCCTTATAACCATAATGCCCCTTACACATTATGCCAACCTTTATTAATGCCCTTCATACACATAATGACACACATAATGCACCTTACACATATGTTGCACATTATTAATGCCCTTATACACATGACACACATAATGCCCATTACACATATGTTGCACATTATTAATGCCCTTATACACATGACACACATAATGCCTGTTACACATATGTCGCACATTATTAATGCATTTATACATGACACACAGAATGCCCCTTACACATATGCTGAACACTATTGCACAACCAACCCACCCACAGACAGCACTCGCACAGCCGCTAACACTGTGACCTCTGCCTCTGCTTGGATACAGATGTGTCCTCATACATCTTGCCTCAATAGGCCATGCAGCTCCTGGCCAGTTCTGCTAACGTTGGGTGCCTTTTTTGCAGAAAATTCATCTTATTTGCATTGTTATGACCAGTACATACAAGGAGCTTCCGATGAATAAAATGATATGTGGCATGAATATATTCTGTGTGCGACTGTGGTTGTACCTGCATACAGAATGCTATGTTACAGTGATTTCCATGAATACCCTATTTCATATGCAGATACAGCCTCACTTACACACAGAATATAGGCATGCTGCATATCATGTTAATCAGCAGAAGCTGCTGATGCCCCTAGGCATTCCAAATGCCCTAGGCAATTGCCTAGTTTGCCTATGCCTAAGGCCGGCTCTGCTCTGTGTGTACCGTTGCGGTAAGTGGTACTGTGTAGGTTTCTGGCTGTATGTCTTTTTGGGGTGGTCGGTGGTGGGAGGGAATGTTCTCCAATGCGTTTTGGCCCTGTGTTTGGCCTTCTTCTAGGGAGTTTACTGTGTGTTGGTTTTTGCCCTTGCTTATGGGCTGGGGGCGGGTTCTTTTATCCTTTTCTTGTGCTTTAATTAGTCATGCTTTGTTATGCATGGTTGGTGCTGATAGGTGTTTTTTTATCTCATTCAGACAGGTTGTAATGCTGCTTGTTTGTTTCAAAAAGTGAGTTCATTTGTTTGGTGAACAATACCCATCTCTTATATATTTAGCCAGATCTGTCACTCATCCCCTGTGTAGCTAACGTTCCCGCCCAGCGGCATACACAAACCCGCCCCCCTAGGGAAAAGACCAGTGTTTTATGTGTATAACGTTTTCATGTGTATAACGTTCCATCCCCTTGACATCACCTCCCCCCGCCCAGCCACGGCTACAGTACATGCCCACCATCCACCATTACTCCACAGCCACCATCCACCATTACTCCTGCACCCCCCCACCTCTGCCAGCACCCCCCCCCCCGAACCCCCCTCCCGCGATTCACGGGACCCCGCGACCCCCCCTCCCGTGATTCACGGACCACCGCGCCACGCCCCCTGCGCCCCCTCCCTTGATTCACGGCACCCCACGCCCCTCCCGCGATTCACGGACCTCCACAACCCCCCCTCCCACAATTCACTGACCCCGACAACCCCCCTCCCGCAATTTGCGGACCCCCCTTCCCGCGATTCAAGCCCCCCCCGCGCCCCCTCCCACGATTTGCGGACCCCCGCCCCTCCCACTAATCGCGGATCCCCGCACACACACCCCACCCCCCCCCCGCAATTTGCATACCCCCTTCCGGCAATGTCACCCCCCAGCGGACCCCCGCGACCCCGCTCCCTCCCAATGGGGGATCATGTACCACCACAAGCAGGTGCCGCCCCTAGGTGGGAAATCCGGCGCTGTCTGCTGCGCTGCAGGTTCCCCCACTGCTTTTATCAATGTCTTGCCCACATACCACTATTATACAGCCTCCTGCTCTCATGCACCCTCACTCCCTCCCAGTGGGAGGAAATGCTCACCCACTGCCGGGAGCTGCATACTGTCCCCCACCCTCCTCCAGTTCTAGGGATGCCCATCGACCATCAATGATTTCAAATAATAGATGGTTTATGGCCGATGTTGAATACTTTTGCCATCAATGTGGGAGGACCAGATGGTTTCCCTACATCGAGGGCAAAGGAGAACCGATCAAGTTTCAATTTTTTTTAAGGTGCCAGGACACGGAGCATAGCTCCGCCCCCCACACACGGAAGTCCCGCCACCAAGTTCTGATAGACCCACGGCCTATTCAGTCAAATATAATGGATGACCATCGATAGCTACAACAATCAATTGTTATCCAAGTAATATGTTGCTACTATCGATTGCAGGGTGCAAAATCGCTATCAATGCCAACCATCGATGGCGTCTGCACCAATGCATATCCCTACTCAGCAACAGCCCAAAACCTTTACTATCCCTCATGCCCACACATCTCTATCACTGCCCTGCCTCCTGTTCTCCTGCCCCGTACCCGCTCACCCTGTGTTGCCCACATTCCCCTATCATGCTTTACCACCCAGCATCCTGCTCTCATGCACCTTAACTCCCACCCAGTAGGAGGAGACACTGACTCAGGGGCACCGTCCTGTACTCCTGTGCTGCCACGCTGGACCCTCACCCACTGGCAGAAGCTGCACAGTGTCCACCACCCTCCTCTTTAGTCCCCCGTATGCAACAATACACACCCCCTTCCAAATCATATGCTCTTTATTTAACACATTTCTCCTATAACTCAAGTTGCAATACAGGCCATCTTTCACACAATTCGAACCATATTTCACACAATACAAACGTTCACAAATTAACGTGAAGAGCGCCCATAGGGCATCTGATGATGACAATGATACTCCACAGCAATGGTGAAGGTTAAGTGGGAATGAGGCATAATAATTTAAATGAAATGGAATGATATGGAGTGAAAATAAATAAAATAAAGTAAATAACATAAATTAAGCGGCATACAGTGAAATGAAATGAGTTGAAATAAAGTGAAATAAGATCAAATAGAATAAAATAAAATGAGATGAAATTAGTTTGAAATAGAATGCGATGAAAATAAAAATGGGAATATAATGAAAATAGATAATAAGAGCTGAATGCATATTAGTGAGTTTATGGTCACACTCATTGAGTTGTAGTTGGCATGTTTTGATGCGGCGGATTGCAGTTGTAGGTGATGGATCAGTTGGTGGAATGTGCCTGGTTAGGATTGCGATGTGTGTGGGTATCAGGGTGGAATGCAGAGATGGAGCTGAGATGGAGCTGATGGCACTTGGAAAGTATGTTCATTACAGATGCGCGACGACTGAACCATGAATTGGTATTGTTATATTGTACCATTACTGTAGATTTGCTGTTACACACAATTATATTCCCCTTATACCCCTACCCATGCAAAGTGTGTTTGCACCTCTTATTTTGAAGTATAATTGATTGCTTTTCTACATATCCCTGCCTGTCATTCATCCCACATCAAACACACACCAAGGAGCACTAACCCAAACTTTAGTTAATTAAACATCATAATGATTAAACCACTATTGTGCTCCTACAAGGTGTATGGGTCATTGGGTCAAACCCAATTTAGGTCAACATGCATTGGGTCGACCACTAAAGGTCAACAGGGTCACCACACCGGTGTTGGTTGACAATGTCAAGGTGGCCAGTCAAAAGGTTGACATGGGTTTTTCACAATTTTTTTGTCCCAAATGTCAACATAGTTTTGGGTGTGCTTGGGTTTTGTGAAAATCAACCCACTTATCTCTGATTATTTCTAGTTGTGTCTCTGATAATCAGGTATATGAATTATGAAGAATGTTCAATATCCCTAGTCAATGGAAAATATGATTTTAATATGTATGCTAAAATATACCGTAGTGGGTTTCTGTACAGTCACATAAAAAGCTACAGTACATCTAAGAAATATATTTAATTATAGACTTTAAGTAAAGACTTATTCAGTAATTTTTGAAATTACCTGCTCATGCATGCATAAAGGACTAAAGGACAAATTTCCTCCTTTAGCTAAATTATGGGCCTTATTTGATTATGAAAAGTAATACCTTAGCCATGTCTGTTGAGCTCCTTCTATTTATGGCAAAATGTAAAATTTACATTTTCTATATTGACATGCAATGTGCAACTAGTCATCAAGGTTTTAAGTTGTATCTTTATTGAACATTTAAAATCTAGTTATGTAATTTAACAAGCACTTTTCTGATAGGGTAATGATATAGGCCCTTATTCAGATCTGATCGCAGTACAAATTTGTTCTCAAAATGGGCAAAACCATGTGCACTGCAAGTGGGGCAGATGTAACTTGTGCAGAGAGAGTTAGATTTGTGTAAGTTATTTTCTTTCTGTGCAGGGTAAATACTGGCTGCATTATTTTTACACTGCAAATTAGATTTCGGTTTCAACACACCTCACCCAAAATGAACTCTCTCTGCACATGTTACATCTGCCCCACCTGCAGTGCACATGGTTTTGCCCATTTTGAGAACAAATTTGTCAGCAATCAGATCTGAATAAGGGCCATAGTTTTTATGCATGTATGTATATACAAATAAATATAATGGGAACATTTATATTGGGGTGTGGTATGCCATTCCGACAGCCGGAATCCCGACAGTCATTAGCCTGACGTTGGGATCCCGACTGGCCAGACTCAAACAGCGTGGCCAGTGCAACAAAGCCCCTTGCAGGCTTGTTGCACTCGCCAAGCTGTGGGCACGGTGGCTCGCTGCACTCGCCACCTATTGTATTCACCCTCCATGGGGGTCGTGAACCACCATGAGGGAGAATAGCCGACGTCAGGCTATCGGGAACCCAGCCGTCTGTGTTTTAACTGTCGGGATCCCGACGTCAGGTTAATGACTGTCGGGATCTCGTCCGGCACCATTTATATTGTGCCTTAAATGCAAACAACTGTAGTAAAATATAAATAATGTACAGTAGTCAATGTGGCAGTTAAAGCATAACATTTCTGTCAATGACAGCACCAGGGCCAGTGACACCTGGAGTGACTATGAAAAGAGGATTTGGCCTCCTGTAAAGGGGGTTGGCTTCACTGAACTCCTATGGCATTACTGATGATTTAGATTTGAGAGCCATCATTTCCTCTCTACGGGGACATGCGAGATGCCACCACAGACTCTTACAGTACGACCAGCTCCTTGTTAACGACATGAGCTAGGGGCTGCAGGTTAATTTCACACTGCAGCACCCGGTTCCTGTCACTGTGGAGGAGTCTGCATTTTGGTGTCACCTTTGGTCATAATTGGTAGCAATTTGAGATTAAAAACAAAAGGAATTTAGTTAAAATACAGTAGTTTACTAGGAGCAGTGGTTGCTTATCAGACAACATGTTACATAGTATTTAAGGCTGAATAAAGACTCACGTCCATCCAGTTCAACCTTGATGTATTAGCTTCCTCCCTTGCTATACGTGTACACTGGTATATTCAAGGACAGACCATGATTATTGCTTGTACCCCTGTATTTTTTTTTACCAATAGATGTTTATCCAACCTTATTTTAAACATATTTACACCACATCTCCAGGAAGAGAGTTCCATAATGTGGCTGCCATTACTGTAAAAAAATGTTTTCTTCTAAGGGAACAAAATCTTCTTTCCTCTAATCTAAACTCATCTCATGTCCTTGAGTCCTTCCTTACAATAAAAAGTGTGTGTGACAGTTCCTTATATTGGCCCCTGATATATTTTGTATACAGTATGTTACGCATGTCCCCCCTTAAACGTCTTTTTTTTCTAGCATAAACAATCCTAAATGGTTCAATCTATCTTCATAGCTCAAATTCTCCATTCCGTTTACTAGTTTTGTTGCTCTCCTTTGGACTTTTTCCAGTTCTATGATGGGCGGGGCCCAGAATTGTACTCCAAATTCCAGATGTGGTCTAACCAATGCTTTGTACAGTGGCATAATTACATTTGAGTTCCTAGTCTCCATGCCCCCTTTTATGCATGCTAGTATCCTGTTGGCCTTATTTGTTAGCACTACACCCTGGTTTGTTATCTATTTGGACTCCAAGATCCTTTTCAAGTTATGAATTACCCAGTGCCTTCCCGCTTAGGTTATACCTAGCACATTAGTTCTGTTCCCAAGATGCATAAACTTGCATTTGTCACACTGAACCTAATTTTCCACTTTTTTGCCCACTTGCCCACTTTGCCAATTTTTTAAGATCGCTCTGAAGCGTGGAGACATTACTCTGCTCAGTTTTAAGTCATCAACAAAGATGGAAACATTGCTGAGTATACCCACATCAATATCAATTATAAATATATTAAATAAAAGGGGCCCTAGCACCAACCCCTGTGGCACTCCACATAGTACTGGTATCATATTTGATACTGCTCCGTTTACAACCACTCTCTGTACTCTATCTCGCAGCCAGTTCCTTACCCATCTACAAATTTTTACCCCTAGTCCCAGATCTTCAATTTTTTTGATTAACCTCTAATGTGGAACCGTGTCAAAAGCCTTAGCAAAATCTATGAAGACCACGTCTACTGCATTTCCATTATCAAGGTTGTTGCTGACATCCTCATAAAAGCCTAGTAAATTTGTTTGGCATGATCGATTCTTCACAAACCCATGTTGGTTAATACTGATTAGACTGTGAAGCTCTAAATATTTTTGGATACCATCCCTTAAATATCCCTCAAATAATTTACCCACTATTGATATTAAGCTCACATGTCTGTAATGAGCTGGGTCTCTTTTTCTTTTTTTGAATATTGGTACTACCTCCGCTATTCTCCAGTCTTTTGGTACCTTACCAGATAAAAAAGGCTTCTCAAAAACGTAGTGCAGAGGGGTTGCTAATTCCTCCCTTAATTCCATTAGTACCCTAGGATGAATCCCGCCTGGTCCTGGGGATTTGTTTGTTTTGATTTTGCTGCGCCGTAATGTTATCTCCTCTGTCGTGATTTTAACATCTGACTTGCTTGTCCCATTTGTGGTACCTGTATGCTCCACTGTCTGTTCTTCTCTAGTAAACACTGATGAGAAATACTAATTTAACAGTTCTGCTTTTCCCTTATCCTCTGTAAAGCTATTACCGTTAATATTGGTTAATGGGCCTCTGTTCTCTTTAATTATTAATTTACGATTGATGTATTTATAAAATTTCTTGGAATTGGTTTTGCTCTCCGTGGCTATGCACTCTTCATTTTCCCTTTTAGCAATTTTAATTGCCCCTTTACAAATTTTGTTTGATTCTTTGTACTTAATGAACGCCTCCTCATTCCTGTTATCCTTGTAAAATGTAAATGCTCTTGTCTTATTGTTAATTGTTGTCCTTTCTTTTTTTTTTCAACCATGATGGCTTTTTCCTATTGAATTTGCCCTTATTGCGTTTAGGGATATATTTAATAGTTAATGATTCCCAGACATTTTTCAGTGTTTCCCACATTTCCTCTGCATTCTTCCCCTAAAATAACACTTCCCACTCTATTTCTTTTAAAGAGTCCCTGAATAAATCGAAGTTAGCTTTGCTAAAATATAATATTTTAGCCGGTCCTGTATGTTGTAGTTTACAGAAGTTGATTTCCAGTGAGACCATATTATGGTCACTGTTACCTAGATGTTCTATTACTTTGGTATTTGAGACTGAATCTATATTGTTTGTTAATACTAAAGTCAATAACGCCCCATTACAAGTTGGTTTTTCAACTGATTGTGTGATAAACTGATCCTTGAGAATATGTCTCATTTGTCCAGTCAATGGCCCTTATTCTGATTCGCGCGGTACGGCCCGCGTGCGGCCGTACCGCCGATGTTTTCCGTCTGCACATGCGCAGAGGTCAATCTGCGCATGTGCAGGCGAATTCGCCGCACATAACGTTACTACGCCGCAAAGGGGGCGTATAGGGGAGTGAGGGGCTTCATGCCCTCATTTCCCTATGTATACGCCCCGCGTTTCATGGGCGTTCCCATGCAAACGCGGGGCGTACGCATGCTAATGAGGGCATGACGCAACTCATGGGGGCGGAAAGCTGACGTCGCCGGATGTCAGCTTTCAGCCCCCATACAAGCTACCACACGGACGATTGTCCGTGTGGTCTCAGCTTGCGGGAGCTGCCGCGGCGTGCGGACCTGCCTTCGATGGTCGACGACCATCGAATGCAGGGGGCAGCTCCCACCATGGTGGAGGCGTAGCCTCCACCATTTTTATGCGGATCGCCAGCCGTCCGTGTACGGACGGCCGTGGCGATCCGTAGGGTGGGCGGGGATTCGTCTGGTGCGGTCGGAGCCGCATATGCGGCTCGACCGCACCAACCAGAATAAGGGCCAATGTCTGGAAAGTTAAAATTCCCTATTATTAATACCTGCCCCCGCTCTGACGAATTTTTTATTTGGTTTAAAAGTAGAGACTCATCCCTTTCATTAATGTTCGGTGGTCTGTAGCATACTCCTATTAAAATGTTATTAGATTTTGTATTGTGTTCCATTATCTCTGCCCACATGGTCTCAGTTTTATCTTCATCTATCCCCAAGATCATCTCCTTCTCACATGGCTTTAAGTTAGTTTTTACATAAAGGCACACAACCCCACCCCTTTTAATTTCCCTGTCTTTTCTGAAAAGGGTATATCCCTCCATATCTAAAGCCCAATTGTGTGACTCATTGCACCATTTTTCTGTTATACCAATTAACATATTGCCAAGTTATTTATTTGTATTGGCACTTTTTTTTAAGAAAAAAACATGCTGGTTGTGAATGCTGGGTGGATTGACTGGACTACATTGAGTTCTAACTCAAGGACAATTTGATTTGCATTTCTAACTTATTGTCTTAGAGTATATGCATAAGATGTTCAAATCTCTGCCTTTACCACCAATAAAATCAGCTAAAGGGTCTGTACTTAAACTCATAGCTCATTACCATGGCAACTTTTGTGCAGCTTTATGTAGCAAGGAATACTAGATATTTGAAAAATATAATAATCAGTCAGTAATAAAATAATACAAACATACTGTATAGTTATAGTTATTTACTCTAATTTAATAGTTTTCTACAATACTATATGGTCAAATTGTGTAATCATAATGGGAGAAGGTGTTTTAGAATCAGATATAGGGAAAAGCAAAGGTTCAGCTTTTTCTTGTTTCTTTTTTCAGCTTATTGCTTGTTATTATTAGTTACATGAATATTTATAATTTGAAATGTGATTTATTTTCATTTAATTTAATTTGAGGAGGATTTAGGTGGAATTTTAAGACATGATTCGTGTCTTTAAAATAGTGTATAATAAAAATATGGATTCTAGCTGGTGCTTATTTAAAATTGATATCTACATAAGTATAACTGAATGATGTTTGCATGTGTGTGTGCGCCTGAGTGTATTCCACATTAACTCTTGAACGCTTTAACTAATCATCTTCAAACATTGCACACTACCTTAGCAACTTAAGGGACAATCTAAGTTCGAAGATGGGTTTAATTGGAAGCATGCATTGTGATGTCATTGGAAGGCTTATAACTTTCTGAATATAACCAAAGCCGCTGGAAGCACCGCCGGGCCCTGGTAAAATGGGGGTGTGGTGAATGGGAGGGATGTGTCCAATGAGAGGGGCATGGCCATGCCACTGTTATTAAATTTTCAATGGGTGCTGGCTGTTTGTCAGCACCCAGGCTACTGCAGCTTCCTCTCTACCCCTTTCAGCACATGGCACGGAACAGCGTGAGCTGAGCGGCAGAGAGAGGTGCTACTGCAGCAGCCTCTGCTGTCTACTCTCACTGCACGGTCTTTGCAGTAGGGGAAGTGGGTGCAGGACCTGGGCCCCTCCAACAGACCCAGGCCCAGGTAAAAAGTACCCACTCTTGGGTCTTGACAGCACTTAATACAACACAATAAACAAACTCCCTTAAGTGGAACATTTATCCCTTGAGTGGTGGGTTTTCCCGGGCATGTTTGTCCTGCCCCAGAAACACTCACCACAGAAGGGGCAGCTGATGCTTTTTGTAGCAGCACCTGTTCCTCTTGGGTTGCTACTGCCAGTTTCTGTGGTTTGCAGCCGCTTGGAGAAGTTCATGTCCACTTGGGGGGCTCAGGAGTGCTCTGGTGTTCTGGCGCTTAGTCATTTGTTTGGATGCCTGAACACATAAATGGTCGAGCACGGACGAACCTCTCAGAGCAGCTCTGGGGAGAATCAGCAATGGGGGTCAGTGATGGGGAGGATCGGCATTGGGGGGGACAAGCGACAGGGGGGATGGTGGTGGGTCAGTGGTTCAATGCTGGATGCACCACTGGCGCACACCCATTATTTACTGTGGCATGCACAGAAATTTCTCGGGAGAGTCTGCTACTGCAGCCCAGGTAAGCCCGAGAAATTTCCAGGCAAACCAACAAAGGGGTTAAAGGTCTATAAGGGTCCATTAAACATTTCCACTTTCACTAAGCATAAAATTTTGGCCATATTTAATAATTGTGAAAGTGCAGTACAACAACAGATATTTAAAGAAGATTTTGATTTCTAAATGGATTTATTATTGTATATTTTTGGGGATTTCTTAAAACCCTTGAAATCAGACAATTATATAACAAAATTGCTATTTTTATATATTACAAGTAATAGTTTATTGCAAGTGCAGAGGACAATATCATACATATTGTACAGTAAGTCCAAAATAATTCATATTGATTTATGTAAATTGATTAAAATGTGTTTTATTTGAAAATAATCCACAATCCACGTAAACCACCCCAAGGAGATGAATCTCATCTTTCTAGAGGTATCCTATTAGAGTATGATCTATATGATGTCTGGCGAGTGAGGAACCCATCCACGAGAGACTACACATTCTTCTCACCAGTTCACCATTCTTACTCTCGTATAGACTTAGCATTATCAGATAAATGGACTCTCAAACAGATAAAGAATAGAATAGAATAAAATCAACTTTATTGGTAATGTGTGCTTGTGCACACTAGGATTATTTTGTGGATTACAGTGCAGCATCAAGCGGGGATGAAAGGGGGGCGGGGGGAGACATTACATACATTCCATTGAGACATTATACACATTACATTGAGAGCATTTAGACATCACTTGTGGGGATCACATGACGCCGAGCTGCACAGCGCCTAGGCAGACATCAGCGGCGCCACTGGTCATTGCGGCAGCCAGGTAGGTAGCAATATAAGCAGGGACAGAACAGTTATCACACCGGGAACACGTACCCGCCGAGCTGCACAGCACCAAGGCAGCCATCAGCTGTGCCACTGGTCATTGCAGCAGCCAGGTAGGTAATAATACAAGCAGAGACAGTACACTTATCACACAGGGAACACACACCCGCCAAGCTGCACAGCACCTAGGCAGCCATCCGCGGCGCCACTGGTCATTGCAGCAGCCATGCAGGTGACAGGATGAGCAAAGACAGAACAGATTATAGCAGGGACAGTACAGTTATCACATGGGAGACACGGGATACATATTGCTGAGTGCACAGTTCCTAGGCAGCCATTTGCGGCTCCATCTTGAAGGCCTCACCAGGCCATCCTCCTGTAGGGAGAGCCAGCGCGAGCAGCATTGGCAGTGGCCAGGGGGGAGAGAGAGTCAACGAGACTGGGAGTCCATGAGGCTGGGAGGCTGGGGGGGAGTCAGTGAGACCAGGGGCCTGGGATAGACAGTGAGGCCTGTGGCCAAAGCTAGGCCCTCTCTGGCCCAATCTCTGGAGCCATACCTTCTCCCGGGCACCACGTTCATCCAGAGATCCAAGGGGGCAGACGGGCTTCCCAGTCCATCCCAGGCTCCCAGCCAGGGCCTTCTGGCCTGGAGTCTCCTCCGCAAGTGCCGGGCCAGGATCATCCTCCTCTGTAGGCCCGGATCCTCCACTGGGGCCGGGACTCCATCTCTACTGCAGCAGCCGGGTGTCCCGCTGGCACGAGGGACCGGCAGCAGGTGCGGCGGCAGGGTGTCCTGCTGGCACGAGGGACCAGCAGCAGATCCTCACAGCAGCATAGGTTGTCATCTGGACGCCGTCCATCTCCCCCTCCCTGCTCTCCAGTCTGTCTGTCTCACCCTCCATGCTCTTAGCACCGGGCGAAAATAGCGCTGGGTGGACACAGCGCCGGGGAGACACAGCGCTCCTTCACTCTCTCAGACTCCTCTGCCCCCCCGCCGCCACCCGCACCTTCTCCATGGGCCGGGGATGGGAGCTCCGTGGATGGAACACCGGAGGTCTCCTGCACGCGACCATCCCCTGCCCCACCGGAAGAAGGCTTCTATCCAGAGCTCTTTCCTCCATTATGGCTCTATACTCAAATCCTTCGCCAGAGTATTCTTAAATGGGGTTTTATCCCCACTGTGCTCCATCACTAATGGAACCCGCCAGGGGTGCCCCCTATCCACTTTAATTTTTGCCTTGGCAATCGAACCCCTTGCCAAAACTATTAGATCCCACCCTGATATAACCGAACCTCTTCTGCTAGTAAACCCCTTTTTGCAAATGATGACCTATTAACCCTAACCAACCCATCATCTTCACTGCCACACCTTAATGAAGTGCTAAATGAATCTTCCAAAGCTTCTAACTACAAACTAAATAGCACTAAAACGGAGGCCCTTCCTATCAATTATACTCCAAGCCTTCTTAGATTACATAAGGAGTTATATTCCTATCTCTGGCAGGATAGAAGCCTCAAATACTTAGAGATCCATATCCCCTCACGTACACCTGACTTAATCTCCTGTAACTATCCTCCTCTCCTATCTAAACTTACTCTATTGATGTCTGATTGGATGCTCCAGTCTGTCTCGTGGATGGGTCGAATTACCGCCCTGAAAATGGTTATCCTACATAAAGTATTATATCTGTTCAGGACCATTCCAGTATTAGTCCCCAACTGCCTCTTTTGTGCCCTCGGCCTTAAATACATATGGAAGGGGGAAAAACCCAGACTGACCTACAACATACTGTCTTTACCTAAACTGGATGGAGGTCTGGCGTTACCGGATCTACTATTTTATCAATACACCAGCTTGCTTGCCCAAGTAGGGGAATGGTTCATTGAAAACGACCCTAAGCCTTGGGTCCTACTAGAATGTAGTCTGGTGGGCCCTTTCCCCTTAACCAATTTGTTATGGCTACGGCCAGGTGTAAAGCCATCTGCAACTTCACAATCAGCAGCGGTATCGGCCACACGCAAAGCGTGGTTAGCTCTTATCTCAAGTTCTGGTGATGCCTCTCTCCCTTCTGTCGACTTTTCCTTACAAGGATTGTCTCAACTTATCCCTAATTTGAACTTCACTATTTGGAAAGAGTGGTATCTTTGAAAAAAGTTACATCTGATGGCCTATTAATGTCCTATACACAATTTCGAGACAAGTAATCCCTATCCCATAGAGACTTATATAAATTTTTACAGTTGAGACACTGGCTATTTAGCATTACACCACCTCCCCATAAGGTATCCGTATTGCCCAAATTTATACGTGACAAGCTAACGACCCAGGAAAGCAAGGGAAACATAACATGGTGGTACACCGTCTTGATCCGCTCCCGTACACCTCATAAGTTCCCCTCTATAGCTAAGTGGGAATCAAACCTGGCATACTCCATACCCGAAGATAAATGGAACATGGTTTATCGGACATGTTTTAGTCTGTCCAGATGCATATCCCATTCTGAACACTGTTACAAGCTTCTTCATAGACTATACCTGACACCGGCACAACTCAACACTATTTGGCCCTCTATTTCAAATCTATGTTGGCACAATTGTGGATATATAGGCATACTTCTCCATGTTTTTGGTCCTGCCCAGCTCGGTGTTCATGATCATATCTAAAATAACAGACTCTCCAATAACACCAAATCCATTATTAGCTTTATTTCATATCTATCATGGAAACATGCCTGCCAATGATCTGTATGTGATGGGTCATATTCTGGTAACCACTAAACTCCTTCTCGCAAGACATTGGCGCACAGCTTTTATCCTTACCATAGAAATGGTTAAATCGAGTGTGCAACTCCATTGTGAATTTGAAATAGCGGGTACTAAGTATTCCTCATCTGTCTAACCCTTCGATAAAATGGTTTCAGTGGTCGGGATATTGGCTTTCCCAAACACATGCTCCCCTTTCTGGGCCCCAACCAACATTAGCACAATTCCCAGACCAGCCCAAATGTTTCAGAAGCAGATAACCGTTAGATTTCAGAAAAAGTACCCCAGTACCCACGATAATCCTCCCACTAGTTTGGTGAAGCTCCCTTGTGACATGTGTGATGGCGATGGTCTCATTCTATAATTTTTCTTCTTTTTTATGTTTTCGACTATCAATTACAAATAATTGGTGTACATTTTATCTTTCCTGTACCCTCCTCCACCACATTCTTTTTTTTTATTTTTAATATATTTCTTGAATCATTGTCATTAATGTGTATTTGATGCTTTGAAATTTTCAATAAAAATTTAATTTGAAACAAAAAAAATCCTGCTATTTCTTCTAGCAACATGGGATGGAAACCTTCTATGGGAAACCACATGATTACTACTATTAAATAACAGAAAAAGAGTGTGATCCTGAGAGCTGTGATCAAAAGAACAAGTATTCATCTCTCTGCGGAAATTATTAAGAGGCATTGTACTGTGCTACGTTTTGATTTTAGATCATCAGTTTTCAGAAGGAATCAGACCCAGTCAAAATGTACATTTTTTTAGGGGAAAATCAAGATATGCTGTACTGTATGTGTTTTTTTTTATTGCAACTGATGAATTTGTTAATAATATGAATATAAAAGTGCTCAATTGGACATACAATAAGTGGATATAATGGTCCTATCAGGGAACAGGGAAGTAATAATTGTAGTTTTTTGAAAGATTATATGAGGAAATATTTCTAATGATAGTGTTCCTAGTTAAAGGATTTAGAGTACTTGGATTCTTACTGATCACATATAGACAGAATAATCCTGTTCAGTTATCATCAGTTAACAAATGGTTTTCACACAAGATTACACTATCACATTGAATTATGGGATCTCCCCTCAAAAGCTACAGCTTGCCAGGTCTTTGCAATGGAACAGGCAGGGGCGGATCCAAGAGAAAATGACAGGGGGAAGCACCATGATAGGAGAGGGGATGGGATGAAGTGTTAGTGGTGCAAGTGTACATGCTAAGAGAGCGTCGAGAGAGAGGAGAGCAGAGAGAGGGCGGGAATGGGATTAAAAATAGGCCCTGGTGTTTAACGTACACAGGCCCACCTTGGCGACAAAAGTGAAGGATACAGTTGTGCGCACACCAAAGGCACGCTCCTGGAAAAAGGGGGTGTGGCCTCTCACAGGGGGAATGTCCTTCAGTGTACACACCATATACAAATTCTACACAGTATGCAACAAAATAATAGACCCCATTATTCTTGACCCTTACAAATGATGCCAAATGGAATGAACCAAAATTCACATAATGCCACACGGATTGAGCGAAAATTTACATAATACCACACGGATTGAGCCAAAAATCACACAATGCTACATGGATTGAGCCAAAATTCACATAACACCACACAGATTGATTCAAAATTAACATCAAGCTGCATGGAAAGAGCCAGAATTCACATAATGCCACACAGATTGAGCCACAATTCACATAATGCTACACGGATTGAGGCAAAATGATCATAATGCTACATGGGTAGAGCCAAAATTCACATAATGCTACACGAATAAAGCCAAAATTCACATATTGCCACACGGATTGAGCCAAAATTCACATAATGCCACATGGATTGATGCAAATTGAACATAATGCTACACGGATTGAGCCAAAATTCACAATATGCTTCACAAACTGGGACATTGCGCGCCAAAGGCACACATTTAAAATTTACACTGTAATGCCCATTAAATGTTAAGCCACACACCATAAGGTCCATTACGTATTATGCCAAACACCATTAATCCTAATAAAATTTATGCTACATAAGTGCTGCTTACCTACAGTACATGCTAATTTCCAAGGGTTCTATGCTCATTACCAGGAGTTCCATGCTCATTTTCATGTGGGATTACATGCAAATTTCCAAGGGGGAATACATGTTTGCATAACTGGGGGAAAATGGAGGGATTTAACCAGGAATATGGTCCCATGATCATGCAGGGACATTGCCGGATTGGCCCTTTTTACACCAGCCTAGTCCCTGCATTTTCTGGTGTGAGGGGAAGAGAAAGCCAACCCCTCCCCCCCCCCCCTTAACCGGCTATATCGTTGAACCGGCTATATCTTCGGAACCCAATGACCAGTATCATATTGAAGAACTTTTGAGTGGAATTCGAATGAATTTAATACCGTGAAACTAGGCCGCTTGGGGCTAGAGAAATCTGCCCTCAAATAACATGAACAGCCACAAATGTCATTTCAGAAATAAAAAAATTGGTTTACCCGCAATTTCTCAAGAACCAGTTGACCCATACGGACCAGTCTGGTATCACATTGAAGGCCCAGCAATTTTGATTTGAATGAGATCAACCACGAGCTTCTGTGGCAGCAATCAGAACTGGGTGGGGGTCGGAATTAGCGGGTCCCATATTATCCTATGGGAAAAATGTTCAAGCTTTGCCCGGCGGTATCTCCGATTCCAGGGGGCAAGCGATGGGGGGCCAGGCTAGTTGGAAAGCCCCGGTCCTCAGCTATAAAATGAGCTATGTCAGAAATGACAGGGGGCATGTGCCTGGGTGCCCCCTGAATCCGCCCATGGGAACAGGGGCCCACTGCACATTGGTAATAACATGCTTCATTTGGTGCACTCTTTACTGATTCTCCTTAGAGCGCATTTACTCATGAATGTACATTTACACTAACTCTCATGTGTAGCAACATTGTTAAACTTCTTTGCTTATCGTTATACAAAAGTAATGCTATATGGCAGGGGTTCCCAAACTTTTTTGAATCACGGCACCCTAGAGCATCAAAATGTTTTCAAGGCGCCCCTAGGCCAAATGTTTCTTATTGAGAAATTCAGGAAAAAAATCTAAAAATAAGTACATTGTGTTTATATGTCACAGTTATGTGGTGAGGGGCAGGATCTGCTCCTGTCTGTCCATATATATTATTATTGGCAGCCACCAGCACTGCTTTTGCCTGTTACATTGCACATAACTAATACGAATTGATCCTGGTCCACCAACCCAAGACACCCCTACAAGTGTCCTGAGGCACCCCAGGGAGCCTAGGCACACAGTTTGGGAACCAATGCTATATGGGGAACCAACAATTTCTACTTTTTGGAATTAGCAGGTGCTACAATATTTACAAGCCATACACTGACATACTAATTGGATTTCTGCTTTTACCAATAGTTACCTGTCTGTCATTCAGTTCAACTAGATATAATAGTTAAAGTTTCGTATTACATTCTTTTTGTCTAGATTACTAAAATTTTTATCACACATATTGTCTGTAATAGAAAAAAGTAGTACAGCTTACTGTAATACTACCTACCATTAATCATTTATGTATGTGCCACCTAAGGTCACAGCATATGGATCTCCATTAAAGTCTGTTTTAACAGAGTATTTTTCATGCATAAGGCCGCTTTTACACTTGTGAGAGTTTGTCAGATTTGACCCAATTCAGGTGGATTGGACCAATTTATCTGACAAAATCGTATGTGCCTGATGTGTAGGACCCAATGCACAATCCCGTGTCATTGGATATAACCAAGAGATTGATCCTCCTGCACATAGGATAAATCTCGAGTCAATCAGTTCAGGTCCAAATTGTTGGACAATAAGACGGACAAGTGTCAGGGGGCCTTAAGAGAATGCTTTCAAAGTACAGTATTTAAATAACTGATATATCTTTACTACTTTATGCTGCCAAAGGAGTATACATTTTTTCGAATATGATGCTTTTCTGTGCTTTGGAAGCTTGTACTGTAGGTCCCCAGGACCAAGGATATATGGTTTAATTAAAGATCAATGTTAAGGAATAGATCTCCTTGTCTGATCTTTTTAAAATCATTAAACCCCAATACATGGCTGTCAATCACAAGAATAAGTATTTTTTTTTTAAATACTCATGGTTGCAGTCTGAAAACTTTAAGGAGCAGCATATTGATATTGAGCATAATATGAATTATTATAATTGTAATGAGCCTTGATCGAATATTTATTAATTTCAAAGTAACATAATAATAATAACAACAACATAATAATAGTATAAACTTTGCAATACTAAATTGTGAGTTTGTTTCACTAGCCTTGTGGTTACTACTATCAGAAAAAACTGACTCAGCTGAGAAGAAAATAATTTAAAATAACTTTAAGTGAAATAAATATTCCTGTAATAATTCTTTGGGTTTTCTGTTCTCTGCTTATTCTTATTTTTTTCCACGTTACCTCCTTATTTACCCCATTTCCCCTAGACAACAAGCTCCCATGAGGAGGGCCCTCCACATTCTTGACTCTTTACACTATCTTTATCTCCAATGCCCCGTCAGTAAGCAGACGTTTATATGAAATCAAGGTCTGTCATTTATAATTGCACATAAAAATGAAGTGTACAGGAGAAAAATCCTTGAGATACTCTATATTACATACTGTATGATACATCATTATTGTTGGGGTAATAATGAAAAGAAAAATGTAACACTAAGTTTGTAGAGTCTATTTATTTATTTACAGTTTCTTATATAGCGCAGCAGATTCCGTTGCGTTTTACAACAGTAGACAGTGATAAAACAAACTGGGTAACAACAGACAGACTTGGAGGTTAGAGGGCCCTTATGCAAGCTTACAATCTATAAGGATATAGGAGGGAAACACAAGGACAGGCATCAGTAATAGCATAGCAGTCCCACCAAGTTACAAGTCCAGAAGGGAAACTATATAATACATAAGTGCCTCAGAGGGTTATGTCTGTAGAACTTAAATATGATAGGCTTGCCTGAAGAGGTGAGTTTTCAGAGAACACTTGAAAGTTTGGAGGCTAGTGGAGAGTCTTATTGTGCGTGGAAGGGCATTCCATAGGATGGGAGCAGCCCGATGAAAGTCCTGTCATAGTGAATGGAGGCTAGTGATCCATGCAGAAGAGAATTGCAGATCATGTGGAGAGCGGTGTGGTCGAGATGGGAGATATTTTGTGTTAGGTAAAAAGACATAAGTTGGTGCAGTATGCTTTATATGCGAGTAGAAGTGTTTTATATTGAATACGGTAAGATAGAGGCAACCAATGAAGGGACTGGGGTACTTGTGTATTTTGGCGGCGCCCGATTTCAGCATCGTACAATGAACGTATCGCATTGCATCGCATGCCATGTACCCGATGGCATGCGATGCGACGCGATTTTGACCCCCTATACGATGAAAAATCGTATAAGCACCCTAATGGGTGCTTACAATGTTAAATGCACCCCCACGGCACCCTCCCACTATAAACGTGAATCCGAAGCGTGGAGAGCGCAGCGATCCCGCGAGGGGCGGCGGTACGCGTCCTACAACCTACTCATACCCCCACTATCCACGTCGGCGTGGAGTTGAGAATAGATTAGTGTGGCGAGCGCAGCGAGCCACCGAGCCCGAAGCGTGGCGAGCGCAGCGAGCCCCGCAAGGGGCCGCGGATACCTTCACAGGTAAACGCGTCCCTTCGCGGGCTTCACAGGTATCCGCATCCGCTCGCCACGCTTTGGGCTCGGTGGCTCGCTGCACTCGCCACACTAATCTATTCTCCACACCGACGTGGGGGTATGAAAAGGTTGTAGGACGCGTACCGCTGCGCTCGCCACGCTTCGGGTTCACGTTTATAGTGGGAGGGTGGCGTGGGGGTGCATATAACATTGTAAGCACCCATTAGGGTGCTTAACATTGTATAAGCACCCATTAGGGTGCTTATACAATGTTTAATCGCGTCGCATCGCATCGTATGGCATTGTATGCCATGTACAATGGCATACAATTTGAAAATTGTATGCCATCGTACACTAACCAACTAAATCGCGTCGCATCGCATACCATCGCATGCGTAATGGTATGCGATGCGATGGGTGCCGCCAAAATACACAAGTACCACGACTGGCAGAGCGGATCAGCAGACGATGAGCGTCTTGCAAGGAAGATCAGCCTAGCAGCAGCATATAAAATGAATTGCAGTGGCGAGATCCTGTTCTTGGAAAGACCAGTTAGGAGACTATTGCAATTATCAATTCGGATATAATGAGTGCATGGATAAGATATTTGGTAGTGTCTTGTGTGAGAATGGGTCGTATTTTGGATATGTTTTTTAGATGCATGTAACATGATTTGGAGTCGAGGATGACCCCTAAGCAACGAGCTTGTGGGGTAGGGTGGATTGTCGAGTTGTCAACAGCGATGGAGATGTCAGGATGGTAACTGATCTTAGTTGGTGGAAATATAAGTAATTCCGTTTTGGAAATATTAAGTTTGAGTTGGCGAGAAGACATCCACGATGAGATGGCAGATAGACATTCAGAGACTCAGCCCAAAACCACTGGTTACAACTCTGGGGTTGATAGATAGATATGAGTATCATCCGCATATAAGTGATACTGAAATCCGAAAGAGCTGATTAGTTTGCCAAGAGAATAAGTATAGATTGAGAAAAGCAGAGGACCTAAGACTGAGCCTTGCTGAACTCCGACTGACAGAGGTAGTGAAGAGGAAGTAGAGAGAAGCGAACACTGAAAGAGTGTTCAGATAGGTAAGATGTGAACCAGGAAAGGGCTGTATCATAAAGACCTAGGGAGTGTAGTGTTTGTAAGAGAAGAGTGTGATCCACAGTGTCAAATGCAGCAGAAAGATCCAGAAGAATAAGTAGTGAGTAATGGCCTTTAGACTTAGCAGTTACCAGATCATTCACCACATTAGTCAGTGCTGTCTCAGTGGAGTGTTGAGAACGAATGCCTGCCTTAAGCGGGTCTAATATGGTGTGAGAGTTAAGAAAGTTTGTGAGGCGAGAGTAGACAAGTCTCTCCAGTAGCTTGGAGAGGCATGGGAGCTGAGAGATAGGACAATACTTAGAGAGAGAGTTAGGTTAGAGTAATCACTGCATTTTTGAGCAGATAAGGAAAAATACCAGTAGCAAGAGAGAGATTGCAGATTTTAGTTAAGGTTGGAATAAGCACAGGAGATGGATTTTTAATGACTTGTGCAGGTACAGGATCAAGGGGCGAGGTAGAAGAGTAGAAGGATAAGAAGAGTGTGGATTCTTTGTTTTCATTTGTGGGCTAAAATGAAGAGAAAGTGCCAGAGGGTTCAGGTGGGGAAGAAAGAGGGTTAGAGGTTGTGGAGCATACCATTTCATCTCGGATGTTATCAATCTTGTCCTTAAAGTAGGAGGCAAGTTCTTGTGCACTGATGGTAGCCGGTGGGGGAGGAGGGGGAGGGTACAGAAGAGACTTAAATGTGTTGAAATGTCACTTAGGGTTGGAGGCATTAAAAGAGATGAGAAATTGGTAGTATGTTTGTTTGGCAGTGTCCAAAGCATTGCAGTAGGAGTGGTAGCTTGTCTTATATCTGAGGAAATCAGTCATATTTGCCATTGGCATTCTACTTTACAGTACGTGACTGATTTCGTAGTTGTCTTGTTGTTTTGGAGTGCCACGGTTGCCATCTAAGCCTACGTGGGGTGTAATGGGTAGCTGGAGCCACTTCATCAAGGGCTGTTTCAAGAGTCTGGTAGAGGTTGGAAACAGCAGAGTCAGGAGAGGTAAATGTAGAAAATAGTGAGAGCTGTTGTTGCAGGGAGGTGGAAAGTTGTGGAAAATTAATAGCATTAGTATTTCTGCAAGTTAGGGTAGGTTTGCACGATTTCAGTGTCAGTGAGCTTGGGGTAATGGAGGAGAGCGAGAGGGTAATGAGATTGTGATCAGAGAGAGGGAAGGGAGTGTTAGTAAATTCAGATACTGAGCACAGCCTGGTGAAAACAAGGTCAAGGCAGTGACCTTCCTCATAAGTAGAGGCGTCAGACCACTGGAAGAGGCTGGGAGAGGCCGAGAGAGGAGGTTAGTGAGAGGAGTTTGGAAGTATGCAAAGATGGTGGACTGTCAATAGCAATATTGAAGTCGCTCAGGATGATAGTGGAGATGTCAGAGGATAAGAAATGGGGGAGCCAGGCAGAGAAATATTCTAGAAATTGAGTTTTGGGAAGCCCAGGTAGGTGATAGATAGCAGCAACACGCAGAGAGAAAGGGGAAAAAACCTTAATAGAGTGAACTTCAAATGATGTAAATGTGACTGAAGGAGTCTATGGGCCTGTAGAGTGTAGACTGACTTTTTATTGTGATTGTTTTATACAATTGTGTTTCATATTAATAAATGTGATTTACTTTTATAACAAGTGGTTGAAAGTGCATCCAATTTTTTATGTACTGTATATTGAAATTTGGGAAATTCTGCCTGATTCTTTATGCAGACTCAAAGCTCAAAGACTGTACATTGAGCACTAGGGTCAACAGATTACTATTTTACTTCTGAAAGCAGGTGGGTGTGCCCCTAGTACTAAAAAAAAAGCTTCTGTTTAGTTATGTATTAGTGTAGGCCAGTGGTTCTCAAACTGTGGGCCCAAAGTGGGTCCCGATCTTCTCAGCATGGGGTCACGACTGTTGCTGCCCCTTAGGCTGATGACTTTCAAATGTCAGTCAGTGATTCAAATAGTCTGAAAAATCAGTTGGATTGTCTGTTATTTTAGACTCCTCCCATAATTGTGTGCCTCCACAATGCTGCCATGCCTGTGCTGTCTGCTGACTACACATGTAATGTGATGTCCTTCTGCAGTAACTTTCTGGGGTCCTGTAATAATTTTTATTGTCTGATGGGGTCTCAGAGCAAAATAGTTTGAGGACCCATGGTGTAGGTAGATAAAAAACATCTAAATCAGGCATGTCCAACGTTGGCCCTCCAGATGTTGTGAAGCTACACATCCCAGCATGCTTTGCCACAGTTTTGCTATTAGAGAATGCTAAAACTATTGCAAAGCATGCTGGGATGTGTAGTTTCAAAACATCTGGAGGGCCAACGTTGGACATGCCTGATCTAAATTGTTAGATTTTGGTTTAGGTGTTTCACCAAAGTCCTGAGTCTTATCCATAAAGCAGTCAGCCTCCAGAAGATTAGGCAGATCCATTGGAAAATTTTGAAAGGACAGGGATTAAACTGATTTTCTTAAACCTGTGATTGTTATAGTGTGTACCAGTGGCGCCGGAACGGGGGGGGGGGGCGAGGGGGCAGCTTGCCCCCCCCCCAAAATTACTGAGGCACTAATATAGGCAGGCGGGCGCAGTGGCGTCACTAGGCGGGTGCGGGGGGTGCGGCCCTCACCGGGTGTCACCAGTCAGTGGGGTGACACCAAAATCAGCCGTGCTGCTGCACCCCCCGCACCCGCCTAGAGACGCCACTGCCAACGGGAGACCCGGTCCCTGCATCTGCGCTCACACGCCCATAGGTAGCTGACAGCCGGGCAGACTGTATGTGCGCTGCCCGGCTGTACTAGTATCAGGAAGGAGTTTCTGTATTTTCACAGATCTTCTGCTGGACCGCCGGGCAGCCAATCAGGAGCGGCTATCAATGCCGCCGCTCCTGATTGGCTGCCCGCCGGGAGATATGAAAATAAAGATTATCCTGCCGGAGACTACAGCCGGGCAGCGCACATACAGTCTGCCCGGCTGTCACCAATTAAAGACGCAGCAGCACACAGGTACTGCAGGCGGGCGGACGGGTGATTGGGGGGGGGGCTAGTGAGCTTCCTCCCTCAAGCACAGCAGCCCGTCCCCCATCTGCGCGTAATAGTAGTAGTAGCCCCCCTCTGACCTTCACTTACCTGCTCCACCTCTGACCTGCATTTACCTGCCGACCCTCTCTGACCAGCACTTACCTGCCCCCTTCTGACCTTCACTTTCCTGCTCCCCCTATCTGACCTGCACATGCCTGCCAACAGCCCACTAAAACCTTTCCTAAGTGTGTGCTTGCAACCGTGCCCCTGCAAGTGACAGCCTGCTTTCTCCTGCGTATGCCTGACACCATGTCCCTGATTCCTTCTCTCTCCCCCTTCTCACCCTGAGACCCTGTCTCTCTTTCTCATTCTCTCTTTTTCCAGGAAACCCTCTCACTCCCTTACCCCTGTATTTCCTCTACCCAATGCCCTATTTGTCTCCGACTCTCCTGTCCCCTAAGATCATCATAGTGACAACCGAATGGGGGGCCCTAATAAAATTTTTGCTATGGGGCCCACAGAGATCTAGTCTCTGGCCACATGTATATGCCGCTGCCCGGTGTATAATGCCCACGTGTATATGCCGCTGCCCTGTGTATAATGCCCATGCGTAAATGCCGCTGCCCTGTGTATAATGCCCATGCATATATGCCGCTGCCCTGTGTATAATGCCCACGTGTATATGCCGCTGCCAGTGTGTATAGTGCCCGGGGGTAACGTATAGCAATTTAGGGGGCGCCAAAATGAGATTATATCTTGCCCCCCCAACCTAAAAACGTTCCAGCGCCCCTGGTGTGTACACACAGTCGATTAAGCTTGCTATACAGTGCAGATCTGCACTATATTGTCCAAATCGCTTGCTAGTCGGGTGATGATCTGATCGCATCGGGATCGAATCGCACGGAAAGACACCCGACATGCATGCAGTTTAGATATTATAGTACAGATCTGCACTATATAGTCATTGCAGCCCTGTCTACCTGGGTTTCGATTTGTGCTGCCACGGAAGCGCACATGGGGATCGCAAGTTAAAAACCTGTGCGATCTACATGCAATCCCTATGCGATTTTGACTATACTGTATATTCAAAATCTCATGCTGATTGTACCAGTGTGTACACACTATTATTGTAACTGATTTTATGAATCCTTTTGTCTTTCTTTGAACTCTTCATTTTCACTATACAACCTAAGCCATTCCTTGATCATTGGATTATTAGAGGGAATCATGTCAGTTTTAAGGGATCTACACACAAGGAGATGATGAAGCATTCTGAGCGATGCCAGATGGCTCAGAAAACTTTAGCAAGATCGCTCAGTACAAAGCAATCTTTCAGGGCCAGTGTTCTCCTGTGAGTACACTGGACTTGAATTATTAATATCCAGAATGCTGGATATTAATTGCTGGGCAATAGCAGGGCCACGCATCACTATCGGTATGGCCCTACACACATAGCGATGTATGGGGCATTATCGTAGGGATCTAGTGAGATTGCTTAGAAAATTCCCCTAAAACACTACTTGTGTAGGACCCATTAGTGCCAACTATGATAGTTCTGTATCCTAGTGAGGCAATCTTAGATCTAAAACAACATTTCTCAGTTTATGAGGAAAAGTATTTTAGCTAGTCATGACAGCTTGAATCAACATTCTCAGGAAAAACGGTTAAAGTGTGCCAAGTCAAGAACATTACGTATTAGCAATAGTTTTTTCCCTATGGCAATTACTGATTTTAATCAAAATTGTTAATTGTTTCTCTTTGTGTCCTAGAATTTAATTGTGTTGTTGTTTAGTTTCATAATGTGTGACAATGACAATAAACTATTATCTTATCTTATCTTGTCGATAAGGTGTCTTTTTTTATTGAGATAGATTAGTTTTGTTTTACCACAAACATTTTTGAAGGCGACCGAGATGGCTTTATTGTTTTTTGTGACAAGTTAATATACTGTATATCTCTTGAATTCCGTATAGATGGGTAGGTGCAGGTCATATTGTCAGTAGAGATAGGACATATAGGAAATGTTGTGCAGAACATTAGGGACACATAATGCGGGCCTGGAAAACTGGGCCAGATATGAGGAAACAGGGTCACAAAATTTCTTCTTCAGTCATTATTATGGCCCAAAAGTATTTATTCCAGCTTATGTTGTACTCCTAGATGATACAAATATCCAGTGATTGAAAAGAGAGTACAGTATGTACTGAATGACCACATAAGGGTGGTAGACATATTGAATCAGTCTAATGAGCAGATTGTTCACAACATCGTATACAATATACTCAAATGGAAAATATATATATTGAAAGAAGTTTGTAGGTGCGGGCATGTCCAAACTGTTGAATAGCTGTATGTATGTATTTAATTTGTTTCTTAAGAGGTTAATATGTGCTGGAATGGACTATACCTGCATTATATCACCTGGATTGTTAGGAAGAGTTACAGGTGCTCTATTATTATTAAAATATTATCAGTCACAGAAGCTCTTTATCACACTGCAGCCCACCCCCACCCTCTCTCTCTCTCTCTCTCTCTCTCTCTCTCTCTCTCTCTCTCTCTCTCTCTCTCTCTCTCTATTGTGTATTGTGTTTTGTGTGAATTGGTGCCCTTTTATTGAATCAACACCATGCAAGAACCCACACCAAAAGGATGACAATTTGCCTCATTTTTAGATCTGAACTTTGAAGGAAATACTATGTGAGGACTTGGAAACTGGACGTTCGGTTGGTTTCTGATTCCATAGGAAACAAAGTATTTTCCTTGTCTTTAAAATATACATGTTTAAATGTATTCCCCTAATTTAAAGATAGGATAGATAGATAGATAGATAGATAGATAGATAGATAGAGAGAGAGAGAGAGAGAGAGATAGAGAGAGAGATAGATAGATAGATAGATAGATAGATAGATAGATAGAAGATTCTTTCTGTCTTGAATTCTTGACACATATGAATACATAAATACATATATGTAGGAAAATCTACAAACTAAATGTATTGACCTTTGAAATCCTGTAGTCTGATAGATGCTACCTGTACTATTAAATACCACAGTCTGCAACTTTCACCTGACATTGAATTATATAGAATTCATCTATTTGTGACAAATGATTTGTGACATGATTTATAATTGGGCCCAAGAGATCAAAATTCTAAGTCAAAGGCCTATAGCTGTGCACTATGTCTTTTAAAGTAGAGATTCCCTTGATGCAGATTTTTGTAATGAATTTCCTATGTTCCTTGTAGATAAATTTCACCATTTGGGATTGATAAAAATATTTGAACTTCTGAAAAAGCAGCAGGATTTTCCCAGTATGATTATGTAATATATAATATTAAACAGGACATTTTAATATAGCATAAATTTAGAGGATTGTTCTAGCAGCAAATACATTGAACATATAATTTTTGCAGAATAGTAAGATGTGGATAAATGTTATACTATAAAATATAAAAATACTGTACTTTAATTTTAAAATTAAGTAAATATGATGCGTGGGGAAAATTTTTTTTTAAAATATCACATTCTCTTTATAGGCAACTATTTGCAGAGTTGATTTGTTAATGAATATTTTAATAATCTTCAGATGCCATTTAACCACTGCTATAGTGCTTTAGATGTTTGCTGTGTCATTCATCCTTGCACTCGAGAAGGATGAGCGCCATTGTGGCAACATTGAGACCCCGGCAGCAACATCAGGACTCACAACCCTCACTGTTTGCACTTGCGCTAGACTTGATATAAAGTTGCAAACAAAAATCAGTGAGTCTCTAGTTACCATAAGTGTAGCAAATAGCCACACTTACCTCTTGTGTGCAATACAATAGCATAAAATGGCGGCATACAATAACATATAACGTGGGGCAGCATGGATGATGTAATGGTTAGCAAACACTTGATTTATGCTGTTGGGTGCCATCTAGTGGCCGTTGGTGTGCACAATACTTGAATAGATAGAGTTGAGGTGCAGTGTTAGCATTTTATCATATATGTTATTCATAATACTGTACATATATTTTCAAGTGGATGCTTAAGAATATTCATCTCTGAACATAACTATATAGTATATAGAGATCCGTGGTTTTGTTTCCTTAGAAAATGAAACCACCTGCAGTTCCAGTTCAACAAGCCTAAGCCCAGGTTTAGAAATTCCTTTCAGACTTGGATCCTCCCAGACTTGGATCCCATGTATTTTTTTTATTCAATAAAAGTCCCTCCTTTATGTTTTCGGTGTCATTTAATACAGAAACCCATAGGAAAGGGATATGGAGCTGGCTGCAGTGGGAATAAGGTGCACTATGACTATTTATATCATAATAATAATTTAAAAAAGCTACTGTGTCTATGATTAAAAAAACTGGGATACTGTGTACACATTAGTCAAAGTCTGTGAGCTTTAACACTTTGACTGTGTCGGTGTTAGGAAAATTGTCATTATAAAAAATGTGTGTTGTTGTTCAGACAGTTATTTAAAGAGAAAGCTGGGAGGTTGATCCCAGGAGTATTTGGGTTATTAAAATAGCATATATTAATAGTATTTTCTCTAAATCATTTAAGTAACTGTTTTCATTAATATTTTTTTCTCTGGGCACAATCCATGCTACAGCAGTTATACCTCTAAGTAAAAGAAAACTGTGCTGCAGTACCTCAACAGTGATCTTTTCTCTGCAATAGATACTATGATCCAGACCTTAGCATGTTCACTACCTGCATGCATTCAATTTGTGAAGTTAGCATAGGCACCAACAAATTGTACTTTGACAGACTTTACTCTTTTTTTTTACTACGCATTAAACAGAAAAAATACAGATTTAAATTTACATTTATTTGAACAAGCCCTTTGTGTAATATTATGGATGTACTGTATGTGTACAAGTTTAAGAATAAAGGTACCTATTTAATGATTAAAGCCTAAGAGAGTATGCGGCCTTCTCTTCTTGACTTTGAGAGCATAAGGCCCTTCTTACTAAATTATGCATATTAAAAAAACATCTAATAAAAAGGTAAAATCTTATAGCCTTAAGAGTATGTTAAGGAATAGTAAATACTGATGAGAATAAGTCTTCAGATCTAAATCACTTTCTTCTCTACAGTTCATACATATCCTTCAGAGGAAGCCTATGGGAGTTTTAACATTTTATGCTATTTGATGTTCACGCCTGAAAAGGTAATGAATAGATTCAGTTCATTTCAACACAATTTGTTTGTAACTACACCTAAACTGTGCTTAAAATGATGAGATTAAATTATTTTAATGGTAATATGTACATACTCAATGTGAGGACCCTTAATACTAATACAGTAGTAGAAAGAAGATACAGATGGAGCAGCTCTCAGTAAAACTGCACCTGGCGGTTCTATCACAATCTTCCGTCGTTCACCAAGAAGGGGGCAAGCGAGCACAGGATGCTCGCACGCCCAGTTTTGATGGAGCCCACCACCTCCCCGCCGCTGCCCGTACGCCCAACCCTGCCCATCTCCCTGAGCCTGTTGAGAGGCACTACATCGGTATGCCTTAAAAAATAGATTTAATACATTTTCTAATAAATAAGATTCTTGAATACACTATTCGTATAAATGCATATAAGTTTTTTTGTCATAGATTTCAATCCTTGATAATAATTTGCCTAGCTCCCAGAAAAAAAATATAAGAATATAAAATTTAGTATACATACACACTGAAACAATCAGTTAGTTAAAATAATCAACATTTTAATGATTCATAAATATATTAATAAGAGGGTACAGACATGTGAAATGAAGTGTCCCCAAACCTTATTTTTAGTTTAATATCATTAGTAGCATAAAGGGTCAGATAATAATTTATTCTTCGCAGTTGTTTAACAAATAAATGAATGGGAATAGAAATCTATTGTGCAATTTCTGGAAACCCCCACTGTTAAAAATTATGGCAAAACCTACAAATTCAGTATCGCATTGGATACTACAGTACACTGCAAAAACAGTAATTTATCAATCTGTAACTTTGCTGTTTGTTATTCAAATGTGCTCTCTTGTATGTTCTTACAAATTCTCCATGTGATACAGTTTTTCATTTACCGTACTGTCAGAGTAAAATATATATATATATCACAATATATTTCTGCATTTTACTTGAACAAAAAAAATCATATTCTGATCCCTAACAAACAAAACAGAATAAAGCTTTCCCTTTTCCAGTGAAAAGTTCAATAAATACTGTATGTTTGCAAATTTTAATTTGTATTTAAAAGGTAATAGAGAAGAAAAATGAATAGGAAATGGCGGACATAATAGAGGTTAACCCTTTGACTGTCAAAATCTCTGTGATGTTCAAAATATCCAAAAAAAGATAATCTTTCCTATATAAGGTAAATATTAAAGGTCATAATAATGAATAAAAATGTTTGCTTGGCAATTTTACACCTATTTGACAAATTCACTTGGCACTCAAAGGGTTAAGAGCTAGCACTGGGTAAACTTAATAGGTAGTAGAACAATTACAGTATAATCAGATGTGAAATTGTAATCAAGTGGTGGCACCAAAATGTTCCAGTTACACTGTTGACCTACAAACGGTTCTCTGCTCCACTTGACATAATTATTGTACAGCAAACCTCTAAACCACTAAGCCCACTAAACCAGGTAAAGATTTTGTGTATCTAAGAATGAAATGCATTATTGTGTGTGAACATCACATGTAGACTGCATCACCATGTGATTCAGTTTTTTGGTATCAGCAACACAATGACAAATATAACTACACGAACAGAGAAACTTTGATTTGAATGAGACATTTACATAGGCTGATCAAGCTCTCTAGCAGCAACTGTGACTGCTCACTGATGAGCACAACAGGCAAGTTTACCTTATTTTTGTTACACTGAGATCCGATACAGTTGTTGAAGGACATTGATCCCCCTTGTATCCCGAAGTCGAATAAAGTATTTGCTACTTGCTCTGTAAATTGGAGCAGTATAGAACATGATAAGCACCTGCCATAGGGAGAGAACATTACAAATTTTGTATTTCAACACTTAAGATATTATACTATAACCAATTGTTTACATTATCAGCTACATGGAAATTGTTATGCGGTGATTGTTAAAATCTACGTATATAATATGAGTTTAATGCATTCTGCAGAAATTAATGTTTTATATGTGTTTACTGCCAACATTATTAAACTGATAATAGAAATTTGAATAATCTAGGCAAGAGAAAGTTTATTAGTGAACCCTCTCCCCATATCTTCTAGCATTAGGGAATAATATAGTTTTAATGCTAGTTTGCTGCTTAAGCTGTGTACACACAGGGGCGATAGGGGCTATAATCACTGGGAATATGGTCGCAGGCGACCATATTCCCAGTGATGGAAGTGTGACCCGGTGATAAATCGCCGGGTGCGCGCTCCCGTTTTCAGCCCCATTGTAATCGTTGGTCGCAGGTGCTTGCTCCTGCGACCAGCTAATTACCTCTGCGGCACCCCCAGCAGAGGTTCCCTTTCATCAGCGACCATCTCTAGTCGCTGATGAAAAGGAGACACTGGGCAATATATTGCTCAGCAGCAATGTATTGCTAGCAATATATTGCTGAGCAATATATCTCCCCCTTGTGTACGGGGCTTAAGAGGCATTTCAAGGGGAATGATGGTGCACATTGGGCATACAGATGAGTCTGATGGCATATAAGGAGATGGTGAGAGCAATAGCACAGGCTTCTCTGCCAATGCCACAGCTCTTTACAGTATATGTAATAATAATTTGTTTATATTTAACTGGAAACTACTTGCTATTTATGAATAAAACTAAACAAAACTATATTTTCATGATTTCTTTTTGAACTAGTGCTGGGATTCTATTTTATTGTCCTTTCAAACATTTATGGGTACGTTTAATAAGATGATAGTTCTATTAAAGATGAGATGTTGCCCACAGCAACCAATCATATTCTATCTATTATCTTCTAGAAGGTGCTAAATAAATAAGAAGTCGAATCTGATAAGTCACTGTGGGCAACATCCCATCTCCAAAAGAATGCTCATGTATTTAAACCTTAGCAATTGTCTCGATCTACAGTAGTGTTACTACACCAGTAGTGTCCCTACAGTATAGCACCAGGAAACCAAGTTGGATTGGTGCATATTCTTATATGCAGGTTAAAATCAAATTACTAGTAGAAAATTGAAGGTAGCAATGACAATCTCAGATAGTTAGGTGTATTTTCTTTTCTATTTTTTTTTTATCTTTTCTATTGGCCGCCTAGCGGCTAGGCACCACTACTCAGCCAATAGCGGTATTTGGGAGGAGGAGCCGCAGGATGTAAACAAAGACATCTTGCGGCTTCTCATCAGTACAGTTTGGTGTCACGTGTTGGTTTGTTTTTTTGCCAAGACCGGTGGATGCTACTTGGAAAGAAGAGGATGTTATCTGCGCCGGAGGACCCCAGTAAGTATAGATTGCTTCCACAGGTACCCATATGGATTTCTTCAGAACCATCGGTTGGATGGACGGAGGTAGACCTACCTACGATATCAAGATAGGTAAGCATCTGTTTGAATGGGCTCTGAGTGCAATAAAGTTGTATTTTTCAGGTGCGTTTGTGTCTATTTATTTAACTATTGGTTCTGCTGTGCATCTGAGTCCCAGCAAGCCCATTAATGGGCCTCATGCTGGGACTTGTGGTTCTCCAAGTTGCAGTATATGGACCAGACTTGCTGGGACTCATAGTTCCACAGCAGAACCCAATAGGTTTTTTCTATTTTTGCACAATCATCAGCCCGGTACCCACAGCCCAGGGGTACCGGGGACAAACATCCCCTTCCCCAGGACCCCTGCCCAGGCTGACCAGTCAGGGGGTTAATGCTTTGGCTGCAGGACCTTATATAATAAGTGTACCCCGGCTGTGGTATTACCCTGCTGGCTGTTTGGGCCTGATGCTGGTTCTTAAAATACAGCAGACCCCTACATCCTGTATTTTGGGAACCAGGACTGGCTCTTGGGCCTGGTGCTGGTTTTAAAAAATACAGGGAACCCCTGAGCCAGGACCGGGGCTGGTTACTGCAATGGGGGGGGGGGGGGATGGAAATAAATATGAATTTGTATACGAAGAATACAACTGGCTAGTATTCGTATTCTTGGTAAATTTCCCATCACTATGTAACACATTATTTTTTAATTTGCCCTTGTGTTTGAAATGTTATTTCCTAATTGCCTATACCCCAGGACATTTCTTCCACTTCATGTAGTTGCAACACAGGGATGCCCAGCAACACTGACTGCACATCCAAGGGCTGCTTCATATTGCATGGTGTCTGCCACAACAGTAAGCTCACTGGGAATCAGCAGGATTTATATCATAAAGCATTCAGCCACACGCGTGCTGTATCTGCCTGTACCCAGACTCTTGTGTAACTAACAGATAATCTCTCGATTGATAGTCAACGGGAGATGACAACAAATTATTGGGCCTGATTCAGACCTGATTGCTTAGTCTGCAAATTTGCAAATTACTGTAAATCTAAAAGTATATTGCAAAAAGTTTGCAATCCCCTATCCTGTTATACATTCAGACCCAATTCACTTATTGGGGATTATTGGATTTATTATTAACAAATAATATAGATTTAATATCAAATACAAAAGTAATAGAACATCTGGGAAGCAGTGACCACATTATGGTCTCACTGGAAATTAACATGCGGGATCTTTTTACGTAAACATCAACATACGGGACTGTCTAAAATACTGAATTTTAGGAGAGCAAACTTTGATTTATTCAGGGAATCTGTAAAAGAAATCGAGTGGAAAGCATTATTTGAGGGGAAAAATGAGGAGGAAATGTGAGAAACCCTAAAACATTTGCTTGAAACACTAATATAAACCCAAAATCAATAAGGCTTGTCAAACCACCATGGTTGGACAAAAATGTACAGCAATAAACAATAAGACAAGGGCATTTAAAATGTATAAGGCTATTGGGAATAATGAGGAGTTCATTAAATTCAAAGAATTAAATACATTTTGTAAAAGAGCTATCAAAGTAGCTAAAGGGAAAAGGAAGAGTGCATAGCCACAGAGAGTAAAACCAATCAATTAATTGATTCATTAATTCCATGGTCATTAATTTGATCAAAAGCAGAAACAAACATTAGTAAACTTATAAAGTCTTGTGAGATACAGAGTTAGTTCTGTAATATACAGTTTGTCAGGATCCTGGTGTAATGCCCAAAGCTTGGTTGGAACCAGAATCCACAGGCATAGCAGTTGACTCAAAAGAGGACTCTGGGAACTTGAAGGCATGAACCAGAATATGGTAATTGGTAAGATTGCCCAAGAACATGACCAGAATGCCGGAAGCATGTACATATAATACAAAGACTTTATTAAACATGCAGGATGGTACACAGTGGTGAAAATACTTATAATCGGTAAATTGAATAAATGCAGTAACGTAATAATATCACACAGTCATGAAACACAATAAACTGGAGGATATGTTACTGTAAATACCGATGAAGTTGGAACATCAATGGATGTGAGTATCAATGGCAGAACACCAATGGAGCAGGAGACTAGCTGGGAAGCTAGTAGAAGACTAAGGAGGTCGGTTGGAACTGATGAGGAATCAATATGAAATAAAAGATGAACCAATGATGAATTGATAGTGACTAGATGACACAGGAGACTAGCTGGGAAGCTAGCAGAAGAATCAGGAGGTCACCTATAACCAATGAGGGGTGAATGTGGAATCGATGGTGAACCGATGTTACTGAGTATCAATGTTGGAACAGCGATGGAGCTTGGGATCTATGTTGGAATACTGATGTTGTGGAGCTATCAATGGTGGAACACCAATGGAGCTTGCAATAACTGATGCAACACAGATGGCATGGGGATATTGATGGCAGAACACAGATGAAGCTTGCAATTGATGGCCGAACATGAATGTCATGGAGGTATAAAGGCAGAACACCAATGTAGCTTGCAATCAATGGTTTAACACCAATGGCATGGAGGTATCGATGGCAGAAGACTGATGGTGCCAGGAGAGCTGCATGCTGGAATTTGCACAGGTCCTTGGAAGGAGCAGAGTCCACTGGAGCAGGAGCAGGAGCATAGCAAGAGTTTGTATATAAACAGAAATGGGCAAAACTCAAAAACTTATTTGAGAAAGAAAAGTAATTGATAATTAAAGCAAAAATCTTGAAAGAAACTTGGGGTGACGGTAGCTAGATTCTTTTAGGGGTGTTGAACGACACTGAAGAATGAAGTGGACTGTTTGATGAGGATGCCTTGGGTAATGATATCTGGAAAGAAGAGTGAATTGAATGACAATAATTAGATCCAATGAAAGACAATGGGACCGGAGTGGAAGGACACTGCCAAAAATCAAAGGAGACTAGTTGGACTGGCCAGGAGTGAACGACCGGGCCAGGCTGTGAATACTGTGATGGGATCAGGCCAGCAGAGGATTACTGACAAGTTAGGCTGGGAGCAGCAACAGGCATTAGGAGAGTCAGGAGTCTTCCCAAAATGATGCAACAGGCTCAGAAGACTTTTTGAACTCCCCCAGATCAGTCTAGGCAGATCCCCTCTATACCCAATGGATGACTGCTATTGACTGACAGGGCAGGCATACAGGAAAAGCCCTAAGCTGGCCCAATAGCACACTTTTCATAAACCAAGATGGTGGTGGCGGCATCACAGCACCACCAAGCAAAGTCAGACTCCAATGAAGCCCAGCCATCCTGCTCACATCCCCACAGACCCCTGCTGTCTCCCACAGACTCTGGACCCCCCTAGACACATGCACATGGACACGGAATGGTGAGTAGCATGCTAACCGTGTACTGCTGTGGTGGCATGCGAGAAGCTGAATGCAATTAGCCAGTCTTTGGAAGGAAGACTTGCAAGTAGCAGCTAGGCTGCATAAATCATTGGACTGGCAATTTCCCAGGTCTCAACCCAGTATTCTTATAGCAGCCAGTGTGTGCTGATTGGTTAGGTAATTAGAAGGACAGGAGGATGCTCAGGATTCCCATGTCCAAGGAAGGTGGGAACCAGTGTTTGTACAGCACATGGTAGTTGCCTATGATAATGGCAGTGGCATGAAAGCCATAGGAGACAGGAGCTGACATGCAGACATGTCATGACAGGGATTTCTGCAGCATCAGAGAGACACTTTAGTGGTAAGAATATACATTTTATCACCTGAATTGTGACACCTGGATTAACACATTTATATGCCCTAAGCTTCAAGTGGAGAGTGATAAACAACCAGCCAATCAGCTCTTACCTGTCAGGCAGGAACTGATTGGTTGGTTGTTTATAAATCTCCATTTCATCACATTTAAAGCTTAGTGCATCTGGCCCTCTGTGCTATAAAGGAGGCATGGTAACCTCCTAATTCCAGTACCCAGCCCGGCATACTCCACAGTCTGGTACCCAACCTGGCATACTCCACAGTCTGGTACCCAGCCTTGTATACTACTTAGTCCGGTACACTTCAAGGTCCAGTATTCGGCAGACCTTCATCTGTTCTCGTGCAGGTCTAGTTCACATATGACTCAACATCCACTATTGAGATCCCAGTTTTTGCCTTTGTCTCCAGCAGTGTTAGTCATTGACGTCTGTGACCTGTCATGTACCCATGTCTCCATGAGAGACTTGGATACAGTTTAGCATGGAGTTGGATACAGTTTAGCATTCTTTTAAATTACTACTTTTACCATTTGAAGTCAAATCTAGCACTGTTTTATTAATATCACAAAATACAGTAAACTATCAGAAAATAGGTTTACTTTTTTTTAAATCTCTTTATTTATATACACCGTAGAAAAGTTTGTCGTCCAAATCATTGCAATACAGTATGCAAATATGGTGACATAACAATAAAAGAGTATAAAACCGATACATTTCTGTATGCAAAGTCATAAATACATTTAATAAATAAAGAGATCTTCATAAATGAATGTTAAATGTAATGTTATGCTGTTACAGTATCTTGTTATCAACTAAACAAAATGTTGACATTGCATTATTACAAGCCTTGTGTGACAGAATATATATTTAACAGTTACAGTATGTAATCATTTAAATAAGGTTTGTTTCATAAAACTCACATCCTTCCTAGTCTTATTTCAGTTAATCTTTAAAATTGTTTCAGTTTGACAGCAACTGTGTACAGTGAAGATATTTCAAAATCATAAAGGCTATAAAAATAGTGTATTCCTTCCTGTTTGTGTTACAGTGCTTTGTTGTAGTGTTTTCTGCTTTGAATCACAGGATGCTTGTCAAGACTATACAAGCACTTTTTAACGAGACATATTTTTATAAGTATTAGATCTCATATTTTGAACAGAGCATTAAAAGCTGTGTCTGTGCCAACTGTCAAAAAACATTTCAGGTAATGGGATCAGAACACTAATGTATATATTTATCTTCCGCAAATCTGTGTAAATGTGAGGGCTAAGTAAGTCACTTTTAGATGGTCATAATGGGACGCATGCAGCACATGCATCCTATTGTGAATCTGATAGATTTTAGTATAGTTCTCTTTTTAAACAGCTCATTTTGTTTGTTTTTTTAATCTATAGATTGACATATACTTATCCTCAGCAAAGATATTGCTGTATTTGCCCACAGTTTAATTTTATCTTTCTTAAAAAAGAGATTGGTAATTATATTTTCCTGTATGTCTGCAACATTGTTTTGGACAATAGGGATTTAAGAAATCAGGAATTGATTAAAGTTTACAACAGTATTCTCTCCTATGACATTGCATGCAATTAATGACAACTGTTTTAAAATGAAGAATATATATATATATATACACAGTATGTAAGAAAAAAAAAACAGACAAAAGGGGTTCTCACAGTGGCCCTTATTCTGATCGGTGCGGCCGGATCCGAATATGCGGCCAGGACCGTGCGTGCGAAACCCCGCCTTCCATACGGATCGCCAACTCCGTCCGTACGCGGTAAGAAGCTGGCCGAACGGACCGCACGTGTATTTTTCACGGAATACGCCTCCTCCATCTCAGGGAACCTCCCCTATCATTCGATGGTCGCAGACCATCGAATGCAGGACCGAGTGGTCCACCAGCTCCCGCAACCTCAGACCACTCGGACATTTTTCCGTGCAAAAGCAGGGATCTGGGCGGGCAGCTGACATCCGGCGATGTCATATATCCGCCCCCTACACGTGCGTCACGGCCGCATTACCATACGTACGCCCAGCGTTTGCATGGGAACGCCCATGAAACGCGGGGCGTATGCATATGGTAATGAGCCCAAATAGCCCTTCACGCCCCTCTCCACCCCCTGTTCGGAGTGTTCACATTTCATGCGGGATTTGGCCGTACGCCCCGCTCGCACATGCGCAGAGACGCCTCTGCACATGCGCAGACACAAAACATCGGCGGCATGAACGCACGCGGATATTACCGCACCGATCAGAATAAGGGCCAGTGTTATGTTTAGTTCAATTAAGTATGCATTTGGAATTTTGTTTATCTCAATGATAGTCTTTGCGCTTCTATCAAGATATTGCAATTCAAAATTACTTTGCAAATACCTCTTCCACCTACTCATCATTTAGCCAAGCTGGAATTTCAATATTTAATTTAATATTACAGAATCCTCCAGATAAAGATTTTAGATGTTATATCGTAGTAATCAGTTTTTTTTGGCAAATGATGTGTCTTTTAGAATTAATATTATATTGTTTAGATATTTTATTTAGAATATTATACTATGATATTTTTAATGACTACCTGATTATGGATTTTAATGAAAACAGAAGTTTCTGGCTGCTAAGAAACTCTTTCAAATTTACATTTTAAATGATTTGTTTTATATTTAATAGTGGGTTGAATGTTGATTAAGAATTATTCTTTTTTATCTGAAAATTTTATATATTTATATAGACACTCATTCGGCACTATACCAGGTACACGTATACACCTTCTCAATGATACAAAATCTAGTTAGCCAATTACATGAATGCAGAATTCTCTTCTGTTCCTGTTTGTGGCACTTTAGATAAGTTTAAAGTGGTAAATCAACTAGAACTGTGTCCTTATGTGACTCTGGACAGAACAGAGACATGCTTAATTATTGATTATTATATATGAATTTTTGAGAGCTGTGGGGGTGTCCCCTTAAAACATCCAGTCAACAGCAATTTTGTAGCATATGACCTCCAAAACTGGACTGGTGAAGCAAAAATGTTGCCTGTCTAATAAATATGTCTCATGAAGCAAATATAATATTTTTCAACATAAAGAAATGAATTAAATGTAATCCAATAGATTTACCAGATCTCAATATGAAAGATTACCTTTGGAAGGGACGGAACACAAGATTCCCCATAAATTTGTAGCTTAAAAATATATACTGTTTTGTTAGCATGGCCCAGAATCTTTGAGAAATGTTTCCAGCACCTTATGGAATCCATACTAGGAAGAACTCAGGCTGTAATGGGGGAAATGTAGGTTCCTAACCCTATACTGCTCATAGATCATGGAAAAAAATATCCATAAGTTTCCATATCTTCTGTATTAGAGAGCAACTCTATAATAAATAATAATATAATTCCTCCTATTTACATTTTTAACTAAACTAGAATCAGAGGACTTACTAGGCCAAGTTACAGAATAATAGCCATGGAGTAATGTAACAACAGTATCATGCATGCATTCATAATCATAAGGGGGAGATCTTTTGCTGAAAGATAAAAAAGTTGTGTCAGAAATTACTCTTAGCAGATAGCAGACAGAATATTTCTATAGTGTGTTGATATAAATTGCTTAGACTGAAATGAAATTAATAGTGTATATTTAATAAAATTGCCTTGTATGCATTGTATGAAAGACTCTTTTGGAAAGTGGTCAATGCTAAAGATATATGTTTTTTTTGCAATGATTATTTCTCTGTGTTTTTCTTCACTTGCGTTCAAAAAGCACACCAAGCCAACTGTACCCGGGCCGGCTGACTCTGGGTAGCGAAACCCCACACAGCCAAAAGCCGTGCCGTACACAGTCATTAACAATGGACATGATTGTGTCCATTTACACAGGACAGTCACGGCCCGGCCGCCGGGTTGCAGCTGGATGTCGCCACTTGAAAGGACGGCTGTGGCCGTCCCGACCACTGTAAACTTCTGTGCACGGTACGGCTTCTTGACCGAGCGTGGTTTCACCACCCAGTGTCAGCCGGAGCATGTGAAACCACCCTAAGAGCACCAGAGTCTGTGTCTGACTCTCACAAAATAAAGGATATCCTGAGACAGGCATCATTGTGGAAATTATTGCAAACAGCTGCTATTGGTCTTCTAAGACACAACCTTCACATTTACACCTTCTGGAAATCAGTATTGGTGTGTGTGTGTGTGTGTGTGTGTGTGTGTGTGTGTGTGTGTGTGTGTGTGTGTGTGTGTGTGTGTGTGTGTGGTAGTGGGAGTCATAAGCTGATAGTTTGCCTAGGGTGCCAAATACACTTTCACCAGCCCTGAGTTCACCAAATACATATGAGGCTGATGTCTTGCTATACTTTAGAAAAAGGAAAAGTCTACTCCTTCCATATGTCCACAATGTCCTATAACTAGGGAATCTGGAAGTTCCCCCTCAACATCTGGAAGAGGACACCAACTAAGATGGGAGTTTTATTGAAAATGGGATGTTGCTATGGACAACCAATCAGATTTTAACTATTATCTTCTAGAATGTGCTAAATGAATAAGAAGTTGATTCTGTTTGGTTGCTATGTGCACCATCCCATCTTCAATATAACTACCATCCAAGTAAATAAACCCCATAAGTTCTCTAGGTCACAAACCATTAAAATAAGGTTTAGAATTTCAAAGCAGAAAATACGTTGTTAGAGGAACAAGACTGATGCTATGGAATCTAAAACTGATTAGAGTATGTATTTTGCTGTCAAGCAAATATCTAAAAGCTGTACAGTATCTGCTGTACAGTATATAAAAGAGAAGCATAAGGATCTGGAAAGCAGGTGGTGATGAAAATATATAAAAGTGCAGTATATTCAGGATACAAAAAATAACATTAATCTGCTTAAAATGAATATGACTTAAAAAGTTATTAGCGAATAATGCCAGGTAATAGACATTACTTTCTATGAATTTACCATTCCCCAAGCAGAATCTAAAAGAATGTTAAGTGCTCTTGGGAGAGAGGATATTTAGAAAAGAATATTTACATATCCTTGGAGAAACACACTTCACTGTTAAGCATTCCTCTTTAAAAAGTAAAAATTGCTCTCAAGTCATTTTTGCTTCAGATTTCAGGCATATGAATTTACATTAGTAGTTTTAATATCAAAGTATATATATTTTTTTTATCACCAGAGCACCTACTCAGACCCAGAAGGAAAATACATACAGTAATTGCACTCGGTACCCTACATTCTCTTACAGTTACACTGGTCTGATACTGTATATCCCTCATACTATGCTCAGAAACCCAAAGCATGGCGAGCGCAGCTTGCCCTATGTTTGGGGCAGTAAGAGCTTTTAGAAGCAGGCAGGGATCCACATAGCTAATAACCTGAAATAATGCAGAGGAACAATGGTTAAATGGAGAATTAAGGTGACACCTGCTGATGAATAGGACCAGGTGAAGCTGTAAATAATAAGGAGCAGGGCGTGTACTGGGATCTGAAGCAAAGTGCAATTTAACAGCATGAATACTTGCTGGATGGACTATGTGGTGAGGCCACAGTCTGCAATAACAGACAGGACAGGTTATGCGGCTAAGAACTGGGTTAAGTGGGGGAAATTTAATAGGATGAGAGATTCAGAAAGTGAGAGATTTGGTTAAAAAAAAATCCAGTTTTTTTAAAGCAGCAATCATTTACACTGCAAAACCATTTGGTTTTGCAGTGTAAATGATTGCTGTACTTCAGGCATGGTGTCTCGCTGCGCTTAGCACAATATTATAGTCTAAAGCTGGCCATACATCTACAGATGTATTTTCAGATCTGGCTGGTTGGTAATATCTGAGTGAAAGTATTTGGCAGTTTTCCAGCATTTCAAAGCAAATGGTCAACTGTCATTTGCTCTCATCCATTACCAGGGATTTGTTCCGACCATAGGCGAATCTAGAATTATGGTAATGGGTGGTCCCAATACTAGACTTAATAGCAGAAGGACCTTTGCGTGGCGTAGCCGCGTGGCAAAAAGGGGGCGTGGCATCATGGGAAGGAGGAGAAGAATTGGAGCGGAAGCTGCAGGGGTGACAGTCACTGACAGCTGGGCAGAGAGCAGGGGGCTGTCTGGCTGTATTCAGAGCACAACAGAAAATGCAGGGATTTACCCGGGAATATGGTCCCAGGATCATGCAGGGACATTCCCAGGCTGACCCCTTATACACCATCCTAGTCCCTGCATTTTCTGGTGTGAGGGGGAGAGACAACCACTCCCCTCTCCCTACCCCCCTTTAACCAACCAGCTATATCTTCGGAACCAACTAACCAATTTATATGAATCATATTGAAGAACTTTTGAGTTGGCTTTGAACGATTTTGGTCCCGTGAAACTGGGCTGTTTGGTTCCAGAGAAATCTGCAATCAAAGAACATAAACAGTCATGAAATTACATTTAAGAAATTAAAAGAATGGTTTAACTTTAATATCCCTGGAACCAATTAACCCAAATGGATCCAGCCTGGTATCAGATTGAAGGCCCAGCGATTTGGGTTCGACTGAGATCAACCTTGAGCTTCAGTGATGCCGAAGGGGGAACTGGCAGCCGTTGAACTGGGTGGGGGGCGGAATTAGCGGGTCCCATGTTATCCTCTAGGGAAAACGTTCCAGCTTTGCCTGGCAGTATCTCCAGTTCCCAGGGGGCTAGAGACACAGGGCTGGGCTCGTTGGAAAGCCCCATCCCTCAGCTACAAAATGGGCTAATGGGTGGTCCGGTGCACCCCCGGACCACCCCCTAGATTCGCCTATGTTTCCGACCAGCCAGATCTGACAATTAATTTGAAGATGTATGGGCAGCTTTACTCTATGTCGCCTTGGATGGTAATGTATGGACAAAATTCATTTTTTATTTAAAAACTCAACCTTTAAAAACTCCTGTAGACCTTTTGACTGTCGACCAATAGTTTTTGACCTTTTGATAGTCTACCTATACACTGTAAATCTAATGCCTTGATAAACATTTACACATGACAGCTGATATACCTTACAGACTACAGCTTCTCTAGATGCAACAATCATTTAGAGATGCACTTAAAATTACTACACAGGCTTTATTATGCACCAGCCAAACTGCATACAATTTGTACCACTCAGTCAAAGTTCTGCTGGAAGATTTGTTTGGAGATAGGTGACATTTATGTGTTCTGGGCTTGTCCTAAAATTCGCTCATTATGGAGAGAGCACTATGAACTTGCTCGCAAAGTTTTTCTATTAGCAGAAGTCGCCCTTACTTGCCCCATTCCATACATACCTATCTGATCTTCCAAAGACAGATTGTATTAGGACATAGGGCCTTATTCTAGTTCACTCTTAGAGGCAAATTCCTTCTTAGCTGGACAAAACCATGTGCACTGCAGGTGGGGCAGATGTAACATGTGCAGAGATAATTAGATTTGGGTGGGGTTTTTCTTCAAAGTGAGATCTATATTGCAGTGTAAAAATAAAGCAGTCAGTATTTTCCCTGTACAGAAACAAAATAACTCACCCAAAGCTAAATCTCTCTGCACATGTTACATCTGCCCCCCCTGCAGTGCACATGATTTTGTCCAGCTAAGAAGGAATTTGCCTCAAAGAGTGAACTAGAATAAGGCCCATAGTGTATAGTCAAATCCACTAGGGCAGCCATTGCACAAAATTGGAACCGTTCCTCTCCCCCATTTCTTCACAAAATGATCTGTAAAATCCACTACACTTTCCAAATGGAGACTCTGAGTATACCACATTTGTATACTACAGATGGGGAAGGATCAAAGTTACTGTACATCTAGAAACTAATTAATTTTATGGACAGTGCTATCACCACATTGTTATTTCTCTTTGTTATCTTTTTGCTAATCATCATGTGCATATGTGTTATTGGTGTGTTTAATGGATATCTGTATGTTTTAATGGATTTGTCCCCATGAGTTATGACTCACTACCCTCCCCCATTTCTTATTTCTTCTCCTCTCTTTTTTTGTTATGTTTTTGTATTCCGTAGTAATAGGAATACATTTTTTTTTTATTAAAATGAGAGTGAGATATTTATGTAGTATTATAGTATTATGGTAAATCAATTGTAGAGATATCTGTGTCTGTATTCTTTGCCATTTATCAAGTCCCATGAGTGCCTTTGGCTATACTGTCAATTAATTGTACATATGATATGCTTCCTCATTACAATTACATGTCAAAAATGGGTGACATTTTAAAGAGATATTTTGTGATTATGGTGGTGATGAAATGTCAACAAGAGAATGCTGACATCAGTATCCCAGCATGTATGTAATGCTACTTATACATAATCCTTGAAAATGATTATACAAAATGGCTGCAGCAACCCTGCATTATGTTTATTATGCCCATGAAGTTCATTGTTTTTTTATTCTTTCTGTAATACTAAAAGTCTGCTATGTTTTCAATGAAGTGACTTATCCTGATGGGTGCTATATACTTTAAGTAAACTAATACAATTTGTTGTTGTTCAGCATGTTAATAGTTAGAATGCCTGCATAGTTAAGGATGTGGTAAATCCCACTTCTCTTTCTACTCTGGTTAGAGCCAGTTTGTGCTGTTCTCTGAAGAAAGAAAGTTGTAGTATATGTTCAGTTTCTTGGCAATTACTCGCATGGAATAGCCTTCATTTCTAAGAACAAGGAAAGACTGTCGAGTTTCACTAAAAAAGTTCTCTCTTTTTGACCATTTTGAGGGTATAATTGAACCCACGATTGTGACAGTCCATATACTCAACTAGCTCAAAGGAAGGCCTGTTTTATAGCTTCTCTAATGAGCAAACCCGTTTTAGCTGTGGTAACCTAATTGTACAAGAGTTTTCTAATCATCCATTAGTCTTCTAACAATATTATTAGTAAACAAAATGTACCATCAAAACACTGGAGCGATGTTTGCAGCTAGTATAGTCATTGCCACATTAACAATGTATGGAGTATTGTTGATTACTTTAATGTTATCTTCAAAACAGTGCTTTTCTTTCAAAAATAAGAACATTTCTAAGTGACCCCAAACTTTTGAATGGAAGTGTACAGTAGTCACTGTCAACATAGTGACTATTTAAATAACATGCATCACTTTTAATATACATTTATAGAAATAACAACTGACATTTTTTAAAGTTATTTTTTTTTATCAATACAATCTTGAGGGCAAAAGTGTTATGCACCCATGTATTAACTTTTTTGTGTGGTGTCCAGATAATAAACAAGAAAACATGTTTCTTTCTTTTCCCATCTTTTTGATGAGCACTTATTGTCATTGAATAATTCTATCAAAATTACAGTTACATTGACTATAAATCTTGCTTTTACAATATACTGTTTTACAAGTGCTGTTAGTCATGCATTGGAATTGGTGCGGACAGGCATATAGAAAAGGCTTTTTTTCAAACAACAATCTTGACAGACTGATTTATTTAACTTCAAACCTTGCACAGGTAATATGTAGATGTTTAATTACACAGTGCATTGATTTTATTATTAGGTTGAAGTATAAATATGGCGTGAGAATAGAAAACAATGGCAAAGTCATTATTTTGCAATGTAGCAAAAACTTTGTAAAATATATATTTTATATTATACATGTAATCACTAATGTGTGAAAAATAAAAAAAAAATATGCTTACAGTCTTCATTATTTAAAGTTTGTGCATAAAGGGTAGCCAAAGGCAAAACTATTTGTTTCCATTAAAAAAAAACAAAGATGAAAAAAATACGGTACAGAAAGCAAATTAAAAATTCCAGAACCATACCTCCCGTTCTCGGACTTTGTCAAGCAAGCAGCAGATCTGCTACTGCCCTATCGGGAATTAGATAGGGCTACTGCCCTATCTAATTCCAGATAAATCTACTCAGGGTCCTATCTATCCACCCTCCCTTCCAGACACTAAAGCTATGTCAGAATATAAATATAAATATAAAGCAAGTGGTTGTCACGGTCCGCGTGTGTCGCTTACCAGTCCGGGTAGTGCGGCGGGATCTGGTCCAGGTGCGTGGACTCGGGCATCTGAGCAGAGCGGCAGGAGGACGTGTGGGTGACGCTGCCCACTCTGACTGATTGCCTTGTGCTTGCGCGGAGTGTCCTGGCCTGGTTCCCAGCTCTGTCCCCTCACTCTGGATGTGGGCACCGGCAGAGCGGCAGCTGCAGTACTTCCGGCCGCCTGTGGTGACTTCATTGACACAAGGTATACTACCTCTGCCACAGCGTCTGCGCAACAGGCGCCATCTTGTTGAAGCCATCCAATGACAATCCAGGCTGAAGTCAGCAGCCTATCACAGACTCTCAAGGGGGATAAAGGACTCATGTTTGAAACAAGCTGGTGCCAGTGCTTCGCTTGTCAATCCTTAGGGAACACCAGCGTCCTGAGCTCTCCTGACTACCTGTGCACTTTCAGCGTCTTGCTCTAAGTGCAATCAGTCCAGCTCACTTGTGCACTTTCAGCATCTGGCTCCAAGTGCAATCAGCATTGATCATCTGTGCACCTCCAGCTTCTTGCTTCAAGGTGCAATCAGCCCTGCTCATCTGTGTACCTCTAGTCTGGGTGCAATCTGCAAACAACCTCCTGTGCAACTTCCGTTTGGGTACGATCCTCTGCCACTACCGGTGTACCTTCATTCTGGATGCAATCTGCAAGCAACCTCCTGTGCACCTTCCGTTTGGGTACAACCTACACCAGTCTCCAGTGTGCCTTCTGTTTGGCTGCAGCCTGTCACAGTCTCCTGCGCACCCCCTGCCTGGGTGCTACCAACTGCAGTCACCTGTGTACTACGGCCTGGCTACAACTGGTTCCCGATTCCCGTCTGTCACCTGTTCCTTCATTACCTACCCCATGGCTAACTTTTAAGATTCATCCTACACATCAGTTTCCACAATCTCCGGGCTCCTCCCAGGTCCCGTATGAGAAGGACTTATATTTGTCCTGCTACCCTGCAAGCTACACAGGTTCCTGGTCGTCACCCAGGTCCACAGAATTCCCAGGTACTGACAGTGGTTCATTTGGCCTTTTACCTCCCCAGTTGGGGCCAGGTCCTCAGTGGTGTAGCGAGGGCAGAGTCAGCGGTGTATGAGCTCTGGGCACAGAAAGTTCACAAGGCACTAAAGCTGTGCACTGCAAACTCTGCTCTGTGTGCCAACCAGCAGGATTTAACAAGCAGACATCATTTTTAATTTACACCCTTGCCAGAGGATCCGGCCTCCCTATTCATGTGGGATTGAATAAAATAGCCAAGCAACCACAGTATACCCTTCTTCAACTTGGGCTAATATCCTCACAGGACATCAATTGGTCCCTCCATTCCACTTCGAGGTACAAGATTTCTTTGGAGGCACGCCACCTCCTTAAAGGCTCGGCATCATCAGTGGATGAGGACACAAACACAGCACCACCGCCTGTGCTCACCATTACTCTGAAGGGTGGATTATAATCTGAGGTTTTTTTTCACACAGATCCACAGTATACGATATTGCCCACTGAGGTCCTCCATATTTTGGCACTGTGGAATCAAGGGTGACTATTTATCTGAATGTCTGATTTCTCAAATATATGTTTTTAATGTTTTATTAATATTACATTTATTCTTTACCTTTACATACCTGACCACTGTAATAATTTTCATTTAATTAATGTTTTATTAATTTATAGCGCAGTCAATATTTCTTCCTACCTTCTTATTGTACTGTAATGGGGCTGACTACCCCTTTTACAGACTGCTGCTTAGGCAAGTACACCCATACCTTTAGTGATATTTTATATCCTTTTTTTTTTGTGTGCCACCAACCCACCCACTGTCTTCTGTATCCTGAGACCTGCGCTGCCCGGCCATGGCTCATAATATTGGCTATGTGAGCCACATCCGGACAGCGCAGCAGTCAGGACCTAAAGCAGGTCTATTTGCCACTATTTTCAAGTCTGCTGCTGGGCCGCAAGCCAATAGGAGCTTGCGGTCTAGCAGCCAATCAGGAGCGGCATTGGTTGCTGCTGGACCGCGAGTTCCTTTGGATCACGGTCCAGCTGGAGACATAAATATAGCGGTGGACAGACCCACTTTTACTATGCAGCCAGACAGTGCACCTCTCTCTCAGCACACCTGGGCCATGGCAGCATTTCCTTCTCCCCTTGGCAACAAGCAATTTCAGTCCCCCTGGGCAACGAGCAATTTCAATCCCCCTTGGCAATGAGCAATTTCAGTCCCTCTTGGCAATGAGCAATTTCAGTCCTCCTTGGCAATGAGCTATTTCTTTGAAAAAGCCCCCCAGTCGGGTGAAACGCGTTAGAATTCGGACCCAGTTACCTGTTTGGAAGTGTCGACACAGCCTCAGTCAACCTACATCCCCTGTTGATACAATCTACTCAGGCCGAGACACCCACGCCACTTCCAGCTTCTTCACGGTGACTCAAAGCCGCAGCACAAGCCACATCAATCGGGAGAATGCCAGGAGGTAGAGATACAGTGCGTCACTGTCAGCGCCTGTCCACCAGCCAGCAGCAGCGGGAGTGAGAGACCCACTTGCCGCTTCCACCGCACAGACCAACACGCTACCACTACCCCTCTCCTCCCAGCGGGACACTCCTCGTATCACCTCCATCGGATCACCAATGGTGAGACTAACGTGCTAAATGCACGCAATTACATACAAACCCCTTAAAAAAGTGACTTTCCTTTGGTGAGGGAATTACTCCTCTTTTATTTGTGGCCATTTGACTCCCATCTGCAATTAACGGGCTAAAACCAGCTCTCTTGAAATTATAAAACATCCAATACAGAGTATACAAATATCTGCTGGAAGTCACGTGGCTCTTTTTCATTATCCATTATTCAAAGTGTTTACAATATTTTTCTATATATATTTTTTATATATTTTTATGTATTTTTTCTATATTACACATTTCATATATTACACATACAATGTACTAGTACATATATTGCTCTAGGTGGCCGCCTATTTAGATCTATTGTTTATTTAATGTTTATATAATAAATTGCAAATTAAATTGCAAATTATTGCAATTATTGCAATTATTTGCTCCATTGTTTCTGAGCATCTGAACTCATCCATGGCACGGGAGAGGTTATTTTATTGAAACAGCGCAGTCTCCTATTCCTCTTGGAATACAGTAATCAGCAATTTCAGTCCGACTTGGCAACAAACAATTTCTGTCCCCCTTGGCAATGAGCATAAATCCCCTTGGCATCGAGCATGAAGCCCTTTGGGATTGAGCATGAAGCACCTTGGCAGCAAGCATTAATCCCCTTGGCAATGAGCATGAAGTTAAGTGCCACTTATGGGTCAAATATGTAATGGGCATTACAGTGCATTATATAGTATGTAATGGGCATCATGATGTGTGGCACAATGTGTAATGGGCATTACAGTTTGTTATATAGTATGTAATGGGCATCATGTGTGGTCTTATGTGTTATTGGCATTACAGCATAAGGATTTATGTGCAATGGGAATTAAGGTGTGTGGTATAATGTGTGATGCCACACCTCCTTTATATTAGGCCATTCTATTAGAACTATTCTGTTAGATCGCATCTGGGGCTTCACTGCGCAAGGGCACAAAACAAGCCTTTGCTCTGGGCACTGTGGCACATAGCTACACCACTGCAGGTTCTTCTTTCTAAAGAAAAATGATGGTTCATTAAGACCTTGCATTGACTACAGAGGGCTTAATGAAATTACTGTGAATGAACCGGTACTTATTACCTCTCATTTCTGAGCTCTTCGACAGGATTGAGGGAGCTCCCATCTACACCATGTTGGACTTAAGCGGGGCTTACAATCATCCACATCTGGGAATGCGACAAATGAAACACGGCATTTGCTGTTTGGCCTCAGCAACACTCCTGCCATCTTCCAGAATTTTGTCAAGAGAATTACCAATATCTCTTCTGCAAGTTGCTGCACTCAACATGCTTTGGGTATGGTGCCTCGCTATGCTGGGCACACAATTTTGTTCTCCCACTTTGCCCTAGTGGATGGTAGGCCAAGAAACACCGCCAGTCGGCACTTCGGCTCAAAACAAGTGAAAAACCCCATGTCAACCTTTTGACTGTCTATCTTCACCATGTCTACCTAATGCTTGTGTAGACCTAATGACCCTGTTGACCTAACCCGATGTCAACCTTCAGTCATATCGTCCTTCATGCAAGTCATACTAGTGGTGTCAACCTAATGCTTGTCAACCTAATGCTTGTAGACCTAGTGACCATATCCCCTTGGATGACATCCTAATATTCTCCCAAAATGTAAACACCTATCATATACAAGTTAAGGAAGTTCTGTGATGACTTCAAGAGAATTATCTGTGTTGTAAATAGGAGGTTACAACTTACAACTTACTCTTGTATTTTTGAGGTGACCTTTATTCCTTTTTTGGATATATTATCTCCCTAAATAGGGCTGTAGATGGATCCTGAAAAAGTTCAAGCTGTACTAAACTGGACCCTGCCTACTGCCCTAAAAGCAGTTCAGCGCTCTTAAGGGTTCGCAAATTATCAAAATTTTGTCAGAGGTTTTTCCTCAATTGTAGCTCTTGTCACTGCCTTTACTAAGAAATGGGCAATCTTGCTCTCTGTCCTCTTGAATAAACTTCTCCCTTTTATATCCTCAAGCAGGTCGTTATCTCCACTCCAGTTCTTCTTCAACGAGACTTCGTCGTCCATTTATACTGGCGGTGGACGCATCCTTCACGGAAGTTGGAGCCATACTGCCGCAAAGGTACAATAACGGGGTCCTCCAGCAGAGAAGAATGATGCCATTGGTGAGTAAACTTGCAATTAAGTTAGCATTGAATGAATGGCGTTAACTCCTCTAAGGCACATTGTTCCCCATGATCTTTTCTTATTATAAGAATCTGCTTTTCTTGTCCCTGCAGTGGCGGAACTCCCGGAGTCAATGGAGTCATCTGCCGCCGGGCGCCAGCCTTAAAGGGGGCACTGGCTCTATTGCCTCCTGGGAGTCCGGCCAGAGATTCCACAGCCCCTGTGAGGAAAAGTGCCCCACTCAATAGGTATGATGGTGGGTTGAACTGAAGTCGGAGACGCGGCCATCAGGCAGTGTTACACTGAGCTAGCCCCGGCGCTAGAATAAGAATTTCAGGGGGTGGGGGGGGGCGGCTACAGCGGCGGGGAGTGTGTGACAGCCGAGTGCCAATACCTGCTGAGGGGAGAGGGATGGACGGATGGTTAGTAGCGCTGCGGAGGACCCGCTCATTCATTATGCACTTCTCCGGTCCCCATCCCCCTGCAGCGCTACTAACCATCCGTCCATCTCTCTCCCCTCAGCAGGTATCGGCACTCGGCTGTCACACACTCCCCGCCGCTGTAACCGCCCCCCCCTGAAATTCTTATTCTAGCGCCGGGGCTAGCTCAGTGTAACACTGCCCCACGTCCGCGTCTCCGACTTCAGTGTGTGGCGGCAGCGGGAGCAGGGAAACGCTGCAGGGAGAGGGTGCCCAGAAGCAGCCCAGCGTCTGTGGGTGTTCAGCCCCTGAAGGCCGTGCTAGATCTGCAGCGCCGGCAGCTGTCTATCACCGCCTAAGCGGACTGCAGCCTGGCTCCATGATGGGACGGCGTGCAGGCCATGAGGCCTTGAAGGCAGCTGAGGCACAGGAGGTCATGCAAATTCCTGCACCGCGGCTCTAGCGGTGTCGCTAAGGTCAGGGGGCTGCTGGTGGCCGGGAGCTATACATGCATGTTACCTAACTGACCCGCCTCTCTCACCCCCCCTTGTTCACTGCCTCACCACCCTCTCTATATGCCTGAACCCTCATCCCTCTCTCTCTACCTTAACCCCCTCTCTTTCTCTCTCTGTCTCTGCCTGACTCCCCTCTCTCTACCTTACACCCCTCTGTCTCTGCCTGAACCCTCTCTGCCTGACACCCCTCTCTTTGCCTGAACCCCCTCTCTCAACTCCCTCTCTCTGCCTGACCCCCTTCATTCTTTGCCTTACCCCCTCTCTATATATATCACCCTCTGTCACCCCTCTTTATTTAACCATTTCTCTCCTCCCATGCTCTCACCCACCAATCTCTCTATCCATGACGCTGTATCTCACCACCCTCTTCTCTTTCCCTCTCAAACTCAGGCACCCTCTCCTCTGACCCACTCTCTTTCTAGCCCTGACACTCTCTTGCTTTACCCTTTCATTTCCTTACTTTCCCTGACTCCCCCTCCCTCCCTGACATTCTCTCTCTCACTCTGACACTTGTTTCAATCTTTCTCCATGATTCCCTATCTATCATTCTCCTCCTCTCTCTCCATTGCTCTCCCTCTCTATATGGGGGGGGGGCACCAGCTTATATCTTGCCTCCGGGCTATATGGATGAACTTACGCCACTGTGTCCCTGAATTCTAGACTGGCTCAGTGGGCCATGTATTTTTTTGCAGTTCTCATTCAACCTCTCCGTTCATCTGGGTACACAGAACACCAAAGCGGATGCACTCTCCCAATCCCTCTCCTCCTCTGAAAAGGAGTCAGTTCAGCAACTCATCCTGAATCATTCTGTTTTCACCACTAGCCAGGTGTGAACCCCTTCATACAGTGAAAACATTTGTATTGTCTCTTCTCAGGAGGAAACTTCTGCAATGGGCTCATTATTCTAAATTTACTGCTAACCCCAAGATACAAAAAAACTCTGATTTCTTCAAAGAAGCTATTGGTGGCCATCTATACGGCACACATCCAAGCCTTCATCTCCTCTTGTTCTACATGTGCGCAACATTACATATCTTGACAAGCTCAAACGGAGAAAAATCTTCTGCTGTCCATACCATCCTATTCATGATCGCACCTATAGATTTTACCACAGACTCTCCTGCTTCTACCATTTCGGTGTTCATAGTATATTTTCCAAACGGGTCCATTTTATTCCACTCAGAGGGATTCCTAGTGCTCCCACTCTGGCACAACTCTTCATCAAACACATATTTTGGCTTCATGGTCTTCCTGAAGAAATAATTTCTGACTAAGGAGTTCAGCTTGTTGCAAGATTCTGGAGAGCTCTCAGTTTGGCCTTCCACTTAAGTTAAAATTCTTAACTGCCTACCATCTGTAGACCAACAGCCAGACTGAATGGGTGAATCAAGACCTACAAATGTAGCCGGTCTCATTCAGGAAGGGGCTAGCGATACTACCAGGGGGTGCGTGCGCCCAGTGGCAATGGTGCTCCCCGCCGACATCTGTCACCTCCCCCACTACCGATAATGGTCCTCCTCATTGCCCGACCCCCCCTAACCCTGCCCATCGCCATGAAGCAGAGATGGGCAGGATGCCGCTGCCCAGCCGCAGAGAGACTGGGACACATGTGCGTGTGAGTCCCTGTCCGCCGGCGCTCACCAGAGGGGACATTCCAGTGGGCGCCGGGCAAAGATGACAGGGGCTTCATCTGTAGGGCAGTATTCAATGCTGGGGGTGAGCTGTGAGAGTAAGAAGGGCTGCCTGCTCACTGTCACAGCTCACAGGTTCTGTATTCAACTGACACCTGCATATGCCATTTCCCTCTCACTCTGTTTTCAGAGCGAGGGGGAAATGGCATATGCGGCCACTAAAACAGCGAGACTCGTGGCTATATGCAGTGGTCTCCCTGCATTAGCCGCGAACCTCACTGTTTGGGGGAATCCTCACTGTCCTCTGATAATGGGGCCCAGGACAGACAACATAGGCAGGGACCCTTTCCACTTCCCCCCATCTACCAGTAACAAACTAAAAATAACCTAAAACCCTGTACAAACTAGATCAGTGGTAGCCAACCCTAGCCCTCGAGAGCTACCAACAGTGCACATTTCCAGACAACCTAGCTGCTGCAAAGCTGCACTCATTAATCACTGACACATTTTAAAAGATACACAGATGGAGCTAATTAGCTCACTTGTGATTCTGTGAAGATACCTGCAAAACATGCACTGTTGGTAGCTCTCGAGGACTAGGGTTGGCTACCCCAGAACTAGATGATCCACAACATGGAACATGTAGTGAACTATTTTGACCACGGGTGGACGAATTGACCATACATTGTTTTTAAAGATATCTAGTGTGTATGGGGCATTACATTGCATTGACTTAGGAGACAATGATGGAGAAAGAAATTCTGTGGGGGCACAGAGCAGTAAAGCCGGGACTGAGAGCTAGGCACAGGGCAGGAAAGTCTGAACTAAGGGGAAACGGGGTAGGGAAGGCAGGATAAGGGGGCACAGGGAAGGAAACCTGGATTAAGGTGGCACAGTGTAGGGAAAGCAGGGCTAAGTGAGCATAGGGTTTGGAAGGGAGGGCTAGGGGTGCACAGAGCAGGGTAGACAGGGCTAGGAAGCACAGGGCAGGGAAAGTAGAGCTAAGGGGCAAAGGGAAGGAAAGCCTGGACTAAGGGGGCACAGGCAGGGCTAGGGTGAAAAGGAACACTGGACTTAGTGTATACTGTGAGTGAGTATTGCTAGTTCTTTGACAGCCACTTTAGCCAATTTAGCTATATCGCTCTAAAACAGTATTGTTTGTCTACCTATTTCTCTTGTTGCCATGGAAAATCCTACTGCAGTAGAGATATGAGAGAGCTCTTCCCATTTCCCAGTAGTGCTTTGCAGGAGGCAGGCTCACATACACACATCACTGCAGTTAGGGATATAGGAGGGGAGAGAGGCAGCTGTGCTCTCTCCTCCCTCTGCAATCTGCTGCTGTCTTTCCCCCGGCAGTGTCTCACTCTGCTTAGGAGGGAATGATGTTCCCACACCGCAGCATTAGGGAGCTTTGTGTAACATGTTACTTGAGATAAATGTGAATCTCCCCTGGGACCAACAGTAGGTAAACCCCGACCCCCTCCCAATCAAAGCATGGTGCTACCTTGCTGCACAACCTGAGGCAAACACCTGCTCAATCAATAATCCAGCAATGAAGAATGCCATCTGATACTAGTATCCCCGTTGCTAGGTGATCAGTGGCTCTCCAGCAATGCAGTGTCTGCACCGTCAGATGCCATGTGGAAGCAACCAGCTGCTGTATCCAGGAGAGATGTGTTGCACGCCGTCAGGGTAACCCTGCACCCGGACGGACAGCGAGTACAGCGTCATCTGACGCTGCGGACGCAGCGTCATCTGACGCAGCGGGGGACGTTGCCGGGCAGCGTCCCAAGCCTCACTCTGAGGCTAAGCGTCGGGGCGTTGCTAGGCAACGTCCCCGAGCTTCCGCCCGGCAACCAGCAACGCGCACGCCTGACATCAGTCAGGCGGCGCGAAATTTGAATAAATAGCCGGCGTCTGCTGGGCACAGACGCCGGTTATAGCTTTATTGCTTTTTAAAGCATATTGCTGCGCTCCCCGGTCCCCTGGGTCCTTGGTCCCTGTATACTTGCCTGTATATCGTCTCCACTGCCTTCCTGGTCTCCCAGCCTGTCAGCTGGTGTCTGCCTGTGGATCTTCTCTGCAGCCTTCCCGGCTTTCCTGCCTGTCAGCTTGTGTTAGCCAGTGGATCCTGTTGTTCCTGCATCTCCCTGGACTCCTCTGCTGAATTCCATCTCCAGCCTGTGAGCCTGCAGTGGACCCTCTGTCTCCATCTTCCGTGGGTCACGTAAGTGCTCCAGTGGAGCCCTGATCTTTTCCCTCTTTGGTTCCCTGGCCCTCCGTGGCTAAGCCCCTCCGTGGGATAATCCTTGGTAATCCTCTTTTGTCTCCTTGTCCCCGTCTTTCGGCATTTGTTTCTTTGCCCCGTCTGCCATTAGTATTCGGTTTAGGCAGGAGTGTCGTCTTCCCTTCCAGATCCCTGCTTTGGGAGTCACGGTCCCTCTGGTGTGTTTTTGGGGACTCCCTTCTAGCTGCTGGTGTCTGCGACTTGGTCGCACCCCCCGTCTTGGCCTGGTGCCGGCAGTTAGGGGCCTTTTACCAGCTAGGTCCATTAGTCAGCTTATCCTCTTGAGATTCCCCGTGGCGATCGCTTACCCCATCACATAAGACCTGGCTGCATCGGGGTCGGAGCGGGCTTAACTCGCTCCTTCGAACGCGGCGGCCACAGGTGAAGCCTAGCACCGCAGGGGTTTGCCATCTGCCTCGGGGACTCAACAGAGAGAGTGTAGGACCCGCTGTGGCCGTCCTAACCGGCGGTCCCGGCTGTGGGCTCACGCCCTGTTCTTTCTCCGTCTGTAACCTGTGTTGTCCCTGGTGCCCAGACCAGAGCAGCGTAACATTATAACCGGCCAGAATAAAGACAGGTCTCCCCTGTCAAATACCTGGAGGGGTAGTGATTTGTGTCGTTTGATATTATGAGTACCCCGTCTCAGACGTTTTCTGATCAGCTTCAAGGGCTTACTCAGATGGTCCGGGAATTGTCCTTGAAGGTAGCGTCCCAAGAGCAGAGGTCGCGACCTCCAGACTCAGGGGGTTCAGATCCCAAAATGAACTTGCCTGATCGGTTCTCTGGAGACCGCAAAACCTTTTTTAATTTTCGTGAGAGTTGCAAGTTGTATTTTCGGCTCAAAACACGCTCCTTCTCATCCGAAGCCCAGCGTATTGGACTAGTTATCTCTTTGCTCCAGGGTGACCCCCAGACCTGGGCCTTTGGATTGCCTTCGGACAGCCCAGCCCTGGCTTCCGTAGACACTTTCTTTAGTTCTCTCGGTGTCACGATCCGAGCTGTCAGACAGACTTTCTTACCGGCTAAGTGCCTCCGCAGGTTCAGCTTGTGGTCCAGACGTCATCTCTGCCGGCCTCCTGTCTCCCAGTGACAGTCCCCAGTGCACGGCAATCCACCTGTCCGCCGCCATTGCTCCCAGTATCCAGCATGGTGTGCACAAACACACTTTCCCGCCATAGCAGACATGGGGGCTGCCATGTTCTTCCCAGTCACATGTCTGTGCTGTCCAATCCTGTTGGTTCTGATCTCCCTGTCATACTTCCTCGGCCAATCCTGGCCACCCAGTGGGGATAAGTATGCTGGGAGCTCTCAGAACCATTGCTAGTGCTTCAGTTGTCTCCAGTGTATGGTCAGCTGTCCTTGTCTCCGTGCAAGTGTATTTCTCTGCTGGTGTTGTCTTCCATGCTGCAGTGTATTCCAGGTTATTCCATCTCCTGTGAAGTCCAGGTTATTCCATCGCCTGTGATCCTGCCTCTACAGCCCAGCGACCAAGCCTAGCTCCGGGACTCTGGTCCTCCGATGCTCCAGCATCATCCACCATCGATGTTCCCACATCATCATCGCTAATCCGATATTCCGGATCTCCTGCTTCCGTCCGTCATTCCGGACCCACAGTCATCTCCCGTCCGTCATTCCGGACCCACAGGCGTCTCCATATCCGATATCCGGATCCGATGTTCCACCATCGATACCATTCATCATACCTGTAAAGTATTGCAATCTGCATGAACTGTCATTATCTCTGCATACTTTACTGTCTGTCATCATTACAACCATCTGCAAATAAACTCCAGTTGTATTTCACCTCTGACTGCTTATTGGCTCTGGGTGCACTGTCACGCAGTCTATGCGCAAGGGTCCTCTCCAACCTTCCCGGTTCAGGTACCGGTCCAGGTCCCCACCAGAGGTCTCAGTCTCGTCGACTAAGCCCCCTGGTGTGACACTAAGCACTAGCCAAATGGATCCAGCCGCAAACCAAGCTTCTCCACCCAGCCCTGTACAGCAACTGGCTGTTCGCTTGGATCAGCAAGAGGCTGCGCAGAGCCAAGTGATTCATTGACTGCAAGATCTGTCTTCCCGGCTGGATAAGCTACAGACCACTCTCAGTGGCCCTGAGCCTGTCAGAGAACTTCCAAGTCCAGTTCATTCTCCTGTAATGATCTAATTCTCTCTGCACAAGTTACATCTGCCACACCCGCAGTGCACATGGTTTTGTCCATCTAAGAAGGATTTTGTCAGAAAGAATGGACTAGAATAACCCCCTAAGTATTTAAAGTACGGATTTCCACCGGAAAGAAACTCTCTCTATGTTGTTTAGTTTTACACAAAACTGAACGGTATCGCTTAATTAAAGGAAGTAAAGAGAACAAGTCGCCACTCGGGTGAGAAGGATCCCTCAAGATACTTTTTGTCTTTGAGAGAAGCCGCTTTTCAAATATATGTTGTATGCTTGGTAAGGCAACCCCAATTCTTTTGCTTGCAACTGATACTACCCTCTGAAGGGATTTACGGTCAGCAGCAGAACAGGAACCGAACCATGCCACGACATTATAGGTAAGAACACTCTCGATGACACTTGTGTAGAAGTTCACCAAGGTTCTCCTACACATACCAGTCAAGCATAGTTTCCTAAAAACAAACATACGCTGGTCGGCCTTTTTGATGACAATTTTAATGTGGGTACTCCATAGAAGGTCGTTAGACATGATTACACCCAAGAATTTAAAAGAATCAACCATCTCCACTTAAAACCAGTGGGCAATATTAATTTTTATGCGATTTCCTAAAATCCACAACCATTTCTTTGGTTTTATTCACATTTAAGACCACATTGTCCCTACTCCAGGACTCTAGTCTGGATAATTCCAACCTATAGTTTAACTCATTGTCGTTGACGATAAGACCCAGTATAGCAATGTAATTTGCAAATTTAACAATTTGAACAGATTTAGAGCTTGAAGAGCAATCATAGGTGAACAATGAATAAAACAGAGGGCTCAAAACGCACCCCTGAGGGACCCCTGTGTTGACTATCAATTCACCGGATACCCGGTCTTTCATCCTGACGACCTGTGGACTATTGGAAAAGAAGTCCAAGATCCATCTACACATAGACCCACTTCAACCAATGTTTGCTCACTAACGATGATGGAACTACCGTATTAAAAGCTGAGCTATAATCTACGAATAAAATCTGAATGGATGATCCTTTTTATTCAAGATGGGCAAGGATTTGGTGTAATAGGATAAGCACCCCATCATCCATAGATCTATTTGCCTTACAGGCAAACTGAAAGGGGTCAAAGCTAGATGGAATACTTTTCTTAATGTGTACAAGGACCAACCTCTTAAATGCTTTCATAATGAGAGACGTTAAAGCAATCGGCCGATAGTCGTTCAGGCTGTCAGCCTTGCCTTTTTTAGGGACCGGGGTAATTATTGTGGATTTAAAACACCTAGGCACATAACATGCACTAAGGGACAAGGTATTACACATTTGATTTGTCATACAGAGTTTTTGATGCATAATTTAAAGGAAGAGGTTATTGCATCAGTTGATGTGTTTACTAAAGACTAGAGATCAATTTGGAAAGACACAGTCAATTTTAGGACTCTGTGAAGCAAAGAGAAATGTGAACAAATACACAATCATATATATATATATATATATATATAGTAATTCAGTTTGGTGTATTTTTTCAAAAAAAGATAACCATGAAGTATCAAGGACAAGAAAGTGCTGTAACTAGACATTTTGGTGCCCTGCCAGAAATGGAACTAGTGCCCCACCCCATACTCGAAATAGAACCAGTGTGTGCTAAAGGTGCTGAAAAATATGGACATGTATTCATGAAGAAGGGGTGTGGCCAAATAATAGTACCAATTCACATTACATCACACATTTTGCCAGGTAGAGCCCCTTACGCACTTTGTGCCAGGTAGTGCCCCATAGGCACACTGTGAAGAAAGAAAGAGGCATAGCCACACAATAGTACCCCTATTTAAATTATACCAAATGGTAGCAAAATCTTTTTCATATTACACCTCACCTAGCAGTGGTGTAACTATGGAGGGTGCAGGGGATGCCACTGCTATGGGGCCAGGGGTTTGGGGGGCTTGATTACCAGCAGGTAATCCCCTGCATCCTTAAGAATTGTTTAAAAAAAATTAAGTAAATAACGTGCAGGCAGGGGTTGTGGCGGAACTGCTTATGTCCCATGGACCCACCCACACACACCCTTAAGTGGCTGGTTTACATAATGCGGAAAGAGGAGGACCAGCTGATCCCACCTCTTCTAACACTTTCTGGTGCTGCCATGCTCCTCTGGAGGATCCAGGCCCCATGCTACCTGCAGGAATTCCTGGTCCTGCTATGCAGAAGTGTGAGGAGACCCTGCGCCACTGACCTGCGTGAAGCTGCTGAAGTGTGGGGAGATCCGGTGACCTTTGAAGAAACCCCCTAGCTGCTGACCTGCAGGAAGTCCCAGTGCCACTGACTTGCTGGGAGACTCAGCACTGACCTGTGGCTGTGGGTTACCCGCTGCCAATGCTACAGGTAAAAGGCACTGCTACACATTGCTACCACTGGTTACGAGCCATCACCATATAGTACTATTATTTTGATTTAAAAAATAATGCATATTTCTGATTCTCTTAGGGAATGCATTTAGAGATTAAAAAGTGATGTCTATCTTAAACATTTCAGCTCTGTTTTCACCTCACCTACGCCACTGCAGAGAGGAACCGCATAGAAGCCTATAGGCTCTTCTCTGCAGTGCTGCTGTATGAGGGATACGACATGGAAATGAGGAAGTCCAGGCAGCAGTGGGGTATGCAAAGGGCACCTCTTACCGGGAGAGTTGCCCTCTCATCACATATGTCCGTACATCCTCTTTTACTCCCTGCCTCTCATTCTTTCTCTCTTTCCCTGACACATCCTCTCTCTCTTGTTCTCTCTCCCTGCCATCTGTTATCTCTCATTTTCTCTCTCTCCCTGACATCCTTTCTCTTCCTGACACCCTCTCTATCTTGAAAGGGGGTCCTTTAAAAAATTTGCTATGGGGTCCACAAAGTTCTAGTTACGCCCCTGTCACCTTGTGCCCTTGATGCATAGAACACATCATAGTAATGCTCCTTATTAATGTTACGTTACACAGTAGTGCCCTTTAAACATAATTCCTACCTTAGTAAATCTACCTACAAACATAATACTCACAGTAGTCGCACCTACTTACACACATTACAGTCACAATAGTAGCACCACATACACACATAATGACCACAGTAGTAGCACTGGTTACACACATAATGCCCACAAGGGTAGTGCTGCATATACAGATAATGGCCACAATGGTAGCATAACTTATACACATAGGCCCTTTATCTAGTTGACTCGGATGGATGCGCATTTTCGGACGGCCACAAGTGTCCGCCTACCATACGGATCGCTCACACCGTCCGAATGCGTTAAGATGCTGAGCCGTATTCGGACGTGAGCGACGTTCGCACATGCACAGAAATGCCTCTGCACATGTGCAAACACAATACATAGGCCATCTGACCGAACACGCAGCCGTCCGACTCAATCAGAATAAGGGCCATAGTGTTAATAGTTGTAACACTCCTTATGCACATAATGCCCCACATAGTACCGATCATTACACACATAATGGACACAGAAGTAGCACCCTTTATGCACACATAATGCTCATAATAGTAGTGATGCTTCCACATGCAATTCCCACAGGACTTGTGTCACTTACGCACACAATGCCCACAGGAGTAGTGATGCACTGCTTATACATATAATACTCACAGTAGTAGTACCATTTATGCACACAATGCCAACAAGATTAGCAATGCTTACGCACAGAGGAGTAATTAAGACATGATTGCGAATCTGCAGCAGCCAGTGATCAGTGAAATCCTGCAGTGCAAATGAATGTGCTCGCTGTGAAAATAGATGTGTATGGGTGCACATTCATTTGCACCCATGCCTCACGCATGCATACTGTAAACCATATGCATGGGCAGCATATTGTTAATTGCCCACTGAATAAATTCGCAGCCCTGCAATCACATCTGAATCAGGTCCTTAATGCCCACATTAGTAGCAACACTAAATAATAATGCCCCCAGGAATAGTGTGCTTACGCACATAATGCCCACAGGAGTAGCGTTGTTTACGCACATGCGGAACAATTCAGACTTGACCGGCCAGGTTCGAATTTGGATGCTGGCCAATATTTGGGCTACTGCACATATGAATTATTTGCAAACCCCTCATAGCGTGACTGACAGGAATGCAGCGCTTGGGGGTAAAATCTGGCCGTTTTCTGAGAAAATGAAGTCATGCCCAGGCATTTTCAGGGAGGGCATGCGACATCAGTTCCGGCCTTAATCACCTGTCTCTGTCGCAGAGTTTTGGAAGGGTCAGAGTTACGCACACATGCACTGATTAGGAAAATCATTCAATAGTGAGCGAGTTTCCATTTGCAGACTTGCATGCAGGGCCGGTGCTAAGCACCAGAGCGCCCCAGGTGGGGGGGGCACCCCGGCGCTCACCTGCTTCATGGGGGGTTGCAGGCGACGGGAGATGTAGCGGGCATAGAGTAACTCCACAGGGGGGGAGAGGGAGCAGAGGGACGCATCTCGCTCCACGGGGGGGTGTGGGGAGGGAGCAGCAACTCGCTCCACTGGGGGGGGGAGAGACAGAGCAGCGTCTCGCTCTACAGGGGGGGGGGGTTGAGATGCGGTGATGGCCGCAGCGGCTCTCCATGGGGGGGGGCGGCTGGCGATGCGTCGCTCCATGGGAGGGGGGGAGGGGAGAGCAGAGAGGGAGACGCTCACCTTTACCTTCATCCGGGGGCTGCTCCCTAGTGGCTGCCCTCCAGTGGCTGGCGCCCTAGGCAAATGCCTAAGGCTGCCTAGTGGTGACACCAGCCCTGCTTGCATGGTGTGGATTTTCACTCTGTCTGATCACAGATAGTTGCAAATTCGTGCAGCAGCGATCAAGTCTGAATCAGGCCCTAGGTGTGTGCCAGTGGATGCGTCTACAGTGCAGATGCTCTATGTGTAATGCACGACTGGCACACATCTAGTTACAGCCCTGATCATTTACTATTTAAATAGTTGATATATAACATTTCATGAATCTGCTTCTTAGATACAGTAATTATTGCTTATTCAGAATACAGGTTTATATATACAGAGGGTTACTTGCAAGCTTAATTGCCGATGTGTTTTGTTAGACCTTGGCCTTGATGTCAAGAATTCCATTGTAATGTTTCTTAACTTATTGCCTTCATCAAATACATGAGCGCCTGCAAACTAAATCTTAAACTCTGTCATCTTCCCTAATAGATTTCCTTGGCAAAGCCTGCTATTAGCATTAGTGAACACAATCATCAATCTATGATGAAATAAGTTGGTTTGTTCTTTTACAGATTAGATCCCAAGCAAAAGCATTGGAAAGTTTTAGCAGCAGTATTATAGCGGCTGTGATCACCTCAAGGGCATTAATACTTAATAGACTTATTACAACATGAAAAAAAGAGGAAAAATAGATTTGCACTGCAATAACTAGAACAGCAGTTGTTCAAACTTGCAGGGCATTGGGATCTGTAGACATTCCGGAGATTCAAAATACAGTGGGCCTGATTCAGTTTCATTCAGTCCCCTATGAATTTGCTGCGGGGAACGATGTTTCAGGTCTATGCATGTGTAGCGGCAATGGTACGCATGTGCAGGCCCAATGTGCAAAAGCCATAGGCGACTATCACAGTCCCCAAGGCGTTTGTAGGAGGCTGTTGCATGGGGACGAACTGAATTTCCTGGGTGTGCCCACAAAAACAGTGGGCGTCCCCATGCGAACACAGGTGTGGAGATCCTGGACAGGGTGAATCACATGATGTCAGTGCCCGCCCCGTTCTTGGCTATTTCCAAGGCAAATAAAAGTCACACCCAAGGGTGGCGTTTTCCCTCTCTCTAAGCAGAGAAAGAATGCTGCTTAGTGAGCTGGTCTGAATCAGGCCCAGTATGTATCTATAAGGAGACAATTTAAGAGTAAATAATGCAAGCAGAACTGGTTTTGCGGTAACAACATAATATTAAATTGTATCTGGTTAGCTGCCATTATTGGTCTTTGCACCTTGCTATTTTACTTTAATTATGTATATGTAAACTCATAATATTTATGTACCTACAGATAGGACCATCCTATTCTAGCCCTTTAATAGGATTAAGTGAGCCACAGCTGTCGGACTTAATCCTATGCTAATCTCCTACTGTATTGTTCTATGCATCTGAGAACAATATGCAATATTCTATTGCAGCTGGGAGCAAAAGGCCTTGGTGAACCTTGGCTCACCATGGCAATCCAGAGAAGTCTAGTTGAAGAAGGCTCCATCTGTATTATGTATCTGATTAGTACTGTATATTGGTGGTCTGGATGCGCAATCAGAATACTGACACTGGAATCCCGACAATAGTCAGAAGACCAGCGCAGGTAACCCAACATTGTTGACAGTGCCAGTGCTGGAATCCTGACTGCCAGAGAGAGGATAGGGTTGACCTTTTCAACTGTCGACTGACTGCCTGTCGACCAACAGTGGTCAACCTAATGTCAGTTGACCTGAAACTTGTTGACCTAATGATCCATACCTGGTTAGGGATAGGCTGCAGGGTGGGATGCAGTGGCATTGTGCAAAGTGCAAAAACAGTATTACAACTGAGACTAAAGAACAATTTTCTTAATGTATTAAGTTTGAAATCTAATGTCTCTATAACTGGTGGATTTATATATCTTCATGGCTATACATTTCTTATTAGGGAATGCATTAAAAATCATTTTTTATGTACATTATAATTCAGTTTATCCCCTATACACTATTATTATCTTGATTTACAAGCCAAATTTACTGATTCTTTTCAGATCGGTAGATTGGCATCTAATAGATTGGCATACACCACTGCAAAGATGCATTTTGAGGAATTCTTTCAAATTAAAATTGATCCTTACCTCTATTCCATTCATTTTAAATTTCATAAATTCGGAAAAAAAAACAGGAAAACTTTTATCCAATTTGGTACGAGTTTCTCAACCACAAATGTTAGTGGCCCTTGTCACACTAGAGGAAGTCACTACAGCAATTCTACAATCTAAACCCACCAAAGCCCCTGATACAGGTGGCCTATCTTCTGAATTTTACTAAATTTTATTGCCAGGGATTGGAAAAAGCTTTTTATAGCCATTTACTTCTAACTAATTCTATACTGCTCTACTTTATCTTTGCAGTTATCAAATTGCTTCCTAAACCGGGTAAAGATTTATCACTCTTTGGATCATATCATCCTATATCATTATTCAACTAGATCCTAGCTGATAGACAAAAAAATGCATTTACCTCCAATAATACACCCAGACCACACTAGCTTCATTTTTGGTAGACATTCTGTAGTTAATGTAAGAATGTGGGTCTCATTTCCTCAATTGGTTTAGTCTCTGGTTCTAATTTGGACAAATCTGACATTTTTCCTATTCATGATTCACCCTCATATTTGGATTCCTTACCTATAGATTGTACGCTTGCGAGCAGGGCACTCCATCCTCTATGTCTGTCTGAAATAACCCAGTTTGTCTTATCACTGTTGATTGCAATTGTAAAGTGCAATGGAATATGCTGAACTATATAAAAAACTGTAAATAAATAAGAAACTGTAAACAAATATTCTTCAGCCTTTAGGTATCAAAGAAATGTTTAATTTCCCAAAATGTTTTATATTATGCATATGTTAATGATACATTTATTAGTTAAACATTTAAATGTTATAAATGCTCTTTTCTCCTATTTTTGTGGCAAACAGGAAAAAGGGGGCTTGGATTTTCTCGATTCACCTTTGTACACTAAAGCAATATTCTTTAGATATGTCAGTGATTGGTTGCTCGATACTAGCTCATATATAGATAATCATTTTTTAACCCTTACTCACTAAATGCATTATTACATGCTAAGTTATCAGTATGCGGTCCCTGGGTCAACTATGTCTAGGAAGAAAGTCACTAGGTCAACCACTAATTGTCAACAGTCACTAGGTCATCACCTAAGAATGGTAGACATACCCTAGGTCAACATTGACAAAAGATCAACACAAGCTTAAGGTCAACATGGACATGGTCAATATAAATAAGGTTGATGTGAGTTTTTAACAATTTATCTTAAAAGCTGGTTTGTCATACTTTACAATCCAAGTGGGCATAGAGTGAGAATATAATAGTGTGCCAAAGCTCCATGCCTGAAGCAAGGAGAGCACAGCGAACCAAGTGAGGCGATGCAGTACACTTATACCGTTTCCATGTTGACATAGGTTAACATAGACACCAAAAATGTTGACCATGTCCATGTTGACATTAAACGTGTGTTGACCTGTCAATGTCAACCTAGGGTCAACCATTAGGTGCAAACCTAGTCACTGTTGATCATTAGTGGTTGACCTAGTGACTGTCAACCTAGAGATTGTCTACCATCCGTATCTTTAACAATTTATCAGATATACCGGTACTTATGTAGTATCTGGGCTGCCGATTTTTTGATTGTATGCCTTAAGTTAAGGCATACAATCAGATGCGATGCGATGCGATATCGCATCGCATCGCATACGATGCGATACGATGCGATGCGATGCGATGACCCGATTTTTCCATAGGATTCAATGTTAAAATGGACTGAGTCCATTTTAACATGGAATTCAATGGGAAAAAGGGGTCCTTTTCATACCCCTACTATCCAAGTGGGCATGGAGTTGGATATAAACCTGTGGCGAGCGTAGCGAGCCACCGAGCCCGAAGCGTGGCGAGCGAAGCGAGCCCCGCGAGGGGACGGTATTCTGTGTCCCCTCGCGGGGCTCGCTACGCTCGCCACGCTTCGGGCTCGGTGGCTCGCTACGCTCGCCACAGGTTTATATCCAACTCCATGCCCACTTGGATAGTAGGGGTATGAAAAGGACCCCTTTTCCCATTGAATTCCATGTTGAAATGGACTCAGTCCATTTTAACATTGAATCCTATGGAAAAATCGGGTCCATCGCATCGCATCGCATCGCATGCGATTTGGTCGGGTGCGATGCGATGCGATGGACCCGATTTCAAAATCGGCAGCCCAGTTACTACATAAGTACCGATATACCTACTTTTATTAAAGAAAACCCCATAATTGCAGATACTTACCATGCAGGGGTCACTATCAACAAAAAATATTTTCTAATTTCATCTACTCCCCATTTGTCTCAATATGGGGAAATACGGCCTTCCCCCCATTTTTAGTCAATATTACATTAACTCACTGGAAAGATAAAGGTCTAGCTTCAATTTCAGAAGTTTTTGATCCTGGCGGATGTTTGATTTCATTGTGGATCTGAAGTCCCAATTTCATCTTCCAGCTCACAACTTCTATATGTACTTTCAAGATAGGCATTATATTCAGTCTTCCCCCACTCCTCTGACAACTGACAATACAGCAACCCTTTTCTCTCTCTTCACAAAACTGTCTCTTTTATTCCATATAAAATTAGCTTATTGTTTAAACCATTATTATCTTTGACAACGTCATCTTTCTGGGCCCCTACATTGCAAAGATTGGCTGTGGATATTCCTAGCATTAGATTATTACCAGATCTTTTATCCCGATATGATTCCACACTTAAATTATTAACAGTCTTCTTATTTACAGGAAGTTCATATCAGGATGATTCATAGGTCATATATCTCTCCTGCACAAAAAAAATATATGACAACCCTTGAGTCGGGTGATTAATGTATTCAATGCAAGATGTATTGTTCTACTTTTATTCACTGTGTGTGGGAATTTGGTAACATTAGGAAGTTTTGGCAAAAAGCAATATTATTATCAAATCCATATTTTCCACTAACTTACTTCCTGATCCTTTGGCTTGTATATGTGGAAATGTTAAGAATTGGGACTTGAGTCCTGATAGGACGTTCAAGCTCTGATTATTGGTTGTAGTTGTTACTATTGCAAAAATATATATACATTGGGCATTGCACAGCTCCCTATTTATCTGAGGTTAAACAAAAATTTTGATAGACAGGCTACTATTACCGGAACTGATAAAGGAGTTAAGTTTGTTTTACAAAAAGTGGGAATTCTTTATTTCTAATACTCTGGATGAGCAATCCCAAACACCTATTCTTACGCAATCCCACCTGGAATCTATAATTTTCTGTTTGTAACTGATATTTTTTTCCTTTTGATTATGTTAACGTCTGTAGGTCACCAGTTTGAAAATGCTTAATATTTGTTCCCTTCCCTGTTTTCCTTTCCCATTGTGTTTCCCTTGTCTTCCTTTTGTTCCCTTAACATCATTTTATTCTGTTTTGATTCATTTTATTCTGTATTTGATTCATATTTTATTGTTAAACATGTTGTTAAATTGATTTGTTATTCTTGTGTGCTGTATTTTTGTCAGTTGTAATTGCTCTAAGAAATTATTATGATTATTTTACGGTCTGAAAAATCACAAAAAAATTATTTAAAAAAAAAAAGAAAAAAAAAACCTATTTCTGAAAGATCTGCTACCAAAACATTATTTATTGATTAAGTCTTCCAAAATAACTCGTATCCCCTAAAGTGATTCCAGCTGAGACTTGGTTTGACCTCGCTCCACCAACTTTTGGTTAGCGGATCCACTGTCTTTTCTTTATCTAGCTGACCATTTTTCAACATTCATGGTGCTTGGAAAGTGAAATAGCTTTTCTTTACAATCTTCTCTTTACTTTAGCCATTTTTTATGTAATATAAATATGTCAGTCATGGTTCTTTCTCTAGTGTTGCCTTAAGAACCTTTAGCCTTCTTGCAGCATCGCATGCATTAAATGTGTTCATTCTTAGTAAGCACTCTACAGCATGTGATCCAACCTCTTGCAATTTTCCTATATATTACTTTAAAAACTAAAGGCACTTTTCTGACAACATATGAATTTGGATATTTAACATGGGTATCAATATCAGAAACATCTGTAGCTTTCGCACCATATTAATTTACAAATGTGGTGATTTTTTTTTTAATTCATTAATCTTTATTATGATTTCATTTTCATACAAAAAACGTACAAGAAGAAAAACATAAAGAACACATACTACACAGACAATATATTTTACACAGTTGACCTATAAAACACGTCATCACTTTCTGATATTTTTCCATCCCTCTCCCTCTCCTCACCTTCTCTTTGGTTGCATATTCCTATCTTATCCCATTCACATTTTCATATTCAGAGGTAATTTAATTTCCTTATGACTGTGGTTTCCCATAAATAAGTATATTTCTTCCTATTAATGCCTGATATACTATATGACAGTTTGACACAATTTCTTTTTTTTCCCCCTTTCCTATCTTCTCTCCCCTTTACCCTTTTCTTTTTTTTCCCTCCCTTCCTCTCCTTCTTACTTTTTATACAAATATTTACAGTACAGTTCTTATAAACCTTAGAATAGGTATTATCTAACTGGCTGTCACTCAAATGTAATACCCCTTCTTTATAAATCCTTTTCTTACAGATATATCACTCCTCAGATAAGATTATTTAAAGTGCAGTTTTAATAAACATTTTGTAAGTGTCTTATGTGTTACTAACTTTATATTCAAGATTACTCTTTTTATCAAATATATCACTCCTCCGATGGGATTGTTTAAAGTGCATTTTTAATAGACATTTTCTGAACATTATGGGGGACATTTACTAAAGGAAATTTTGTAAAAAAATAGGTGTATTTGTAATTAGAAATACACTTATTTTTGACAATTACTATCCAGAAAATATGGCAATTCGTATTCGTATTGATGTGCTATCAATACGGATAGCCGTATTTTCGGGATACTAAATGTCAAATATAAGTGTATTTCTAAATACAAATACACCTATTTTTTTTTTCAAATTTCCTTTAGTAAATTTCCCCCTATATGTGCTTCTCAATTTGCATTCCAAATCACTCTTATCCTTGACCCTTATCTTGTGTGCTTTTATATTTTACCCTCCTCTATAATAACTAAAAAAATTCCAAAAACAGTATTCATGTGCATTCAATTAGTGCAGTTTAACTTTTGAGACATATTTTCCTTATCTGAGTGTGTCATATTCCTTCGTTTGCCAGATAGGATTTACAAATGTGGTGATCTTACACCCATAATTATCATTGGATTTTAAAGCAGGAATAGAGAAATCAATGTTTTTGTGGGACTGCAAACAATTCCTCTTTATCGAACGCTGAAAGTTTTGCATTTGGATGCTGGAATGGTACCCATAAGCTAATGCCACCTTGGAGCACTTTCCTGTTCATTAAATCAGAGTGATAACCGAATGCTGATTCTGATGAAGAGATACAGTAAACTTCAGCCATATATTAGGCTTTTTTGTTGTTTTACATTGAGACATAAGCACTTCCTACTGGGGAAAAGACATCCAGATCTGCTGGAACAGGGACATTTTAATTGTCCCTGTCAAGATGTCTGCTTACCTTTCCTACTAGGTGGTACTATGTGGCAAGCCTCTTGATAAACTTGTACGGTACTGTATGTGCATCCTAAAGGTGATGTTGCCATGTACACACCATAGGTTGTGAATGCAGCAATACTGTACCTAAAAGCTGGCGCTGTACATTAAGCCTTGTTAGGGTGACAGTGTCACCATCCTGATTAAAATCATTTTATTAATATTTACATGTGTGCCCAGGGGTTCTCAAACTACTTTGTTCTGGGACTTCATGAGACAATAAAAATTATTACAGTAACCCAGAAAGATAACGCAGAATGGTCATCACATGTCTGGTTAGAAGACCACACATGCACAGTAGCATTGCAGAGCAGTTGGTGTTTATTTAATGTCTTTCTCCCTTTTCCTCCTTCACATCCTACAATGTGTGCTCCCCTATTCCTCCATCCAAAGGCACATGCCATAATGTCTGTGCTCAGTGCTCCCCTCATTGCCCTCATACTCCACTGCTACTCATTTCTGGAACTGCCCCTCCTGATGCATGCGGATGACCCCTCCCTCCATGCTGCACTTACTTGCAAGAGGTTCTTCACAAATGCAGAGTCTTGCTTATTAGGAACTGGCTCTTCTGAGCTGGTCTGTCTGTTTTATCTGTAAGTTTCCTACAGCTCAGAAGACCCAGGACCAGGGGGACCTCTTGCTGCCTGCCATGTATCGCTTGTGGGTATCTGCATGTTAGAGCTGTTGGCATAGATGGCAGTAGAGGCTGCTGGTTGTGACAGGAGAAGCAGAGCAGATCTCTCAGCCAGTCATCCAAGGAGTCAGAAGTAACAGGAAATTCATCTGATTTTTCAGCCTTCATGGATCACTGGCTGTAAGATCAGATGAGTCATTAGCATGATGGTTAGCAACATGAGTCATGACTCCATACTGAGATGGCAGTGACCCTCTTTGGGGATAGGACCCACAGTTTGAGAACCCCTGCTCTACCTTATAGTCCACTACAATTGGGGATTTGTATGGGCAGATGGGGCCAATGAAAATATCTAAGAAATCTGAAAATCGAATAAACAAAATGCAATCAATTCCACAAAAGCAGAAATGATCAATGATGAATATTTATATTGTGGAGATCAGCTATGTCAAAGAAATGAAGTATATAAAAACTAAAATTCAACAAACATTTAGTATTTAGTGCTAACTTTAAGAGAGACCCACACCTTGGTTTCCATTTTCGTATGTAACAGTACTGTAACCATATATATCTATGTACTGTAGTTTCAATCAAAATGTAATGTTTACAGTTTTGAGCACAATGTCAACATTTCAAGGTGTCAACATTTTCATAATGTTGACATTATGCATGTGTACATTATTATGTGTGTTAGGGATAGGGGTAGATTGTTAGGGTAAAATAATACTGTCAACATCCTCATGGTCACAATATCAATATTTGAACTTCTCAACATGTGTGATCCTGTTGAATTTTAGAAAATGCTGACATTCTGTAGTCAACATGTTTTACTACACCCCTAACATATTTTTATAAAAGTAGATACTGAATGAATATTCAAACACCTGCCAATGTAATTTATATGGTACGTTAATTAAAATAACTTTAAGGATACATTTTGAACTTAACTTAACTTAACTGCATAAAAGTCTCACAAAGAAAGAGAAAATAAAAGAAAGCATTGTTAAATGAAAGCTCTTGGTAGATACGGTTAGTAACATGGCAGGTGGGCTGCAAGATAGAAACATTTAAAAAGAAATATCTGAATATGTCAAGGTGACTACTTGAACTGTGTTCTTTTACATCCATGTTTTCTACTTTCCATTACTTTTTTTTTTTGCTTATATTCATTAATATTATAAAAAAGTGCTCTCCTGTCATTGCTCAATCTAGTCTGCCAGCTATAAGTAAATGAAAAATGACTCTTATGTTACAAAAGATTCTTTGAAAAGGTGAATTCAAAACATAGCTGTAGCCCTCAATCTTTAATATTTAATTGGATATGTTTCTTTGTCCATTTAATGAAAACCTATAAAAAGGGTAACATAACAGCTTGATGTATGTGCTTTTGTGCCATTCCTTAATTTATCTGATACAATGTAAAGGCTTCTTTAGTGCATTAGATACGTCATGCACTTAACCTTATTGTTTCTGCTAATCAACCAACTTGACATAAGTTCTTCATAAGAAGGCTCCATTCAGTCTTTAATATGCTTTTCCTTTTATGCTTCTGTATTTCTATATTAAGAATCTTACATATATACTATACAGATGGAGTGCCTCTCAGCCAGCGCTGGGAATCCCCTGATGAGAGGCATCTCACATGCACGCACGTCCCCGTCAAAAAAGCAGCAGGGAGTACTCTCAGGGAGAGTTGGGAGCATCTGCTGGGGGCATTGGGGCAGCTGCAGCAGGTGGAAGAGGGTGGCGGAGGGCTCCGCTGGGGCAAGGCGTGTGAGCATCTTATGCACGCGCCCCTTCCAGCGGCAGCTGGTGGTTGGCAATTCGATCGGGAGCTGCTCCATCTGTATCTTATATCATAAAACTACAAAAATGATTACCATGTCTTTCCTCAAGGAGGTGCTCAATATATATTTCCAAGAAACACTCCAGGCAATATACACAAGGTATCCAATCCAATAGTGATGAATGCTGGTGCAGGTAAATATCCTAGTCACTCCTGTTTACCACCAGGAGTTGATCAAGAAAAATATGAACAGGTGGGCAGCATAATTGGTCAGGCTATAGAGGAGAGGTGGAGTTAGAAGTGTAGTATTCATGACCATGTTTGAGTGGATGTGGCCAATTGTATAAGGGGGCGTGACCACAAATTCAATGTAATATCTTATACTTTTCTTACGGTTGTATTGTTGACAACACTTAGGTCTATAGTCATTAGGTCAATACCGTTAGGTCGATATGGGTGAAGGTCGACAGGTGTCTAGGTTGACATGGGACAAGGTCGACTTGGGTTTAGGTCGACATATGCGTTTGGTCGACATGGGTTAGGTCGACAGGTCGACATGGGTTTTTTCACTGTTTTTTGAGCTGACATGTGCCGACAGGCGGTATTTCACGCCCTACCATCCACTAGGGCGTGGTGTGAGAATAAAATAGTGTGCCGAACGCAGGGAGGCAACGTGCCCGGGCTGTGGTTCACTTCCAACTGTGTCCATGTCGACGGTGTCGACATTCGGGTAAAAAAAAAGAGAAAAAAACCCACGTCGACCTAACGACCTGTTGACCTAACCCATGTTGACCTAAACGCATGTCAACCTTGTCCCATGTCGACCTAGAACCCTGTCGACCTTGCCACCTGTCGACCCAATAGTGTCGACCTAATGACTGTCGACCTAAGTGTGGTCGATAAAGCGATCCACACCCTTTTCTATTTACATATTTCTATACGGCCTATTGACAAAATTTTTTTTTTTTAAAGAACATAAATTTGAGTGTGGCATTTGTGAGTAACACAGAATGTGAAAATAAAATGTTTTAAATGTATACCATTAATGTATTTTGAAGTTTGAATGAATGAGAAACATTTGCTTTGAAACAATTTATTTGTAAATAATTTATATCAATTTCTTCGTAAAATACATTATGAATAATAATAAATAATAATAATATATAATTTACAGTAGGATAACACAGATGTGGCAACATACATCTAGTATCCTTTCAACTCAAACAGCCTTTTTAGTCATACCATGCTACAGCCTTGTTGTTTTTAGCAACATGGCATAGTGGGGTCTTAATGCGAACACATTGCGTGCCATGAGCATTAGTTTTGGAGAACAGTCCCATAGACTTGAATAAGGAGATGGGCAAATGCACACATGAGCTTCCATTAAAGTTTATGGTATATTTACTGTATGCTGTGACTTCTTGCTGCAGAATGGATGTAAGAGGACACGTGTATAGTATGGACAAGCAGCTTTTGATTTTTAAATGACATGCATCCTATATTCTTTGTGCGTCTGCGGCTCTATCAGCAAACAAAATGCTATGCTACAGTATTTAACTGGAAACCACTAACACAGCATTTCAGATACAGATGCACACAGAATTTAGGCAAGACACATATCATTGTAATCAGCATGAGCTGCTTATGCATCATAAATGCATTGTTTAGTAAATAATACTTATTTTAATGAGACAATATGTGAAGTGCTACTGAGTCACATGGCGCTCCTGCGTTATGTGCAGCAAGACTTCTACCACACAGAGCATAGATGTATTTGGATACATATGAAAGTTTATACAGTACATACAGTTCATTATGGGTAGTATCCAATGCCGCTCACCGAGGCTGGCAAGGGGGTTAAACAGCGAGGATCACAGAAAACCAGCGATCCTTGCTGTTTTACCCCCTTGCCGTCCGCTCGCCCTATTCAACGTTCCGAGGGAATCCTCGCCATCACAGGATGGTAAGGATTCCCCCAAACAGCAAGACCCGTAGCTAATGCAGCGAACCCGCTGTATTTAGCCGTGAGTCTCGCTGCTTCTGCAGCCGCATACGCAGATTCCCCGTCACTCAAAAACGGAGAGAGGAGGAATTGGCGTATGAGGGGGGTTAGTTGAATACTGACAGGGCGAGCGGTGTCAGCGAGCAGGAAGCCCTGAATATACCCCAATGACAATGTACAATATGACAATAGGTTTATACATTATGACAATATACAATAGCTTTATACATTTTGACAAATGAACAATAGCTTTATACATTATGACAAAAAAATATGAAAATCCCAACATACGATGAATGCTGTAAAAACATCACTTGTAGTATTCATAAGCACAGCAGCAGTGATATGGAGCATACAATTCTACTACACAGTAAAAAAAAACTACACAATAGTACAGTAAGTTAATAAAGAAAAAATAATGTTTATGTGATACTACAAAAGTAATAATTGAAACATTTATTTTCACTGATGAACAATATACATGTAACATGCCAGAAAGCTTTGATATAAGACTTTCTTTTATGGGTATAGTAACATATAAAAAATATATTGAAAAAAATATATTTTTGAAAAAAGTGGCGCAAACAGCTGAAAAAAAGGCTACTTTGAACATCAGAAGTGTTCGAGTCAATTAAATTGAGATAATAGTGTTCGTGCGACACTAGTAAAGCAAACATCTTAATTATCATTAATGAAAAAGATGCATGCAACATATCCGTAAGAACTGTATGTTTTTTTATTGTTAAACTGTAATTGATGTTTTGTTGAATGCAAATACATCTAGAAGCTCTTGTGGGTTCACATCAATTTCGTTGTGTATATTTAAAATGGCCAAACCATTAAGTTTTTCCTGGGACATTGTTGATCTTAAGTAGATTTAAATTATTTTCAGTGAGCTAAAATATAATTCAGGTATCACACAGAATTATCAACAGACACCTGATGTTAGGCAACATACTGTACAGTAGATGCTAGTTTATAAGCTTCCATAGGTGTGTCAAGTTTGTCAGGCTTTTTTAGCAAAAGGTCCCACAATAAGTTTAGTTCTCGTTCAAGGACATGTATAGTTGAGGATAATTCTGATTAATATTTTTGGCTGCCTCCAGTATTGTTATCGAATCTGACTTAAAATATTATTTTGGAATTATTTTTTGGAGTTTTGCAATATGTGAGGTGCTATCAGAGGTAAAAACCTAAATTTTAACTCAGAAATCAGGTAGTCCATATCTGTCAAGAATGTTTTAACATGAAATAGTCTTCCAGTCGGCCAACATTTCTCTGTGTTTGTGAACATTTCTTGCTTTCAGAAGTTTTATTTCCACATCTAAGTTGTCTGCCATAAACTTTGACTGACCAAACAGACTTTTAAATTAATCTTCTGAATCTAGTTTTATTTGATTTAGTGTGACCATTTCAAGAGACCTTCCAAAGGCTACATTGACAGTTTGCAATTGGACAGAAAGTGGTAGTGTTATTGCTAACATTTTTGTCAAATTTTTTAAGTTTACTAAAAACTCAAATTTGCAAATAACTGCCAACAGTGACTTGACATTCCTTGCTGCATTTGTACTTGTACTGTGATTGTCACTGATATCTTCAAGTACATAACAACTGCAGGTAGTATACATAAAAATACTGTCGTGCCTTTTTACCCAACGCGTTTCACAAAGCTTGTTGGCTTTTATCAGCTTTGTGAGAAGGTAACATTTCAGTAATAAAAAAAAATGTTAATGTTTGCTTTAAGGCCAATTGTATTTCAAAAGCTTGTTATAATACTTTGTTTAAATTGAATCTGTGATTATCACAATGCATGTAAATCGCAAGAGGCTGTATTTTCAAAATTAGTACTTTCATCACTCCACTCATCTTTGCACCACCATCATAGTCTTGTCCACGGTGGTATGTAATATCTAGATTTGACCTATTTAGAAACTCAATGATTGTGTAACTCAAAACTTCACCAGTCACATTAACTAATTTGGTAAAACCAAGAAACTTTTCTTGTACACTGCAGTTACATGTATCTAAGTACGGAACACAAAATAAAAGCTGTTCTGAAATGCTAATGTCTGTTTTGCCATTATCTATATACTGTAAAACTTTGACATTTGATTTTGTCAACAAATTTAGGCACTTATTCTGATTCACTTGCAAAGACAAATTCCTTTTCCATGCTGCCGCTGTGAAACTAACCAAGTACCAATCATTCTGTGTAGTTTTACTAATAAAAGCAGTATTATTTCCAGCAGTCTGTGAATGTCTCTCAATGATCTTGTCACCAGCATCAATCTGAAATCTTAACAATGTCTTCAAATTTCATTACAATCTTATTGTTACTATCTTCTATGAGGATCGTCCCCTAAAGGGGATATTGTTTATTCCCCAAAACAATATCAGTTGAATTATTAAAATTAGTTTTCTTTATTGATTTTCTATTCTGCATCAGCTACAGCTTCAATAATTGATGTTTTACCATCCATGATGTCAATAAAATTCTGAGATCTCATCAAGTTGCTCTTATTATACTCCTTTTTTCATGAACCCCAAAATCATTCTTGATATCTTCATATGAAAAAAGAAGTTCTAATAATTACTTTCATAACTTCATTTGAATACAATCTCCTTCCGCCCCACCAAACAAGACACATATTTTACAAAACAACCATTACATTTATTACTATAAGACAGCGAAGGAAATGCAATTATCCAGTGCATTTTAAGATCTATTTTTCTAGCCGGGGGAACAGAAGGAAATTGGTCACTTCCTTCTGGACCCCAAGGATCATACAATACTTTATAATGTTCTTCATCAACTACTGCCTGAGCAGATTTACATAACAGCCACTGTCTCTAGAATACTGAAAACATTTTTAAGGGGTTTGATGTTAAAGCATATTTTCAGGACAACCACATGTGCCTTAATTTTCAATGTTTTGGTCAGAGCTCTCATCACTCTAACAGATGGAGCCATGCTTATTCAGCCCTTCACAAATTGCAAATCAAACCCACAAAACAATCAAGAGACATGGCAGTCATCATGGGTACACTACATAGACTACAGTTCAATTGATAAGCAATACATGGAGATCTTTGAAGTATACATACTAGTCCCCCTTCCCACTACTCAATACAGCAGTAGAGGGGAAAAAAGAGAAAGCTAATAGATGTAAGAATAAGGAAGGTCTAATCCCATTGTGTCCTATCTGATTTTAGGGTCTTGAAAACTTGCTGCAGCTCATCTTCGAAATACAGCCAGTGCTGTCCTATACGCAGGAAGCTGGCGGATGAGTAGGTGCCGGAAACTTGCCGATGTGTCTGGAAAAAGAGATGAATTAGCATCTATAGCAGATTACAAAAAAAAAAGAACATATAAAAAGATGTACACACAATATACAAAGCCAAATCCCATTGTGTCCTACAGTACCTGATTTTGGGGTCTTGACAACCTGGTGCAACTAGTCTTTGAAATAGTCAGTGCTTGCCTAAATGCAGAAAGCTGGAGGATGTGTAGATGCAGGAAACTTGCACACATGTCTGGAAAAAGATGAATTAATGCCTATTGAAAAAGTTAACAGAGGAGCTACCTATTCCCTCTTACAGTATTTTCTGCAGTGCAGTACTACACTAAACTCCTTGTCCTGATTCGTCTGTCTCCTCAGTACTTTTATCTCCTTGGGGGGAATTCAATTACCCATATAATTGATCATGAGTAATTATCTCACTGGGGATTATTCAGATAGCCCCAATAAGCCTGTGGCTAGGCAGCTCAAACTATTGCTTATCAGTGATCATGTTTCTCCTGCCTCTCCAGGGAAAACAAATTCCCCAAAACATAAACATTTTTTACATAAAACTGTACCTATGTACTAAGCCTTGAAAATTGATAACACCAATCAGCTCCTCTCTGACATTTTTCAAACTCAACCTTTGACATGACATTTCAGAGATGACTGACTGGTGCGTTATCACTCTCCATTTTATCACTTTTCAAGCTTAGTACATCTGGCCATTAATCTACTTCCTCCACTTAGTCTCCCATTTCTTACTCAGTTTCCACTTCTGTCTCATCTCTCCTTTAAGTCCACAACATTCAAACTCCTTCTCTCCTACCATATTAAACTTCTAAGGGGCTGACCCATTCATATCCCGAATTTGGCTCCATCTTTGATGGTGGATGGTCTGTACATACGTATGCTCCAATATGCAGGCTTGCCTACCCTCCCGGGCTCCCGAAAATCGGTCCCCCAGGAAGGTGGGCAAATCTCCTGCTTTCTGATGATAGCCCCTGCTCCCCTTTGCCTGCTGGTTTAATTTCTGTAAATCACCAGTCCGCAGTGAGGGGGCGGGGCATAAATGACACGATCACTGCATTTCGAGTAATTTAAGCCCCACCCCTCTCCGCAGCCCGCTAATCACTGCGTTTTCCATCATGGGGGCAGGGCCAAGCGATGTCAGCCTTGCCCCCGCCCCCTGACATGGGTTAATTCCTGCATGTGGTTGGCAGCTGACTTCAGCACCCGCCCCCTTTTTGGTGATCTGCAGTGGAAATAAAAATCAGTTTATTACCATAGGGAGGGAAATCATTGGATGGTAGGCGACAATCAAATAATTTTTCTCCCCTTCAGCCTCATGCAAGATGATGTGCTCTTATTCAGACCACCTTGGATGCTAGCAAGGCGATTTGGGCAGCGGGGGATGGTGGTGCTGACCTGTTTGCTAGGCTGCGAGTATATAAAGCCTAGTAAATAGGTCTGATTCAGGACCTAATTTCCCTTATATTTATGTCAGCTTCCTCACCAATTCCCCTAATTTCAGCAGCATTCACTCTCCTTCTCTCACTTCATATCAGTCTCCTCACCTTCTCCCTTTATGCCATCCTCCTCACCAACTATTCTTATGCCTTACCATTCATCCACCACATCATTCAACCTCCCTTGCAGCCACCTTTCTCTTCACCCCTATTCTCTCCTCCCTCATGCACTTCATACCAGCCTCCTCACCCACTTACTTCCCTTAAACCAATATCCTAATTTTCTACCCTTATGCAGCACACATAATCCTACTTACTCACCTGCTCCAAAACCCTCACCAACAGCCTGACTTCAACCTCCTGACTATACTGCCTTCTCAAAGTCTTCCCTGACCCACTATTGATCCTCTGTTCCCTGTCCCTGGTGCCCCCCAGCACTGCTCTTCTGTCCCCCTGTACTGCCCCAACACTGCTCCTCTGTTCCTCACTGCACTGCTCCCCTGTCAACAAGAACTGTTCCTCTATTCCTCTCAGCACAGCTCCTTTGTCCCTACACAGACCCCCAGCTCTGCTGCACTGTTCTCCTCCCTTCTCCCTGCAGAACAAGCAGTATGCAGAGTGTGAGGGGTGAGCCAGCTCCAGTTTGTGCTGCTCATCCCTATGTGATCACATATTACCTGTGCCCCCCGCCTCCCCTCCTGACCCCCTTCTCAGTCAGTCAATACAGTACCTGTAAATACTGTTTATCACCAGAGGTACCAGGAACGGGAGGAAGGTGGCTCGGGTCAGTTGATGACAGTCAGAGCATTGTACTTACTCTGCACATTCTGCGCTCCAACTCCAAGTGAACAGTACAAATCGCCCAATTGGCTGTGCATTGACATCACAGCATGACAGGCAGACAGTGACCTGCATCAGTGTGATGTGTACAATATATCCGTCCAGGGAGTCGAGTGACTGATGTGCCAATGGTGGTTACACCGTGACACGGGCTGACTGTATTCTTCTTATGTGTATAGTGACAGCTAGTTTATAGCTAACAGGGAGCTCTGGATGTGGCAGCACATATGCTGTGAGTACTCTGCAATCACTCCCAGGGCCAGGATGAAATCGGACTGTGCCAACATAATTACATCCCAGTACAACACTGGTAGTGGACATACTATGGTACATGGTGCATAAATGACCAAAATTGTACTATTGAGGGGGATTAAATGTCAATGCTGCAAAGAGGGGCTATATGCAGTGCACATGGGGCCTGATTCAGAAATGTAAACAATGCTGATGTTCCACAATACTGTGCAGCTTTCAGCAGACTACATATGTGCCACAAACACATTGCACACCAAGGTATCAAGGTGAGCCCTCATGCGCACTCTGTAAACTGCTTACCCTGGTACCACCCATGCAGCATTGCTCCCCCCCTGTGATGTCACATTGATGGACAGGGAATGTTTGTGTTTAGGAAGTCTTCTCTGCCCAATGGTCTGCTGTTGGGACAGGTTCAAGCCACCCAGTGATGGCTCTACCATTGGACAGCTAGGGCACCAGGAGTTTGGGGGGGATCTGGGGGCAGCAATAATTCTGCTTATCAGAAAATAAAGGATTTCTATGAGTAAGACACCTCTGCTGTACATAACGCAGGTGGAGGCTGTGGAACTCTAAGATGCCACCTCCATACTATTACTTAAGTGGCTGGAAAGTAGGTATTGGTAGCAGTGTGGCTTTGGGGTCAGGGGGGGGGGGGGGTAGGTAGAAGTCTTGCCTAGGGTGCCGAGAAGCCTTACATTGGCCCTGAACACCTCTTCTCCTTATACTTCCTGTGTGCCTGAATGATGAATGTGAAAGGAGGCAAAAAGCCTATACGTATTTGATGTCCATGAAAAGCTGGGCATTCCCATGGGCGTGAACCATGCCCACCCCCCCACGCACGCACTGCTCTGTGCGAATGGGCTGGCAACTATACAAGTCGCCGTGTCCATTTGCAAACAGAGCTTGCACATGTGCATAAATGCTTATGCGCATGCGCACGTTACTAATGTGGATTGAAACAGTTAATGGAAATGGAATGGAGTCTTGTTGGCAGATAAAAATAAAGTTTTAAAATTTGCCAGAATCACACAAATTAGATCAATACCGTTAAACTTTAGAGCATGGTAGAGCAGATATTCCACAATTATGCAAAAATAGCATGTATTTTTGCAACAGAACTTAAAGAAGTGCTTATTTAAAGGCAAAATCAGACTTACATTTCATACAATGGCTACTTTTAATTCTGCAGAAAAAAAACATTCAAAATCAAATATGTTTTTCATATAAGAAATTTTTATGGGGCATATGTATTAAGCCTGGTGAAGTAATAAAGTGGAAGAGGATAACACACCAGCAAATCAGCTCCAAACTGTCAAGTTACAGTCTTGGTTTCAAAAATCACAGTTAGGAGCTGATTGGCTGCTGTGTTATCACCTTCCATTTCTTCTCCAGGCTTAATACATCTGCCCCTATATAGTTCAGTAGTGCAACAGTAGATAGTGTCTAGTGTCGCTGCTGGAGGCGCTTAGTGAAAAATAGAAATAACAGATGGTTATTTTGCTATAGTCAGGGCCGGTGCAAAGCACCGGAGCGCCCCAGGCGAGTCGGGTGGGGGTGCCCCGGTGCCGGGGTACCTGTTGCGCCATCTGGGGAGCGGGCAGGGGGGTCCAGGCTGGCGTCTGACAGGAGCCAGCCCTGCAGTGGTGTCCTTGCGGCGCGGGTACCTCCTACGGCGCTGAGTATAAAGCTGGCGGCGGTGGGGGGTCCCTTCAGTGAATAAGAAATCACTAGCGCTTCTGTTTGAAAACACTGGCTGCATGGCGCACGCTGATTGGCTGAATCTCAGCCAATCAGCGTGTGCCCTGCTGCCAGTGTTTTAAAAACAGAAGCGCTTCCTGCGCCGCCGCATAGTGCTAGTGATTTCTTATTCACTGAAGGGACCCCCCACCGCCGCCAGCTTAAGCTTTATACTCAGCGCCACAGGAGGTACCCACGCGGCAAGGACACCACTGCAGGCTTCTGTCAGAAGCCGGCATGGACCCCCTTTGCACGGGGGGCGAGGGGCGAACTGCCGCCCTCCAGTGGCCTGGCGCCGGCCCTGGCTATAGTTCTTATTTGATAGCGGTTCTAATACAAATGTGTCCTTTTGTGTTGTTGCCATGATGCATACATACAACACACGGCATAGCAGAGCATATGCTATGAGTCCACTGGAATGGGATCCCCATCACCTGTTCATTCTATTGGTAGCCAAAAAATACTGTATGTTCACAGTCCAGCTACAGAACTCTGCTATATACCATATCAATGTAGCAGGACACAATCTGTATATTAATTCTTCCGCAAATTTCCCATAAACCTCCCTGCTCCCAGTTTGAGTACATGTGCCTGTGTTCTAATACCTTGCTTCCTTTGACAAATATTTCCATCCTATATATTCTAAAACTCTTTAAATATTTGAAAGTTTCTATCATGTCTCCCTTTTCCCATCTCTACTCAACTATACATGTTCAGATCTTTTACGCTTTGTGGATACATTTTGTAAATACAGTATATCTATTTATGAGCAAAGATGGTTAAATCAAATTGACTGAGGCCCTAATTAAGTCACCTGTGTCTAAGCATGGTTATCCTTAAATCTTAGACTGTTAACGTGTTTTAAGGTCCACATTTGGGAAACTTTAACCTATAAAATTATATTGGTACTTCTTTCCTAGCACGGCGCCAGCGATTTTAATTGCATCCATCGGGACCCCAAAATCGCGTCGATCACATTGCATGCAACCAAATCGCATGCGATGCGATCAACGCAATTTTTTACATTGGAATCAATGTAAAATGGTCCCTGAGACCCGATTTTACATTGGCCCCAATGTAAAATGCCCTCCAGACCCCAATTTTCATTGTATACCCACCCTCATGGGTGAAATGCCCCCCCCATTGTTAACGCCACCCCACGATCAACGCCAACCCTAAGCGTGGCGAGCGCAGCAAGCCCGCTAGGGGCGGCGGTACGTGTCCTCCGACCTTTTCATACCCCCACTATCCACGTCAGCGTGGAGTTGATTTTATATAGTGTGGTGAGCGCAGCAAGCCACCGAGCCCGAAGCATGGCGAGGGGATGCGCATTACTGCACAGGTATTACGGGTCCGCTCGCCACACTTCGGGCTCGGTGGTTTGCTGCGCTCACCACATTATATAAAATCATCTCCACGCTCGCCACGCTTCGGGTTGGCGTTGATCGTGGGGTGGCGTCAACAATGGGGGGGCATTTAACATACAAATTACCCATTATGGTGCCTATACAATCAAAAATTGGGGCCATTGGCCCATTTAACATTGTTCCCTATGTAAAATTGCGTCGGTCGCATCGCATGTCATTATAATGGCATGCGATGGACGCGATCAACGCGATTTTGTAATAGCCGGCTAATTTAACATCGATCCCTATGTAATATTGCGTTGATTGCGTCGGTCGATTCGCGTGCCGTTATAATGGCATGCGATGGACGCGATCAACGCGATTTTCTCAGTGCCGGCAATAAAGGCAAAAAATAGCCAAATATCGCATCCATCGCATACCTTAAGTTACCTTAACTTAAGTATGCGATCACCCACGACGGGCGCCGTGCTAGGAAACAAGTACCCTTATATTATTACAGGTTGAGTATCCCTTATCCAAAATGTTCTGAAAACCATACATTCCAGAAAGTGAAAAGAAAATATTTTTTTGCTAAAACCACTACTGGTGACATGTATAACAGTGCTACTGGGGACATTATATGTAACTGGCACTAAATATGTGCAAGAAAATGATTGTTTGGCATTTAAATTCAGTATCTGAGATAGTACAGAAATTTTGTTTCATGTTTTGTAACCTTGTTTTATGCACACAAAAAATATATTTGTGTGTATTTCATGTGGTTGATGCAAGAATTGTAAAGTGCAGCAGAATGTGCTGCACTATATAAGAAACTGTAAATAAATAAATAAATAAATACCTCAAGATTCCTCATTGAAATATACAAATATTCTGAAATACGGAATAATCCATTATCCAAAATTCTTCTGGTCCCGAGCATTTTGGATAAGGGATACTCAACCTGTATACTTCTTTCTTTCTGATTTCTCTCCCTATGCATCACACATTTTAATTGCCTTTTTTCATTGTTCAACCTGCCTTCAAGTCACCTTAAATATTGACTCCTGGATCTTTTTCCTCCTCAGTGGTTTCCATCACAGTGTCATCAATAATATATTTAGCCATTGGGTTTTTGAGACCCATGTGAATGATTTTTCATTTTTGGCATTAAACAGTCTGTTCTCCCATGCCTGTTGTTAGTGCAATGGTCTTCTGTATATGCAATGTTGTGCATCTACTGTTAATGTAGTGGTCTTCTGTATATGTATTAAAAAGTATTTACAGTGGTTACCATGGTTATGGTGGTTAGTAGTTTGATCACTTCCACCAGCCAAATGACTGTGCATTGATCACCTGTGGGTGAGGTCACCGGGACTGTCGCAAAACTATGACTGACAGGACATTCATCTCACTCTGAGTTATTGTCTGAATGTTTGTTCCGTTTTATGTCTTGTGAAAAGAGCCAACTAGCTCTGAAATGTTGGCAACTCATGAGACTGTTATTTCATTTGAGTCCAGTCCCAAAGTGCCTTATTCGATTGCAGGATGTTTACATTTACTTGATAAGTGCCCCTGGGCACTCTGTGGAGTTGGAGTGAGAGTCACTACAGTGAGTGCTGGATATCAATTGCTTTGTCCAGTAATATCACATCAGCAGTTGCTCAATATGTAAGAGGATATCACTGAAAGTTGTCCTGCATTTTTGGCAATAATTCACCATAGTTTTAACCTTAGACAAGTGACCAGATGCACCAAGCTGCAAAAAGTGATAAAGTGGAGAGTAATAAACAACTAGCCAATCAACTTCTAAATGTCATGCCACAGGCTGGGTTTGAAAATGACAGTTAGTAGCTGGTTGGCTGGTAGTTTATCACTCTCTACATTTTTTGAAGCTTTGTGCATCTGTCACAAAATATTGAAAAGTAATCTGTAAAAGTATATGTTGCTTTATGACATGAGTAATTTCATACATATATTGTATGAGATCAAGAGGTTTGAGGCTCTCTTCAGATTTATATTAGGGACAGTTGCTTTTGTGCCATTACCTTTATATAGTAGTCAGTCTACACAGCAGTCAGGAATGAAGGCTAAATAGAAGACATGATGACCACATATCCAGCAAGGATCTCCTGTGGAAGCTTTTATATAAACCAGCAAGCTTCAATCAGCACACAGTATGAGACCAGTCTCCTAATGTACTGATCTAACACGGTATAAAAGAATGGAACCACATACATTCAGCATTCATGGCTAACAATAACAATATTACATAGTACATGCATTTCTTAACAGTTCATCAGAGCACAGTGTGAGTCAGGTAGACTACACAGAAGTATTGTCACTATGTAACTACACTATTTTACGCCTTCAACTATTGGCAAGAGCTATGTAACTGTTTCTAACAAATCATTTATAAGCTCCTGCAATACATTTATTTTGCCAAGTCTCATGCATAAAAGAGTGCAGAAGAAATAACTTACTGTACAAACAGCATCTTTATGGCAGCTTCTGTTATGCAATTTGCCTGTTTTACTTCTAACCTTATTAACCTCTTTCGCTATAGAAAAAAAAAAAACTATAAAGTAATTTCAGATAGAAGCATCTCAGCTATAAATTTGCAAATGTAATAATTGTCATTATCCAGTTAAGCTGTTGCAAATTTAAAATCTGAGCTACTGTACCACACTTTTTTATTTGTATTTACTCCCTTTCAAATACAGTGCTAAGTTACTTACATTCATTTTGTAGACATCTTTGTAAAATTGTTTTTGGTATTATGTTGTGCAGTGTTTGAAGAGATCAAATGGTTCAAAGTATGCTTCTCTTTTTAAGTGTCAACAATAAGGAAAGTTGGACAAAGTTTACTATGAATATGTATTCTTCATAATATAACATTAAGGCTTACAACAAGATTCTAGTAGAGACTCACTACATTGGTAAAATAAAGAAAACCTAAACAGTGGTAATTTAGGATAAAGTGCAAACACTTCATGCAGTACAGCTTCCCAAGTATGATTAGCCTGCGTACTCCAACATTTAATATGATGTTGGATGATAACTCGGTTCCTCGTGTAGAAACAGAGATATGTAGGGGGTGCAATGAATTGTCTGTTCCACCTTAAAGGCTGCTGCAAATATACCCGGTCTATTCGAAACCTGAAAATACCGAACAGGATAAAACACACAAATAGCAGCGCATAAAAAATTAAATAAAAATACTGACAATTGGATTGAATGTACAATGAATTTATAGGATATATAATAAAACTAGTATATTTTAATAATAAAAAGAAAGAAATGCATGGGTATGTACACACACAAAAATTGTCTAGACGTAATGCTCACAGTTAAAATAGAACTATAGACACAATTTGTTCCTATAAATACCTGGACTAATGGGGACTGTCTTTATGGCTATATATTTACCATCCATCTTGTTGGAAAATAGGGCTCTGATAATCCTGCAGACCATTGAATAAAGTTTTCTTCTGTAAATTGTGGAGGGTCTGGTTCGAGGTGAGAGAACCCTTTTATTTGTAATCCATTAGAAGGCTTGAGGATCGACCAAAGATGGATGCCCATTGGTGGATTTTCAAATCCACCAACGGGCATCCATCTTTTGTAAGTCCTTCTGTCCAGGCTGGTCTGGAATATGTCCAAATAGTGATTTAGTGCTGTGAATTGGTAGCTTGTGTATTTATACCCATTGTAAATGAGATTCATTCATTACATCTTTGTAAGTTTAGTCAATCCAATCTATTGTTCAACATCTAAATATATATCTACATATGAGGAGGCAAATCCTTACATAATATATATACAAATATCTAAATATAAAAACGAGTACATTTATATTTACCTTATTGAAATAAGCTTCAATTTAAATTATTTCCTTGCTCATCCCCATTGGTGTAAGGACCACATGTGACCAGGATAGATAATTATCCCCATTGGTATAACGTCTACATGTGAACGGGATAGAGAGGGAGTTTACCTTATTCTATTTCTCCATTGGAGTAAAAGGGTCATGTGACTCGAATGGAATAGAGGCTTGAATGTCTCTATATCTCCCCATATTCCGCATATCCAATTGTTTCCATCTCTCTAGTCACATGGATGGATTCAACAAATGAGGATCATACTTTAAGCGTGTTAACCGGTCACATGACCAGACCTTCGGGTGTATAGTGGAGCCCACTGCAGATAGCACTGTGTGCTTCAGGCCCCATACCATATCATGTGACCCATCATGTGGCCCAGTCACATGACTGGGTCTGTGTGAAACTCAAGGGGTATCAGTCTGACAAAAGCGCAATAGCGCTATCATGTGATCTGTCACACATATCATAGATTTGTATATCTGGTCATATGATCTGACCTCTAATTAAACCTTAAAGACATAGGTACAGTTATATTATTCCAAGGAGGAAGAAGAAAAGAATCTTAATAAAAATTGTAATAAAAAAAAAAAAAAATATTATAGGACACACACAATTTGGCCGTCCATATACTTCACAATTGAATTCTAAGGCATCATTTAGACCCTCCAGATGTAGAGACCCCATTTGACCCCATTTGATGGATCCAAAAAACCTCCTGTCAGCAGAGTGTTCTGAACCGATCAACCCCCCCCCCCCTCAAAGTGGCTTTAATGTGTTCGACAACTGTCACTTTTAAACAACCAGGATTGCTTTGATGAAAAAGAAAGAAGCATTTAGAAACACTATAGGTCATTATTTTATTAATTATATTGCGTCTGTGCTCAAGAAACCGAGTTCTAAGTTTTCTGGTAGTTCTACCTACATATATCATATTGCAGTCGCAGCTCAAAACATATATCACATATACAGTATTACAATTAACAAAGGTGTTTAATTTGTATGTCTTCTCAGTTGTGGGTATCAAAATCTCTCTTGAATTATTAATGTGGGCACAGGTGAGACATCTTCCCCCACCACACTTGAAACACTCATTTGGTTTTGACGTCAGCCAAGCTGACCCAGGGGTCATATCTAAAGCTTCTGATCTTAAATAGCTTGGAGCTAGAAGCTGTTTCAGTGATGTGCTCTTTTTAAAAATGAAAGAAGGTTGTTCTGGAAGCTTCTTCGCTAGTAGTGGCTAAGTATATTAAAGTTTCTTTTTATGATGTTTTTCATTTTTGGGCAGAAGCTATTATACTTAGCCACATAAGTAAATTCCCCTAGATCCATCTTTCTTGGAGGGATCTTTTTAACCAAAAGATCTTCCCTGTTTGTTTCATAAACCTCCCTATAAGCCTTTCCTAGGATATCTAGGGTATCCCCAGGAAAAGAATGCATGTGTCAAACCCTTTGCTTGTTCCTCAAAGTGGCTATTGTTGGAAAAGTTTCTACGAAGGCGAGTATATTGTCCCGTCAGAATGTTTCGCTTCCAGGGAAGATGGTGTTGGCTCTTATAATGGAAGTAGGTGTTAGTTCCTACCTCCTTCATGTAAATGGTAGTAATTATCTGATTGTCCACTATGTTGAGGTCAATATCCAAATTTGAAATATGTGTTGGGTGTGAGGTGAATGTGAATTTTAAATTATAATTGTTATCATTAAGGGTGTCAGCGAAGTGTTGTGCTGATAATAGATCCCCATCCCAAATAATAAACAGGTCATCGATGTACCTGCCATAGAGGACCAGGTTCGCTCCCCAGCCACCTCCCCACACATGTAGGTCTTCAAAGTCACCCATGTATAGGTTGGCATAGCTGGGCGTAAACCTGGTCCCCATGGCGGTACTCATGACCTGCAAATAAAAGGTGTCCAGAAACAAAAAATGATTGTGCTGAAAGATGAATTGAATGGCATTTAACAAAAACACCTGGGTCTCCGCTGTCAGGTCACCATTATCCCGTAATTTTCTTGAAATAGCTTGTAATCCTAGATCATGTGGAATGTTTGAATACAAACTTTGGACATCCAAAGTTATAAACCTATATGTGTTTTCCCAAGTGATGTTTTGGATTAATTTTAGAAAAAATGTGGTATCTTTAATGTGTGACCTAAGAGCGGAGACCCTTGGTTGTAAGAATGTGTCAACAAAGGAAGAAAGATTGGTGGTGAGTGAATTGATACCAGAAATGATAGTTCTCCCAGGGGATGCAGTGAGGGGCTTGTGAATTTTCAGTAAATGATAGTAAATGGGTGTAACTGGGTGCTCTGTGTATAGAAAAAAAAATCATCCTTGGATATAGTACCCTCAATCCTGGCGTTATCCAATAAATCATGAAGGGCAGATATATATTCAAGGGTGGGGTCCCCTGACAATTTTCTATAGAAGACAACATCATCAAGTTTCTTCCCCATTACATATGTACATATACTTAGAGAAGGGTAGCACCACATCTGCTTAATAATAACACACACTAAACAGTGAGGTAAACTAGAAGAAGAATAAAAATAAAAATAAGCAAAAGAGAATAATATGTGATCCAAGCAAAAAGGAGTACTCTGTGCGGAATAAACAAACACTTCCTCTCAACATCATCAAGTTCTCTTTTGGACTCACTGATATAGTCCTCTCGATTTTGTATTACCAGTCCCCCACCCTTGTCTGCCCCCTTGATGATAAGACTGTAATCCGACATCAGGCTCTTTAGGGCTTTCCTTTCCTGACTGCTGAGGTTTGGTCGCTTCTTGTATGCTTTTCCTCCAGTATAAGTTTCACTACATATCTTCCTAAAATCCTATAAAGTTGTTTTATAGAAAGAATTAATGTTAGGTCCTTTGCATTGGATCGGATAGAACTCAGATTTTTTTTTAAAAATTTACCCCTTGAGAGTCAAAAATTGGTTTCACTTTGGGGGAATTTGTTAAACTCTCATCCTCTTCTAATTCTGTTAATATTTCTAGTATCGGTTGATCTTCTAAATCCAAAACTAGGATTCATCTTTTCTTATTGCTAAATTCTTTTGCGCAAAGTATCTTTTCCTACATAGTGTTCTTACATATCTGTTCAATTCGACAAAAATATCAAACAAGTTGGGGGTCGAGGTGGGGGGAAATTTTAAACCTCTGTTTAGTAATGAAATGTCGCTCTTGGTAAGTTGTTTAGTTGATAAATTAAAGATTGTAGCTTTATTCATCTTTTGATGGATTTTGTTTTTTCTTTTTATTTTCTCCCTCCTACCTCCTCTTCTTACTTTATGCTTTTTTGGCGTCTTTTTGGAGTCCATAGTGGTCTCTCCCTGTTGAACCGGCAGGGGGCAGGTTGATTTGATGATGTTGATCTAAAAAAGAGTTTTATCTATTCGCTGTTGTGTGATCTCTTTGTTTGGGCCTTGCTCTCAAATGCTAATTTGGAACATCATTCATTCCTCTATACTCAGTGTATTGGACCCTATTGGGAGATTTTTTTGAAGGTGACCTTTGATGGTTTAAGTAATGAGGTGGGGGATATCTATAATCCCTTGTTTTTTCATCCTTTGTGTCTCTTCTAGTTAATGGATAGACTCTATTATCAAACCTGGACCTGTAGTTTTCCCTATTCGAGGGTGTCTTACTCTTCTCAGTGAATCTGGATGTGGGACAGGAGTTGTAGGTTCTCTGTTTACGATTATATTTGGAATTCTGGGACCTATATGATCTAACCTGATCATTCTTATAGTCATCTACGTCCCTCCTGAACTTCTTATACTTAGTCTCCAAGAGAGTTTGTTCGTATTTATCTAATTTCTCAAAGATAATTGCATCTCTCTCTTGAAATTCCTTGGAATCTTTTTTGGATGCCATCGATGTTTTGATGGCATCTATTTCTTTTACTAGATTTTCTGCTTTCTCTATCCTGTATCTGATGACCAATTCCATGAGGTTCATAGAGCAACGATCTAAAATGCCCTCCCACTCAGTCTGGAATAAGTCATCATATTCAAAGACCGATTGTTTAAAAATTCTAAGGCCTCTTGAAATGATCGTTTTATCCACATACTTCTGTAACTTAGCACTATCGAGCATATGTCTCATTTCTGACTCAAGAATATTCTCTTATCTAGAGAATTCATCTTTTAATTCAAAGCTTGGTTTCTCCAAGTTTTCATTTGTTGTAGATTCCCACTGGGATAGATAGTTTTGCCTCCTCATTCTATCATTAAAATGTGTGAAACCGCTCATGCCTGCAGCCCCACAAGTAACTATAAACTCTAATAAGATGTTGGATGATAACTCGGTTCATTATGGAGAAACAGAGATATGTAGGGGGCGCAATAAATAGTCTGTTCCATCTTAAAGGCTGCTGCAAATATAGCAGGTCTAGTTGAAACCTGAAAACACCAAACAGGATAAAACACACAAATAGCAGCGCCTAAAAAAATAAATAAAAATACAGACAATTGGATTGACTTTACAATGAATTGATAGGATATATAATAAAACTAGTATATTTTAATAATAAAAAGAAAGAAATGCATGGGTATGTACTCACATACTCCAACATTTATCTACTTTTATTCATCTTTCAAACTGCGATTACAAACTAATCAAAGAAAAACATCTAAAAACAAAGCTACAACACAAATTACTCGAACTTTGTTTTACAACAACAAAAAATGTCTAAAATTCTACGGTTAAAAAAAATTAGGACTAAATGGTATGTAGGTCCATTATGCCTGGGGGTGAAAATTGAGATTCATATTTTGAGCTGAATTAACAGCAGATTTTACTTATTTGAATGGTGCCTATGAAAATTCCTGAGGATTTGGGCTAATGGTCTATTGATTCGTACATGTGTGTTCTGTCATGATAGTCATTCATATTTTAGCAAACAATGCCAATTTTTACCCCGGAAAGTTTAGTAAAAAAATGTCCAATATAAACAATGATCTGGTATTTAAATATAATAAAAAATAAACTTTTTTGGTAAGTATTTCACTTGACATGCCCATGCTTAGAAATATCCAAAATGCATCTGGCTCTGAATAGCCTAATGGTACACTAACATGTTTGCTATGGCATAGTTTACTAGAACTCAATAAATGTGTGTACTGTACATTCAAACTTACCAGAAACTTGCCCACTCTCTGTCTCACCATAAATTGAGATCAGTAAGCAGTATTAAGAATAGTAATGTGCAAGAGGGCAAGTGATGCCAGAAAAAAAAGTAAAAGTTGTATAAGAGAGCCATTTAATTTATCAATTTGGTTATTTCATTAACCTGTAACAATTTTTCAAAAATAAACAAATTTCAGAAAGGTCCATATGTTTTTAGCCATGTATTGTGACAATATATTTAGTAACAAATAAGCAGACTAAAGGATGGAACATCATTGATGCTTAATATATGAATTAAAAAAAAACAGACTGCTTAATGTAATTTTTGAAAATGTAAATGTTTAATGGTATAATTTATCAATTGCATTGTACAATTATTATTATTATTTTTTTTTAATAGTACAGAAAAAACTTAAAGGAAACATTTAAAAAAATAATTTAACAAAATCAAATTAGACAGCCCAGTCTTACTAGTAAATTGTAAATGATTAAAATTAAACATTCGGTGCATTTGCGTGAAAAAAAAAAAACATCAAACCAATGCGCTGTCTTCTGGTCTAAGTGCATGATCCTTCTGTATTTTAAATTATTATATAAAATTGTATCTCCCAGAGAGATAATAACCACTTATTTTGTTATTAAAGTCCCTGCAATGAAAATATATCTGTACACCAACGTAAAAAATGAGTATTTTCATTTGTGATAATGCAAAACTGCAGTTTAGCAGCATAGTTTCTTTTTAAACCAGCGTTTATTACATTTTAATGATACTTAATTGAATACATTAGTGTAAAGCGTCTTGTGTCCAGATGTTGGTTTTAAACTGATAATGCTGGAAACAATGAACAGGTCTTATAGCTTTGTAAATTGAGCCTTCGGTACTTGCTGTGTTCCTATGGACCTTAAAATAAAGAAAAGAATACCATTAACTTAAAATAGACATGTGTCTTCTGCAGATAGAAAAAAACAAATGTCAGTGAGATAGAGAGCATTAGACAAACAGTAATTTCATCATTTTGCAGCACATATTCAGCACTTGTCTGAAAAAGTCAATATTAAAAGAAAAAAATAATTGAAGCTGCCATTTCCTTATGTGTGGTAGAAATGCACAATATAAATAAAGATTTGGTATTTAAATGTAACAAAAATAGAAAAGTTTTGATAACTGGACTACTTAAATTTTTTATTTGCCACATCCCCAGTTACCTTTAATAAAACCACCTGTACAGCCAAAAAGGCAGCAAGAAGCAAAAGACCACTGTTCACATATCTGAACATATTGGTTTTTGGTAATTTTCTCTCTTCTGCAACTCTGCTACTGTACCTATATTCTATAGAATCCACTTTAAACTTCTCAACCAAATATATAAAGCCCTTCTTCGCCTTTATCTCCAACCTCCTATTTGCCATACTCCCTTTTTACTACTCCTGTTACTTCCACGTCACCTCTACTTGGGTTACACTCCAGATTTTGTTTGCAGCAACCCACTCTCTCAAATGGACTACCTTACCAAGTCCATCTTTGTACCAGTCTTTCCAGAATTCTAGAATCCCTTAAAATAAAAAACTTTTTTTCATAAAGTCTACTATGGGTACTGGAGCACTTAACCCCTGCAACTCATCACTACCTGCTGACTATTATCTGTGAGCTGCTCTTCCTGTCCACCTGTTCATGTCATGCCCTGGTTATAGTTTCTACTACAACATTTGTGTTTACACACTGCATTGACCATTGTGCACTATGTTTTTTATTTGTTTTTATTTATTCATCATGTTTAGCATTGTGCACACCTTGTGATAGAAATAAAAATAATACTAATATAAATAATATATAAATAATAATAATAATAATAATAATAATAATAATAATAATAATAATAATAATGCCAGCTTGTTAGCGAATACAGTATATCATTTATATTATTTTTTGTGTTCAACTGAAGAGGTATTGGGGGAAATTTACTAAGATGTGTATTCTACTTCACATGTGATGTTGCTATGGCCAACCAATCATAAGCTACTTCTTATTTATGTAGCACCCTCAGTCTAGAAGATAGTAGACAGGATCTGATTGGTTGCACATAGCAACATCACATGTGAAGTAGAATACACATCTTAGTAAATTCCCCCCATTGAGTCTCATGTGATGCAAAAGGCATGCTTCTGAATATGTTGAGTGCTTTTTTTGTCCAGCTACAGTACCTACCCTAACCTGGTGTTGGGAGCTGTATACCTTGGTCCCATTTATGAATATGGTCATGTTATTATGCCTATAGTTTTAGGTAATGCTGCTGGAAATTTCTAACTGTAATTCCTGTTTAAAAATAATGATATATCTCATTTTAGGATTCTGCATAATAAATATAAAAATTTAACTAAGACCGCTATGCTTATAATTACAGGTTTTAAAGATACCACTGCAGAATATTAATATGCAGCCATTGTAAGTAAAATGTTTACAGATGCAGTCTGCCTGTTGAGAAGTACCAGGGCAAACTGTTACTGGCATTCAAAAGCACTAAAAGAAAAAAAGCAGCAGAAATTCTAACAGTAGTGGATAACACAGCAGCTGTCATGTTCCCCAAGAGCATAGGGAAAGCACATTTGTTTGTCACAGCTCTGGGGAATGGAAGTCTGGCTTCTATCCGTATGCAGAATCAGATGCTGGTTCTGCTACCAGCTTTTTTGTCCTTCTTAAAGTACTGTACTAACATTTTATGGGATTATTCCGCTGCATAATGTTCAGAAAACATGTAAATGCTAAAGCAAACTTTTATGTATGTGTCATTTACGCACTTTTATGCTGGATGATTTTACAAATGATGGTCAAGAGAGGTTGAAATTGATATGGATAGAATCTTACTATGATAGAATGGCTGGAATCTCTGAAAATCAGAACATAAATGTATATGGTGAACAGAAAATAATTAAAAAGGTCTAGAAAATGTCTAGTGCTCTTTTTGCTACTCTACGGCTTCAACGGACAACACATCTATTGTGTTGAGAAGCAAATAGACATATGGTTTACACAAAGATCCAGTTATAGTAAAAAAAAACTACCAGTGGTTCCCTAACTGTGTGCCTTGGCAACCTGGGATACTGCAAAACTCTTGCAGGCTTAGCGGTTCAGAATTCAGGGGCTAATTTATTAAGCTCAGTGAAGTGATAAAGTGTCTGGTTTTTATCACCGGCCAATCAGCTCCTAACTGTGAAGTTACAGGATTGGTTTGAAAAATGACAGATAAGAGCAGATTGGCCAGTGATAAAAACCAGACACTTTGGGGGAAATTTACTAAAGGAAATTTGTAAAAAAAATAGGTGTATTTGTATCCAGAAATACACTTAATTTTGACATGTACTATCCCGAACAATATGGCAATTCGTATTCGTATTGATGTGCTATCAATACGAATTGCCATATTTTCGGGACAGTAAATGTCAAAAATAAGTGTATTTCTGGATACAAATACACCTATTTTTTACAAATTTCGTTTAGTCAATTTCCCCCTTTATCACTTCACTGAGCTTAATAAATCTACTCCCAAATAATTTAAGTGAGAAGCAAAACCATTGGTAGTTGCTGCTAATCATAAAATATATGAATAATCAGAAGCACAACTGTTGTGTAGTCACAATTTACAAGTACCATAGCCACAATTTACTAAATGTTTCCAATTTTACAAATGTATCAATAAAAAATGTTATCTTAGGGATCCGTGTAAAAAAACGCTGATACTCCAATGAGTTATGGTTCAAGAAAGTTTAGGAACAACTGATATATATATTCTGCACTAGTAATACTAGTTGTCCTTGGTCTTTAAATTTGACTTAATTTGCTGATGTTCACTAAAGGAAAAGTAACCATAGTAATAATCATCATGATAGTGAAGATTTATTAGTAGGCAAGCCATTGTTTTTATTCATTTTAAATTATAATTACAATTTATCCTTTTCATTCTGTATTTCTTTATTTATTTTTATAGTATCCACTTGTATACATAGTACAGTTTGTACCCAGCTTAATTGATATTTAAAATGTAGAACAGTAGACGTAGCTGAACATTCATTAAAGGGGATTTGGTGTTTTTTAAAATGACTTCAATTCATAAAATTACAGCCTCTGAATAACAGTAATAATTTCCTTGCACTGTGTTGCCAAATTAAAAGACTGTAAATTATAAAAAAAAAAATATTTGTTTGAAAGAGAATATTGTTTTTAACCAATGTTTATTTATTTTTTTTTCCCTAAGTAGCATAAAATAGAACCCTTTAATAGGACATATTTATCAAAATGCAACAAGCTATGGCTTTTTCAAAAAATTTTGCAGAAATGCATAGTTATAGTTTAAGACATAGCCCTATAGCACACAAACTTCTTTTATATCAATATATAAAGCAATGTTGAATGACAATTAATCCAATAAGAATCTTCAGTGATTCTGCAGTTAACAAACACATGTGCCTGGAGAGATGGGACAAGGTGACAAGAGAGTGGTGTCTGCTGTATCATGCAAGGTTTTACATTCTATTGATACCTAACAGTAAAGCTGTGTACACACGGGGGCGATAGGGGCTGAAATCGCTGGAAATATGGTCACAGGTGATAAATCGCCGGGTGCGTGCTCCCGTTTTCAGCCCCATTCTAATCGCTGGTCGCAGGAGCTTGCACCTGCGACCAGCTGATTACCTCTGCGGCACTGCCCGGCAGAGGTTCCCTTTCATCAGCGACCATCTCCGGTCACTGATGAAAAGGAGAAACTGAGCAATATATGCTCAGCCATATATTGCTAGCAATATATGGCTGAGCAATATATCTCCCCCGTGTGTACGGGGCTTTACTGGAAAATGTGTTTAAGCATATCTTAATGACTGTAATTTGTTGCCAATGCAGAGCGATGTATATCCATTTAAAGCTGAGCAGACTGATGGAAGTAAGTTTTGTGTGCATTTTTTAGAGAAAATGATAACCACCTTGTGTCTTAACCCTTTGAATGCCAATGATGCTGTGAGCGATCCTCAAAATATCCACTAAAAATACTAGAATCGCTCACAGCAACTGTTCTACTAGTATAAATAAATGCAAATAGAGCCAAATCAATTAATTTAAGTTAAGGATTTCACCCAAAAAAAAGAACAGTCAATGTAAGCACCACTGGCATTTTTAACAGATATTTTGAGGATCTCACAACGTTGGCGCTCAAAGGGTTAATATCAGTTCCATATTTTATGTTATCCAAAAATTGAAAACTGCATAACTTCTTTGACCAAATACTGTAAATATAATTCCTAGATCATTTCACCAATTGGTTACAATGTACTCATGTGTAATTTTACTTCCAAATAAAACAGTATCAATCCAAAATAATCTATATATAATTATTCACAGAAATATGCCTTAATGTACTAAGTAGGCTTTTTGAAAGCTACCTCAGTATATCCCAAACCCAAAACATAGCAGAAAAGTCAAAATTTAAGGTTATTTATGCTTTTACATGATAGTATAATCTAATTGACTGATGTACTAATTAAAGGCCCCCATACACATATGCGACTTTCCGGAGGAAGACGTTACATATGAATTTCCTTGAACCACGAAGGAAATTCCCAGGTGGCAGGATCAAATGCTATATATGGCATGCTGTCTTTTGCGCACCATACATGAATACATGCATATTCATATCCCATTCCCTGCTGCTGGTAGGCTGCCCATGTTGTAGGTCAGACGTGCAAGCAGGTCCAAGTTCAGACTCTCATCTGATGGGCATTCAGACCCTGATCTATGCGCATCATATCAGAAGTCAAACACATCCGATTTGGTGACTTTTCACCTGATTTCTCCGCCTGAAGTTCATAGCCAGCTTAAGTTGTCTGTATTTAAGCATGGATAGCTTTACGACTAGGACTGTTGGGGTACCTTTATGACCAAGTTTAGGAACTTCTAAGCTAAATATGTCCCAAAGCCAAGCAAGGTATTTCAAGTTGTTCTAGACATGTATCTGCTGACATTAAGTCAAATTAAAATGCTACTTGTAACTGAATAGAGTCCTACAGAGAGATACATTTAGCACATGTCAAAATGTATGTGTTCTCAACTCAAATTGTCTTTGCTTTATTGATACACAAGCCATCAATGTACACTTTTGAGCCATAGGGGGAAATTAATTTGAAAAAAGGAGATAGCCTTTGGGGTTTTTTGCATGTGGATATTCAATTGCATGCTATTTTTCACTTGAGACCATGTTTACATGCCTAATAAATTAATGAGCTAATGGGTTTTTAGAGAGGTTAACAGGCATTTACTTAAAAAGTTTATGGTAGACTCCTCAGACATCATGGACATTGTCCCCTGAGACACATATAGCATCCTGTACTGCTCCAATTGGCAAGCCTTCTGCTGGAAAGACCCCCCCCCTGCACTTTCCGCCCTTCTACCTCTTTCCTTCTCCTCTCAATGGGGCAATTATCCTGCCTGACGAATGTGAAGTGGGAAGGTGCCGTACCTACGTAGTTGCATAATTATGTTGAATGGTTCAGTGGACATCAAATTATTATAATAATAATCCCCCCCTTTCAAGTATCCCCCCGCCTCTATCCATATGCCTAATGGAATACAGCGGGCTGGGATTCTGGATCTGACTGAATATATACTTGAATAGGTTTAGAGTTATTTACCTCCTGTTCTGGGAGTTGAGTAAGATCCTCAATTAGAATGTTTTTGTTTCCATTAGTGTCATCTTAGTAAATCAAGGTTTACCCCTTTTATATTTGTTGGCCATGAGGGGGGCCGGTTGGGCGGATGCACCATGTCCGGTATCCACACTATTGCGATATGTTAGTCAAAGCTGTAGTAAGTCCAGCACTGTATACTTGTATCCTGCGGCTTCTAACACTTTTGAACTATTTTTGTGTGTGTTCCCCTCCTTCCTCTTCTTTCCCCCACCCCCACTCCCCCAGTTCATGATTTATAGTGAAGATATTTGTATGCACTCTCTACCTGTAGTTACTCTATAAGAAAGGTGGGGTTGTTTGCTCCAGGATGTTTTATCTTTTCCATTGGTAAATGCTTAATGCCTGAGTTACACTTTTGTATGTGGAATGTAGGTTGCATACATTCCCCGGCCAAACGGATGAAAATATTGCTATATCTAAATAAAACAAATGATGTTTTGATTTTTTTGCAGGAGACACACCTGTCGGCTCCAGGGACTCTGAAACTTGGGATGCTCAGATGGTCGATCGTGGCTTTGTCTTCCTATAACTCCAAGGCACATGGGGTGGACATACTGTACAGTAGGGCTCTTCCACTAGAGGTAACTAGCACTTTATTGGACTATTGAGGCAGATATGTCATAGCCGGTATCACAGTATATGGGAGGTCTCTCACACTATCTAATGACTACGCCCTGGCCCCATACTCCAGGACCTTTCTACAAAAAATAATAGCCCTGCTCACCTCTTACATTGACAAAAACCTGGTGGTGGATGGAGATTTTAATCTGGTCTCCTCGACCATTTTAGACAGAACAAAATCTTCCACTGGGGCTAGCTCTCTCTCCAGGGTGGGTTTCCCCTCTTTACCAAGATGCTGGGTTTGGTAGATGCTTGGTGCTCCTCATACCCCACTGATAGGGATTACACCTGCCTTTTCGCACCACAATTTCCTTCCCTGAGGATTCCGGCTCGGCTAAATTATGGAGATTCCCATCCAGATTTGGCAAATCCACTAAATTATAAAACATGTTGGGGTCTGTGTGGGAAGACTTTTCCTCTAACAATGCCGAGACCGCACAAACCAATCCATCCTTATTTTGGATGACGGCCAAATCGGTACTCGGGGGCACAATCATGTCCTTCACCGCAGCATCCAAAAGGGAATACTCCAGAAAGTATGTTTCACTACAAACTGCATTGACTGACTCCTTCCAAATATTTAAGATATCTACTTCCCCCCTTCATAAAGAACAGTATTTACTGGCTAAATTGCAGTTCGATGAATACTTATCGGAGATGGGAGACCAATATTTTTTTGCTGTAAATGAAAGATTTCACAAGTTTGGGAACAAAACAGGCTGCCTACTAACCAATTTGCTAAAAGTTTATCAGAAACCAGCTGTTGTGCATTCCCTGTACACGGCCAAAGGGCAATTAGCCTCCTCTATCAAACAAATAGCAAAAATCATGCAACTTTTCTATAAAGACCTATACGCCACATCTCAACCTTCCCATGCCCCATGTCCCTCTGCCCTGACCTCTCTCCTAATAACTCCTTCAACACCATCTCCTTTGGCTGCATTGACAGAAAAATGGAAGATAGATATACCTGAGGTAACCACTATAGACTCTCTATTCCTCCATTATACCTCCACCATGAAAGTCATGGGATCTGCTTATCTGCAGGAAGTACATTTTAGATGTATACACTGAGCATATCTGCCTCCCTCGACTAGAGCATATTTTACTACTCCTGCTGACAAATGCAGTAAGACACAAGCGTCCTTCTTTCACTGTTTCTGGGACTGTTACAAGGTACGTAGGTTTTGGAACAAGGTGTTCTCTTTTCTTAATACCGCTTTTTCCTTGTCTCTAATGCCGTCTCCCATAGCTTGTTTATGCATACATTTTTGTGATTGAGACCATACACCAGCTGCTATCAATCACCTGTACCCGTTATTCATAGTACTTTTCACTGTAGCAAAAAAAATAATTTTGAAGCACTGGGTGTCTAAATCTGCACCTACCCTATCTACACTTCATAAGATGCTTCTTTAGCAATTGTACTGTGATCGTAAGACCATGTCCATTGTTACAAAGCAGCAAACATTTCCATTGTAAATGGGATTCTTACATATCCACGCTTGACCCTGACACAAAATCCAAAATATTCCAATTCTCCGAAAATCAATCTTGGTCTATGCTAGGATCTTCAACTAGGTGTCTACAGTAATCCCTACTCCTCCAGCCCTCCTGCATGGTCGGGTCAGACTACTCACTGTCAGGCAGGCGGACCTGAGAGCGTTCACACCCCCCACACCCTTTTTTTTCGTATTGTACTACTCAATAATCTAACAGAGTGCAAGTAGCTAGTTTACTGTCATTACCCCCCTCCTTTCCTTTGACTTTCCCATCCCCTCCTTCTCTACATACTAACCTAGTTGGTTTAATGTTGTTGTTGACTTATTTTGAAATAGTAATGCTTTACTATATTGGAATACACTGCTTACCTATTATATTGGTAATGTCTTATCGGTTTAAACTGCTTTTCCAATATGGACCTCATTGTGCATGTGTTTGTTCATGTGTATGCTTATATTTTACAAGATATACCTTTATATACTGTATCTTATGTTTGAAAACTAATAAAAAGTTTATGGTTTTGTATGTAAAAAGGGTCGCGGCACCCAGTAACCCCCTAGATATTCTGGATTATTTTTTTGCCATTGTTCAGAGGGATAAAAATCAGTACGTGCTACGGCCCCATTGCATAAATTGAATTGCTGTAAATCACCATGATTAATTGAATTCCCCCTCCCCATAGTGGCAACACAAATACAGTAAGGATCTTATTTTGATTGACTCGCAAGGCTGCGAATTTTGTAGCCTTGCGAGTCCATCAGACGCTGCCGTAGTGCCGGCTGCCCCCCTCACACTCAGTATCCCCCCCGCACGGCTGCGAATGGATGATTTACATAATCATCCATTCGCAGACAGGGAGAAATCATTTGCTGATCGCTGACCATTGAATGATTTCTCCCACGCTTGCAGTTCAGAGAGACCTATATAATCACTCTAAACTGCGGGCACAGGGCGTGCGAGGACAAGGCGGGCAGCTGACATCTGACCGCCTGTGCAGATGCTTACATTGGTCTGAATAAGGTCCTATGTATGCCCTTTACTACTTTTCATTCAGCTTTTGACTTTGCTGTCAAGGCTGTAATATACAGCACAACATACAGTATAATCATCTATGTATTGTAGCATTATGATTAATTAACACAGCAGGTCAACATAGTAGACTTATGGCCAAGCAGCAATATTTTATGTACTCATATGCACAGCCTCAAGGCAAAATCTGTGTTATAAAACGTGGCATTTAAAATGGTTTACTCAACAGTTAACAATCTTCTGAGAGCTACAGTATAACTAATGATTTTGATACAGAATATAAAAAGCAGAATATGAAAACATAAACAATTGTATTATTACAATTGTATTATTACAGAACATAGCATTATATTAATTTGCAAAATGTACTGATTTTCTATATAACAAAGTGCGCTCACATAGCAGAAGTGTTGTACCTGGCCAGAAATTCTATCATTGGCCAGAAATAATTAGCAAGGTTATTAACATTCCTTGGGAAATATGTCTTCCAAAATGCTTAATTGTTTTACAATATGAAGTCATAACCAACAGTACAAGAATTGCCTACAGCCATTCTAGGAACTCATATCACGCTGGGTTTTACATTACATAGACATTAATATAAAGCTATATCTAATCACCATTTAAGTAATTGGTTTGCACTCAAAATGCTGATAGCTTTTGTCAAAAGGTAAACCAATCAATGATTTTGCTGCCAGGCAAATGTTACAGCAGACATCATTTTAATTAAAACTCTCCTCCAAAAATAAAAGATACAGGAAAATACTGTTGCTTGGCATGTTGTTTTAATATGAAAGAAAACGATTTGAGACATTTTTTTCTATGAAAAAAGGTGAGTTTGTTTAATTAATAGTGATTGTAAAAAAGTAGCCTATAGGCTCTTAAACAGGTTTGGTACAATGTTAAATTGCAAACATAAATGTAGGTTTGTAGACCAGAGGAGATAAAAAAAAACATGCATGATATTGAATAATTATGTACCTATATTTAAAAAGGGTTGAGATTACCTGAAGGATAAAAAAGGGGCAGACTAGATGGGCCAAATAGTTCTTAGCTGCCGTCAAATTCTATGTTTCTATGTTTCTATGATAAATATAAACAGTTTCGATCACTTTTATGTGAAACGTGGCAGGATGTATCGCACGCAATATTTATTTTATTTATTTGTGAACAGTTTCTTATACATTGCACACATATTCTGCAGCACTTTACATAGAATATTTGACCATTCACAGCAGTCCCTGCCCCAGAGGAGCTTTCAAACTTTAATACTTACCACATGTACATGCACTCGCATTCACTCTTGGGTTTTGGGAGGAAACCGGAGTACCCAGAGTAAACCCACACAACCAAGGGGAGAATATACAAACTCTGCACAGTTAGGGCCGTAGTGGGAATCAAGCCCATGAACTCAGCACTATGAGGCAGTAATGCATGATATACCCATCTAGTTTGTAAAAAATAGGTGTGTCTTCATTTACTGTAACTATACTTTTTGCTGGACACTTGCCTGTTATGCTAGACATATAATAATAAAGTGCACAAGCTATTATAGAATTTCTAGTTTTTTTTTTCTTTCTGACACATTTCTCCCTTTTTCTCTCTCCTTTTTCTCTTTTTTTTAACCCCCATTCCTCACTGTCCTACTCCTCTGTCTCTTTATCTTTTTTTTAATCATGAGGATTACTGTGGTAATTCCTCTATGTGGGAAAATAGGCTTGGAGACTGTGGACATGCCATCATTCTCCAAGTAGAATCACTAAGACTGGTAGCAGGGGTCACATCAATGGACATTATGTGCCATTGTGACAATTTTTATCAGCAGTACATTTTATTTGATTTGTCTCAATAATCTATATAATATTGCAGCAAGATTCCAGAAATCTTGACAAGCCTCACAAAAAATAAACCGAACAGCATGCACAGTAGGTTATTATTGGTATGTAAGCACTTCATATTCACCTCTCCTCCATTTTGGCTTTACAAGGGTGATACAGATTATGATTAGAGGTTCCAACCTGTACGGCTGTATATGTATTTAGTTTCCTGATCAGCCATTGGTTAAGTGCTTTCTATGTTAGTCTTCTTCGGTTACTGAGTAAATGAGTCTGTGTCATCACTTGGTAAGATAAACTGCATATGCAACTTGATTCTGCCTGTTTAATTGGCACACACTGTATTATTAATTTTGCGTTCAAGATGCTGTTACATGGATGTTCTTAACATGCAACTAACACGCATAACAACCAGTGTTGTACCAAGAGCGCTAGTCTTGATGATGGTGTCAAAATTCTTATTTGTATGTTAGATGAAACTAATGCTGCTGCTGCCTCTAATCAAGAGGAACTGTGAACCTCTTATTTAAATAACTAATATTGGATAGGTGATCAATGAATGACCACCTTTAAAGGCGCTGTTGCATCAGATAGCATTCAAACCACAAAAATTCTTATTAAAAATATACTGTTTAAAATAATTTTTGTAGTTTCAATGATATCTGATGCAGCAGTGCCTTTAAAGGTGGTCGCTTATTGATCTCCTACCCAATAATATTTCTTAGCATGTACTGACTTTAACCAAAGACTGTAATGTTGATTGATCCCACCCACCAATCTTGCGCCTTTACGTGGCAATATTGTAATTGATGTCTGATCTGATTTCTAAACTTGGAAGACTGTAATAATGATTTATCCTACCCACAATTCCTGCCTTTGCCTGACATTTTTGTAATCTGATCCGTCTGTTTCCCGAACGTGGTTTGATTAACAATGCTTCAACTCCAATTGTTAACACTATTTCCTGAGTGTCAAACACCAATGACTCCATAAAGAAAGTCCTGGATTAATGGTTCTGTGATGCTTGTCTTGGGTATTTTTGCACAAAGATACGGTTCTGAATCGGTGGATATTACATGTACTAATAAGGATGATGAACAAGTACAGAGTAAATTAAATAATAATTTACTCTCCCTTCATGTTCCTACTCTGTTTTTGGTATAAATCTTAAATGCTCTACATTTGATTCAAAAAAAGCACTGTAATTTCTCCAAAGTCCTCCTATTATAACCCTTATATATCCCATAAATTTGGTTAATACATGTTCCAAGTACAGTAAGTGTTGTACTGTACTTATGAAATGAAACACTTTTGCAAAGTCCTATTCAGGTGCTCTCTTTCTTAAATTATTTAGGCTACGTGTTCTATCCTGTTTCTGCCATTTTTGCCCACCCCAGTCCGTATATTCAAGGAAGCCACTACCCAAAGCACATTGGTTAGGACATTTTAAGTATAATATTGAAGACAGCTATTGTGCAAGTATCAATTTGGAAGCCTCATTGACCTAATTCATTAGCAATATCAGCAATGACCCAAGGCACTATTTTATGTTGTGCTCCCATTTGTATATTTATTTTTCTATTTTGTGTGCCTACATTACTGCAAAATTATGCTTCTTCCAAATAACCTTATTTAACAGCCTTTTAAAACATAACAGTATTAATTTTATAGAAAGAAACACTGATTAACTTTAATAAATATTTGAATGTATAAAAATCTCATTTTAATTTGGGAGAAATGGAGCATTTAAATTAAATGTTCTGTAAGGGGATTGTCGCATTTGGCAAAAGAAATAGAAAGAAGTAAAAATAGATATAAACTAAAGTAATAGACAGTAATGCATTTATTTTAATCAGGTCAATCTATAGTTATGTTACATTCACACAATTCAATGTAAAACATGTAATAAAATGTTATTTAATAAATGAAAGTATACTATTGTAAAAGACTAACATAAATTACACTTACAATGATTATGCCATATAATCAACTTTGAAGAAAAACTCAATTATCTACAATTTAAAAATCATAAAATGCCACTAGTACCGAGAGTAGCATTTAAAGTGAAATAAATCCATAGTTAAAAGGATGTTGGAGTGAAATGTATGTGCTAAATTGAGTAATTATAAATAAAAGGAATAGTAACTGAGGAAAACTAACTTGTCGGATATCAAGTTACAGTATATTAAATACTGTATAGTGTACATACTTGTCTACAATCCAGGGATGGAAAGGATGCACCCAAAATTTGTGTGGCACTCCCGACCATCCAGAAAAGTGGAATAATCTCCTGCTTTCTACTAAAACCCCTCTGCACCCCCTGCATCATCATAGCCTTGCCTCCACGTTACAGTGCTGGTAATGTGGGCATTGTAAGCAGCAGGCCACAATGACACAATACAGATGGAGTGGGTGTCAACTTTGCAGGGGTTGGTGGTAAATTCGCTACGCATCAGCCCCTCCAGCCTTCGGAAGGGGGCGTTCACGCACGAGATGGAGCACCCCCCGTCGCCTCGCCGCCAGTCCCCGCCACGTTCCCCAACCATAATCTAGCCTTCATTGACAACTTTGTTTAGATCCTGACCACAAACATGCTTGATCTGTGTTGTGCACATAGTGTAAAAAGAAACAAGAATGCTACAACAAATCCAAGTGACAAAACATTAGGTCTTACTGCTGCCCTGTATACGTTCTGACAGGCTGTTGCTGTGAAATTTATCACGCATGCAGAAGTAAATGAACAGAATAAATTCAATAAGACTGACTAGTGAGCAATCAAGTTAAAATAACATCCCACAGATATGCGCTTGACGTTTTATCATTTCTGGCCACATAGAACTCTGCTGGATATTAACAGAGGTAACAGAAGTAAGGGACATTTGCCACTGTGAATTCAAAGAATATTTTCAAACATAATTCTTGAAAACATCAATGGCAAATAATAGGCCAATACTTATTCTTACATGTTGTATGGTAATAAGTCAAATACATGGGGATACATCTCGCTATATTTATAATAGGCGTATGATATCAACCTGATGCACATATTTGAAAAAGTTACAGTAACTCTTAAAAACGCCTCAGCTAATACTGAAAGCAGGCTAGAGTGCTGGATTTCAGTATCAAATGTCCTGCGCTCCTTCTTAGGCTGCCTTTTGGTTATCACTTCAAGGTCTCCCTTAGGCCTTAGATATATATGGAGAGTGGGTGGGTGTAATCATTTTACCAGGCGCCAGAGAATGAGTTAAAAATATATTCAAATTTATTGTAAAGAATAACATATGCTTATAAAAAATACATCTAAAAAAGGAGGGATGAGTCCTTACCCCCTAAGGGTATTTGGAGCCTGAAAGGGATGGTAAGTGGCAGGGATGCAGTCCAGAAGTGCACCCTGCAGTGGCCCCAAATGCCTTAGCACTTGGTAGGTTCACCCAGATCAAGTCAGTCACTGCCGCTGACGTGTTTTGAGCATCAGGTGCTCTTCTTCCAGGGCAAGGTTTGAAAACAGTGGTGGCTGCTACTTTTGTGCTTCTGGAGGCTTCCGTTACTTCTGCTGCACTTTCCATTTGAAGCCTTATCTGCCGATCACAGCACAGCACTTTATTAGCAGATAGTGCTTCCAATAGCTTCCTATTCCTCTGCAATCAATCAGTTTATTGGTGGTGGATTTTTACTAGGGGGGCAGCAGCCCTGCAGTCCCTAGGTAAAAACCACCACTGCTCATTAGTAATAACCCATAAAAAATTGTACTAATTAATTAAAAAATAAGAAGATAGTGGTATGTTAAGTAATTTTTTAAATTACTTTCTTTACTCCACAAATAAAAAAATAATATGCCATACAGTTGTATAGTCATCTTCTCTTTCCAGGAGCTATGATGTTATGAGTTATGATGTTATGCAATTGTATTTACAAAGAATTTGCCTTCTTTTTCATGCTTTAAGTCCGATTGTCTCAACATTATTTGTTTTATATGTCATTATTTCTACACATTTTGCTTCTTCAAAATCCTGCTACATGTGACAACCGCATAAGCCTATATTTGTTTTGTATATTGTGACAATGCTCTTTGAACGTTTGTTATTTTGTACATGCTTTTATGGGAAATATTTGGAAACATTTAATAATTTGTTCTATATTATGATTATGCCTTTACAAATATATTAATGGACTGATGATCTCTATATATGCTATAGTATGTAGAATGTTAGTAATAATGGGATCCAGTTAATTGTATGTGGTACAGTGCTTTGTGGGAAAAGATTGTGCTAATATAAGACTACGGTGTTAGACAACCAGCCCCACCACAGAAGGACTAAGGAGTTCATTCTGGTTGACTCGCAAAGCTGCGAATTTTGCAGCTTTGCGAGTCAACTAAACGCCACCCACAGGATGTCTGCACCCCGTTGCATTGAGGCTATCCCCACACACATGCGAATTGCTGTTTTGCATAAACATCCATTTGAAGCCTTGCGTGCAGGGCACAAATCATTCGATGATCACTTACCATCGAAAGATTTCTAAAGTGTTCGCACATGTGTCACTCTCTGGTGACGCAGATGTGTGGAGCCCTGGTACGCGATATCAGCTGCCTACCCCTGGACCCGCATCACGGCCAAATTACCATGGGAACACCCAGCATTTTCATGGGGATGCGCGCGAAATGCTGGGCGTTCCCATGGGCATGACCCATGCCCGCCGATCACCACCGCCCGCACTGCTCCGTGCAAACGGGTCAGAGAATAATCAATAATCAGAGAATAATTTTCCATTCGCCCAAAGAGCCTGCACATGCACATAAATGTTTATGTGCATGCGCACAAACAAAACATTGATCCCTTCTGCGAACGTGCAGGGGAGCGCACAGACCAGAATGACCTCCTAAATCAAAAATCACCAGGTTGAGCCAATCATGGATTACTATATCAAAAACTAATGGCGGCTATGCATTGGGGCAATAAGTGCGAGAATGCAGTTCATCTGCAGAGGTAATTGGAGAAAAAAGAAAGAAATCATGGCTGCGTATGTAATTAGAGTATTTGGGTGCAATAATATATATCCATTTTTGCACAGTGCTCTCATTAGTTCTTTATTAAATGCATCATTCTTATGTACAATGCATATTCCTATGTCAGGCAAAATGTATTACAATGTTTTTAAGAAACACTTAACCAATCATATGTTCAAGTCTGTATCAATATTCAGTAGCAGTAATTGTCAATTTTATTACTAATGATGTCCAATTTGTTTTGTTCTAAATATACATACAGGGACCGCCAACTGGGCAAAATTTACATTTACAATTACACTAAGCAGCCAGAAAATATTACCATTTTTTTGTGTTACTTACCAAAAATGTCAAAATTGCATTAATTACCGGTTAACATCTGTATTATGTGTATTCTGTAATCTAGCTCTGTTTAGTATCCAAAAGGATGAAAATTAAAAGGAATACATACAGTACATATAGTTTTCATGTGTGCAGAAGACTAGGGATTGATAGATACAAGGAGATATACAGAAAATATTGCTACACAATTAATGAGCCCGATTTGCTGTTATATATCAGGATCTGGATTTTTTAGAATACTGTTTAATAAGTAGATCACATACTGTATAAAGAGGACAGATAAAAAACACCATAACAGAATTGGGTCCCGATTCTAGTTGAATCGGTACCTGGCGTGTTTGCACAGGTAAACAAATGTTGAAGTTGAGTAAATGACACAGAAATTTTTTATTTCTATTAACACAATAATTCAGAGACACATTCAATTAAATAGCAATACAAGTTCCCTTTCCAAGTTATAAATTTTATAATACATGTTATGGGGTATAAAATACTTAATCTATGGTGACTGCAGTTTAATACCTTAATTAACGTGTTAATGAGAGTGTAAATGATATTTGATTATGAAATGGCTTACATTTTAATAATATACAACCTCCGTGTATTTGAACTTTAACTAATCCTAGATTAAAATGAATGCTTTGTAAAACAAGCAATTAGCTGTACACTGATATATATCTCTGTATGTGTGCCTACAAATGACAATAGCAATATACTGTTTGCCTTGGTAAAATGGAGGAACTTTCTACTTCAGTGCTCAGATCACCTTGCATGAAGGAAACAGAAATGTACTAAAACTTCTGGTACAAACAGGTGCTGGAACCGAGGGGGAGGGCAATATTTGAGAGGAGCCAATCAAAGTTCTGGGTCGCAGGGTGCAGTGCAGCTGCCATCTATAGTTAATATGGGTAGTGTCAGGAAGAAAATAATACCCATTCCAGCTGCTTCACATCCTCCCACCCAGCTCTTCTCTTCATGCCTCCAGGGTCCTCCTTCCACCTGCACGCTTCTCCATCCCCTACAGTGTGTGTTTAGTTCCTGTGGGCTGGTCCCTTCTCTGGGACAAGCCCTTCTCATCTCCAACTTCATATATTCCTCACCCCTCTCCCCTAAGATTCACTTTGTCATCAGTCCCACTGACGTCCCCTTATTTCCAACTGGATTAAGCTGAAATGTACCCTGTAAAGTCTGATTACATCCATGCACCCCCAGCTAGGGTTTGAGCTATGAAAATACGTTGGCACTTTGTCTTCTATATAAACACTGCTGGGGCAGGCTGCTGTCAGAGGTCCTATAACTACTGGAAGAAATTAATTTCTTACTGCCTGAATAGTAGCAAGAAGAAATTCTATTTATCAAGTCTAAACTTCAACAATCAGTAAATGAGTTCCATAATGTTCCTTAATGTTGTATTTGTCATCTGGTACATTATAGCATTATCTGTAATCCCTAATGTATCCTCTATGCTGTTGTTTACATAAATGTGTGCATATGTGCATGCCTCACAACTTTATTTTGTGACTGTCCCATGTCCCATGGACAGCAGTGTCCTGCAGTGGGCGGTGGGGTGGGGGGGCAGTTGGGATTACCCCTGCCCATTGCTGCTCTGCCCAGCAGCGGTGAATAGATGCTGCGCACATGTGTGTATTCAGAAATACATTGTGTGCATGCCCTCATAGTGATGGGAATTGCTGCCTTGATCAGAAGCCATGCCCCTTTTCGGGGGAACGACAATCCAGATGCCCCCAATGGAGATGTTCGGAAGTATGTATGTGTGTTTGTGTGTATCTACATAGAGCTAAATAATTCTGACATCAGATAGGTGGTGTAGAGAGGGGGCAACAATCAATTATATTTTGCACATCGGTGGACAATAGATAGTGTTCAACAGCACGCACAGCTGGCAAAACGGATATTACTGTTATGTTGTTCCATCATTTTGATGGACTGGTGACTAGTGAATAAAAAGTACCAAAAAATGTTATAGTCCATATTTTGTATTTCACACTTGCGATGTAGTAATGAAAAAGACATTGCCCATTGAAGAGGGGAAAAAAATCATGCCAAAAGCGTCATGACCCAATACATTCTTACTCTCCAAGGGGGAGCAGAGATGACTTAAATAGTACATCAGTCAATTTTAATCCAGACCGCAATGGCAAAATTGGAAAGCTCTGGGCTAATGTGAACAGTAATATTAGAAGAAAAACTGATGTGTTTAGTAAAATAAATAATACTAGTAGGGTTAAAGATTAGGCCTTCATTTGATGTGATTGCACTTTTGCACGGATCGAGATTTTGCAACTTTCAGATTTTGAATTAGTGATATAATTTTCTGAGAGTGGTGAGGAGTGGTGCACATTTAATTTTCTGTCCATACAATTTATGTTTACTAGTGCAAAACTAACACACTATGCAGAATCATTGCTAATGTCCTTATGTTACATCAGGCAGAGCACCCCGATACGTTACACATTATGCCAGGCAGAGCCAGCATTTTATGTTATGCAATGCAGAGCCCCTATTAAGTTATGCCAGGCAGAACCCCCAGCACAAGCTACACCAGGCAGAGTCCCGATATGCCAGGCAGAGTCAGTGTTATACTTTACGCCAGGCAGAACCCCCAGTTACACAGAATGCCAGGCAGAACCTTTTTTTTTAGCTGTTACACCAGGCAGAACCCCTGTTACACATTACAAAAGGAAAAGTCCATATATGCCGGGGAGAGCCAGCATTATACATTACACACAGAAAGAACCCCATCACATGTTACTCCAGGTAGAGCCCCAGTTACACAAAATGACATTGAGAACCCTTGTTAGATGTTGAGCCAGACAGGTCCCCATTATGTAACCCCACGCAGAGCACCCAGTTATGCCAGACAGAGCTCCTATTAAATGTTACACCAGGCAGAACCCACTTTATACTAGGCAGAAGTAAAATGAATGTGCCAGATCATACCGCTATGTCTATGATTGTGCCCTGCTGTTTAATCCAGTGGCCCAGGCACTGAGCCCAAGCACAATACCAAGACATCACCTAAGGATCTTCCCTGCCTAGTTTTTACATTCACTTCCAATAAGCAAGACAAATTATATAAAGTGATATGAGTGGACGCTCCACAATGTGCTGATAAGCCAAATAGCTGCTATCACAGCATACCATCCCCCAGTCAAAAGGGTACAAATACAGAAGGTAGTGACATCACTAAAACAGCAACAATAGATATGTAAAAATCACAATGTAATTTAATGAAAGTGTAAAAAAACACAAAGAACTAAACAGTGGTGACGATGATGGAGCCAATAGTTCACAAAACCTACAGTGGTGAGGATAATGGATCCATTGGGTGGCAAAACCGGACAAGCCCTGAATTTCTTCAGCTCGTGTGATTGCCAATGTCCCCCAAGGAACTCTATTCCTCAAACAGCTTTACACGGCCAGCTTACCTTTCCCTATAGACATTCTCCTGAGGACTGGGTATATGCCACCCCCTGTGGCCTAAAAAGTTTTGAGGTACCTTAGATAAACACCAGCCGCTTTATTATATGAGAGAACCACATACAGGGCCTACTAGGAAGGACTCTATGTGCACTTGCTTACCATCTTTGCATGCCAGTATAGATCTTATGGGTGATTATATTACACATATATATGTAATGCTTTAATTGTTTAGTCCTTCATGGTTTTTTTTAACATTTTCATTACATTACATTGTGATTTTTACTTCCAAGAAGGGGATACGGTCACTAGGTATACAGCAACTCGACAAGCATTAGGTCGATACTACTAGGTTGACATGCATGAAGGTTGACATGGGGTTAGGTCGACAGGGTCATTAGGTCAACATGGGGAAGGTCGACCTTCAAAAGGTCGACATGGGGTTTTTCACTTTTTATTGAGCCGACATGTGCCGACAGGCAATATTTCATGCTCTACCATCTACTAGGGCATGGTGGGAAAATAAAATAGTGTGCCAAGCGTAGCAAGGCAGCATGCCTGAAGTGAAGGAACTCGGTGCACTTTTTAAAAGTCTGTGTCAACTGTGTCAACATTCGGGACAAAAAAAGTGTAAACTCCCATGTCAACTTTTTGACTGTCGACCCAATGACCCTGTCGACCCAATGACCCTGTCGACCTAACCTCATGTTGACCTTCAGTCATGTCGACATAGTGGTGTCGACCTAATGCTTATTGACCTAGTTGCTGTCTATCCAATGATATGTACTTCCAAGAAGTATCTGTTTCTCTTTTAATTTATCACAATTAAAACAATAAAAATATACAGTGTGGTAGTTTAGACAAAAATTACAAAAACATAAAACATTTAAAAATAGCCATACTTACATTGTTACTTACTTCATGGTTTACAAACTCTGTCTGGGTGCATTTATCTTGCTTGGAAAAATCTAATGACTGTAAAGTTCGAGCAGTTTTCTGAAAAAGGGGAAAAACAACAAGAAAATAAGGTCAGAAAGGACACTGCATATATCAGTGTACAACAGTCTTAGAATTATACTGTTTTGGATAAACTACATGCTGGAAAATCTACTTTCTGGTTTTCACATTACAAAAACACAAAAAAAGAATAGATATGTCTTTTATTTTCACACTTCTGTTCCCACTTCACTGAGCATTGCCAGCTGTTACTCTTTATAGCTACTGTGATGGAATTATGAATGCTAAAGGTGACTATTTCAATTGCATATTCTCATGCCCAGTTTTCTATACACCTGCATCAATTCACAGTTTGTAACAGTAAGCGGTCTTGAGCGAAGATGTGTCAAATCTGCTCTGTCTTTTGTATGCAACAACACACCTTTGAAGATCAACTAGCAATGCAAAAAGAATGGTGAGAATAGATGCTGAAAGCTGTACTTCACCTAGGCCCTTATTCTGATTGAGTCGGATGGCTGCGTGTGCGGTCGGACGACCGATGTACTGTGTTTGTGCATGTGCAGAGGCGTTTCTGCGCATGTGCGAATGCCGTACACATCCGAATACGGAGTGAATTCCATACAGAAAACGATTGGTCGGAACAATCCGAGCAGGAGGTGGAGAGGGGCGTGAAGGGCTGTTTGGGCTCATTACCATATGCGTACGCCCTGCGTTTCATGGGCGTTCCCATATGTATGGTAATCCGGCCGTGACGCACGTGTTGGAGGCAGACAGCTGATATAGCCGGATGCCAGCTGCCCGCCCCTATCCCTGCTTTCGCACGTAGAAATGTCTGAGTGCTCTGGAGCACATCATTCGATGGTCGACGACCATCGGAGGATAGGGGAGGTTCCCACAGATGGGAGAGTTGTTCACATGAAACATCCAGTCACGGTCCGTTCGCTGGGCGTCTTACCACATTGGGACGGTGTGAGCGATCCGTACGGTAGGCGGGGCTAAGAACACTCGGCGGCTGTCCGAAATACGCATCCATCCAAGTCAACTAGAATAAGGGCCCTAGAGTGTCAGTCTAATGCCCATTAAATTATGTGTGGCAGCTAAGTAAAAGTTAAGTGCTACTAAAACACATCTGTGCATTTATTTCCACCTGTAAAAACACATCACACACACAAAATTTGTATCAAGTTTTAGCAGGGCATTTTTTTTACATAAATGTAAAAATAGATACAGTAGATATTTAATAATATATATCTTGGGCATTTATCCTTGCGTGTCTTTTTTGGTTAGAGGGTCTGCTTACAGAGTCCCTAGAACAATTATCAGTACTTGTGTAATATCTGGGCGCACAATATATTGCATCGCATGCCACTCATTAAGGCATGCGATGCGATTGGACCAGATTTTTAGCCTTTCCCGGGCAGAGTGTACAATTTTAATATCACGCCGCATCGCATGCCATTATAATGGCATGCGATGGGACGAGATTATACCCGATATTACATTGTATAGGCACACTGATGCCTGATTACAATGTTAAATGCACCCCCATACCAGAGTTTTAATTGTACACCCACCCTGATGGGTGATTACTATGTGAAATGCCCCCCCCCCCCACTGTTAATGCCACCTCAGTATCAACGCCAACCCAAAGCGTGGCGAGCGCAGTGAGCCCGCGAGGGGACGCGGTGCGGGTCCTCCGACCTTTTCATACCCCCACTATCCACGTTGGCGTGGAGTTGATTTTATTTAGTGTGGCGAGCGCAAAGAGCCCGAAGCATGGTGAGCGGACGCGGAATATATGTGAAGTAATCCGCGTGCGCTTGCCGCGCTTCGGTCTCGCCATATAAAATCAACTCCACGCCGTCGTGGATAGTGGGTGTACGAAAAGGTCGGAGGACGCGTACCTCCGCACCTTGCGGGCTCGCTGCGCTCGCCACGCTTTGGATTGGCATTGATACTGGGCTGGCGTTAATAGTTGATAGTGGGGTGGCGTTAACAATGGGGGGCCATTTAACATAGTAATTACCCATCAGGGTGGGTGTACAATAAAGAAGCGGGTCTTTAACATAGGAATCAGGCATCTGGGTGCCTGTACAATTAAAAATCTGGTCCAATCGCATCGCTTGCGATATGCTTGCATGCGATGTGATGCGACGCAATTTTTTGCCCTGCGATTAAAAAATTGGGCGCCCAGATAATACACAAGTACCCAATTATCTGTTTATAGAAAGTCAAAAAGCATGAAAACCTGTCCCTTACTGAATGTTTGCATTAGTTGGGACACACCCTACCTCTTAGAGGTAATTTATTAAGATCAAATTGCCACAAATGCACACATTCATAGCTATTCGATCATACTCATGGCCGGGACCCGTTCATCGGCTCATTTAGAAACAGCCTAAACAGCATAATTCAGACGAGCAATTATTTGAATGGCAAGCTCAGCCAAATTCGCCAATATGAATAAGTAGACCATTGATAGAGCTTGCCCATAGATAGACCATAGATAGAGCTTGTGAATGCCCATAGAGTTCTATGGTGGTCAGCTCATTTACAAACATTCATAAGGTTGAATTTTGCTAAAAATCGGAATGGAAAAATTCAACACATTTCATCTATATTTGCTTCTGTGTGTAAAAGTTAGAAAATATAAATATAAATAATAAAAAACAATGATATTGGTTCCACCCCCCCAAGCATAGCCAGCCCAGGCTGTTTAAACCAGTCCTGCTTTCTGAAAAACATGGGGAAAAATTAATAGGGTCCCCTCTTATTTCATAAATCAGCACCGTGCTTTTAGACCAGTCCTGGTTATAAAACTATAGAGTCCACTACATATACTTGGAAAATCTGCAGCAGTACCATTATACTTAAATAATAGGCAATACTCCTAAAACATCTTGTTTGATAGAATTGTTATAAAATTTAGATGCTGGGCCATTTACGTAAACTGACAACTATATTTTTAAATATGTATATTAAATAAAAACATAACATATTTGCAAAAGTAGGACGACATGATAAAGATACAATGATATACCATAAGAATACAATATACAATATGGGCAATACTAAAGTACATTAAAAATGAATAGATATACTACGTAGTAGTAGAAACCACAGTTATAAGCTACAGTATCTCTGCATAATGTTTGGGTCATTTTAGAAAGGGGGAAAGCCTTATTTCAAGGTCATGTTGTACCATGTGACTTATTCTGATCGGTGCGGCCCGATCAGAATATACGGCCGCAACCGTGCAGGCGAATCCCCGCCTTCCATACGGATCGCCACCTGCCGTCCGTACGCGGATATGTGGCGATCCGCATGAAATTGGACGGGGATACGCCTCCTCCGTTTTGGGAGCAGCCCCTGCATTCGATGGTCGCCGAACATCGAATGCAGGGCCGCACGCTCCACCAGGTCCCGCAACACAAGACCACACGGACACTTGTCCGTGTGAAATCATGTATGGGGGCGGGCAGCTGACATCCGGCGATGTCAGATGCCCGCCCCGTACCCACGCGTCACGGCCTCATTACCATGCATACGCCCCGCGTTTGCATGGGAACGCCCATGAAACGCGGGGCGTATGCATAGGGTAATGAGGCTAAGTAGCCCCTCACGCCCCTCTACGCCCCCTGTGCGGCGTGTAAAGAATCCGTGCGGCGAAATCGCCTGCACATGCGCAGAGTGACCTCTGCACATGCGCAGACGATCAACATCGGCGGTCCGTCCGCATGCGGGAATATCCACACCGATCAGAATAAGGCCCTAACTGACAACTATTTTATTAAATAGAAGCCTAAATAGAAAAATACTTGCGGCTCTCCAGTTTGTGTAAAACTACAACTCCAAGCATGCTTTGCCACACTTTGGAGGTTATTCTGGTTGGTGCGTAAATGTCCGAATTCTTTCGGAGCGGTCCGCACGCCACGCTGTGCGGACATCGTACGAAGAAACGCCCACCGGTCCTCCGCATTCGGACGGACTCACACTTTAAGAAGAGGGCGTGTTTACGGACGACATCCAAACCTTGCGTGTGCGGTGGACACACACACATTCTGCACGGTTTTACCGCGTCAGAACGGACGGGAACCTGGCCGTACGCACCGATGCAGTGTATTTCCGCAAAACATACTACTATCATCGGAACTCATACATCACACACATGACACACTTATGCAATTAGGCTACCTCATTAAAAAGGGATTGTTTTTAATGGTCATCTATTAATTCTCTAATTGATAATTAAACACTTTACTACCACTTTAGATTAACCCTTACATCATGCAAAGTTCAAAACATTCTTTCTTGCCCCTTTACGCCCATGTGTTATGTATGCATATTACATCATAAATTGATAAAGTGTTTTGTAATGGTCCATTTAAGCTGCAATGGTTCCAATTGAAGCAATGAAAAGAGTGTAATTAATGAGTAATGAGTAAATTGTGTGGAATGAGTGGATTGTATTGTGTTCAGCTGACATTGGTTCAGGTGCGGCCGTACTGATTGGGCGTTCCGAATGCCTAGCGCATGACCGAGTGGTGTCCGCAAAGCAATACTTGCTTATGAAGACCGCATATTTCCTGCCTTTTGGTTCATGTGCAGTCGGTGTTCTGTCCGAATGCACGCCTACCAGAATTAGTGCACTCCCTCGTGTACGCCCATGTTTACGCCCAGTTTAGCCCACTTTGAAACTACGCCCCTGTGTACTTCCCAATGACGCCCATATTACGCCCATATTTCCCGAGTGAATACGGTGCACTTTTATGTACGGTATTAGTGAGAACGAGTACGGAGACCTTGCATGGCACATGCGCATAGCGTTGCCCACGCATGCGCAGACGGCTAAAATACGCCATCCGAAAGAATTTGGAAAATTATGCATCGACCAGAATAAGGCCCTTTGTTATTAGAGAATGTTTAAACTGTGGCAATGCATGCTGGGATGTGTAGTTTCACAACAACTGGATAGCCACAGGTTGTCAAGGCCTGGCTTACTGTATAATAATGATTTCCACCTAAATGTAGTAACTTAATTAGCAGCTTCAGGCAGCTGCCTAGGGCACCTGGATTGATAGCTTCAGCCCTGAGTCTACTTATAACACAATTAAGGATAACTAAGAAGAATTAAGGAGATGTATCTTTGTTAAATTTAATGCAGATGGGCTGCTGAGCTTCTAATATGCTACTTCCACATTTTCACCTGATGCTGGAAAGTAGATATTGGTGTGTGAATTGAAGAGGGCAACATGCTGAAGTTTTTTATAGGATGCGGGGGAAACCATGCACCAGTCCTGGTACAGCGCAAACTTTAAATTGACATTTATCAGCAACTATTGAATATAAGTAACTCTATTTGACATTCTTTCTCTAATGTCTTTGCTTATGGTAAATTGTAATACACTCCACAATGCTTTTGGCTGTTCTATTATTTTATGCTTCACCGTCATGTCAAAATGTTATCCTACTGAGATTCTTATATTGTATTACAGATTTCACAGACTTGATTTACTTACTAAAGCACTGGGTAATGATACTTCAACTCACATTAAGGACATTGGACCTGCTGAATATTACAGTAATTAAAGCTCTGATGACACCGAAAGATCTGTGTACCATATGTGCTGAGAATATTAATGTGAATTCAGTAATAAATGAGTTGTTATTCAACTGAAAGGTCATAATAATATAAGCTTTATGAAAGAAGACATGATTTTATGTTTTATAGTCAAAAGAAAGACGCTAACCAATGTACATGTATAGCGTAATTGTGTTTATTTTAAGTGTGTTTTTATTATTGTACACATCAGAGATGCAGCAACACTTTCTTTTCCTCAGATAGTATTTAACTTTTTCCAAAATAACTATATACAGTTACCGTATTTCTTTCGGAAAGAGAGAGGAAGATAATAATTTGATTTATTCTTTAAAGGAGAACAAAATCAACGTTTTCATCTATCAATATGGTATGGATCATTGGGTAGACAGCAGGATGGTCGACATGCATTTAGGTCGACATGCATTAAGGTCGACATGCAGGAAGGTCGACATGCAGGAAGGTCTAGTGCTTGTTGACCATCCTGCTGTAGACCTAGTGACCGTATCCATATCAATAGCAGTATCCAGCAATCCTGTGTTACCAATCTATCGATGAATAGATATTTACAGTAGACTGTCCAACAGATAATGTTGTATCCTGTAATAGTGTAGTAACAAATTGGCTTTGGTACTAGCCATGGACTCCAGTGCCATTTACCTTACCGCACGTGCCTGCTATGCCCACAACCAACAGAACCTTAATATTAGAAATAAGGAAATGTTTATACAGTACAATAAAAGGGTAAAGTTGTTCCTCAACTCTATTGGGTGAATTCAAGTGTTTTGCACAACGGCAACCATTACAATGGCACCCGATTCAAGTGTAACTGTTATGTTGTCCTGTTGTTGTGACGGGCTGTGAACTAGTGTGTCATAATTCTAGGCAACAAGTGCCAATTGTCAGTTCCATTTGGCATATGGAGATGCTAGTCACTTTAAATACTACTGCTACTGTTTATTTAGCAAGAATGAATAACACCATCCGGAAAGTGTTCGCAGCGCTTCACTTTTTTGCACATTGTGTTATTTTACAGCCTTCTCCCAAAGTGGAATAAAAAAAATTTCCCTAAAAATCCTACACACAATACCCCATAATGACATTGTGAACAAAGTTTCTGGGGAGATGTTTGATTATTAGATTATTAAAAATAAAAAACACAGCGTTTGCTCAATACTCTGTTGATGGATACTTCGGCAGCAATTACAGCCTTAAGTATTTTTGAATATGATGCCACAAGCTTGCCCCACATATCTTTGGGCAGTTTCGCCCTTTCTCTTTGCAGCACCTCTCAAGCTTTATCAGGCTGGATGGGAAGCATCAGTGAATCTCTCCAGAGATGTTTAATCTTTTTAAAGTCTGGGCTCTATCTGGACCACTCAAGGACATTCACAGAGTTGTGCTGAAGCCACTCCTTTGATATCTTGTGTGCTCAGGGTCATCCTGCTGAAAGATGAACTATCTCCCCAATCTAAGGACAAGAGTGCTCTGGATCAGGTTTTCATCTAGGATGTCTCTGTACATTGCTATATTCCTCTTTCCCTTTATCCTGACTAGTCTTCCAGTTCCTGCCACTAAAAAAATATCCCCACAGCATGATGCTATGACCACCATGCTTCACTGTAGGGATGGTATTGTCCTGGTGATGAACTTAGTGTTCATTCTAGCACCCGCTATCTTTGAAAACCCATGCAGTTCCTCTTCCCTGCCTGGGGTGTCCCTGTCTGCTTCTAGCACAGGTCTGGTTTGCCTATCAGTGCTGATATACAGACCACACTGTGCTTGAAGCACTACAGCAGACAGCGACACCCCAGGCAGGGAAGAGGAACTGCATGGGTTTTCAATGAAAGCGGGTGCTAGAATGAACACTATGAGCTGTGCCTGGTTTCTAGCAAACCTAATGCCTGGCATTCACACCAAAAAAATTAATCTTTGTTTCAGACTAGAGAATTTTGTTTCTCATGGTCTGAGAGTCATTTAGGTGCATTTTGACAAACTCCAATGCGGTCTGCCATGAGCTTTTTACTAAGCAGTGGTTTATGTCTTGCCAATCTACCATACAGGCCTGATTGGTGGATTGGTGCAGAGATGGTTGTCCTTCTGGAAGGTTCTCCTCTCTCTATAGAGGAATGCTGTAGATCTGATAGAGTGCCCATTGGGTTCTTGGTCACCTCCCTGAATAGGGTACTTCTCCCTCAATTGCTCAGATTGCATGGCTGGCCAGCTCTAGGAAGACTGCTGGTGGTTTTGAACTTCTTCAGTTTATGTATGATATTTTTCTGTACCCTTCCCCAGGATTTGTGACTCCAGACAATTCCTTTGACGTCATGCTTGGTTTGTACTCTGACATGCACTTTCAACTGAATTTACCACAGGGGGACTCAAATTAAGCTGCAGTAACATCTCAAGGACGATCAATGGGAACTGGATGCAACAAGACATTGGAACTGGATGCACCTGAGCTCAATTTTGAGCTTCATGGCAAAGGCTGTGAATACTTATGTACATGTGATTTCTTAATTTTATCTTTATTGTTAATACATTTGTAAAAATCTCCAGAAAACTATTTCACATTGTCATTATGGAATATTGTGTGTACAATATGAGGGAAAAACAAATGTATTACATTTTAGAAAAAGGCTCTAACATAACAAAAAGTGGAAAAAGTAAAGCATGTGAATAATTTCCGGATGCACTGTATAGTGGGGAATGTAGAGACTTCAATGTGAACCTGCTTTGTATCTCTAGGGCCACAGTACAAGATATATGATTCTTTTTTTACATACAGACACTACTGCGCATAGCATAACTCCCAGACCCATCAGCTCTTCTAGCACATGATAGCTGAAAGCTGAATTTACCATGCCAGTCACTTATATTCATCATACTGTAGTTAGTGTTTGAGCTATTGTTATGACATGTAATCATACCAATTTGGAATGACTCGTGGCAGGGTGTTTACTATTTTTTTTAATGCGCACTCTTGATATGTGTCTTTTTCAACCTGATTCTTCATCCCCTACCCTGTCCACACATTATTTAAACACCAATGAAGTTTTTTCACACTTGCATTTTTCAGAATCTGACTTATTATTATAAGATTTAAATTTGAGTCTAAAATGTTTCTTTTATTGACTATATACTGTAGTTGGTTCTACTTGTTTTAACTGAGCAACAGTTTACAATATCCAGGTGCCAGAGACCATGTTAATGATGATTTTTTATATACTGTACTGCAACATATTTAAATATAGACTCTTACATGATTTTATTCAAATGAATGTAATATATAATACATGTCACTGTATTCTGTTAAATGTCTGAAAAGCAACGTAGTCTGAAATGGGTATAAAATAGGAAAATTTGTCCAGCATTCAATTTCCAGTCATCGTTATCAAAGAATTATCAATTTTTATTTATTTATTTTTTTGCTGTGACAGCTAGTTTTGACAGCCTTCTAGTAAGTCTTGCAGTATCAAGTCAAGTTCTAGAATTAGAATGAGTGATTTGTAGATAAGAAATTGGATTTAGTGAAAGGCCATGGTGTAAGGTGACAAAATTTGACAAGACAGAAAATGTCAATCAGATTGCACCGCAGGCTGTGATTATGCTGGGTTAGTTATACTAAGACACCAAATTACTTACTGGTGGTCTCAGTTATTTGCTATCAACATTTTAAGGTTAGGATGAGCACTAGAAAGTACAGTACCATTTGAAAGTGTTGTGTCTTCTATGCTTTTAAAACTGATGTCCACCAAGTAAATGGGACATGTGCATATTCTTTAAAATATTTCACAATATTATACTATTTAATGGCCCAGTCTTTAAAGTTTTCACCTATAAAATAAAAAAAAGACTGATAGTTTTGACCAGTTAGTTGTGCAATACCGATGAGCTTCATGGGTACACAATTAATTTGTTTTACTCCTCTCTCTCTCTTCTATTGGATCTAAGACATGCCATCAAATTATTGAAATATATTATAAATAAAAATATATGTTAAATGTATACTGAAAAGAGATATACTTTAGTATAAAATAATGGTAATTCAAGGAGCCACTGGAGAGGAAGCACATCCTCTGGGACAGGCTAAAAGCTAATACCTAGAGGAAGCATATCCCCTGGAACAGGCTAAAAGCTAATACCTAGAGGAAGCATATCCCCTGGAACAGGCTAAAAGCTAATACCTAGAGGAAGCATATCCCCTGGAACAGGCTAAAAGCTAATACCTAGAGGAAGCATATCCCCTGGAACAGTCTAAATGTTATATCTAGAGGAAGCCTATCCCCTGGAACAGTCTAAATGTTATATCTAGAGGAAGCCTATCCCCTGGAACAGGCTAGAACTGGCACAAAATAATCCTGAGCTCAAGATGTGTTATTTACATCAGTAAGATATTGGAACATATATACTGTATGTATATATATATATATATATATATATATATATATATATATATATATATATATATATCTGTTAGAACGATATTTAATATGGAAAACTTTACTTCAGACACCCATGTTGACTGCACTGCACTGTAAAAACTACTTTCAATCATTTTCTTTCATTATTGCTGCACACTCCTCTTTTATGAACCATACTGTATAACAAGATTTAAAAATTGAACAGTTAGAGTCAAAGTCCTAAATCAATACAGTATATTTTTTTGTATTACTTCTCAGCATTATACATTAACAAATAACTTATAGTGTATTTAATGTACTACTATTCTGCAGTAGAAGCAGAGGGCTCACAGCACCTGTGTAGACAATGAAAGAACGGCACTCACAACACCATAGACCTATTTTTTCATATATAATAAAGGAAGGGAAAGGAGGGTAAGTGTGCATTTTTAATCACTTACATTTTTCCCCTTGAGTTACATGGTTCATATAAAAACAGTCATATGTATAGTTTGATTTCATTTCAATTTCTCATTATTAAGAATGTCATGCAGCATGATATTTTACTATGACATTTGATTATGCACTGAAATGGACGTTCTATAGTTTTCAAGTTATTGTCTAGTTATCCTGACATTAATTCCTTAATATATAATGACAGTTTGGCCACTGGGTATACTGCTCTACTGGGCTTAATAGGACAACTAACTTAATACATACAGTAACTGCTAAGAATAACATAAAAATTAATGTAAAAATATTTACGTGGTACTTATGTAGTATCTGGGCTGCCGATTTTGTGATTGTATGCCTTACCTTAAGGCATACAATCAGATGCGATGCGATGCGATTCGATGCGATTTTGCATAGGATTCAATGTTAAGAAGGTCCTGTTCATTTCCCCACTATCCAAGTGGGCATAGAGTTGATTTTATATAGCATGGCGAGCGCAGCGAGCCACCGAGCCCGAAGCGTGGCGAGCGAAGCGAGCCCCGCGAGGGGACGCATATTTCTTAAAAAGTATTCTGTGTCCCCTCGCGGGGCTCGCTACGCTCGCCACGCTTCGGGCTCGGTGGCTCGCTACGCTCGCCACAGGTTTATATCCAACTCCATGCCCACTTGGATAGTGGGGAAAGGAAAAGGACCCCTTTTTCCCATTGAATTCTATGTTAAATTGGACTCAGACCATTTTAACATTGAATCCTATGGAAAAATCTTGACCATCGCATCGCATACGATTTGGTCGCATGCGATGCGATGCGATCCGATCCGATTTCTAAATCGGACGCCCAGATACTACATAAGTACCATTTACGTTAACCAGCAGTTAATTACAGTTTGCAATTTAGTCAACACCCAAAATATAGGAAGAACCAAAAGATATCCTAAACTTCAGTTTTCATATTTCATTATGATCATTGCCAAGTATAAATGATTGAGCTCAATATATTTTGGCTTGAGTTTATTAATAAACACACATTTAATAATAATGGAACTTGGATTTTTATACATATATCTATACTTTTATTATTATTTGCTTTATTTAACTTTTTTTGTAATAACAGAGGGATGTTCAGCAAAGGACACATACATATGCACCTATGTGAGGCGCGTTGTACACTCCATCACAGGGATTACCAAACTTTAGAACAGTTTTTTAAATTTAGGTGGTAGTCAATCTATGATCTGACTGTCTGAACATTTCCGACAGTCAGAAATATTGTCAAATTGGTACTCTTTACCTAGCACGGCGCCCATCGCGGCCATCAAATGCACTAAAAAACGGGTGCGACGCGATGCCCGCGATTTCCCATAGGGAACAATGTTTAAAGTGTGATTGGATGCGATTTTACTGTTCAATGCCTCAATGCCCGCGATTTTTCCATAGGAAACAATGTTAAATGGGCCACAGAGCCCAAATAGTCCCCCTGAAGTCTGAAATGGCCCCCACAATTGTTAACGCCACCCCACGATCAACGTGAACCCGAAGCGTGGCGAGCGCAGCGAGCCCGCGAGGGGCGGCGGTACGCGTCCTCCGACCTTTTCATACCCCCACTATCCACGTCGGTGTGGAGTTGAGAATAGAATAGTGTGGCGAGCGCAGCGAGCCCCGCGAGGGGACGCGGATACCTTCACAGGTAAACGCGTCCCTTCGCGGGCTTCACAGGTATCCGCGTGCGCTCGCCACGCTTCGGGCTCGGTGGCTCGCCACACTATTCTATTCTCAACTCCACGCCGACGTGGATAGTGGGGGTATGAAAAGGTCGGAGGACGCGTACCGCTGCCCCTCGCGGGCTCGCTGCGCTCGCCACGCTTCAGGTTCACGTTGATCGTGGGGTGGCGTTAACAATTGTGGGGGCCATTTAAGACTTCAGGGGGACTATTAGGGCTCTGTGGCCCATTTAACATTGTTTCCTATGGAAAAATCGCGGGCATTGAGGCATTGAACAGTAAAATCGCGTCCAATCACACTTTTAACATTGATCCCTATGGGAAATCGCGGGCATCGCGGGCATTGCGTCGCACCCGTTTTTTAGTGCATGCGATGGCCGCGATGCCCGCGATTTTTTACCCCCGATGACCGCGATGGACATCGTGGGCACCGTGCTAGGTAAAGAGTACCGTCAAATTCAATAATAACTAATCAGTCTGAAACTGAAAATCTCCAACAGTTGAAACACATGGGTTGTAAAAAAATCTCGATCCACATGTATTTTGTTGAAAACTGACACAGATTCGACAACCTTGGGTCATTTTCAACAATGCAGAAAAAATTTGAGATTGATTAGTTATGTGTCGATATTTCTGACTGTTGGAAATATTGACACACAATGAATACCCCCCTTAGTGTCTCATTCATAAAGTAGGTTCGTAAAAAGTCACTTAGTGTACTAGGCTCACTACTTTGTATTTGTTATTTTCTGACATTGGGCCAGATGTACTAAGCTTGAAAAGTGATAAAATGGAGAGTGATAAACCACCAGCCAATCGGATCCTACCTGTCATATTTCAAACACAGCCTGTGACATGGCAGTTACGACCTGATTGGCTGGTGGTTTATCACTCTACATCTTATCACTTTTCAAGCTTAGTACATCTGGCCCATTGTGTTTAATATGCATATGTTGCAGATTAGTTGCAAAGACTCTTCCATACTGAATGGGGGCTGTTTGGTGTGATTTGAGGATATGTGCATGTGGACACATCTTTTAACCAAAAAAAAAAGAGTAATGTAAAGCTAAAAAAGAGTAAATGGTAAAAAAAAGAGAAAGGTAAAAAAAATGTCATGTATATACAGCACTTACCCCTCATCACCAATAAACTTTTAGCAGCCTTCATTTTTCATATGAAAAAATTAAAAAGTGGGCTAATATCGCAATTTTAGCCCAATGGCCATTATTGGACTATCCAGTTATTGCCCTAATTTTTTAGGCCAAAAAACATTTTTGGATTATAAGACAAGTTCTTGACCCATGAGTTG